>NC_040910.2:96280766-97480766 GCF_004126475.2 Phyllostomus discolor | reverse complement strand
GGAATTGGTGTAGTGGAGAGAAAGGTAAATGATAAAAATTACAAACTCTGCAAGTCGCTAGGAAACTAACATAGGATCAGTGTGGTCCTTGTTATGCTCTCTTTTCTTTCTTTTCTTTTCTTTCTTTCTTTCTTTCTTTCTTTCTTTCTTTCTTTCTTTCTTTCTGTCTTTCTCTCTTATCTCTTTCTCTCTTTCTCTCTCTTTCTTTCTCACAAACAGCAGCCTCTTTGCTATGGAAACTTTACAAGAGCTTGATGCCTACAACTGAACTTGTGGGAAAGTAAAGGTTTATTCATTTGCCAAGCTAGTAAATGCCACTTTGATTACTGATGCTCATATGAGATATAGAATCCCAGGAAAAAATGGAACAGAGCTCTCGTGTTTTGTCTACTGGAAACTTTTATAAGAGATGGGAGCTGCCGATTGGCCTCCGTTAAGTGAGTCTAGGAGCCAAGTAATGATAAGTGTAAAATCCCACTGCAGTGAATTCCATAGAAGATGAGTATTGATTTATTCCAAATCCTAGTCTTGGTAGTGTGCTACCAAAGCTCACATCCCTAGGCTTTGACAGGAGACAGTTACGGTGCCTTGGATGTGAGGAAGGAATTCTCAAATAAAACCAAGTTCTAAACCCAGGGGGGAACAGGACACGGTGGCATATGGCATGCTCGTTCTAGCTGCAGCTCCTGGCATCTTGGAGTGTGAGGTCATTCTGTTTCATTAGCTATTTTGAGAGGATAAGAGGGCTCTTCTGGCCTCGAATGGATGAGATATTAGTGGCGGCAAAGGGCAAATGGAATTAGAGGGATTTGTGCGCCACTTGAAGGACTGGAAAGGACGCTGAGGTGCTTTGGGAACGTTTTTCAACCTCAGTTTCCATCTCTGTAAAGTGAGGATGATGACGGCAGCCACCTCTGAAGTTTGCTGTGAGGATTAAATGATATCAGGCATGACGTGCATCAGTCACACAGTGTAAACATCATACATTCTCCTTGGTGGCATTGTCAGGATTAAGAGGATTCGGGATAACTTTTCTCATTTTCTCAAGGTTTGGTATTCAATATGGAGCTTGTTCTTATTTGTTAGCTGCCAGCTGTATTTGATGTGGACCTTTGACGGTAGGAACTAAATAAACACTTTCTGATTTAAAATTCCTCACATTTACACGGAGTTTTCCTATTAATTTGAGCTACTGATGTGGCTGTATATAAACGCTGAATAGACGCAATTTAATAACCTATGAAATATAGATGTTCAGTAATTCCCCATGTTACACAGAACACCCTCTAGCTTCTAGCCTGAGGAAATCACCTGACACAGTATGTGACAGATAGTATGTGCTTAGGAAACACTTATTGAATGAATGCATAAAACCGACATAGGACAATAAAGGAGAACTAAGCAGGGGAAGGGGGTTAAGTAAAAAGTTTATTAACTTTTATATTTTAACATTAAAAATTGCATGAACTGAATTGGAAAAGTAATTGCTTGCCAACTATAGAAAATGTATCTTTCTAAGTTAAGATAAACAATTTATTACAAGATTAGGGCAGTTCTCACAATCCATGAGAATGCTAGGCAACCCTTACAACAAAACAGCAGGACGTGGGCAGAACACAGTTCTGTATAGCCAACACTATTTAGCAGCCTCATTGGTCAGCACCATGAATGAGCTTCTATCATTATGCTCATCCTAGCTCCACTTAAAAGTCCAAGTCCCAGGAGAGAGTCCCACGGGCCTGTCTTGGGTCACGTGTTCACCCCCTCTCCAGGTGTAGGGTGAGGCTCTCATTTGCAGTCCCATCAAGGGTACGTAAAATGAGTAGCAGTCACTCTAACAGAAATCACAAAGCTGTGAGAGATAGCAGAAAATGAATGTTCCTGTGGTAAACTTGAACTTGAAACTCTAGACATAATAAATATGGCTGTTGCATTAGTTTCCAGAGGCTGCCATAACAGAGTACGATAGACCAAATGGCTTCCACAGAAATGTTTTATCTCACAGTGTTGGAGGCTAGAAGTCCAAGATCAAGGTCCTGGCAGGGTTAATTCCTGCTGAGGGCCTTGAGAGAGCCATCTGTTCCAGTGCTCTCTCCTAGGTTTGTAGATGGCCGTCTTCTCCCTGTATCTTCACATTGTCTTCCCTCTGCTCGTGTCTGTGTCCAAATTTCCTCCTCCTATAAGGACATTACTCATCTTGGATGAGGGCCCATCCTACTAACCTCATTTTAATCTAATTACCTCTTTAAAGCCTCTATCTCCAAATACAATTACAGGGAGTTAGGGAGTTAGACCTTCAACAGATGAATTTGGTGGGGTGGGGTGACACATTTCAGCTCCTAACTGCATGCTATAAACACACTAATTTACTGAATTAATCAAATCAGCGGAAATATCAATGGACAAAGACGCATTCTGTCTATGGCATTTTTTAGCAAAAATCAGGTTTCATTATATTCAGCAAACTCTGCAGAGATCTTTGATGTTCCGAGTTTGCTGGTTCAGCTAATCAGAACAGAGATTAACAGGTTTTCTCCCCAGCAAACCTTATTTCTCTTTTAAAAACATATTTGATCCTTAACGATATAGCTGCTACTAGGCACTACTGTAATATCATACATATTTCTTTGGAAAAAATTAAAAGCAGTAATAACAAAGATTACCTTTCTATATTTTAAAAAAATAAATTAAAATAAAAATACATTAGAATTTTGACAAACGGGAGCAGGTAACCACTTTGTATCTGAGATGCCAATTTTTCCCATAAAAATGTTCACAGATTTTTCGAAGAGCGGAGCCAAGTAGAAATGACTCAGTATTACCTCCGCTCCACATACAGATTTTCTCTTTGACTCTGGCCACTGTTTAGACCTGACACTGTCCAGCCTTGAGCAATACACAAAGTAAATAACATGCATGGAGGGATGCAGAAAGCCCTGGGTGGATCCTAGCCTATTCCACTGGCTTCCTAAAACTCTCAGTTCTCAGGGCTTATGGTCCTATGATTCACATTTTCTCAACCCACACATTTGTGGTCTCCTTCCATGACCAGTGTCCACTTCTGCTAGACTCGTCCTCCATACCTACGTTTCCTTGGAAAGATGCACTGCGCTGACCAAGGAACGAAGAGGTGGTTTGTTCCTGAAAGTTTGGAGGTAGTTTGCACTGTTTACATCTTTGCAGAGGCGAGAAGGCGCTGCAGCACCAGGAGGCCTAGATATCGATGGTGCTTTGTTCAGCTTGCTTTGCCTGGTAGTGTCTGCCTTCCTTCACCTCCAGTGCCTGCGAATATGAGTCCACTGGACTTAGAAGGCGTGCCAAGCAAACAAATAAGCTGAAGAAAAAGTCATCTAGAAATTTAAAGCAGCTTTTGTTGCCTGTTTTTGTTGACTCGGTACACAGAGGTCTAATATGCTATTTTGCGGGGTGTGTACATCGGTGTGTATATGCTAATGTTCACGCGCTTAATCACATAATCTTCATCAGCAGCAGCCAGCATGACTTTGGGGTAAAAGGATTCCTTCATGGGTGTCAAATGGTAAGAAATTGGTCCTGGCTGGTGTGGCTCAGTGGATGGAGCACCAGCCTGAGAACCAAAGAAACTGGACTCCAAGGCTTCTCATAATCTGTCCCTGCCAACATCTTTTTATTCCCCTCCACAGTGTCTGGGCACCCCACGCACCATGTTTTCCCACCCTTCCGCACCTTGCATCTGCTGCCCCCTCTCCCCAGAAAGGCCTCCATCAAACCCCGCCCCCTTCTCAGTCCTGATAACATCTAAACACACCTTGCATCTCAGCCCAGACAGCAGATCCTCTGGAAATCCCTGCCTGCCCACTGCTCTGCTTCTTGGTCTCAGTCAAATGCCCCTCCTCCACATCCCACAGAACCCTGTTCATCTCTATGCTATCTGTTTTCATGCTGCATCGTAATTCATAATGCATTGTTTGTTTCTCTGTTTCTACCCAAACTGTGAGCTCCTTGAGGGTGGAGATTACACATGTTGCCTCTTATTCTCCAGCCCCTAGCACAGTACCTGGCACATGATACAGGTGTAATAGCTAGATGAATTAATTAGTTAGTTAGTTAATTAAAATTTTTAAAAACCACAAACAATTAGAGACAGAGCTTTCTAATATCCACAATCTGGAAGTTCTGAAAGCCTCTTTATTTAAAAGTACACCAAAGTCCCTTTAATATGGACAAATGCCCCCTAGATTACAAGTTCAAAATAGTCTGTGATCCCCAAACTTGGGGCCAGATATTGCAAAGTATAGCCCAGTTCTCAGGAGAATGCATCAATTTGTGTTTCAATAAAAATCTGTTCTGTCAGTTAAAAATACTCAGTGGTGGTAGCTATTGCACAAGCCACAGTGGAAAATAAAATTCAGGGTAGACTGCCAAAATTATAGGCTGCTAAGAAGAAATGGCAATATACATAATATGTTCATTATGATGGCATAGTGAAAAGTACACTAGACGTAGAGCCAGAAGGCATGGGTTCAAACCTGGTCCTCACTGTTTGCTAGTTGGGTGGCACTGGGCAGTCAGTTTTAGAGCTCACCTAACTTGATTATCACCAGAAGAAACGGGCTTCACTCAAACTGCCTTATGAACCTTAAATTCCATGTCAATATGGCAGGATGAAAATTTACATTGCTTGAGCACCTACTACACGCCTGTTATTTTGTTTAAGCATTTTAAAAGATGAGCAAACCCAAAGGCAGATTTCCCCCAAAGTCACACAGTACCTGTTTCTGTCTATTCCGTCACATATCATCATACTCAAGTTTATGGCTGAACCAGTACCAATCTTTTTTAGAAAATATTTCCAAACTCCTCAGAGAGTGAGTATTCCACAACATGGTGCTGGCCATCATATAGACTGTTATTCTGCATTATAGAGACCACTGTCACATAGACCATTCACTGTTCTAAGCAGGATTTTATTTCAAGGAAAGAGGATGTTGCCTATGTCTCATCTCCTTGTCAAGTGAAGTAGATTTGCCAAGAAGATACAGGTGATGCCTGGGCTAACATGTTCTGTGTGCCCAGACTTTTCCGAGCCCTGCTGGAATCTG
The DNA here is from genome assembly GCF_004126475.2 of Phyllostomus discolor. Classification (NCBI taxonomy): domain Eukaryota; kingdom Metazoa; phylum Chordata; class Mammalia; order Chiroptera; family Phyllostomidae; genus Phyllostomus; species Phyllostomus discolor. The sequence goes on along the minus strand of NC_040910.2, from coordinate 97,475,685 downwards.
CACAGCGCTGCGCCCACACTCAGCGTTCAGCGCGTGCCCTTTGGTTGCCTCTGAATCAGCTGTGTGTGACGCTTGGCGTCATGGAGCCCAAACATTCAGATGTTGGACTCATTTATTTTTTAATTTTTATATGGGTATTTGGCACTCAGAGAAACAGCTAACTTCAGCTTGGAATACAGCATCCAAGGATTGTTTAAACATGGGATTAGTCTGGGCTTTCTCAGGGAAAATGTTCTTTTCAACATCACTTTCTAGAACAGTGTCTGATCCTGTTTATGCACAGCATTGTCAGTATTGTTAATAACAACCCAGAATTCTTTCCTCTGTCGTAGTCACACTCGTCCATGCTTTTCCCATCCATTACCCTAACTCAGGTCCTATTACACGATTCCTAATTCTGCTTCGGAATTCACCTAGCCCTTTCCCTGCCTCTGCCTTCCACACGCCAATCTGCCTAGCACACTCTCACACGCATTTGAATGCAATCTCTCTGCTGAAAAATTTGCAGAACTACTCTTTCACCTACACAATAGTGTACCTACATTATATGTCTTCCAGAACCTAATGCATAGTATGGAGGAAACAAAGCACAAGAAAATTAATTGGGTGGTCTTTGTTGTAGTTCCCATTGTGCTAGGATAGAGCCGAGTGACCTTGGGAGATTTGCTTGCCCTCCCTGGATCATAGTTCCCTTAAATGTAAAATGATGTGATTGGACAAGATCAGAGATGCCAGGTGACTGGCATGTGGGCACCATTTCTTTCCTCTAGTGCCCTTGGAATTCATTTTTCATTAATCCTTGACTTTTTTTCCCACTGAATCCTAATGAGCTTCAGATTCATCCATGAAAACACTTCCAGCCCACCAGAGTTAACCCTTGAGATGAAAGCCCTTTGACCTCTCTGGATGGGAGGCTCTCTGAGACTGCTCTCTGCTCTAACAATCCATGGTTCTACAATTTCCTTTCCATTTTACCCACCTACTGCCCCCAATGCAGAGCCCACACTGCGGCTGACAACATTTTAAACATTTCCTTCAAATGCATTTGGAACATTTTAAGCCACTGGAACGCCCTTTCACGTCACAGTCTCCAGTCAAAGTCCTACCCATCCTACAAAACTCAAGTGAGCTCCACTCTCCCATGAAACCTTTGCCAGCAGCCCCAGCTGGAAGTGATCATGCCCTCCACTCTTAAGTCCCCGTAATAGTTTTTCATTCAATTATAAGAATATATTAAAGACAAACTCTATACCACCTCTCTGACCTTTTTGACTGCTGTCTTTAATGATATTTGTGTAGCTCTCTTAAGCCCTCTACTGCATTATAAATTCCTATCATTTAAAAACAGACAACTCGTGTTCAAATTCGAGCTCTTCTCGTTAGGTGTTGTGAGTCCATAGACAAGGCACTGAATATTCTTGGGAAGCCTCCACAGTACACCAGCAACTAACACAGTGCCTGGCACCTCCTGGAGAAAGCAACAATTATTTAACAGAAGAAAGAAAGGAAGAAACATACATATACCGAGAAATTTACACAGACCTACCAAGTAAGCTCAGTGAATTGAATGAGCTTAAATGAAAAGATATATTCACATACACAAACATAAACACACACATATACATGTGAAAACCTTGTCTCAAATATCAAAAATGTAATAAAAACATGTAGGTTGTCATTATCAGCAATGATAGATAGAACATGCATTGAGTACCAGTTTTGTGGCAAGGATGTCACATGATGTGGAAGCTGGCTTGGTGCCGAAAAGCAGTGCAAACCTGTGTTGATGGCCCTGCTCTTTCACTTTTGGTGACTTCGGGTGAGCACCTAACTCCTGCACCTTCTTTTTCTATTGTAGCATAAACTGCACTATGGTGCAGTAATAACTCCAAAATGTCTCAGCGGTTTACTATGACAATGCTTCTCACTCGTGCTACATATCCATTGCAAGTAAGCAGGAAAGCTCTGCTCCACACAGTCATTCGGGGCTGAGGGGGATGCAGGCCTCATTATTTTCTAGCCATATCATCTGGAACACGTGGAACTCCCAGTGTGATGGTAGGGGAAGAGAGTGGAAGCTCTTATACCATCAATTAATGCTCAACACAGAACTGACCTATGGCCATAGACCCCAACTTCGTGGACCTGGGAAGTGCAGCTCTCCATGAACTCAGGAGGAGAGCTTACCCAGACACTGGTGACCATTAGACATGTCTGATGAGAATAATAATGACTACTTTGTAGGATGCTTGGGAAATTAAGTGTAATAGCCTCACCAAACATAGAGGGCAGGCCTTCAGCAGCCTTTCCTCTTTTCCTGCTAATGAACTGGGACAATGTGTATATGTGTGTGTGTGTATATATATATATATATATATACACACACACACACACACACACACACACATGATTCAGATCATCTTAGAATCTCTACAGGGACAGATACTGAATGAAAATTTCTAATAGGCTGGGCCAGTTTCATAATTTTTTTTAATGGAAGGTGGGTTTTTTTAATGGAAGATAGTGAGATTTTATATATATATATATATATATATATATATATATCACTGTTTCATTTCAAACTCATGTCTTATAGTACTCCAGAAATATTTACTAAATAACCTTAATAAGAAATTTGCAATTATTTTATAAGCTATCTTAAATTCATAGCAAATGTATTTGTGTGGCCACAGAGTGATAACCAGTTGCAAGACTAATTTAACATTTTTGGATAATTGTTATATCTAGACCATCCATAGGCATCAAAGCACTTGCTTTTTTTTCTTGCTTCGTTTTGTTTTGGTTTTTTGTTTCTTTACAAACACTTTCAGAATTCATAAGACTTATTTATAAGTTTATATATATTTCATCACTATTATTATACGGCATCTTGTTGGCATGATGATGTTGGTTTCACACCAGCATCAATTTCCCTCTACTTCCTTTCCAACAAAATCCAGATGTGGTTCTGGTATCCTCCTCACAACCTTGTAACCGAGTAACTGGGGCAAGCTGTCGCCACCCCAGCCCCAGAGGAGGGCCTGAGTGATTTGGAGATGCCTCCTTTCCCCTGACTGGCTCTGGAGCAAGTCTGTGCCCACATCCACCCTATGAAACAAGAGGGAAAGTGAGCTGGGTGGCTTGTGGGAAGATCTTCTCACTCTTGAGAGAGTTGCTGCCTATTTTTCCTATGACTTGGTTGCATGTGACTTGGGGCTGAGGAGCAGAGAGATGTGAAGACCATTCGGGCTGGGAGCTGGCTCTCCGTGTCTTGTGAATTGATAAACTGGTTAATTTTTAAGCTAATTTGAGTCAATGTTTTTAATTACTTCCAGAAGACAATATTCTAGCTAAAACTGATCTCATTGTATATTAAGATGTACTCATTCACTAAACCATAAGTACTGAGAGCCCACTGGGCAAGGTATTTGGGACACAGTGGTAAAAACTTGAGGAACGGCAGCCACCCTCGTGGAGATTCAAGTACAGGGGGATGGTATATCATTCTCCAAAAGTCTGCCCTCTGCAAACTGCCTTAATTCCATAAACAACAGCACCATCTTCCAGCTGAACTGCTTGGAAGCCTTGGAGTCATCTTGCACTCCTTTTCGTCTTGTAGTATTTATCCAGTCTTTCAACAGATGCAGCTGGCCACACCCTCAAAATGTATTCAGAATTCACCCATCCCTTATGTCCTCTCAGTGTAGCTCCCCTGGTGCAAGTGACTGTCATTTCTCCAATGGTTAACTGCCAACTGTTGGGTTTCCCAAAAAGCTCACTTGGTTTTTTCCATAAGATGGCTCTAGTAGTACTTAGTTGTCTTTAACTTCATTCAAAACATTTTTGTTAGATTGTATTGTGATAGCTGTCATATCTGTGTGCATTTAAAAAACACTTATCAAAACTGGTGAATTTTTGTGTAGACATTTTAATATTGAAGATAGAAGAAAATACACATTTTTGGCATATTCTGCTTTATTATTTCAAGAAATGTAAAAATGAAGCTGAAGTTTTAAAAAAAAGATTTGTGCTGGAGATTTCTTGCTGGATGATGCTCCATGGTAGTTAGGCCAATTGAAGTTGATAGCTAGCAAATTGAGATATTAGTTGAGACCAATCAACATTATACTACTCAGGAGATAGCTGACATACTCAACATATCCAAACCAATAACGTTATTGTTGAACATGAAACATGTGTTTTTCATTTTACAGACAAAATCACACAAACTTTTGGCCAACCCAATGCTCCTGTGTTTGTGTAGAAATGATAATTATCTGTCATACTAGCCAGAGGTACTTCTTTAGTGGGGGGTGGAGGCCTGTTGGAGAGCTTGAGGAGTGAATGGCTAAGTGGAGATAGCAGACTGTATGTAGACCATGGTTTCTAGAATTTTAGCTGTGAAGAAAAACAAACAGATGGTTACTTTTGTGGAATGGTGGTCTCCAGGGAGTCTTATTTGGTTTCAGTTTTAATAGAGTAACAACAAAGCCTGCTTGAAAATTATGGGGAATGATTTAGGAGAAAGAGGAGGATGCAAAGGAAAGTGGGCATTAGCAATGGCTCCTGATAAGGGGCTGGGGGACAACACCCAGAATCTCTGCGGGGGCCTGGCCTGGCAGCAGAGGAGGGCCGTGCTTGCCTCTGGGGCAGAAGGGAAGGAGCAGAGGCAGAATGTCAAGGTCAGGAGGTTTGTGGACCTGGCAGAACAAAAGAGCTTCTGTTTGGGAGTTTTTCATTTCTTTAGGAAGGACAACACAGTGCATCCACCAAAAGTGAGGAGGACATGAGTGGGAGGTTGTGGGATGAGTGGGAGATTTGAGCAGAGCAGAGAAGTCAAATGACCACTGACCAGAGTGGCAGAGACAGCTTCCTGGACATCCCTGAGGATGTCGCCGAGCCATGTTGAGAGCTCCACAACACGAGGAGGGTGATGGTAACAAGTCGATGGTGAGGGGAGCTGCCCTGTAGACCCTGCTCTGGTGGCAAGTGTGTGCCCTGTTGGCGGTCTTGGGGATGAACCCCGAAGATGCTCACAGGGGAGGCATCAGGGGCAACCCATGAGACCACCTCAGCCATTCTAATGGAGTCGGCTCATTGGTTTGGGTCAATCTGATGATCTACGGGGAAGCTTAGCCTGCAGACACTGTGTTGATGGGAAAGAGTCCCTGACCAGGCCAATCTGAAACACCCATGTAGACCAGCCACACTGAGGAGATGAAACCTTTCAGGCCTCCAACATGGGTCCTGAAAGTTGGCTCCCGTTCTGAGACTTGGATTTATGTCCCTTCCTTGCTCCAATTTGAAAAACAAAAATGGAGGCCTCTTCAAAAATAATCTTGCAAGGCAAAGAAAGTAGTTCAGTGAGAGCACCTATTCATTCACCGACATTTATGGACCTCCTGCTATCTTCCAGGTGCTGCCAAGGATTCCAAGAGGAATAAGATGATCTCCCTGCTCCTACAGGGCTACCTGCCTAGAGCCGGTGAGAGATACCTAAGTAAATAATCACCAGTACGAATACAGGAGGACCTGTAAGAGCTATAAGAACATGGAGGAGCAACAAAGTCGGCAGGAGGCAGAGAGGATGCTTGAGCTGGGTGGGTCATTAAGAGCTGTAGGGATTTGTATAAGGCCAGCGTTGCTGAAATGTCCTAAAACATCATAGGGCCCTTATAGTTAGCTGCCTACCCCTTCTACCACCCACTACACACACGTCCCTGTTTCTTCACATTGATGTAACTCAACTTATCTTCTGCTGCTGGAAGGGAATGGAGAGCAGGAGGGGTTCCTGGGAACCAAGTATTGTGAGACCCCCAAAAAGGAGACTTTGAGGCATAAGAAATTCAGTCCAAGTCCCTGAAGGAAGCAGGATTGTCACCAGGAAATGCACTAGAAGAGAAATGGCCTCAGGAGCTTCACTGTGAGACCTCCATAGGGAGGTAGCAATACCCCAATGCATTATGTTCTTCTCCCCTGGCCTTTGAACTTTCCCTCTTCCAATGGAGAAGAGAGACTACAGTGAGTGGTTCTGATTCAGGCCAGGGAAACAGCAATGTGCAGACGGAATCTGGCCTCCAGCATTACTGAGCCCAGTGGATGCGTCAAAAGCCCGTCTTTCCCTCTGACCTAAGCAGCACCTTCTGTCCTAGCAGGCTCTCTGCAAACCAACCGTCTGCAACAATGGTAGAGCAGCCAGGGCATTCCAGGAAGCCGTGTTGTTTATCCCCGTGCTAACTCTCCATTTGTGTGTAAACGAGTTGCATGATTCATTTTCCATAAACAGCTCGGGTGAACAGAGGGGGAAAACATCCAAAGGCTGGGGACTGGCATTTCTCTTTGTGGAAACTGCCAAGGAAAAGTTATTTTCTTCGTTTTGGCATGTCTCGGAGGAGAGGCCAAATCTCTGAAACAAGAGGTTGTCGACAGCTGGGTCACATCACCCTGACTCCGGGCCTCCACGTGGACCCGCTGAGATGGTTCAGGCACAGATATCAGCACTGAGGGGAAGGCAGGAAACAGTGGGGGAGCCTGGGGTTGAAGTGCAAAGTCCACCCAGACTGAGGTCTTAAGGAGAAAACTCCTAGGAGGCAGAGCTGGCAAAGGAACCAAGGAGGGGGTCTCTGCCCTGGCTTTGGATTTAACCTCCTTGATCAAGACCTTTCAGAATGTCTTAAACCCCCTTCCAGAACGGGGGTTTTACCCCCAGCATTCTTTTTTACTCGTTATTACCAGGGACAGTGATAACAATAGTTGTCTTAGCCCACCTGGGCTGCTGTACCGAGTATCACAGGCTTTGTGGCTCATAAACAATAGAAATTCATTTCTCACAGTTCTGGAGGCTGGGAAGTCCAAGATCAAGGTACCGGCAGATTTGATAACTGGTGAAAACCCACTTTCTGGTTCCAAGACAGCCGTCTTTTCACTGTGTCCTCAGGTGGCAGAAGGGGCACAAGGCAACTCTCTGGGGTCTCTTTTATAAAAGAACTCATTCTGTTCCTAAGGGCTCTACCCTCGTGACCCAAACACCAAAACCCCAGCCTCCAAATACCATCACACTAAGTGCCAGGATTTAACACGAGAATCTGGGGGGACACGTGGAACACTCAGTCCATAGCAATAGCAAAACCAAAATTGACTCTGGTTTTAATTGCATGCTTATGATGCTTTTGCCACATCCATGAGAGTTTGTATTATCTATTTTGTCTCTACTCTCCACTATTCTGCAGCATAATTCTTATTGTCTTTGTTTTACAAGGGAGAAAAATAGCTCTTAATGTGATTACGGACCCTTAGCCCCCGATCAGGCACCTACACCTAGCAGAACTTGGTTTCAAAACCAGGTCTACCTGATGAGAAAGAAGGTGTCTTCTGCACAGATGGTCCCCTTCTTTACTTTCTAACTGTAGGGAGAAAGGTACACTCCTCATCCTCTTGCAGACTCCCGGAGCTTCTGTCCTCTGCATCCTTGATGGCAAGTGGGGTCTTCCTCCTTCCCTTTCCCTTATCTGAGTCTTAATTATCACCTTAATTATCACATCAAGACCCTGGCGCTGGAAGAACAACGGTATCCAGCAAATTCAGGACCAGGGAACAGAAGCATATGCCAAACGTGGTCTGACACACAAGGCAGGGCCCTGCAAGCCCCTGAGGTTGATGTGAGGAGGTGGCCGTGAGAACTGAAGAGCAGGGCAGGGCAGGGGCCAGCTCAGAGTCCAAAGGCCAAGCCCAGGATTAGGAAATGGGTTGCTGCCAAGGAATGGGACACAGGGACAGGCGGCCCATTCGTTGGGACAAAGTGTTTGGCTGCATGGGTCCATCTGGGGTTTCCGGGGAGCGTGTGAGAGGGAGCACTTTCTCAGCTGGCCCCTGTCCCGTGCTGTCTTAAAGGCTCTGCCTGACACCTGATGCTCCCAGTCAGGCAAGGCCCATTTCAGGAAGCTGGCTATCGCCAGGCCAACAGAGAGGGACAGCTCCTTCCTCTGAGTACTTTATAGCATCTGGTGTCTGCACCGTGCAATCAGCTCTTGGCAAACACAGCACTGTGTGGTTAGTTCTTAGTCCCTGCCACTGTGATAGAAGGTCCTCAGGGGGCAGCAGCTGCCCCATTGGGGTTTATATAACCAGCATCTAGCCCAGAGCCTGTCCTAGAACAATAATTCCAATTATAGATGTTGATCAGCTCACTTCATTTCCCTAAGCCTCTACCTGACCCCGGATAAAATCAGTGAAACAGGTTCTTCACCAGAACAGGCTGGAAGTTAGTCACTGTTTTATCAACTAGTAAGAACTCAGTTTTAGAAGAGCATCCTCAAATGTTAGTATGTCTGTGATTCCGGCCCTCTGCTGCTACCTGTTGGTTCTGGCCTGCGACCCTTCCCCATGGCTCCTGGTCTCTGCCATATTGCCACCTGGCTGTAACTCATGCTCACTCCTGCCTTTGGCCTTTGCTCTATTTTCTCCCTGTGCACAGAATATATTTCCCCAGATATGGCTCACCTCCTCACCTCCATTTGTAAGTCTGCATAACTATTGTCTTTTCCATGTGGCTTTCTTTGACCTTCCTACCATCGTATCTTATACTGTCTGCATATCTGTACTTCCCGGGTTTTTATATTTCCCCACAGAACTCAGTACTCTCCACCTTGCCATACACTTCACTCTGTCTCTCCATTAGATCGTAAATCCCAGGTGAGCTAGGATTTTTGTCTGTTTTCTTTACTGCTCTATCTCCAGCTCCCAAGACAATGCCTAGCACAGAGAAGGTACTCAATAAATATCTGGTGAATGAATGAATGAATATGTAAGAACCACCTGGGAAATATAGACACAGAGCTTTTGGGACTCACTACAGAGATTCTTATGCCACATATTAACTGCCTGGCTGACATGCTCCACAACCTCTCCCAAATGCTCCTTCACCAAAATGGCCTCCTTCCTCCCTCCCTCCTTTCCCTTACACACCCTAGTCCCGGGGACGAGTTGGTAAGCCACTAATTCTCCATGCTGCCTGCCAGGTTCTCTGTGCTCTATCCACTATCTGGTTCAGTTGCTGCCTTCCAAGAATCCTTGGGTCAGCCTGACATTGTGGGCAGTGCCTTTGGGACAAGAGAGACTGCATTCTTTGCCTAGAGTCTGTCTTCTCTTCGCCTTCCTTGTCCAGTGCCCCCAGGGCAGCAGCCCTTCAAAGGCTCTCGAGCCCCCTCAGCCCTCTGGGGACACTTGTCTGCAGAGCCTTCTGGCAGCTCAGCCAGGGGACTCGGGAGCTGATGCCATTTGGAATCTGCAGCAGGTGCACAGGGCAGTCCCATCTGGGATTAGAGAAAAGAGAAGAGGCTGAGGTTGACTTCCAACCCTCCGAATCCAGTGATCTTTTGAGCAAATCACTTGAGGCCTCTTTGGCTAGACCTGATGCCCTCGTTTGCATTTCCCCTCCTTGTGCGTGGCTCCACCGTTGGGACAGCCTCTGCATCTTCTCACCATCATCTGTGGTGATTCATGTTTGCTTTCTGCACATGGATCAGCTGTTCGTTCCTATTAAGGGTCCCATAATTAGACAGAGCTCAAGACCTGCAGCCTCTGGCTTAGATTTTGCCCAAAGAAACCTCCAGGGGAGCTCAGACCCCTGCCTGCCTGTCCCCTCTCAAGTCTATTCATTTACTTCCAAGTCAGAGAACAAGGATTAACAAAGATTGATCGCCTTGCCTCCCCCTAGACTGCACGTCCATGTGTGAAAGCCAAGCTTAACCCCGGGGATTTAGCAGGCGGTGGCAGGAGCGGATTTTACTCAGGTCGAAGTAAGTCTATGAGGCGCATAAGCTCACGTGGACCTTCTTCATGTTCACTGTAAAGTGGGAGGGAGTCAATGATCTCTCGTGTGCCATATTTTCTTCCGGTTCTCTGACAACCCCACCCACCTCTGAACATGAAGAGTAATAATGACGGGAAGAAAATCTCTATCTAATCTCACATTTGCATTAAACAAGTGTTTTCTAGGTTTTAGGGCCCAGACTACTTTCTGTCATTATTCTCCCAGAAAAAGCTAGAGGCTCCCGATGTCTGCAGGATTCTGGCTACACAAAGAATGATATTGAAATAAGCGTTTCATATTTTTGTGTCTTCCATATTGTCATTTAAAGTCTGCAAACGGTGTTTAAGATACGATAGGGTAGGAACTTCAGTTCTAGTCAATTAAGTTTTTTTTTCTTTTACAAGGAGAGAGGTTAAAAAAAAAACCTGGATATAGTGTGTTGGGAGTTAAAACAGTGCCACGGACGACAATTTGTATATTTAAATTCCCTGCCCAAAGTTCCTGGTGTCAAGGAGGTAAAGCCTCTGGGACTGTGGTAATATGTGGTGGTGGGCTGATTTGTCTGGGGCACTCATCACGCACATCGCTGTGGGTCACCCTGAAGGACAGGCAACTCAGCCCACGAAGTCAGAGACAGCCAGACCAGCAGCCACGGGTCAGAGGCAGCACAGCCCAGGTCCACAGCCAGCTTCGAGGGATAAAGCACCCTGCTACTGTCCGTTTCCACCTTCCCCCACCCTCCCAGCACCAGCCCCAGCCTCTCCCTCCCTCCTCCGGTCACTCCGCTAGGCCTGCCCCTGCTGCCCCAGCTGTAGAAGTTTCCAGCTCACGCATTCGGTTATCAATCACTGGAGATCTCAGCTGCAGTTGGGCTGGAGCGGACAAACCAGCCTTTCTTTATGCCAACAGGGAATGCTTGAAATAACTAGACACACAACTCTGATTGATGCAGCCACAGCTTACACACCACACTTCAGACAGTCTGAAATGGCTGGAATTAATAGCCTATTATTAGATAGCACGTGGGGGTGGGGGTGGGGGTGGGGAGCCAGGAGAAGGAGAGACGAGGAAATACCTTTTGATGATCTTCTCATTTAAGTCCATTTATTTGATTTTTGCAGGGTGTGATGTGCCCGGGGAGGGGGACGGGGAGAGTGCGTGGTGGGTGTGTGGGTATTGGGGGGGGCGGGGGTTCTGACCTCTCTGCTGTGAATCCCCTAGGGGACTCCAGCCAGTTTGGCACCAACCCACCCACCACACTTTTTCTATAAATGATGCAAATCCTTGTGGCTGGGCAGGAAGGGGTTAAAGAGACCAGGGAGCAGGACTGAGGGAAGAAAGAGTGGGGCTTGCTAGGTTCACGGGCTTTCCTGCCAGGCCCTGCTAGCCCACTGCAGAGCCGGGGAATGGGGTTTAAAACCCCCGGTTAGACATTTTCCCTCGGTCTGAACATTGTTTAAATTCCTGAAGTGGGTGATCCCTGTAATAAATACCTTGGACTTTGTAAGACAGATATATTTATTCAAGTTTAAAGTTTGGATTTGATGGATAGGCGCTTGGGAATGCATGGGACTGAAGTGTTTGGTGTACGTTGGAACCCATTCAATGTGCGCGAGGAGTTAAGAGGACTCCATTTATAGCGAAGCTGAATGTCTTTCTTTTTAACATGATAGAATTCTTTAAAAAAATTTTTTTAAATACTATGGACATCGATATTAGTCTCAGGTGTACGACACGGTTATTAGATGTTTGCGTAAGTTACAAAGTGATCATTCCCACTCAATCTAGGGCCCATCTGACACCATACAGAGCCATTACAATATTGTTGACTGTGTTCCCTGTGCTGTACTTCACATCCCCGTGACTGTTTGTATAACTGGCAATTTGTACGTTTTTAATCCCTTCCCTCAACTCCCACCCATCTGGCAACTCTCAGTTTGTATCTATGAGTTTGTTTCTGTTTTGTTTATTCATTTGTTTTGTGTTTTATGTTCCACACATACATGAAATCATATGGTATGTGTCCTCTGTCAAAGCAAAATGTCTTAACATGCTTTTTGGTCATGATGTCAAGATCTGTGCTCCATCCCATATCTTGAATAACGTTGGCCCTCGAAAGGCAACAGATGACAGGAACGGGGCAGGAGGTTGGCCCAAGGCACCCAAAGGACTTTCTCAGGATCTGTGTGTGGACAAAGCCATGAACTAGATCACCTGCCTTCTATGTAGGAGCGTACTTTGGAGGCAAGTGTAGGAAATCTTGGCAAAATATAGAGGTGGGGCACAGGGCTGGGAAAACCTATGTGTTCAAACTCATGTCCTATGTACCTATACGGTTACTGTCAGCTGTGACTTTATATGCCAATCCAGTATAATCACATATTGTATATATGCTATCTTTGAAATAGGGATTTTCCCAGGACATGCCTTTTGCCCACACTGGAACACTTGATAGTCCCCTAGTGAATATCACCCAGTCCTACTGCACCTTGTGGAAAACCAGCAAGCCAAGCAGTTCTGAGGAGACCAGATGGGAGTTTCCGGGAATTCAGTCCAGGCTTGCCTTCTCTGACTATAGAAAAGTACAGCTTTGCCCACAGCCCACAGGTGAACCGACCCACCTGCGCTTTTCCCCTTGGTAAAGGACAGTGTCATTCCAGAATGACTGGCAGAGCAAAGAGCTGACCGGCCACCATGGATCCCACTCAATAGTTTGGTTTTCCCAAAGGATCCCCGTCAACCACAGTCTGTGCCACAGCTCCATCACCTCGATGGAGCCCAGGTTCAGGGGAGCGTGGCCACAGGTCGCTGTGTTCACTCTGCTGCAGCACCACCGTGGCACGGGCGTGAGTGTCCATCTTTTCGTGGTGCTGACGTGTGATGTGGGAAACCGTCTCACCTTGGGCCTGACCAGGCCTCTCAGGAGCAAGAGCCAAGAAGAAGTTGGCGATTCCAGGGCCATCTGCCCTGAAAAAGGAGATTACACGGGGGTGTTTTACAATCTGCCTACAATTAATTTCCCTCTTTCAGCGGGAGCTCAACCCCACACTGGGTGATTCCATCGCCCTGCCTGGACTTACCTGCTGCAGTCGGAAACTGCCGCATAAGATAAAAGTCCAACATCACATTTGTTTAAAGACACGTGCCTTTTATAGGCAGCAGTGCACAGTGTTTGCAGCAACGGGAATAAATATGTGAAAATATTATTTTCTACAATGTTGATGTTATTTTTTAAAATTTCTTAAACTCCTAATTTTACCATAGCGGCCAGCTTATGTTTTGTTCTTGCTTTTGTTTTTAAGCTGCTGGGAATGTTTTCAGCATGTTATTAATGTTCAAATTATTTCCAAGGCAGTATTTTCCAGTCAGGTTCATGATGTAGTTGGGATTTCACTGTCGCGTAAGGGAAGTCACAGTGGAATGGATTATAAGCATAAAACAACTACAAAAGAAATTCCTATTTACAAGTGTTGTCCTATAGGTCAGTGTCAGGAGCCCTTAATATTAGTTGACAACTGGCCTGCGGGGGGTGGCAGGGTGCCAACCTTCCCTGCAGGTCCTCGCCCACTTTGTTGTAACCGAGTTAAAAGATCCAAAAAGGTTTTAGGTGTTTTCAAAGGGAAAGATGCGGACTTAGGCAAACTGGGCCCGGCCCCTCCTGCCAAGGCCCCAGTGGGTTGCACAGCGGGGCTGCCTCAGACATCCTGTGAATATTGGAGGCACCCAGGGACGCAACAGAACATCTTCAGAAATTTAGAAGGAAGTTATTATTTGGAGGACGTTCGTTGAAACAAGCCCACTATCACCGTGTCACAGGATGTATAGAATAACTGACAGCATAAGCCAAGTTTGTTGGTGTGAATGCATTTTAGCCCCTGGATTCCTGAATAGGGCGCTAACCTAGATTCAGGTTTGAGGTTTGTCTCTTCATTCAACAGTTGGTTATTGGAATTACCTACAAATTGCTTAAAAAGGAATTTTTTAAGCAAAAAAAGGTGCTTGAAATTTTATGGACTTCTCCCAAATCAGACTTGCTGAAAGTGGGACTGTGGAACTATCTATTTTTAAAACTCGACCTTGAAGGTAGAATAGGGTTTTACCCTCAGAGTAGGTGGGAAAGAAATTCCAGGGGGCAAATGGTGTAGTTGGGTTAAAGAAAGATAATGTGTTTTATTTGTTTTTTGCTGCAGAACTTCAGAGAGCCTTTTATATGTTGATGAGTATCACGAATTGTGGTGGGGAAGGGAGGCATCCAGCAGTTTCTGAGCTTTCAGTAGCACAGGGGAGTGGAAAGCAGACCCCATTGTGTTTCCTTAACTGGAGGCAAGAGAACAGGCTGGTGAAGGTCCCCCTTGCCCCCAGGGTGCTGACTGCAGGGTCCCTGGTCTAGTTGAAATGCTGTATTCAGTTGTCCTGACAACCTGAAGGAGAGAACATGTTTTCCAAAGTGCCAGGCGGGGGTGGGGGAAACAGGCAAAAATTGAAACAACGGACATTTGTGGGGACCATAGAATGAGCTTCAGTTCTTCTGCCACTAGACCAGCTTGGGAAAACACAGAAATCTGAAAGGAACTAGGTATGAAGAAGAAAGGCCTTCTGAGATTTGGATTTTAATCTGCTTTGCATCTTGTACACTCTGTGACCCTGGGCAAGTCACAACCCGGCTGAAATCTCCATTGCTTTATCTATAAAATTAACTGTAAAATTCTCGGAGGAACAAATGAAATCACATGTGTAAGACAGCCCATTCAGAGTCCAGTGCTTAGTGGAGACTTAGTAAGCTCGATAAAATGCTCCTTCCTTTCTCCCCCAAATCTGGGGGTGACAGCAACTTCCCTTAACCAGACCTCAATTCCAGAAGCATTCACTGTGCACTCTTATCACGGAAACCAGTAGACTGAGCTCATCCCAGAGCTTGGTGTGCAACCAGAGAAGGTGTTCAATAAATAAATATTTTTGTATGAGTAGTTGCATATGAATTTTTTTTAAAAAGAGAGAGATCCATAGATTCACAGAGGAAGAAATGATTAATAGAGGATGATCCATTAGTCTTCAATTCTTCTCCTATGTGGAGAGTTGGTGGGAATTTTTTTGGCCTTGCTACCCATTATTTCACCTTCCCCGAGAGAAGAAGGGTGGCCCCTTTGATAGCTGTTGGACCCCGTTTTTGGAGGCGGTAGGGTTACTTCCTGTCTCTGACATGTAAGTGGAATAGACTGAGCTAAATTAGCAGGACCGCCATGCTGGTACCGCCTGCGACTAGGTGAGTAAGCTTGTCTGTGGTCCTAATCCACACTTATGACTGGCTAAGGGGATTCAAAGTCTCCTCCGTAACCCCCTTCATATCTCTTCATGGACCCCATGTGTGCAAGCCCCACGATTCCCCATGAAACACTCGACCTGAGCCCCAGGCCTGCGCTGGCAGCTCAGCACTTAAAGAGAACTTTATTATAGAGATGACACTTTTGAAACTAGCCAGAGAAAAGTAGTTAGCATTTAATTTATGAAATGAAATCATAGGTTCTCCCCGTATATAGTGTTTTAGTTGGTAAAACAATTATACTGTTTTCAATCCTTATTAACTCTCCTGCAGGCAACATTCATCCGTATCCCCCCTGACAACATAATTAGTATTCGAAGGATATTTTTCACCAGCTGCTTATGTCTTCAAGTTAAAAGTCAACAGCTAAATATATAGCATGGCAAGAGCATAAACAGTGAAATTGATTTTAGTACTCAAAACGACTTGATTATCTATATTTATAGCCGTAATTAGAGAAAGGCTTAATGCCTCATATAATCGGTCCTTTATTGAAAGTTTCACGACAGAGGACTTGACGCTAATTTACCTTGTAGCATCAGGGAGCGAGCACCGATTTTTAAGCCACACCATTGGCTCCAGCTTCTAGGTTCATTAACTACAAAATACGTTGCCCTGCATTATACATAGGACATTAAGGGCCCTTTATTGAGCAGCTTTCAAAGGAGTTTCTATTCCAATTTGCTAACAGAATGTATGCCTTTCCCCGGAGCCTGGTGGGTTATTTCAGTCTAGGGAATGAGTGATGCTTTTTGTTGTTGTTAAAGAATAATGCCAATTCTCTATCATGTCAATAACATCTACAGCATCACACCGTAAAGAACTTTCATCTTTTCTGCGTGAATGTCTTTTTATCTGGAAAGTTTTAGACCCCGTGTCTACATCTTTTCAGTGTCCTTTTCATATCCTGGTCTCTGAAATTGGAGGATTCTTCTCAAAGTTAAAAAAAAAATCCTATCCTAATTGGACAGCTACCAATTATTGGATACTTGCTGCATGTCAGACCCTTTACAAAGTACTGTAACAAAGTACATACATATGTACAAAGTACATATATGTTATGTATACACATGTATTCTGTCATTTCATCTTTGTAGTACCTGGGGGAGGCAGGCACTACTTACTACGTCTCTGTTTCACAGATGATGACACAAAGGCTTAGCGGGGAGGGGTTGGGGGATGAAGTGACTCACCAAGGATGACAGAGCTGTAAGTGGTAGCTCAGGTGGTCTGGCTCCCAAGAGTGAATTCCTCACCATCCATCACAGCTGCAGACGCATCTGATGGAACTCCCAGGGCTCAGGCCGTTGCCTGCTACTTTCCCGTCACTTCCTTTCTGTTATATGTGCATATATATAAATATATATAATCTGTATGTATGCATCTATATACATACATGATATATATACTTTCCTATATACTACATGAAAGCACATAAACTGTAACTTTGGTTTGAGTGTTCTAAACCACTTCACCAGATTTCTAGCTATCGTCACTTACGGGATGTACACATGTTCCTTTTTGCTTCAGTGGCATTTTAGAAAATTTTCAAACATTTTCCCACGAAGTGTTCTCACAGTCTCATCAGATCATGGCCTGAGAGGCTTGCTGATCCTGTGTTCTCCTTCTCAGTTCAGCAATGAAATGACCTAGCCCAGGTGAGTTCACTACCAGTAACAGTTGTCAAGCAACAAATGGACGTGAACCTCAGGCACAGTGTTGGTTGAGCAGAGTTCATGGGGGAGCTTGTCCTCTTTGAGGAATCAGCCACCTTGTGTCCCCCCAGTCTCTGTCCATGCAGTGCATATGTCCCCTTTGTGCCACCTGGGGACCTGACCCAAACTGTAATCCCAGCTGTCACCCCAGGGTGTTCTGCACTCCCCACAGTGGTGTGATTTCCCCTCAGGACTGTGCGCTCACCTCTGCAATCCAGCTTTCGCCCCAGAACCTGGCATGTGACAGTGCCCAGATACTTATCCCTTCATTTACTTGTTCTGCATGAATGTTTGCCGAGTTTGCCATTGGCAATTGGAAAAGATACGGAGGAAGAAGAAAGGGGCAAGATGTAGAGACGTAAATCCCAGTTTTAATTATTTTGCCACAGGACATGGTCTCCATAGCCTTTCCTATCCCCTGCCCCAAATACGGATCTTTGGAAAAATTCCCATGAGCTCCACCTTCCAAGCATGGGCCAGGGCAGGGCTGGTAGCCCCAGAAAGGGCCCACAAAGAAGTTCTTTGGGGACTTAATGTGCCCTCCAGGACAGTGGAACCTATAAAACTTTCAGGAGGGACTCCTAGGGAGGAGACTAGCACGGCAAAGCTAACTGCTTCCTCCCGCCACAGAGTTAAAAAACAATGTCCAGCCTTTAGGCTGTGGGAAAGAGAATGGTGAAATCATTCTCTGTCTGGCACAAGTTGCAGACTATTAAGTCGTTTGGGAAATGTGGACTTGTACCAATCTACGAGATTGGCCATGGCCATTTTAATATGTTTTTGAAAATCAGCGAGTGCTTAAAAACTTGTAGTAAAAGCCCTAATAAACTAAATTAGACCAGGACTCTGCCAGAATTGTATTTACCTCTTGAAGTGGAGGCTTAGGGAACCACGTTAAAAATTAAAGTGAAAAAAAAAAAGAGAAGAAAGACCAATAGATCTGTGTATAGCGAGTTGTTTGGTTAAAAGAATTAACTGTCCTCTCTACAAAGTGACTCATTCGCAGAACGACAGGTGAGTGCTTTCCATGACACAGTTCTCACGACCGATGCCACCCGCCATCCCCCTTTTTTGCTTTTGTTTTGTTTTACGAGTCTTATTTGTTTTTACAAGGGTAAGTTTGGAGGGAGAGGGGTGTGTAGTTACTGTAGCCAGAAGAAGAATAAATGCTTTGTGCATTGTACGTACCCACATAGTATACTGAACAAGTACTAATAAGAATAAAATTATTGGAGCAAATAAAATCACATATGCTTTTTAGTCACCTGGGAGAGGGGCTGTGCCAGCCTTTTTGAGCATATAAAAGTAATAATTCTTCACATCTGAATAGCATTATAGAATTTATAAAGCCCTTTCACATATATTACACGTTTGATCCTCAACAACCTGGTGAGTCAGGAACGATCTGTGTTATTATCCCATTTCACAGTTCAGGAGAGGTTAAGTGTTTTGTCCAAACTGTGGAGCTACTAGGAGTCCGTCAGCACTTCCAGCAATGTTCTGGCTCCACAGCATTAGGCTTTGTCCTCTGTGACTCACGGGAACGCTGGTATGAATTTGAGCAAAAAATCTCTAAGGCCACTATGTAGAAGAAAAATAGTTGACACTGGAAATGGACTCGTAACCTGGCTCCCTAGACAGCAGAAAAATGGTCCACACCAGGATATCACCCAGTCCTGACACAGCCTAGCTGTGCGTCCCCTCAAGGCACATGCAAAATGAGGAACTCACATGTGGCATTCTCCTTGCGGAAGCGTCCTTAAACATCACGTGAAATGGGTGTCGGTGACTGTGCCTTTTGAGACTTTCTGAGAACACACTCCCTTTGAGGATGGTTTTTTTTTTCAGCCTGTTATAGTGGGGAGGCCGGTGTATTAGTTTCTTATTGTAGCTGTCACAAATTACCATGAGTTCAGTGACTAAAAAATGTATTCTCTTGCTGTCCTGGAGATCAGAAGTCTAAAATCAAGGTGCCAGCAGGGCTGTGTTCCTTCTGGGGGCTGACCTGCCTCTCTTGGCGTATGACCCTCTCCTGCACCACTCCAACCTCTTGCTTCCACAGTCACATCTCCTACTATCTCCTCCTGCCTGTCTTTTATAAGGACCTGTGTGATTACATGGGACCCCCCTGCCGCCCAACCCAGCCTGGCCTTGCCATCTCAAGATCTTTAACTTAATCACATCTTTTTACCATGTAGATTTTACCTTTTTCCCGTGGAACATAACATAGTCACAGGTTCCAGGAATTTGAGCCCGGACCCATTGGGGAAGCCATTCTTCAGCCAACTGCAACTGGGATTAACGAAAGCTGAGACTGAATTTGTAGTTTCTGCTCTGCCATTCATAAAGAGAAGGACAAATCTCAGCAGTATAAACTGGGCATCTTTCCCTTCTTTCCCACTGTCCATGTTTGCCCTCTGTGAAGAAGCACCATGCAGGCAGCTGACGCCATCTCATCATGAGAGAAAGGGGAGAGGCAGAAGACAACTTAGGAGCTCAGAGGCAGGCACGCACGTTACATCTCTTAGGCTCTCTTTTTGTATTAGAAAGAATATTTCATCAGCACGTTTCACCAGGTTACCCTGCGAGTGCCAATATTTTGCACAAGAGATTGCCCCCATGCCCTTTGCTCCCCACACAAATAGAGTGCTTATCCCTTCGAATGTTAAAAACTGACTTGTAATTCGGAAATCAGGTTTCTCTCCCTCACTAGACTCTGTGCTCTTAAAAGGCTGATTCTGGTTCATGTCTGTATATTCAAGAATCTACCTAGGTCCTACAGATAAGCCCTTGATAAATGTTTGGGGGGGGGGGTTGTGGTGCATGGGTTTTAGGGGACTGTATTTGACACATTCGCAGTACCAGAGGAAAATTCAGTTCCTCCTGCCTTCCCTGTCTGGGCTTCCATCTCTAATTTCCTCATTTCAGTTGTGCCATCATCCACAACCCTTTGCATCCTGTCAAACACCTGGTCTTTCCTTAAACCGATGGCTCTGCATGGACACTGGCTCTGCAAGAAAACCCAGAAGGAAGCAGAGGCTTCTGCGCTCAAAGCAAAAAGAATAATTGCAAGCCCATTTCCTTCTCTCCATCAAGTAGACTATAGGGATTGTGACAGCAGCCAGACTCAGCCTACTGGGCTCTTTGCTCTGGGAGTGTGTGTAGCTTTCCGGCTCCCATCCTACAGCAGGGCATGTATCTCTGTTGGTGGGCGTTTCCATGCATAGCTTACTAAAATAAAGAGAAGAAACAAAAAAAAAATGCTTGGATGTTGCCTACAAAAAGTATGTAGATATATCACATTAGATTTTAATTAGTTTCCTCTTCAATATCTTAACACTACCTCTTAACAAAATAAAAGTGGATGATGCTTCACAAGAAAATGTGGTATCAGGTAGAGCATCCCAAGTTTGGAATTGTGGCTCCGTTTAGGGGGCATGATTATTTCCTCCATATAGTCAGTCAAGAAATTGTTCTGGGGAGTGAGGTGTGGGACCTTAAGGTTTAATCCAAGTCAGATCCAGTCTTATCGGACCAAGTGCCTTTCAGTTCTGAGATGGAGCGTCAGGACGCCTGTTTTCATTTTGAGCCACCAATGCTGCTCCGGTACCTACTAGAATATTAAATACTTAGGGCAGAAGCTGTGGCCAATCAGCAGGGCCATGCTCATTGTCTCATGCAAATTCCCCTTTCTAATCGGGCGCTTTGAAATTAGGTTGCGAGCGGGTCCAAGGGTGGCTGGGTTAGAATTGTGTTGGTGGAAGTGCTGCAAGCGGTTGACCAGCTGTTCTTACTTCACAAGCACAGCTTTACTGCTGGGTAGCCCCTCGTACTCCATAAGGAACGTTTGTGTGTGTTTGTCCAAATGAAAGAAGATTTGTCTCCCAGGAAAACCATTTAAGCATATAGAGACTGCAATCTCATTTTCGAATATTGGGTTTCGTTTTATGACAGATCATGCTGTTTCGTACAGCCTATCTATATTAAAAAGCATGAACAAGTCGGCCTTGTTCTGTCCCATTCCTGTCCCTCTCTACTGTGCATTTATAAAAACACAGACATATCTGATTCCACACACACTGTACAATATTTTATCGATTACAGTGAAACTTGGTTATATCGTATTTCCAGACGCTGAGCAAAGAAAACATAGAAAGTGGGAAACACTGAATTCGATTATGGTAGGCATGGGGTTTAAAAGACCTGAATTGTAGGGAGGTCTTGTATGTGGGAATAATAAAAATAGGTTTTACTTAAAAAACTACCCTTTTACAAACCATCTGACAGAGATATCCTAGCATGTTCCTTTGTGTCTAGACACAGAGTATGCAGAGCACTTTCCCAGGGAGGCGGCTGTTAGTTTCCATACCGTTCTGCAGGCTTTCCCCACTGCCAAGCTTTCCTTAGACTCCTAAAATCTCTGGTCTGGATTACTCCAATGGTCTAACTAGCCTCCAGGCACTCCTTCCTCCGCAGTTAGCAAACACGCCACCAAGGACAAGCTACATTAAAAACCCTGAAGTCTTCTGATTGGCTGGATTTACGTGGCTTAAAGTTCTTGAAACCACAAGGGGAAAATCATTTAAGCCCAAAGATCAGATAAATATTTGTCCTTATTTTCCTCTGTTTGGTTTAATGTTCACATGTAACTCTTTCATGCATCTGGAAATTAGTGTTTTCCTATGAGGTGACAATTAATATTTTTTCCAAATAGATATCCAGCCCTCCAGCACCTTTTCTTGAGGAATCCTTCTCTTTCCCTCTGATCTGCGTTTTCTCTCACGTCGTGCAAGTAGGTGTTTACGACACCAGGGTCGGCGTCTGGGCACGCAGCTCCTTTCTGCTGTCTTCCCTGCTTAGTCCTTCCCAAAGCAATGGTGATGGAAGGAATGCAGCTTTGGGAATGTTTTAATGTCAGGTAGGGTTAGCTGCCCCTTTTGTTAATACTTCCTCTCACATTTCTCTAGTTGTTGTTATTAGTTTATTCTTCCACATGAATGTTAGCATCATTTTTGAAGTTCCATATATATCCTGCAGAGATCTTGGCTCCTATTTCATTAACCCTATAAATAAATCTTGAGAAACTTTATACCCTTATAATATTTGGTCTTCTCATACAGGAATATGGCAGGAGTCCCCATCCTTTATGCCATATATAGTCCCCTATATAAAAAGTCTGCTTTTATGTCTTTGCAGTGTTAAATTTGTTTTCTATATAAGTCCAGCACATCCACGGTTTTGTCGTCGCTTCATTTTTTTTGATGATACTCCAAAGGCAATCATTTCCCATTATATTTTCTAGCTGGTTATTGCTGCTACAGAAGAAGGCTACCAACTTTTTAATGTTCACTTCATACTTAATGATCTTACTGAACTCTCATCGATTCCAATATTTTTTGGCTGATTCACACAGGTTTTTCAAAAACATATTTCCTGAAAATGCTAATTTTTTTTCTCTTTTCCAATCAGCAAAGATCATACCCCTCATTTCTGTTCTGGTTCTCATTATATTGGCTTTAACTTCCAGAAAAAAAGTGAAATTGCAAATTCAGTTTTGATTTTCCAAGTTTGATGCACCTCTCCTCCCACCCCCACTCCCAAATAGTCTCAGTTTTTCTGGCATTTTTGCTCAACTCTTAATGAATTCCAACGTCTCTTGGTGGCTTGGGAACTTTCCCACACTGACCCCGTGGGACTTCATCCACTGTCACCCCAGTGCACCAGCTGGGGTGGCCAAATAAAATACAGGACGCCAATTACATCTGAATTTCAGATAAACAACAAATACATTTTCAGTATACGTATGTCGCACGGAATATTTGAGACACATATATTTGTTGTTTATCTGAAATCCAGATTGAACAGGGCACCCTGTGTTTTTATTCAATAAATCTCACAACTCTGGTGCCAGTCCCAGTTAC
Source organism: Phyllostomus discolor (assembly GCF_004126475.2). Taxonomy (NCBI): domain Eukaryota; kingdom Metazoa; phylum Chordata; class Mammalia; order Chiroptera; family Phyllostomidae; genus Phyllostomus; species Phyllostomus discolor. The sequence goes on along the minus strand of NC_040910.2, from coordinate 97,452,918 downwards.
TAAGCCAGTTACGCTGAGTTCACCTCTGTGATCCCACAGCTCTCTATAAGAATGTTCTTTAATATTCTGTTATAATTGTGTGTTCACAAGGTACTTCGTATTCCCAGGACCCAGCAGTGGCTGACACATCCTAGGCACTGAATAGATGTTGTTTAAGTGAACTTTTTAAAAACCGCATAATAGCCAGCAGATCATCAAATATTTCTTGAGCATGGACTGCAGCAAGTTTTGAATTTAAATAAAGGAATAAATGCGTGTGTGGTTCTATTCTGTGCTAAAGCACCCAGGGAAAAGGGAGAAGAACAGTCACTTTGCCACGTTTTCAGAACTGGAATTTTTTTACTCTGTAAGATGGGTGAATATATCACTTTCCTTTCATTAGTAGGAAGAGCCAGGAGTGCTGAGGTGGAGTCAGGAGACCCTGGATTTCATTCCCAACTCTGTCACAAATTGGCTGCTTCACCAGGGGCAAGTCACTTCACCTTCCTGGGCCTCAGTTTCTTCATCTGTAAAATGACACTGTTGGAACAGACGTGGCTGTCAACCTTTTTTTTAGTAATAAAGTCATTTAACAATGAAATGTATTACACAGAACCCCAATATCCAATGCAGATAAAGTGAGAACTGTTGTGGTCGAAGATCAGCGGGTCCAGCATCCCCTGGTTCAATTTCTCCTTGCCCTTCTGAGTGGGCTCTGAAGGAACTCTGCACAACACTGAATACCAGTAGTCCAGACAGACGTCAAGGCCAAGGCCCTGTCCTGCTCTAACATTATATGTATGTATTACTGTAGACAGCATCCAGATGCACACTCCTGAGAATATATATAAAGAAAACAAGCTCATGCTTGATTTCCATGTTCTCTTTTGATGAAAAGGAAGAAAACTACCAATCTGAAACCATCCCAGTCTTCTATAGCTACAGTCTCACCTAATGAGGACAGAGGGTCACAGTGGAGATCTGGGATCACGAGAAGATTTTAAAGCATTCCCCAAAAGATGAACCTCTGGGCTATGTGCCGTGCTTCCCCTTGCATCTCTTCACAGTAGCTCCACTCTGTGAAATGGACTATTGGCAATCACCTCTAATGGGTCCACCTCTGCATCCACCATGGGGCCCCCACAATCCAGTTTCCCTGCCCCCTGAAGAGCAACCCTCCCTAAATGTACCTGGCACCTAGTCATGTCACACACAGTCCAGCCTTCCCTCCACTACTGTTGCCTCATTGCCTTCAAATTGCCTTCAATGCCTTCCCAGAGCTCTTAGTATAAGGTAAACGACCCTCAATAAAGCTCGCCACATCCTGCAGACCAACACTCTCTCTGCTCCTCAAACCACATCCTTCGTCCCATTATCAGGCCTTTACACACGTCCTTGCTCTGCCCGGGAAACTCTTCCTTTCCTCTTTTCCTAGTCGACACCTGCCCATCTTTCAGATCTCCGCTTCCTCAGCTCTAAGGAGATCCCTCCTTCAGGAGCTGTCATAGAGTTCTACATCCTCCTCTTCATTGCTCATTGTCACTGCAAACCCGCATGTGTGTGAGTGATCCTTTGATCATCTGCCTTCCTTACCAAACTGTAAGCACCATGTAAAGGTCTGTGTCCAGCAAAGTGCCAAATGTATAATATACTGTTAATAAATAGTTGTAGAGTAGATCACTAATAAACCAGGGAAAGATATTCATCCTTTTTACCAAAATTTGCCACAAGAGTTAAGATTGTATGAGTGCTTTGGTTAATTAAAGGTTATTTGTGGAAAATAAAAATTTAACTAATCAGGTATGTACTTTTCTATACATCTCTAATAGTTGTATCTTGATGTTTTATTCATACCAGCCAGGAGTAGGGGAAAAACTACGATAGGATTTTTAACACAGAGAATCAAATAGACAGAACTGTTTTCAAAGGGACAAAACTGCTGAGACTAGAACTAGTCACATGACCTCATGCATCCACCAATCAGCCAAGAAGGCAGTCCACCACGTGCTTAGCAGGTAGAGAATGAGAAATATTTGACCAAGAACATGAGTCAGAACCATGGGGTACAATAAAAGTTGGATATTTGTTTAGAATACCAGATAGGCACAATCTAGCCAGGGATATCTATTTTTTAAATAAATGTGTATCACTAGCAAAGGAATCTGATAAATATAAATGGGGAAGGAGAAGGCTCCAAGAAATAGGTGAGCTTTAATACTCTGCCTGATTTTCCTCTGAAATGATACCGCAGCTGTCCCTCTCAGAAAACCAAGCACACTGTTATGATCACACGTAACTTATTGGAAACCACTGTCATGACATAGACATTTCAAAGCCAATGTCCAACACTCTCTGTGAGGTTTGTCCCTTCCCCCCTCCCTACCCACCACCCTACCACTGCTTCTTGTGACAATTTAATGTCACATCCTTTCTGGCTCCATCCTCCTGGACCAAGATTTCCTTGGCTGCCGAAGGGGACTCTCACAAACCACTGGATTTTCATGACTGAATTAAGAGTTTATTTCTCCAAGGTACAAAGGGGCGACTACCTGGAGGCTTATCCCCCAAAACACTCTGAAGATCAAAGGCCTTAGCTGAGCTACTGAAGTGTTAATTGGCCAAGTACAATTGTCAACAATTAGTTTCTGTGTGAACCAATTAAAACAAAATAATTGGGAGTTGTCAGCACTCTTAAATATTTATACCAGCCGATGCAAATATTTATTTACATATCATCTGCTTGCAATTTTTAGCACTTCTGCTGTCTGCAGAACTGCTCAGAAACCATTAGCTCATTTCTCTTGATGCTTAAATTAAAACCTAAACTTATTCTAGTCGACTGACAGAAAGCTAAAATATTTTTGTTCAAATTCATTTGACATTGTGTATTTTTGACAATGTTTATATTCCTCATTTTAATGGAAAGTGATACTGCAGCCATCCTTTCAAAGGGAGATTTCTGATTTTTTTTTTGATGGCTAATTCATTCTATTTTCCCATGTGGTACTCATTAAAACAATTCCCAACTTCGTAGATTTTTATTTCACCTATAGAGTGTTAAAACTTTTCTTTCACACTTCTGCAGTTGGTTAGCAGTATCAGCACAGCTTTGCCTGACATCTTTTTTTATTACTGTACACCAAATCTCTGCTAGTTTCAAAACGTCAAGAAGTTTCAGAGTCTCTTGGTTAATAACCCCTCTGCTCATCGCAAATCCTCTCCCCCGTTACACGTTCCCCCAGCCATCTCAAAGCACATCTCCCCCATCACCATGTCTAAATTTGTTTACCTATCTTCTTTTCCTGCCTTTTAGAAATGAGGGTCTCCGTGACTTTCATATGGTGACACTTGCATTAAAATACTTAAAACTGATAGTTTATTTTTCCTGTTATACATGACATTCAAGTTAGCAGTGGAAACCTTTGGAGAAAATCCCCACTACTTAAGAATAGCCCCAGTGAACATCCTAATGCATCTCCATCTACCGTTTCATCTGTGTGTGGTATTTTATTTGCTTTTATGTTTTCATGTGATTGTGGTACTATCTGTGTCATCAATATTATTGTTTTGTCTTCACTTACCATTCTAGCATAAGCATTTCTTCCATGTAATTACAACTCTTCATAAAGTTTTTTTAATGGTTACATGATAGTGCCTTAGTAAGTAGATGTATTACTTTTACTGGATGTGAGCAACAGAGGATGGAGTTTGGTGTCTGAATCCGACTATTCAGTTCCTCTTCCTCCAGAACATAGACATAGGGAACAATAAAGGGGCAGCTGTGAGGCAAAGCACTGAGCCCACATTGTTACCAGCCACGGATCATGGCAGAGTGCTGAGTGTTACCTGGGGAGAAGGGTCAACAGAAAAAGTTGAAGAAAAAAATGAAATGTTCCTGGGTTCAGCTGATACTAGAATCCATGACCTGGGAGTGTAAACAATGGAGTGTAGGAATCTTGTGCCGAGAGGTGTGAGGTTCATCGTAACCCTGGGCTTCCCGTATCACTAGGGAATCTGCCCCTGTTTCCTGTTTCCTGTTTCCTGTCTCAGAGACGCGCGTTGAGACGCTCCTGTTCTTACAAAACTCAGACATTTCAGTGTTGGTCCTCGTCTTCAGATCTTCACGTGGCTCAGTTCTGTGCTGCATATTTTAATCTTTTTCCTTTCCGTTCCAGGTCTGAGACATTTTACCCATCTCCCCAGAGCTGAATTCTGGCTCTTGCAATGAGTGTGACTCAGCTTCCTCTCCCCCTTAGACTAGGGTGCTCTAGGGCAGGGATGCCCAACCTTTTGGCATCTCTGGGCCACACTGGAAGAAGAGCTGTCTTGGGCCACACATTGAATACACAAACACTAATGAAAACTGATGAGCAAAAAAAAAAAAGCAGTTTTAAGTAAATTTACAATTTTGTGTTGAGCCACATTCATAGCCATCTTGGGCTGCATGAGGCCCACAGGCTGTGGGTTGGACACCCTGCAAGGGAGAGGCACCTCTAAACAAGGTTCACTCTCGTGCCCTCCCCAGCGTCTCCCTGTCTTGCTCTCCTTTTGTGTTTCTCCCCCTGCTACAGGATCCCAGGAGGAAGAGTCTACCGCCTCTGCTTCCTACAGTGGAATTCTGTAGACCAGAGTGAGCCTCTAAATGGGGCGGCACAGCCCCTGGGAGCTTATTAGAAATGCAGATTCTCAAGCTCCACCCAGATCTATTGTGTCAGAAACTCTCGGGATGGGGCCCAGGAACCTGAGTTTTGACAAACTCCATGGGTGGGTTATCAGAGTATGTGAGTTTGAGAAGCACTGCGGTTGTCTTACCTCTAAATGATGTAGCTTCTTTGCTGGCACATTTAGTTCAGTGGGCACTTGTTCTCAATAGATCCTCTCACTAAAGCTCTTGACAATTCGGCTGCCAATGGGAAATACATTCTTTACCTTGTGCCCTTCTCTTCCCAAACTTGCCTTGCTTGATTCTTAAATTGCCAGACCTTGAGTGGATTACGCTACTTCACCGGTGGCAAGAACACTCATCTCTGCCACCTTCATCCCTGTTGCAGTAGCAAATGCCTCTGGCGTTTCCTTCACCTCTTGATCGTTCTCCACTCCGTTCAAGCTAACTCGGCTGTTTTTAAAAATATAATCTGCTTCCTAACTTGGCTCCCGACCTTTTTCATATGTGGGTGCTAATACCTTTGGCTGGATCACAGAGCCTTCCTTCCTCTTTCTCTTTGCTTTCAGTCCCAATTCATTTGTTTTCTTCATGATGTTATCCCAGAGCCGGTCCTTTGAGATCCTCCTTAATAAGAGCTGTGAAGTCAGCAATTTCACAAGCTGCCAGGCTATCCATAGTTCAAACAAATCTTGTCCATGTCAGCTTGTCCAAGTTGGATAATTCTCCATCTGGACTCAAATGCTGTAGCCCAGCCTGACTTTTCCTTAAGGCAGTTTCTCAGTCTCAGCACTATTGACGTTTTGGACTGGGTAATCTTTGTTGTGGGGGCTGGCCTGCGCATTGCGGACGTTTAGCAACCAGTAGCACTCCCTCCCCACCCCATGATAATCCAGACCACTGCCAGATGATCCCCTGGGGGTTGGAGTACAAGTCACTTAGGTTGTCTGTCAAGGACTTACACACGCTGTCCCTTGTCGCAGTCCCTGAAGGATTCACCGTCCCTGAACCTGCTGCCCTGCTGCCATAACTGTGTTATTTTGGCGCTAGTGAAACAATCCCTGAAGGATTCTACCTCAATCTTCCTAGTCACCCCTCAGACTCCTACACAAATGTCATGCAGCCATCCCGTATGGCTGTCCCCCGTTCAGGGAAAAGTCCCCCCACATCTGGGCATCCTCTGGGGCATTAGTCTCCTAGGTTTTCTTTCTTTCATTTTTGTTGGGTTTTTTAAAGCCTCCATCATGCCTCTTTTCTACCTTCAACTTTAAGATCATTCAAAACAGTTTAGGTCCCTATCTGCCCAACTTAAAATCTTTAAAATCTGTAAAATACCAGCACTTCTCTGAAAGATATAAATCCTTTCCTTCTCCTAGCCCAGAGCCTGGAGGTAACGAACCCACTCCTCTTTCACTTTTACCTGAGTCAAGGTCCCTTAAATCCATATCATAAATAGACATGAATATAAGAAATCATATCTTATTTAAGAAACAAACTTTATGGGGAAAAGAAAGCCAATGTGAGACCATTGGCAGGGAGCCCCAGACCTGTGGGACAAGCGATAGGAGTCAGGACCCTTGTCTTTCCTCAGCCCCTCCTTGGGCCCCTGACATTCCAAACAGGACAAGGACCCCAAGTTGGATCAGCTCAGCTGGGGTTCCCAGTGCCTAGCATTAAACCTGGTGGCCAAAACCACTCACTTTCATGCACTCTACTCTGGATGGAATCTAGCTGGATTTTTCTTTTGGCTACTTAAAGTTCAAATTACCCAATATTGGCCTGAGCAGCACATTTATTGCAAGCCAACGCCACCGAAGCAAGTCAGAAACAAAGACTGGCACTGCCCGCTCCTGCTAAAGCCAGCCACAAGCTGCACCAGGTCCTCCAGGCCCGCGTCTGAGGGCTTTGCTCTCCAGCTGTTTGTATTTAATCCTTAAATTTCCAGATAGTGCGCTAACTTGTTGGGGACAGGGATTTTTAACACTTTACCCCCTCTTCTTCACTAAATGGGTGTCAAAGTATCAACTGGATTGGTAGCTGGGGAGTATCCAATAAATCCAAAGTACAGGGCAACCGGAGAATTTCACTGGAGAAGCCAAGCAAGGGCTTCCCACCACCCTCCTGTGAACTGAGAAGACCAGAGTCTGGTGTCGGTGTCACGTGACTCACCTGTCCAGTCACAGCGGACCTGAGAGGGCAGACATCTGACTCGCAGCATTAACATGAGGACCCAGAAACCTGTGCAAATAAGAGCAGTGGCCTAAAACCAGGGAGCTTACCCACTGTGGACACATGCCCAGTGGATTGCTGCCTTCCACAGTCTAGGAAGTCCTGGACAGAGGAAAGAGTAAGGGAGCGGGGAGATTAGAGAAAGACAGATGTCCTCTCTCTGGTATCCATCACTCACGGGTGTGGGTGTAGAAGCCTCCTCCGCCAGGAAAACGTGGAGAGGCAAAAGAGATGTTCCTCTCTTCCACACTGACTGTTTAAACTACCTATGCCTTTTCCCTGCCTTCAGAAAGCTGTACTATGTGCCCGGTGCTATTTTAAGTGCTTTCTATAGAAACACATTTCATCTTTATTTTCTAAAGCCTAGAAATAAAGTTTTAAAAGGGAAGCTGCTGTTTTCTTGTTCCCATCTTCAAACGTTAATTGCCGGTTCCAGTGTATTCATGGTACTCTTAAGAAAAATCTTTCTCTTCTTGATTTTTTGCATATTTTATGTATTTCACAATGCTTTCTATTTGAAATGTGTAGCTTTATATTTTATGCATTCTAGTATTTTTGTGTACTGTGTTTTATGCATTTCATGTCTTCATCAAAATCCTCTGAGTCTTTGTTCTTTTGGATCTTGTGCTGGGGTTTTAGCTCTTCTATGTTTTATATGCCGTTGCTTTGAAAGAGAACCTAGATTCTATAGCTGTATTGTTGTTTCATACTTTAAATTTATATGGCTGTGGAAAAATAATTAAAATCATTTAAAGAGAAAGAATCCCATGAGAAGCAATCCTATGAGAAGATTACATAATCACCAGTCTACAGAGGAGGAAATTGACACTGGAGTAAATAGGATAAGTTAGGATTTGAACCCAGCTAATTCACCTAATCGTGTCCTTACTCTGTGGCTTTTTTTTTTTTTTGAGCCCTCAAACAAGACATGCTCTTCCCAACCTCAGGACCTTTGTACAAGCCATGCCTTCTGCCTCCAATGATCTTACCTCTCCCCTTCAATGAGCTGCTCCATCCTAGCTTTCAGGCTTCAGCTTGAATAGCACTCTCTGCAAACAGCTGTAACCTGGCAGCCCAGATAAAATCAATGCCCTCTGCACTTGTGCACAGGGCACATCACCAGCTCTCAGACAGCTTCAACTTTCTATGCACAGAAAAAGGACTGGGGGTGATGGTTAAGACTGGGATAGAACCAGGGGCATTTTTTTGTTTGGCTGTTTGTTCTTGCTTTTTATATTTTTTAAGCTGCCCAGTGATTGCAATACCTATCTTGTGAGTGGAGTAGTTTCGGGTAATAAGGCAGTGTGCAGTGTGCCAGCGAGCGACTGTGGTGCATGGAAGCAAAGACCAGAGGCTTTGCAGACATCACTGAGCTGAGAGGTCGGAGAGCCAGATGGGGCATCGATGAAAACACCACAATGACCAAAAAAGGTGGGAGGGCAAGTGTGGGGACCACATGCTGCAGGCAGAAGGGACGCAGAAGAGGGCCATGGTGAGCAGTGGAGGTGGGAAAGGAGGGGCAAGCAAGTACGTGGGCAAGAGCAACATAACAAATGGTCTTGAAGGGTCCTAGGGCTCAAGGGCAGAGAGACCCTGCCCCTTCGTGCAGTTGTATTTTGGAAGGGGAAACAACAGTGGATGATGCTTGTGAGGACTGTGCAGCTAGCAAAGCCTCGTTCCCATTCCGGTGAGAGGATGAGAAGGTGAAGACAAAGATGAGCTCTCTTGCCTTAGAACAGGGGTCCAGAACGCACCATGAAAGGGACAAAGACGGAGAGGATGGCAGGGCATGGGCCCCAGGAGGAGGGCTCTGGTTGAGACAGGAAAGAGGCAGCTAGGGGCAGCTGAGGAACGGGTGTTCCGTTGGCACAGGCGTGACTGGCATCAGGAAGCCAGAAGTCTAGACAGCTGGCTGGGCACAGACGGGACCAGTCCGTGGGCAGGCACCTGATGCCATCACGCAGGACTCTGTGCTAGTTTCTTCCTCTGTTGTCACTGTCTTGAAGTTCTCCATAAGTTTAGAGCAAGAGGACTCACCTGTCCATTGTGCACTGTGCCCCACAAATTACATGGCTGGTCCTGGACACAGGAATGGATGACAGAGGCAGTGTCAGTGTGGGAGGCCACAGGGTGGACAGAATCTTGCTGCTGAAAAAGCCTGGATGTTCATCTCTTTAACTGCCATCTATTAAGGAGCCACTATGTATTGAATATTCTGTTAGACATCACAGAAGATAAAAAGGCAAATAAGAAGTTGCCTGAGTTCATACTCTGATTCATAAGGAATTGGAGCCATTGCTCTTCTGTTGAAAGACTTTTGGAGTGACATCAGTGGATGTCACCTTTAGTGAGACAGAACTTCAGAGTGTGATTTTCAGACTTGATGTATACAGGCTTCATCGTTTTTTATTTGTGACTTCAAAAAGCATGTCATTAACTGTGATGGCTAGATGTGCAAACACTGGCCATTAATCATCTTTCACATTATCGATCTGGAAGATACTTCGTTCCTTGCCAAAACTCATCTCTTCGACATTTCAATAATTAATTCTTAGAAATCTGTGATTTAATTATAAGTTTTGGACAGTAGCCCTATGAAACATGAAAGGCTTTTATGAGTCTATCATCAGCTGGGAGATGAAAATAGAGATTTAAAAAGCAATGTTTGAAAGTAGAAAGCATTCTGAGCCAGATAAAATTTTCATGATGTCACTGAGGAAAGATTTGAGTGTAAGTGGAGCGTCAATATATCCTCCGAATGAAGCCTTAGTTAAGTAGTTTTTTTCTCTGTCTTTTCTTTTTTTTTTTCAAATTCTAGCAGGGTTATTTTCTGAAAACCGCTAGCACAGAAATCAGAGACCTTTCTAGATGCTAGTGTCAGGTAATCATGGAGAGAGGTGATTTCCTAAGCGGTGCTCTGCCAGAAAAGCACCAAACTAAGAGCCAACAGGTTTAACTCTGCTCCTAAAACATCTTGTGGCCCTTGGAACCGACCTCAGTTTACCCTTCTGTAAATAGAGACATCAGGCGAGAAGACCCCATGTCGTTAATGACGTCACTCTCTGTGCTGAGCTCCACCCAGCCTCGCCCCAGGGGCAACTCTGGCCTCTTAGAACTTCAGACATTCAGCTTCCCACAAGGAAGTTAAGCTTACTTGTCATTCCAATCCTAGAAATTAACATTAAAAAAAAGTTCTTATTGCAGGAAGTGAAAGGAAAGGAAGAAAAAAAGAAATATAAGGAGAAACAATAGATGACAATGGTGAAGGCAGTGACAAAGCTTTAAAATCTCTGCAAAATCCTGGCAGATGACATTCTCACAGTGACATCTGGCGTGAGGCCCTGCTTTAGGACGTGAAGACAATGGAGGAGTCTTCTACCCCAACCAGTAAATAGTTTAGGATTATAAAGGAAGCATTCCTGTAACCACAGGCCACGCCTCCTCCTAGCCTTCGGGAATTTCTCACTGCTCTCCTTTCTGGAGGAGATCAGTTTTCCCAGACTCATCAAGCCACCTTCAGTTTACTTTAGGAATTCACTTCCTCTCACTTTCTTCCCAGCAGAATTTCTCCCACACCACGTGTGCAAAGTCTAGCCCATCTTTGCATTTCCAAATACTCATTACTCTATCCTGCTGAACAAAAGACCATCTCCTCTGGGTTTCACCGTTTAGTAGCACCAAAAAGAATTAGTGGAGTTGCTCTAAATTCCATCACATCATGTCAAAAGGAAACCACAGAGCAGTGATTCTCAATGTGGGGTGTGAAAAAAGGGTGATTGTACACCTCAGGGCAATGGGATCTTTGGAGATATTTTGGTTGTCACCACTGGCCAGTGGTGGGTGGGTGGGGGTGTCATCTAGTGGGCAGAGGCCAGGGATGCTGCGCAACACCCTGGAATGCTCAGGACCATCTGTACAACAAGTAATAATCTGACCCCAAATATTAACAGAGCCAAGCCTGTGGAATCTTGACACAGAGATTTATTTTTCCACTAATATAAGTAAGCTCATCCCCCTGTAGAAGGCAGAAGAGGCTACTCAGTTTGGGTTTTAAATAATGTTTTTTTTCACCATGTTATGTTTGTTTAAAATTAATTCAAATTTATCTTTGTCAGTTGAAGGGGTCTGGGTATAGTACTTCCAAATAGGACCTGTATTTCCTGAGGCTAATTACACTGCTATTATCTCTGATAGATTTGTGTGTTAGGATCTTGACAGTTGCATGTTCTAACACCTCTTCAAATTCAATGTCTAAATGTTGGCTACAGCTTTGGGTTAGGCCTTAATTCCTTCTTGCCTGAATTTTACCTCCTAGCGACTCATTAGGTTCCATCCAAACCTGCTTCTCCTCTCTTATTCCCATCTCCCCAGATGTCTGATGTGCCCACCCAGTCCCCAACATCCTACTTAATCCTTGGCTTTTGCTCACCGCACATCCAGTCGGAGACCTGGTCCTGCAGAGTTTCCTTAGCCCATCTCCTATCTGTCTGTCTGTCTGTCTATCTATCTATCTTCTTCCTCTAGCTCAGTCCCTTGACATTGTTACCTAGATTCATTGAATAAATCTTCTTAACTATTCATCCTTTCTCCAGGCTGACCTCACTGCAATCCACAGCTATACTGTTACCAGGATGCTATTCTTGACAAAACAAATTTATTCATACCTCTCCCTTATTTTTGAAATCTTTAAACGCTCTTTCTGGATTTCAGGGTAAAATTCAACCTTTTATCTGGATGGAATTATCTAACTTTTGCTTATCTCTCTCCCCACCTCCGGTCACTTTTTCATGTAGAATTCTTAGATTAGCTATTTTGAATATCTACGTGTTACCTGGGCTCATGTCCTGCCTCTGTGCCTTTGCGCATGCTGTTCCCCAGCCAAGAATGCCCTTTCCCACCTTTCCAGCTCACTCTGTTCATCTTGGAACCTCAGTTCCAATGTTGCCCCCCTAGGAGAGCTGCCCTGAACCTCTGAGCCGTTGTTCTACAAGTGTGTCCCTCAAAATGTTTCACAAAATGGGTGTGTTGCTCACAAATTTGGGATGTTAATAAATATTAGAACATGAAAAGCTCTGAAAAATATTGTATGAAAAAGACCAATTTAATGATCAAAAGACCGTATTGGCCAATTTAACAATCTTTAATCTAGTGTTTTGCAAACTTACTTGAAATTTAACTTTTTTTCTTCACAAACCTGTTATCAGCCTTCTTTGGAAAAATTTAACTTAATCTGATCTAGGGATAACCTCCGTGCTTCCTGGAATATCCTCCCAGGTGTAGCAGTACTGTAGAATTTACCACATGCCACAGTGACTGTGGACTCATGTTCTTCACATGCTGTTAAGAGAGTAAGTCTCTCCTGCAATAGACAGACTGAAAACATCTTGGTGATAAAATAATTGCCATGATTATTTCGTAGTAAATGTGATATATATTTGATAAACTCATTATTAGCCAAAAAGTACCATCTACTTTATTGCTATTGATAATTAACATATATTATTTGAATAGTGTGTACAATGAACTATATTTTGTCAAAATATCCCCATATGACAAAATTCATAATATTACCGACATGCTTTCTGAGGGTGCCAGGCCTCAGTGGATTTCTGAATGTCCGTGTCCCAAAGATGACAGCTTATGCTTGGTCCCGCCTGTCAGCTTGGCTTCAACGTGGACATGTTTTTGTTGTTTTGGGAATTGTTTTTGTATTTGTGGCTGCTACTTTGTGTTTTGTTTCTGAAAAGGCTATAACTAAAGAACATGTCAAATGTGCGTACCTTGAAGGGATACAGTACACTCTGCACCTGCCCGGAGAATCCCGAAAACTTGGAGGCATCCCCCACACCACTCAATTGATGGGCCCTAGCCTATCAACCCGCTCACCAAGAAAAGAGTCTTCCTTTACCTCCTACCACTTGCAGACCCACTGTTATTAGAAGACCCCACAGCTCACCTGCTTATGAGCCAAGGACCCCTCCTCTCTTACGGGTCAGGAAATCTGGGTGTGTGCAGACAAGGAACAGCAGTGGGGAAAGGGCACAGAATGTCAAAGGTGATTCAGCAGATAGTAGGAGGTAAAAGCAACATAATCAGAACAGATGACTCTTGTGAGTATTTTTAAAGAAAGAAATAAAAAGAACTCTAAAAGAAAAGAATGTAAATTCCTAGGGAAGCTAGAGAAGTTATTGCAAAGGAGCAATATGAGGAAAAGAAAGAGTTCTTGAAACCCAAAAGCATTGTTGAAAGCTGAATTAAGTATCTTGAAGCTCAGATGGAAGAATTGTCACACATAGAGGAAAACCTCCAAGAAATAGAAATTATATGAGTGTAAAGTGAAAGATAGATATAGAAGAGACATCCTATTATTGTTAGAGGGTAAATAGTTTCAACCTTCTTAAAGAGTAATTTAGACTCTCCATCTGATATTAAGCAGAATATATCCTATTAAAAAGTACTCATAATTCTAAGAACTACCCTACAGTGTAAGAACATGAGTCTAAAAACAACTGTTCAAAATGCTTTCTGCCAGCTCACTGTGATAGCAAAAAATCATAGCAGCCTAAATGTTCACCAATATGACGTGGGTTAAATAAATTCCGGCCTGTCCACAAATGGCTTTCTATTTAGCCATGACAGAAAGAGGAGGTCTATATATACCACTTTGGAATGTATGTCCACAAAAATGTGAAAAGAGTAAGAGTATGTTATAGAAAATGATATAGTACAACCTTGTTTTGTAGAAAAGTTTTCATATATGCACATACATATAAATGTTTGTGCACATCTGTCTGTTGCCATAAGCATAAAGAACAATTTAGAATGTCGCCCTCACACACTATGGACAGCAGTGACCTCTGGGAAGCGGGGCTAGAGGGCTGGGCGGGATATTCACTTCTTTACATGCTTCAAAATCAATCTGTGTGCTTGTGCACTCCCTTACTTCATCTTAATGCTGTTTCGTATTTTCCAAAGTTTCTGGAATAAAAACTGTTTATTTAATTAAATTTTTAACCGTTTAAAAGCTAGAAAGAAATCAAAACACAAGAAGCCATTTATAAGCCAACAAGACACGGGGACGGACGCAAGGGTTCGCTGAGGTGCTGGCAAAGGCGCACAGTCACGACCAGGAAAAAGCAAAAACAGTGAAGTTCTAACACCGTAAGAGAAGCTGTTGGAAGTGTTTATAAAATTCTTAAATCCTAGCAGCCAAAAAAACAAATGAAAAACTACTATAAGCAAAATTATTAAAAATTGTGAAAAACTAATCTACTATAAGTTTTTATTAAAAAAAAAAAAAAGAGAGAGAGAGAGAGCCCACTTCAGGTCAAATCGAGACCCGAAGGCACAGAGGTTGGGGACGGTGTGTTCTGCAACCACTTAAAGAAGGCATGCAGAATATTCTGCATCAAATGGAAAGTGAAGCTCTTGGTACAATATTTTTTTTCAGTCTGGACTCCATAAAGACAGCCGTAACCATCTTCTGTTAAGCAATTAAATGGGCAAGGTCTCTGCCAAGCTCTTCATGTGCACTCTTCTTCCAATAAGCTCAAAAATCTCAGGAGAGGTACATGTGCTACTTTTATTGGCATTTTACGGACAAAGGCATTGAGATACATAAAGGTTAAATACAAATGTGAGCTTTCATAAGCATAAAAAACATGAGGTTAGACAACCCCGGCTCAAGGTCACAAGGGTGGTCAGTGGGAGAACTGGGTGCAAACTCCTGGCCGTCTGACGCCAGTGCCTCTGCCCCAGTGGAGGAGCAAGGGGCAGAGGCCTCCCGCTCTCAACATCGGATCCCAGGGCCTGCATCCCACAGTCCTGGGTTTTAAAGAACACGTGATCAAAGTGAAGAGATCCACCAGCCACAGCATATCATATTATGACCTGATAACAGGCATATTCTACTTCATCTACCATGACATTAGTTCATTCTTAAATGAGTTTCCCAGGTAATCTAAGAGACCATTGGTTCCCAGCACTCCTGGGACTATGTGGAATAGAGAATAAGTTTTCCTGCCATAGCAATAATCCAATAAGTAACATTAACATAAGTAAAATTAACATAACCTCAATATTCACAATGAAAAAGTAGCAGGCACTTCATTTCAAAATTTATCACCTTGGACTTGTAGGAACTCACTGACTGTGGATTCCAGAGAGAAATAGGAATGTAAGAGATTTGACTCCATGTGTTATGTTATTCGAACAGTTATATTTGCAATGATGCAATTTTTGGCCCATTGTAAAAATTTCAAATAGTTGACCACTTAAGCCAGATATTCCAATTAGCATAGAACATTAAAAAATTACAAAATAGTCTATTCTTAAATGAGCATCGGTTGTAGGCTACAGATCATAACCAGAGGGGATCCGCTATCAGAACCTGGGGGAGAAGTTGAGGTCAATGGGTAGCACAGACAGTCCCCTAGTTGAACACTTTGGCCCAGAGATTGGCTGCTCCTAGATCATCAGTTGACAGAGTCCACAGATCACCGGAGCACAGCAGACTGGATTCCTAACAAGGAGACTGAAGAAGGCATTTGGGGACTTTGGACAGGGTCTATTCCACGTGGACCTGGCTACTGACTTAGGCCCAGGTGCTACCATGACCCAACAATGGTAGCCTGGTGGCCTTGCACATCCTCAGAGAGTGGCTCAGAGGTATTAGGTATGTGTGGTACACAGAGCACAGAGCCTAGAGGTACCTTGCATCTCCCTGTGGTGGGAGCCGACGGGCTAGGCTTCCCTCACTAAAGTTATCCAGGATTGATATCAGAAGAGCCCCATCCACAATCCCATAAAATCTCCTACACGGTTCAAGAATAGACATGTCAGGACTTCCGGCAAGATGGAGGACTAGGTGGACGCACCGTACTTCCTCGCACAACCAAGAATAGAATAACAATAATTTACAGGCATAATTTCACTCAGAACTGTCAGAGGATTTATCTGAATGGAAGTCAGACAGCCAAGAAGTTGAAGTACACCCGCACATCCACGCTGGTAGGGGACGACGAGCCGGGCGGGTGCGGGGCTGGCGGGGGTCGGCAGCGCGCGGAGGTCAGGGAAAAGTTGGTGCAAAATCGGCGCGACAGCCATCTGGGGCGCAAGAGCGCAGCGGTGATCCCTGAGTACGCAAGCAGCAGCTGGGGGAACCAGTGGGGCAGCGATTGTGGACCAGGGCAGAGCTCGCAGCCCAGGATCCCAAGCAAGGAAGTGTCTGAGCCCAGGAGAACGGAACTGCCGCCATTGTTTCCCTCCCGTCCTCGCTCCCGCCCCTGCCCCCACATATAACGTCACAATCTAGCGACTGGGGTGCCCAGCCCTGGTGAACACCTAAGGCTCCGCCCCCCACCCTAACAAGAGCGACCAGACCAGAAAATAATAATAATAATAATAATAATAGGAGAGACAGGGAAAGACATAAGACATGTTTTCAGCAGAACAGATCAGTCCCCCAGGACTCATCCTTTTGAGCGACCAAGAAATAGCCAATCTATCAGATGCGCAGTTCAAAACACTGGTGATCAGAAAGCTCACGGAATTGGTTGACTTTGGGCGCAATTTAGATGAAAGGATGCAGGTTACCATAAAAGGGATGCAGGAAGATACGCGGAGGAGAGCCAATAGTGAAAGGAAGGAATCTGAGTCTCAAAACAATACAGTGGACCAGAAGGAAGATAGAATCAACCAAGCAGGAAAGCATGATGAAATAAGAATTCAAAAAATCAAGGAAAAGCTTAAGACCATCGAGGACACCTTTAAACATTCCAACATCCAAATTATAGGGGTACCAGAAGGGGAGGAGCAACAAGTAGAAAAGTTATTTGAACAAATAATAAAGGAGAACTTCCCCAATCTGGCAAAGGGAACAGTCTTCCAAGAAATCCAAGAAGCTCAGAGAGCCCCAAAGAAGTTGGACCCAAGAAGAAACACACCAAGGCACATCATAATTACATTAGCCAAGGTAAAAACAAAGGAGAGAATCCTAGAAGCAGCAAGAGATAAGGGGACAGTCACCTACAAAGGAGTTCCCATCAGACTGTCAGCTGATTTCTCAAAAGAGACCTTACAGGCAAGAAGGGGCTGGAAAGAAATATTCCAAGTCATGAAAGACAAGGACCTACATCCCAGAATGCTCTATCCAGCAAAGCTCTCATTTAGAATGGAAGGGAAGATAAAGTGCTTTTCAGATAAGGTCAAATTAAAGGAGTTCATCATCACCAATCCCTTATTTTATGAAATGCTAAAGGGACTTATCTAAGAAAAGAAGGTAAAGAAAAGACATGTATAGTAAAAGGACAGCAAACTCACAATTATTAACAACCACACCTAAAGCAAAACCAAAAGAAACTAAGTAAACAACTAGAACAGGAACAGAACCACAGAAATGGAGGGCACATGGAGGGCTAGCAGTAGGGGGGTGGGAGGAGGAGAGAGGGGGAAAAGGTATAGAGAATAAGTAGCATAGAATGTAGGTTGAAAATAGATAGGGGGAGGGCAAGAATAGTATGGGAAATGTAGAAGCTAAAGAACTCACAAGTATGACACATGGACATGAACTAAAGGGGGGGAACGTCGGTGGGAGAGGGGGTACAGGGTAGAGGGGAGTGAAGGGGAAACGGGACAAATGTAATAGCATAATCAATAAAATATATTTAAAAAAAAAAGAATAGACTTGTCTGAAGTACCCATATGTGCAAAATAAGGCAAATGGAACAAAACAGCCAGTTTCTCCTGTCCGGAGCACATGCCCTTGATGATGCCCCTTTGCCTGGTGTGCTCCACACTCCCCCTTTTGTCTTCTTAGCTCCTACCCTGGGGCTGGAATACGACCTATCCAGGTTGTGACAAGTAACAAGTGAATGAGAGCATGTACAAGTACACAGGACAGTTGCTGATGCATTAAGCACTCAGCAATGTGAGTTGCTCCTGTTATTAAATATGAACTTTTCTTCAGATATTTTCCAAACTCTTCCAATTGGGGAAAACTTCCCTGATTTCCCTGATTTCTTTTTCTAGATTGGAACGTCAAAAACCACCTTCCCTCCTCACTGACCACCTTGTGATTCTGCACGGAATCACCATGCGCTCCCTTCTACTTGTCTCCCCAGGCAGACAGGAAGTGTCATGAGGGCAGGGAGCGCATGACTGGGGCCTAGCTCAGTGTCCTGCACACACCAGGCACTCGATAAACATCGAACGAGTTAATCATTTTAAAGACCCTCTTTCTGCCTCAGGTTTTTCTTTTCCCACTGTAGGAATAAATTGAGCAAAACAAAGATGAGTTTTTATGTTCCTTGGTGGTCTGGAAAACCTCACCACCCATTGTCCTTAGTGGCTTTATGTATTTGGTACCTCAAGAAAGATGATCAGTACCACTGCATTAGGTCCCTGCATAGTGCAATCTCAAGGACAGCTCCAAATAGTTTTCTAAGTAATCGGTGACATTGCTGTGCCATTGTTGCCCAGATGAAGAGCCCTTGCTCTTTGAGTTCATGAATAACAGTCTTCTTCGTTCCTGCTTTCACGGCTAAGGAAGAACCTGCTTGTCTGAGACGGCAGTAAAAACTTTTCTTAGGGGTGAGAGTCTTTGCAGTTTGCTTCCTAGCAACAAGTCCCTCAAAGGAGCTGGAGGGTACAGAGTTTCTGAGGAGTTTTCGGTGCACGTGTGTGTTTTGGAGGGCTGAGCGCTGGAGGAAGAGACATTTGTCAGATGGCAGTCAGAGCAACGTTCCCATCTTCCTCCAGCCTGAGATGCCTGTGCCGTCTTGCTAGGTCACACGGGAGGACTTCCCTAAAACAGTCAGCCCAATGAAGATGTATGTGAGTAAAAAGCTTGTGTTAAGCCCTCTGAAAGAAAAAGTATCTCTTGCCTTCCTGGGCCCAGCAGTTCCATATTTTAGCAGTTTGTAAATCTAGGAGCCCCATCCCCAGCCATCCCCATGGATAGCAAAGGAGGATCCAGGCGGCTTACCGAAACATCCGGGGACTTTTCCAGCGTGGAGTGTTGCTCTAACTCAGTTACACTCAGCAGTTGGAGGAATGAAGGTTAGAGGAAGGCAATCTGGGACAGAAGTTCAGGACAATAGTATGGCTTCGACTGCCAGGAGTAAAGATGTCTTACCCAGGCAAGGCCCTACCCATGGCTACCTTCCTAGCTCCAATTGCGTGGACTCCTCACATCCTTTTATTTGGTTTTCCAAATTGGCCTTCTGATAATAATAACAGCAATAGTAACAGCACCATTCATCGAGTCCCCACTGCAAGCCAACCTCAGGACAGGTCACTTGACAGCTAGTATCTTCTTTAACCCTTCCCACCATTCTTTGCTCTAGCTGCTATCATTATTTCTGTCATTTCGCCAAAGTCGTACTACTCCTAAAAATGGCAGTTTGGGAAAATATTGCTCACTGCAGTGGCCAGGCTGACTTACCCAGGTCCTGGTAGACCACAGGACAAGATCCTTTTCTAGGTCTGAGGACACCGTGACTCGAGTGTTTAGGCTTGTGGATGAGCTGGAACCAATCAGATCTCAGAATGCAGAGGGTTCACATCAATCATGGGGACTTCCCTGACATCCCCAATTAAAACTACTGCCCTGAATAGTACTCCTTTGGAGAGAGCCATGGTGGGTCCAGAAGGAAAAGCAATGGGCTGGAGAGCAAGCTGCACTGGCGGGTGGGCTGCCACGCCAGTACCTGCTGACTCTACTGGCAAACTCCTTCCAAGCAGAGAAGCACAGTCTCATTGTCTCTCTCTTTTCACTGCCTTCTTGAATACGGAGCAACCGGGCACTGATTTCAGATCCCCCCTCCCAACCGCTCCCCGGAAACACTCTTTGTTTCTCGGAAAAGAAACTTGTCCACTTATCCCAATCAGCATGAATTGAGAAAATCATCATTTTTTAGGGGGAGTTTCATTTCATGGAACAATGTGTCAGAACTGGGCCTTTGAGGACAAGATATGATGTCAGTAGGAACCAGAAGCGAGAGAATGATGAATCTCAGCCATTGGACCGGGCACTTGACCCCTCAGATTTCCTCTCACTAGGATCAGACTGGGAGACAGAGCAAGCACCAAATGATGTCAATGTCTAGGACATCCGGGGGCAGGGAGCTGAGCACGCAATGAGATACGGCAGTTGACTTCCATGTTCGCTTTCTGGGTGAAAGCTCCTTGTACCTCCAAGAAGTTTCCCAATTAGTATGTTTTCATCTCTAGACTTCTCATTTTTCTCGGTCAGTGTGAGTGGCTGGCTACGTCTTCAAGGGCAATTCAATGTCTTTTTCATTTTGAATCGGTTACTGTACAATTTTTTAATACATCTTTTTCTCTCTCTGTTTCAGAGGCTGCCCTTCAAAGACAGGCATTTCACCTGCAGCAAAATGTAAGTACATTTCCTCCTTAGAGCGGTGTCTATTTCTCAGCTATAACTTCTGAAACCTCCTAATCCTCAAGGCTCCCATCTTGCGTTGTTCCGCTTTTAAAGTCTGGCTCAACAAAGGCAGCTACAGTTTGAGCCCACATTTCCCTCTCCTGATTTGTATAGCACTGTGGAGCATTTTATAATCCATTTGAGAAGCAGATTGAATTTGATTGTGTCTGCGACTGCATTGCATCTCAAAACCTAGAAGAAAGTGCCGAGGAAAAAATTAGACGATATTCTTTTAGGCAGGATGACCGTCTGACACCAAACGCTGGAATATTCAGGTTCTCTCAGATGGCTCATTTATCACTCTTTGCCCAGCTGGCCCTCGAGTCTCAGACTGCTTCATGTTTAACAGCGTCGTGTTTGTCTTGATCATTCCTTCCCGTGTGTAGCGCACCGAGGCCCCGCTGCCAACCAGCATTCTTCCTAGAATGAATCTCTCATGTGTGATGTTTCTTTACTCTCACTTCTCCAGGTGTCCACACCCAAACTGCAACTCCCTCTCTTCTGAAGGCCAAAACTACACCAGGTTTGACCTGGGAGTCCGAAGTACGTTTCGATTTGGCCTTAGTGACTGGGTATAAATGGAAATTAGGATAAAAATATTTCTTTATTTATTTTACTGTTAGAGAGAGAAGAAGGGAGGGAGAAACAGAGGGAGAGAAACACCAATGTGTAAGAGATACTTCCATCAGTTGCCTTTCACATGCCCCCAACCGGGGACCTGGCCCACAACCCAAGCAAGTGCCCTGACTGGGAATCAAACCGGCAACCTTTCGGTTTACAGACTGGTGCTCAATCCACTGAGTTACACCAGCCAGGGCCTTTTTTCTTTTCAATAAGATAAAGTTTATATTCTCTCTAGTATAAATTGGTTCCCCTGTTATACACCAAATACTCAAACATCAGCACAAGAATTACCCTTAAAACCATTCAAATATTATATCAAAGTATTATGCATTCACTGAAATATCTTAAAATGTCAGTCTCCATATGATATTGCTTTGGTCTTTATTGTAATATCAAGACACCTGCAGGTTATGAATACGTGAAGCAGCTTTTACGGATAAAGCCGTGTGAGGTTTTTGTGAGCTGTGCTACCGTATTTCATTTGTGCACATTGACCTTTGACTGCATCCTTCCTTTTGAACATAGAAAACGTTCAGGAGAAGCTGCCTGGGTTTACCCTCTTGTGGATCCGTACTTGGTAGCTCTCCATCACACTGTTTTTGTGTATTTAGGTTTATCACGGCTTTCAAATGATTTTATTTTAAATATTAAATGACAGTGGCTGTGTGTCCCTGCTGAAAATTAGAGGAATGCCAATGTGAGGCAGCATTTCACATTACTGTAGCAAATACACAATCGGAAACACACACACGACAATCACCTCACGATCTCTGACACGATTTCCATTGAAAGAGGGCAGTAGGGCGGAGGGCAGCTATTGGCGATCTCTTTAGTTTGACATTTTTTCTCAAACAAATACAAAGTGGCTGCCAACCTATTTTATCAGTAAATATTCCGAGAAGCAAACGTGCACTAGGAGTTTTCACTATCCAGACAAAACAGGTCTCCGTGCCTCATCGTGTCCTCTCCGGGCAATGGGTGGAACGTTGGTCTGACCCGTGGAGGCCGGGAAACATATTCAAATCACCAGGCAATTGTGACTTGAGTTCATTTTGGCTGCCAGACTGGATCAGCCCCTCCGGAGCTGACATTGTGTCCTAATGATGATTGCATTATGCAACCAGTGCGCGTGGAAACCAACCTAATCAGCACTCCATTCAGACAAGCCTTGCTCCGTAGTGAGTGGCAGGAGGCTGTCCAAGTAAAGGACCTGGAAATGTGTACGGGCCACATAAAACCCCCAGGCCACCGATGGAGGACAGCGTTAGCCAAGTCAGGACGATATAGATACGCCCCCAGGGAGAGAGGGGGAGGGTGGCGGGAGGAAAGTCAAGCCTGAAAAGCAGAAGGCCCTGGTCCGAGTCCCACCCAAATCAATCCCACAGACACCAGACACAGTATGATTTGGGGAGTGTTAGTTACTAAGAATCTTTATTATGGGTGGGAGGGGGAGAAAGGCAAATGTTTTTTGCCTGCTTCCATCAAAGGATTACTGTGATGATCCCATAAGATAATGTTTCAGAAAAATGTTACCATCGAGAAAAGTTTTGTTTCTCGAAGGGATTTGTATTAGATTACAGGAGACTCCTTCTGTTTTAACGGGTGTCTCTAGGGCTCTGGGGACAAACTTTGTGCCTTAAGATTAATACTACATGGTAGAAGCGGACAGAACCACCCTGAGACACATTGGGCCCCTGGACAGACTTGAACCCACATTTTTTGTTTCTTGTCAACCACACGTATTTTGGGGGACCCCTGCTTCTGGTGGAGGAGAATTGTCTTCTGGGTGGTAAGGGTGAGAAAGCTGCCAAACAAACCTGAATTATCCAGAGGCCTGTAAAATGCACAATTGCTTTTTAAGAGGCATGGCGATATTGTGCGTTCCTTTCGATTTTTGGCAGTAACGATTTTCTGCAATTTGTGGTTTTGCAATTTCTCTTTACACAGACAACACTCTGGCTCTCATTCAATGTCCCACTGGTTGGGGGGAGGGGGAGGGGGAAGAGGTTCCCTGGGGCTCTGACCACTCCAGCAAAAGAAGGAAATGTTAATGAAAAGAGTCAGAAAGAATGCTCGAGACTCGTGGAAGCTGGTTGGTTGGTGGGGAAGAAACAACTTGTAATAAATTGTGCGGCGCGGTTGGGATTTTATCTGGGCTTTCATCGGCTAGGCCGAGGTCTGCTCCCCTTAACTCTTCTTGACTCTCCCCTGAGCTCTGTCTGCACCGCGGTCTCGGTCCCTCCTTTTCCCCCGGATTCAGCAAGGC
Organism: Phyllostomus discolor; assembly: GCF_004126475.2. NCBI lineage: Eukaryota > Metazoa > Chordata > Mammalia > Chiroptera > Phyllostomidae > Phyllostomus > Phyllostomus discolor. The sequence goes on along the minus strand of NC_040910.2, from coordinate 97,429,713 downwards.
TGGAGCAATCTCTTCGATTGGCTCCCTTCGGCCTCTTCTGGCCTCGGTGGCAGTCTCTCTAAATACGCCACCTCGAGGAGTCTGCTCACCAATGACATTCAGTTGGTTTGTGTAAATTACCTGAAGATCCATGTGCCGGAATTCTTGCCTTGGTTCCGGCTGCATTTTCTTCTCCTAGAGGCTGAATGCTCTTTGCAGAGGGAGAGCTGTGGCCCACACCCCAGAGACAGTGTGACGATGCAGCGGTGTAGCGTTTATCTAAGCAAGAGTAATTTGGTTTTCATTGCTCTTGTTCGTTTGTTTGCTTGTTTGTTTGGCTGGGTGCAGTGAACTTTATTGATGGTTCATGACAAGGCAGGGCTCCCTAAACCCCTCTGCTCTTCAAGGGGTCTTGGGTGGAAACTGGAGGTCAGGAGATCCTCAGTGTGCTGGGGGATAGATTCGGGGCAAGGACTCCCCAGCAGCTGAGGGTCTCTCTTCCTGTCGCTGCGGCTAGTGGTCATTTGTTCTGCTTTGAGTCATCAGCTCTGGGAAGGCATTGCCAACTCGTGTTTGTTTTTTTGTATGGCTGCTGGGCATTGTGCTGAAGGATTTAAAGTTGCATTTGGCGAAAACCTTGTATTCCTTCTCTGTTTACTTCTCCATGGAGTAGATCCCTGGGACTTACATCCTCAGGTCCTAGGCTTTTGGTGCACAGAGGCAATTGCACAGGCATCTTATCTCTTCTCCTTTCGTTTCTTTTGCTTCTAAGAGAAATACAAAGGTAATTACTATTCATGTTAATTGTGTAATTTTTGCATATTTGAGAAATTATGATCGTCTTGCTGTTTGTGTGTGTTCTAGAGCTTTGGAGAATTGTTTGTGCCACGGCATTATAAATCGTGGGACTCAGTGTTAGAAGCTGCTTCCAACACAAGGCAGTTCAACAGCCCACCCTAAGCCATCCTCCTCACAACACCCTCTCTAGGAGCTCTTTTAGCCCAGGGGAGCCCAATGCATTTTTTAAAAGCTCAACCCTTCAAACTTCCTTTTGCTCACCTGAGATGACCTTCAGGGGGTTTGGTTGGTTTTGCCTTCCGGAGCAGCTCAGGAGTTGCTGCTTCCACATGAGGGTCCTCCATTGCCATCTGACTTCACATACTCTCTGAGGCTCCCTTTTCTGGGCTAACCATCCCAGTTCCTTCAGCCATCTTTCTTCATATGACTTGGTTGAGTGATCCTTTTTCATTGGTCCCAGTCACTTTTTTCAATGTCCCTCTTCAAATGTTACAGCATGAATGGAAGAGTATTGCCAAAATGGCTGACCGTAGCAGAGCTCCAAGGAAAAAAAAAATCAAGGGCAAAAAAAGCTCTCATTTCCATTCTGGTCATATAACTTATTACTGTCAACTATGAGCACCTCACACGTTTCAATGGCAGTTTCGTCCTGAGGTCAATCCTTAAACCCCGAGGTATATCATAGAAAAGCTGCTATGAAAGCAGATCTTTCTCCAGTCATGTATTTATGCTAACGAACTTTTATATTTATCCTTGTGACACTTCCTAGTTTCAGAATCTTAGTGAAGGCTGTTTAGGAGCTCTTTGAATCTGAATTATTTTAAATCCTGTCCCGGTTTTATGACATTTCGATTCACTTCTTGACTTCATTTAAAAGACTGATAAAAACAGTGAGCGTCTGTATTTTAAGTGAATATCTGTATTTTTAGCTCCTCCAAGGTGAAATCATATTTTATTCATACGCGTCTCTCCTGAAATGTCTGGGACATTCTGTTACACAAGCAGATGCTCCATGAGCGCTTTTGCGAAATTAGTCAATGAAATCAGACACGGGAAGCTTCCCAGCACCCCGGCAGAGAGCTGTCGTTAGAGTGATGTCAGTTCTTAGAAACTAAGAACAAGATAAATACTGCACTTCATTGCTAATGCTTGGCGATTGTGTAGCATTAGCACCATTGACTCGTTAACAGGGCCACCTTTAGCGCTAGATTGCCTCAATTCTAATCTTACTAGACTTGGCTAGCTAGGTGCTCTGGAGCGAGTTACTCCACTTTTCTGGGTCTGTTCGCTGATGTATAAAATAAAGACATATTATCTCTATCTGCCTCATAAAGTTGTTGTGATGATTAAGTAAATTAATCCATGTAAAGAATATGGAACAGCTACCTTTAATAACATAAAAACAATGTTGTAGTAATAGTTGACTTATTGTTGCTTTTGTTGTTATTCTCAAGATATACTAGTGTCACTATCCTATCCTAAGAGGAACAAAGGCAAGTTCGGCATAATTTGTTTGTAGTGAACCCGTATCGACATCAAACAATAATGTTCTGATCAAAATGCTGGTGTAACCTACATACAATTCATCTGCTTCGTGGCCCATCGAAGTTTAGGTATACATTCGAAAGAACACACAAATACCTAAAGAGATAAAAGCAATGTAAAGTTTTACTAAAGTGCTGTAAAGGGGAAACATATTGCATTTCATAGCAAAACATATGAAGATTTTTCTTTGTCCCAAGTTCTCACGGTAGCTGCACGAAAACCCTGCCTCTGTCTCTCCCCCTCCGTGCTACATCACAGAACCCCGGCTCGTGTGGCCTTTGCTTTCACCGACCTCTTCTCTTCTAATCATGCCCCGTTTTCCGGGATTAGTAAGTTACTAGACTGTTATTTTCTGTCTCCAAAAATTTCATTTCCTCTGTAATTTCACTGTGGCCCTTCCAGGCTTCTTCTGGAAAACTAATTACGTATATGGTATACTCATAAATTTTATTGATATAATGGCTGTGTAGCATACAATTTGCAAATGATAAAATATGAATCATAATGAAACATGCAATTAATAAGAATAAAATACGTAATACCCTTTCTTGTAAATTCCATCTGGCCAACTGATTCTCACAGAACGCTTTCTTTGATTATCGCTGAACTCTTGTACCTGTAACCAACCGATGGCTGCCGTTGATGAGTAAACACAGTGTACACAGAGATGTGGCTGATATTTTTGTTTATGTTAATGAGGAAGACAAAGTGAAAGTACAAAGATGTGTGTTATAGATCCACTTGTTCATCAGTGACATGAGCGACTTCTTTACTAAGTTGGATAATAGTTTCTTTAATTCACGGAATACTTTCTCGAGAGCCTGAACCATTTGCAATGTCACAGCTATAGGGGGAACACTCCTGGTTGCTGAATATGCATTATTAATATTTCCTACATCATTTCTAAAAAATCTAAACAATCAACAGGACGATAAATCAAGACTTGATTTGTAGCATTTATTGATTTCTGTGGTGTAAATACCCCCATCTAGCCAATTGCAAGGAACCAACGTGACCCGGCACTGAGCACAGAGTTAGGAAGGGACTGGTGGTATCTTTATGCAGTGTTTCCATCATAGAGACACAGTGGGTACAAAGAACTTCAGAGGCACAGGTAATGGTAAGATGTCTTCATAGAAATAGGAAGTGATGAGTTCTGAGTATTTGTTCCTTTGTTTTCAATACAAATTATTTCGTTGTAAAGTTATATAATTCAACTCTTAAGAATGGCTGTGCATAACAAAGAGCCAACAAATTCCTGCAAATCTAACGCCTGCCCCTTGCGAACTGGCACAAGCTGTCTCTGGCACAACCCCGGTTCTTCACCGTTAGCCAGCAGTGGGGGGTGGAAGGGGTGGGAGGGGGAGATTGAGCTACAACTGTGACTATTTACAAGTTAATGTTTTTCTCGAGTTAAAACTTATTTCATGCACTTCAGGACTCTCACTGGTAAAGGTCTCACCAAGTGGAGAGTAATTCTAGTAGTTCAAGATGGTTATTTTTGTTTCTGTTTTTGTTTTTGTTTAACATCACGGCCCCTAAACACAAAATAGCTACTTTACTTGGTGCTTGGCAGTGATCTTCCTTGCCACACTGGTGGTTTTGGAGTTATCATAAGATGGTCCCACAGTGTGCAATGAATTGTCATGGGTAACTTTGACCACTGGTCATTTTTGCACATTCAGTCAGTAACATTTCAAAGCTGAGAGCAAACACTGAAAGTAATACTGTTTTATCTGCATACAAGATAAATCATTTTATTTGCAGTGTTTTAAAGAATACATCCAAGTCCCACTTAATTATGTTTTTAAAACGAAGACTGAATAAAAGCAGGGGCTAAGAGATACTATCAAGAAAAAAAGCATCTCTAAGGAAACTGGAGAATCCTACTTTTATTCTGAAATTTTAATGCAGAAGTGCTAGAGCTGTGCTAGTTAACTGGTTTTTGTAGTTTTGCTAAGCACAAAGTCGTGTTTTATGGATTCTTTTAATAGAGGAACTGTGTTGCAATTTATTCAAAGAGAAGACAGGCATCAGCCTCCCGAAGGTCAGAGAGGAAAGAGCAGATGGGTCTCTCACCCTGAATCAGGTTAAAATGGTCCCGCCTGTCAAGATAGTATCACTTTGTGGAAGAATATATTGATGTTGTTCATCCAAAAAGAGGCATGTGTAATCCGTGTTGCTCCTTTGTATATTCCACACCACCACCGCCTCTAGTCAGATGAGGGGAAAAGTCACCTGCAAGGTGATTCCAGACTGCATTGGAGATATAACTTGGCATGTAGGCTACCCAGATAGGGGTCTGCTTCCTACTTTATGTGTGTGGAGCAAACCTGCTTCCTTCACAGCATCCTGGGCAGAGGCTTCAGTGAGGACTGAACGGAGACCTTGTATCTACTCTGCCTGGAGAAACCAATCTCAAAGAGATCAAATTCCGACAGAGACATAATTACAACAGTCAGCCCTGACCCATCTCTGTAGCTCAAGTTACTGGCTGCGGCTCAAGTTACAAAGCTGCCCAGCTATGTTTGTTGGATGCATTTGGTTTCTAACCTTTTCTTATTATTTTCGTTACACACAAACTCCTTTCGTATTTTTATGAATCACAGTGGGAAATTGCCAGTCAGAACCTTGACTTAGCTGACGAGATTCGTGTTACCACGTGAGCTGGCTGTAATTCCATAACAAAACAAAGACACTTCCTGTTTTCAGTTAGACTTTGGGAAAAGGTAGGCAGTTTCTCACCGGTGTATACAGTACATCACTAGGAGTTATGCTGAAGCCTAACACGTGGATGTTCAAGGGTAAGCACGTCTATTATAAGGGAGCTTCCATTCCAGGAACTGAAAGAACAGCACACCAGCGTCCAGTGTCGACTCTTCATTCCAGAGTTCTGTCTACTGTCCAGCTCAAGTGCACAGCTCAACGGCTTCAGTCCGCAGACCACCAAACCAAGGCTCACCATTGGCTGCTTTCAGAGTGCAGAGTGGTTTCCTTTTAAAGTCTATGCTTATCACTAGAATCATATCTGTTTTTTTCCCATTTTCTATTTAAGTTTTTAAAATACCGAGAGGAAGTGCAGCCAGCTGCTCAGGTAGTAGGTTAACGCACCTGCAGGCGCTGGCGGCACCACTGCTGAAACCACCTTAACAAGGAAACAGCTGGCGGGCTCTTCAGTAGGCTGAGGTACCCATCTGCATTTGGTCCAGAAAGGAAATGTATAGATTTTAACATATAATATACAAAAATGCAGGTCCCTTGAAAGTTAAACTTATAAAAGTTGAGCATCACAAGTATTGGAGACAAGACAGATTTCTCCTGAATATTCCCTACCTTAGACTTGCAAGCTTAGGTGAGAAAGGGCTAAAGTAGATACTTTGGAGTTACGTACTAGCTATGCCATAGCAGTTATTACCATGTACTGTTACTGAGTATTGATTATGAGCCAGGCACTAAACTGGGCATTTTATACACATATATCTTCCTAATTACCTGATTAAATCTTATTGATGATAGGGCAAAATTGTATTGTTTCAGTATTTCACAGAAAAATCTGAAGGTCAGTTAGGAAGCCTCTGCCCAAGATCACATGTAACTGGAAATGACAGAACGGGAGTTAAAATCACGTTCATCTGATGCTAAAACCTGTCATCTTCCTTCCGTACTTAATTGCCCTTTTCTTCAGATCGCTTAAGACAAAAAGAACTGGTCTATCCCCCGGCCACCAAACTTGCCCTCAGTGTGTTTGCTCTAAAGCTGCATTCTAGAAAGCTTCTCAGACGATGGATAGCAAGATCTTATATTAAATGTGTGAAAGCAGTGTCCGTGTTAACTACTGTTAATTCCAGAGAGCTGGACAGAACCGTGTCTACGGATCAGACTTTTCTATATAAATACCTTTGGATGAGACAGGTTATATCTGCAGAAGGTGGTGAGATGTACCCAGTAGGTAGCAACCAGGAGATTTTCAGGAAGCGAGATTTTTCCCCTTTTTTCCTTTTTATTGAATGTATTAGGGGTTACAATCATGTCACCTGTACATTATTGAATGTACAGGTTAACAAAAGTATACAGATTTCAGATGCACAGTCTTACAACACATCATCTGCACACTGTATTGCGTGTTCACCACCCCGAGTCAAGTCCCCTTCCATCACCATTTGCCCCCCGTGCCCTCCTCCCAGGAACATTGCTGAAGGCCTGGCCTTTTTGTCTGTTGCCTCATGGGCCCCTCACCCCCGTCCTACAGGTGGACATCATGATCCCTGTCACACAGAGAGCCCCAGGGAAGTTTACACGGTCACTTAGCCAATACACAGGGTATTTGAACCCGGATCTGCCTGCCTCCATGACACAGAGCATGGACAGCCCTGCTGTCCAACACCTAACAGGTGCGTGTGCCTACTGCCCAGTGTCACCACTTGTCCCAAGGCCTCTGAGATATGTCCTGCCTCCCATCCGCCTGTGCCCAGCAACCATAGTTCCCGTTGATTGCATACCAGTGGGTGTCAGTTACTTAACGATGTCCCTGACATGAGTTAGGCCTGGAGAAATAAATATCTGTTGAATGAATGTGATAGTTAGCACATCATTTAATGATCAGAACAATGTTATGAGGCTTACGTTGCTATTTTCATGTAGGTGGAAGGTAGAGGTTTACAGAGGCCCCACGGTGAAAACTTGGGGAAGCTGGAATCCAGTCATCTCTGAGGCCCCAAAGCCCAGGCTCACCCCCCAAAGGAGCCTACCTGGGGGTTACCATGGGTAGAGGTTTGTTTTATTTTTTTTCTTTTAGGTTCTGAGAATTAGATTTTTATTACATTTGGCATGGAAGCATATTTAATACTTGGGAAGGATTTCCCAGAAGCAGACCCTGGGGCAAGGATGAAAGTACTCGTGGTTTGTAAGGAGGCGACCGCAGGGAACACCAGTGAGAGAGGGAGAGCGTGAGCCACAAGCAGGTTAGCGCTGGTCCGTGGGACCTCATCCCACTGGGGAGACGAGGGCCCAGGGAGGCGGGGAGAGCACTCCCCTGTGAGAACAGCTCGGAACGGAGAGGAAAATTCCCCCGTTCTCAGGAATGGAGCTATCCCCCAGAATAGCTCACGGTAATCATTAAGCGATTAACTCACCTGTAGCTGAGGTCATTATAACCTTTGATATTTTCACAAGGGAAGGTTTTTGAAAGGCATAAAAATAGATGTGTCTGACTGGTGTGGCTCAGTAGATTGAGCACGGGCTGAGAACCAAAGGGTCACCAGTTCAGTTCCCAGTCACGGCACATGCCTGTGTTGTGGGCCAGGTCCCCAGTACATGGCGCTTGAGAGATAACCACACACTGATATTTCTCTCCCTCCCTTTCTCCTTCTCTTCCTCTATGTCTAAAAATGAATGAATAAAATCTTTTAAAAAAAGAATAGATGTGATGAGTGGCCAGATGGATCGTGTTCATGCACAGGAAGTCTCAACGTTATGAAAATGTAAATCGTTTCCTATCAAAGTATCGACAGGGTTGGTAACAGAACTTTGACAAACTGATTCTAAAAGCCACATGGAAGAACAAAAGCCCCCACATAGCCCAGACAGTTCTGAGAAGGACGAAGCTCGGGCACACTTGCCGTGAGCAGATAGACTTACAAAGTGGCGCTCAGGAAGACAGTATGTATTGTCACAGGGATAGGATAGGGATTCCCAAAAGGGACCCATGAGATCCCTGGCAGACAAAGGGAGGGGACCTCGGGAGGCGCGTGGATGGGGGAGCGCGGCTTGTTCAGTAAGGACTGTGGGTCTGCTGGCCTTTCATACGGAGATAAACGAGAAGAGGAATTTTACTTTTTCCATATGGAAAGCCAATAGTCCCACAGCACTTACTGAGATTTAATCACTGGGGCCGCTTCCAGTGCTTCTGGATTTTCTGCCGCACCATTTCAGCACTTTTTCTAAGGAAAGAAAACCCTGTGAAATGGTTTTACTGTACACACTCACACGGCAATGGAAACAAGGGTGAGGACGTTGGAGCCCCGCGTGCCGGGCTCCCCTCCCCCTCCAGCACCTCCGTAGGAACCAAAGGCCCACTTTCTCGTAACAGTGGGGCAGAAAAGACAACATAACCCAAGAATTCTCCATTCTCTGTGTTCTTTGAAAACTTAGCCTTCAAAAAACCTAGTTGTGCCCCCTACTTGAAGGCCAGGTGGGGCTGAGACACACCTACTTACAACTGTCCACAGAACCCTCTTGCTCTATTTCACCGGCCTCAGAATGCGTGGTGAGTGAGTTTCATCTCACCCGTGAATGACAGTCGGTTGAAACTGTAGTTCAGAAGCTCTTGAAGTCAAGTTCCCACTCATGCAACAGAAAGGCAGAATCGACCAGTAACGTGTGCCCTGGGCATAGTACAGTGACAGCATGCTTGCCAAGAACTGATCATTCTTCAATTGGACATGTTTCTGTCCAGAAATGTACATTTTTTGTGTCATCAAGCTGGAGAGCTTGGTGTTATTATTCACAATAGTGAATCAATAGCAGTTCTTCCCACAGAGTATTTTTCCTTAAAGCATCTGGTTGGAAGGCACCACACAAACTGGACCTATGTACATCGCATGACATCCAGCCCTTCTCGAGTGCAAGGGGGAAGCATACCCTCCAGAGTTCGGGGATTTGGCTTCAGCATGCCAGCGGTGGATTAGGAAATATGACATACAGCCCAGGGTTCCCCTTCTAAGTACAATAGACAATTATGTATGATCAAGTATTTAAAATTCTACAGCCATCATTGATTATCATTTGAAAGTTTATTACTCTCGAACAATATGAACAGTTTGTTTCATTCAGGAAATCTGGAGGGCAAACTAAACCTGGCACATCATTTTATTTACTGAATATATTCGTACACCATCGCCATCCAAAAAAAAGAAAGAAAGAAAGAAATGGAGCTGCTTACAAGAGCCATATGCAATCTCATTAATAAAAGAAGATAGTCTTGTTAATAAAACAGTTAGTCATTTTTTCCAAATAAAGCCAAATTTGTTTACCCAGTATTTCATTAATTGGCCTCCTTTAATAAGGGAACTTCGCATAGCTTTGCAATGGTGTAAAATAATGTTTCGACTGTAACTTACAGGAGGTACTCCTAAAAGCATGATCTGTTACTCAGGGAGGGCAGCAGTAAATGAAATCATACGAAAGTGTGTGTAGGTGGTTTTTAAAAACTGAAGCCTCTGTTTCCAGGGCGGGTTTTAACTCTAGTCAAGCCAACATTTGACTAAGTTACGTTGATATCAACAAAGACTTTTGCTGTGCAATTAGTAGAGTGTGTACATCTTTTGCTGCCCCGAGATTTTTCTCTCCAGTATCCAAGTATTGGGATTAGGTGTCCGAGTCAGAACCACATGGTTTTCATTCCACTCACTGTTTGCAGTGCCGTAGGTCAGCTGCTTGACGTCATCCCGTCTGTTTTCACTCCCGCTCTAGAAAGGCATGTTCTATCAGGAGAACTAAAATGTTTTTAGGTGACCAGTCTTCTTAACTTCTATAGGGAGAGATCTTGTGGGTCTATACAAAAGATTCCTGGAACATGAACATTAAGAAACTAAAAATAGAAAAAGGAAGCAATGGATGAAGATAGCTTATAAAATGAATGTCAGAAAAGTCTCACGACGATACTGGCTTTGGGTTACACATCTGCCTCTAAATCAGTGGTCTGTGCCTTTTTGTATTGACTTATAAGCTCTTTCAAAGATATAATAAGAGACCTGAAGAAACAAACAAAAAATAATTATTACTTTAAAAAATTGCTAGCAATAAAAATAACAGGATTTTTTACACCATAAAGTTTTTATGACAATTTAATTATAGTTGTAATAACATGAATAGATAGTTGTTAGGTGCTGATAAAAATAACTGGAAATATAGTGAGAGGTACTTCCCTGCTTCTGGGGTTGGGGATGAGAGGGAACTGGGCCACAGAGTTAAAGGAAGGGATTGGGAATCCATCTGGACACCAAGATCTATTTGTATATTGAACAAATAATAACTCATAGGCACGTAGCAATTTTTATGTTATTTTGAGAAACAAAGTTTATTTAAAATGGAAAAATTCTAAAATTTGAGAAGCCATTCAGAAATGTATTGATTTATTCATCCATCCCTCCATGTATTTACTCAACAAATACTCATTGAATGCTTATTGCATGCGCAGTCTTTGGGATATTTGGGATGAATTTCAGAAATATCCATTAGATTGTAAACTCTCTGGGGGAAGAAGGGACAGCACCAGGCTGGCTCAGGGCAGTTCGCTGTCAGGTGTTGCACTGTGACCCGCCTGCTCTGAGGCACAGTCAGAGAGCGCGGGCTCACTAGCTGGCCTCCGTCCAGCATTCAGCATCTCTATGGGTTGCTGATATACGCTTAGAGAATACAAACTCCTTTATACATTCAGGCTTGTCGCCACTGAAAGGGACTTTATAAATCATGTATTTTCACCCCTGGGCAGAGAGGCAGAAGGCCTGTGGGATAAAGTGGCTTCTCCAAAGTTGCACAATTAATCGCAGGTGGAATGGAGACGGGAACTCCTGCTACTGTGCCCTTTTCACTATGGAAAAAATGAGGGCAGCGAGTCTGCAAAGGAATCACATTCCTTTATTTAAATGCAATCCCAGGCCAACTGCTTTGACTTGTTGGCATGTTTACTTCCCTCCCATTTCTTCCAAGGTTATTTTACAAATTTGAAATGTCTGCAGTGTAATAAGATAAGAATAATGTTTGAGGGAATCTGGGGGGAGAAAGAGGAAGGGAGAACAATGCACCTGAAACAAGACTTCACTTTAGTGACCTAACTGAGTGCACCTGTGAGACTCCACCTGGCTCCTAAAAGTGGGCCACCAAGTAGTGCTGTACATCTTAATAGCCAGGTAAGAGCAGAAACAAAATTCATGGTAGGCGTCGGATAAAAGCAATCCAGAACTGGAGAAGGGTACACACTGCATGATTCCAATTATACGACAGTCTGGAAAAGGCAAAACTGTGGGACAGCAAAACTCAGTGACTGCCAGGGGTGGGAGAGGGAAGGAGTGATGGACTGTGGAAGCACAGACGACTTTTAGGGCGGTGAAAATACTCTGGATGGTACCCCAATGTCAGCACACATTCATCCAAACCCACGGAATGTGCAAGCCAAGGGCGAACCCCGATGTGAACTGTGGACTTAGACAATGACGTGTCAATGTCAGTCCATCAGTCCTGACAAACACACCTCTTCAGTGGGGCTCGTTGGTAATGGGGGGGGGGGGGTCTATGCAGGTGGGGATGGGGGTGGGATATGAGGAATCTCTGTACCTTCCTCTCAATTTTGCTATGAACCTTAAATAGGTCTTAAAAAATGAAAGCTTTTATAATAGAAAAAATCTAGATTCTCAGGAGAAATAAAGATCCTCCTGGCCTTAAGGGCTCAATGAAATTTTTCCTGGGGAGTCTTCAGAAAAGATACTGCTGCCATTAATTGAACAGTAAGTTTCGACAGGCTGGTCCTTGAGCCGTTCTCCATGGAGGCCAGGGAGCACAATGCCTGCTGGGACAGCGAGAGCACCTGGAAGGAAGTCCAGGCACGCAGCTCGGCTGGAGCTGCAGAACACACTAGAAAGCACATCGGTGCCTAGGGTACAGAAAGGGTCGGTAGAGAAGGTGGGAAGGAAGTCCAGCTTCTCCCAGGCTCCCTGCCTTTGAGTCAGAGCACGGCTCCTAACACCTGGGGTGTGGGATTCGGCTCTACCTGCCAATGCCATCCGCCAAGCATCAGCCTCTGGCCCAGGGAAGGGCCCTCACTCCTCCCCTTAGGCTCAGGCGGTGCAGAAGGGGACATTCCTCGTGAGAAACGGACTTGTAAAAGGAGGAGGGTGCATTTCCACCTTTTCCTCCGTGCCTCCCCCCACCCCGCCCCAGAAGTCAAAATTAACCCTATAAACTTAGAAGTGGCTAATTTTTTAATGGAAAGTCAATCTATATTTTACCCCAGCAGAAAAAATAATAACCTGTTTACAAAGTAAGAAGGTCAGTGTGGTAAGTGTAACCCGATCATGCTTTGTAAGTGGGTCACCTTTTCCCCGGACTATTGTATATCACACAGCTTTTACACAAACTTGTTACATTTTAGACTTGCAAGACAACCAAGTCTGAAATGTGTGGGTGCCTTGGTTGTATTTCCCCATTCCTGGTTAAATCTCCACGTGTTAACAATAGGAATTAATGAAAGAAACTGAAAAATTAGTAGACACTCACTCTGCCTAAAGAATGTCTTGGGAGCTGAGACCTGCCACTGGGTGGCTGTTCCCACTCCGAATCCCTTCACTGTCCAGCAGCGTCGACGGCCAGCACTAGAGTTAGTCTCAGAACAGCCTGGGCAGAGCCAGGAAAGATGAATGAAAACCTTCTCAAAGATGCACGTCAAGCCACCTTACTGGGCAGTAGAGGAGTATTGATGGTAACCTATTGTTCGTGAGCTTGGAAGGAAATCATGATTTGCAAGTTAGAAAAGAAGAACAGTGTGCTATTTCTTTAGTCTCTCAAAGCCTGGGCGTTTTCCTCCTGGCAGACCGAAGCCTTCACTCTCCTGGTTCTCTCACCTTGGGAAAGGAGGCTGGAATTCGCGCGTTTGCCCTCTCGTCGGGAAGAAGCATTTGAGGCTCAGGACTTGGAGTAGAGTGAAAGCATGGGAGTCCACACTCTGGAGGTCTAAGAAAGAGGCGGTCAGAGGGCAGAAAACGCAGCCAGCTTCCCCTGATCGTCACGTGTCCCATGATTTTCTTTTCTTGGGGGATAGTTTCAGTCTACATGCCATAATCAATTAATATACATGTTTAAAATACTTAAAAATAGTATGTAGCACATATTACAGACCAACTATGATCCAGGCATATTTTATATTATATGTAGAATTTTAGTAACAACCCTACGAGTGGTTAATAGTATCCTTATCTTACCGATACAAGATTACGCTGAGAAATAACAGCTGCCTCAGGCCACACATCCAGAAAGCGACAAGTCTGGGATTCAAACCTAAGTCTGGCTCTTTTGCCAACTAAAACTGTCCTCCAAGGCTATCAAGAGTCAGTGAAGTGAGTCGAGTCAGAATGGGCCTTTGCACTTATTCATTCATTCATTCATTCATTCAAGTTAGGCCAGTATTCCCTAACGGCATACTGGTCAGAGGCTTTGAGGTCACGTCCTACGTCTGTTACTTGCTGTCTTGGTGGCTAGGTCGATGCACTTACCCTTGGGTTCCTGATTTATAAATAGGAGATTGTGGTGGCACTGATTTCAAAGAGTTATGGCAGAATAAGGCAACGGTAACTTCAAGCCCCTGGTTTGGTGCCTGGATACCGCAAGCACTCTGTAGCTTTACGTTGTTAGTGGTGGTGGTGGTGGTGGTGACGATGCAGCAGCAACGGTCCTAGGGCAGAGATGTCATTTCCCCACTAAGAAACGCTGGCACTAGAAGGCTTTGATAAGGGCCAGAGACCCTTGAAACCTGGAGCTGATAAGGGCCTTCAGGGTGTATCTGTCTGTCCCCCACCTCTGGCTACAGATGGAGTGGCAGACAACACCGCCACACTACGGCGCCGTGCTACAGGACTGATTTATTCACTGGCCCTGAAACACTAGCAGTCTCTCTCTCTTGCTCCGACTCTGGAAAAAGAGAGTAAGCCCCGCAGGCTCAGGCTCAGGGCCGGCAGACACCCAGATGACACAGTGGGGGCATTTTCCAGCAGCGTGTAAAACCCTCCGCTTGGACTCCACGCTCCTCTCCCAGGACGATGGCCTCTTCAGAAACCCTGCCAGTTTACTCACAGTCGCTGACCCTCCAGGCCACAAGCAAACGAGGACACGGGGACTATTCAGGGGACTCGTTCCCGCCACTCTTCATCCAGATGTTTGGCACCGTGGACACAGACATAGCCACAGTTTCCTTTGGACAATTTAAGAAATTCATACTGAGGGATGTGTCACCCTGGGTCTAGAAAACAGGTTGCCATGGGTTCCCTCAGATGGCAGCTGGAGCTCCAGAAGGGGATCTGGGACGGAAAGGGGGAACCCACAGGTTCTCTTCCCTGTCTTCTCCTTGCTCCCCACCAGCCCTCCCTCCCAAGGGCACTTTGTCGGGGGTCGCCCCGCCCCTACTAAACTGCTGCTCTGGAAACCTCACTGCAGCTCCTCAGCCTGAGGGAGGAAAACGGTCGGAGGGTAACAGTAGCTGCTGGAGCAGAGTGAGACGTGGCTATTGAAGGTTTGCTTACGAACTTCTGCTGGGAGGTTAGAATGTTAGCCAGAGTGAGAAGAGCTGGGTCAGGGCTTACAAATTAACTCTTCCCTGGCCTCTGTTCGCTTGCACACAATGATCTTACTAAAAAGTATTTTTACTTGCCATGAAATATCCATCCCACGGTTCCAACGAGATTCAGATGACTCCACCTGGTAGGTGAACCTTTAGGAATTTTCACAACCCGCAGTCCGAACAAAAAATAAGAGCACCCTACTATGCCTTAAAAATCATATTTTAGAGACAGCACGAGGCCGTACCTGTGAAAATAACAACAACACTAACACGTGATTACTCCAGTGTTATTTCCTTTCCTTCTGAATTGTGTCCACTTGCTTTCACGTCCCCACCGGCTGCGAGGGTTCTGTTCAGAGTTCCATGTCAGAAGGCGCGGACCCCACGCGCTTCCTGCTGCAGAGCTCGTGACTCGGGGAGTGTGTCCCCACTGGGCCGGATTTGGAATAAAGGGCTGGGGGAGAGAAAGGACTTCAGAACAAACAACCTGGTCTCCTGCAGCTGCCACTGGTCTCCTTATTCAGAAGATGGCAGGCATGTCCCTTAGCCCCAATGAAAGTGTATCGGCTCTCGTTTGTCAAGTGATTATTTTATTTGGACACCGTGACATGGAGCATCTTCTGTAACTTTCACAGCAGCTCTGTAGCAGTATAGGTGCTATTATTACTCCCAGTTTGGAGGGCCCAGAGACACAGCCAAGGTTAAGTAACAGGCCTAGAGCACCGACCAGTGAGTGGTGAAGTGAGCACTCAAACACTTAAATCCTCATTTTTAACTACCAGGCTATAGTTGGACTTCAGGAGTCAAATTTTCTAGTTGGAATTTTGTCACAAACTCTGGAACTTCTGTTTTCTTCTCTGTAACATGAACAGGTTAGAGTAGGTAAGCGTTTCCAGAGAAATTTTTACCCTGAGATTCAGGGAAGAGACAGAAAGGATTTTAAAAATAAGAGGGAAGTCCACTGGCATCTACAATCATGGAGGAGAGAGAGAAGGGAAATGGTAGCAACGGGCTCCTCTCATTGGTCAGTGAACTTGATGACACCGGTTCAATGACCTTGACTAGTCTTTAACGGGACTAGTTGAAGAAGACTTTATTCCAGGTGTTTCCCATTAAAGCTTGGGGCAAATACATAAAACCATAAACCATGTTGGTTCTCTCCTGCTTCTCAGTACACAATTCCTTTTTCAGTCCCATCTTTCCAGGTATATTTGGGGCCCAAAAGATTTGGTATCATGCGTGCACACACACTCCATTCGAATTACTTATAGGAAGGGACTTACAGATGCAATTTAGCTGATTACACGCAATTAGGAGCGTGTGCCTGCCATCCAAGCAGAGCCCTGCACTGGGTTTCATGTGAGAATAGCCCAAAATAGATTTATCTAAACTGTGGTGGCCTAGGAATTATCATACCAAATTTAAACTTTTGGATATTCAATTTTCCCAGTGTAACTTCCTGTTTTTCAGAAAAGGACTTCAAGAAATAATAATAAAAGAAGACTCATAGTCATTTCTGTTCACCAAGTGGCTTGTTCAAAACAACATTTTAATGATTTAAGTGTAAATGAATCAGAGGCATATGGATTAGATTTCCCTTAAAATACACAAGGATTTTTAAATGAGGGAAAGCAGAATGAAGAATTTCCCCAAATTTAGTTCTCCTTGGAATTGCCTTTTCTTGTGTTATTAAATATCAGTTGGGGGGGGGGGGTGTGGGGGTGCTGATTCACTTTGAACTGCATCTTGCAAACGGGGGTGGAGTGGGGAAAAGGTTTCTAACATCTTCTTTAAAAGAGGACCATACTTCTCCTTGGGCATCGACTAATTCATCCCAACCAGCATTTTTGATGAGTTAAGTGTAAATGAATCAGTAACATACGGATTGCATTTGGAATACACATGGGATTAAAAAATGAAGGAAAAAAGCGCTTGGTAAAGTATGTCTGGGGTTTTGCCAAACCCATAACATTAAAAAGGGAGGGGGGGGTTAAACAATTGATGAATCCCTCTCAGGCCCTGCCAGCCTCACCAGGGGGAGGAGACACGTGGCGGCTTCTGTGACTCGGCCAGCCACCCCGCCGCGCCCCTTGACATTACTGAACAGCCAGGGCCCAGCCTCTCCTGCCTGTTGCCCAAGCTGCTTCCTTATTTTAAGCTTCTACCTTACAAAGGATCACTTCCTGAGTAAGAGAGAAAGCTAACTTACTCCCCTGTTTTACAAGCAAATAAACATAGTGCATGTAGCTATTCAGCCATTTATGTTTCTAGACAAACATAAAAGGCAGTGAACAGAGGTGGGAATCTGTCCCTAACTGGGATCTGTGTTTTGTGGGGGTTTTTGTTTTCTCATTCAACACCTGAATGACCCCAGCAGTGACCTGGTGCTCCGTAGCCAGCATGGAGCCCCCCTAAACCAGTGGTTCCCCACTTTTCACCTCCATGGACCTCATTATCCTGCTCCCCTCTCAGATTCCACATCTTGAAGCATATGATCTATACACCAGATGCAATTATTAAGAATAATTTCCTCACTTGGTTATTCATCAGAAACTGCCATTGTAATAAGAAAACCATCATCAACACATTGAGTTGATAGAATTTGAGTTAAAAGAAATGTATTTTAGCTGCCCTTTGCATTCCGAGTCCAGTGAGTTCTATAACTAGTGTTACAGAATATTGAGAATATCTCAAGCCCATTTTTCTTCCTGCACAGGCCCCCAAAGGGCCAGGATCCCAGATCGTTAGCCTAATGGGTCTGACAGGCATTTCAAGGTGGAGAGATTGCCAGAGCAACTCCAGTGGAATCTCTAGGTCTCAGCTCTCCAGGAATCAATCCGAATATCATTTAGACCAGTCTTTGCCAAATACCAGGCAGGTCAAAGACTCGGTAGCTCTGAGAATCACCTCCGAGAGCAGCTGAAGGGGAACAATGAAGCCACTCTCTCCCTAAAACGGAGTTTCCGGTTCCCTCGCGGGGCTGCCAGCTTGTTCCCTCCACTCTGGGGGCGTCCTGCTCCTCCCGTGGGACCAGCAGCCACCCCGCCAGCTCCACATAAGAGCTCTGCAGGGACGCAAATGGCTTCAGTCCATTGCAGCCACCCAGACACCTATTTTACTTGCAAGAAAATTAAATGTATTGTCAGACCTCAGTGAAGGGCTTAAGGGAAAACTGAATTTATGATTTCCCCGCTGTTTTTGAGAATGGGGTGGGGGTGTGGAGTAGGAGGGAGTGATTATTTGGAAATCTATATAAAAATTCAAAAGTTAATCTTTTCACATCACGACTCTGGCAAACATGTTCCTGCGCGTTTCCCTCGGAGTCGGCGGGAAGGCAGGCCCTTGGGTAACACGGAAAACTACACTCGCTCTCTCGGTTGCTGTGAGGCAGACAGAGCTCTGGCCAACGCCTCAGGAGATGGATCACAGCGAGACAGCCCTGGAAACGGTGTGACGTTAATGACAACGTGCAACCGAGATACTAAACGAGGGTGGGAGAACCACCGCAAAACAACCGGCGACCCTTTTCATTTTCTTCCTGCCGCGCCCGTCACGGAACAGTAACTCCGACTTTTCCGAGAAAGGAGCCGCAGCAGGATTAACAGTCACGGGAGAAAGGAGATCGTCCCCTTTCTCTCCAAGTCCTTTCGTGCTGTCGAGCACCGCAGTGAAGGTGCTGTTGTAACAGCAAGCTGCTCTCTGAAATGAATTATGTCGGTGGCCTAGGTGCCCTGAGGGCACGAGCCACTGGACCTCAGCAGAGGGGCGGAGTCAAGGGAGCTCGCATCTACACTTCATCTTACTTCGGGGAAGCAATCCGACCTGGGGCAAGTAGATCCCACAGTGAAGCCCGCTCCAGAACGAGACAGACAAGTTCACAGGCCACTGCCCAGGAGCCTCCGAAGGGCTGACATAAGATCGATTGGCCATCCCGGGCCATTTAGCAAACAGTTTACATAGGTGGCCTGGGTCCTGGGTTTAAACTAAATGCAAACTATCGGGAGAATTCCCTATAAAGTGGACTTGATCTATATTAGGGAACAGGCTAATTATAGGGATTGGCATATATGGAATCAAAGTGAAACACTATATGAGACTAGAGAGTGGTGGTCTTTTATACCAGGGTGGTCTGAAACCGGGGTTTAATGTATGTACAATATACAAACATTTTTGACAGACCATTAACACCTATAATCTTGTAAATATTTGCAATTTTCTAGATCATAAATATAGCTGCATAAGCAGTTCTTTCAGAACATCATTTATACACCATTAAAGGTTAATTTACAAGTTAGTACCTTATAGAAAGAAGATATGCGGCCTTCATGCTGACTTTCTATAAAGGGAGACTGGTGTCTCCAAAAGCAATTTGTAGCTCTCCTGTGGGTCTGACCCGAGTCCCATTCAAAGCACTATTTGAATTCTTTTCATCAGCTCATGTTCACAGCAAACTTAATCTTCTGTTTTGGGAGGGAAAAAAAAATAACAAAACAGAGAGGAGAGAAAGATCTGAGGTCTTCGGGCTGCACTTGCAAGCATCCTACTGTTTATTTGAACAGGCTCTCTCGACACCGTTCCCATTTGTCATAGTCCCTGCGATACCTGCTGCTGTACCTTCGCCGCCATCCCAACGGGCTTCCAGTGGTCATCTACTTCAGGACTCCTTGGAGGGACTGACCTCCAGAGACCCCTGGGCGTCCGACCTCTGAGGCTACCACTGTGTGACATTACATTTTGTAAACGATCAAAGAGAGCAAGGAAAAGAGGAGGGAAAGTGTCGGCGGGGGGGGGGGGGGCACTTTATCTCCCATCTGGCCAGATGATACTGGAATCTCCCAAGAGGCGGTGACAGGGACCCGGGTTCCCATAGGCGCTGTCCACAAAGGGTGGCGGGAGAAAGAGGCTGGGGCAGTCTGGGAAAACAGCACCTCCTCTGTGAGAGGGTGGGTTCCATGTGGGGCATATCCAGGAGGAGGAAGCCACAGAGCGAGGTCAAGTGACCACAGCACATTTGTGTTGTCTGGAAAGAAGCTAAATCGGGTAACTTGTTCAATATGCGGAGCCGCTTTTCCTCTGCAGAAGGATTCCGTCGATATCCTTGTCCTTCTCCCGAAATGTGAGCAGCCGGTCTGCTGGCTGCACGCCCGCCCGGCCTGGCACCGGCATTCGCTCACGCGTCTCGAGCCTGCTCTGCCTCCCGAACCGAGGCAGGCGTCTCGGGATTTTCCAGCCACCCGGTTCTCAGGAGCTCATTAGGATGCTGGAAGCAAAGTTCAGACCATCCACACCCCTCCCTTCTCTTTCTGTTGAGGTGGGGAGATTTCCCAGTGTCCCCTGTGCTCCGACTTTCTCAGAGTCAGCCGGTTCTCAGGGTGATCAGGCCGCTCTCTGCAGCCGGGGGCCCTTCGGCGCAGTGTGGCCAGCAGAGCACTGAGCTGGGAGTCCAGAGACCTAGACTCTCACCTGAGGTCTGCCACTCTCTGGTCTCAGAGAAATGACAGTGCCCTCGGGCTTCAGCTTCCTCATTTGTAAGTCACTATGCCGGGCAGTTAACGAGATGGCCTCAAAACTCCCCCGCATGACTCATACTCTGTCCTCTACTATTCCTCTCATTCGAGACCCATAAAACCTGTTAGTCTTCTCCTCTGTCCTCTCCAAAGACTTCGTTTTCAGGAGTAAACAGCATTACCCTCCCCCGAACCCTCCCTCCCCCTAGCCCTCCAGCTCTGGCCCTGTCACCAGATACTTCCTGGCATTTTTCTCTGATAGCCCCATCTAAGCCACGGCCACCCTGAGCAGTTTCTATTGCCTCTTTCCTGTTCCACGTCTTCCTTCCCCTGTTAGTTTGATGTTATTTCTTTAAATGTTGAAATAGCTGGTAGGTTTTATGGGAATGAAATGATTCCCTGATATTCTGAGAAGAAACCTGAGATTGGAGCAAATGGTGCAGTGCTCACTAAAACCCGAGTGTCAAGGCTGTAGCTAGGGATTTGGGAACCTGAGTAGGACCATCACAGCCTAGAGGCCGAGCGCAGCGCTGTGCATACAAGGTAACCAATCTGATGGCACAGCGCGTGATGGGGCAGGCACATGCCACAGTGGGTATTGCCGTAAGGATGTCAAGTTGTCGGTTCGTCTCTGGAACAACCAGAGTATAGAACTTTTTAAATTAGTGAACAGTCACGTTTGGTTTTCTTGACATTTTTTCACTGTTCTTGAGTCATTTGTAAATAACACCATTTATAGCTGGGCATTGGGGGTTTCTCTGCCATTGGGAAACACAATCGTTTTGAGCCCTGGCCTCTGTATTTCTTCAGTCTCTGATTTGGGGCCTCAGAGCTAGGGTGCATTGTCCCAGCACTCGCTTAGGCCATCTACTCGGTGAGAACGTTACCCTCCTTGAATCTAATTGCATGGCCTCCAAGACGCATCCTCGCTGAACCACGAGTCCGAAGTGTCTGAATGTGGTTCCTTCTGGGCCCATCCACCCTGCCTTCGCTTTCTCCCTGCTCCCTGCTATTTTCTCCCCTGCTTTCAAAATGACCCTGCCCTGCAGGCCTTTCACCCAGGACCCTGTGCTCAGCCTTCTTCACTGACAGTGACCAAGGTAACAGTCCACTCTGTGCATCCTGGGTGGTTTCTGCAGGTTGAACATCTTCACTGCCCTCTCTATCCCTGCAGGAGTCAAGGTCACCTCGGTGATGTGCCAGGCCACGTGACCTTATTCATTGCAGATATTCCCACGAAGAGCCGTGATTTTATACCGTGTCCTTGGTTTGCGATGAATGTTAATAGATGGAACAGCCATGTGGAGGATGTCTCTGTGTGTTCTGTAAGTTGGCTACTGGAGACCGTCCATTGTGTTATTCAAGACCTGTTAAATGGGATCAATTTTGTCATAGAGTTTAGCGCTAAAAAGGAAAAAAAAGTTCTTTGACTCTCCCAATGAACTCTCTTGCTTGCCTTGAAGAGGTAATTAGAGCCACAAAACTTATGGACTCAAGAGTATTAGCGGAATAATTCCTCGATTTAGGAAAGAGACTCATCATGATCTCTTCTGCTTGTTGCCTGTGTCGCCAGGAAGCTTGGGGCCTGGTGTTTCCCTCCATCATCAGCACCTCCCTTATCTCACTCTCAGAACTGGTCCGGCACCAGCACGTGTCTCTCCTTCTCCTCTCACAACTCCGTTCCTGGTCTCTCAGCCATGCCTTCCCACTTGTCTCACCTCCGTATCTCCAATGCTTTGTGGAAGGAAGGGAGATTAAAATACAATGTTCCTTTCTGGGCAGATGCTGCTTTAACCCAGGTATTATCAATGGATGTCTTATTAGAGGTTCCTCCAAACAAAAGAGAAAAAAAAACAGAGTTCTTTGAACAAAAAAGATAGATTAGGAAACATTATATACTCCAACTTCCCCTTAGACATTCTCTAAGAATATTATAATACTTATGTCTAAAAAATTCCAAAATAAACAAAATGAACGTATTTAAACACTGTCCTTTTACATGTGTTCTTCAGAAGAACACACCTTGAGAATTTCTGCTTACTCCATTCATGGATTTCCGTGGTGGGTCATTCAGGCACTGAGGCCACAGTGGATTGGATGGGCGTGAAGGGGAAGGAGTGGCCTTTCCTTCTTCCCAGGTGAGAGCGGAGGAACTGCCCACTCTCCTGCATGACTTAGCCCTCAACCCTAAACTCCTCCTCCAGATGTCGAGGTCTTCCAAGTATCACTGCCTTCCACAAATGATCCATTCATCTTCACCAACTCGGCTTCACCAAGCCTACCGAGCTCCTTATCAACTGTTCAACTCTTTAAAATGAAAGTGACAGAAATCCTTTTGGAGAAGAAGGATGTATTGGCTGTTGTAACTGGAGGTCCGTGCAAGAGTAGACTTAAGGCATGGATGCATCCAGAGGCTGCCATTGGGTCACATCTGTTCCCTCCTCTTTCTCCAGGCTCTGCTTCCGACTGCCCGTTGACATCCTCCTTAGCATCCCTCTGCATGCTGGGAAGAAAGGCCACTGACTATTCCTTGTGGATGTGCTGTAGACTCACAAACCAAAAGGAAGAAAGACCCCCTCTCTCCGTTGTTCATACCCCAAATAACGTGGAAGTGCAGTGAATGACCCTGTTCCCAAAATCCCACGCCCCTCCCTATACCAGCACTGAAATCAGAGTGTGTTTAAGAGCCTGGATTCACTTACTCAGAGGGGTTTAATGACAGCGAAACGCTGTAGGTTTACCATGAGAATAACAGCATATGTCCTACTTACTTCGGAGATATGAATTATCCCATAGAGCCAAAAAGATCTCTCTTTCTTAAGGAAAAAAAGATTTATTTTAATCTACTTAGAATTACTTACATTGACTTTCTTTGCTCCCACTTGCAATGCTTCGAGTTGCTTTCATTTACATCTTGTCCCACAGCTGGACTGCAAGGTCGTCCAGGGTGGGCATCACGCTTCCTTTCGATTTCCTATTCCTTCCTCTTCTGCTTCATACTCTTCACTCATTTACTCCTTCTGAAATTTTTTATATATTTTTTGCATGCCAGAAGCTGTCCTAAGCCCTGGAGATTTTTATTTAATTAAAATACAAGATGCTCAGGAAATGCTTCCCAAATAACTGGCCCCCCTTCCCACTGACTTTCCAGCTGCTAAGAATGGACCGTATTCTCTCAGCCACAGGCATCCAAGCATTTTTAGGGAGGTAATTCTGTGAACTTGGGCCTGTCGTTTCACCCCTGGGCCTCAGATTCCTCAGGTGTGAAATAAAGAGATTAACAAGAAGCTCTCTGAGCTCTAATGTCCTAGGGTTCAAAGTCATGGGCAGCCCTACAATGTGGACAGGAAGAAATGCTGTTTTTGAACTTGTCCCTAATTATCTCCTTCCACTTAGATTCTATCCACCACCCTCGATCTTGGCCTAAGAGATAAGAAGAGAGCACAGTTTTATTTCACTGCCCCCTATACACCATACCACTTCCAGATAAGTTGGACGAACCGCTTTAAAATGGTATGTCCATACCCTCACAGAACATTCATTATAATCAACCACTTTATGTAAATGTGCTCTGTGATTCACACCGCCTCCCAGACAACTGTAGGAAGCAGGTTACAGTAAATTGTCCCATTTCACAGAAGTGAAAGCTGAGGCTGCGATATAAGTGCTGGCTCCAGGTCACAGAGCTGGGGTGGTTTCTGAATGGTGCCAAGACAGGGCCCTCTCGCAACTCCAAGAGGCCGCAGCACAGCCGAAAAGATAAGAGTCGGTCCTCACCATCCAAAGCCTGGATCCTGGGAGAACATGGGAACTTCCTAGGATGTTTAAGTCAAAAGGCCTTTGGTGGAGCATAGTTTTAAGCCACAGCATAACAAGGCCCTTGGCAAGGAAACAAGGAATACCAGGAACATGGTGTCTGCAAGGAAAACGCAGCAGAATGCCGCATATATCAAGCAGCTCTCACAGCCCGGGGATGAAAGAAAGGAGAACAGGGGGTGGGGCCCCCTCACCATGTTTTGGGGCCTTCCGTTCTGTGAAGCCCTCATTCAGGTCTTTGCAAAACTCAGCCATGCTTCCCCTCATCCCGCTAACCCCTGCCTTTCATTTTTAAACCAAAGTGCCTGCAAAGAGAAAGCCGATGCACATGTTTCTGATTCATTTACACTTAACTCATCAAGCTCTGTTTAGGAAGAACTATCTGGTGTCCAAAAATCGTTTGGTGTTCCCCCTCCCACACCCTTTAATAAGCCATTGAACCTTTTTTTCTTTTTACCAGCCTGCCCATGCTTGAGTTGAGTGCATGTAAACACACTAAGGCACCCAAGAGCCTGGTGGACATGCAGGCCCCGGTCTGCGGAGGGACCGAGAGGGACATCTTTGCTTAGCAGGGTGTCCTGGGCTCTGTGGCAGTGGGGCTCCATGAAGGGACCCCAGAGACGCTTGAGACAGGACAGTTTGCCCAGGTCCAGCCCCATGGGATTGCCACAAGGACCAGCAGGAAGCAGACAGGGCTGTAGGCCTGAGGCAGAGGGTTTTCCGAGTTCTGCCCGGTCTCCAGAGATACAACAGGGAGAGGGAAGCCGAGTGTTGCTAGCTCAGCAGGAGATGGTCTCCCCAGGAAGTCCTTGCCACCATCACCGCTCCCCTGGACCCCAGCATCAGCCCCCCAGCCGGTGACTCTGCTTCTACTCTCAAACCCTGACAGCCCAGATTTCACCTTTGAGAAACCAGAGGAACCACTTAAAACCGAAATCAGAGCTTGCCCCTCCTTAACTTAGAAACTGCCAAGGCCTCCCTGAAACACTTTGAATAAAATTCAGATCCCTAGCCCTGGCTGGAATATTCTTGATGACCAAGCCTCACCTGCCTCTCCGCCCTCAGCCCCTACTGACTGAGGGGGACTGAGGTCCTCATTCACTCCATGCCTGCCAAACAGCTGTTGTTCTCTGACTTGAGCACGTCAAGTTCATTTCCACCTAGGGATCTGTGCCCTGGCTGCTCCCTCGGCCTGGCCTGTTCTTCCTCCACGTAGTCACACGGCTGACCCCTGCACGTTATTCATTTCTTCTTTCAAACATCTCCTTTTCGCTCCTGCTGCAGTAACGCTCCCACCTTTACTGTTCAATTTTTTTCTTAGCACTTACCACTTCTTAAAATGGTCTTCATTGTGCCTTAATTGACCCCGACCAGAACATCAGTTCTAGGAGGTCAGGGACCATTTTTTCTTATTCACCTCGGAATCTCCAGTGCCCAGAACAGTACCTGACAGATGGTATATCTCGGCAAATGTCTATTGAGTGAGTGAGTGAGTGAGTGAGTGAGTGAATGAATGAGTGCCCTTGACAACTATTTCATCCCAGAGTCACAGGTAACCTGAAGAAGCCAGGGAAGCCCCCCAGGTCCTGAGCAGTAGCAGCAAGCAGACCTCGATGAGCCTTGCTTCTGTCTTGGATGAGGTGATAAAAATCCTTTGCTGTCAAGTGTCTGTCCCTCAGGGTAAATGCTGTGACAGGGACCAGGGAAAGCAGGGGGAGCTTCAAGCAGATGGCTTACAGGAGTGACACTGACCTGTTGCTCTGGAGTGCTGAGAGGCTTGATGCTGTAGAGACCAGCTGGGACTTGGTACCTGCAAGAGAAGGCGGCTCATGGAGATGCAGCCGCGGATGAGAAATGTCCGAGCCCACAGCCCGCCTCTGACATGCACAGGCCAAGTGTTTGGGGCAAGTCATTTACCCTCCCGGAACCTGTCTCTTCTTTTGTAAAGTGAGAATAATAGTATCTAACTCACAGTATGTTGAATTCTATAAAATGATACAGTACCAAACACGGGATGTGACATAAAAGGAGTATTCAGTAAATGGTAGCGGAAGAGTAGATGTACAAGAATTCTGAAGATGAACCAGAGAAACGTGACGTGGTTACCGTATTGGGCAGGTACCTCCCCAGACCGGAGGGGCCCAGGAAACATCTCCACCCAACAATCCAACACTTACATCTTCAGATGGAGGCCGAGGGAGAGAAATGCAAGGGGTGAGCGGAATACCACAGAGGGGAATATTAATTCCACACTGCACCCCGCCCGTCTGGGAAAACGTTCTTCAGTTTGTTTCCTTTCATTCCCTGCCAGGGAAAGCTGATAGATGATGCCTGGACGGGGCCCCTGGTTCAACAGCCCAAATGTTTTCTCTAGATATAGCTGTGAGTACATCTTAACAGCCTGAGTCGTCACTCTGACACAAAGACAGCAAACTCTGACTCCTCCAGGACCCATGTCTGGCGCTCTGCGTCTCTGACCGACGCTTGGGTGTTTTCCTTCCATTTTTCTCTGCGTTTACATGGGACAATATACATAAAATATGGTATACGACTAAGTTATTAATATGTGTACATCTCAGTATCCCTTTTCATTTAACATTATACGTGTTCGTTTTCTTTGTGATGACCAGCTCTTTGTAAATATCTACTTAATGGGTATGTAATATTCAGTTCTATGACTGGCTTATGTTTTTCTTAGTCATTCCTCCATTGTTCAATACTTAGGCTTTTCTTTCCGATTTTTTACTACTATTAACAATATTGTGATACACAAGTCTTCACCTGAATTTCATGTAGCTTTCATAAGAATTAAGTGCACAAATGCATGAAGCCTGCTAAGAGCCCTGTCTGCCGCTCATTGGCACCCAATGGTGACGAGACACAGTGGAGCATGAAAGGGCCTTGTCACCATCTCCTCACGTGCTGTAGCCACCGCTCCTACCTGCTTCAGGAACAGCTGCTTGCAATCGCAAATATAATATCTAGAGTTGATTGTAGTGTGTGATAGCGAGACAGCTACAGTAAGAAAGCTCATTCTTTCACAGCAGAGGGTTGAACCCTCCTCCAAATTGAAATTCCCTGCTGGTTACCTAGGAAGCAAATGTTATAAAAGAGAGTTCACTCTTATTTCTTAACTCACACAATTTTTATTCCCTTCAACAGTGTATCTCCTCTTCTGAAGGCTTTCTTATTCATGATAGACAGAGCCCAGCACAAATAGCTCCCCTTTTTTTATTACAAAATCATAAGTGTATAATTCTGTAGCATAACAATATCACACTCAAGCGCACCATATGACATTTTAGGTGAAATGTTCAAATTAATACTATAAATTATTACACTCATATTATTACCCTACCAACCACACTCAAGCAGGTCTTACTTCTGCTGGACCATGTATTTTGACTTATTAGAGGCTCTGTTTACATGCTTCAGATGAGGCACTTTTTTGCTGAGAGGGCCACAGATTCCTCCATTCTTCTTGAAGTTTACCAAGTTCACTTTCAAGGTTTATGTGAGGGATGGGAGGCTTCTCACAGATGTGTGCACTCTGTGCGCCATGGCAGTGAGGTCTGTGAGCTGCCCCTAGATTAGGGTTCTGCAGAGAACCAGGACCAATAGGACAGATACGGAAATACAGGAGGAGACATGCGAGGTCTGTCTAGAAGGTATCCAGCCATGTAATACGAAAAGTAAAGACATTTATTAAAGAAGATATAAGAAACAGTGTACATAGGACAATGGTGCCTCAGTCCCCTACAAAGTAGGCACCTTGGGACCTCACACAGTTCTCTCAGTCGCCATCAGCTCCCCTGTCGTATTTTTCTGACTCTCATCAGCAATCTGAAATCTCTTCCCTTTCAGAGGTGATTTGAATTTTGGGAAAAGCCAGATGTCACAGGGCGCCAAATCTGGGCTGTAGTAGGGCTGAGTCACCTGGGTGATTTGATATTTCACAGAAAAACTCTGCACTAGATGTGATGTGTGAATAGGCACATTGTCATGATGAAGCTGCCAATCACCACTTGTGCATAGCTGCAGCCTTCTGAATCATTGAATAGCTTCCATGGAGGAATGTTCAAGCTTAATGCAAAATTTGATGCAGATTTGTTGTTCTACTAGCTCAGTCACTTTGAATGTGACAGCCACACAGTACACACGCTCACTCAGTGGTGTCTACCACCCCCACTGACTAGTACAGTGAAGTCATCATTGTTCCCACGTGCGCATTCCAGCCCACTCTCCTTGGCTGCCGGGTTACATCATGTCACACAAACCATTCTCATCACATTAACGATGGCTGGGCTTTTTCCAGACAGACTCACCTATTATGTGAGTTAATTTCAGGTGAAGCCATTCAATGATTTCAGGTGAAATTAACTCACATGGTTATATAGTCTGAGAGGTCCCACAGTTTTCTCTTTGCAAATTGGAGGCTCAAGAAGGCTGATGGCGTAACCCTAACCCCAACCTGAAGGCCTGAGAGCCGGGGCAGCCACTGGTGCAAGTCTGCGTCCAAAAGCCCAAGAACCAGGACCACCGACGTGCCAGGACAGGGGGAGATCTCTGTGGCAGTCCCAGCGGAGAGCAAGCTCACCCTTCCTCTGCCTCGTGTGCTCTCTGGGCGCTCAGCAGTTTGGATAACTGCTGCCACTCAGCACTCGCCTTGGGGAGGGCAATCTTCCCTACCCAGGTGGCTAATTCAAATGCTAATCCCTTCCAGAAACATCCTCACAGACACTCCAGGAATAGTGTTTTACCTGCTCTCTGGGCACTCCTTAGCCCAGTCAAGTTGATGCATAAAATTCACCAACATGCCTAAACTCCTAAAATTGCAGCTGTAGAAATGATCGGGACCCACGGAGCCATTCAGGCCCGTCTCCAGGGCCACATGAGGGAACGGCCACCATTGGTGGCTGTTGGGCATGTCCAGTGGTTGTTTAAAGACTGATTTATAAGCGACTGTAAATTTTCTTCTTGAAGTTCTCCAGGAACAAATCTAGATAGAGGAGTGAAATTTGTGATTTTTTTATTTTAAAAATAAACGGTCACATTTCTCACTTCATCCTGACTGCCATACAATATTTAATTCAACATGGTCATGTAATACTCAGTAATAAAATACCTGTTGGACTGAAGGTTAATAAAGTAGCTTCCATCTCATTCTTAAGTGAAGATAACAAGGCACTTCCTGGACAAACTTTGGCAATAAGAAGTATAGGAATTTATAATTCCAAACTCCACAGGTTTGGCTAGCAAAATATGAATCTTTTAAGTTCTTCATTTTCATGTAAGACTAATCCTTGCTCATTAATTAACCTACCGGTGTTCTGTGGTGACTGGACAATAATGTGATAATGATGATATAAAAATAATAGTAGTAGCGTTCATGTAATGAGTGCCTACTATGTGCCAGGCATGGGCCTGAGTGCTGTAGCTACATTTTGTTATGTAATCCTCACAGTCAGCTAGGAAGTAAGTATTCACATCCCCATTTTACAGAGGGTGACACTAAAATTCAAAGAGCTGTGTCTGAAGCCCCATGATCCCGAGTAAGAGGAGGAGAATCAAACCCACATACAGCACCTCCAAAGCCTGCGCCACTGCAGGACTGAGTCGTCAGTCCTTCGGGGTCTGAGCTGGGAAATCTGGCTCACTGCCATCACCTCATATTTTCAACCCAAATGGTAAGTGACTGAGTTAGCTGAGTAAAACCTGAACACTAACAGAGTACAGGTAAATTTTTATGGAGGAAAATACTGAATCATAGGCTCTGTAGCGTTTCCAATGACGTGAGACAAAGGTGTCGGGTCAACAGCACCCTCCCACTTGGGTACCTTCCACCAATCAGAGCAAGGGACGGCCGCTCTGCGTGTGGGCCCTCCGATAAGGGGGTTGGGAACACCCTGGATTCCCTAAGAAAGTACGCATTTGTGAAGCAAACAGCATGAGATAAACTGGCTCTTTATTAGCAATCAATAACTTTTTGGAAGCAATTCCGAATAAAAGCTACTTTGACCCACCCACAGCAACATCAAAACGACCAAAGCGGCTTCTGTCTTGTGCTGATGCCTTATCTCATCTAAACGCTTCTCTGCCAGTCTCTCCAGCGTCCTTGAAGACAAGCACAGGGAAACACTATTCAAGTCCGGCAAGATGGCTCCCGGGAACCTCCCTTCCCTGCTGCCCCAGCCCCCTCAGGCGGGCACCCCCTTCCCCCTGGCATCTGAGTTTCCCCAAATCCCCAAATTAGGTATTAAGTACATGTTTATTTCATCGTGATTTTCTCCTCTAATCTGGGAGATAAAAATAGCAGAGACGTCTGCAGTCTCATTTTATCCTGGACCGTCCGGAAAGTAAACTTCGGAACGTGGCTGATCTCCTGCCTCCTCCTTCTTCATCTGGCCCAGTCCAAACAGGCCAGCTCTTGGGGTGGACCCCACGGGCTGCCCCAGTGCAGACAAGCCTTTATTGCTGTGCAGAGTGATCCTCACTCAGTCTGCGTCTGGAACATCACCCGTATTTTTAAAACCGGTTCTATTTCAAACCCCAGAGGATGGGTTATTCATTGGCAACAGTTAATTCTTGGTTAAGGACCAATGGGCAGTTTGAAAGATGCTTTATGACAAAATGCAAAAATAATCAAAAACAATTTGTAAAACCCTAAATCTCCTAACCAAATAGGCACTTTGAACAGTCTTCTTTTGTCTTGAGTGGCTTTGAAATGAGAAAAATTGTGAAACTCTTCATTTGTTTTGAAAGAAGTTTAACGAGAAGCTTACAGGTGAAAGATCTATTTAGTGTGGGGGTTTTTTTCAAAGTTCGGAAATGAACAGTGTCTGGTTGTTACAGGAAAGGCTTTGGGACTTGCCTGAGAGATGGTTTCATGGGACCCTCAGTCTTCCGTCTTCAGCGGGATAGTTCAATTCCACAGTCACCGACAGCCCCCCAGGTGCCAAAGGCTAATGTGAGTGTACCCAGTAAGGAAAGCATGATTTCTGTCCTCAGGGAGCTTTCAAAGCAGCACTACTCATCCCAATATTCTCGCTTTAAAGAAGTAATAATGGTGCAGCATCAGTTTTTCTACCCATCGTCCTATAATTCCTGCTTTCCAAACGAAAGGATGCCGGATCCCACAGAGAGAGAAAACAAAGGTGCATGCTGAGCACTGTTCTTTTGCCTGTGGTGTTATGAAAGCAATTTTCTTTAAATGAAATTTAAATAGAAATCGCCAGTATTGACATTAGCAATAGGATCGGATAGTCTGGCTTTCGAACCCAGGAAACAATAGAACTTTGGGCTTCAGTGTGTTTCTCCAAACAGGCTTCTGTCTTTAGAGCCTGAGCATGGACAACGCAAAGACAGCTGCTGATGTGGCACCCGGGGCAGAACAGCACACCGGGCCCGACATCTGTGGCATCTTGTTCACCGGTCATTTGCTTCCTCTCTCTGTTCCTTCTCTTTGTTCCTTCCCTGAGGAGATTCACGCTTTGAACTCTCTCCAGAAGGACACAAAGAGCTAGACAGCATTCTCTGCTGGCAGGGAAGTGGCAGCTACTTAGCTTCTGTCGGGAGCTGCGTGGCGGCTGTTTTGTGAGGTTTATATAACCTTTTTCTGAACATCCATATGACACTGTGTGAACAGCCATGGGTTTAGAGTGAGTCAATTTGTAAACTTTGTCAACTTAGGCCACTCACTTACTATTTCTGGGCCTCAATTTCCACATCTATAAATTTGGGCACCACGTCAGTGGTTCCCGAAATTGGCTGGGCATTAGAATCACCAGGAGAGCTTTACAAAATCTCGATGCCTAGGTTGCATGCCAGACCAATGAGTCAGAATATCTCAGGGTGGGAGCCACGTGGTTGTTGTTGAAAGATCCCCAGGTGATTCCTTGTGCATTGATGCTGCAGAGCCACTGCGGAGACCCTGGGTTTACCCACTGTCCTCGTCAGCGTTGGTAGTCCGGATCCCACGGCGCTCAGAGCCTCGGTCTGCCCATGTCTATTACGGGGCTCAAGGTAACTTATCCGCAGCTTCACTGCAATCGCAATGAAGATCCCAGTGGGCTTCTGTGTGGACGTTGGCAAACCGATTCTCAAATTTTAATGAATAAATAAAGGATTTATAGTAGTCAAAGCAATCTTACAAAAAGAACAAAATCGAAGGCCTCGAGATTATCAAACTGCAGTAATCCAGATGCATGGTAATAGTGTAAAGATCGACAGATCAATGAATCAGAATAGATGGTCTAACGCTTGACCCTCACTTAAAAAAACCCATCTGTTTTCAACAAGGATGCCAAAATCACTCAATCGGAAAATGAAAATATTTTCAATGAAAACCACAGCAACAACCAGATAACCATTTGGGGGAAAATGAATC
This sequence comes from Phyllostomus discolor, assembly GCF_004126475.2. Taxonomy (NCBI): domain Eukaryota; kingdom Metazoa; phylum Chordata; class Mammalia; order Chiroptera; family Phyllostomidae; genus Phyllostomus; species Phyllostomus discolor. Next base: position 97,397,357 of record NC_040910.2, on the reverse strand, counting down.
TCAACCCCTATGTCACACCAAATACAGAATTTATTTTATATGGACCACGGACCTAAACGTATGAGCCAAAACTATTAAGTGTCTTAAAGAAAATATAACGTAAAATACTGTAAATACCTTCTAAACAGAACACCAAAAGTACTAACCACTAAAAAAGTAAATTAAAAATTCAAAAGACCCTATTTTTAAAAATATAAATAGGACAGTCACAGACTGCGGAAAAGATGCATGTGGTATAGGAATTGTATTCAGAATGTATGAAGCACTCCTGAAACACAATAACACAAAGACAAACAACCCAATGTAAAAGTGTGCAAAGTACTGGGACCAACACTTAACGAAAGTTATAAAAATAACCAGGAAGCACATAAAAATTCCTCCAACTCTTTAGACATCAGGGAAGTACAGATGGGACTCACAACGAAATTGAAATGAAAACTTCTCACGCACACTTAGAAGGCTGCAGTTAAGAGGACCAATGGCACCGAATGCAGGCCAGGATGCAGAGCAGCGGGGGTTGCTTATGGGAGTTCAAAACAGTGTGATCACGTCGGAAAACCGGCAACTGCTTATGCAACTAGACATCTATCTATCCTATGACCCAACAATTCCACTCTAACTATTTACCTAAGAGAAACAAAAACACATGGCCGTATAAAAATGTGTACACAAATGTTCGTGGGAGCCTTATTCATGATAGCCCAAAACTGTAAGTAACCCGTAGTCCATCAGCATATGCATGGATAAACAGATTGTGGTATATTCATATTCGCCCATAAAAGGGAGTGAACTACTAATACAAGCAACAGCGTGAATGAATCTCAGAACCATGTTGAGTGAAAGAAGCCAGACACAAAAGAATATATACAGTATGGTTGCATTCATAAAGGGGAAAACAGAACAGTGGTTGTCTGGGTGTGTGAGGGGAGAGGGCATGCGACAGACTGGAACTCCCGGGCCCGACAGCATTCCGTCCTGTTGCAGGGTGGGCGGGTGACGTGGGCGTGTATGTTTGTCAAGCATTTGCTGAAACTCATCAGACTATACATTTAAAATCTGTCTGTAAGTGATAACCTCAAAATTTTCAAAAAACATTTTTATAAATTCTAACATGGTATCCAACCACTAGGAAGTATTTTCAAAGCCTTCTAAGAAAAAGACATGTTTGAGATCATGTTGAACTGACGCTGAGTAATCCCATGGCACTGAGAGAATTGCACTTCATCTAGGTATTCAAAGCAATTGGTTCCGGTGCAAGTTTGCTTTATAACTTCGAAAGTGTGTGCAGAACCTTCTAACTAATCTGGCTAGCAGTAAGAAAGAAAAGGAAGAGGGAAAACTCTGGTACTGAGAATGATGTATAAATAATTAGATAGAAGCTTAGATCTTGACAAAATGTTGGCACATTCACTTTATGTATTTCAATCGCTGGCAATTTTAGCGAGGCATCTTTGAATTGATGTAGGAAAAAATAGAAGCTTAAGACATGAAACATAGAAATCACATTCTGTAAGTTAAAATAATAACCACACAATGATATGAAACCATCTGAATGAAGCTAAACAGGTGAAAACTGATTAAAGTGTATTATTTTACAACAAATTATCACTTAAGACTTTCTCTGGCAACATTGTCCTTCCCTCCTTCTCTCCCTCTCTCCCTCTCTCTCTCTCTCTCACACACACACACACACCCCTTCCATAAAGCACCCAGAGCATCATTAGTTTGTGTGACGGGTCCCAAGAGCAGTGTTCCCACTGAGCCACAAGTACAAGTACCCAGAAGAAAATCCCCCTTCGCCCTGCTTTCCAACCACACTCAGGGTCAGTGTGAAGGGCTACTTTGGGCAAAGTTGTGCAGCTGAGAGGACTTGCCCTGCCAACACCAGCCTTCTCTAATAGCTTTGAGTGTAGGCATGAGGGTGTCAGCTTTGCTAGATGTCAAGCCTAGAGGGCACCCTACATACTCCTTGCCACCCCAAAAATTGTTCTGTCAGGGAAGTGCAGCCTAGATTCAAGTCCACTGATCGGATGGTCTCACACGCAACACAAGGAGTCTCTCCTTCAAAGCACTCAGCTCAGGAAGGACTCTGCCCACTGTTAATCTCAATACCTAAAACACAGGAGGTGCCGAGTGCATGTTGTGGACCATGTTGCTCAATGACTGCATGCTGATTTCACCATGTTATTGTAGTGATTAGAGGAAGAAACGTGAGTGTATTAGAAGGGGCAGCTGAGCACCTGATGCCTGGGTTGAACTTCAGCTCCCTTCCCTTTCTTTTTACACAGTTTCCCTTCAGAGAACTGTCTCTTCTTACTAGGTGACTAGATCTTATTCGTTTTAACCACCACAACCCAATGCTTTCAAAAATAGAAAATAACACAACATTATGTGTAGCGATGAAAGAACTGATGACACTTAACGTGACTGTGTTATGGTTTATGTGTTTCTGAAGCCAGCAATGGACTTCTTGACCTCGCCGATCAAGGAACTGAATACCCTGTGCTTGATAAGAGTTCCCAGTGAGATCTGGAAGGGGTGTGTGTGTGTGTGCACACACGCATGTGGGTGTGTACGAAAGAGAGAAATTGCTTTGTGAAATTCCAGCAAGGGACTTACACTCCATTTCCAAAACACTAAAAAGTATTAGAAAATTTCCAATTATAACTCAACTTTTGAGGTTGTCCTAGAAGGTACAATGTCAAAAATACTCGTAAGGTCTTTTATTTTCCCCTCTTTTCCATCACAAATAAATACACAGCCAACCTTCTTAAGTCTAAAAATTATCCAGTTATTGATAATGATTTCCCCTTTATCTCAACTGAACTGCACTTAATCTAACAGAAGGGCCCAGCAGGGAAAGCACAGCCCGGACTAGGAGGGGGTGGAAGCCACTGGAGTGCGAAGCAGGGTGACTAGTGCGTATTAGCAACGTTTTGTGCAGCTTGGGTTTCACTTTTATGCAAGTGATGTGTGTGTTCCCCGAGTCACGATGTAGAAAGCGCTTCTTAATGTAAGCCGCGGTCGAAGAAGTTTGATGGTGACAACGCAAAATGCAATGGCACAAAATGCCCAGGCAACAGTGGAGGCGAGAAAGCCCAGACCTGGCAGAAGGACGGGGCTTTAGGCACGCCGATGTACACAGAAGAGAGCAAGGTTCAGAGACAAACAGGGAATCGCTTCCCAGGCAGCCTAGAGAGAGCCTTCATTTAGTTCCTGAGACGAGCTCGGTGAGACGAGGGAGAGGGGTGGACAAATTCCCCTTGGCTTCCCAGAGAAGGGACAATTGCCGTAATTGTCAGGAGCATGTCAGAAAGGGCCCAAATGACCTGGAATGAGCTATGTAAAATATAAAGCGCAAGTCAGGATTCTATTTATTCTGTGACTATATAAATATTGCACTATTTTTTGATAGAAAGGAATCTTTGACTACTCCACTAAGTCATCTCATGGAGAAATCTACAGCTACGACGGCCTTATAATCTGTTCCCTTCTCACAAAATTTTAATTGAGCCATGCCAATGTCATTTAGGGTGACAGCAGGGGTGTGGTTGGGGACTGTGTGTGGTCTTTCCCCTCCAGACAAATTGCTATTCTTTAAAAAGTATGAAGCAGAGGCCGGGCAGGCTGCTGAAGGCTCACTCCCTCGAGCTGCTGGGCTGGAGGTGGCATCTCACCTTCGGTGCTATCTTTGGGGTCCTCAGGTCAGGGCGGCACCCCACCCCAGGCCTGCTCCAAAACAGTCTCCCTCCAGAGCTTCCTTCTGCCCCCTTCCTTATTTCCCCAGATGCCTCTCTCCATCTTCATTCGACCTCTATTTAAGGAGTTTCTTTAAAAAAAAAAGGTTAGTTGAAATTCACCTTCTTGGTTCAGCGAGGTCTCACAGTTGTGGCAGTATGATGCTGGTGTGTTTTCCTTCATGAGCTTCCTGCCATGAAGACGAGCCTCCCTCTCCCCACCCAGGACGTGAGTCCTGCCTCCGCACCCCGCCTCGCGACTTCATATGTGACTGCCACAAGCACAGACATCCCCGTCCCAGTCTCCACGTTGTTCTTCCTAAGAGTCCCCCTGCTGTGGTCAGCTAGCCAGCCAGAATCGTCACCAGCTCTTACTGATCTCCCCAGTCCGTCTACCCAGGACACCCCCTCCATACCCGTTGTCCCAGAATAACTTCCAGTTACTCTTTCCCTTTCAGAAGCCTTCTAGTGTGAAAAGTCACCTGTGCAACACCAGCACCCCACCCAGCCTGCTTGGCCAGCTATGTCCCTGCTGCCTGAGGCAGGGCCCCTCCCTTAGGTCTGCAGCTCCAGCTTGGCCCACACTCAACAGCTCCCTTCCCTTAGCACCATCTTGAAAACTTAGTGACTTAAAAGAATGATAATCATTTATTATCCGGCATAGTTTCTGCGGTTCAGGAATTCAGACGGGACATATTGAGGGCAGCTTGTCACTGCTCCGTGGTGCCTGGGGCCTCAGCTGGGAGACTGAGAGGCTGAGGGCTGGGATTGTCTGACGGCACATTTGCTCGTGCATCTGGAGATTGATGCTGGCTGTCAGTTGGGGCCTGGCGGTGTCTGTTGCTGGGAACACGCACACATGGCCTCTCCATGTGACCAGGGCTTCCTCCCCACATGGTGGCAGTGTTCCAAGGACAAGCACCGAGCCAGGCGGAAGCTGACCCTTTCCATGACCTGGGCTCGCTGAACAGCAAGTCACATAGCATGCCGCCGCTAGATTCCATTGGGCAAGGAATGTGCAAGGAACTACCAAGATTCAAGTGAAAAACCATTAGACCCCACCCCACCCCTCAGTGGGAGAAGTGTAGTCCCACTGTCAGATCACATGGGATGGGGGAGATACGGATCTGCATGCAGTATCACCAGTCACCTCCTCCAAGCAGCCCACCGCCATAGGCGAGGTGTCCTCGTCCTTGCTACCTCTTTCTACCAAAATTTCCCAAGAATAAGTCCCTTGATATTATGACATGGGGTGATATTTTTTCTCTTTTTTTGTTGTTTTTTAATTACAGTTGGCATTTAATATTATTTTATATTTATATTATATTATTTTATATTAAACAAAAATATTTGTTTAAGACCTACAGCATAGTGCTTAGACATTTATATAATTTACAAAATGCTCCTCCTGATAAGTCTACTATCTACTGGGCACCATACATACTTATTACAATATTATTGACTACATTCCCTGTGGTATATTTTACATCTTCGTGACTATTGTGTAACTACCAATCTGTACTTCTTAATCCCCCCACCTTTTTCACCCAGCTCCCCAACCTCCCTCCCATCTGGCAACCATCAGTTTGTCCTCTGTAAGTCTGTTTCTGTTTTGTTTGTTCATTTATATTGTTCTTTAGATTCCATATATAAGTGAAATCACATGGTATTTGTCTTTCTCTGCCTGACTTATTTCACCTAGCATAATACCCTCTAGGTCTATCCATGATGTCACAAATGCTAAGATTTCCCTTCTTTTTATGGTCTAGTTTTATATATATATCACAAGACATAAGAAATATTGTACATAGGACAATGGGGCCTTAGTCCCGTTAAAATTAAGCACCTTGGGACCTCACACAGTTCTCCCATCACCATCAACTGCCCCAACATATTTTCTTGAATCTCATTGATGATCAGAAATTTCTTCCTTTTCAAAGACGATTTTAGTTTTGGGGAAAGCCAGAAGTCACAGGACACCAAGTCTGGGCTGTAGGGGGGCTGAGTCACCTGGGTGATTTGATGTTTCACCAACAAATTGTGCACAAGATGCGATGCATGAGTGGGAGTGTTGTCGTGATGAAGCTGCCAATCACCAGGTGCCCATAGCTTCGGCCTTCTGAATCATCTGAAAAGTTTCCACAGAGGAACATTCAAGTTTAATGTGAAATCTGATGCAGATTCGTAACTCTACGAGCTCAGTCATTTTGAATGTGATGGCCACACAGTACACGTGCTCACTCAACAGCATCCACCACCCCCACTGATCAGTACAGTAAAGTCAGCATTGTTCACACACACATGCTCTGTCTGGTCTCCTTGGCTGCCAGGTTACGTGGATGTCACACAAATTGTTCTCGTTATCTTAACAGTAGTTGGACTGTTTCGACACAGACTACATACACACACACGTATATATGTGTCTATGTGTATGTACATATACATATACATACACATACACATATACATATATATATTTATATCACATCTTCTTGATCCACTCATCTATTAACAAGCACTTGGGTTGCTACCATATCTTGGCTATTGTAAATAATGCTGCAATGAACATAGGGGTGCATAATATCTTTTCAAATTAGCAATCTGGATGTCTTCAGCTACAGACCCAGAAGTGAAATCTTTGCATTCGATCCTCACAGTCCTGTGAGGCAGATGAGACAGGCCTCACTCTCCCCTTTTCCTCACAAGAGAGAAAGGAAGCGCAGCCAGGTGAACCATTTACCCGAAGTCACAGAGCTGGCACTCAGCACGGTCAGTCGGATGTGGAGTCAGTTTCTTTCCAACACCGAGTAGCTCCTGCTCATGGGAAAGCACCTGAGCACTGGGGTCCAAGCCCGGGCTTCGGACCAGACAAGCCTGAATTCGAATCCTGATTCTACGGCGTGGCAGCTTGGGACAGAGAAAGAGCTTGTCCTCCCTGAGTTTCCATGTTCTCTCGAGTTTCCCCTAGAATAAAGGCAATAAAACTACCTCGTAGGCAGCTCCTGCCATGGAATGAATGCTTGTCAAGTGCCTGCAGCGGTGCCTGGCACTTCTTCAGCACCCAAGCAGAAGCTAAGAAGTTAATTTTAATAATGGCATGCGATCCAACAGGTACCACACTTGCTTAGAACCTGCCCTTTTAGAAATAGATGCTATGCCTAACCACCACAATGAAGAGACGCTTTGCGTTCAGGTAGAGATGCTTTCTGTCCTCAAATCACACCTACAAGCCAGTGATCTCAGGTCTCTTCTATAGAGAAACACTGCTCACCAGCTTGCAGGGAAAGCCTTACAAAGGGCAACCAGTTCTCAGGCTCCTCTCTGCAAACATTACTGAATGGGATACAGGACAGCGAAGCAACTCCAGCTCAAAAGGCTGCCAGTAGTGATAGGAGGGTTTCTTTGTAATGCAAAGCAGGCTCGGTGTTGCTGGGAGAGGCTCTCGGAGTTGGCCAACCTTCTAGGTCTGGGCAGAGCGCAAGGTTAGCACAATTGAGGTTCTCGGCAAGTTACTGTATTATATCCATTTCTGTGAAGGTGGACCCCAAGTCATTCAAAGGCCCTGCATTTTGTTTTCGTTGTTTCAAGAGAACACAGCGTTCTGCTAGCAAGGGCCCCTGGATAGGTTATTTGTTGTCAACGAGAGACAAGTGAAGGAGCTGCATTAATCAGTGTTTACAGTATCTGAGAATTATGCCACGGAGAGAGGGCAGGGGCTCACGTTATAGACCTAGAAGGTGCCTGGAGAAAAGTTGTGTTAAAGCTCAGAAATAATGTTCCCGTTTCCTCCTCTGCATCACTGGGGCCTGGCTATCTAGCCTCAGCTCTGCTTCCTCAGCCAAAAGGACCGCAGATTCACTCATGAGAAAGCCCAAGGGACGCTGAGAATTTACGACCCATCTTCAGCTCTAACCAGTGCGTGTGCTCACTGGTGTCAGCAGGAAGCCTGCCTACAGGGCAGGGCATCTCAATTGAGTTCTTTCTCTGCTTTGCTGTTTCCGGATCAAACCTGCGCTGTGGCTGCTTTAAGGGTGGATGTCTTGGCATCTGAAAGCAGGGAGACAGCTCCATTTCTTCTGGCGCCTGGAGCCCCGCATCAGGGCAGCTCACCCTCCCTCCTTTGGGATTGCTTTGGAATCCTCACTGTTTATAAACCAACCCACATTGGCCCCGTTGTAGCGTGCGGCAGTCCTCGCTCCACAGCCATGGGGAGTCCAAACACTGTAAGTCACCCTCCAGGTAACCAGAGCCCTGAGCTCCCTGGAGGAGTAACTCTGTTGTTGGACTGCCTTTGAGTTGAAGAGCACTCTGTTTTCCAAAGCTCCTTCACACGCTGGGTCTCCTGGGGGCTGGCAAACCCTGTGAGGAAGGCAGAGCAGATGAACCTAGTCCCATTTCACAGATGAGGAGACTGGGATTCGGACAGTGTCATGGGGCTGCTCGTGAGTTGTGGGGCCGGTGCCTGACCTCCCAGCCCATGGCAGCCTCCCCATTGTGGCTGAGTGTTGTATCTCCTCTTCCTGTCCCCCCCTCTCTGTTCCTTTCCCCTTTCCATTCCCCCTTGGGTCCCTCTCTTCCTCCCCAACTCTCATGCTCCCTTTTTTTCTTCCTTCTTCTCTCTCAGTCTTTTTCTCTGTGCTATTTCCTCAACTCTCTTGTTTCAACAAGACTTTCGGGCAGGAGCGCAAACACTGTAGAGATTATAGCACCGACTACACTGTTAGCCCAGGAACTGAAACAGGAACTTGAACAGCTCTCAGGGAAAGCCTCTTCGCTTCTCTGAGACCCATCTTCTGCACCCACGAAATGAGGATGCTGCAAGGATAACTACAGGGTAACAGTGTTGGAAGGACCCTTAAAAGCCAGCGGTACCCAAAGAACTATTGATTTAGCAGCTACATGCAACCTGTATCTTTAGATCAAGTTTATGTATGCCTGGATGTTGCAATTTTTACTTTCTCTTTTTAGAATTCAGAACTATATCCAACTAGAGCATTTGAGTTGCAGTCAAACCTGGAGTTTCTCTCACACCATCCTTTCTACTTAGGGAGACACATGAATTAAATATTCAAAGGCTCCAGGAAAGAGCTGAGTCTATCTGGCCTCTAAGTAAGGATATCTTAGCAATTCAAAGCAAAGCTATCCTATTTCCCAGTCACAGTCCAGCTTAGGCAGATGGTAACTAGTCTCATTAATCATTGCACCATCGCCTTCGGATAGCCCCTCTCCCTCAGTTTCTATTGATTTGCAGATGTTTGGAGGAATATCTAAATATCAAAAATTATTCTCTGAATGATGCCTGATCTCATTTCCCCTCCTGTGAAGATTAATGACATGAAGACAAGTTTTTATGAGTGCCTGTCTCCAGTCTCCAGGGTTCTGATGCTTTGAGAACATTGATTCAACATGAGGATTGAAATACCTCCAGTGTAATTTAGAGAAGCATGGAAAGGCAATATTTCAAAACCATGACCCTCCATTTTTAAAAGCTGCTGTTCCAGTTAGTAAATAAGAGTCCAGATCTTTTCAGCCCATTCCACCCTGAGAAATGACCAGAAGCAAGAGAACCCTGATGAGACTGCCAATAATGCGTGCAGGGCGAATGTTTGTAGGAGGACGCCACTGGGTCATCTCAGGGGTCTCTGTGTGTCTTGGTCCCATTCCCACATCTCTTCAGAATCTGTTCTGGGTCTCCCTGAATTTTTGTCTGATTTCCCCCCTGTAAAAGCCTTGAATGGTATCTTCATTCATTAACTGAGTGACTATTAGGATTTCCTATTTTGACTGGGCTCGCTCTCAGGACAGTCATATGATTGGGAAGTGCCTGCTCGAAGTGGCCGGGAATGTCCAAGGAGGGCAACTCCACCCAGACCAGGACCACATCGATGGACATGGGCTATCCTACTGGATAGAACTGACCTTCTCATGCCTGGATGGGTAACAGCCCAAAGCACATTGAAGGGCCTAATTGTACTGTTCTTGAGTTCATTCCAGCTAACGTAACCTTGGCTTCACCTAGCTGGGCTGACCTGAACGCTGGACAGCTGCCTGTTATAGCAGCCTTGGGTAGCCTTCCTTTCTTGCCTAATTTGGCCTAGAATCTTTTGCTGGAGGGCTCGGAACTTAACAGCGGGGGCCAGCAGATGGTCTGGCCACCCAGCCTGCTATTGGCTCTTCCCTGGGGCCATTAAGAAATTCTCCTGTGTTCCTTTGAAGTGAGGAGTGGCCACGACTTCTGACACTTGGCCCAGAGGCATCTGTTGAACCTCCCTCGTCTGTTCACCTTTTTCTTAAAGTGTCTTTTTAGTGCCAAGTACTTGCCGTAAAAACTGACAAGTGACCCCAATTTAACAAAGAACCAGGAGCTAATTAGCTTAAGAGGTCACTTAATCCACTAAGCTACGTGGAATTCCCCTAGAGTTTATGGCAAATTTTTTATCTCCTTGAGAGCTGCTGCCAATATTTTGTTCTTCCTTTTAGTAGAGTGAAGGAGAGCCAGTCAGGTGCATCTCGGGGCATGCTGCTGAGAATGTACATTGCTAAGCAGTGGGCATCACTCGTACCTCCTCTGTTTTCTTTTTCTTCACTGGCTGGGAAATCCTAGTGCCTTCCAAAGAGGCAGAGGCTGAGTCAGATTCCTCCCAGGACAAAGTAAAACTTGGTTACCTAGGCAGTACAACCGGACTGACTCAGAAGCTGAGGGTCTAACAGTTGCAGGGGGAAAAACAACCCAAATTTCAGTACTCTTGATCCTGTATCACCTTGTGGCTGCTTTCCAGGGAACAGAGGTGACGTGATAAAAGGCAACATGTGGTCTCGTGTTCACAGAGTTGCCTGTGACAAGCTAAGGGCCATGCCCGGGGGAAACAGACCGGCTCTACTGGAGTGTGCCAGATCCAAAAGGAGACCTCTTGGGGGAAATGGAGTATCCACTCTTCTTCTGTGTCCGTGATGGGTCTCCAGGCTGTTCTAGGAGGTCAAGGGTGCCGACGTCAGTACGTGCTGTTCATGTTCTCCAGGCCTTTCTTTTCTGTGTCACCACATCAGACGGCTTCTCTGTCCGCCTCTGTAACCATTTGTATTCCCATGAGCCACTGGAAAGCAAACCAAATACATGTAGAATCTCCAGTCAAAGCAGAGTTTAATTAAAAAGCATAACAGAAGGCTGCCATCTCACCTAGCTAACCCCAGCGTGTCAGAAAAGACCGCAGGATCAAGGCACGCTGCCTGGGCTGCTGAGTCAACAGCAGGAAAGAGCTTCTCATGCTGAGCAGGCAGGCGAGGGCCCCATTAAATCGAGCCCAGCCTTTCTCACCTACCCGCGATCGCTGTGATGTCCCTGCAGCTGAAGCAGAACCACCGTTTCTAGGGAAGCATCGCTCCTTGGCTTCCACACTCGTTCACTTCTTTGTTCTGACCCAGACATTTCTTTAGTGCCCACTTGTATTTCACTGGTTTTCAATGTGGTGCATCCATCCATGTGTTTGGAATGTATTTATTTTTGAACACCTGCAATGGGCCGAGGACTGTCATTGGTACTAGGTATGTGAGACATAGTTCATAGCACGAAAAATTGATAGTGCAGTTAGTAATGCGTAGCCTAGTCACTCGTCCAATCACATTCCTTTGACAAATATTTGCTGACGCCCTACTGTGTGCCAGCTGCTACGTGTTAGGCACTGGGCCAAACACCTTCATCCCACCTTCTCTACCTTCTTAACACAGCGTATCACACATATACCACCACCACTCCCAAGCACGGGACCGAAAACAAACCCAACAACTTTTGGGGTTTTTTGTGTGTGTATTTGTGTGATTATTTTAGGTGGAGACGAGCGTGGGTTTCGGGTTGGTGGGCACGGTCTCTGAGTTAGTATTCCTGCAAGCAGACGTTGGCTTCATTCAGAGTGCGATCTAAGATGGCAGGCAACAGAGGCCAGTGCAGAGGGAGCCTTCCCGCCCTGCCTGCTGTGCAGCTGCGGGGTAAGCTGGGCACCCAGGCGGCCGGGGGTCAGGCGGTGGCCCGCCAAGGACAGCACGGAAGAGATGCTGCTCCCAGGCCACTTCCGATCCCTGAGTCAGAGTCTCTTTCTGCTCTGGGATTTGATTGCCAAAACAATCTCCCTGCGCTTTCTAAGTGTTCCAGAAACACTTGTCAGATGAACGATCAGACAGGCATGAAGCCATTTGTTGGAACTTGGGCTCCTGGAGGGAGCTAGGCCTTCCTCGTCTCTGGTGGTCCCAGGGCCTCCATCCCTTTCCAGGGCTGCATGAACTGTCTGAAGACCCGTGTCCTGGAGGCTCTCCCCACTGCCTTTCAACCTTCTAAGCAGAAACACCTCCTCTGCGTGGGTGGCCACCTGGCAGGTGCTCTTGGCAGGGGGAGCATCCTTTAAAGGCACGTTCAGTCGTCTTCTCCTTGAACCCCAGGCTTTGTTTTCTTCTCCAATCAGCAAATTGCTGGTCTACCTCTCCCACCACAAGGCCTTATGCACTCAGGGAACAAAAATTTGTTTTGCTGTCATCTAGAAAGGCAAAATAGCTATACGAAGAAATTGAGTGATGCTTTCCCAAAGCAAACAGTAGAGTTGGCTTCGGGGTTAGCTCTGTTTGGGCCCCTCTAGGGCTGTTCCCCTCCCCGTACCACACCCTAATCATAAAGAGAAGGTGTGATTGCCACTGGAAGCCGGGCCGTCACTGCAGCTGAGCGGTCGCTGCAGCACTGCAGGTCAGACGCCACCGCTTGGAGAGAGGCTAGCGGCAGGGAAGGCAGAGCCAAAGGCAGGATCCCGGGGCCAGAGGCCACACCATAATTCATTCAGGGCATCCCACTTTGCCAAAGAGGGTTATCAAAGAGGAAAACAGACTGCCATTGCACAGCCCTCGGGTTCACTGTCAGAATGCGAGGCTGGATGTTAGCCTAGTGGCCTGGCTTTCTCCCTGCTGAGGAGGGTGAGTAGACACTGAGAACCTGATTCTGCAATAGCACAGGACGCGGGGCCTGGTGCGGGGCCGTGCAGGCTGTCTCCCTCCAGCACAACGGCTCAGGACACAGGAATTGTCACACTGCAGGGAGGGCCTACCTGGCTTCTTCCTGGCTGCATCACTCAGAGACAGCCCACACCTGGCAGAAATAGAAGAAATTTTCTGCCTCAGACCTCAACCTGTTAACTTGGATGAAAATGTTGCTGTGTGAACACAGATTCTAAACTTCCCCTACTCTGATATGCCAAGAAACTTCCAGAACTTTCTTCCAGAAGTCACACGGGATGAGGCCTGAGCCATCGGGGGGCCGGGGGACATATCAGTCTGTGGGTGAATCTGGAAAGCGATCACAGTGGTAGCAGGAGAGCAGGATCCTTCCAGCGGCAGGAAGAAAGGCCAGTCCCTCACAGGCTACAGAAAATGACTCAGCTTGTTTGCAACCATCTCTAAAATACACCAAGTAATGAAGAAGCCAACATCTTTTTCTGTTGTTGATTGAGAGGAAACTATGGGGAAACATCACTTCCTATAGCCTTTACCTGTTAATGACCACCCCTGGGACTTCCCGTGCCACAGCCCCACCATTCCTCGGGAAACCCCCGTGTCACAGTGTAGGAGACGCAGTTTGAAGTGGGCGCAGTTCTCCAGGTGATTATCCATCCTCTCCAGTCTCATCACTAATGCATCGTTTCAGCACAAATTCAACCAGTGTGGCGCAGATTCGAGGAAAACAGGCAGTCTCCTGAAAAATAGCGTGGCAAAGGCTTCCTCCTCTGCAGGGTGTGGCTCTGGCGGAGTCTCTCCTCCACTCGGTCTCAGAAGTGCTCCCCAGACCGGTAGTATCAGCATCACCGGGGAACTGGTTGGAAAAGCAGATTCTTGGGCCTTGCCCAGACCTGCTGAATCAGAAACACTGGATGTGGGGCCCCGCGGTCGGTGTTCTAACAAACCCTCCAGGTGCCCAGTGCACACTAACATTTGAGAATCGATACTCTACAGTCCCGGCCAGGTGGCTCAGCTGGGGAGAGTGGCCTCCTGATGTACCAAGGCTGCAGGTTTGTTCCCAAGGCAGGGCACAGACAAGAATCAACCAGTGAAGGTACCAAAAAGTGGAACAACAAACGGATGTTTCTCTCTCTTTCTTTTTCCCTCCCCCTCCCTCTCAAATAAATTTTAAAAGAAAAGAAATCTGGTCCCACTGTGATATGAAAAGAAATCAAACTCTCTCAATTTCAATATAGATCTAGAGATACAGATAATATATTCTTGGTAATGGCTTCTTGGGCATTAGATGAGTTTGATGAACAGCAGATGAAACAAGTATTAGCTATCTTCTTAAAGAAGCTGGTTGAAAAGGCGGTAAGGAACGTGGGCTTTGGGGTCGGATTTGCATTTAAATCCACCTGCATGGCTTGCCAGCTGAGTGCTATCAGGCAAAGCGGCTTAACCTCCCTGGCCCTCCGTTTATTTCTCCGGTAGGTACAAGGGGAAGGATGAGAGTCCCGAGCTCCCACGGCTAAGGCAAGGGTTGAATAAGATAATACACATCTGTAGGGTGCTCGGTCAATACCGACTGCTGAAGCAACATTAGATCTCGTTGCTTCTGTTATTTTACTGGGTTCCCCCACCGCGCGAACAGTCCCAAAGTGTCCTGAGATTTCCTCACTACGAAATGAAGCTTCCCAGGGTCTCTCTGGAATCTTTCAGGTTCAGCGTGAGACAATGAGTGAGAAAGAGAACGCTGGGTTTGGGGGGCTGTTTCGGGAAAGGTAAGGGGTGAGGAGCAAGGCACAGGCGTGGGAGAGGGGACCGGGGCGGCTGGGCGGAGGCCGCGGCGCACGCCGGCCTCCGAGGCTCTGCGGCGGCGGCCGTGGTTTCCCTTGCTCATTGTTATGGCGTCTGGGCAGAGAGGAGCTGCGGAGCCAGACCTCTGAGGCTGTGTGTGGTGAGCCTGCAGGGGCTGGCAGTCGCTGCGGGCGGAAACCGCTGTTTGGGAGCTGCTGGCAGTTTAACTGTTTCTGTTGCTCTCTGCCGAGGACGAGGGAAACGCAGGAGGGCCAGAACGTTCCACGGTGCGATTCTGTTTGTGGTGAGAGCCTGCTCACCAAGAGCGTCAAAGGTTTCTTTGGACCCGTAAACTTACCAAGCGGCTTCTGAAACGAGGGTTTTAGCCAGTTGCATATCCAAACATCAGTTGCCTAGGCTCTTGACTTGGTTCTCTCCAAGTATTTCAAAAGAGCCATTTGGCCCATTGCAGAAGCCATAACTGGCTGGCGGGAGAGACAGCTGCCTGAGGCTTACTGGGTCCCTGCTGCTCACCCAGAGTGGTTTCTTCCCGATGCCTCCTACGTGGTGTGACACTTTCACCCTCTGGAACCCAAAGTAACCATTTGCATGTACATGGTTCCCATTCTTTCCCAGCCTTAGGGGCGCTGACTTCTGTCTCAAGGCTGGGGGTGTATCTCACTCATCTTAGCAGTGTTTTCTAAATGAAATACTGCATCCTCCAATGAATGGGTGTGGGGAAACTGTTCAACAGTGAAGCCCTGGCTAACAAATCATGTCATAAAATAGTTTGCAGCTACAAAACGA
Source organism: Phyllostomus discolor (assembly GCF_004126475.2). Classification (NCBI taxonomy): domain Eukaryota; kingdom Metazoa; phylum Chordata; class Mammalia; order Chiroptera; family Phyllostomidae; genus Phyllostomus; species Phyllostomus discolor. Next base: position 97,382,043 of record NC_040910.2, on the reverse strand, counting down.
GATATTTTCAAACCATTTTCATACTCGTGATGCAAAGCAGAGTGCAACTGCAAGAATCAAAACCTTGTAGAAAGCGGTGGACCTGTGAGTGTGGCCCAGGACCACCAACAGCCTCGTTGCCTGTGAGATCTGTGGAAACTCCAGCCCCAGCCCCAGCCCCAGCCCCCAGCCCCCAGCCCCAGCCCCCAGCCGTCCCCGCCACCCCACCCAGACCCACAGCAGCAGGCTCCAGGCATGGGACCACAGCAGCAGGTGTCTTAACAGCCAGGTGAATCCGGTGTGTGCTGAAGTTTGAGAATCAGTGGTAGACAGCATAAATCAATGTAAATATGTAAATGATATGTGTACAGAAAAAATTACATGAAAAAGATGAAGTAGTGCTCCCGGTGATACAAAATTATGGACGATGTTTTGCTCTTGTTTATCCTTTGTGCTTTTTATGTAACCTGCTCCTTCCAAAGTGACCATAGCTTGCGATGATATTTAGTGTTACCCCATGTTTCTGATACACGTGTATTGTATCAATTCATATCCTGTTAACATTGTCTTGAAGACTCCATTCTTCACGCACCTTCAGATCCTCCTGTTTTTAATTCTTACACGTCAAGCCCCCATATTCTCTCTGCTAGATCTCCTCAGCCTCGCTGCCTGTTTACTGACTTCCCACCCTTCATTCCGGAAGCCCCTGCTATTAATAATAGAATTTTGGAAACTGTCAAAAGTCTCTATGTTCAGTTTGTCATAAGGGGACGAGTAGTTGAGTTTTTTAAAGCACGGTATTTCCTTTTGGGTATATTTTGATGTCAATATATTTTCATGCATCAGCAACAATTTTAGTTTCTGCATGTATTTTCATGCACAACTTATATTTCGTTTGGATATTTTTTTTACTACATTAACGCAAAACATTTTTAACAAAGCTTGGCCCTTCTAATTTCAAGGATTCATTTACGAAGGAAGCAGAGATAGTGGATTTGCATGTATACAGGAGGATTAAGTTCTAAAACCATCAAATAAGGTAAATGTCATGTATGTTCAGAATTAGTCCATCTCAGTAATGCCAGCATAGTCTGTTGTTGCTCCAGCCGCAGAACAGGCTGCACCTGACTACCAGCTGACAGAGTTAGGGGCTGTGTTATGCAGAAATGTACACCTTGCATCATTAGAATGACTTACAACCGTAAGAGGTTCTAAGTCAGAACCAGCAGAGAGAATAGCAGACTCTTCCAGGGTGTCCAACCTGTGGCCTGTGGGCCGCATGCGGCCCAGGACAGCTGTGAATGTGGCCCAGCACAAAATCATAAATTTACTTAAAGCATTATGGGATTTTTTTTTGTGATTATGTGTCACAATGTATTTAATGTACAGCCCGAGACAACTCTTCTTCTTCCAGTGTGGCCCAGAGATGCCAAAAGGTTGGATGCCCCTGTGAGACAATGCAGATGAAATTGCCTGAACTACTGAATTATTTTGGGGGCTTCATATTCTTTGCTTTGGTGGATGCTACATAACTGTGTCTGCCCAATGGGCAGGGGGTGTGTGCTGGGTGCGACCCCCCTGCCCCTCTGCAACACCTACTGCTGTGCCCTGGATGCCCTTCCCTCGCAGCCCCGCCAGGGATGTTGTCCAGGCAGAGGGGACTCTGCCCTCTCCCCTGGCATTCAGGTCTTACTTATCCTTTAAAACCTTCTGCAAAAGCTGCCTCCCTACACAAAGCCTTTCTAATCTCACTAGAGAGTAATCCCTCCACACTTCTGACTGTCTCTGGGACATTTATCTCTCTTTATTATGTTTACACTTGAATATGCCTTAGCTTGCTCGGGAGACTCCAGGGTTCTTGAAGGCAGTCTCCAAGTGACTTTGAATCCTGGATCTGCCCTTTCTAGCCAATTTAGGTAAATTCTAAATCCCTCTGTGCCTCCCTCATGCTCTGTAAAATGGAGATAGTCATGGTACCAACCTCTTAGAATTCAAGCCAGCATTAATTAAGTGAGTGGCTGCATGGTAAGGGGCTGGCACAAAATACAGCATGGAGTGAACTCCAATGAATGGTAGCTCCTTTTCTTTTTATGCTTCATTAGAGTATATTTGTGTTCCATAAGTATTTGTTTATTGAATGTGCAGATGAATTAATACTATAGCTAAGTTCATAAACACCCTTCTGAATTCCCAGTGCTCGACAGGGAGTTTATACTTGCCATCTGTGTATGAACCTATGCAGAACATAATAAATCACCGATTCTCTCTTAGTCTCAAGGTGGGTGTGGGGTGCATATGGGTCAATTTTCTGCCTTGAGGAAGCTGCCACCCACCATGTAGTGGAGACCTCATGGAGCTCCATGTTTTAGCCCAGGAAACGGGAATCGGAGTGCTGAACTGTGGTTCTGCCTGGCTACCGGGACTCAGGGCGGAGGAGGCCTTTAGGGAGAAATTTCATCCGCAGGGCCTGTTAGGGGCAACCTGAAGAAAGAGCACTGCGGCTCACAGATTAGCATATTCCACTCCCACAGCCTCCCACCGCCTGCGCTGTAGCCCTCGCTCAGTGAGGGCACAGGGCAAAACCAGCTGCTTTCTGGGTTTGTCAAGCATCTCAAGTTATTTCTCAGGAGCTGGGGTTTGGCAAAGCCTGAGACCCACATTGCCAAGTCCTTCTTTCCCCCTTAATTTTTAAGCCCATGTGTATTTTAAGGGAAATTTAATCCGTATGTTTCTGTTTCCTTTACACTTAACTCATAAAAATGGTTTGTCAGAGCAATTTGATGTCCCGAAAATCTTTGGAGCCTTTATAATGATATTTTTTAACCTTTCTCCCCTCTCTTAGACACAGGAAATTGTATTGTGATTTTTTTTTTAAGAAAATGAATCAACCCAAAAGTCTCAAGGTCAGTATCACTGGGTCAGACACATGAGCTCAAGAAGCTGTGTTCTGGCCACAGTGGCGTCTCCCACGGCCGTTCCTGCAGGGCCCCGAGGGTAGGAGAGACGTGGACGCCCCCCATGCGGGCAGATGGTGGCTTGTTGTGGCAGAGCCCTCAGATATGTGACCGTTTGCCCCCCCCGGCTGACAGCCTCCCCTCTGAGCGTCTGCATTGGGAGGTCTGCTCCTTAGAATTTGGGTCCCTCCACCTTGGTCAAATCCTGACATTCAGCACCAGAAGTTCATGTGCACAAGAAATGCATAAGAACTGAGACTACAGATTCTAAAATACAGTTCTCAGATCTAGTTTTCATCATCATCCCCAAAGGAAAAACAGGAGTCAGCAAGCCTGTGTTAACTGCCATAGAAAGTGTTCTTGCAATGCTTTGTAAAAATGGCATTCCTCCCAAAGTAGTGAGTTTGCTGTCTCGGGAAGGATTCACACAATCCCCAGGTGTCCACAGAGCAGGCAGAAGCAAGTCCATGCATCTGTGCTATGTCTCAGGCAGAGGAGGGAATATCAGACCCAGGCTGGTGGCCATGCCACCTCTTCTGCCATCAAGAGGAGTTCAGCTCTGGCCGGGCGCCTTGCTGGCAGCGTGCCTGCTTACAGACTGAATTGGGTCTTTCTGGACACGAAGGGTCACAGAGTCTCACAGCGTGTGGCATATAATAGTTGGAGTCAGATCGACCAGCATGGCTTGGTGTAACCCAAAGTGATTTAAAATCATTTGATTGGCTTATCCCATCTCATTCCCACTAAACAGCATTAGAACTCTGTAACGTGACAGCTTGCGCTGAGGCTTTCTCCACTGGAGAGACCAAAAAGCCTTCATCCCCCAAAACGAAGTTGCATATACAGAGTTCAGTCAAAGGATGTGCCGATGGCTCCGCCGTTCTGCAGTGGGGATGGTGCATAAGAGCTGGACGTGCCCGAGGATAGGGACTCGGGGCTTTGCGGGGCTTCCATCACTAGGCGTATGGTCAAGATGAAACATGAAATTCTGGACCGGGAAGGCTGAATGAAGGGTCAAAAACAGGCATTTCCGTAGAACACAAACATCAAACCAGGGAAGTGAGACTGCATATTGCTTTTTATTTGGGGGTCTTGGATGGGGATATAGTGGCCAGTCTTGGAAATTCGGTGAGTCCACAGGGCCTGATGGATGCCAAGCATTCACACGGTAAGTCATAGGCGAGCGCGCTGGTCGGAAATTGACTACCCTTCAATAGTCTGGGCAGGGGCAACGGGGTAGAAATGTGCTCTCGTTTTAACTGCTTGAGCCAGGCCCTGGATCAAATGTCTGTGTCACCTTACTGAGTTCACACGTTAATTTTATAAGCCAAGTGCCATTAGCCCCATTTTACAGATGAGGAAACTGGGGCTCCTAAAGTCACTGACTGGGGACATTAGGTAACTTGTCCAAGCTTGCACAGTTCATGCAAGTGCTGGAGCTCACACACCAATCTGTCACACTCCAAAGACCATGCTCTTCCTGTGAAAGAAAAACATCTTTGTTTGATTACAAAAATTATTCAGATTAGTAGTAACCTAGTCAAACAACAGGAATAGAATACTGAGTTAAAGTCCCCCATAACCCCACCCCTCCCGATAGCTAGTGTAAATAGCATAGAGTATATATATTTCTATCTTTTCTATGTACCTACTACCAAACCTAGAGATGTGTGTCTATTTTTACACAAAAAATTAAAGTTGTTCTAGAACTTGCTTTTTAAAATGTCTTCAGTATCTTTCTATATCAACAATACATATCTACCAGGTTCTTTTTAGTTGCTGCATAGTACTTCATCATAAGGACTGTTATGGTTTATTTAAGTCTATTGTATAGCTGGACTAATTCCAACTTTTGGTGACTGAAACACTAGTGACACGAAATGTGCACTGTTTGTTCAGGTGCTGTCACTTATTCGTGGGTGGACAACTACAGGACAATGTCCTAAGAATGGGTGTATTGAGCAAACCAATACACAACCCATGCTATGTCTACTATATAAGATGCTTCCTTACACCCTCTTTGGCTTTCTAGTTCCTTTCATTTCTGAGTAAGTTGAATACCAACTCTGAGACAAGTAACTTGGCCTCTCCCTTGGACTTCATTACCAGGGAATCCGAGAGCCAACAAGGTCGTTAGATTTGAGGAACAACCAATACAGTCCCACGCTAAGGCAGAACAGCGGATTTCTGAAAGTGTCTTTTTCTTCAGTGTAACATTGAGTAACTACGTACTGGTTTTTGCTTTTGTGAACAGCTCTGCACTAGGTCCTGGTTAAGCAGGGGTAAATCGGGGGCATGCCTCCAGGCCCCTGGAGCAAATGGCCTGTACAAGATCCATCTGCTGCTCAGCACGGGACTGCTGAGGTTGATTCACTCACACTGATATGTGTCTCCACAGTTCATTTCCTTTTCTTGTTGAGTAATATTCCATTGAATGAATATATCATAAGTTATTGATTTGGTACCCATCGGTGACATTTGGATTGCTTCCAGATTGGCCTTTGTAACCAAAGCTGCTATAAATACTCCTCTTTTGGGTAAGACCCAAGGTAGAATTCTAAGTCGGAAGGTACATTGTATTTAATTTTGAAAGGAACTGCCAAATGGTTCTCCAAAGTTATTACACCATTTCACACGCCCCATCAACGATCCACATGCTGTCACTCCCCATCCCTGCCAGCATTTGGTATTAGCCTGTCCAGTGGGGGTAAACCGGCATCTCGTACTGGTTTTATTCTGCAGTTCCCTGAAGACTAATCGAGTCGAGCACCTGTTACTGTGCTTGATGGCCATTTATAAATCTTCTGTCGTGATGTGTTTATTCAAGGCTTTTTGCAGGGTGACTATCATTAATTCCATTTTATAGATAAGAAAATTGAGACTCAGAAGTCAAGTGATTTGCCAAAGATTCAAAGCTACCAAGTAGCAAACCCAAGTCTTTTATTCATGTCTCCTGAGTCCGACTGGTTTTGCATTTCCAACACCCTGGACTCTTCCTTACAGTGGGTCCCAACGTCAGCTTCCCCATCTGTACCATCCTCCAGGACCCCGAACCTCCTGGCCTATCAGACAAGGATGAAGTCGAAAATCATAGATGTGGAGCAAGGAGGCTGGTAATGTTTTTCAGGTTCGCTGAAAACATCAGTGATTCTCTTTCAAACAGAACTCAGAACCGTTTCCCTCCAACCCTAGGGTCCTTGTGTGAGGCCCGATGCCATCCCAGACAGGATCCACTCTCACTCTCGGCGGCTCAGCGCTGCCAAGCCCAAAATAAACTGTTCTTGTTCAAGGGCAAATGTGTTTCTCTGGACGACGTGCAACTCCCTTCAGCCTATTTGGTTTTAATTCAATCAGTTAAAATAACCACAATTTCTCCTGTCTATATGCCACATTGCACTAAATTAATATTTGGTTGATGAAGTGTAAATGCTCCTAAGTGCTGGATTTTCTCTCATATATCTGGAGGAGATGATGAATATGTAGTGTGTGTTTGGTGATTTTTTCCCCCCCGAGTGTGAGAAGTAAATGTATTTTGGAGGCGGACTGTCATGGAAAATCCCTCCTTTTCCTTGATGCTGAAGGTAAATCACTGAAAGAGCAGTGAGAATGAATACCCAGCTCTGACTGTGCCTGATGCACGGAGCTTGCGTATCGAGAATCTGAGAACCAAGCGAAACGTGTGACCTCCCTTTCGAATCAGGGGGAGCCTGTCCTTGCCGGACGGGCAGCCCAGACGGAAGGCGCCTGTTGCAGTCCTTTTAATCCTCTCTGAGCAGAGTCTTGGATTCCAACCCCCCCCCCCAACTTCAAATAATGAATGAAGTGAATAAGCCATTGAGCTTCTAATTCCATTCAGGGCCTCCGCTCTCCTGCGAGGTGCATCCGGTAGGCCCGACAATGCTGTGGGAGAATTACACTGAGTACTTGGCATAGGCAGCTCTTGAAAAAGCTCCGCCGAGCCGTCTCACAAAGTGGCCAGAGCACCCCATTCAGCCCCTCCCCGGCCTGCTCTCCCGGGAGCTGGGCGTCTGGGGCAGAGTGAAGAAAGGGAAGTGGGGCAGAAGTCTGGGGACAGAAGAGCTGGGCCCCAAACGAAAGGGCCGTGCCAGCGTCTGCGAGAGGGAGAACAGAATAACAGGGACGAGGCTCGGATTCAACAGGACAGGACAGACCTTTAGAGCCTTCTTGAAAAGTATGACTACAGCTTCTTTAACTTTCTTTTCATTCCTCCCTCTGTTTTTCTTTCTTCCCCGATTCATTAAACGCCCAGCGCTACCGTGCGCTGAAGGTCAGATGCCCCTGACGTTTGTACAGCAAACTTGACCTGGCATTTTTAGGAGGAAGGGAAGAAGTCTTCCTTTCAGCCGAGGGGCCCTCTAATGGGTAAAGTGGCGTTCACAGGTCAGCGTTTAAGTGACAGCAGAGACGGCCTTTCCAGGTCCCGTCACACGGCTGCAGGCCTCCATTGTGGTGTTTGAATGTGCAAACACGAGTAGCTCCCTCGCCCGCCCTCTGCCCGAGTGTCCTGAACTCTCGCTGTGATTAATTACAAAGAATTCTCTCTTCTGTGTTAAGAGGTGATGTTACAGAGATGAACCCGTGGTCAGATTGGGGAGGTACTTCTCTTGGGGGTGGGAAGGTGAGCAATTTGGAAGGAGACCAGATCCCGAGCCAGCCATGCCAATGCCATCTAAGGAACTCCTGGGCTGCCGTGTAAGTGGAAAAAGAAAACCTGAAAAAGAGGGGAGACCTCTTTAGAGATTTATCTATCGGTTAGCCGATGATGACAGAACCCTTCCTGAAATTTGGTCCTGGGGCCTAAAACTTAGCTCATGCCTCTACTCAAACTCCAAACAAAAATCTTCCTCAAAGACTTTATGAAAACTCAACTGGGCTGGCACTCCGGAGGAAAAGGTAAATGAGGACGGAAGGAGGAGAATTTTCTCCGTGGCTTGACTGACCACCGAAACCACCCAGGTCAGCCATGCAAATCACTCGCTGCCCGCCCAGTGGGGCTACCTGGGTAATCAGAGGAGCAAAGCTCCCCCTCGAGCAATACGGTAAGCGTGTAAAAAGCGTCAGTCCCACGAACAGAAACATCATGTTGGCTTTATCCAAAGAAAACCCAAACAGATACCGGAGTCTATTAATGAGTGAGCCATGTCTACGTTAGTTTTTTTTTTCTTTTAACGCAAACATTCCTGATAAACAGCACATGTTTAAAGCAGATTTCAGTACACTCTAGGGAAAGACAGGTCACACATATTGGTTCTGCAGTATCAGAAATTTCCAAAATAAACCAAGCAGGTGGGTAGAAATAAGGCGTTTTGTCTTGGTGGCAGATATATACCCTTTTCTGAGCTAAGTGCTCTACTAGCCTTCTGATAGCATGACGTGTCAGAGCCAGAAGTGGCCTTCAAGATCTAGTCCGACCCCTCCATCAATGGGAGAGAAAGCTAAAAGTGCTTTAAAAAAAAAAAGCCAGGAGAATCTTGAGAAGATTCCAGGTGATGTCAACAGATACTACATGTCACCTGCTCAGACCCTTCCGGCAGAAAGGATCGACTCAGCCCCCCCCTGTCTTATCTTTGACTCAGGGATGGTGTAAATCCCACCCATGGAGTTCAAGCTTTCTTGCTGAGCAGCTGCTTATTTTGAAGTTAACAGAGGCCAAGGAAGCCCATTGTGAAATGTTTGTTTGGAGGACCAGAATCTAAACTCCCCTCCCCCTGTTTGTCATGGTCACTTTTATTTTTAAGATGACAGACATGAGCTGCAGGAGGGGAGAGACCCCAGCTGTGCCAGGAATAAGAGGATCCCCTTTTCTGGTGTGCTGTTTTCCGTGTGCTTCTAAGGGCACCGGGTGTATCACCAAGGCTGAGGACAGGACCGCGAGCGTGGTAAACAATGTGACAAGTCCCCTTCCTGTCGTGTCCCTGAGTGGCCAGCGCAGTCAACACATAATTAGACGATCTACATTTGCACTGTTGCTGTTGACAACTTCATTAGCCCTGTGATATTCAGCTGGGTAATTCATTTCCCGAGCATGGCAATCTCTCCTGATATGCCTAATGGGTTGAATGTGATTTTGTAAGCTTTTGAAGATGAATGTCTCCCCTTGTGCTTAGCTTTGCCCTAATATGGGAAACAATGATAGCCACCGTTAGGAAACAACATTGTAGTGCTTGACTTTTGGGTGCAGGTTGGGTCTCCAAACCACAAAGGCAGGAAACATTAGTAATTGCAGTGACACTCTAGATGTGGGTCACTTAATGTCCCTTGTAATGGCGTTTTTGTCTGCCTCTGCATTTAACCTTCATATGCCCAGGGCATTCCACAAAATAAGGTGGCCTGACATAAAATTAGTTCATTAATGGTTCCAGGGCTGGGGTGGACTTTGGCAATGCTGTCCTGAAATGAGAGAACCAGATGAGAAGCAAGAATTATGACCCTTGTGTAGTACCCAACATCCAAGCTGTAAGTTTTCTTTAAACCTGGGAACAAACATAAAAGATACATTCCTCTAAGTTCTCTTTAACTCTCATAAGTATGATGAGTAAGTAGTTATACTACTTTAAAGCGTGTATGTATCAAATATCATCCGCTGTGCACGGACCCTGACCCCTGAGCTGCAAGGCAACATTAAAGGCGAGTGAGACCGGAGCCCTGCCCTCACACCACCTCAGCCCAGCAAGGACAGCACAGCCCCGAGCAACTCAACGGAAGCCAGGCCGTTCTGAGAGCGCTAACAGAGTTACCCACACCACGGGGAGAGAAGACACTCGTTCTGTCTGGGAGCATGAGAGAGACTGTTAATATGCAATCTCCGAAGCCGGCCTCCTTCACCCACCAGCCAATCCGAATTCTCGTGAGTGTCCTAAGGATCTCACTCGAGTCCACTGCTTAGTTCTGAGAAGTAGGACTCCCCACCTTACCCGATTCTGGGTGCTTCTTGGTCATCAATGGAAAGGATCAGTTCCAAGTACCAAGCATCCCAAATGCAAAGGAAGGTCAACATCAAGATAGGTCTCAGACTCTCGCAGCTTATCCTTTTATCTCCCACTGCATCTGTTTCCTTGATTTTATAAAAGCGGATCCAACTAGACAGACTCTTTCTAATTGGCAGCTAGAAAACAGACAGATTCTGTGCTCACATGTTTAACTACAGATATTTTTGATATTAAAATTTTCTTTATAAATAAAAAGGAGGAAGAAGAGAATACAGAGGAAGAGAAGGAAGAGTCTGCCTAACATTCAGCAGTCATTCACCCTTCAGTGTTATAATTCACCAGCTGGACCACTTTGACTCGTGTATTGGATGCTTGCTTCCTTCATGGACTGCAGCTTCCATGCTTCCTGTGAAGCAGGAAGGTGAAGGTTCCCATGGTCTGATGGCTGCATGCACACAGGGTTTGACACTCTGCTGAAACCATGCGGTTTGCCAACTGCGTTACTGCCCTGACCTGAGTAAACCCTTTCTCTCAGTCGTGCGTCTATGAATTCTCAAATCCCAGGACACGTGCAATTTCACATTTAAGTTATTTGAGAATTCTAACTTTCGTAAAGTGAAGATGCAAAGGTCTGGCCGCTTGGGCTTTGAGCTACAAACAAAAGACCTCCCCAGGGAAACGGTCAAAAGGAGATGCAGAGGGTTCCAACATCTGTGTGATGGCTCATCGTCCTGCCCCATGACCCCCTCGCTCGGTCCCATTCTCGCTGCACAGAGGCATGGTCCGGATCCACGTAGCCACCCATTTATTGTAAAAGCTCTTCTTGATGGGAAACTCCAGCATATCAAAGAATGCAGATGGCCTTGGGGGTGGCTGTAAGAAGTGACCTGTGCTAATTCCTCTCGGAGAGATTTAGGTGAATACTGCCACCTATTGATAGGTGAAGTACATGCCACAAATTCCTACTTGGACCTGCCACTGTGCTAATGCTTATCAGACCAGATCTCATTACTGTGTTGGCCAAAACATATTAACAGCCCTAAGTTCATAGTTCTTCATATCTTTGTAATGAAAAATAAATATGTAATACTAGTTTATAACAACTCACAAACTGTATTTCTGGTAACAGGCAAAGGACTGAGCCACACATGCCGTGAGCTGTGCAGACAAGAGATCTGGGTGTGAGTCCCAGCTCAGCGCTTCCGTGCTGCAACAAGCACCTCCGACAAGTTAACGAGTCTCCCTGCACCTTAGTTCCCTTGGCGGCAGAAAGTGGATAGCCCTCTCTGTGGGGTGTGAGAGGAGCGATACTGCCGCTCAGCACACAGGAGGTGTTTAATAAGCAGCAGCATTTGTTATTATTTTTCCACAGTGCTATTAAAAGTAACTATCTGTGATGTAATGATTGGTGGTGATACGACAGACCACAGCACTATCAGACTGGTGAACTGTTCCCCACTGGATAGTACTATCGGACTCCAGGGAACTGTTCTGCGCTGTTCAACGCTGCTCAGTACCCCTCAGCAACACTGCTTGTCTCGTACAGTCGCTTTGACACCCCAAATTAGGACAGTGTGAACATAAATATTAGAACTTTAAGTGTGCCAATTGAGAAAATGAGGATAAATGGGCTTCATTACCAAACGTCTCCTGACTGCCCCAGAGGATATATGGGGCTGAGCAGATAAAGAATTATGATAAAACTTCGGGGCTGTGGATAAATGGGGCTTTGTGACCTGCTGGATAAGGTTGAGACTTAGAGCCAGACCTAGGAGGTTCACATTCCTTCCTCGGCATGGTGTGGGGGATCCCGGGCTCACCCAGACAATAGGGGATTCATAGCTGGAGAATTCTAATGATGACTGAAAGGAGGGTGGCAGGCAGAACAAGAAGACTTTTCAGAAACAGGGACCCTGATTATCACATCGGTGCTGCAGCCCGGCGAGAGGCTGCTGAGAGGCGGTGTGAGGCCGTTCTTGGAAAGCCGTCAGTGGAGTGTTTGTAACCTCCTTAAGAGAATTCCATTTCTCAAAAACGCAACGCTGGAAAATCTCACATGATTCGTTCGGATAAACACTCTGTCATCAAATCACACTGGAAGTCATGCAAACCCTATCTTTCTGAAGAGAGTCTTTTTGAGTGTCATGAGTCCAGTCTCCAAGACTTAGACAAGGAGAAAAAAAAACCAAAAAAACCCCACAAAAACAAAAGAGAGTTTCTCAGGTTATTTTGGGACCTTTACTTTTAGTTTGAAAGGTCAACTGGTGCTTTAAACAAAATAATCAAGAACTGCCATGCCTACGAACAGTCTGCACCTTTTGAAAAGGTCTGCTTTCGCATTGAATAGCCAACGCCGTCCCCCACCCCTTTTGCTTTTTCTCTTTAGGGCTTAGAAACGGAGAGGGAGGAGGAGGAAGAGTTTCACATTCATTACTAACAACTTCGCACATAATAAGCATGTTCAGATACACCCTGGGGTGTTAGTTTTCTTTTCCTATTTTTTTTGTCTCCTTTTTAGCAGCTTTCGATAAGTAGCACATTTTATTTTTGAGAAAAGAATCGGAGCGGGCATTGAGCGGCCGCACCCTAAGGAAGGTCAGGAGATTAGGGAGCGGAAGTAGGCTGGCCAGACTCCGCTGACCACAGTAAGGGACTGCCGCTTTCTTCCCATAATTTAATTTCGAGGCTCCAATGAAAAGGTACCTCTAAAAAAAAACTGCTGAAAAAAAAGTGAAAAATTGTTAGAAAATGGTCATCAAAAAGTGATCAATTTAAATTTATGTCTTACAAACAAACCACACGGAACTAACCACAGGGCAGACATGCATTTGCAATGATATATGGACAGGCTCAAAATACGGGCATGATTTTGCAGGAGAGAACGAACATTAGTAGCTTCTCACATTGGTGGGCTTTGGCCTAATTTCATGAGTATTCTGAAATTCTAAATACAGCACTTCACAAATCAGGGAACAGTAAAATAAAAGGAACCTTTGAATTTAACTGACCCAACTCCCTCATTTTGGAAGCAGGAGAACTGAGGCCTCGTGACAGTAACTTGCCCAGGGTCACACAGCTGGGGAGGAGCCGCGTGAGGACGCAAGCTCAAACTGCCCCTCTCCCCGGCAAACTGGGGTCCTCTCCACTGAGCTGCAGAACTCCGAGACAAGAAACCACAGAGCCGCACGTCTCCCCCAGGAGCCCCTTTCCAAGGAAACTGCACCTATTCCCCTGCAACCAGCCCCGCACGTTGCCCCAGGTGGTTCATCTGTCACACCTGGAATGACCTCTTTAGCTGCTACTAAATGGCTTCCTCCAAACAGATTAGGTACATTCACAGGTCTCCAAGGACCCAATCTCCTGCTCTTTTCTCTGTCTTCAAAAGGTACGCAGACCATGCCATGAATGCCCGGATGCTCTCTATGTCTGTGTACTGGGGTCACCTGCCATCATGCAGGTTCAAATTTTACAAGTCAGCTTCTCTCTCACTCACTCTCATTTCCTCCCTCGCTTGCTCACCTGCACCTCTGACTGCCTCCCCTGTTCGACTCCTAATTCACACTTCACAGGCCCTCCCCATCAGAGTCTTCCTGCTTCCAGGTTCTCCCCACTCCAGTCCATGGTCCACAGTGGCGAGGCCAGAGGGATCTTACTCAGCTCTGCTGACAATCTCCTGCTCAAGTCCCCGTCACCTGCAGAATAAAGTCCAAACCCTTCAACCTAACATTCAAGCACTCCCCAGTCCAACCCTTGCCTACTTTTGGAATCTAAATCCCAATAGATGCCCCCTCACCGCTTGCCAAATATTCCAAGAACTCTCTTCCTCCAATCCCTAGAGGTCTTCCTTCCTCCACATACAGTTCAAATGCAACCAGCCATGTGAATCTTTCCTGACTGTCCCAGAAGGAAGTAATAGTTCTTTTGTCCTCCCTCAGCACGTTGCTCATACTTTTTTATGGCATGTTATTTAATTCTGCCCTGTATTATAAGCTGCACCTCTTTCGCTACACGGCTCTCTTTTATCTTTGAAAAGATGCCTGGTTCACCTTTGTGCCCCCTCCTCACCACTGTGCTTCATCAAATGCTTTGCATATAGTAAGTGCTTTTCTTTCTTAATATTTACTGAGCACTTGCTACCTGCAAGATACAAACTGTAAGGGCAGGAGGAAGAAGATGCAAAATAATTAAAATGCAATCCTTCTCTTCCACAGAGCTTTAGTCAGTGAGACATGTTCGCCACTAACCCAAGCCAGTGAACTAAGTGTGGGGGTGGAACCGGGTGGAGCACAAGCGCTGAGTAGGGAACAAACATTCTCAGTGTTCCCAGCCAGAGCGCTGGTGTTATGATGTGGAGGGCGGGGCGCTGGGGGAGGCGCGGAGGGACAGAAAAGGCGAGGCTGCTGTGAAATCCTGTCTCTGCGCTGTGGTCATTATTAAGAGTCCTGTCTAGGTCCGGCCGATCCAACCCACCTTTCCCCTACTACCAGAGTAATCTTCCTAAAGCAAGATTCATTCAGGTCATTTAACTCCCTGTTCAAATGTTTGCTGGTGAAGGAATCAGGCATCCGATAATAGCAGGCTTATGCTAGGAATTATGGAGAATATCAGTTTATAGAGATGAGACAAACTCCAGGAAGCAGCTGGAGAACAAAAAGCAAGAACACGCTGTCAGAGTGCTGGGAGGAGGGGACCAGAAGTGTGTCATCCGTGGGGTTCATCAAGAAGAAATAACGAGACAAGCAAGCCTTCAATGGATGGCCACTTGGCAAGAAAAATCAGATGTACTAAGTGAACTTTAGGGTCCCTTTCAATTCTCAGATTCCATTTAGTCTTTGAGATGGTTTATTCATTCATTCAATAAATACACGCTAAGCACTTCAATAAAACATTTGTTAAATATTTATTGAATGCCTTCTACGTGCCAGGAACTCTGCGAGGCACTGGGAATAGAGCAGCTGAAGAAGAGACGTTGCATGTAAATTCTTACACTATAATGCGGGTGACTGATGCTAAACAAGTGAGTGCAGCAAAGCAACGGTGGAAGGGTCCAAGGTGCTCCAGGACCACAAAGCAGGGAGCCTCACAGCCCAAAGACTAGAAAAACATCCCCGAGAAGTGATGTTTAAGCCAAGACTCCAAGGCACAGGTGGCAAACACAGGGCCTGCAGGCCAAATCCAGCCCTCCACCTTGTTTTATCCAGCCTACCACCGTGTTTCTACCTGGCAGCAGCACCGAGCTCCATGCCCCTAGTTAAGGAGTAGTTACATTTATACAGTCCTAAAATTACTTTTGTCCCTTTGAAGGCAACTATGAGGCTGATGTGGCCCCCAGTGAAAATGAGTTTGACACCCCTGCTCCAAAGCTACACATGAGCTAGACAAAGGGGGCTGGGCATTCAAGCAGAAGAATCTCATATGCAGAATTCCAGAGTCAAGAGGGTATGGCCCATCCAAGGGATTGAAAGACATTCAAAAAGACAGCATGGAGGGTAGGTAAGAAGGTGGCAAGAAATTAGGCAACAGGTACATGGAGCCAGATTGTGCAGAATTTTGCTAAAGTATGTCAAAGACTTTGTGTCTCATCAATAGGCTTTTGGTAACATGAAAGTATCTGGCACAGTGTATCTAACCTAATAAGTGCTTTAATACATGTCTGTGGGACAGTGGAGTGACGGAAGCATGGGTGAATGAGTGGATACGCTTTGCCTGGGATGAGGGTTTATGAAATGAATTGCCCCAGGAAGCAATGCCCCTATTATGGGATGCAGTGCCCCCTTAGGTTTGCATATTGATCATGTGACACAGCCCTGAACCTTAGAAAAGTTACTGAGTCACCTGGCTTACCCCAGCAGGTGGCATTTGAGTAAATCTGCATTAAAGTCTAAGTTTTTCTGCAGATAAGGATAAAGTTTTACCTGGCACTCATTTAGGCTAAAGCTGAGAAAGTGTAGCCTGACTCCTCCTTAATCCTTGATGAAAAACAGTCTTCTGAACCTCAAGAGCATGAATATTCCCAAATTAGATTATTTGTAGCAAAGCTTCCCTGGACAAATGAGTCCAAGGAGAGAGAGAGAGGGGAAAAAAAATACATATTCCAGAGAGATATTTTGCACTTTGAACAAGAAAGAAAAAGTCGGACAATTCTGAAAAGCTGAACGGAGCTCCTCCTCTAAGTCCAGGTTTCATGAGTCACTCACTGAGCCTTACCTCCGACCCCACCTCCAGCACCACACTCGTCAGGGACCAGCGAGCTGCCAGGTGAGGGGCCGTCTCTAGAAAGGGGGAGATTTTCAGGAATACAGGATGCCATTCCCAGGATTCTAATTAATTACCCGGACAAAGATGAACACTCTACCCTCATGCTTCCAAGCAAGAGACTTTCTCGTGATTTGCTACCGTCATTCAAAATTGGGGAGTTGATTTGGCTCCAGGTATAAATAACTAGACCAGAGTCAGTGCCTAGTAGGAGGGTCCAGAATTATTTCTGAAGTCGTCCCAGCAGCTAAGCTTTCATTTGGCAGAGAAAGACAATCTGAATAAAGCTTTAGAAATATTCTTAAAGCTGTTGCTAGGGCTGTATCGCTCTGTGTGCAGAGGGGGTGGTGTGGTATTCATTTGTGCGCTCAATCAGCAATGTCTCCCTAACACAACAAGCAGCCTGTGAAGGTCAATTGCCATTTTATTTCAGAGAGAAACACGGAAAATGCCTACATAAGCGGTTTTCTAGGAAATCCGTTCTGTGTGTCTTTTTAGTCCTGTAAAGCATAGCGCTGTGAAAGGGGCCAGGTGCACCCAAACGTGGCTCACGTGGAGGAGGTGCTGGAATCTTCCTCCTAAGAGGGAGCCTCGGGGTGCCAAGTCCCGGGTCTGCAGATCTTGCTCCGGCAAAGTCGAAGCAGGCTGAGCGCCCCGACTGGATTGGGAGCTTTCTTAAGGTGTCTCTTGCTCCTGCTGGGAGCCTGACAAGGACTGCACAGGTGCCCTGAGGTGAGAGTGCGGCTGCCACCTGTGTGCTTCTAGTCCCGGGCAGCTGTGGGAGTAAGGGGGTGGTGAGTGGCCCCGGACAGCTGTAGATCATTTGCAGTCACAGATTGCCGGGTGGGCTCTTGGATGCCAGACGGTGTTTCTTTCCTGCGGCTGATGCAGTGCAAAGCTAGCCGGCTGCCTCGCTGCCCCTCTCCTCCTCCGTGAGTGACAGCCTGTTCCAATTCAGTCTTGTCTGCTGTGAGGCTCCTCGTCCCTGCATTCTGTTTCTAATGGACCTCACAGATACAGTGGGCTAAAGGCAGGCTGAAGGCATGGCATCCTTTTACTACATGCACGAGAGCCTGGGAAATCACGCCTTCCCAGGACTGCAGTCCCAAAATACATTTAGTTTCTGAGCCCAGCTGTCTCCCTCTTCCCTTCTCTCCCTGTGCATCATTTGCTCTTTTATTTTGTGTTAAGAGTAGCTTAGTGATCATGGACTTCGGCTCTTGCCTGTAGTGATCCTGTTCGCATTTTATTCCTCACACAGAATAGGAAGGAGGCTCGCTTGCTTTGCTCAGAGGCTGAGCCACCGGAGAAAGCAAAGCCAATGTGATTTATTGAATGAAAGCACTGGACAACTACCAACAACCTGTTCCTCTGCTGCCCCAAACAGCCGAAACTGGTAAGTCAGATTGGTCGTTGTCTTTCTTCACGTGAATGCGGGGCTTTCCTAGTCACTGATTATTTTTCAAGTGTGTATGTGTTGCTGTGGTTTAAAGGATATTAAAATTCTGCATCTTCCAAACTTAGCTGCAGGTGGTCTGTGGAGAATACAAGCACACACAGTCCTGGGGCCACACCACCACACATGCCCCTGTGGGGAGGCAGATTGGGGGTGGGGAAGCCCCGTTTCTGATCACTGAGCTTTTTGTTTGCAGCAAGCTTAAGGACATTGTGTGCTTGCATAACTGATTAGCGTTAGCTATGAAAAAGCAATTATTCTTTTGTCGTGTGAGATTTTTCTAATCTGGTTCCCAGGTACCTACAAAATACCTGTTGGATCAGGTAAAGATGGGTCCCATCATGCTACTAATCCTGAATACAAACTCAGATATATTGCTGCCTTTAATCCAGTCTGTAGCTTGGCTATGCAGAGTAGAAGGCAGCCTTCTGTCCATCCTGGGTCAACGTGCCCATAAATGACACGGCTATGATGTTCAGGATGCCTGCCAGGGGGACACAGTGAACATGCTGCTTGCAAGCCCTTGCTCGACTCACTGTCACTTTTGTACCCACGTTCCTTAAATCCTTTCTTTATTCCATGGTTGCTAGTGTGCACAAGGTTGGAAGGGGGATGTTCTAAGTGTCCTGTTGCCGTGCTGGTCACTAGCCAGCCAGGGATGCTAGAAGTACCACCGGTAATCAAGGCTGTTGTTTCCTATGTTGGGCCCCCAGAGTCCCCATTCTCATTTGACTTCTTCCTTTCCTAAGTCAGAGGGAAGCCCACCTCCATAGGAGGGGAAAGTGAAGGGAGCAAGCTACTGCTTTTGCTACCACCACCGCCACGTCACCTTGGTCTCTTGTTTGCCTGGTTACTGCAAGGCTTGGTGGCCCATCGGTCCATCTCCGGTGGGCGCAGAGTCCCATATACATGTCGTGCGTAGTTTCATGTCTTTGGTGCGCTCCATCTGCAGTGTGTCACTGGCCATTCAGGTGAAGCTGTGGCCTTGGGTGCTGACAGAGATGGATGATGCTGGAACAGTGAGCAGCATGCTTCTCTAAATAAAAAACAAAGTTGGGACATCTGAGAGATGGGTGACATTCTTGCCTAGTAGAAAGTATCCCCAGACCACTCAATCAAAAGGGCAGGGGCATTCTCCCAGGAGTTGACACTGGAACAGGAAGAAGACAGGATTGCCTGGTGGTTAGAGATGTCAGCATAGCAGTGCACTTTTGCCGTGTCTTTGGGAAAGACTAAGCCTGTGTCTTTGGGAAATTGCCCTATGCCCCCATCCCCATTCCTCCATTCCTCCCATTCCTAATTGTTTCAAAGACGACGTGCTAAGCTCAATTAATGTGTCCATGAGATACATCTTGTTAAAGGGCCCAACGGGTAATCAAGACCATTGTTCACGCGAGTCAATCCAGAGATTGACCACACGTTAGAAACCCACAGACACACATGTACGTGGGGACACACAGCACTCTGAAGGACGCATGACCATACTTGAGGGATGTGGGGGAGGGGGAGGAGGGACAGAGCTGGAAAATATAAATAGGTCGTGTAAATAACTTTCCAGTACTGATCAGTAATAACTGATTTTCTATTCTCCTGGGCCAGGATATGGAAATTGTAAGTGTTTTGAAACAAACATGCAAATATCTGGGGGCAGTTAGTTCAAGAATGAGCAGAATTCACGTATGGCACTTACAACTACTTTCAGTTGTTCAAATTACCCCCATACCCAAGTACATGGAATTAGCAGATACAAATGTACTATGATTTGAGGAATTCTAGATGGCTCATTTGCTTAAAAAAACACTGTCCCATCTCTAAGATTAAGGTACTTGAAATTCTTTCATCAGGGATTCAGTTAACTAATGCTGTCCTTTATAAAGTACAAATACTCTTAGTATTCGAGAAAGAATAATTAAGCCGCTGACGCCTTACCATAAATGAATACATTAAAACCCAAAGGATGTTGCATTAATATTACATTAATTCTATTGCTTTTGATTTATTTCATACCTTTCTCCAAGAACTGCCCTCATAATTATTATTTCACTCTTAATCCGGAAACAAAGTGGCCTCTAGGACGAGCTATTTCCTTCTGTTTCCGGAATGCCTGGGTTAGACAGTAGCCTCCAGACTTCCTTCAGGCCCTTGGGAGTCAAGGTGGGGAAAGCTGAACACACTCTCTCTCCCCTTCTCCCCGTCTCCCCTCTTCCTCCCGAATTCCCTTTTTTTCCTTCAGTTACTGGTGAACATTATGCACCTGTCAACCAAGCAAAGCTCACAGAAGTTATCCTCAGGTTTCCCGATTCCTTTAGCTGCACCTCTGCCCCATCTGATCACTGGCATCATTTGGTCCTTTTTACTTCTTTTATTTTTTAAATCTGTCCAGCCCTCTCTATCCCTATGTCATATGCTGTAGTTGGGGTCACAGGGACTTTTTCAAGAGTGTCACGCTTGGTTGTGCCCTGTCGCTGGTTCCACCACACCCACCTCCCCTTCAAACCAGCTTCGCGATGCTACCAGAGTAATTCTTGAAGAATGAGGAGCTCGGATTTTCCTTAAAGTTCTCTGGTGCTTCTGTTTTGTGAACCGGTGGAAGCCTGTACCCACCATGGCATACAGAGCCCCTGGTGGCCTGGCCCCGCTACCTCTCCAGGCCCTCTCCCAGGGTGCTGGAACAGTGGACCTAATACACCGTTCAGTCACAGACCTACCAGCTGCAGAGTGGTATTGGACATCTTCGTGTCCTAACCTAAGATACTGTATGTACCTGGCTGCCTTTTTCTGCCCTTCCCGCTAGCTGATTCCTCATCCACTGTGCAAAATCCTACCCAGGGGCCACCTTCTCTAATCTGTGTCCCCACACCCCCTTCTCCCATGACCACTTCTGTGACCCATGAAATTAATCGCTCACCCCTCTGGGCTATTTCTTTGCCTTAGGCATTTGAGAGAGTGTTCAGAGGTTAAGATCTCAGAACCAGACCCCTATTTCCTGGGCTTGAATCCCAGATCTGGCCTCCAGCAGGGCCTCACTTTCTGACTACGTAACATACGGACACCAGTAGTTCTTCTGGCCATAATGGGATTCAGTGAGCTGATACAGATAGAGGCTTTATTCTAAATAGTTTCTGGCTCACAGAGAGTGCCATAGAAGTAAAAGCTATTATTATTATTATTATTCCATAATTTTATATATCACACTATTTCATAGCTACACTTGAATAGCTGTTTTCCTTTTTAGCCTATGAGCTCCTTGGAGCAAGGCAGGGTGATCAACTTGTTTGAATTTGCTGAGGACTCCCCAGCTTTAGCGAAGTCCTGTATCCTGGGAGGCCCCTCAGTCCCAGGCAAACCGAGGCAGTCTGAGGAATGCTATCCCACTCACCTTTGAGTCCCCAGGGCCTATCACAGGGTACCTAAGTTACAAAATGGGTCATTCATAAGGGTTTATTGAACTGTAAAATCAGTACTGATTGTCTTTCTACCGTTTTCCTCATAAACATGCCTTCAAAGTTCAAAATAATCAGTCTTCTTCTTGCTGCGAAGTCACAGACGACTTTTCAAAACTGATCACTGAATAACTGAATACATTATTTCCAAAAAATGCACAGGCACTGGAAAGGATGCTTCCCCCTGTTATGTATCATCAGTGTAATAGAATTAGCCGCCCTTTAGCAATCAAAGACCTGCTTGTCATGTTAACAGCTGGTGGGAATAGGAAGGGGGGCCACATTTTCTTTGCTGTCTAGCGACAGGCAGGTTGAAGTCTGAAGGTCCCTAGTTCACGTCACAGCCTGAAGAGCAATCTTGTCGCAGTCAGAAATGTTGCCTTCACTGAATGTATCTGTCTACCCAGCTGTCAAAAATGACCAGAGCTCCCATTTCTAATACGCTTTGTCTAGCAACTGCTCCTCATACAAACAGGCTCGGATCTTTTCCCACAGCACAAACAGAGTGATGAGAAAGTCCCCCAAGCTGTCTCCTATGAAACAGACTCTGGACATGCTGGACTACATTATGAGGCAAGATCTTGTCTTTAGAATCAAGGTCTAGAGAGGAGAAGCTGACAGGCAGCCAGGCCAAGCTCCCTCAGGCAGAATAACAGCGGAGTTCCTAAGAGCATGGGCTTAAAAGTCAGAGTTCAAATCCTGCCTCCTCCATGTACCAGCTCTAGGATCTTGGACAAATCGCCTCATTTCCCTGGGCCTGTTTCTTATTTGTAAAGTGAGAATACAATAATAGTACTGATTTTCTCAAAGGGTTTTATTACATTTTGTCTTAGCCTGTGCAAACAAAGCCTGAGGCAAAGCCAACTGGGAACGTTCTACTGGGTACTGGGAGATACAACCTCAGGGCATCAAGAGGATGGAAAAGGGGACAGGAGTCAAGGACGGAGGGAAACAACTCCGGGTGGAAATGGAATTAGCAAGGCTTCACAGGAAAACCCACCTGGGTTTTCGTAAGTGATTGCTTCCAAGAAGCCCTCAGATCAGTCCAAGGGAGAGGAATGCAGAGGAAATTGCCTGCTGGCTGCTTCCAATCTCCTGTCTCTCGCTGGCCCAGCTTTCCCCATTTCCAGATCACGTCAGCCAGCCCTCAGGGTAGCCATGAGGGAAGGGGAGCCCCGCTCCATGGGTCTGGCGGGGTCAAAGCTGCTGTAGCAGCGAGCGTCCCAGCAATCGTGATGGAAGCCCTGGCAGAAGCCGCCCTTCACTTGAGAAGGCTGTGGTGTTAGGAGGAAGGATGACGGCAGCAGCCGAGGCTTACTCTCTGTTGCACGTGAGCGAACAGCTGAAGCCAAGGGGAAGGGCGGTTTCAAGGTAAACCGGAGGCGGCTCCACGATGCACAGTTACCCGTGCCATTTTAGACCCAGACTCTGCAGGCCGCTGTCACTGCTTCCTCACAGCTGGGCTCTAGCTGTGCACACAGGCCCTCCAGCAGTGTCACTGAGACCAGGTGGTAATACATCAAAGAACAAAAGTTTTTAATTTTCATAATGCCCAACTTATCAATTCATTTTATGGTTTATGCTGTTGTGCTTCCTCTGAGAACTCATTCTTATTCAAGTTCACAAAGATATTCTATTTTTTCTAAGTTTTATAGTTTTAGCTTTTGCAGTTGTTTCATTTCAAATTAATTTTTATAAATGATGTAAAAGTAGAGGCTGGGGGAGGCTGCATATAGATTTCCCATTGTTCCAGCACTGTCTGTTGAAAAAATTCTTTTTCCCTACTGAATTACCTTGACACCTCTGTCAAAAATCAACTGATTACATATGTGCAGGCTACCTCTGGGCTCTCTTTTCTGTCTCATTCACCTAAATGTACAGCGATCTTTGCACCAACGTATCACATGTCTTGATTCCTACATCTTTACAGAAGGTCTTGAAATTAGGTAGTCTAAGTCTTCCAACTTTGTTCTTGTGTTTCAAAGTCATTTTGGCTAAAATATTTAGACCATTCCATTTTTATAAAACATTTCAGAATCACTTGTCAATCTCAAAAAATCCTGCTACAACTTTTATTGGGATTGCACTGGAACTACAGCTCGATCTGGAAGACATATCAACAACACTAATTCTAATGCTCTAACACATGAACAGGGTATCTCTCTCTATTTATTCAGGTCTTAAGTTCATTCATTAATGTCATATAGTTTTAAGTGTACATGGTTTGCATATATTTTGTTGTATTTATTCCTAAGTGGATTTATTTGATTATTCTACAGAACTTCCGTGTCATCTATAAATGAAGACTGTCTTGCTTTTTTCTCTCCAATCTATACTCCTTTATTTTGCTTGTCTTATTTCACTGGCTTGGATGCCCAGTACAACAGAAAGGGTAAAAGGGAGCATTTTGGTCTTGAATCTGATCCTATAACGAAGCACTTGGTCTTTATCACTAAATATAATGTTGCCTCTACATTTTTGTAGATTCTCTTGATCAGACTGACAAAATCCTTTTTATTTCTGAAAGTTTTTTGTATCATAATTAGGTGTCGAATATTGTTAAATGCTGCTTTTTCTGTATCTATTAAGATGATATTTTTTTTCCTTTATTGTGTTAATGTGAATTACATTGGTAGGTAGTTGAATGTTAAGCTACCCTTGCTTTCCTGGAGTAAACCTGCCTTGACTATGATGTATTCTTGTTGTGTATTTTTTTGTAATGGTATCATTGCTTTTATCTATTTTTTTTATTTTTAAGTATATTGTATTGATTATGCTATTACAGTTGTCCCAATTTTTTCTCCCCTTTATGCCCCTATCCACTCTACACACCCCTCCAACCTGCAGCATTCCATGCCCTTATTTCATGTCCATGGGTTGTGCCTATAAGTTCTTTGGCTTCTCCATTTCCTATAATATTCTTAATAACCCCCCCACCATCTATTTTGTGTCTACCATTTATGCTTCTCATTCCCTGTACTTTTTTCCTCCATTCACCCTTCTCCCTCCCCAATGATAACCTTTTATCATTTGTGATCTCCATTCCTGTGATTCTGTCCCTTTTCTAGTTGTTTGCTTAGGTTTTTTGTTTTTTAGGTTCAGTGGTTGATAGTTGTGAGTTTGTTGTCATTTTACTGTTCATATTTTTTTATCTTATTTTTCTTAGATAAGTCCCTTTAACATTTCTTGTAATAAGGGCTTGGTGATGATGAACTCCTTTAACTTTACCTTATCTGGGAAGCCCTTTATCTGCCCTCCCATTCTAAATGAAAGCTTTGCTGGATAGAGTAATCTTGGATGTAGGTCCTTGCCTTCCATGACTTGGAATACTTCTTTCCAGTCCCTTCTTGCCTGCAAGGTTTCTTTTGAGAAATCAGCTGATAGTCTAATGGGAACTCTTTTGTAGGTAACCTGTATTATTTTCTCTTGCTGCTTTTAAGATTCTCTCCTTAATCTGTCTTTACTCTTGGGTAATGTAATTACAACGTGCCTTGGTGTGTGCTTCCTTGGGTCCAACTTCTTTGGGACTCTCTGAGTTTCCTAGACTTCCTAGAAGTCTATTTCCTTCTCCAGATTGGGGAAGTTTTCCTTCATTATTTGTTCAAATAAGTTTTCAATTTCTTGGTGTTCCTCTTCTTCTTCTGGCACCCCTATGATTCAGATGTTGGAATGTTTAAAGGTCCCAGAGGTTCCCCAGTCTCTCCTCATTTTTTTGAATTCTTGTTTCTTCATTCTGTTCCAGTTGGATGTTTATTTCTTCCTTTTGTTCCAAATCATTGATTCGAGTCCCAGTTTCCTTCCCTTCACCTTTAATGACAGTAAGCAATTTAAAAACAAAAAACAACCAGAACTGCCAGAAAAGCAAACTGTATGGAAGTCTGACAACCAAGGAGTTAAAGAAGAAACATTCATCCAGACTGGTAGAAGGGGCAGAGAAGACGTGAGGCAAGGTGGTGGCTGGCGGACATGGCAGGCAAAGAGGCGGCTGGCAGATGGGATTTCCCACATCTGTGTGTATATAAGCCAGGAGGAACAACTGGAGAGTGAGACAAGACTTCTAGTTTATTGTATATTTTTCTTTATTTCACTTTGTATAGCCTTCATGTCTTCCTTTGTTTTGAGGCTGCCCTCAATCATTTCTGTGAGCATCCCAACTACCAATGTTTTGAATTCTGCACCTGATAGGTTGTCTATCTCCTCATCACTTAGTCCTTTTCCTCAAGTTTTCATCTGTTCTTTCATTCAGGCCATATTTCTTTGTCTCATGCACCTGTTACATGTAAGGGAGGGAGCCTTAGGTATTTGCTGGTGGTGGGGGGTAACTCACTTCACTGCCTTGTGGAGCTATATGTGGGGGAGGGGTCAAAGAGGGAACAATGTCACTTACTAGCGTGCTTGCTTGGCTCTTCCCCAACTTCCTGTCACATCCCTCGCTTCCCACAAGTGGATTGAGCCATTTCAGGTACTGATTCCCCAGTGGGTGGGCTTGTGTACATTCTACAATCCCATTGGGCCTCCCCAACAGACTCTCCTGTAAGACTAGGAGCTTCTATCACCACCACATCCCACCCCAGGTTTTTAGAGCCAGAGTTTTTGAGGCTTTATTTCCCTGCACTGCAACCCCAGATTATGCAGTTTGTCTCACCCCACAGTTGTTCCTCCCAGCTTATCTGCATGCAAATGTGGGAAATCCCTTCTGCCAGCTGCCTGCTTGCCTGCCCAGGACCACCAGGCACCACCTTGACTCGAGTCCTCACTGTCCCTCCTATCAGTCTGGATGAATGTTTCTTTAACTCCTTGGTTGTCAGACTCCCATACGGTTTAATTTTCTGGCAGTTCTGGTTGGTTTTTGTTTTTAAATTGGTTGTTATCCTTATTTTGGTTGTGCAAGGAAGCAAAGTGTTTCTATGTATGCCTCCACCTTGGATAGAACTCTGCTGCTGAATTTTATTTGCTAATATTTCGTTGAGATTTTCTGATTCTGTTCATGAGAGGCATTGGGTGATAGCTTTCTTTTCTTGCAATGCCTTTTTTTATGGCTTTGGTATCAGGGCAATGCTAGCCTAAAAAATGAAGCCATGTTTTTTGGAAAATTTTGTGTAGAATTGGTATTATTTCTTTCTTAAAGGTTTGGCAAGCTGTAACATTTAATGACTTTTGCTAAAGATTTTGGAACAAAAAATTATTAGGATGCAAAAAGAGAAAACATAAAACTAGAAATAACTTCCCTATAGAATATCTCCTTCTGGTAACTGTCTCCTAAAGTCTGGTCCTACAGTCATGTTGCAATTGATCAACAGGCCTGTGTCCCCTTCTCTTCAGAATCCAGGTACCCTAACCCTCTTTGAAAAAAGAAAAAAAACATCTTTTTTAATATTTTTACTAAATAATACCTAACACACTGATTAGTAGATAGAGGTATACCCACATAATGAAATAAAAAGTAAATATCTAGTGATAAACATAAAGATATCAAAATGTCAAAATAATTAAGCTGAGTTAAAGAAGCCAGTTCTTTTAAAGTACATAGTAATGATTTCATTTGTACAAAATTCTAGAAAATAAGCCCTATGTATAATTTCAGAAAATGAATCAGTAGTTGCCTGGGAGCAGTAGGCCTGAAATAAATAAATGTTTAAAAATTCTTATGGAACCTCTATTTATTTCAGGCACTCTGCTGAACGATTGATATATTATCTCATTTAAAATTCTAATATCCTTTTTAGACATGACTGCTATAATTGAGATGAGGCCCACTGTTAATGGTGAAGAAAGTGGACCTGAGGGAAGCTAAATAATTTGTTCAATGTCATCCAGTTAATAAGTGTAAAAGCCAAAACCCAAAATTACATCAGCCCGATATCGAAGTCCCTACTTGTAATACTGTCCTTAAAACCACCACGATTATCTTGAGGTTGAAGAAGGGAAGAAAATGTCAGTACAGATCTCAACCTGCTGAGTTTTTCAGTCAAGCTGACTAACAAGGAATGCTCTCTGAAGAGTGGTATCATAGACTCAATACAACACAGTTTCCCTGACAGTCCTCCAGTACATTTCACCCACCAGGCACTTCATTCCACATTTGAGTCTCTTTTTTCCCCAGTCAATTCAATGCAAAGATGTAGAGTACTACTTCTGTCATTTTCAAGACACTCTTATGGGTGCAGTATGGATTACATGAGGTATCGACAAAGTTCCCAGCAAGAATCACATGCCACATTCAAACAAAGTAACTGACGAAAAGTTAGTAAGTTTCACATTTCTTTTGTTAAATTTACTCCTAAGTAATCATAATATTTTTAATTCCATTCTATTTTAAGTGGAATTGTTTTCTTAATTTCATTTTCATTTTAAATCTGTTTTAAATCAGAAAGGAGAAGAGTTATAGAAAGCCTTATATTATCTCATAGTTACAACTTTTCTACTAACTGATGTAATTTCCTTCCCAATGCTCTTTCTTTTGTGTAGATTTGAGTCACTGTCTAGGATCCTTTCACTTCCACCTGAAGGACTCCCTTTAATATTTCTCATGGGGAAGGTCTGCTTTCAAATTCTCTCAGTTTTTATCTTTGAATGTCTTAACTTGCCCTTCATTTCTGAAGGGTAGCTTTGCTAGACAGAGAAATTCTTATTTGACAATAATTTCTTTCAGCATTTTGAATATGTCATCCCACATCCTCTGGCTTCTATGGTTTTCTGCTGAAAAATATGCTGTAAACTTACTTGAGGATTCTTTTTATGTGAGGCATTATTTCTCACTTGTTTTCAAGATTTTGTCTTTGTATGTAGCTTTTGGTAGCTTAATTATAACACATCTAAGTGTGAATCTCTTAATTTATCATTCTTGGTGAATTTATTGGTATTCTTAGAGTTTATTGAGATACTTGGATGTGTAGGTTGTTTTTCATCAATTTTGGGAAGTTTGGGGCCATTATTTCTTTAAATATTCTTTCTCCCCCTCCCCTTTCTCCTCTTTGGACTTCTATTATGTGTATGTTGATATACTGGATGGTGTTCCCCAGATCTCTGAGGCTCTGTTCATTTTACTTCATTTTTCTTTTTGCTCCTAGAACTGGACCTATTCTTCAGTTTGAAAATCTTTCCTTCTGCCTGATGTTGAGCCCTTCTAGTGAATTTTTTCCTTAAGTTATTCTCCAAAATTTGTATTTGGTTTTGGCTTTGTTTTATAAAATTTACCTTTTTACTGATATTGTCTATTTAGTGAGACATCATTCTCATCATTTCCTTTATTTCTTTAGACATGGTTGCCTTTAGCTCCTTGAAAATATTTAAGATATCAAACTTAAAGTCTTTGTCTAATAAATCCAATATTTGGATTTCTTCAGGGGCAATGCTTATGCTTCATTTTCTGTGAACTGGAGATATTTTGTGTTTCTTCTTGCCTCTCATTTTGTTGTTGTTCTAGTTGTTATTGAAAACTAGACATCTTAAATAACAACGTGGCAACTCTAGAAATCAGATTACCCCCCTTCCACAGAGTTTATTGTTTAATGGTATTTTTCATGATTAATCTATAAAGTCTGTATTTATTGTTATATGTGGCAACTAAGACTCTTCTTGGTTAGCCTAGTGGTCAGCTAATGATTGATTGAACAAAAACACCCTGGAATGCCTGGAACCACTAAGTCTCCCAGTCTTTGCAGAGGGGCTCTGTGTGCATTTGGGGGCACACCTTCAATCTCATCAGGCTCTTGAAGCTCTGCCTTAGCCTTCTCTTCCTGCTTGTACAGAGCCTCAAGGTCAGATGGAGATGAGATCTTAGGACTCTTCAGGTATTCCATAATACTCCCAGGCTTAGGCATGCATGTGGTCTGACAGAGCCCCAGGAGTGTGTCAGAGATTTTGAAAGTCTTCATGTGCATCGCCTTCCCTAGCTTTTCCTTTAAGCTTTTTGGTTAGTCTACTGTTTGCCCCACTCATATAACCACCTCGGCAGCTGTGCTGTTGCTGATGTTTGTTTCTGACAAATGCCCCAGAGGAAAAGGTTGTTTGCATTTGGTCAGCTCCAAGTCAGATCAAATAAAGAAAAGCCTTGTGAGTGGGGCCTTCCAGGGGACCACCAAACAAGTCGAATAATGACGATTCTATCAAAATGTGGCTGTGAAGGCACGCCGTCACCATTCTGCACCACCAGTGGCCCCCAGACTACGGTTTGGTTGCTGCGGTTGTCGTCGTCTCACCGTGAGTGCAGACTGATGGCCTTCGAGGCTACAGAGAGCTGGGGGAGATGGGAATTAAGCAAATTAAAGACGTGGTGAAGCTCACTGTTCTTACCGAATTCCTCCGCCCTTCTTGAATAAACACTTCCTGGTTTGCTGCAAACCTTTGGTTAATTTATAGGGTTCTGAAAAGTTCATTCTGACAGTTTTTTCTAGTATTCTCATTACTGTTAAGAGAATTTGTACAGGCTTACTTTGTCATTCCCACTGTCATGCTCCTTTTCTTTTTATAATCTTTCTGTGAAATGTTTACTTAGGTGTATAACCTGTAAATGGCTTTTTAAAAATCTCAGTTGGATATTTCTATCTTTTATTAGCAAAAGTAAGCCATTTGAAGGTACTGTACTCACAGATATATTTAATCTTAGCCCTACTACTTTACTTTACATGTGTACTTACTGTGTTTTCTTATTTTGTTTCCTCTTGTTTTTCAATTTTTATCCTTATTCCTCTCTTCTCTTGAGTAGTCTGAAGTTCTACTTGCCCTTCCTGTTTTACTATGTTCCTATAAACACACATATTAAAATATCTAAACTTACATATTTTCTATCAAAATAAAAACTAAATAGCATAATAAATACATAAAATCAGATTTCAAAACAAGGTTTAAAACAAACAAGAAAGCTATTTAAATTGTTGCAGTGTACTTTGGTGTCCCTGGTTGGGTGGCAGATTTGAGGTAACCTTAATAATTGTTGCTATTTATTGAGTGGCTACTGTGCTACTCAAACAGGATAAATACCTTTTGGTTGTCAAT
This sequence comes from Phyllostomus discolor, assembly GCF_004126475.2. Classification (NCBI taxonomy): domain Eukaryota; kingdom Metazoa; phylum Chordata; class Mammalia; order Chiroptera; family Phyllostomidae; genus Phyllostomus; species Phyllostomus discolor. The sequence continues at coordinate 97,352,009 of NC_040910.2, read as the reverse complement.
TCATTTAATCTTCACAAGTGTGTAAGAACTCTTTTTATATATAATTAAACAAACTCAGAAAATTTAAATTTTATGTGACTATCAAGAGTAACATATGTTATAGGCAACAATATCACCATTCAAGATTGGGTCTGCCAGATACCAGCTACACTGCTTCTCAAATGCTTGTCCCTTTCCACAAGGGTAAACATTTAAGGGCGCAGTTAGTCGGAAGAGGCATGCATGTTTATGAGAACAGATAATAGAAAGCAGTCTTCTTAGTATTTCTAATCAGATGAAATTATAAATATAGAGAAAGGAAAGAAAATACAGTAACAGATGAAACGTGGAAGAATAGCCATGCTGAAGGATAGCCTGGAAGGAACGGACAGCTGGGAAGCATGCTAAGGAAGTCAAAGAGACAGAGAAAGTCGATATATTTTGACTGAAAAGAACAGATGGGACAGGAGCAAAGACAAAAGGAGCCAGTGGGTAGGTGTCATCAGTTGTAGGGCAAGTAACTAGACCCTGATCAATCGACAGGAATTTATTCACTGGACTCCTGGGCACTGGGGCAGATACGAAAGAATGTAGAGTTATTTTGGGAATGATAATGATGCAGACAAGACAGATGGCACTAACTGGGGCATTGCTTCTGAAGGAAAAGGCTACAGACAGAAGGCAGAAAAAAAAGTTTAAGGCAACTCCCATGTCAGCCAATTTGCATATCAATCTGGAATTTTTGTGGGACTAAAAAGATATAGAGGAATCACTACAGTTGCTATTAAATCAGAAGTAAAGGATTTGTAGAAGGAAAGAAAAATATGCCAAACACCTACTCTTTCCATTTCTGCTCTTGTGCAAAAGATTATCCAGGATTCATGAAAGCACCTCTACACCTTCCTGCACACTACAGTCTTTTACATCATCCTCCCAACTTAAATATGACCATTTAGGTAAGGCTGCGCATGGCTTAAAGGACATGACTAATTCTGAATAGGTCTGACCACCTTAGAAGGCATGAGAAAGTCTTTTTATGTTGGAGGAAATTGCAAGCAAGGCTTAAAAAGTGCCTAAAGACATTCAACAATGTAATGAAGATAGATCTCCATTTGTGAAAGTATAAGTTAACCAAGGTTAGTTGGTGTTAGTAGACACAGAACCAATTCAGAGACATGAGTAGCAAATTAGCTTTCTGGGTAGCCCCTTCATATACTATATGTAACAGAGTCTCATATGTGCATGAATTTATTCTAAGGTATGAGTATCTTCCATAAGAAAAATGGCAGCTGCCATGAGCTATCCTATAGTTTAAGCTCTTTACATTATCTCATCAAATCCTCACAACTGTAATATATAGATGTTATTATTATTCCTACTTTATAATGAGAAAAATGAGACTCAAACATGTTATATAACTTGCCCAACATCACAAAGTAAGTGCAAGAGTAGCGATTCATATTCTAATCTGTGTCATATATTTTACCCTAAGGAAAGCACATTTTAGGTGCTGGGGCTGTAAAAATTAATATTTGGCAGTCCTTGTTCTTGAGATGCATATAGACTAGCTGGGAGACAGAAAGCCAAAAAACAGTTGCAATACAGTAAAATATGTATTATGAGAAGCATGTATATACTACTGAAAAAGGAAAGAATCACATAATTTTGCCTGGGGATGTCAGAGACCACTTAAGCATAGACTTTATGGGTCAGCAATGGTTTCTCAGGTAATGAGGACACACACAGAATTTCAATACACACAAAGCAGCGCCTACAAAGACCCAGAAGCAGGAAAAAGTTTGAACTATTTAGGAAACCCTAAGGAGGTCAGAAAGACTGAAACAAAAAGTACAGACATACAGCAGGAGATGATGCTGGGGAGGTAAGCACTGTATGTGAGACTAAAGAATTCAGATCTTATGCCATAGGAATTGGGGAATCATTCAAGTCAGTCCTGTGAAGAGTTTGGTCAATAAAAGAGGTTCTCCATGCTATTATATCATGAGGTCCATAAGGCTATAAAGATTCAAGGGCTGGAGATGACCTCAGGGTCACAGCTAAGTAGTGATGGCAGCATTACAAATGGAAGACTCCACTGGAGATTTGACGGGAGGTGGTAGGATGGCAGCAGCATGCTAGAGAGACCTGGGCCCAGTGCCCAGAGGCTGCACCAGGGGTGGAGACACCTTATAGATAACTGTGTTGGCCAGTTACTCCATTCATGCATTTGTTCATCCAATACGCATATGCACACCAGAAGCTACAGCCTTGGTAGCATTGGCATTTCAATAGTCGTATCCAACAGAATGGTAAATGGCTTTTGAAATGGCATGGCTCATCTGGACACTGACATCAGGTATGACTTTGGGACCTGTCCCAAAGAGAGGTATGGAACAGCAGTCAAGTCCTGCCGAGAGAATGCCAGTAGTGAGTGCCCCGGAGGACACTATCTGGAGCATCTGGGGTCAGCAGAGATGGGCCTGTGGGTCTAAACCCTGAAACCTCTGGGAACTGAGGTGGTTTTCCAAATCTCAAAAAATTGTGAGGCACAATTTGACACCTAGGTAGAAGGGGGATCTGCAGGGAATGACCAAATTCTCTTACGCACCCAAGAGAGAGCAGCACCTAGAAGGAGGTAAGTAGAAAGAGAGCAATTACAAATATCCAAGAGAAACTGGACAGACTCCCTCGGTTATGGAATTGAAATGCTTCCTCCAAGTGAGACAGAGACAAAAAGACTCTCAGTCCTCAGAGGCCCATGTCATACGTATGTTTGGATGTAGATGTTTATATAGTCAATGGAGGTTGTCATTCCATTTCTGCCACTAATTAGCTTTGTGGCCATAAACAAGCTGCTTCCTCTCCCTGACTTTCAGCTTTCTCTTCTAGAACATGAAAAGGCTAGATCTGATGACTTCTAAGGTCCCTTCCAGCTATAATATTTTATTAGGATTCCAGATGGTTACTAGAGATGATCAAATTTTGTGTCAATTTATAACTATGCTGTGTAAATGATACAATATCCTATTTTCCTCCTCTTAGGAACTGTCGTGTGAAAATGACCCAACAAATGCAGAATTTACATCTTTCTCAGTCAAAAAAACACAGTGCCCCCTCTTCTCCCAATGCTGCCAAACGCCTGTACCGGAACCTCTCTGAGAAACTCAAGGGGAGCCACTCTTCATTTGATGAGGCCTATTTCAGAACAAGAACTGACCGGATGAGTCTCAGAAAGACCTCAGTGGTAAAAAAAAAAACCTCTTCATTCTTATCTTGGTTTGATTTGTGCAGTTGTGTTTGGAATTAAGAAGATTCTAAGATGATCCATGTTTACTTCAGAACCTGACGTTTGCAATTTTATAAATGCTGGAAGTCAGAGAAGACAGGAACTGTGCATACCTCTGTGGTTAGCTGAAGTCTGAGTGACTGAGAGAGTTCCCCATTCCCTTTCTTAGTTTCTTTCCCTTTCTTTTCCCTTTGTTTTTCATTCTTTAATAGACCAAAGAAACAAAAATAGCAAATATGAAGTATGAGATTAAATAGGCCTCTCAGAAGTTCACTGTTCATTCAAATACTGATCAATAAACAATACTTTTTATTTATAATGTATACTCCATATGCATTCCAAAGGCATTCAAGACAGAATCCAAGTAAAAAAAAATATGTATGTATTATATAATGGGAGATAAAGAGACAGACATAGAGGGAGACAGTGAGTGTGAAAGAAAGAAAAGAAAGAAATAAAAGGAAAGAGAAAAGACAGGGAGGGGAAAGATGGAGGAGTGGGAAAAGAAGGAAGAGAGGGAGGGAGAGAGGGTTAAAAGGAAGGAAGGAAGGAAGACAAAAGAAAAAGAACTAAGAAAAGAAAATAGTGGGGATGGAAACAGAAATGAATATACCAAAAACCTAAGCAAATATAATACCTAAAATTTATAATTACATTTATCTCTGAGTTCCTCTACAGTCAAAACAAAAAGGAAAACAATTGGTTATAGAATCCCATTAGCTGATAGTTGGAAGTATGTTGGTCTATAAGGAAATACTAATATTTTTCTGTTGCTAAGTCCTCTAGCCTTTATAAGCTATCATAATGAATTATGTAATGGAGAATAAAAATTAATATTGGTGATGTTATAGACATTCTCAGTAGCAGTTTCTTATACTGGCCCTCGGTAAAAGCTGGGGGCACAATACCAACATGCTCAGCAAGGGTATTTCTGCAGGGGGTAATGGCACCATTTGTTTGAGCCTAAAAAACAGACACGAGCCCTCGCCTTTCCAGATAGAAGCATACTGGACTTTGCCAACAAAAACACAGAGGAGGAAATGACTTAAGAGTGAGAACAAATATGTATGGCACACGAGAAATCAGACATACTAAGAATCACAAATACACAACTGTAGACAGGGCAGCATTTTGACTTTGCACTCATTCGTTTTCTCATTTCAAACTCATCTGGAAGGCCTTGGCTACATCTGAGTTATGGCCAAAGCATCAGAGGCTCCCCAGTTTGGCAGTTGGTCGACAAAACACTTTTCCATTCAGCAGATCATCCTGAGAGCGAACGGCATACCAAAATAATTCTATTCCCTGGGTGCCCATTGTCAAAACGAGCATTTGCATAATAGCTTTGTATTTTCTTCTAATTTCAATCATGTGTTATGTGCTCAGCTAAGCTGACTTGCATGCAGGCTTTGATAGGGAGAATGGATTTTTGATGTGACTAAAAATAAAACCTGCCAATCTCAATATTTGGTCACTGAAGACCTTACATATTTTAATTAGGTGACTTCTGTGCTAGGTCAGGACCAATGGTATTTCAACGTTTTAAAGACCAAGCAACTCTAGGAGAAGATACCAGATAGATGTGTAAAACTGTATGTGTTATTTTTCTCCCATAAGCTACAAAAATGTGTTTGAGAGAATTCCACAGCTTTTCTCCTTAGTTTGCTATTAACCCTCTGAAAGAACTTTCCAAAGGAATCATATTGTCTTTATAGGCATTGTCACCATGAATATTAAACTTTTGGTCCTCTATGGCCCCAAACAATCTGCCACCCAGTCATGGAAACCCTCCCTAAGGGCTCAGAAATGCCAGGTGTCTTGTGGTTGGGGCTTTGGGTTGAGAGAGGGTAGAGGTTAGCACAATGGAGTGCATGAGTTAGGGAGTCAGCCTGCAGGCAGTGTGGAGCTCTTAGAGATTTATAAATAAGGAAGGGGCATGTAATATAAATTTTAGAAAGATTATTCTTGATTCAGTGTGCAGCATGGACTGGAGGAGACTAAGACCAGCAATAGACAGGTCATTGCCATGGCTCAGGCAAGGCAATGGGATGATAATGGTCTCAGCAACAGTGGAGACACAGGGGTGGGGAGAGAGGGGATGAGTGTGAGACAGAGAAAGAGTACTCTGAGTTCCAATCTAGCCAGAATTTAAACTACCTGTGCTACAGTCTCTCTGCTAGCATTTCCCCAATGGTATTCTGTAGAATGTGACTCCAGCAGCAGTTCAAACACACAATTAAAAATTCATTCTATGACCAAATGCTTGAAGCAGGTCCTATTTTCCACCTACTAGAGAGTCACAATTGTGTGTTAAAAATTATGAAAGGCCCTGAGAGGTCTTAGAGTAAAATAATGCAGTAATTTGCCTTAATCCACTGTTTACCAGGTTTATTTGACCACATGCTACTTTCTTCAGGGAACACCTTTCAAAGACCTATCACACAGTATTGTACTGGATACTGGCTTCAGAAAGCTGATGTTTGCTCTCATTTATAGACTAAGCATGCTCTGCTGTATTGTCTCAGTGCATCTAAATGTACACATCTGTTCAGTGTCCACTAGAAACGATGCAAGGAGGGTCCAACACAGTGTTTACTTTGGAGACCTCGGGATAAAATTAAAGATGTATCACTTTTAAGTGGGAATGCAGTCACGGAAGCAGTCTGTAAAGTTCAAGACAGCTAGGCCGCAAAGACACGCTAGTCTGTGACACTGTGCTAACCTGCTGTTGTTCTCCAGAACTTCCAGGGCAACGAAGCCATGTTTGAAGCAGTCGAGCAGCAGGACATGGACGCTGTGCAGATCCTTCTGTACCAGTACACAGCAGAGGAGCTGGATCTCAACACGCCCAACAGCGAGGGCTTGACGCCTCTGGACATCGCCATCATGACCAACAACGTGCCCATTGCTAAGACCCTCCTGAGGACAGGAGCCAGAGAGAGTCCACACTGTGAGTAAACCTGAGCACAGCAGAGTAGGGTCAGACCTCAGCTTTCTGTCACTGAAACAGCCGTGCTGACCTTAGGAGCATGACTGACAATTAAGCATAGATTCTGAAATCTCTTACATGTTTTAATGGACTTCCATGCAACCAGTCATAGTGTTTCTCAGTCTAAGCACTGAGTTACATTCTAAATGTGGAACAGGAAGTATACATAGAAAAAGTTAATTTGTGTGTGATATTGTCTTCCTGTCCATAATCAATTTGGTGGCTTTATTCATTCATTCAACAAACACTGAGGACAGGGCACTGTTCTAGGTACTAAGAATGCAGTAGTGAGCAAGAGAAAATCCCTATTCTCATAGAAATTACATAACTAGTGGAGGGGACTTCCAATAAGCAAGTAAGGAGATAAATCAAAATATAAACTGAAGTAGTAATAAATACTATGAAGAAAATAAAATGAATGAGTGGCTAGAGGTTGACGGAGTGGGAACTCTGTGGATGGAGTGGAGTGCCTCTCTGATGGGGTGATATTTGAGCCTAGCTCTGTACAACATCAAAGAATGACCCATGAGGTGTGGGGTCAAATCCCAGGCAGAGCGGACATCAAGTGGAAAGGTGTGCTGCGGCAGGTGGGAATGAGACCGCCGTATCTGAAGAACGAGAAGGCTGGTGTGGCTGAAGCAAAAGGAACAAAGGAGAGACTGACTGCTGAGGAGGCAGATCATTCACGCCAGGGGCAGACATTCCCCTTGGACCTTAGTGTGATGGGGATGCAGGGCAGTTGCTGGAGCGGGTGAATGGTATGCTCTGCTTCACATTTTCGAAGGTCACAACAGGGCTCCAGAGAGCAGACAGCGGTGGGCCGAGGTGAGACTGGGGCAGGGGGCAGAGTGAGGAGTCTGTTTTAGTGGTCCACGAGACACGAGCAATGGCTTGAACTAGAATGCTAATGACATTGATGGCAGGTGGGGGTGGAATTCTGGATGTATTTCTTAACAGCATGATCGAGCTGTAACACACATGCCGTACAATTCACCCACTTAACGTGGACAATTCAGTGGTTTTTAGCATAGGTACAGAATTGTGACACTGTCATCACAATCAACTTTAGACCACTGTCATCGCCTCCCCAAAAAACCCAACCCCTAACCTCCCATTGCTCCCTGCCCTGGGCAACCACTAATCTACTTTCGGTTCCCATAGATTTGCCTATTCTGGACATTCTACATAAATGGAATCATATAATATGTGGTCTTTGTGAATGGCTTCTTTCTGGATATGTTTTGAAGTTGAGCTGAGATTACTAGCCAAAGGGAGCTGCTGTGGGATCAATGGCAGACCCTGCCCAGGAGCGGACGGGACAAAATCATACAACCCTCAGCCTGTGCCAGGCACTATTCTGAGCACTTTACGTGTATTCACGCCTTTAATCCTCACAGCCACATTCTGAGGTAGGCACTCACATTCCCCTCGGTGCAAACTCTCTGACCCAATGACCACAATGGCTCTGAGCCACAGTTTTTATGTTTCCTAAAAGAAAAAAGTAAACTCACCAAACTGTTAGTTTCACTAATACTGATTCACTTACTTCCAAGTGGTGAGACCCAGAAGGCTGAAAGAGAAGCAAGCAAATATATAATTAGAGGTCACATCTCTGGTTCTAAATTTCATCAACCCCTGCCACCCAAAGACTAGGTAGAGAGGCAGATCCTTGTATCAGAAAACTCGTTATTTGAAAAATGCTAAGCTTACCACATCCATGTCAAAGAGAGTGAGGGTTTGCATTTAGTAGGATCGGGGCTCTTCAATAAGGGCTTCATCATCAAAGTGCTGCTTCCTTTTAGTGGACTGGAGGATTTGCAGGGAGGGGCAAATAAGGCTGGAAGAAATCGAAAAAGCTTATTTGCTACCTTCCCATCTCTGCTGCAATAATGCCTGTGCCGATGACCTAGTGAGAGAGCGGTGGGAGAGAAGCAGAGGCCTGAGCAGAGAGAATGCAGACTGAGCCCCATTCTGTGGGAACAAGGAGACCATTCATCCAGATGTTGCCTGCACAGGGCTGGATGAAACATTAGTCCTACTTACCTGAGACGCTACAAAGAATTCCCCGTTTTTGTGAAACCAGTAAGACTCCCATTCTCCCCAAGCCCCTTTGTGCATAATTAAATCTCTATAAAAGAACCCAAGTACTAAATGTCTAGATAAACCAAAAGCAAATGTGTTCAAAGATCCCTGGTTTTTCTCATTCCCTCAAAAATGATAACCATAATCATCACCACAAAGTTGTAAACGACAATGAGAGGTAAACCCGGGTTTAGCCTCTGGGAAAGAGGACTCCTAAGTCACCTTGGCCACCCCACAACTCAAAGACACAGTGTGATGTACGACCCCCACACGTGTAAAAATGGCAAAGGGACCTTCACTGAGTACCTATGAAGTCTCCACATACGTATCTCCAGTTTTCACACTGGCCCTTTGGGGGAAGTAAGAGGGGAATATTATTAGCTCCACTTAAAGGGGAATTTTTTATCCTGAGAGGCTAAATGGCTAACCAAAAGTCACAAATCTATCAAAAAAAATAGGGATGTCAAAAACACAAGCCCAAGTCTGTGGAACACCCATGCCTGAGATCCTTCTATGCAAATTTACTGCCTTCCCAAACAACCAATAAGGAGGGCTGTGGCCAGATGCAGGGAGAGATGGGCCCTACATCTTTCCCTGTGTGCTGTTTGCTAACATCCTATGGTGCATTTCTTTATTCTGTTCTGTGAGCTAAGGTGCCACTCCTGTTGGAGACGGGCAGGACAACAGAACACAATCTGTCTTCATGGAGTTTTAAGTCACTTTACATATCAAGTACAAAAGAAAGAGAATTGCTCCTCTGCATGAGTATGAGCTAGCTTATGAGAAAAACCAGTTGCCAGTCAGAGCCAGATAATTAAATACCTGCTACAAATTGTTTCCCCGAAGCTGCTGAGAAAGGGTATAAGAGAAGAAAAATAACAATGAGGTCTTAAGTTCCTAGAGTGTTTTACACATTTCAAAAAAGCCTTTTCTGGCTTGAGAGTTGGTAGTTAAATAATTCTACAAAGCAAGTAAGTATTGGAGGCATGCATGGTTTGAACCCAGAACTTCGGTGTTTGTGGAAAAGCACTAACACATTTACTATCACACCATAGAGGCTCAATTCCTTCCTTCCCTGGTTCTCCACTTGCCCCTCTTCTAATGACTGTCAAGTATCTCAAAGCACAGTGCAGGGTTTCCAATAGGGCTTAATTTTCTGTCTTCCCTTCCCCTGGGTGTTCTCTTCTGAAAACTAGCCCAATACGCTTTCCACTATGCCAGCCAAGAATCCGGCACAACTCAGAAGAAAGTGCTCTGTAATTCTCCCCATTTCATAACAGGAATCACAAAGACACAGATGAGTTTAGGGACTTAACTCCCAAGCCATTGGTCTGGCCTGTCTTCAGCCTTTAGCTCCTCAAGCACAGAACTATACACAGGTGTTCTTTATAAAGAGGGCTTGAAGCTCAAGCATGTGCATTTCCTTACCATAGGGAAGTCCCACAGGTGGAGGCCCAAACTTGTGCATTGCCCCGAGGTTAAATATATTCAGAACCCCCACTTGCCCATTAGATGAATCTGCTGTCTTTATTCAGCGACTTTTTCTGTTCCTCCCACCTTTAGACAAGCAGCACAAAGCAATATTCATTCTAGAAGAAAACGTCAGTCGCTATTAAAATAGAATCCCAAGTACTTCCTCTCTGATGGGAGCCCTGTGCTCAGGAAACAGGCACCGACTCTGAAGGCCTGCAGTAGGAGAGCTCAAGTACAGAGGCACCTCGGGACCCCTGGGGCTGTGCCTTTGCTTGCTCCATCCATTCAGTGTCCAGTCGCCGTGACTCACGCTCCATTGAACAGCTGCTATCTGAGAAAGACTTGTCTGCATGTGGGAAAGTCCCCAGTCATAAACCGCCCCCCTTTATCCTGACTAACTCATACCCTGCTCCCACCCTCAAATCACACTTCCACAGTCTCCAGAGGAATTTGCTGAATCATCAGTGAGGTCTTTGCCTTTCTGAGGCTGCTCTTATTTGGCACCATTTAGGCTCTGTAAATAGGAATCATAAAGAAGCCCATTCTTTTTGGACACCTACTGTGTGCAAATCCTGTAACTCACATGGATTTTGCCTCACCTTTTGATCCCGGTACCTGGCACATAGTAGGGATTCAGAAATTTTCTATTGTAACTTTAAGCCCTGTCTTGTGATGCTGGGAATTGCAGATATCCAATTTTAGCTCATACACACAAACACACTTTGTGTGCGGGGCTCGTACAACGTATGGGGAAAAACCTCTAAGTCTTCCAGCAATTTATTTGTACTTTGGGGGACCTTTTGTTGTTGTTGTTGTTGTTGTTGTTGTTGTTTTCCAGGTTCTGTTGTAGGATTTGGTTGTAGGTGTAGCCTGCTGGGCTTCATCTTTACACTGCTTAGTAACGTGGAGGTAAGGACGGTGGAACGCTCCTCACTCTTCGTCTTTCGGCCCTTTCCTGGGGCAGCGTTCTCCCTTCTCCCCAGAGCCCCTCCTGTCTCTCTGCATTTCCGGGTGCACCCCTCTCTCTCACTCTCTTGGACACTGCCTGTGGAACTAGGAAATGTTGCCCAGAATGAGTTATGTTCAGTTACTTCATAAAATGCAACTGGGAGTAAGTGTCACCTGAGCACGGCACAGACACCAGTGTCACAGCTTTGGCAGGCTCGTCAGGATGCACCCCTCGTTTCTGCGGTAGTCCAGGGCTGCTGCTGCTGCTGGGACTGGTTCAGGGCACGTCTAAGAGGTGTGACTATAAACTAATGAGGCCGGCTTTATGTAAACAAACACACCAGCAAGTCTACAGTCCGCACGAATGCTCTCCTTTAACACGGTCCTCAGGGGAGACCCCACACTTGCTCCAACAGTGCTGCCATTGCTCTAAACACTTTTGGATTTGTCCTCGGAGCCAGTTTATGAGAAAATCTGACTCGCTGCTTAGAGTCACACCTGATTTTTGTTCCAAAACAGCACTGCCCAGCGTCATCACCCTCCACGTTCACCAGACGTGATTTAGAGAGGGTTCCTGAGATCAAATCCACCCTCAAAGGACAAAGATTTGCAACCATTAAGAATATGTAAAGAACAAGCCTTGGACAGGTTTGTAGAATGAGTTTCCAGATATTTTTGACCTGCTTCATTAAAACAGGGGGACAAATCCTCGCCCAGGCTTGAAAACCTGTTCCTGGAAACTCATGTCCTGCTGCTCACCCCTCACCCTTGATATACCAGCTCCACCAGCCTCCATGCGGCCCCTTCAATGTGCCACACTTCTTACCCAGAGGGCCTTCAGATGTGCTATTTCCTATATATGAAAGGCTTTAAATCTTGACCGTCACATGGTCAGCCCCTTCTTAACATTTCAGCTTCATGAGAGACTTTCTCTGGCCACCGAGTCCAAAGGCTAAAGTCACTTTATTTCAGTTTAATTTAATTACATCACTTTATTTTAATTTTCCTAACAGCATTTATCACTATATGATATTTTTCTGAATATTTTTATTTGCTTATTTTCTGTCTCCCCTGCATTAGAATGTAAACTCCACATAAGTGGAACTTATCTGTCTCATTTATCACAATATCTCTAGCAAACAGTAGATGCTCAATAAATGTGTTTAATAATTGAATGAATCCCAAGGCTACTCCTACTTAAGGGTATGACTATATTATTTATTTTGAAGGCAATGATTTTAGTAAATATTAAGTGAACTGATCTTTTTTTATGTTTCCAAATAATTATGTAGATGTCAAGTGGCCACATCCTGAGTTATAGTTACCTACTCTTAAAGAGTTGATAATTGTCTTTTCATTCTTTTGTTTTTGATTTCTAAATATACACAGAACACACAGTGCATTCTCCTGGTCAAAAACTACAACTTTATAGACAAAGTTAAAAGATCCCTTTGACAGCCCGCTCAACACATGTGTGTGCATCTGCACACACCCACAGTCTGGGCCCCTGCCCCTGACTCCCTGCAGCGTAGCCGCTCCCATCTTCCTGAGGCCTGACTGATCTGGAGGACACGCTCCAAGCTTGCTCAGAGCACTGCTGACAGGAGACCCGTGTTCCTTTCTGCACGGGCCTCTCCGTAGAGCTGCTCCCTGACATGGCAGCCGGCTTTCCCCAGAGCACATGATTGGAGAGAGAGAAAGGGAGAGCGCAACCAAGACAAAAACAACAGTGTCTTTTATAACCCACTCTCAGAAATGATAAATTACCATTTGTCCTGAGCCTTGCTCACACAGACCAGCACCGGTGCCATGGAGGAGGAGGGTGTGGTTAGCCAGAGACAGCAGTCACTGAGGCCACCTGGAAACTGGGTACCCCACTACCTACCTAGGACTAATGAGAATTAAATGTAACAATAGCTTTAAAACATTTCCCTGGCACATTATAAATGGTCAAAAAAGTTGGTAGCCAGTATAACTTTCAAAAATGAAATAAAACCCAAGAGTTTCTAATAAAGAATTTAAATGTTTTATCCATCTGTTATACAGTTTATGTTATGAAGGTACTGCCCAATACGAGCACTTTTTAAAGTTTATAGAATTTTATGTTCTAAAACTTCACTGTCTAATACAGGAGCCACTAGCCAGAAATAACTCTTGAGTACTTCAGATGTGTCTGATCCAAATGAATTCTAAATGTAAAATTTACACTGAATACATATCACATTAATAATTTTATATTGATTACATACAGAAATAATTTTAGATCTATTGAGGTAAATAAAATATATTATTAGCATTAATTTCACCTATTTCTTTTTTACTTTTAATGTGACTACTAGGACATTTTAAATGCTGTGGCTCACACTATATTTCTGCCAGGTAGCACTAAAAACACTAGCAGAAGATATGGTTATCCTCTTTCATTCTTCAACTTTCTAAAAACATCATTGGGTAATCTGCTTTACAGTTCCTAAATAATTTCTCCCAGTGTTTTGTGTGTTTGTTTTAGAGAAAATGTCCATTTGCCACTTGGAGTTTGGGAGACCTGGGCAGGAAGTCCCTCTCTGTGTCACTGGCTCTGGCTTCTTAAAGGACTACAATTGCAACCTGAACGATATAATGTAGACTTTGTGAATCCACGCTCTGCTGGAAAGTAGCAGAGAAAAACATTCCAGAGCCCCATGTCCAGGGTGTAATGAGTTCTAAGAGAAGAAAGTTCCACAGTAATTAAACTGAAAGATTTAATCTCCAAATCTCTAAAACATTTTTGGAACCACACTCTCCAAGTCTTTGGGAAAACCTGAAAATGAGTGAAGTCAAAGCGAATTTTGAGTCCTAAACCTTAGCAAGATGGGTTAACTAAAACTCACGGTTTGAGTTTTTCTGATGTGAGAATGTTTGAATTAAAGAACATTCAATTATTGGAACACCTCTATATTATTTCTTTTGATGTCCCTACCTGAAAACAAGTCAGTTGTGAGGTTGTTAGGAAGCTGTCACTAATGATCAGCAAAGATAAATTTTATTAACTACTATTTTTCATTGCCCAGAGGATATTGGCTTATAATGCAAGGTTTATACCTACATGACCTTGTTTATTCCTTTGAAATAACAGACAGGGTTGAAATTGACACCACTTAGTACATAAGATTTCTGAATGATAGCTGGAACAGAAAATTTTTATCTGGGGAAAGAGTTTTTTTTCATTTTAATTTTTTAAATTTTATTTATTCATTTTTAGAAAGAAGGAAAGGAAGGGAGAAAGTGAGGGAGAGAAACATCAGTGTGTGAGAGAAACATCAATGTACGGGGAGAAACATCAATCCACTGCCTCTCGCATGCCCCCAACGCGGGACCTGGCCCACAACCCAGGCATGTGCACTGACCAGGAATCAAACTGGCAGCCTTTTGGTTTGCAGGCTGGTGCTCAGCTCAGTCCACTGAGCCACCCAGCCAGGGCAAGAAGTTTTGTTTTGTTTTGTTTTTAATGCAAGAACATAGAGCTATTTTATAAAACCAAGTATCTTATTTATTTATACAGAACAATGGGTGTAACAATCGATACAAGCCTCCACTAATATAGAGCCTTCTCTGTAAAGGTTATCACTAATTTATGACAACTTGTGAGATGGGTGCACAGCGGTGAGACACTTAGGCTCAAGATGTCAGCATAACTGGTTAGGGTCACACATTCATAAGGGCTTATAGGGACCCTAAAGCCCTTTTACCATCTTACCTCCACTTTGGAAATAATAGGAAAGCAGACTTCAGCTCAAGATAAGGAAGCTTTTTAGAATTAAATTAAACTCTTTAAGTTAAAATTAAAAGTGAAGTGAAGGAAGTCATACAGGGCCAAGGGCACTACAGGAAAAGGCCCCCAAGGCCAGCTGTAAGGCTTCCTTTGGGCACTAGATTGAACACTGGTCTCAGGGCCAGTTTTTCCCATCAGTGAAACCATGGAAAATGCTACTAACAATAGAAAAGCTACTTGCTAAATTGAAAAATGGTTTATCATTAGTAATGGGCAAATGCATTCATTCTTTTCAGGCAGTTGTTCCCTAAAAGACTCAATTAGAAAATTAAAGTTAGTGGGAATTTAGGTTGCTTCCACATCTTGGCTATTTTAAGTAACACTATAATGAACAACAGAAGACTAGATAAAGAAAATGTGGCACATATATACAATGGAATAGAGTACTGCCAAAAAAGAATGAAATCTTATCTTTTGTGACAACTGAGTGAACCTTGAGGGTTTTATGCTAAGTAAAATAAGCCAGGTAGAGAAAGACAAACACCATACCATTTTACTTACGTGTGGAATCTAAAGAACAAAACAAACAAACAACACAGAAACAGACTCAGATACAGAGAACGCATTGACAGGTCACCATACGACCCGTCAGATGAGCAGGGGACTGGAGGGCTGGGTGCAAACAGTGAAGGGGTTAAGAAGTACAAACTGGTAGTCACAAAGCTGTCATGGGGATGAAAACTACAGCATAAGGAATATAGTCGATATTATAATATGTATGGTGCCCGGTGGGTACTGGAAATATGACGGCAGGGTACCATGTTGTAAAAGTGCGTGATTGTCTCAAACCACTATGCTATACACCTGAAACTAATATAAAATAATACTGAATGTCAATGGTAATTTTTAAATTTTTTAATTAAAAAATATTCACCTTCATACTTAAAAATTCATTAAAATTAGCTTATGTTTTACCCTCATTATATTTTCAAGCTTTTAAGTAATTATCAACCAGGTCCAAATTTACCAATTGCAGGGCAAGGGTGAAATTAAGATCTAGTAAGGCAAATAAGTAGTTGGTGATCTGTAGTTTAGGTTTCGATGGTGAAGAAAATCCACTCAGTCTGATCATTATTTATCTCAGGATTTAAACAGTAACCCTAATTGTATTCTTTGAACACCAAGTGGCTGCCCCTCCCCCAACTCCCACCCAGTAGTTAATTAGCTGGGCAGGTCTTATAACAAATACCCACTCAGAAACACTGGGTGGTAGAAATGCTGTTGATAATTAAACACCACAATAGCAAGGAGCCTATTTCAGGAGCCGCCGAGTGGCCTTGCCCCCGCCGGACGGCTCACCACACACTCACAGACCCTCTATTGTGCTGGCTGTGGCCGTGCAGAGGGATGGCTGCTTGGCTGGAGAAGGCATCAACTGCAGTCAGAGAAAAGGCCAAACCTTGCAAACAGGTCCAGGAGTTCTGGACTCAGGGGGGAAATATTCAGAGGGTGGAAGTGAAAGGGGAATGGATCCAAGAATAAGAGGGGTGGATGGGCAGGAAAATCAATCATAAAATAGACATGGCCTTTCTAGTTTCTATATCCAACCAACCAACCAAAACGAATTCACCAATCTCATGACAAATAGGTAGCAATTGGAAAACTGCAATACATAAATAATACGTTAATTTGCATTCCACTTGGTGTAGAGGAAGTTCATTGAGTTTTTTAAGGTTTTTAAGAAAACCTCAAATCATCATCCCACCTCCCTGGGCTCAGTTTCTTCATCTTAAAATAAGGGGGATGAAAAGGTTCTCACCCTGGGGTGGCACAAACAGCAATGGGGCCCCCAAAGGGATCGAACACCTGAACTATCACGCTATTATTCAAGATAAAACTACACATACACAATCTAATATAATCATCATTTGTACTTGCTTTTGCCTAAAATATATTAACCAAGTTTGTTAGGTTGATTATCTCATACTGAACAGATGCTTCTGTTGGAAGTTATATAGGTCATTCACAACAGGGAGAAAATGATTAATTTATGAGTCAGCTGATTTGGTAGTCAATAAAGAAAATCTTTCAAAAGAGAGTGTTTTATTAAGCTATTAATTTGGTGAACTGGCTGGAAACCACTGGCTCAGTCAGTGCCTCTCCAACTCCGCATGGAATTACCTCTAACAACAGAGGCAAGTGAGCACATTCCCAGGGGCACCTGGAGACTAGGTCTGGAGGGAAGAAAATAAATTTCTATAAAGTTTCCCTTTTTTAAAAGATCGTCAATTTGGGGGAAAATTTTCCATTCTCCTCCATAACAGAAGTATTCGTTTTAGTATCTAAATAACGTGCTTTCACCCAAACCTGCATGAGAAATTTGGTGCTCCAGGAAGATGCACCTATTCATTCTGTGGCTGTAAAGACACCCACTGCACCCCACCAACACCAGCACATATCATGTTATGAAGTGGTTTAGGGATCCAGTTTGAGAAGCACAGGGATCCAGCTGACCTTGCAAAATTCACCTGGCCACAAAATTCTGTGGATCTGCCTTGTTCATCTATGAAAAGGCGAAAATGCTTTAAGGTGATGAATCCCTTTACCCCTACAGCTCAAATGGCATCATGTCCACAAGCTAGAAGGAAGGCGAAAGTCTAGAAACAAAACATCTTATGCTAGGGAAAGGAGGAAAAATTTCAGGGGAAGCCAAGCAGAGCTCCAGAGAAGCTGTCCATCTGAAATGCCACCTGGAATTCACACCAGTAATAACTGTTGTGAATATAAAAATTAATAGGGGGGATTTTATAGTATTAGAGAAATTTATTTTTATAAATCATGTGTCTATCACCCAAGTGTTGACGCATGCATGCAATTCAAACATCAGGCTTACAATAAAAAGCTCACTGAATGACTTAGCAAGGACAATTCCCCCATTTTCTCTATAATTTGGAGTGGAAGGAGGAGGGGGCAGTGGGTAGAGGGTGCAGTTACTGGGTCAATTAATCAACCTGAAAACTGTGACACAAACTCTGACGCCTAACCTATGTCTAAAAATACACAAATGTATACGAATTTGTTTTAAACTGTCAATGCCTATATTTAGGACCTTCCCAGCAAGGCTATAATGAGACTGTGTTTGAGGGCTTCAGTCATAGCAGACTCTACCATTAATCTGAAGTTAGTTAAATTAACAGCATTTAGTACTGACTTGTCAATCTCACTGCTCCAGGAAATTGCACCTTGAGGCTACTAATATTGCCAATTTTTCCACTGGAGTATGCGCCCGCGTGTGTGTATGTGTATTTTTTTTCTCCAAAACCTCCGTGTTCATACACCATCATTGCTTCCCTACGTCCACAGCACTTATATTATCATTTATTCTGGCCTCCTTTAGCCTTCCCGGGGGATTCTGCATAGTGTAGCTGCTCAGTGAAAGAGTTTTTTAGCTTTATATTTATTTGTTTATTTTTCTGTCATGGCTCATGACTGAGGCTTTAAAAAAAAGTGTGACAGTATTTAGAGTACATGATTGACTGCTACAGCAACATTCATTAACCATGACAAATCTGCAGCAAAACACAGTCCTGAGTGTTCTAAACAGCAACTTTAAAAAGAAAGAAAGAAGAAAGAAAGAAAAAGAAAAAAAAAGACTCAACTAATTTTTCATTGACCTCATCGGTAAATAAATTTAAACTGATGGTGAGCAGGGGCAATAATAAATTAGTATTCATTTCCTGTAATTAATGCAAACATGCCTATGAACACAGAGAATATGAATATATAACCACCTAATTTCCATTTCAAAATACACCTAACAAATTTTCACTTGAGTTATCTTCATAATATTTTCCCCCTTCATTAGAAGAATGAAATGTTGGGTTCTCTCCCACCCACCAGGGGGAAATATCGTTTTGGTCGCAGAGAGTGTCGGTGACAGATCTGCAGAACTTGATTCTGATCTGTGTCATTGCTTGGTCCCCTACCACATGCCCATGCTAAGGCTGTCTTCCTTTATCACTGGCCAACAAGGGCTCCTCTGAAGTGACCAGGTGACCACCTTGGCAGGCCCTCACACCCGTGAGAGCCACCGCCAGAAGCAGCCTCCTAGCCTGGCACAGAAGGTGGAATATCCTTGACAGAAGCACTCACTCACACAAGGTCAGGTCAGGTATACAATATGATGTGAATCAAACAAAGATGACCATGCACTGAGTAAAACAGAAATACTCCTCGTGACCTCTCTCAGCAAGAGAGGCTAGTAGCACTTGCTCCCTTGGGCACGGGCATCTCCAGAAACCATTCCCACTAGCAGACCACAATCAAAGATCAATGTCTGATCACACTCAGGTCACCCAGCTTTCAGAACTATCTAGACCTACTGTGGCAGCAGTAGTAGAACACTTCATTTTGTTTTATTTTTATTTTCTGTAGTAGTAGAACACTTTGTTAGTAGTCAATACATTGACTAATATCCACAGAATTATGCCACTAAGATACACATAGAAAAATGTGTGTGAGCTGGGCAGAAAATGATAAGACCAGAAAATTTGAATCAGGCTCTACCAAAACAAAAAAAGAACAAACAACTTTGGCAGAATGCAGCTTGCCTCATTGATGACTTTTCCCAGGGCCTCCCTTGCCCTACGGAGCTTTAGCCCCTAAGTGTTTGTGCCTCTGAAGATCACAGAAATGAATGTGTGCCATCTGGATTAGAAGCGGTCCTCATGGGCACTTGATAGCGGAATTCTAACTGATGACAGCTAAGCAGCTACATGGAGTGCGTGTCACGAGAGGGCCAGAGGGCAATGGGAATATCTTAAATTGATGGATTTACAATTTGGTCTAGTTGTGAATATCACTAATTAGATCTTATCGTAACAAGACATTAATAATGAACATAGATCCCACTTTCTCCAGGCCTTTTTTAAAACCCATAGTGGACTCAGCTCTCTTGCCAGCCAGGCAGTACTTCCCCAGAAAGAAAAAGAGTCACCCATTTCTTTCTGTTTAGTTGTCAGCCTGGAAAGCCGAGCAATGCACCTCAACACACTAGTGCAAGAAGCGCAGGAGAGGGTGAGTGAACTGTCTGCTCAAGTGGAGAATGAAGGATTCAGTCTGGACAACACAGAGAAAGAGAAACAGCTGAAAGCTTGGGAGTGGAGGTATCGGCTCTACAGACGCATGAAAACAGGCTTCGAACATGCAAGTGAGTATAAGCAGAGGACTTCTACGTTTAACTAGACCAAACCTTGTTTGAGAAAGCCAGGCCTTCTTTTACTGATTTTTTTGTAACACGACAGGGTCATGGATGGCCGTTGTCAGCCTGTCTGGAGCAAGGGCTCTGAGAGGCTGTAAAAGGACCTTTTGTCTTGCTTGATTTTCTGGCTCCTGATAGGTTCTCTGGCCACAGCCATGAGGCTTCAGTGCTGCTGGCCTCCCTCCACCGTGTCACACTCATCTAGCACTTTCCACCCGTTACGCCCTAATGCCTAATGACCTGGATGGTCTGATGCCCTAAGTGGCTATATTTTGGGATGTGGAGGTGGAAAAATATTTGTTTGCCTATTTGTCCAGTTTCTGCTTCAAGCTCAAGTTTAAGCTGTTTTCAACTCTCTACTGCATTTTTAATATAGAACTTATGTAAACTGACCTTCAGTTAGTACAGGCTGTAGAGGACAGTCAATCAACCCATGAATTATGCTTTTGTGTGCACTTCCATTCTCTTCTACTGATTCTTTTTGTTAGTTTAAGAAAGTCTTGTTTCTGGGTAATACTAGCACTGGAAGGTACTGCTTAGTGCAGCCTCTGATATAAAAAAATATAGAAAATTCAAATAGTTGTAAAATATTAAACTTCTATTCCAAAAGGAAACTTACTTAAACAACAGAAAAAAATAGAACTATATTGAAATTTTAAATATAAGGGAAAGGGAAGTTCATTAGTTTGTAAGTTATCTGCCTCTGCTCTGGTGACTTTAGTTGTGATAAAGACCACAGGTGGTGAAAATCTTGTTTTCCAAAATATTACTGTAAACTAAATTCCAAAACTAGGCCTAATGCTTTCTGTTGAAACAAATAATTTAACCAACATGAAAGAAAGGTTGCTTTTAATATCAACATCTCTGAAGCAATGCTGATATGTTTGCTCTTTTAGTAAAAAAAAAAAGTTCAGCAATCATTTTAATAAGTGCATTTGCTATTGTGCTTCAATCAGGACAAATTAATATTAGAAGTCATTTTTAGACTTGATATCAATTTTTAATTTTCTAAGTTATAAAACACCTTCTAGTGTTAAGGAATACCTAATACCATCAGAAATCTGCTAGCAGACATGACATTTGCCCATGAATTCTTTCTCAGAAAAATACCACTGTGTAATATGAGGCAGCATGGCAGCAAAGGAAGTTAACCTTCCACACTGGGAAGAGCCCAGCATTGGGCATCCAAAGTCATGAGCTTTCATCCTAGCTGTGTCTTCATTGTGTCCTTAAACAGGTCACTTAGCCCCTTTCAGCTGCAGCTTCCTCATCCTAAAAGAGAGGATGCTGTTATTTGCCCTTTCTACCCAACAGGGTTGCAAAAAGTGTCCCATGAAATGATTTACACAAAAGTACTTTATAAAATGTAATAATTCCCGCTAACGCTTTTCTAGCCTCAGCTGGTCCAGCCAACCTCCTATTGTGTTTCTGGGATATTTGGGGAGGCTTAACTGGTACTATTTACCCCTTTAAAAGATGTTCTAATGATCAAATAAGACCAAGATGGCAACAAATAAAGGCCATTGAGACCTCTAATGAAAATGTTCAAAAGCAAAAGCTATTAGGCTCTACAAACAAATGTTTCTATAGTGTGTGTTTCAGGGTGTCCTTTGAAGATGCAGGAACACTGTTTGAAAAGGATTTGCTTTGTTAAGTTCCTGTGTTTTTTCCTTCTGTCTCAGGAGCCCCCGAGGTGCCAACCAATGTCTGTCTCATGGTAACCAGCAGCACATCGCTCACTGTCAGCTTCCAAGAGCCTCTGAGTGTCAACTCCGCTGTAGTAACCAGATATAAAGGTACTGTGCTCTAGATGTTTTTTTCATTGCTCCTTCTTAAAAAACAATCCATTGTTTGGGGACCAGTTGTGCATTTTGTATGTTTGCTTCCAGCTGACAGGCTGTTGTTTCATTCCATGTGGAGTTGAAATATTTCTACATACAGAGCAAAAAAGTGACAGAATAAGTCACAGAAAAGATGAACCACAAGACTGGGCTGTTATTCCAAGCTCCTCAATTAACATTACTTTTCCTATCCTATTTGCAGAGGACCTGCTCTGTGCATAGCATAAGACTGGGGACAGGACTGAGGAGGACACACTAAAGAATCAGCCTGGCTCCAAGGAGCTCAGAGGCTTGGCCATGGAACATACTAAATAGGGGGGCATATATTATAAACTGATAGCTGCAATGGCAGGTAACTAGAATTGAAGACTGAAAAACCCAACAACAAAAAATATAGTGCACTGGAGCTCAGAAAAGAAAGAGATGGGGAAATAATAGGCTCAGGAAGGCCCCAGAGTGGAGGTAGCATTGGGGCCTGGCTGTCAAGGATGGCTAGGATTTGAACCAAAGGTAAACTCCCAAGTGGAAAGAACAGTGAGAACAGGTATGAAAGTGAGAAAAGGCGGGACAAGTAAGGAGAATAAGAGAATATACTGAAGGAATAGAAAATAGCGTGGCTCCAGGGGAGGGGAAGGATCATGACAAGATGCAGTGAAATTAAGATTAGAGAATCAAACTAATGTTGGGAGGTAAGGGTGGGATGAGGCTTGAAATCAAGATTAAGAAGTTAGACTCTTTGATAAAGTCTGCAGTCCACTGTATAAAATAAAGATAATATTGGAAGAGATATAGATTTAGAATAAGAAAATGAATTAGGAGACAGCTACACACAAGTAAATGAAACTCGAGCACCAACATACACCATACACAAAAATAAATTCAAGGTGGATAAAAGATTTAAATATAAGTCATGATACCATTAAAGTCCTAGAGGAGAACATAGGCAGGAAAACCTCAGATATTTCATGCAGCAATATTTTCACTGATATGTCCCCTAGAGCAAGGGACATAAAGGAAAGAATAAACAAATGGGATCTCACCAAAATAAAAAGCTTCTGCACAGCTAAAGAAAACAGTATTAAAATAAAAAGAGACCAACCATATGGGAAAACATATTTGCCAATGATACCTCAGACACGGGTTTAATCTCCAAAATATATAAAGAACTCACATGACTCCACTCTAAGAAGACAAGCGACCCAATTAAAAATGGGCAAAGGACTTGAACAGACACTTCTCCAAGGAGGACATACAGAGGACCCAGAGAAACATGAAAAGATGCTCAGTATCGCTAGCTATCAGAGAGATGCAAATTAAAACCACAATGAGATACCGCTTCACACCGGTCAGAATGGCCATCATAAACAAAGCAACAAACAACAAGTGTTGGAGAGGTTGTGGAGAAAAGGGAACCCCACTGCACTGTTGGTGGGAATGCAGACTGGTGCAGCCACTGTGGAAAACAGTATGGAGTTTTCTCAGAAAGCTAAAAATGGATCTACCTTTTGACCCAGCAATTCCACTGCTAGGATTATATCCCAAAAACCCTAAAACACCAATCCAAAAGAACCTGTGCACCCCAATGTTCATAGCAGCACATTTTACAACAGCCAAGTGCTAAAAGCAATCTAGTTGCCCATCAGTAAATAAATGGATCAAAAAACTATGGTACATTTACACAGTGGAATTCTATGCAGCAGAAAGAAAGAAGGAGCTCCTACCCTTTGTGACAGCATGGATGGAACTGGAGAGCATTATGCTAAGCGAAATAAGCCAGGTGGTGAAAGACAAATACTGTATGATCTCACATTTAACAGGAACCTAATCAACAAAACAAACAAGCAAGCAAAATATAACCAAAGACACTGAAATGAAGAACAGGCTGACAGTGACCAGAGGGGAGAGGGGAGGGAATTTCAGGGAAAAAGGGAAAGGATTCACAGGAACAAGTATAAAGGACACAAGGACAAAAACAAGGCGGGTGGAAATGGAAGGGAGGTGGGGAGGGTTGGGATGGCGCTAAAAGGCAGAAAATTGTACTTGAACAACAATTAAAATAAAATAAAATTTACAAAATGAATTAGGAAGCTAGCCAGGAAAGAGGTCATAACAGCCTGACCCCACTGGTATAGCAACCAGGAAAGGAGAGAGAGCCCAGAGGAGGAGGAGAATGCCGTTGTTATGATGATAACAGCCATGGCTTACATAGCGCCTAGCAGAGTGTCCAGTCTTTGGGCATCTCTGGGCCACACTGGAAGAAGAAGAGCTGTCTGGGCCACACATTAAACACACAAACACTATCAAAAACTGATGAATGAAAAGAAAGGTTTTAAGTAAATTTACAATTTTGTGTTGGGCCACATTTGTAGCCATCCTGGGTCACATGCAGCCCCAGCTTGGACACCCCAAACCTTATATGCATTAACTCTATTTAGACTTCACAACAACCCTATGAGGTAGGTACTGGTAAGATTCCCACTTTGCAGATGAGAAAACTGAGCCAATGAGGTTAAGGAATTTGCCTAAGGCTCCCAGCAGAGCCAGAAGTATCTCATGTTGACACTTGAATATGGTAGACAAAAAGAAATCTATTTCCCTGATTAAAGAACTCTTGTGGAAATACCATGAACAGTTCTAAAACCTGATAAAGCTTTCTACACCTATTCCAAGATGCCAGGCCACTAGGTAGGATTTCTGTGTCCAGGTCACTGCTCCTCCCTTTGGGCCACAAATACATCCAGGTAGTATAGGCACATCTTTTCTCTTTACCAAGCCCTGTTCCCGTGTCTGCAAACAGGACTCTCCCCATACCATAGCTTTCTGGGGAACTGCCAGACCACTCCCCTCTCTGTTTGTAATACCTTAGGAAGAGAGCTCTGAATTGGTTATCACTTTGGGTTTCCTGTCGCAATCTAAAACAGTGACTTGCAACCTTTTTCAGCTCACGGCATACATAAACTACTAAAATTCCGTGGCACACCAAAAAAAATGTTGTATTTTTTGCAGATGTTACAAAAAATAGGTATAATTTTGATTCATTCACACCAGATGGCTATTGTTGTGCTGGCTGTTGTCCTATTTTTACTTGACAATCTAAGGGAAAGGAGGTCATTGCCCCTGACTAAATAGTCAGGTATTACACATTTTAAAAATTCTTGCAGCAAAATTCTTGTAGCACATCGGTGTGCCAGGGCATGCCAGTTGGAAATCGCTGTGCTAAGAGAAGGCAGCCTGAGGGTGCTGGCAACAACAGATAAATGAAGCCACCCAGGATGACCTCCCACAGCCATCCTCTGATACAATTCTGATACTTTCCTCCGTTGTCTCATCTGCCAAGACTTTCTGAAATTCAGAGCAAGTTTTTGGTTGGCAATGTCAGACATGGGCATTTTTCTCTATCTCTTTCCTGCTCAGGATTTTGATAAAGGGTTTCATCTGTGCTGCCCAACTTGACATTTGCTTCTTACATTTGATTAGTGAGCTACGAGGAGCTAATTTATCTAGACTGTCAGCTACTTAATACCTGGCCACAAAGCCAGCAAATTCTATCCACATTCGCATATTAACGCGTCTCATCTCAGGAGACTTGCACTTGGGTGAGGTTGAACTGAAAGGTCACAAGTGGGTTCTGTTAGTAACTGGAGGAGATTAATTAAGCATTATAAATAGAATTGTCTGTTGCATTATGGAGTAGGTTTCCTTATGCTAATTTATAAGGTCATAAATTGAGTCCTTAACCTGACCACTCTCAAGGATTATTTAAAACAGAGACAGGGCAGTCTTTAATTCAGGGTTGAAGTGAATTACTATACCCAGAGACAGGACAGTCTTTAATTCAGGGTTGAAGTGAATTCATTAATTTTGGAAATACTAGAAAAATTACTCTGAGACAAGGCTAATTGTTTTGTTTGCTTTAGAAAAAGAAGAAACAATGAGAATTCCACCAAATGAAATGGCAACGATCTAACTGACCCTGCAGTGTTTAGGGCTTGGCAAAAACATCTCACACTGCTCTCCAGAATCTCTGGGTTCAGCAAAACCTCAAGCCTATTTTGACAACTGGATGTTTTCCCCCTTTGTGCTTAAGCCAGTGTTTGAAAGAAAATCTGAATCCTCTGTTTCTCACTTGTTTACATTCAACTCATCAACATGCTGGTTTTTTTAAAAAGTTCATTGATATCCAGAAATCCTTCTAAGAGCACCTCTTTATAAGCTTTCCTCGGGCCCAAGGGCCACGCACCAGGCCAAATGCCATCACAACTTAGGGATGAAAGGTATCAATTTCAGCTTCAAACACAGGAAACAGTTTTGAGGGAGACCCACTGGATTTTTCTGCCTGCAGCTCCCCTGGATGCAGGGAAGTGAGGCCAAAAGGGCTACTATCTGTCTCTAGGAGTTTCCTCCATAAAGAGCCTTGGCATCTGGTCCCATCTCACCAATTGTCATAGTTTACAGAGCACAGCTAGAGCTACTTCAGATGCTTCAATGCTTTGGAAGATCGCCAGGACTTGGTTCTGCCTTCTCTCCTCACTGCCTTGGGTGACCTGCCTGATGCTCTCATTTGCAGAGAATGTGTCATTTCTCTGCAGGCCCAAGAGTAGAAAACATTTTTAGAAATGATTTTGCTGTTCTCTGCAGGGTTTGGAGTGGATAGGAAGGTATCCTGTAACAGGTGCAGTAAAGCATCTGTTTTCCATCCACAGGATGAATTATTTTCTAGTTTTCACAGGTTTGCCTTGAAGCAGTCAGACTTTGGGGTCTGCCAGTTGTGAGATGCAGCTGTCGGTGCTCCAGAAATGTGAATGTCCTGTTCGAATGGCGCCTGTCCCCATCTCTCTTCCTGCCTTGTTCCCTGATTAGAAACCACCACCCTAGTTCCTCCCTGTCATAACAAATTACCTAACTGTTCTTCATTTGGTGGCATTTTTAAAAAATTAAAATGCATTTCTCCTTGTAGAGATTGCCAGGACCTCTCAGCTGGTAGTGTATCTGCCTCTGCAAAGACCAGGTGGTTGCCTCTACCAGCCATCACCTCCAGCCTCTTTCTCAGAAGCAGCAGCCAAAGAATTCCAGGGAGATATCCAGTAGCATTGCAGCTTCTAGGAGAAAGAGTATACCATTTGCCCATTAAAACCCTCAGGGTTGATCATTTATAATAGCAGTGTAAACTTGATCATGACTTGATCACTTGGGCCATCTTTTCACCAGAGTTGAGAAAAACTTGACTTCATGGGATTTGGGGGCACACTGTTTAGTAATTTAAATTATTTTTATGCCTTCTATTCTTTCCCTCCTACCTCTCACAGTCAAAAAGATACTTGTCTACCAAGAAAAATGTATTGCATTAGAGAATATAACTATTTTCCAAGTCTAATTAATTAAGGATTAATATGATCATAAGCATGATGTGGCTATCTACCCTCATGATTAGATTGAAGTAGTATCATTCCATAAAGCAAAAAGATTTATAACTTGATTTAGACTGTTGGGAAGGAGTAAAGCCAAACATTTGCAGGTGAGAACAACAAGGAGAGGCAGAGGGTTATATCCAGAGGACATGAAATTCAGTGGAGTAATATATTTTTGCCTGCAAGTAAAAATGTAACTAAATATATGCTGGAGATAAACAGAAGGCCCAGTGGCAGTGAGAGAATGGCAACACCACTCAGGTCATTTCTTCCAAGCTACAACAGCCTTTGTGCGTCCTTAGTCCTTGACACCTCTGCTGGTTGCTGAGTTGTCGGGATCCAGGCAGTTGACTCTTTAAATGCCGTGTAACCCACCTTAAAACCTTCCACCAATGTAACCCACCTTAAAACCTTCCACCAACGTAACCCACCTTAAAACCTTCCACCAATGAGATACGTTGCATGGGGTTACATAAGAGAAAAACTTGGGATTTACCCTTCCCTCAATGTCACATCCCCAACCACCAAGTTCATCTCTGATACATTTGCTTACAAATCCTTTCTTGGTGAATGTACACATATATGTATATGCATACAATGTATAGTTTTGTTTGTGAACTCAAATATAAATATGATCACCCTATCTATCTAATCTATCCTACAACTAGTTTTTTCCCCAACTCAACAATATATCAAATACATCTTTCTATGTCAGTGTGTTTAATCTTCACTCCTTTTAATAATTATATAGTATTCTTATTCCATAGATAGAGGTGCCATAATTTATTTAATTATTCTCCTACTTGTGGACAGAGGTTTTTTCACTTTTTTCCTGTTAAATAACGCTTCAGTCCTTGTATGGGCATACCTTGGAGATATTACAGATTTGGTTCCAGATCACTGCCATAAAGCAAATATCACAATAAAGCAAGTCACACGATTTTTTTGGTCTCCAAGTGCATATAAAAGTTATGTTTATACTACACTGTAATCTGTTAAGTGTGAAACAGCATTAAGTCTAAGAAATGTACATATCCTAATATGTACATTTTAAAATACTGCATTGCTAAAAAGTGCTAGCCATCATCTGAGACTTCTTAGAGTCTCATTCTTTTTGCTGGTGGAAGGTCTTGCCTCGATGCCGATGGCCGCTCACTGATCACAGTGGTGGCTGCTGAAGGATGGGGTGGCAGTGGCAATTTCTTAAGATAAGACAACAGTGAGGTCTGTCACGTCAATTGACTCTTGCTTTCATAAACAACTTCCCTGTAGTAAGCATACAACACTGTCTGATAGCATTTTAGCCACAGCAGCACTTCTTTTGAAACTGGAGTCAATCCTCTCAAACCCTGCCACTGCTTTTTCAACTAAGTTCATAGAATTTTCTAAATCCTTTGTTGCCATTTCAGTAACCTTCACAGCATCTTCACCAGGAGCAGATTCCATCCCCAGAAACCACATTCTTTGCTCATCTACAAGAAGCAACACTTCATCCGTTAAAACGTTAGCACGATGCTACAACCATTTCACACCTACAGGCTCCACTTCTAATTCTATTTCCCTTGCTATGTCTATTAGATCTGCAGTTACTTCCTCCACTGCAGTCTCGAACCCCTCAAACTCCTGTTAATGTGGACATTTTGATATCTTCCCATGAAACAAGAATGCCTTAATGCCATCTGGAATGGTGAATACTTTCCAGAGGTTTTCAATTTATTTTGCCCAGATTCACCAGAGGAGGCACTATCTATGGCAGCTATAACCTTACAAATGTATTTCTTAAATAGTAAGACTTGAAAGTCATAATCACTCCTTGATCCATGAGCTGCAGAATAGATGTTTTGTCAGCAGGCATGAACAGAATGTTAATCTTGCTGTACATCTCCATTAAAACCTTTGAGCGGCCAGCACATTGTCAATAAGCAGTAGTATTTTGAATGAAATCTTTTATCCTGAGTAATAGGTCTCAACAGTGGTCTTTAAATACTCAGTAAACCATGCTGTAAACAGACATGCTATCATCCAGACATTGTTCCATTTATAAAGTACAGGCAGAGTAGATTTAGCATAATTCTAAAGGGCCCTAAGATTCTTGGAATGGCAAATGAGCATTGGTTTCAACCTAAACAACTGTATTAGTCCCCAACAAGAGAGTCAGCTTGTCCTTTAACTCTTCGAAGCCAGGCCTTGACTTCTCCTCTCTAGCTATTAAAGTCCTAGATAGCATCTTCTTCCAATATAAGGTGGTTTTGTTTAAACTGAAATCTTTATTTAGTGCAACCAACTTCATTAATTATTTCAGCCAGATCATCTGGATAACTTGTTGAAACTTCTATATCAGCACTTGCTGTTTCACCTTGCACTTTTATGTTATGAAAATAGCTTTTTTCCTTAAACCTCATGAACCAACCTTTCTGCCAGCTTCGAATTTTTCATCTGCATCTGCCTCACCTCCCTTGGCCTTCACAAAATTAAAGAGAGAGATGGCCTTGCTCTGCATTAGGCTTTGGCTTAAGGCAGTGATTTTCAACCTTTATCGTCTCACAGCACACATAAACTAATTACTCAAATTCTGTGGAAAGAAGTATTTGAAGTTGTGAAAGGCAAGGATCTACATCCAAGATTACTCTATCCAGCAAAGCTATCATTTAGAATGGAAGGGCAGATAAAGTGCTTCCCAGATAAGGTCAAGTTAAAGGAGTTCATCATCACCAAGCCCTTATTATATGAAATGTTAAAGGGATGTATCTAAGAAATAGAAGAAGATCAAAACTACGAACAATAAAATAACAATAAACTCGTAACTATCAACAGCTGAACCTAAAAAACAAAAACAAACTAAGCAAACAACTAGAACAGGAACAGATTCACAGAAATAGAGATCACAGCAGGGAAGGGGAGGGGGGAGAATGGGGGAAAAGGTACAAGGAATAAGCACAAACAGTAGATACAAAATAGACAGGGGGAGGTTAAGAATAGCATGGGAAATGGAGAAGCCAAAGAACTTATATGTGTGACCCATGGACATGAACTAAGGTGGGGAATGATGGTGAGAGGCGGGGTACAGGGAGGAGGGAAATAAAGGGGAGAAAAAATGGGACAACTATAATAGCATAATCAACAAAATATATTTTAAAAATCTGCAGCACACCAAAAAATACATATTTTTGCTAATCTGATTTTAAAAATAGGTATAATTTTGATTCATTCAACCTGACAGCTATTGTTGTGTTGGCTGTTGTCATTTTTTTCTTTGACAATCTAAGGGAAAAGAAGTCAGTGCCCCTGACTAAATAATCAGGTACTGCATGTTTTAAAAATCTTGTGGCACACTGGTTGAAAATTGCTGGCTTCAGGGAATGTTGTGGCTGGTTTGATCTTGCATCTAGAGCACTAAAACTTTCTTCAGATCAGCAATACGGTTACATCGCTTTCTAAAAATTTGTGTGTTCACTGGAGTAGCACTTTTAATTTCCTTCAAGAGCTTTTCCTTTGCATTCACAATCTGGCTAACTGGCACAAAAGGCCTAGCTTTTGGCCTGTCTCTGCTTTCAACATGCCTTCCTCACTAAGCTTAATCATTCCTACCTTTTGATTTAAAGTAAAAGATGTGACTCTTCCATTCACTTGAACACTTCGAGGCCATTGTAGGGCTGGCCTAATTTCAACATAGCATCTTGGGGAATTGGGTGACCCAAGGAAAGGGAAAGAAATAGGGGAATGGCAAGTCCATGGATCATTCATAACATACATTCTTATAAAAAGGCAGTTCTTGGTGCCCCAAAGCAATCACAATAGTAATCAAAAATCACTGATCACAGATTGCCATAACCATTATAATAATAATGATAAAAGTTTGAAATACTGCAGGAATTACCAAAATGTGACACAGAGACACAAAGCAAGTACATGCTGTTGGAAAACTGGCACCAATAAGCTTGCTCAGTGCAGAATTTCCACAAACCTTCAATCTATTAAAAAACGCATTATCTGCAAAGCGCCATAAAATAAGGTATGCTGTATGCGTCTCTATGTGAATGCACAGATCTTTCTGCTTCTAGTTAACAACCCTAAAATATATTTTATGTGTTTTTCTGGGATTGTTAACTAAAAGCGGAAAGAATTATGTGTTCTCTACACTCTGTCTCACTGATCTGTCTACACCTGTGATAATCCCATATAACAACTTTATAGTGTATTTAACGTCTGTTACAGCAACTCCCTCCCCATGGTAGTCTTTTTCAAAATGTCTGTTATTGATACACACCTTCTTTTCTAAATGAATTTTAGAATCAGCTTGTCAAGTTTAATTACTAAAATCTTATTGAGCTGGTATACTATTCCTAAATTAATGTGGTGAGACTCCCCATTCATCATGTCTTCCTAACCAAGTTGAATTTACATATTCAAGAAAGTTTAATAATTTTCCTTATAATATGGGTCTTATATGTTTCCTGTTAAGTTTCATGATGGATATATTTTACAGTTTTGAGATGGTTATGAGTGACTTTCTTTTTAAGATATTCTCTCATTGGCTATTATGGGACAGAAAAACTACTATTATTTTTTCTTTTTAAATCTTCAGTTGACTGCTTTACTGACCCTTTTAGTGGTAGCTTTTTCTTTTCCACTAGGTTGCCTTGCATCTCATAAAATTTTTCTGTTGTATTATTTTCAAGTATTGGTCATTTTGTCCTTTCCTTTCTAATATTTTTCTTCCTTTTCCATATCCCACTTCATTAACTAGAACCAATGTGAATTCTAGTTTCCTCTACATTGTGAACAGTAACTGAGATAGTAGGTATCTGTCTCTCTTACCTGCCTTTGTCAATATGCATCTAAGATTTCACTAATTAGTATGATGT
Organism: Phyllostomus discolor; assembly: GCF_004126475.2. Classification (NCBI taxonomy): domain Eukaryota; kingdom Metazoa; phylum Chordata; class Mammalia; order Chiroptera; family Phyllostomidae; genus Phyllostomus; species Phyllostomus discolor. The sequence continues at coordinate 97,320,127 of NC_040910.2, read as the reverse complement.
GTACTGTATATTTCTGGTAGATGCCCTTTACCAAATTAAGGAAGTTTCATTTGGATTATGATTATTGATATAGTATTGAACACAATTTTGAAATCTCTGTAGTTAAAACCCTTTCAGTATTTCAAAAGTCAGGTATTTGGACCCTTTCGTTTATTTTTTTTAAACACAATTTTTTAAAGATTTTATTTACTTATTTTTAGAGAGGAGAAGGGAAAGAGAGAGGGAGAGAAACATCAGTGTGTGGTTGCCCCTGGCCCATAACCCAAGCGTGTGCCCTAGACTGGGAATTGAACCAGCGACCCTTTGGTTTGCAGGTCAGCAGCCAGGGCAGGCCTTTTCTTTTAGAATTATTGGATATTTGTCTATTTGATTGGTTTGTGTGAAGAATTAATTTCTTGATTAATTAAACCTATTTATGATTATTTTCTATTTTATTATTTTCTGGCTTTAGCTTTGCCAATCTTATTACTTGCTGTGAGTTTATTGTTTCCTTGTTTTTTTTTATTTAAAAACTTAATTTACTGGTTCCTTTATTTTTACTGTTTTATAATCCACAGACTTAAGGCTATAAATTTTCCCCTGACTACTATTTTGTCCATATCTAAAAAGTATAAAAAGCAGTGCTATAATTATCTGTTTATAAAGTATTTGTAATTTGTTTCATTTCCACTTTAACCAGAGTCTTGAGATGAGTCATTTTAAACTTCTAGGTGGCCTTATTTTTTTGGCTATATCTTTGTTAATTTCTAATTTTATTATAATAAGAAAATTTTTTAATGTAAACAGTATCCTATTGGGATGTCTTTCAATTCTTACTTGCGGCTAACCAATGAACCAGTTACATAGGCACCATACTGGGTATTTGAAAGAATATTTAAAGTCTGTTGGGTAAAAAGGGTGGCTGTGTGTTGTTTAAATCCCTGTTCTTTTCTGAAGCGGTGCCCCTTGGATCTTTGATCTCTGAGAAGCTGCTTTATTTGTCTTGCTTTGTACTACTTGCCTGAGTTCCTATTTTGTTTGTAATTAACATTGCTATCTATGTTTCCATTTGTCTGCTGCCTTTTCTATCCTTTTATCTGCATCCTTTCCATGACATTTGAAATGCATCTTGTAAAAAGTATATAGTTAAATTAATTTATTCAATCTGAAAGTCTGTCTCTTTTTATGTACAATTTTAAATTTTGTCTGTCCAAAGTGATACAAGAATGGGATTTAAAAACCAATCTGCACTGAAAGGTTTATAATGAAAAAAACAACAGTTACTGGTTTTACTCCCCCTACCCTTACTCTTTGCAGAGCCAGCCACTTCTAACTCCTCTAGTCCCCATAGGTACCTGTCTATGTTGATTAATATGTTTCTGTGGCTCTTTCTTGATTATCAGTCACAGGTCTCGTGTATGCAATTATAACTATAACAGAAAAAAAATTTAACTCTCTCATCACACGATACTCACCTGCACTCCCTTATTCTCTCAACATAATTATATTGCTTTTTTTAGTTAACAATGTCTGTACAGAGTGTGTAAGTTTCTGATATTGCAAAGTGAAACAGTATACTATGATTGAGTGTATTTCCTTTCCTATATATTTTCCTCAAATCTCTACCTACCTTTTTATTTTTCACACCCTACTTGCCATTATCAAATTCAAAATTTTTTTCAAACACTTTCAGAGTAGTACCTATTTTTCCAAAAGTAGCACATATTTTCCCTCCCAGAGTACTCTCTGTTCATGTTCACTACATAATAATAACCCATTAGGTTGCATTAGGGAAATACAAATTAAAACTACAATGCAATAGTACTACATGCTTATCACAATAGGAAAAAAATTTTAAATAGTGACAACAGCAATAAAGATGCAGAGAAATCAGATCATTCATACATTGCTGGTGGAAGTGTAAAATAATATGGGTTCTAAAAAAATCTTTGACAATTTCTTTAAAAAGTAAACTTGTAGTTATCATACATCCTATCAATTACACTAATGAGTATTTATTCTAGCAAAATAAAAACTTATGTTCATATAAAAACCTCAACACAATTATTGACAGCAGCTCCATTTAAAATAACCAAAATCTGGAAACAATTCAGATGTCCATGAATTGGTGAATAATTAAACAAACTGGGTATATTCACACCATAGACTACTGACTACTATTCAGCAATAAAAAGGAACAAATTATTGATCCACGTAACAATGTGGATGAATCTCCAGTGAATCATGCTGAGTGAAAAAGCCAATCCAAAAAAGGCTTCATAGTGTATTAATCAATTTATATAACACTCTTGGAATAACAAAATTATATAGAAATAGAGGACAGACTAATGGTTACCAATGAAGAGGGAAATGGGTATTTATGGCTCACTTTTTTGTTTTCTAGCTAATGGATGTATTTTAAAATAGTTTATTTACTTTTTAAAGGATCTGGAGAGAAAACGGGTGGGCATGCATATGTGTCAGTTTAGCATCTTGATCCAATCTCCAAGTCACTTCTCCTTTTTCCCCAAACTGTATGCTCAGTAAACATGACCTAATGCTAATATTAGCCTCAGCCAACATACTTATGAAAGCATATCTGCTGTTTCAAAAAAGTTATGTAAGTCACCTAGGGACAAACATAAAACTGGTTTTTTGTATCAGCTGGTGAAGGATTATTCCTGACACTGATTTCGTCTTTTTCCTGTTATATTTGGAGAATCATAGACCCATAAAGCAGTAAGTTTTTGGAATATGTGAGTTTTTCCCTAAGGTATGAGTTCTTTGATGGCAGAAATCTTGTCTTCTACTTTTTCACCTCTCCTCCTATATCCCAGGAGCACTGGTGGTCTTTCTGTTCTTAAAACACGTTCCCATCGCAGGGCCTTTGAACATGGCGATCCCTGCGCCTGGAACACGGCCTCTCCCGCGCCCTGCCCACAGATTGTCCAAGTCTCTATTGAAGTCATTTCTTCAAAGGAGCATGTTCTAAGCATTTAATATCAATCAAACCTGTTGCAAGTTCTATCATGCCTTTCAACTTTTCTTCCAAGTAATTTTCACAACTTGCAGAAATCTATCTCTATGATACAGTTCTTTAAGTTGAAAAGACTTTATTACAAAACTTCTTAGTCTAATATCTAACATATTCAATAAGTTAATTCTCAGGTTTAATTTGACCACCCCTGGATGCTTCATGGGAATAATGTTTCATGGAACCCTGAGAACATTTAAAGTAGACATTCTCAAGCTAAGATGCACGTTAGATTCACCTTGCTACAGTCCCTTCCAAGACCAATCAAACCTGAGTCTCTGCAGGGTAGGGACCCAGACATAGAAAACTTTCAAGAATTACTAGGTGACCCAACACAAAACTAGGCTGTGAACGTGCTGTCATGTTTTCAGTATCTGTCACTCCCATTAGACTGTAAGTCTCAGGTGAGCAGGGACTTTTTGTTCACCTTTGTATCCCTAATACTCAGCACAGGGCTCAAATATATACATAGTAAGTACTCAATTAATTCATTGTGCATCACAATCAACACAATCAACACAGTCCCCTTGTTTATGGGACTTATAGAGATTAGTGGGGAACTTAAAGCTCACCAACATAAAATTCACTTCACAGCATAAAGAAAATACGGCCTGTGCCATTGACTCAAAGTGTTGAGGCTGGAGTTTTGCACAGGCTTTGTCCAGCAGCCTCTTTCACTGACTCTCACCTCTCATCCCTTTCCTGTATAAGTAGTCCACAGTTCTCTTCCCCGCCCCTCCCCTCATCTTCAGTTTCATCCTTCGGCACTGTGCTGGCTCCTCCGAGCTCGCTGTCTTTAGCACACTTGCCACTGGAAAGTTTCTGCAAAGGTGATCACATCAGTGCTGAGTAGAGCGGCTTATTTCTTCCTCCTCCCCCTCACACACCCCTCCGGAACTTTGGAGCCATGAAGCCTCTTGGCGGAGAGGGAGGCCCACCAGGCAGCTCTTTATTGCCATGCAACTGTGAGATTCCTCCCCACACTTCCTCCTGGGGAAAAGTCAGCCTGCCAATCGAGATTTAACAGTGGAGCAGTGCATGGTGACATGCCAAGCCCCCCCTCCCGCCACCCCCCACTAACCATCCCCATCACCACCTCACACCGCCATCCCACCCCCGGACTGAACAAACTGTATCACTTACCCCCTGGGAGACTGGCAGTTGCTGAGCCCAGACGCCACAGGGGCTGGTGAGTTTCCAGTGGCCACAGAGGCAGGTCTCCACTCAAGGCCCAGCCTGTCTGTGACTGCCTGCCTGGGCACACGGCTGGGACTGTGGATGATGCACACTTTCTGGGCCACCTTCTCCCTCAGAGATTTTCTCGATGCCTTTTTTGGCCAGAACCCTTTGCAGCATTATAGTTTGTCAATAGCCCGCGACTGCTTTCTAGAATTTCTCTCCAGGAGAAAGTGTGTTTTTCTAAGAAATAGGTGTTCTAGCCTGAAACCTAATTTCATGTGAGGGTTTGAAAATGAAACAAAAATAATCACCCTCAAGTCTGGAAGCTGAGGGGCCTCTCCATGCTGTGAGGAGTGCTTCCTTTTGGAAGGTGGGAGGCCGTGGTGGTCCTTTGTGATTCTTAAATAAAAATTTTCCAATTATAAAAGTAATGTGTGCTCCTGTATCAGCCAGGGTTCCAGAAAAAAAACAAAAGTACACTCAGCTTGAATTTTCAAAAAAAATTAAGGAAAGGATTATTTACAGATTGGTAAGCAGAGTTCGGGAATGGCGAGGGACAGCAAAGCACACAGGACTAGCAACTTTGGGAAGCTGGAAGGGAAGAGGGGTAAAAGCTGGGGCCTGGGCACCCGTCAGGAGTTGCTCTGTGCAAGGACACACCCGCCACCCTACAGAGGCACTGCCTAAACCCAGCTAGAAGCCCAAGGGCAATGGGCCCTGAATGATGCAGTCCACAGGGGCCTCCTAGGGACAAAGAGCAGGACAGCAAACATCAAAAAATTTTCTGGGGTGAAAAGAGGATAGAGGGATAAAAGAAAACTAGTATAGTAATTATAGAACATTGTGAAGAACAGAAATTTTAAACAAAGAAACAAATCACTCACTTAGTCCTACATCCCAAAGAAATCAACCTCTTGAAGGAACTTGTGCTATTTTTTTTACATCTCCATAATCAAGGTAAGGGCATATATTTAAAATAATAGTGATCATTATCAAGCCCATACCATGTTCAAGGCTTTACAAGCATTGCTTCTTCTAAAGCTCACACAGCCCTATGAAACAGGTAGAGTGTTACCCTCTCCACAGGAAAGGAATCTAAGGCAAAAAGAACTTACTATGGCCCTGAGGATCAGGCTTTGATCCCACAGTCTCTGTTCTTAATGACTACACTGTACTACCTCCTTTTCCACTTTATAGTTCCATGTTATGACTTTTGTTCTGAAGCACTATTTCAATACATACATAATATTACATGGAATATAACAATATGCATTTTATTCTTTCTTGATTGTTGCCTATTCACGTTGCTTTTAATTTTTTACTATAATAAATGCTGCTGCTGTGAACATCTCACTATTCAGACTTTTCCCTGCATTTTGCAATATTTCTTTAAATGCAAATTCCACTAGTTTTTCCCTCATTTTAAAATCAGTCTTGATTGTTCTTATCATTTTGAAACACATAGTTGTAAACAGCTACATGTGGACATGGCAAATAATATTAAAATTCTCCAATTCTATCACTCCACTCCATCCCCAAAGAAAAGAAAAATAAAATCAGAAAAGTGGGAGAAAACATAATGAGTTCAAGGAGTGCTCATTTTAATGAGAAATGGCATCTAAATAGCTCGAAGATCCGTCACCCACTGCCTGGTCCCACTGCCCAGGGTTAAGTTGGAACAAATCCATGAAGCATAAGCATGGGGCACACAGAAGTGCCACATGCACATTAACCAAATCTAAACCAATGGGTTGTATCTTTTCTAATTAACCATTTTCACTTCTGATCAAGTGTTTGTGAAGGAACACACTGACAAATAGAAACAATTCATCAGGAGAACTTAGGTATAACTGTTCACTGCCAAGCAAAGTTGTCCATGGACAAAGGAAGGATTTGACCTCTTCTACAAAGTACTTTGAATGCTTAAATTATGCACTAGGTGTGGGGAAGTTCATCCCATTCTTCAATACAATAATTGATGAGCCACTCAAGGAAAATAAGATGAACTATTTTCTAAACATTTCCTAGCTTCATTGACAAGTGTTTTTCAAAATCTTGATCTGTCTGTTCTATACAACATGCTGATTATAGCATGGTATAAGTTAAATCAAAATGCCAAATTGCAAACCTCGGTAGCAGAGCATAGGTCTATGCTAAGGGGGCATCATACGGCAGCAAGAGCCTCAGACAAAAAGTCAGGAGGCTGCTATCCTAGTCCTGGTTCTACTTTAACTAGCTAGATGACCTCCCAGGATAATTCAGCCTCAGTTCTCTCCTCTAAAGAAATGAGGAAATAGCACTAGATCAGTAGTTTTCAAGCTGATCCATGGAATCTTAGGTTTCCACAGGGATGCCTCAGGGACCACATGGCAGGGTAAGAGTGAGGGTAGGGGGAGCAGTGGGAGGTCTCCCAGATGCTGCAGTCTAAAGAATTAGGTCTCCCTCTTTTTCCTTCATAGCACCATTAAGGTGCTTTGAAGGTACTTCAGAGCTTATAGTCTTTTCCTCAGACTTTAATCACATCTTTATCCATACATTATCTCCTTGACATCTGTTTCTCTTTCTAGACTATATTCTCCATAAAGGCAGGGACGGTGCCTATTTAGTACCCCATTATAAATCCAACGACAAGCACAGTGCCTGGGACATGGTACATGATTATTTTTGAATGAATGAATGAATGAATTCACACCTGGAGGTTCTTATAAAATTGGGGATGACTAGTTTCAATAAAGTATACACAATGTTTTCCTCTTTCTATTCATTATTAAACCAAATGAAAAGAACTATTTCTGAGTTCTGATTTTGCCCTGACTTCTTAGAAATGGTATAACCTTGGAAACAGAGGTCACAACTCTTCTGAGTTTTGCTTTCCTTGTTTCTGATCTCTCAGATCTCCTTCTGCTCTAAAATTCCATGATTTCAGTGATTTTGTCCCTTTGGAATCCAAAGACAGTTAGGTAAAGCTGAAAACACTGCATGGGCTTAGAATTCTGTGGGAATGGATGCACTATGTAGTAGAGAGATATTCAGAGAATAATTCTAACAGAGGTAATCATGAACTTGGCAAAAACATGACTAAGAGGCAAGTCATCATTCTACCAACTACTAGCTTTGTTTGTGATCTTCGGCAAATATTTCATCTCCTCTGAGCTTCAGTAAAGAGGTAATGTAGCCCTGGCTGGTGTGGCTCCGTGGACTGAGTGTGGGCCTAGGAACCAAAGGGTCCCTGGCTCAATTCCCAGTCAGGGCACATGCCTGGGTTGCAGGCCAGGTCCCCAGTAGGGGGCATGCAAGAGGCAACCACACATTGATGTTTCTCTCCCTCTCTTTCTCCCTCCCTTCCCCTCTCTCTAAAAATAAATAAATAAAATCTTTTTTTAAAAAGAGGCAATATAAGTAAAAGTGCTTTGTTAACTATAATGTGCTATATATATGTAAGGTGATGCTATCATTATTATGATTAGGTAGGTTAACATAAAGTTCACAATACTGACATATCATAATAGGCAAGTGTATTAAAAGAGAAAATCTATAGCTCTAAATGCAGGAATTTGGTATAAAAGTGGTTATCACACATCAGTGGGAAGAAGATGTGCAATTCAGTAATACTACTGTATAGAAAAATAAAATGTAATTGGATTGATGTCTCACAGCTTATTCCAAGATAAATTATAAAGGGATTAGAGATTTCAATGTAAAAATAAAATAAAATCATTAAAGTTCTAGATGAAAACATGGGAGAAATACTAAAAGTTAAAAAAGACTTTTATAACCATGACTCAAAAATCTAGAATAAATTCAACCTCATTTAATATGTATATCTTCAGCAGAAACAACTATGAGCTATATAAAAAAGATAAAATTTCATATAATAGGCATAGGTTCATCTTTCTTTTTTATGTTGTTCAATTACAGTTGTCCCCATTTTCCCCCATTACTCTCCCCTGCCCCACCCACCCCCACCTGCCATCTGCAATCCCCCATCCCACCGTCTTTGTCCATGGGTTCTTTATACATGATCCTTTGATGACCCATCCCCTTCAGCTTTTGAAGTCTATAAGAAAAAAGGAGGAAAGGATATTCGTAGAGAAAGAAGCTCAACTTCTTTCATTTAAAATAAATACAATTTAAAACTAACCTGAGATACCACTTTTCACCTTTCAGAATGGCAAAAATCCAAAAGTTTTAACATACCCTCTATAGATTAGTCAGTAGGAAACAGTCACTCTCACATAATGCTGACAGAAAAATAAGTTTGCATGACCATTATGGAGGGCAGTTTGGCAATATCTATCAAAATTGCAAATGCAAATAACCTTTGACCTAGCAATATTTACTAGAGGTATCTGCCCTACAGATACACTTAGAGATCCATAAAATAACATGTACACAAGATTATTCATATGGGCATTATTTTTAAGAGTGAATTGTATCACATGCAGTTGATAAGAGTAGAATATCTATCAATAGAGAACTAGTTAAATATTCAATAAATTGTTCATGCACATGTATACACAGCAATAAGAATGTCAGTCTAGTTATGTATTGATATGGAGAGATCACCAAGATAAATTTTCAAAGGAGTTTGAAAGAGCACATATAATGTGCTCTTTTGTGAAAAACGAGAGGATCTATATTTGTATTGGTGTGAGTATGAATAAAGAAACGCTGCAAGGCCAAAACCAGTGGATGCCTGAGGGAGGCAAGCAAAGCTGGGAACTGGGAAGATGGCAGACAGAACTATGGAGACTCACGGCAGTCTCACTTTTTATACCTCTTCGTTTATGAACCATGTGGATCTACTCAAACATTAACTTTAATAAAAGGGTCAAAAGAAAACATAAAGTTCATGGGATACAGAGAAAACAGAATGAGTCAAGAGAAGAAAAGACAATGGAAGAAGACCTATCAGACTGAAAACTACTATGAAGGAATAGCCTTTACAGAAAAAGCAAGGCCAAGTGCAGAGACACTTTTCACCCCATGCCCAGGAGTAGAAAATGCTTAAGAGTACATCTGAAAGGAGAGAGAAAAAGGACAAATTTATCTGTAAATTTCCAGTGTTTTCCCTGTATTGACAAATAAGAGAGAATAATATAGTAAACTAAAGTGGGAACATTATTTCAAATCTTTTAGGGAAAAAGAAAAAATATCTGTTGCTATCATTTCTATGACCACAGAGGGTGAATTTCATGGGGCAGGTTCCCATACTATATGAAATAAATTTCTCCAAAGGAGTCTTTTGTAATGCTTACTTAAGCTATCAGCAAAGTGAAGAGTCTTAAATGACAAGAGTGTTTACATATTTAATTTTTGTGTAACACTAGAACCATAAAAGCTCCCTCTTTGAGATGGGGAATATGTGACACATGCAGTTAATTTCCACATTAAATTATTGAATGAAAAGTACACACATTATCCATTGCCACTCTAGGATTAGGTCAGGTCAAATTTTATTGCTTTTGGCCAAGGGCTTTTGTAAGACTTATAAGGCTAAGAGTAGGCACACTGTGATCTTTGGTGTAAGTTATAGAGTTAAAATGAGGTTCTGAGTGGGAAAATGCTTAGCATTTCAGAGGTAATTTCATGAAAGTCATCATAAGACTAGCACATCACCATGTTGATTTAACTGCAACTTTATAAGATCACTTTAGCTCTGGTTTCTGAAACTGCCAAGGTTCATGTATCTGCCTGACAATAAATAACCAAGTTTTTCTAGATCTCTCTGTAATGGATGCTAATTTGAATTTACCCCCAAGAAGTTTCCAAATAAATATGGCAAAGGAAAAAAGGGGGAGGAAATGTGGATTCCGTAGTTCAAGAGTTTCAAAAATAAACATTTCATGGATTAAATATATCTAATAGTATCTACCTTCAAACCTGGACATGGGCATAAAATCTGGAAAGGGTTTAATTATTCTATTAGAGTAAAGAAAATCTGTATCTTATAAAAACAGTCTATCAAACAAGGCATTTTGAACAAAGTACTACCCCCAAATTGCTTTATGTGGGAGAGGGGAAAGGTGCGGGGATTTAAAAGCATAATTGGTAGGTACAAAATAGACAGGAGGATGTTAAGAATAGTATAGGAAATGGAGAAGCCAAAGAACTTATATTCATGACCCATGGACATGAACTAAGGAGGGGGATTGCTGGAGGGAAGAGGAGTAGGGGGCAGAGGTGGGCAAAGGAGGAAAAACTGGGACAACTGTAGTAACATAATCAATAAAATATACTTAAAAAAAAAAAAAAAGACTGGCATAGCAGAAGCTGTGGAGGTAGTTAAATTGATACAAAAACAAAAGTTTCTCCTCCCCAGGCCAGTTCTGAGAGTTGAGGCCCCAAAGGAAAGACTCCATTTTCTTTGTCCCAAGACATCTCTCTGTTAGAACTGGGAAATTACTAGCATTCTCCAAAGTCCATGTTATTTTCTTTCTCCAAGGAGTAGGGCTTAAGACAGCGTTAACCCTGCCAGAAGCATGAGCACTTCCTAGAGGCTTCATCTTACCTACATAATTGTTTCACTGAATCAAAATAGACCCCTGGACTCTCTTCGCTCTGTTAGTCAGAGAAAGGGAATCCAATTTCTTGTAAATTACATTTGTGTGGTTTTCAATTGGATAGTTCTAACCACCCAATAGAAATAGTTTGCCAAAACTTCCCCAGGACTTCCCATTTATTTATCATTAAATGGTTTCTAGAAGTATCATTTTAAATTATAGCTACCCTTTCTTTTCTGATAATTTTATTCTTTCGTATTTAAACAGTCAAATCTATTTCACACTGAGGTGGTAAATTCTTTGTTATTTGGTAAGGAATTAACAAAGCTAAAGAATGTGTTTGTGTTGATTTGATGTTCTTTCAAAATTTGGCCTTCTGGATCTTTTGTTCAATATTGTCTGATCTAACTCTGAGAAATCAAATCCTAATAAAAATTATCAAAAGAATTGGGATTTTTTAAATGATCTTAAGGGATGATCATTTGTTTTAAAATATTAAGAGTAAAACAGAGTGATAAAAGGGGTAAATTTTTTTAAAATTATACCTTTTTAAAATTTCTTAGTATTTTTAAAAATATATAAAATCAATTTTTTTATTTTAATCATTGTTCAAGTACAGTTTTCTCCCTTTTACTCGAAAAAAGTTTTAATTTAAAATGATGATGTGGAGAGATCTAAAATGCAAGAATAAAAATTATAAAACACTAAAAGTCATATAAAATATGTAAAATTAATGAAAGAAAAACCCAGGACTCGAGAAGATAACAACCAAAGACAGCAAAGATCATGGGGCTCAACCTATTCTTTTAAAACTGAGGAACTGAGAACCAGACAGGTGAAGGGACTTGCTCAATGTCACAAAACTATTTGGGAGAGCCAAGATAAAAATCACAGATTCCCACTCCCAATTCACCATTATTTCCCTGATAGCATACTAATTCCCCAGTAAAAATCACCAGGAACTACAAACAGACCTAAAGCGTAGGTCTCTTCATTTTCTTAGGCTAGGAACTTCAGGAGTTAATGCACCTAGCCCATAATCTGAGCAATTTGTAGAACTGAGGTGAGATTTCTTGAGTTTGCAGAAGTTGAGAATTCTCAACAAGAGAAGCTTGTTCAATTCTGATCTCCCTGGGATTAGAGTAACATGCTGAGGGCTTTTAGACCCTTGCTACTTCTGCTGACATCAGAGGTTCACACCTCAGCTCTCAGATCCCTGCATTTCTGACAGAGGTGGACCACAGGAACCAACCAACAATCAGTGCATGGGAATAACCCATTGTCCCTCCCTCTCCAGGACTCTGGTCATGATTTTAAGAAAAATAAATTCAAAAGTCTGACTTTGTTCTTTATGTGGATTTCCTTTAAGCATAACCAGATTTATGTGGTGATGAATACAAGGGTCTATACTCCTTAACAAGCAGGTAATCTTTCACTTACTGGCTCCAACATGCCCTATCAGTTTTATCTACCACCTCTCGCCATCTTACATTCTAAGGCTAAAACCACTGAATGCTCACCTTACCTTGTACTTATCATATAATCTCATGACTTCATGCCCATGTGTATGTTGGAGAATGAATGAGGGAATGAACAAACACACGGATTGGGAGTAAAAAGGAGAAAACTGTATTTGAACAATGATTAAAAAAAAAACACAAAAAAAACAAACACACTATAATTTGAAGAGTACTAGAAAAAACTATTGTTCTTAAGTAGTTCCAGCTCCCATTGAAGGAATTAAAATTTAGCCTCTACTACCTAAGCAGATTCATCTTCCCTGTTGGACTACACTAGAATTGTGATATCAGCTACCAGGTATATAGCAAATAGTCTAATGATTATGATACTGAACCTGGACTAGTGAAGTTGTCAAAAAATCCATTTTTTAATGTTATGGGGAGCTCAAGGTTATCCACATAATATTAGTCTCACTCACTTGCATTCTGATATACTTTTTTTTAATTCAAAAGAGCTGAGATTATACCTAGGGTGCAGGTAATTATGCATGACCCTGCAATCACCAATGGGAGTGCAGCATGTATGGGGAACCCATAACCTATTATTATGTTTGCAGTAAAGGAAACAAGCTTGGAAACTCTGTAGGAGAAACTAATATCCTATGTTGCATCTTCTGACTTTTTCAATTGTAATAAAAATAGCTTAGGGGAAAAATAAATAATTAATTGATTGAATACATAAATGTAAATAGTTTCAGGGCATGTCTTTATGCAATTAGCTATCATTCATACTTTGACATAATTTATCATTAGATGCATCTTTAATTTTTAATTAGAAATTTAACTTTTCTCAGTGACAGGTGGGTTCAGTGTTTTGATAATGGAAGAAGGCAGGGAGATAATTTTGGAAACTTAGCACAATGGTGCAAGAAAGTAGGCTTATTTAGAGAAAAGGGTGACTTGGTGAGGAACAAGTAGACCCTACCCTGGGTGAAGGCCAGAACAGGAAAAAGAGACCCAGAAAAAAGGAGTTAGAAGGTCGTAAGAACAACTCTTAAGTGCTTCCAGTCTTCATTCATTCATTCATTTGATGCACCTTCAATGGATAGGACACTACCCCAAGAAAATGGAATTCAGGCTCTGGAACTTTGGTTCTAACTACTTTGGTATCATTCTCCTTTTGAATAGCTTATGCCCACAATGGCTCTGACTGCCCAGGAAAAAACACACAACAAAACAAACCAAAGAATGCATTTATGCACATACCCAGTATATTTTACCTACAATTTCAAGACTTTCGTAGACATTCTGAAGCCAAGCCTTAGATTTTGTAGAGGTCCATGAACTCTAGGTTAAGGACTCCATGATCAGTTAATACTTGCTGATCATCCCAAAGTCTGTTAAGTATTTTTCATGCCATTATGTCACTTAAAAACCCAATCAGCAAGGTACCCTCTTATCTTACCCACCAGGAAACAATGTCAGCATATATTCTCTACTTTGATCTATATGGAAAATATCTGGTATCAGTGGATGCCTCTGGGAAGCAAGCTAAGGGGGAATATAATCTTTTGTAGTGTTTGTATATTTTCCATATGTCATGTCACCTATTTTTTAAAAAAAGGAAGATATCAGATCTGCTACTTTTAAACCGGTGTCATTATCCTTTCAATGGGTAAAATAATGGGTGCACTTAGAAAAATCAGATATTTCCAATGTCTTCTGAAAAATGAAACTTTCTACATAAGTTCATATATCCTTTTAAAATCATTTATTTCCTAATACCAGTTAGATAATTTATGGGTAAATTATACATTTTAAAAGTAAATTTCTTCACAACATAATGAGATTGCATCTTGCTAATATATGGTAGTTATATTTGTAACAATTAAATGTTTTATTGGGACTCCTTGGTTTTTTAACTTGCAAATTAGTTTTCAGCAGAATTATTGGACTGTGCAGTTTCATGCCAGGTTTTTGATACAGTAAATACTAAAATAAATAAACTTTTACTTTTTCATTCTCCAGTCCCAGGCAGAATTTAGCCAAACCTCCTTAACCCCATATACACATTCATTTTCAACTATTTCTCTTCTTTGTATGTTAGTAAAGTTTTAGATAATAATTAGTATTAATACTAAATAATCAGTATTAATGTTTGTACATTTTTTAATCAAAACTCTGAAGTCTGAGATGTTTATTACTTTTCTATTTTGAGGCTTAAAGAAATAAAAAATGGTGAGGACATTTGTTAACAGTGAGGATGATGAACACCTTCATGTGAGACAAAACAATTTGAAATAAATTATTAAGTGGTGCCCATTAAGATGCTGGAAATAATTTCAGCCATGATCCAGCTGCAGTCAGGGTTTTGTTTTTAAGTTTCTATTAGAAATAGAAGAATCTATTCCATAAATAGGGATAGCCAAAGCAATGTAATTATTTTAACTTCTGCTTGGGCTCTAGCTTTTGCTTTCATTTACTGCTGGAGCTCAATGGCAGAGGAACTTCAAGGAGAGTCCTCTATCCGATTTTCCACAATGAAAGAGACCATGTTCCAGGTCTAGAGCTGCAGTTGCCCAAGTTCCCCTGTTCTAGGAGAGTTAAAGCAACAGCGGGTCCATGCAGCAGAGTTCTCTGGGGTCTGCTGTCAGCAGTCAAGATGATGTGATTCAAGGATTTGTCAACACCACCCTGCAATTACTAGGAGATTCATCTTGGTGACTGGTTGAAGTAAGACTGGGAAAAAGAAAAGAAGGAAGGGAGGAAGGAAGGGAGGGAGGGAGGGAGGAAGGGAAGGGAGAGGAGGGAAGGGAGGAAGGATCACTATTCTCAGGTGTGCCAGACCTTCATGGGGAATCTAAGTTATCTGGTACAGTGTTGGTGATGAATGAGCTAGGTGGACTACCCCCACATATTATAAACCATAGGCTCTCCAGAAAACAAAGAGCTTTTACACCATGTGTCACGAAGGCAGCTAATGTCTACAGAAATTGAAGTCAGGAGTTATACAGCTGAATTATGATACCTGCACCTACTAGCTATTGGGAAGTCACTAAAACACTCTAAGAGTCGGTCTCTTTGTCGAAATATAAGAATAAGAACTAACTTAGCAGAGCTAGTGAGATTTCAATGTCTCCCATGACCCTCCTTACACCAATAATGACACACTCATCACATCAAAATATGGACTGACCGTGTCATTCTCCTGCTCATAAACCTTCACTGGCTCCCCCAAGATCAAACCCCTTAGCATTGCACTCAAGGACTTCCACATGGCAGCCTATCCCTCAGCCTCACATCCTGTTTGCCCCTACTGAAAGCATCACACCTTTACTTTATTATGCCCAACTCTTTCAACCTTCACTCTCTCGCCCCAGAAAGCCCTCTCTGTATGATAAAATCCTACTCAATCTCTAAAATCCAGACCCTTTCCTTATCCTGTCCCTCCTAACTCTCTTGGCCCTTGGAACTTCAGCAACACTTTGCTCACCTGTCTGCTATAGGGAGCCTCACATATCCTGCAATTGCCTGTATCCTTATCCATCTGCCCACTGGTCTGGGAGTCCTAGGGTAAAGATGATGTCTTACTTGTTTTTACACCCTGTCACCCAGCACTGTGCCTTCTTAATCTTAAAGATATTCAGACAAGCAGTGGCTCATAGGTGGAAATGGAACTACATGAAGGTGTTTTTAAACTAGGAAGTCTCATTAAAATGTAGTACAATAATTACTGTCACTGAAGGTGAAGAACCTGAGCAACAAGGAGAATTTGGTACCAGAGCTTTATACTTGAAGGAATGAGTCTCACCACCTTTTTAAATCTAGATGCTACATGTTTTTCTAGGACCCTGCAGGGGAATGGGTGGGTGTACCAGGGGGTGAGCCCCTTGGGGTTACAAGGCAAGGCATAACAGAACAGCCTAGCCCTCACCATGGGGTCAGGGCTGGCCCATGGAACTATACCTTCATCTGATGGCTATTGAATATTCAGAAGAATCATCTCAGACTTTCTCAAAATCAAAACTTATAAAGCTGTGTACCTCTTGATTCCTTGTCTGCAGCTACTGTTTTCCTCACCTTTGAGTACATGTTGCAGTGTCATTTAAGTATGAGGGAAAGAGGCACTATTTTGTGCCCAGACAGACATGGATTTGAAATATGACCCTCTCATTCGTTCCCAGTGTGTGGCCTTGGACAGCACACTCAGTCTTACAGAGCCAGTGACCTCACCTCTAAAAATAAGAAAAATGCATAACAGGGTTGTTATGAATATCGAATAAGAAAATGTGGAAGGTTTGCAAACTAAAAATGTTATAAAACTGTAAGATGTTATTCCCATAATGAGGAGTAGACAAGTACCAGCCACAGTCTTGCCTTCCCTTATTACTTCTTCCCCATTTCTCTGTCCTGGGCTCCCCTGCAGAGGAACCACAGTATGAATGCACAGCTGACTGGCTTGGGTCTGCTTTTGCATAGAGGCTCTGATCCCTAATAAGGCTAATCTACTTTCTTCTCCGCAAAGGGAGAATTTTTGGGGGGGTGGGGGGAATAACAGCTTCAGCAGCCCCTGTGGTAACTGAGCATTTCTTTGATCTCTTGCCACTATCTGAGTGTTGTTTTGAAATTACTTAAGGATGAAAGCATCCCCCCAAAAACCTACTGTCAAAAGGGATTTCAGCTCACCTCAAATCCAACCAACTCTGAGGTTTTGCATGTGTAAAACTGAGATGGCGACAGCTACATAAATATTAAATGAGCAATGAGATGTCAATGTTTTTATTACTGTTTGCAACTGAACTGGAGTAAAGCTGAGACCAGTTACATACACCTGGAGAGAGAGCATGGTTTTTGATATGACCACGATATTTGATTTGGAAAATTTTAAGTATACAGTGTTGCTAATAGCTCTTAGTTTTTTTTAAAAAAAAAAAGTAGTTGAACTCCAGTATTCACCATTTCCTATGATCGCCTGAGATGCCAAATATTTGGGTTTACATAAAAATTTGGCTCACAAATGCCTCAGTGAATAGGAAAAGCTGTCTCTCAGTGGGTAATAGGAAGTCAGGCAGTCTCCTCCTACTCACAAAGGGTGAAGATAACGCTACCCCTGACCTGGTATCCTATCTCTCATGGATCACTGCACCAATATCTCCCTGATCTTCCTAACTACAGTCTTGCCCCTGTTTCGTTTTTCTCCCACTAGGTATCAGAGTAATCTTTCTAAAATGCAAATTTGATCATGTATAATGGCCTGATATTTGAATAGCTCCAAAATGACTTCAAAATGTTGACCCTTGTTAGCATGACACTGAGTTCCAGCCTCCCTATTAAATCTCATCTATGATTAAAGTCACTTTCCCATCTCACTTCACCTCTTCTCCTGTCCCCATAATTGCCTTGCAATTCCCTGACCACACCATGAATCTGTTCCTTTGCTGAATCTGTCCCTTTGCACAATCTGTCTGGAATGCCTTTGACCACTCTCTCCCCTTGGCAGACCTATGCATCCTTCAGGACTCTGCCAAAAGTTAGCTTGTCCAGAAAACTGTCTCTGACCACCTTCTCCCCAAGCTGTCCAGGGTGCTCCAACTCTAAGCCTACCCCTATCACAGCACTAACCATATTGCATCATAACCTTGTATTGACTGGTCTGTCTCCCTGATTAGACTGTAAATGTCTAGAGGGCTAAGATCAAACTTTATTCATTCTTGTACCCCAGCAGTTTAAAGCATCTAGTCCCTAGCAGGATATATAGCCAATTAGTACTAGAATGAAAGTTGAATTTGATTTCTTATCCCAAATATATCAGCAATTAGCTTAGGGTTGGTTATTGGACCAATAGATACAAAACTCAATAAATTCAACTATCTTTATTTATTGAGAACCTATCATGTGTATTTGCCTCCAAGAAATCCACAAATTCTTTTTCTTACTATATACGGCCAAGTACCTTACTCCCAAGATTTAAATATTATGAATGACTTTCTTGCTATACCTTGTTATCTTAGAATAGATAAAAGCCTTTTTAAAATCTGAAGAGCTCCTTTCCTCCACCCTCCCCACACTGGGTGACCTCTTTAGAATGTTTATAAAGTAGCAGCCTGGTAAGAGCACCTGAGATCGTGTTCCCAGCATATGTCGACAGTTTGGCTCAAATAAACTCTTTAAAAAAATTTTTTTAAGCAGCCTGGTTTTTTTTCCTTTTTAACTGTGAATTGACAAAGTCTTCTTTATTAAATGAATTACTACATTCATTCACTGAAGACATCTGTATTGGACACCTACTATGTGCCAGTTGCTCACATGGACCAAGATAAAAGTCATGGGGTAATGTGCCAATTTGAGTGGAGGAGCTGGAAATGCTCAATGTTATACATTTTAGGTAAAGCTACTGATTCCAATGTGTTTTGTGAATGTTGCAAATATAGAGACATCACACATAAGTAAATACTGAAGGCAACACACAAAATAGAAATAACTTCAGCACTATCCCAAGAAAAGTAATAAGACCCTTCAAATAGTCCCAGCTATGATATGCATTGTACACTATGATGTGTAACCTTTCATGGAGATCTCGAAAAAAAAAATACATGTATGTTGCTTACAATATGAAGGGTTTTCTTTGATCCCCTGAAGCTCATTAGGGATTCCTGAGCCCCAAGCAAAGAACCTCTGCATGAGCCTACTGAAGTTTGTGCTCTCTCCATCAGCCAGTCTGCAGTGGATCATCCACACAGAAGCAGAAGCTGAGCCTGGGAGGAGAAGACAGGGTTCTTTGTCTCCTTGGAAATCTCTGGACGGCTTCTTCTTGCCTCCATGGAAAAACCTGGATTTTTCAGGAACAATGCACTTGTTGAGTAATTTACAGTAGAATGAAAGCAAATACCGAAGGGAAGCACCCCAAATAGAATATTCCCTTTGGTGAGACACAAAGAGAGAACTGTGGCTGGCTGCTCCCAAGGTGGTCTCCTTCCTGCTTGTGCCTTCCTTTTTTCTTTCTTTCCTTCCTTTCCTTTTTTTTCTCCCACAAATTTATTTGGATCCTGGGGAATTATTCCTGCTTTGGAGTTGGCTTGTTCCCAGGGCATCCATCCTATCTCTCACCTCAGCTTAAACATCTCTAGCCAGAGGAGAGAGAAACCAATGGAAAAAATAGATATGCGCCTCATTCAGGACTGGGGAATGCTCAGAGCAGGCTACTGGAGGGGGAGGAAGAGGGGTAAGGCTGAGCACCAGTGAGGTTATTTACATAACATGAACCAGACTCAAATTACATGCCAGCAATTTACACAAGTCTTCTGTAACTGTTTACATTGCTGTTTATTTTTTTTAAGTCAGTACTTATCTTGGCCACCAGAGCCCCATGTCACTGACATGAAAACACAGAACACCATGAGATTCACAGTTCCCCAGCATAAGTACAATCCTTTGTTTTCCTCAGGGGGTCACTGTCCCTAACCTTCTCTGCCTTTTGAAACCACAATAAGGAAATCACAGTATTGGAGACAACTCTGGTCCTTGGGGAGAGGGGACAGAGGTGCCAACCAGGAGTCCTGCCTTAGGTTCCTTTGGTAGAACTCAAATATTGCAAATACTTTCTGCAAGCTTTTCACAGTTGGAGCTTTCTCTAGGCTATCAGCCCACTCGCCACTTTCTCTCATATGGGCTTGGGAGGCAGACAAAACACATGGTGGTTCAAATCCAGATTCTGCATGTACAAGCTGTGTGGCCTTGAGCTAGTTATTTAAAAGTTTTGAGTCTCAGTTTCCTCATCTGTTAAATGAGAGAAATACTACCTACCCTACAGGATTGTTATAAGGATACAGTGAAATATTTGGGAATAAAGCACGGTACCAAATAAATGTAATAGATACCTTCTTAATGTCCTCCAAAGATCACTAAGTATTAACTTCCTTTAAGCCATTATCTGTTCCTGTTTAATTCAAGATTTTCTTTTTTATCCCTTTTTTTTGTTGTAACATTTTATACACACCACAATTTAAAAGCTAATCTGCAATCTTTTAAAAATACTTGGAGCAATTTTCTCAGGAAAAACTACCAACCCCACCCTTTACCAAGAGTTCTTTCCTATCATCAGAAAACTCCGGGTTTAACTCTGCATGGATTACAAATACCCTTTACTGGGGG
Organism: Phyllostomus discolor; assembly: GCF_004126475.2. Taxonomy (NCBI): domain Eukaryota; kingdom Metazoa; phylum Chordata; class Mammalia; order Chiroptera; family Phyllostomidae; genus Phyllostomus; species Phyllostomus discolor. Next base: position 97,299,821 of record NC_040910.2, on the reverse strand, counting down.
CACTTGAAGTACCCGCAGCCACTGTTCCTAGCAGTCTCTCCTTAAGATGTACTCTTAAACAATGGAGTGTAGATGAGGTGAGAACACACACTTTTGCTTTTTGGGGTCCAGCTGACAATAAGTGTCTCAGGAGGAAGAGGAAGTAACTGGCATTATATTCATTCAACATTTATTTTTGGAACTATTACTCCATGCAAGGCATGATCCTGGCCCACTCACTGTAGGGGATGCAAAAATGAGTCAGACACAGTGTCTGCCCTGAAGAACTTACAGAGAAGATAAAATACTCACTTAATACAGAATTTTTTTTTAATGTCTACAATGTGCAGATCCTCTTCTAGGCCCTGGGAATTGGTGTGGGGGGGGGGGGGGCGGGGCAGGGAAGACAACTCATGGAACTTACATTTTCTTGGATAAGCAGGTAAACTAATAAACAAAAAAAGGTAGTTTCAGGTAATGCTAAAAATAAAATAGTAGAATAATGTATTAGAGTGAGAAAAAGGATGTGTTTGGTATAAGTAACTTGCTACCAAAGAGCAACAGAAAGTGCAGATGAAGCAAAATGTGTAGAATAGGACAGGGGGTTGCAAACAGGTGGGCAGGACCAAGATTGTGACTCCTTATAGACTAGCGGTTTGTAAACTCTTTCCACAAAGGGTCATATAATATATACAAGGTCCAGCACAAATAATGCCCCTTTTTTATTACAAAATTTTTTATTACAAAATCATAAGCATGTAATTCTATAACATAATAATATCACACTCAAGCATACCATATGACATTTTAGGTGAAATTTTCAAGTTAAAACTATAAATTATTACACCCATATTATTACCCTACCAACCACACTCAAGCAGGTGTTACTTCTGCCAGACTCTGTATTTTAGGCTTTCTGGGCCATACGGTCTCTATTGCAAACTATTCTGTTCTGCCATTGAGACAATATGTAAAAGAATGAGTGAGGTTGTATTCCAGTAAAATTTATCTAAGGACAATGAAATGTGGATTTCATATAATTTTCATGTTACCAAATAGTCTGATTTTCTTTTTTCAATGTAAAAAGCACTCAGCTCACAGGCTGTACAAAAACAGAAAGTAGGCTGGGCTTGGACAACAGGTCTCAGTTTGCCAACCCCTTTTGTGCACTATGGTGAGGAGTTTGGATTTTATTCCAGATGCATTTATGAGGTTTCAATGAAGGGAAGTATCATGATATGCTTCATGCTTTCAAGAGATCGGTCTGGCTTCAATGGGTCCATGAGGGTGTGAACAGAGTCAGAGAGAACAGTTTAGCTCTGAAACTACTTTGGGAGTACCAATGTATTAACAATGGTACCTTGGACAAGGGTGTTACTAAATGGAGTTCTGGGTTTTTTTAATTAAAAGGAGACCAATTTGTAATATATTGTGCGGGTAGAGTTGAAAATTCACATGATGAATCATTATAATACAAAATAGAGAGTATCAATGCCAGAAAGAATGACAGGTAAAATTATTCTGGGGAGTCAGAGGCAATGACCTGGAGTTGAAGGAAGCTGAGCCTTTCACTTGAGTAGGTTTTTGACAAGACAGTTGAGGTTTTAGGCTGGAAAGATGACATATTTCCTAAAAGTTTGCATGGTGATGGGGAAAGAACTTTGGTCTGAGATAGACCTGACTTCTCTAAATCTCCTGCCCTCATCTCTCACTTATAAAAATGGACCATAACATTAATCTGTAAGCTACTTGAGGCCAGGAACCACATCATTTGCCTCTCCATATCCTCAGAACCTAGCTGATCAGTAATCTCATGCCAACTCAATGAGTATGTATTGGCCTACTGTGTGATATGGCATATGCTGTTGGGGAATCTATATAGTATTCACTGTCCCTATAGACCTTATAGGATTAAAGAGATAATTTACTAATAGATAATTACTCTGTTACAAAGGAACAGTATTTGGTGCTCCAAGAGATATAACAAGGCCTTAGTGTTATCCCAGCATCAGAGAAGGATTATGTACAGAAGTGACATTTACATTGACTGCTATAGGAAAAGGGAAGGAATAATTAATGGAATCAAAGTCAGAACAAAGGAGAAAGAACATTTCTGGCAAAGTGAATATTATGCATGAGAAAGGAAGGAGTCTGACAGGTCCAAGGATCTAAAAATCAGATAGCGAAAAAGAACAATGGGCACTACGAACTGAAGCCAGAAGGCAGATAAGGCCCATATCACCTGGAGCCTTGCAGGGCGGGATACCGATGGAGGATTTTTATCTCAAGCTCAGTAAGAAGTTACAGGGGAGTTTGGGTTCACACAGACCTGGTTTTAGTTCCCACTTCATCCACTTGTTAATTTGGTAGAATTATTGAATGAATGACTTACCTTATCTTACAGGAATATCGTAAGAAATAAATAAGGAAGTTATCTGTAAAAGAACCCAGTTGATTTCCATTAAGTGTTAGTTTCCCTTCCGCTAAGCACACAGTAAATGACTATCTAGTCATGGGAAATAAGGTTCAGAAATTAGGTTCAATGCCCAGCTAAGGAATCCTATTTCATAGATCCCAGGGAGCAAAATGGATGAGGATTGTCCCCTGCCTATCAATAGCCACACATAAACCAAACCCACTCAATCTGAGCCCCTCCTCCCTACTTCTGTAAGAGAGGGGTGGGTGTCCAAAGGGTCAATATGGCATGGGTCCTGTCCTCAAGGAGTTTACTTTGTTAAAATTATAAAGAGGAAAATGGTATGTTAAAAAATGGGTATAGTAGGAGAATGAAAGAAAAGCCAAATAGTTAAAGAGTTCCTTTCTCTGAATGAAGGCTTGTCGTCTGGCAGCAAAGTTGGGATGTTTTTGCTTTTGCCCTTGTGACTGGTTATTTTCATTCCATGAGTGCCCAATAGGATTCAGACAGCTGTGAACTGGCCACATATCTTGGATCTTGTATATATCAGACAGCTGATCCTGGGATTCCCTGCCTGGTATTCTTTAGAAATGTAAAATAGCTTGCTGGAGCTCTCTCCCTGCAGGCAAGAAGGGTATCAGTCTGCTAGAAACAAAACTAAACTAAATTCTCTGCATCCCAGGAAGCTCTGCCAGTAGAGGAGCTCTCATCCCACTGCAGAGGCATTAGATGCTGCTTATTCTTGAAGGAGTGGTGGGGAGAGAGTCCCAGCCTTCAGATCTCTCTGTCACTTGGTTTGAGCCCCTGCTATTGTTCAGCTTTATCCACTGCAGCTTTTAAAGAGCTTACACTTCTTTAATGAAAAAAATATTATCTGGACAGTTTCTCTTCAAAAGTAGTCTAAAGCAAATGAAAATCTATCTGGATACCTTATAGCCCAAGGATATGGCAGAGTTCCAAAGAAAAGGAAAATTAAGAAGTTTTCTGAATTAATGATTAAAGTCTCTCTTTTCAGTCCAGTGTCCTATAAGTACCCATTCATAAAGCCTAGATAATCAAGAAATTAAATATAACAATAATGGGCAATGGAATATAATAAAGAATATGATAACAATGAAGCACAGATCATCGTGTTCAGGCGTGGGGCTCTTTCAGGTCATCTGGAGTAGGGACTGGTAAGCTCTGCCATACACACAATCAACACTCAGGTTTTTGTTGGTCAGCTCCTGATTCTGTCCCCCTTGTTTGCAGTGAAGTCCACAGATTCCCACCCTGCAGACTGTGTGCTGAGCCAGTTTCTGGGCCAGCCCTGGCTTAAGCAAAAAGAACTGACTGAGGCAGGGAGCCTGGGCACCTGTACTATCTGTGCCTGGGGCACGGCAACTGGGCAGATGGTGAGGACCTGGTACTGAACTTCTGCCCCAGATTCCCTCACTGTCCCACTTTTGCCTCCTAAGGGGGTTTACATACCTCATTCTTGTCCTGAAAACAGAATGTTGGTTGAACTATGCTTGAGAAATCTACACTCCTCAGACACTATACCCTGATGGTCAGGATACCGCCCACCCTTGAGAGTCCATCTGAGCAAGTCACCAAGCATTGGTGTGATGGTAACTGCTTAATAGTTGGCTCCCTGGGGGAAAAAGTCTCTGTGTGTGTGTGTGCATGTGTGTGTGTGCACACACAGGTGTTTTACAAATTTACTTACAGAAAAGATATGTACAATACAATAGTAAGAAAATATATAATACTTTTTTTGTAAATGCCTATTGATTCTCCCAAAATGTTTATTTTTATCAAACTCTTGAACCTGTAGCCAACCTATAGCTACAAGTAATAATGAGTATAGTTCCAATGTAAATGTTGTTTTATTTTACCTTAAAAAACTAAAACAAAAAATGAAACAACAAAAAGACTTATTGTTGGAATTTCACTCATTTGTCAATGACATTCTTTGTTGAATTGAGTAATAGTTTTCAAGTACTAGAAGAATATTCCTTCAATTTTTTGTGCTACTCATAATGTAACAGTCACAGAAACTTTTAACTTTAATCTTCATTATCAACATTTTCTCCAACACTTTCTTAAGTCTAGACCAGTGATCAGCAAATTTCTCCTGTAAAGAGCCAGAGAGCAAATATATTAGGCTTTGTGGGCTACAGATAGTCTCTGTCACATATTTCTCATAGTGTGTGTGCATATGTATCTCTTTTTTTAACAACCCTTTAAAAATGTAAAACCCAAAACCACCCTTAGCTCCTGGGCTATACCAAATCTCTTGCCAGATCTGCCTCACAGAACTGCAGTTTGCTGGTACCTGGTCTGGACAGTCAACGAAGGGAAAAATCTAGCCCTGGTTTATAGTCATTGCTGAGTTCTGCGATGCAAATATTCCCACCATGGCTAATTTCAAGCTCAAATGTGGTGTCACTAAATAGATTTGGAAGAGATATGCAGTAGTACATTATTATACACTTACACCATACAGATACAATTGGTATCAATAACCCCAAGAGCATAATTAGTAATAAAATTCAGTAAAAATAGCGATGAGTTGAGTACTTACTGTCTTTGTCTTCAGTGCAATTTCTTTAAATTTATACAATTTAATTTTTAATGATGGCTGTGTTAACCACCAGCCATCAGAGTTCTGAGACTTTAACATTCAGCCCTTGTGAGCCATATGGATCCAGTCCAACACCCTGTTGCCTTTATCCCAGCTAAATGGGGGTCGGGGCCAGGCTCTGACTGCTCCCTATTTGTGCTGCCTCTAAAAGCCACCCTTATCATGCCACCTAGTCCCAGATGTGACATAAGAAGTAGATTTTGTACTCTGCTTTGTGATAAATCTGACACCTTCCTAACTCCTAGTTTAATGTTCTAGGAAGAGCAGCAGATGAATCTACTAAGGAAAGATATCTTATAAATGTGACTTCCATGTGACCTCGGGCTTGCAGATTATTTATGCTTCTAATGACTCCACTGGTGCAGATTATTCACTCTCTCATCCCCAAACTACAGACATTACTGAAAGAAATTTTGTTTGAAGACACTCCTAGTGAAGTGACCAGATAGCACAGGAGAGGTACGGCTCCATGAGCCTCACTGGAGACATTAGGCTGGCAGCAAGTGGCCTCTGAAGACTGATATTCATTCATCCACTAAGCATTTTATGCTAGGCATGGAAAGAGAGAAAGCCCTAATATTAATGGTAAGGATCATGAAAATTATAATACTCTTCATTTAAAAAGCCAACAGAATCAAGAGAAGGAATAATTTTAGGTAAGACTCATACAGGATGAACTATTAGGAAGCAAATAAAGAAGAAAATGGAGCCCCGGCTGGTGTGTCTCAGTGGATTGAGTGCTGACCTGCAAACCAAAGGGTCACCAGTTCAATACCCCATCAGGGCACATGCCTGGGTTGTGGGCCAGGTCCCCAGTAGGAGGTGCTTAAGAGAAAAGCACACATTAATGTTTCTCTCGCTCCTTTTCCCTCTCTCTAAAAATAAGTAAACAACATCACTTTTTTTAAAAAAGAAGCAAATGGATCAGACTGTAGAGCTGACTTTTTCTGAGGTTATGTAGTGCTTATGTACTTTTTGAAACCTGAATATTTACTCTGCTTGCTGTCTGTATTTGTGTGTCACTCTAGCACATGGCAGACAACATTAAAACAGGATACAATGTATACAGACAGGTCACATTATTTGTGTGGATGGCAGAATCTTACAGTAAATAAATGAATATAGCCTTCCAATTTCCAACTATGCTTTTAATGCTCTAGAAGTCATGGGTGCAGGAAGGCTTTACTAGTGTTGGGGAAAAAATGGCTTTTTCCCTTAATTTAAATCATTGTTTTTCTAGGGAAATTTAATTTGGGGGGAAAAAATGTTTTTCTAATTATCTAGAAGACTGTGTGCTATGCAAACAATAAAGATTCTTGTTTGAATGTAATGCATGCCCCTGCTCTTAGGATTTTCAAGGGAATTTAAAATAAAAAATGCAAGTGGCTCTGACCTCATATTTTGCCAGACAGAGCTAAACAGAATTCCCAGATCCAGAGTTTTCACGTCAGTTCCCAATTTAAAAGCCACAAGTGTTGAGCGGTTCATGCTTCAGCAAGACACATCTTCTCATCTCTAGAAATGACTGTATTTGATCTCTCTCTGGGTTTCTCGGCACGTCCCTCTCTCCCTCTTTCTTCCTCTTGTGCTATGGTTGGCCCAAAAGGTTAGAAACTGCACAATTAGAAGGATCAGGGGAAGATTTCACAATGTTCTGGTGCTGGGCTAGGCAGTCTAGCCAAATTCCGTTCATTAGCTAAGGCGCCGGGGTGAGTGTGGCCAGTAAGAATGCTGTTTTGGTTCCATAGAAATGCTGATAGGGAATAGGAAATAAACTTTTATTTTGGGGGTTCCTGAAAGACAGTATGTGCAAGTGAGGAGTCTGGGATGCTGGGAAACTGGAAGCCAGGATAATCTCCATCTCAACCACTTACTGGGAAGCTCAAGCAACTTCTGTTCTCTTTTGACTACATTTTTTCTATTCTGACACTGTTTTCTTATTCTTTACGTATGAGCATCAGATTTTTGTCTACTTTAGACTTTAAACATTTGAAAGTCAAGAATCAACCATTCAATTTGCCCAGCATTTACTGAGCCACATATCCTAGGCTAGGTGCTATGATAAGTGCTTTGGAAACTGCTGTTAATTTGACATGGTCCCTGCCCTCAAAGAACTGATAGACTACAGAGGACACAAGTGTCTTTAAAAAATAAATACAAAATAATAAAGCAAGGGCAATATAAGACATATCAAAATTGCAATGGGAAAATTGGCAAAGAGCTTCCCTTGGAAACTCAGGAAAGGCTATGGAAAGGAAAGGTCCTTGAATCAGGCCTATCTGAATAAAGAGGAAGACTTGGGAACAGTGGAAAGTGTATGGAAAGAGAAAACAGCATAAGCAATAGGTCTGAGGTCAAGTGATTGGTGAGGCCAGAGTGGAGGGTGTGGCTGGGTCCTGAGCAAGAGGCAAGAGGAGAACTTTTACAGTATACTCCTCCGGAAGTGTGAACAGGATAAAACAACTCTGGGCTTTGAGACATTAGAGACTTTAGGGAGAACCTGGATGGTAACAGGTTTGGGTGTTATTTTTTCATCAGATAAAGTTAACTGGACATTGTTGCAATGTTATTTCTCCATGCCTTTAGTATACATAGCTTTCATATCTCAGAAAAGCTGGCCTGAAACTTAAAAGCGTTCCTAGCTAAAGCAGGGTATATTAATCACAGAATCCACAATGTGGGGCTTGCGATTCACCTGTGCTTTAGACTAAATTCTCAGTTTGTACATCCTAACACTTCCAGTCATGAATTTTCTGCCTTTCTCACTGATTCTGTGACATTTTCCCTCACATCAGAACTTAAGATGACAAGGCCAGATCTTCAGGAGTTCTTTTTTCTTCTCATGCTTATGGTCTCTGATTTATATAGTACCATCAGAAAAATGGTTGTGTTCAGCTACAACTCTCCTGCCCAAATGATGCTATATTTCCAAAGCTTAGATAAAATGAAATACTTGCTAAAATAACAAAGTGTCACATTTAAAATATTCATAGTTATTTGAATTAAATATGCCAAATTACAGTTTGAGCCAGGGCCAATTTTAAGAAATACTGACACCTACATTCTGTCTGGTACCTTTTTGCTAATAATGTTCAACTGCTATGAGCCACTGCATGATTACATCCCGCTTCTAATTCCCAGACCTAAGTAGAAACAGTTGCCTGATCTTTATCTTAAAATTGTAAGTCTTATATAGTTTTAAACTTCATATACATGGCTCCAGCCCTTCAGGGTTTTAGAGCAGACTTATATGTGATTTTCTCATGGCTTTAATATTAAGTTTTTAAACTACCTACACATAACTTTCCAGAGAGACCATGTTAACTTGCCTTCTTAGAATTCCTAGCTGGCTCTCAAAGTGACCCCTGCTTACTCTTTTTCCCTCTCTTGTCCCTTAAATTACCAGAAGCTCCTTTTTACATGTCAGGAGAGTCCACCAACCAGGGAAGTACATAGAGGAAAAAGACTATCGTTTGTCCCAAATAAGTTGGCCATTCCAACATAAAGTTTTCTCCTTCCATGTGAGCCTTCTCTTTTCTTCATCCCTTCCTCCTTTGAAACCCATATGTGTTCTAAGATCTAATGAGACCTAAATGCTTAAAACATTCTATCAACTATCAGAATAGAACTAGCTACACCTCCTTACAAACCTGCTTCTGTGTTTTTGTTTTGTTTTTCAAGAAGCCAGGCCCTCTTTTCTACCTGAAACATGCTTTGTAAAACATATTTCAATAGAACATGAACAGTTCTTAATCAAAAATAGTGTTTAGAACTTCTAAAGATTGTATCTTTGAGGAACTTTTAATTAATCAGTTGCCAAATAATCTAGTATTGTTCTCTCCTCATCCCTAACTCTTCTTTTGGGATGTCACCCTGAATTCTTAGCCTGGAATCAGCAGCTCTTCATTCTTAACCTTCAACTTGGAGCTCCACCACATCAATCAGCCATGCAAGTCTCAGTGGCAATCAAGGATACTTCTGTTTCCAGAATTTTCTTTGTTCTTTTTAGATGTCTTTGAATGTTTGCTACTGATTTTCATTTTGTTTTGTTTGTGATAACTCCTTCGATGATTCCTTTTACTCTTTAATTAAAATTATATGCAAAATTACTCTCTGATTACAAACCTTCTTCAGTTTGACTTTCAGAGACAACATCTTCAAGATCTAGTAGCTCATAATAAGCAGAATAAAACATTTTGAAAAGAATTATACACACATACATATATAACATGAATTCAAATATATGTGTGTATATGTTTTAGAATACCTATTTATAAGAAGGTAGAGTCTCAATTTGAGAGCTAACCTATAACCATATTCATTTGATTTTAACTGGATTTTACAATATGTCTGAGAGTTTCAAAGGGCAAGAGACTAGAGAATAAAATGTACATGGAAGAAAAAATATCTCCTCATGGGAAAAAACAGTCTATTTTAGGTGTGTGTATATATTTGTAAACTATTTAGTAAATTTCTTCTATGTACCACACACAGATGCACATACTAGAGAAAGAGAATTACACCTTTCCTATTCTCAAGTTTCTCACTATCTACTAAGACCAAGAGATGCATACAATAAAGCATAACATGTGTTTAATAAATCTTGTTTTTATACGAATTAAGATCTTCAGGAGCACAGAAACTGGTGTGTTTAATTAATTACTCCTGAGGAATTAAAAGTTGGCTTTCCCAAGCCTTAAAGGATTAGCAGCATTTTACCAAGCAAAAGTTGGAAGATAAGCAAAAGACACAGAGGCATAAAAGTACACACAATAATCAGGTAACAGACACTTATACAGCAAGGACTTTGCTTTGGGAAATGGAAGCTGAAGACAGCAGAATAAGGATGGGACTGGATTATGACGGTCCTTAAAAGCCTTGGTAAAAATTAATTTTATTCTGAAAGCATTACAAAAGATTTTAAGTGGAGGAATAAAATAATAGATGTGTATTTTTTAACTATAATTCAGGCTATAGTAAGAGGATTGTATATGAGGATAGGAAGATGAACAGAAGAATACAGTAGGAGAGCTGATCAGTGATCTATCAGACCTATATAAAAATCTATTATAGTGTTGATACTCATGATTATAAACGCCTGTTCAAGACTAATTTTAGTGTGAGTGGGACAGGAAAACTTGTGAGAGACGTTTAAAAAGTAGAACCTACTGGGCTTAGTAATTGACTCACTGTGCGAAATCGGGGGAAAGGAGGAGGTAAGGCTGCTCAGAGATTTGGGGTTGGGTGACTGAATATGTGTCAATACCATGAGCTAAAATTGAGAAAACAAGAGGAGAAGCATATTTTGGCAAGGACAAGTACTTAGAGGGTACTCAAGTGAAGATTTACAGGAGGAAGTTAAAGCTCAAGAAAAAGGCTACACCTAGAATTGCAGTTTCAAGAGTCATAGTTGGAGCCATAAAAGTGGTTTAAGGTCACTACATGTGGATAAAAAAGAAGAGCCAAACATATCAAGGAAGAAGAAAAGGAGGAACCAGAAAGAGCCTGGAAAGGGGGTCAGAACGTAGGAGAAGGAGGAGAGAGGGTGCAACTAAAACCAATGGAAAAAAAGGCTGCAAAAAAATAAGGGAGGCCAATGTGACAGGATTTCCTGAAAAGAGGTTTTGTGGATGATCAGAACACTAGGAATTTTAGGAGAGCAATTTTGAGAGAGTGGAGAGAGCAAGCCAGATTCCCAGAAGAACAATGAAAAGAACCAGAGGATGCAAGGGCTGCAGCTCTAAAGCAGAAGGATTCTGTGACTCCAGGGGAACAGCAGAATTTAGTGATGGCTTGGCTTAATTTTAAGGTATTTAAGTGTCATAGAGAATAAAGTTTAAATCTTAAGGTCTATAGCTTGTCATCATGAGGGTTAGAAACGTGTAGACCTTCTCTTCCATGTGACTTAAGCTCCTGCTTCCTTTAGAATTGCCTTAAATCCTGCCATATGTAAACTGTCCCTTAAGACATTTTTTACTGATGATGCAAAATTTATCTTTCCTGGTCATGGTTTTTTCAAACAATAGAAAATGTTATGAAAGAACATGGTTTCACAGTAAAATGGGGTATTAGAATTTGGGTGTTATGTTTAACTTTGAATGAACATCCACTTGGGGAATGTCAGGTGTGGAGGGAGCATTGAAGAGGTTAGCCACAAATCCCAAATCCTTGGGCTGAAGAGAAGCCAATATAAAAAGCCTGGGAGATAATATCAGGAAGTAGAAGGAGAGCCAGGGAGTGGCATATGAGACACTGAAAGAAGAGAATAATTCCAGAAGAAGAAGGTGTCAAATTTTGTGGAAGGAAATGAAAGGAGGCTTCTTTATTTTGAATGAGAATGTCGCCGGGACCTTGAAATAGCATTTTCAGTGGAACAGTTAAGCAGAAAGCAGACTTGGGGAATAAACAGAAATGTAATGTCCTAATGAGCCCTTCACTTCTATGTGTAATACATACTTTATCTTCTATATACAATGAACTTTTCTATGTAATGTGCCTGAGCATGCACATTTTTATGTGCATGCACATACAAATATTTAAGGTATATTAATCACTGCTGAATAATTACTTTTTTGCTCTTGTTTTAAAAAATAATAGTGAACTTGAAAGTGACATGTTGAGAAGAATGTTACATGTGTCAATATAGGAAAAAGAGGGTAAACTTACTATTTTTGAGAGAGATCATTTGCTAGAGTGTTTATGATGCTTCTTGATGACAATTTCATTCATTCTCTCCCTCTCCCTCCCCTCCCCCCTCCTAGTGGAGTGGAGCATATCTAAAGACTTTTGTCCTTTGGCTGGAGAAATCATCATGGAAAACCTGCAGACCCTGAGATGTACAATTACAGGGCTTACAACGGTAAATGCCAAGTCCTCCCCTTAGGCTTCCCATTCCCCTGCCCCTGATGTTTGTGCTGGGATTTTGGTAGCAAATGCCTACTCTGGAAGCAACAGCCAACACCCAGTCCTCTGGCAACAACTGCCACTCGTTAAGCGTGATATGTCTGGTATCCATAATCTGAACCCCACAAAGGAGTGAGCAGACAGCATGAAGCACTTTGTAAGCTGCCATGTTCTACGGAGATCAGAAAAAGACTGGCCTCATGCAAGCCTTGAAAGCTGCTGCTTTCTGGATCACAGTCTAATCTTCGGGGGGATCAAAGGCTCTGAGAGATCCAATTTTGACTCCCTGTCTGATGGTAAAAATAACAGCCTCATCTAACCCTCACCCCCACAGCCTGGTTGAGATCAGTCATCAATTGGAGTCACACAATTTCCTGAGAGAAATCCTTTTCCCTTGATTAAAAAAAAAAATCTGTCTAAATCTGGTTTCACAAAAAGAAACTATATATGGTGGCGCTACATTTCTCAGTAACCTGAACCAATTTAAACTGTGAATGAAAAACTGGAACAAACTGTGCTTATTTGTCTAACCAATCTAAACTTAAATGTTAATTATTTCTAGAACTATAAACCATATAAGCATACAACATGCAAAATATAAAACACCCAGCAAATCAGTTCAGACTGAAACAAACCCTATATATATTTCCTCAAACAATTAAAATACAACAAAACTGGATCATCAAAATCTTTTTTTATGAAAAAAATATTTTAAGTAAACATAAATCAACCTGTATATTTTGGGGCCCAATTCAAATAATATCTTAGGGCTTTCACATGTGAGAGGTAGAGGAAGAATTTTGTTGTCATTATTGTTTTTCTAAAAGGTTAGTCAATTAAAACAGTTATATGTAAAGTATTACCCTGAAACCCAGCATTAAAAAGCCGCACTAGGCTGCATCTCTTCAAGTTTGAACCAGCTTATTCTAATAGAATTCTTGGTGGTTGGGTCACCACCACAGAATCTTGACTTTTAGTTCTAATCACACGTCTACACCAGAGGCCAAAGCTGTGGATTACCAGAACAAACAAACCCCTGAGTGGGTGGCCCCCAGAGATGCTATCGGCAGAAGACTGATCCCCGACCCTGTAGCTCACGTGATGGAAGAAGGCCATAAGAGAGCCCCAGGGAGTTTCCAGTGCTTGAAAAGAAAAAGTGATATGGTGATAAAAATGGAAAACTCTCCGCAGAGAGTTTCTCTAATATTTGAACTAATTTTTATAGGAATTAAGTTTTTCCACTTGGTCGTCGAATGAGAACAACGCAGACAGTATCTTAATCACAGAAAAGCCTAGAAGTAGATTTACACTTCTATAGAATCTCCATAACCTCGAGGTACAGAGAAACCCATTTTTTATAGAAACCCACTTTTAATGTTAAAAAAATCTTAACTTTGTAATATGGTAAGGCCAATATTATTAAACCTCTAGGAGAAGCTCTACAAAGATTGCTATTTTTTTTTAACTTGAAACACCATTTTACAGTTCTTACAAGCAATGTTTTATTAAATGTTGGCTTCTAAAATACCCCTTTAGGTTCACCAGGAGGAAAAATATACAAAACACTTTAAAAGATTATAAGCAAACAAAAATAACTCCTTCATTCACTGTGCCATAAGACAGTACAGACTATAAGCCATTGTTTTAATAACAGTTTTAAAACAAAAGTACCATCAAAGAATTAACTTTTATAAGGTCTGATAGCTGAGTAAAGAATGCCTACAGCAGCATTATGTACTGCGGCCTGCAGGGTGGAGACCACGTCAGTGTGCACTGGTGAGGGGCTGGTTAGATAAATGACTGGACTTGCCCCACAGTAAGGTACTATGCAGCCGCTAAAAGAAGGAAGCAGGCCTTTAATCACTAATCTGAGAAGATGTTCATTATAACTTGTTAATTTTATAAAGTAAGTTGATCAGCTAAAATGGTGATGGTGGTTGTCTCTGAAGAGGGACAGACAAGAAAAAAGAGGTGAGGGTGAAAAACTTCTCTTCTTGGCAAACCTTATAGAACTATGACTGTAAAAAAATTGGTGTATATGTGTTTGGGAGGGGCCAGAAAAAGAGATTATAATATTCTATTTTTTGGAAAAAAAGAAAGCACAATGAAACCAAAATGGGCATCCCAAAACTATATTATCATAGATAAGCATAATAGTCAAGAAAAGCTAGAAAGCTAAAATATGGGTGGTGGGGTAGTTTGTTCCCAAGGGATAAATGAGTTCATCAGACACAGGAACCTACTTCAAGAGTAAAACTGACTAAATAAAATTCCCAATGCATTCTTCTCTCTATGCAGGGTCAACAGTATTTTGTGCAAGTCTCAGCTTATAACATGAAAGGATGGGGACCTGCTCAGACCACGACACCAGCATGTGCCTCTCCTTCTAGTAGGTGGTGGCTATGAACTTCCTCAAGCCTGACAACAGGGTCCAGCTCCAACTCCATCCTTGGGAAGCCAATGCCATTCATTTCTTCTCCCTACTGCTCGGGACTAACTCAGGGTAGCATCTGGGCCACAGAATGAATGATTTCTCTACAGAAACGTTCCTCTGGGAGGCAACTCAGTGGAATGAAAGAAGAGAGAATTTATAGCCAGCAAGATCCAATTTGATACCCAGTATACCTTTTATTAGCTGTATGGCCTTCAAAAGTTACTTAAACTCTCTGAGTCTCAATTCAACATCTGTAGAATGGGTCTGATCTTACCCTTCCACAGGGCTTTCGTGGGGATGTAGTCACATGACACAGTGGGACTGGCTGGCCCAGAGCACATCTAGTCCACTTAGCTCTTATCACCCATTCCTCAATGGGAACCTAGCAAATCTTCCATTCTGTCAGAAGAAAAGCTCTCTTACTAACAGGCATTCTGCCACAAATATAGCCTATAATATCTGCAGTGGTGGCTGAAAAATCCAACAAAAGCCTCTTCTAATTATTTGAAGATTAATAATTTATTCCCTGGTATATTTGGCAACTCTCTATTAACCAGAAAAATTTAATTGACCAGAAAAAAAATTTCTAAACACACCATGATAGGCTTTTTTTCCTGCATAATGAGCCTATTGCTCTAAGTTGTATTGTAGTTATTTTTAGATCTTCACTAATGCGATGGTTAAAAATGGCATAATATGCTTCTTGTGAATGCAAACTGCTACATCCTTTTTGGAACACAACTTGCCATCTATGTCAACTACCATAAGAACATTCATTTCTTTCTATCCCATAACTACACATCTAGGAATCTAACCTAAGAAAACAGATGCAGACAAACAATTATGGACAAAGAATTGCAGTGCAGCAATACAGTGAAATATCATGTGTGGTAAAGAGAACAAATATTCAATATTAACTTAACAGTTAAATAAGGTATCATATAGTATCTATTCTACAGAAAATGTAACCACTAAAAATGATGTTTTTAAAAAAAACATTTATTGTGTAGAAATTCATACAGTATAAGCTTTATGTAAAAAACACAAATTGTTTATATAACGTTTAAACTGTGAGTTTGACTATAATTAGATAGACATATCTGCACATAACTATCCAAATTTAATAATAGATATTGGGTTCTGAGTTTCCTTTTTTATATTTATGTATTTTTCAAGTGTTGTAACAACCCTTTACCCAGGACCAATCACAAATCGGTGGTGTACTGTGGGCTTTCATGGTCAGTGTCTCACTGAACCCACACAACAGTCGGCCACCACTGTTCCCACCTTATGGATAAGCAGCAGCAGCATCATCACCATCACTTTCAACATCAAAGCTGACATTTATAAGGCTCATTAAATGCTGCATGTCAATCTAAGAACTTTTCATGGATTGACTCATTTAATCTTCATAACAAAGCTACTGAGGTGAATTTTATTCTTAGACCCATTTTACTGATGAGAGAACTGTTAACATGGAGGCACATACATACACAGAGGCCAACATCACCAAACTAGTCAGCACTGAAGTAAGGTCTAAACTCTCCTCCTCCTCTAATAATAAGGAAATTGGGATTCAGAGAGGATGTTCCCTTGCCCAAGGTTATAATTCTGGTATGTGGCTAAGCCAGGATTCAAGGCCAAACTGCTCAAGACCTGCTATCTAGACCTGGGGTAACCAGTGCCCCACTATCAAGCAGACAAGCAAAGAGCCAGCTAACCATACCTGACCCCCACCTATGGCAGATTCAGAGAGCTAAACCAGGTCATTCAGAGCCTTAGACCACTGATGCCAGAGATCTCTGTGGCTCCTGAGTACCCTAGCATTTAGTGATTTAATCATTCCAGTCTTATTTGGACATCTTTCTTATTGAAGACTTGTCAGAAAAACACACTGGGAATATTACAAGATAAAGATACTAAGGGAACAAATCTCTTTCCAGGAAGAAAAGAAAAAGGGTATGTATTACTGGAGATGGAGGGATAGAAGAGACAGAAAAGAAAAAAAAAAAAAGCTAACCTCAGCTCACCCGAAGGTAGGGCAGTAGGAAATCCACTCCAAATGCACACCCATGAAAATTCTGATCTACATATGGATGCATTTACTTGTAACATCAGATGTTCTGGTTCAATAAACAAATTCTATTCAGACAGTCTCCCTCACAGCCCATTTGAAGAGCTCTCTCCAAAATGACAAGAACCGTTGTGTAAGACCGGGAAGAGCCACTTATTAGTTGAAAATTAACATAGCAAAATGACGCTTTCTATAACAGCACAATGGATTAGTAAGGGTATCTGGCAGAGAACTGAAATGCAAACATGTTGTTACAGTTGCTGCAGACATGCCGTATCACTTGGAAAGAACAATATAAAAACACTCTGGTTCTATTTATAAACAGAGTATGACATTGTGATGTAACATATATCAGTATTCAAATATTTACTTGAAGACAATGTATTCTAACATGACAGAGTAATTGGAAATTGGGTAATATGTTCCAGTAAGCTATAAAACTTTCTTTTACATTTTTACAAAAGGCCTTAATGTGTTTTTATAGACTTATGTTATATGGTATGGTACATAATAAGAGAAAAGGACCCAGACAGGCTTGTCTGAGTTACGATCAGGAAAGCCCTGATATCGCCAGTGAATGTAAGCTCTGCATTGTGTTGCAACCAAAGTGTCTCATTACCAGAACAGTGGACTGTGTTACGTGGCACAGTCTGCTCTTTTCCTACCACACTAAGTTTATTCCTGTCAGGGTCCTGATTTCTTAATATATTTTCAATTTTCTCCCTCATCCCTAAAGTCTCCTATTTTATGTAGTCGTCAGAACCTTCCAAACATCTATGAGAAAAACTCATTCTTTCCAAAAACCTTGGCATCGTGTCCAGCATTCACTCAGGCTGCAATTTAGCATTAGCAATTTTCTAATGTATCATAAAGTCATCAGCTTGAGCTCGCCTCTGATGTAATAGTGCTCAGCTGAAAGGGCCAGGTCCACTTCATCCTCCCTTGCACCGACGGCGGCATTAACACTCATTAGAATATATTAGCATGTTCAGGGCCAGGTACTAGTAATTCAACCACCCAGGAATCTTACTCAAGCAAACAATGTTGCTCATCTTACCATGAGCACCTCAGATATATTTATCCAACTAGGGCCTTTGGGAATCCGTGAGAACAATGTTCATGCTCACTGTGCCCAGACAGCAGCAACACTACAGATGGTCCAAGGGCCACTAGAAGTTCATTTCCTCTAACATTTCTGAATTTCCCAATAGAAGCCTTTTCCTAGTCCACCCTCCCTGAACACCATCATACTGCTAGTCACAATGTTGCACCAACATAGAGAGTGTCTCCCAGGTACCCAGAATGGTGCTTTACTTACATTATTTCTTTGGAACCTCAGATAACCTAAAAAGAGATTCAAAAACTCACTTTACAGTGAACAAAATTGAGGCAAAGAGAAATTAAGTCACCATTTCTGCCCACAAAAAACAGAGTCTACAGAAGGCACTTATGCCAATTCCCTGTCTCCAGAGTTGACCACAACTAACCCACACCACACAGACGCCAACTAAGCTCTGACCCTCCTTCCCAAAAGAAAAAACAAACACATCCGCGGTATAAGGAAACGAGCACGATATGGAAGGTCATAATACTATGTGAGAGTCCTGGCCATGCCACTAACAAGCTGAGCAATATAGAACAGGAACAGATACCTCAGGGTCTCAGTCTTCTGAGAGGTAAAATGAAGAAGGGTGCATGGGGAGGGAGTGAAGGAGGAAGGATAAGAAAATCTCTGAGGCCTCCTTCTTCATAGGGAATCACTGACAGGACAAGAAATGATGTTTCCATACTCGCTACTCAGGCAGTTAACTTCCCACCAATGAACACCCGTCTTTTTAAGTTATTACTTACACAATGCCTTCCATGTAACATTGTGTTGGATACCTAGTAGTCTTCTCATTTAATCCTCACAAAAATACTGCAAGGTAGACACTATGCTCCTTTCTCATATTACAGGGTAGAGACCCTGCCGTGTAACTTACCTTATTTATAGTCACTAAGGTAGGAATGGGAAAAGTGAGAATTCACACCCAAGTTTATCTGTCTCTAGGACCTGGGTGTGTTCTTTCTAACTGTGTTGTACCCCTTGCCCTTGGATGGACCAGTGCAGGCGACTTTTGCCTAACTTTAACTGTCATGCCATCTAAATAAGGAAGATTCCATTATTTTAAAATAAATCTGGGAGGCAGGAATTTGAAAATCATTCAACTAGAATTAAGCCTCTGATACACTCATGAACAAATGGACTTTTGTAGGGAAAAAAATGTCTAGCATTTTTAGAAAAGGCATTTTAACCAAGAAGTGCCTTCAGTTGTTGCTTTTGAAAGGTTCAGAATGCAAAACTGGGAAGAATAAAATAGAGGAAAGAAAGGATGGACTCTGAAATGACTGACTGACCTGCTAAAAAAAAAAAACCCAAAGTTGGAGACAGCACAATTACAGTCTTGACATTAGTCCCATACGGGTTATTACTCTTGATATCATTATTGCCAAGTGGAATGAAAATAGAAGGGGAGAAAAATCTCAGTGGGTATTGCAATTTAAATTTGCCATGTAAGCTAATACTGTATATTTAGAGACTGAGCAGACAGGGTGGTTGGTGGCTCGGAGTGTGTGCAGGAGCTGCCGTGCCAGCTAACCAAGCAGACATTCATTAGAGCAGAATGTAGATTTCCATTTCTTGGCATCTGACATGGGCTCTTTCCTTGGAAAGAAATGTCAATTTGGCCAAAAGTGTGAAACCTACAATAAAAGCATTGGGACTGTGGATTTCATCTAGTCTGCACATTCCCACCCCTTTCTTTCCTACTGTGGAAATCCAGCTGAGACTTGGGGTGCTGAGTGGAGAGGTGGCAGGGGACTGATTAGGACACTGGGTGCTGACAAGGAGAATAAGGAGCTGGGGGAGGGGAAGTTGGACTCCCAAATTCCCTATTTTCTTTTGGCTTTCCATTACCATTTTCTCTTGCCCTAAAACTGCCCAAGACAAGAAACCAACCACAATTACTGTTTTGCACAGGGCCCTGAACAATGGCAGCTTCCAAACCCTTGGCACTGCTTGCTAGCTGGGAGAGAGCTGGGTGCTTATCCACAGAGTCTGTGGGTAGTAAGGGCAAAACTCGGCTCCTGAGGCAGGGCAGGGGAGAGGCCTCCCCTGCTTTAAAATTTCACTCTGTTTGTTTCTTTTGTTCAATAGACTGGAAAGACTATGACGACAGAGAGCCCAGACACAAGGGACAGAGTGAAGTTTTGGAAGGTCTGCTGCAGCAGGTCCGAGCCCTTCATCAGCATTATAGTTGCCGGGGTAAGGATAAAAATCTGCACTGGGCCATCGACTGAGGTCTCGGTGGCGCCGGTAATTTTAGCAGTTTCCTAACTGGGTCATACCTTCTCATTCATCAGGCAGAGAGAGATATTAATATTTGTACATCTGGAATCACTTTACAGCACTATCTTGCTTTAACCCTTCAGAAGAGACTTTCTCTCCTTTCTCCCTTTCTTTCTCGCTCTCTCTATACAGGAACAGTTTGAATAGAAGCACAAAAGAAACAGCGGCTGCTATTAGTCCCTTTCCCCTTGAACTGTCCCTTCACAAAACTCCTCAATGTGCTGGGTCTTTGGGATATTCACCCTAAAAAGTTTCACCTCCAAGGAAAATTTTGTGGGGATCCCTGGGGAAGCTCAACCATTTACAACAGCGACAATAATAGTAAACTTTTGCGTATACTTACAATAAAGTTTACATGCAATTTCACATCCAATACCTCTCTCCACCCTCATTTTGGCAGTTATCATTGAGGCTGAGTGGCTTGACCAAGGTCGCAATGCTAGGAAGAGACAGAATCAAGACACCAACCTAGGTTTTCTGTCTCCAAGTCCAGTCCTCTTGCCATAACTCATTTTTATCTCCCATCCTTACATCAGGACTAGACCCTGGACTTTAATCTCACCCTGAATTTTAATCTTCCCCTGTATTACTGGTTAAGAGAAAGTGGTGCATACTTTCTACAGACCTAGCCAACTACACCCAGAAAATCTGAGCTTTTGAAAGCTTCTCTTCTTCTACTTGGGCTGTTCGAATGGGACAGGTCAGGTTTCTGATCTGTGTAATGATTCGTGGAACAGGCACTTAGTTTTATTTGGAGAATTAAAGCCTCCATAAAGTTTTCATTTTCCATGCTCCTTCACCCATCAGATTGCCAACCACACTGCACTCTCTAGATACAGGGCACCACTGGACCAGTGAGGTTCAGAAATCTATGGTTGAAACTTAAAGAGTTGCTAGCTGTGTTTTGACTTGGTGTAAATATATCTATCATACTCAGCATTAGCAAAAAGTTGTTCCCGATTACTATAAAACTATGACAACAAAGCCCTCCAGAAACGTTGGCTATAGCTAGAAATGAGGACAAGTGTTTGCAAAAAAAAAATATTCTTCTAATGAATGGTTCATTAGGAGAGGTAAATATGCATGGAAGAAGCTTGAGAAGGAAACCCAAGGGGGATTTCTTTCCCAGATCTCTAGGAAAACTTTGCCCAAACCAGGACCTTCAACATTCCACACTACACACTGTGCACTCCATTCCCAGTTGCCCAGGGTCCATTAACCAGACCAGGCATTATTTAGAAGAACAGTATGTCTTCATTTCTAGCTGTAGTCAAAATTTTCAAAGGACTTTATTGTCATAGTTATATAGCAATTGGAAACAACTTTTTGCTAATACTAAATATGATCATTTTAACATCTACTTAAAACTCAGCTAGCATCTTAGTTTCAAGCATAGATTTCTTACTTCACTGGCTTTCTCCTTTCCTGCCTCTTGGTCATCCCCCTGCCCATTGGTTCCTGTACGGCAGGCAAGAGTAATAAAGCAACTGGATAGATCATTTCTTTGAGATTCAAAACCCACATTTTATTTGGTCTTTATCAGAGGGGGAAAGCTAAAACTACTCAAGAGTGAGGGAATAGTTTTTATATTATCTAAGGACTTAAATGCCCTTCCTGTTGCTATTAAATTACTATCTAATGATCAAGAGATGACTGTCTACACAGCACAATTATTTCTATGGTTTCCATCAACTTTTATCTATGCATGCTTCTATGTAAATATACACACACTATCAGGAAAGATTGATTAAGACATAAGGCAGCACTTCTCAAAAAGGAGGATTATTTTTTATATTGAAATATGCTCTGGCCTAGCCAGTATGGCTCAGTGGATTGAGTGCCTGCCTGCAAACCAAGGGTCACCAGTTCAATTCCCAGTCACGGCACATGCTTGGGTTGCAGGCCAGTTTGCCAGTTAGGGACACATGAGAGGCAACCACACATTCGTATTTCTCTCCCTCTCTTTCTCCCTCCCTTCTCCTCTCTCTAGAAATAAATAAAATCTTTTTTAAAAAAGACATATGCTCTGGACAGTTAAACAGTGTACAAAGTGTGTTCCAAAGAACAGTGGTCCTATAGGATGCACAGCTGAAAAAGGTCTCTGCTCAAGTAAGTTTAGAAAATGCTGCATTATATATTCCTCCTTTGGAAATATAAAATAGACATTAAAGTACTGAAGATTTTAATAAAGAGACATTTTGCATTTGGTTAAACAAGCAGTTTCCAAACTTATTTGGCCATTGTAAATCCTTTTTTCAATTAGTGTTCCAAGGCACAAACTCTGGGAGATGCTGACCAATAATATGCCAGGATAAAAGAAGTGAACTCACACCAAAAAAACAAATGATTCTAAAATAATTTAACAAAAATCTCTCTACTTCTAAAATGATAAATAAAGGATAATTAGGTATTGCACACCAAATACTAGACAACTGTTATTTAAAATACTCAATTACATTGAGATACTATGTGGTTTATTGAAGGAATAAACCTTTACAAATTTTATAATTATAAAAATAATTATTTTAAATCCCAGTTCTACCACTTACTAGCTGTGTGTCCTGGAGAAAAGTCTTTACCCTCTCTGAGCCATAGCATCCCTATCAGAAAAAAAAAACAACATAATAATATCTATCAGGGTTCATTATGAGAATTAAATTAGATAATGGATTAAACCCACTTGGCACAGTATAGGCACTTTGCAAACTCTAATTTGATTTTCTTTCATATTCTTCCAGGTAAAGAGGTGTTCTCTGGCATTGGCACTTTACTGACATGTTCTAGAATCAAAGTGTAATCACTGACTCCATTATAATGAGGCTGGAGTACTCAATAAATATACAGCACATTCCAAAGGCAGAAGTAATAATATAACATCCCTTTTCCTATCAACCCCTACATGAGAGGTACCAAAACCACATTAATTTCTGTATTTTGGCTAAAGAACTAGCCACAGCTAATCTGCATGCTCAGTGCTGGGATGGAAAATCAATGGAGACGTTGAGCAGTCTTTTTTATCCATAGGGTTTATGCCCTGACATACAAAATGAACCATAAAGAAACTAATTGTGTTCACCACAGCAGTACCCTACAGCAGTGAATTTAAATTATCATCCAATTTTTCAACTGGCAAACATTCATTAAAACCTGCCTACTATGTGTCAGGAGTTAGACATACCAGTATGAATAAAATAAGCTCCCCTGCTCCAAGCACTTAAAAGCTAAAGACCTACTGTATTTAGAGTCCAGAAAACTAATAAATGATCAAGAGCCCATAACCAAGCACAGACAGAACAGGAGCCACAGTCCTTAACAGAAATGTGAGTTTAGGTCTTATATCAGTCAAAATGGACTATATCATGCTGCAATAATCAAATGACCCCCAAAATATGTATTTCTCACACATACTGTATGTCTACCATTGCTCAGCTGAGAGCTGCCCTCTGTGCTGCCATCATCCTCTTTCTAGAAACATCTGCCAGTGTCCACAGGAAAGGGAAAAGAAACTCTTCCAGGGCTAATACATGGGGAAGACTTTATGTGTACTACTTACACTCAAAAGTCATTGCCAAAAATGGTCACATGGCCCCATCCAACCACAAAGGCTACAAGAAGTACCATTCTACCATGTACCCAAAACGAAGGACACCCGGAATATTTAACATTTGCATGGACCCCATTCCCAACTGGTAGCAGCATTTCTCATTTTTCTCTTTTTTTTTATGTCCAATTTGTTTAGTTCAATCTTCATTTTTACTTACGTTATATGTGATTATTCTGAAGCTAGACTACCTGGGTTCAAATCCAGGCTGGATATTTACTAGCTGTGTGACCTTAAGCAACCTTTCTGTCCTCTCTATACCTCACTTTGCTTATTCATAAAATGTACCTGTCAGCCACTGTTTAAGGGTTAAATGGCTTAAAGTAAGTAAAGCACTTAAAAAACCTTATTTTTTTTTAAATTGGCTCATCAGCAGCTTACCATTTAGAACCTGCATTTTTTCTTTCTTAAAATTTTATTTATTTTTAGAGAGAGGGGAAGGGAAGGAAAAAGAGAGGGAGAGAAACATCATGTGTGGTTGCCTCTCACACACTCCCTACTGGGGACCTGGCCCACACAACCCAGGCATGTGCCCTAGACTGGGAATCCAACCGGTGACCCTTTGGCTCACAGACCCACATTCAATCCACTGAGCTACGCCAGCCAGGCCAAGCTTTGTTATTTTAAAAAAGTAATTTCTCCCATTCTCTATTTTCTATTCCCCAAAGGCTCAGTTCTTTTGATATTTTCTCTATATCTCTATATAATGTTTTTATTGCAAATTCTGGATGTTTTTCAATCATAGGCATTATCTCACTAAGGAAGATGATGATTTCTCCCTTTTTTACCCCTCTGCCCTCTTATATGTACATATAATTCCTCTTCCTTAACCTCCTAGTACAGTTATAATTTTAGCAAAATCAATTATTTGTTGCTTTCATTATAATGATCATGAAAAGTCGATGATTATTTTTCTTTCCTGGACAACTTTTTGTCTTCCCTATAGTGAATAATCACCTTTTATTGTTTTCTTATTTTTCTATGCGGTTACAACTAATGAATATGCAAGCTATTCTCCAGCTGTACCAATTTTCTCTCAACACAATCAGATGACATTAGAATTGTTTCAACTGCATCTTCTTAAAGAACCTGCTCCTGGAGTCCTCCGACCTCCGCTCTAGACTGGCTCCTGGTTGCCTGTGTCTGGTGCACAGCTGTCACCCTAGGATCTCCTTTCACCACCACATTGAGGACTCTTCTTGCCACTCTCCAATATTAGATTTCTTCTTTTTTATCACGCCTTCCTTTTTCTTGGGTTAGTCACTCATTTGGTGAAACCTTTCCTCCAGTAGCTTCCTAATATGATACCTGGGAGCTAACTCTGGAATATACTGAATGTCTAAAACTTTATTCCACTTAACATTTATTTAAGGGTTTGGGTAAGTATTGAATTATCCATTGAAATAATTTTATTTCAGACTTCAAAGGCAACGTTGCTTCATTATCTTTTAGCTTTCAGTACTGGGAAGTCTGACTCCAGAAATTTTATATAAAACCTATTACTTTCTACCCTCAAAGTTTTAAATTTTCTTTTTAACCTCAGTTTCCTAAAATTTCACTGTTATGTGCCTTTGTGCGGCTCTATTGTGGTCTGTTGTGCTATACCTTTGGCAAGCCGTTTCAATATGGAAGGCACCTCCAATTATGAGGTATTTTCTTAAATCATTTCTTTAATTATTTCTTTCCCTCCTTTTTCTCCATTCTCTCCTGAAAAACTCTTATTCAGATGTTGAACCTCACAGACTAGCTGTTTTATTCCCTCCCCCACCCAACCTCCTGCTTTCCATCCTCATGTGCTTTTGCTGTGCTTTCTTGGAGACTTCCCCAACTTTATTTCCTGGGATTTCTATTGTGTCTTTCAGACTTTGATAACATATTTTAACTTCTAATTCTGTTTTATTCTCTGAACACATTTCCTGTAAGTTTTTCTTACCGATTCCTATCATTTTTACAATGATGTTGTATCTTTTCTCTCAGGCTATTATATTTTCTTTTTCCAGCATGATCTCTCCTCTAAATTGCTCCTTTGTTTCTCTGTTTTTGGCCTCTGTCTTTCTTGTTACGTGCTGTTTTGCAACTACCTGATGATCCTTCAACAGTTGCTCAGAGTTAAGAGAAGGGAGTGCAATAGCTACTGGGAAGCTCTGAGCCCATGGAGAGGGCTCGTCATAGGCTTCGCTGTAAGGAGATCTGGCATGGCCTTGTGTTTAGTACAGCAATGAAGCCACTGTCAGGATCTTTAGGTGCCTTCTCTTAGGCCAATCAGAGGCTCCAAAAGAGTTTCTTCCAGTGTCCTGCCTAGAGGATGTAAGTTTGAGTTCCAGTGTCCCCAGAGCCCAGTGGGGAAATATTCTGTAGGGAAACTTTCATTTAATCCACCTGTTTTGAGTATATAACACCTCCCCCCGACCCCAACTTTTTACTGTACCCTGTGTCTCTCACTCTAAAGACCTCTTTTTATTCTTTTCAGAGAAGAGAATATGCCTCTAGCTTTCTTCTAGAGTGGGGAGGGGTATTTGCCCACATATGCAAGGTAGCAACAGATATCTAGAAGTCTAATCCCTTCTTAAACAGACATAAGCATAACCCTCTGACTTCGGCTGCACATTCATTCCCCTCTTCCAGCAGTATATGGTGCCCATAGGGTGAGTCAGGTTACTTCTCAGCTTTCTCAAGTCTGCCAAATCCATCTGTCCATCTGCTTTCCCGCTACCAAAATTCACTTGCTTTTGTCTCCTGTCCCATCTCTTTGTCTTTACAGATTTATGTCTTTGTCTTTATAGGTTTTTTAAATCTTTTTGCTCTGCTTTTAGTGAGGTTTTCAGAGAGAGTGGTATGTAATAAATATGTTCAGTATGCTGCCTTTAGCCGTAAGTCCCAGCAGCATCATTTTCAAGCAGGATATGACCAGCCAAATTCATGTTCAAGTCAGAAAAAAGAGGCTGTTGCTTGGTCTGCCAGGAATAACTGTCAGCACAAGTCTGAAGGTGGTATGGCTACTTGTGTCAGTCAGCTCATTCTCGACTGCTCCTATAGGATCACAGGCAGACCCACACTGGGCCTTAGCCATGGGCCATTGCTCAGGATTCCATGCCTAATAGCACCAATATGGACCATGTTGTCATCCCCAATGTCAAATCTGTCAGGAGACTCAACAACCTCAGAACTGGAATCAGTAATCATCTCTTTCAGCTCCGCAGAGTACTGTTTACAAAGACTGTTACAGGAAGTCTACTACTTTTATCAGGGAAAGCTCCACGTTGTGAATAGTAGAACTGAACACATGCAAAGGATAATTTGCTCACCACTGTAGCCACAAAACCTTGCACATAGTAGTAGCCCAATAAATACTTATTCAGTGAATGAATGTCTCAGTTTTTCCAGGTACTGACTTTTTTTATCTTGGATGGTCCACTTAACATTCCTGTCTCCATTTTTCTCCCTGAATAATAAGGATAGTAACCATGCCTATGCCTACAACTGTTTTTGTGAGACAACACATACACTGGAAAAAACTTTCCCAGAATGCCTGCAGTGGTTGTAGTACAGTGGCGGGATGATATGGGTAGGATTTTGTTCATTTTTTTCTATTCTCCAGATTTTCTGTAATGTACCTCTATTAATTTTATAGTAAAAATTGAATGGGATATCCCACTGTATAATAAACCACTGATATAGAAAGGATAAACAAAACACCTAAGTGGTTTCCTCTACAGTTATGTTACTCACTGCCAACATTTTTGAGGACCTCTTTATTGAGTTAACTGCTGGCATCTCAAGATACAAAAGTTTCTTATAGGAATGAATGAGCTGAATCTCTATAAGAAACTGAGGACAGTGACACTGAGGGGACAGGGAAGTAGAAGGCAGGAAGGTGAGAGTGTTTTTTGCCAATGGAATTTACACTGTATTCTTTCTGTGTTCCAGAAAGTTCAAAATTACAAACCACGGGCCGCAAGCAGTCAGTCTCAAAGAGCCTGAAACACCTATTTCACTCCTCAAACAAGTTTGTGAAGACCTTGAAACGGTGGGTCTGAGAGTGTTCCCAGGAAGTCTTAGCTTCTCAGGAATCAGCTACTTTTGGTTGTGAGGGGAAACCTGGTAGAATTTCTTTTTTGTTATTAAATGAACATGAATTTTGTACTCTTTCTTTCCCTTCACTTTGTCACCCACCCTCCACTCCCCAGCCCCTCTGGCAACCATTAATTTGATCTCTGTTTCTATGAGTCTGTTGCTGGTTTTTTTGTTTGTTTGTTTTTCTTATTGGATTCCACATATAGGTGAAATCATTCGGTATTTGTCCTTCTCTGCCTGACTTATTTCACTTAATGTAACACCCTCTAGGTCCATCCATGTTGTTGAAAAATGGCAAGATTTCTTTTTTATCATGGTGATCACTTCACAAGTTATATAAATGCTGAATAACAATCGTATGCAAGTATATATCAAGTGTAATATATACACCTGAAACTCATACTATTGCATGTTAACTATATTTTAATTTTTAAATAAATAAACATATATCACATTTTCAAAAAGAATATAAAGTTCACTTTTCTCTCGAGAATTTGGACCACATAGTACTTTCTCTGAGTTCTAGTCAGTGAACTTGTGATACTTAGCAAGAATACCCTTACACATATATTTTAAATTATCTATTTCATGTCCAAAAATATTTTTCCATGATTCTGGTTTGGTAGAGGAAGACGGTGGAGGACAATTTTTATTTGCTTTTTCTTTTTAGGGGACTCTACATAGCTGTTATATTTTATTACAAAGACAATATGTTAGTCACCAATGAAGATCAAATACCGATCGTTGAAATAGATGACTCTCACGCCAGTTCCATCACACAAGATTTTCTGTGGTTCACGAAGGTATACCAAGTTCTGGTTTTATTTTCTCCCACTTTGCACCAGTGTTACTGCACATAAATCTCTGAAACCTTAGTTGAGGGGTCTCCAGTGATCAAAGTATTGGGGTGGGAGTAAATTATCTCAAAGGTCTCTTTCAGTTCTGATATGCCCTATGTCACACAAAATGCCAAAAGACTGTCTACACTACATTTTCAAAGCAAAGAAGCTTGCATCCTGTCAGATTGCGTCTCCACTATTCTGAGTTATGGGATCATTTGGCAAAGACTAAAATGTGGATCAGACTGTTTCATTAACATTCAGATCTTTTTCCAACTGGACAGAGATCAAAAAGTTGTTTCGCGTGTATCTGAAAATGGACTAGAGAACAAACATCAAGGGTCAGGTTTCCTTCTCCCTGCTGTGCTTTGATGCCACAACCTAAATCATGTACTGGCTTGGATAATGATATGACCGTGTGACTTCTTTTGCAGCTGTCTTGTATGTGGGAAGATATAAGGTGGTTAAGGCAAAGTGTACCTATCTCCATGTCCTCATCCACAGTCCTGCAAACTCGTCAGAAGATGCTTGCAGCAACAGCCCAGCTACAGGTGAGGGGCCAGGTTTCAGCCCAGACCTCTACAGAAATTCGAGGCAAACTCGGTCAGTTCAGTTCCAATCCCATGTGGAAAGGAAAGGGTGGGCTCCTTTCTCTTTCAGAGCCCAATGAGGCCTATGAAGGATTCTCAGACAGTGTGAGCTGTTGCACATTTGCTTATGCAGGGAATCTGTGCCTTCAGCAGTCTCCCAGAAGAGACACAGGGATCTCCCTTGAGAAGTCTAGGAGTGACATCCAAACAAGGAGTAAGAAGACTTGAGTTCTAGATTTGATAATAATAAGTCAACTCGTTTCTCCTTGCTGGGCCTCAGTTTTATCACATGCAAAATAAGAGGAGTTTGACTAGATCACTTAAGAACCCTTGCTGCTCTGGCGTCCTGTGCGTTTAAGAGTGTATGGAGATGAAGGGAGAGACCAAACAGATATTTTGAGATGTTTTTTGGCTTGATGCTTTGGATAAAAATGTGGGCATTTGCATATGATTTTGCTTACTTAAAACAAAACAAATAAAATCTCTTAAAAGCCTACTTATAATCATGAATTTATTCAACTTTCTGTACTATTAACCAAATTAGATCAAGTGCCTAATCCTTACAATAATTTTTGTAAGTTACAGAGTCGTTCCTAGAAATGACATTGAATTCCAACCAAGCTCTTCTGGGTTTTCCTCTCATTGTTTTCTGCTACACCCTGAATATATGGTTCTTAACAAAGAATAACATCTGCTATGTGGAACTGGAGTCTTTAAGAGATCTCTGAGCCTTTAACAGTAATGGGTATTCTACCTACCAAGCTATCAGTTACATCAACCCCAGAAACATGCATAACAGGAATCTATGTAAGCTGTGTTTGGCCAGGCTATCCCAGTCAAGGCATAAAAATAGGGTCATAATAACAAAAAAAAAATTTGTATGACTCCACCCTACCTGCAATTACAGGAACTTCATTTCTTGACCCATGCAATAATTTGATTTCCTGCAACAATAATGATTGTGTTGCTACTATAAGTAATTCTGAAAGATAACTCTTACCCCTTCTGTGCTATGCTCCATTACATAAGTGGTTTACTGCCTTGTGTCCTCACTGGCCCCAGATATTTTAGTAAGCAGTGCTCTCCATTTCAACTCACACTTGATTGCAGAATCTTCTCCTTCAACTCAAGAAAAAGTTCTTGGAGCTAGGCCACGATGACTGTGTTGAATGCAAAGCACCCCTTCCTTTCATCACTGATCAGCTTGAATTAGACCAATCCACTGTACCTCAAACTGCTCCTTCATTAGGATAAAGTTCTTTCCCAGGAGGCTCAAATCCCTTATTAGACTCTCTCATTAACCTACGATACAGCCCAGACATGCTTGGATCACAGACTGAACAAACTTAGGATTCCAAATGGGGCTCTTGATTGTATGTTTATTGGAAGCTTCCTAAAACACTTCCATCTGCTATCAGTAAATCAAGAAGAATCAGACTGTCATAGCCCGTACAGTTAGATGCTGAGGGGCTACAGCAGGGGTGTCAAACTCATTTTCACCAGAGGCCTGGTTGCCTTCAAAGGGCTGAATGTAATTTTAGGACTGTACAAACTCCTTAACAGTTAAGTGAGAGGTTGGTGCTTCCGCCAGGCAGAAAAAAGGTGCTGGGCCAGAAAAAACAAGGTGGAGGGCCGGATTCAGCCCTCGGGACTTGTGTTTGCCACCTGTGGGCTAGAGAAAAAAGTCATGATGGTCAGTGTTCCCTACTCAATCACTCCCACTGCAAAAGCTCTTGGATTTCCGTGGCCCCACCATGTTTCATAATATATCATCTGCCTTCTGAGGTCATTTCCCTTCTTGTCTAGCTTAGATTCCTTGGCCCATCATAATATTCTAAGTCTCTGGCCACTGTCTCCTACCATATTATTTATTTGGAAAAATCCCAAGTCTGGATAAATCCAATGTGTCTACACCACAGTAGGTGCACACTGCTATAGAAAAATCACAAAAAAGTGGGGCAGGGTGGGGGGGAGACTCACTGGTTTTATGTTAAATTCATTACTACAATTCCCACATGTATAATGTTACCTAGTGACATTCTATTGATTACCTAGTGATCAATTCTATTTCTCTACTAAATTCACTTTCCCAAACTATAAGGCAACTATTTAAAACCGTCTCCATTCTCCCACATCTTTTCCCCTTTCCCACATCAGCTGATGACTTCACTGTATAATTCATTAAGAAAATAAATGGGAATTAATTTTTTTTCACCACCAAATATAAAAGCCTCCTTGCATTGGCCATACTTTCTCTGTTTTCCCTCCTATTCCAACAAAGTCTCACTCCTCCTACCAGAAGCTTCTCTCTCCACATGTGCTGTGAATCCCAGTTCTTCTTGTCCATCTTATTTAAACATACTCAGGTGTGTCCTTGCAATGCCTTTCCTCAACCCCACTTCAGCTACCAAACTCTCTCCCCCTCCTTAGACCCAAATCTCTTAAAAGGGTTGCCTATGTTCCCCTTCTCCACTTCCTTTCTCACTTCCCATTTAGTTCCCAGCCTTTTCCCTGACCATCCACCTCCATGCCTACCAAACTGCCCTCTCAGGCCTCCAGTAATCAGAGGCAGACTGATGCTCGTAAAGCTTGAGCTTCAGGGTCCCTGGCTTGCATGAGCACCTGTGAGTGTGGGAGTCATGGAGTGTTTTATGTGGGGAAGAGAAGTTGGGTTATAATCAGAAAGCATTTCTGGTAAACTGACTGAAGAAATTTCAGCAGGCAAGGGGACCACAAATTCGTAATACCCCAGTATTTGGGGAGATTGCCTTTCAAGTCTAAATAAATATTCACATTTACACATAATTTTTGTATTTGTAATTTTGTATTCTTCATCTTAAACAAGGCCCTTGCACCTAAAATTACATGGTGCAGGCCCCTACAAAACCTGGATCCATCTGTGCCAATGACTTCAATTTCTCTAAATCCAATAGACACTTTTAAATCCTCTTTGCAACTGGCAATGTTTGATACACTTGGTCCCACTCTCCTTTTTTAAACTGTCACATCCCTTGGCTTCCATGACTCCATAATTTCCAGATTTTTCCAACTTCCTGGCCTGTCTTTCTCAGTCTCCTCTGCTATCTCACATGCTGTTTCCTCTGCTTAGAATCTTCTTCTTCTGTTTCTTTGCCTTACTAATTTCTACACATTCTTCAGATCTCTTTAATTTTTATACTTTCTCAAGAGAGCCTTTCTCTGATCTCCTGATAAGTGAAGTACTCTCATAGTACTTTGTATTCTTCATTCAGAATGATGATCATAAACCCATTAGTTAATTATTTGTCTCCTTATTTGGTTAGTGACCCACTTGGACTGTGAGGCCCTGAGCCCAAGAAATGTACCTATATCCCGGTCGCTTCTACATCATCCATGTGTGCATGTGGCAGATCCTCAATAAGTAGTGCTTGGATAAATAAACGCATTAGTCAACCCAACCCCTGTGCCCCAAAGATCACACTTGAGGGTGTTCTACACAGACAAAAGGAAAAAGGGTCACAGAAATGTACGTCATACTACAGTTACCACCTGGATAGTTCTCCAGCCCTGCGTGGTGACCAGCACCTATTAAACAGATTGATTAGCATCAGCCATAAAGCCTGTTGATTTATTTCTGCTGTATCGCATTTTACCCTCCTCCCCTTTCCAGCAACACTACTACTGCCTGATGACCCCAGTTACATCAAAAGTCATCCTCCTGCTTCCAGTCTTAACACCCTCCAATCCATTCCCCACACTTCTACCAGAGTGGCCAATAAAAGAATCTGACCTTGTCATTCCCTTCCTCACACTCTTTCAAGTGTGGCCGATTTTATCATGACACACAAAGGCCTTCGTCACCATCTTTCTCACCTGCCTCTGTTTCCACAGCACCCTGACTTACCTTCATCACAGTGCACACCAACCACTGTGCATCCTGTGCCTTATTTTCTGGTTTCTGCTCTATAGTGAGGTCCTTAATACATAATGATAAGTAATAATCATGAAACAATAGTATTTATTCAATAGAATAGGTGCCAGACACTTTACAAACTATATTTCATTTAATTTTCGCCACATCCTGGGGAAAAAGTACTGTTGTTGATATTAATTTAACAGATGGTAAAACTGAGGCCTGGAAAGATTAAATAACTTGCCCAAGGTCACACAAACAGGATGCTAGAGTCTGGATACAAATCCAAATCTGCATAACTCCAAAGCCTAAATTCTTTCCAATACTTCATTATCTTATTATGTGTTCATTTACAACAGCAGACAAAAATTTTAAATATAAGAAATTATCCACATTATAGTTTTTTTAAAGTAGAATTCTATTCTGCATCACTTGGAGCTTATTTAGAAGTGGCCTTAATTTGATTAATATTACCTAGGCAAGAAGAGAGACAGGTATCTTCCCATTATTTGTATTGAAAAAATAAAATGAGAAATCCTATAAGTGGCTAAGACCCCACGTTGCTTTTCCTACTTTTAGGAAAATGACAGAGGCGCCAAGATGCAGAAGTGTACATTACTCTTACATTAAGAGGTGTACAAATACCTATCCTCAAAGTACGATAATAATCTGAGGGTGTGGGCTGGGTTACATTAAACTTTCCTCCTCCACAGCTTTTCAAAAATGACTGTTAGTAAGTAAAAGCCAGGTAAGAATCTATGCATACTATGTCTTTTTCATTTTTCAAGCTGGAGGAAGATTTCCCCAAACTTTTACTCTTCTATTTCAGGCCTTCCTATGTCTACTCTGGATTTCCTTCAACTTCCATGTCACCCCAAACTGAGTAAAGGTCTCCAAATATTGTGCATCTATCTAGGGCTTATTGACAGTCCTGTGACTTATTCTTGTTATAATGCAGATGCATTCTTTGAGCTATGGTGCAGTTTTTATTCCTCTTTATCTTGTAGGATCCTCGGGGTTCCCACATTTCCCAACAACTGCACAGCCTGACAGGTGCTAACATGGTCTGTTTTTCCTTTAGTCCCTAAAGAACCTCAAATTTGCTCCCTTGGAACATAGTTGCAATTTATTCTCACAAGGATATTCTGCTTTTAAAGTGGGTGCTCCCCAGAGCTAGCTATCCAATCCAATTTAGTGTCAATAAAGAATTTCTGCGAGACTTCTGTGTTCTTGTTTAGCCCATTAGTTCTATCAAAATCTAACAGTGAACCACTGATAACAAGGCCTTAAAAAATGACCACCTCATTCAAATCTCTACCTATCAGCTTTGGTTCAAAATAAATCATATTTTCCAGTATCCTAACAATAACATGTTAGTTCAGTCAATAAAAGGTTATTAAGCTCTTCCTGTGTGCCAGGCACTGTGTCATGAACCCTGAGACACAGAGCTGAAACAACCATGGTCTCATGACATGTCTATCAGTATGCAGGAAGGCCCCAATCATGCTAAGATATAAGTTTGTATAGGAAACAATAGGGGACAAAAGAGAAGATGGTAAATTCTACCTGACAGAGTTTGGAAAGTCCTCCCAGAGAGGGTGGAATCTGGGCTGAGCCTTGAAAATTAGTACATGTAAGCCAGGGTGGAATTCCAATTAGAGTGGTAAAGACCAGACCCTACTTATATCAAACTTGAGAATTTACAAAATATTTTCTCATGCACTGCTTGACTTACCCCACCCCCACCCCCACAAAACTCTGTAAGGAAATAGTTACAATAAGGAATATCTGAATTGTAATGACCATTGATTTTAGAGGATGAAACACAGGGCCCAAGAGAGTGAATAATTTTTCAGAAGTCTAAGAGTTAATGAACAGCAGCCAGCCCTGAAATTCAACACCAGTATAACTGAAGGCTTAACAGCAGTGGTGTGCTGGAGCCAACTTGTATTGGCTTAGGAAGGCCAGCCGTTAAAATATTCGGGAATTTTGAAAGCCTGTTGTCAAGCCCTCAGTAGCCTGAAATCAGCTTATGGTGGGAGTATTTACACCACAGAAATTGGCATATCCTATAAATTAAAAAAAAAATTGATAGCCACTTTATCTGCTGCATACCACTTCTGTTGGCCAGTATTACTTTGTAGCAAACTACATTATATAAAACTGTAGTACTGCAGATAGCTGGATTAAAGCCTTACCCGATTATTCATCTGTGATCTAGAAGTCAGTAATTGAAAAGGAATAATCTGAGTGATTAGGACATTATTAAAAATAGTAATCCTGCCAAATGAATTTTTATATGTCAATAATTATTACTAAAATTTATTCCTTATGTGTCCTGTCCTTATGAATTTAAAAAGAAAAAAAAAAGATTTAAGACACAGTTCCTACCAGTGAGGGAACATTGCAGTGTTTTGTAGATGTGGATACTGAATAGCTGGCTTATTTAGTTTTAGATCATCCTTGTTACTTTCATAAATTCTACTAACAGCTTATCCTGCTAATAGCTTATCTCACCAGCATTTCTGTAAGCTCACAAAATAACAACTAGAAGTTCCAAGATGATTTATAATTTTTAAAAATCATAGATATTCAAAGTAAAAGAGTATTCTATCCTATTCCTGTACGTGCTTTTCAAACCCTCCCATTTATGAAACTGTTTATTTTAATAACACCTACCTGGGCCTCTCCATATTTAATGTGGCTCCCTTCCAGACCTGCCTTTCTAAAAGCATTGTCTGCCTCAGTTGACCTAGCTCACAAACAATTTTAACAAAGCTTTAAATACACAGAACTCCCTGACATGCAGATAAGTCAAACCAGGCCAATCTCCCAATTAAACTATCTTGAAGGGAATGTGCAGTCGTTTGGGGACCTGTACAATGTGCTACATTGTCAATTCACGTCTTCATTTCAAACAACCCCACTTCACACCAGTGTGCTGCAGATCTCTTGAAAACTCCGCAAGTAGCATACTTGAAATATCAGGCATTTTTCTTTAAAACATCTGGGATTCTCTTCAAGTGCTGGTAACTTGAGGTTTATGTGCTAGTGTGTCTATGTGGGTAAGAGATATTTACAGATATTGAATTTGCTTAAAAAAACATAATTTTATGCCTCTTGCTATAATCTTTGCAGGCTTATGGTGAAGACATTTTCTTTGAGCTTCTGTTAAGTACATTTCTATGATGCCACATATTCTAGATTTAAGTCTGCTAAAAAAAAAAAGCTTCTCAGGAGGATCAGATAATTATATAGTGTCATTTGTTACAGTTACATTGCTTTGTTTGTATGTCACCTAAGCTACCAGAAGTCTATCTGTTTCTAGAATTTACTTGGAACACACAACTTGGGAAGAGTTTACTACGAGCCCATTAAAGACCGGCACGGAAACATCCTCATAGTCACCATCAGAGAGGTGGAGATGCTCTACTCATTCTTTAATGGCAAATGGATGCAGATCTCAAAGCTGCAAAGCCAGAGGAAGTCTCTGTCAACACCCGAGGAGCCAACAGCCTTAGACATTTTACTGATAACCATCCAGGTATGAAATCTTTTTAATTTCCTAATATATGTAAAGTTCCAAATACACTCATTGAGGCTCCACTGAAATATACCAAAAGCCACTTACATATGCAGTGATGGAGTGGAGAGGGTCCTGAGGCATGTCATTGTTTGTACTCCACATATTGGAAAGAGTCAGAAGCTTATTTTTATTCATCACTCTCCTGATCTGGCATTCAAGTAATGGGCACCTTGAAAACGCCTCTGACCAATGAACCAATGAAAAACATTGAGACAAATGCTTGAGTAGGGATCCACAGATAGTATAATCAAAATACCAATACCTGAATGGTCTACACTAAGAATACATTTCTAGACTGCATACGAGTATCTATGTATATATTTGCACTTGCATGTGTATGTGTGTATTACTTTGTACGTTTAAGTATCACTTTGGACAAAAAACTTAATACATATTTACTCTTGCTTGTTCCTTAATATACTCCCTTGAGAGGGATACACATGATTGAATCCATTTTAGGAGAGAAATAACTGAGGTCCAAAGAGATTCATGACATGTGCCAAATTCAGAGGCAGGTTTAGTGAAGCTGATGAAGGCTGAGTATCATTGAGCTCTTCACTTGCACAAGCCCCTTCCAAGGCCCCGGCAAGAAGCCTAACAATTTCACATTCCCAAATGTGTATTCTTTACCTTAAGGAAAGAACCCAAAATTGTATTAGCTTCAGGCCCCACCAAACTTGGATTTGCCACTGAGCACACGGTTAGAAAACAGCAGAGCCAAAACTTGAACTCAGATCTTCTGATTGGAAGCAGGCTCCCGTCTGCTACATTGCATCATATTACAGAGCAGGGCTCTCAGGATTTCAGTGAGAAGGAAATGAGAGATAAAATTAAAGGTAAAAACCTTGCCTGAGAATGGAATACCACCAAAAATCAAACTCAGGCAGCTGAGATCCAGACTTTTAACCTGGATGGTGGGTGCAGGGCACAATCCCACATCTGGATATGAGTGAAGCTCTCTCCATGCCATCACACTGCCTCACATGCTCTTGTGTGAATGTCAGCTTCAGGCTGTTCCTTTCTCTTGCTTTTTTTCTTTTTGTAAACCTAGTGATAGGGATGAGTTCTATAGAACTGCCCAGTTAGATGGCAAAGCCAGCAGAAACATCAACCTTGAGCCCTGTGCAACCTATGGCATATATTCACAAGACAGCCAATCTGAGCAATGGGAGACAAGAGGGGCTCAACCCCACACTAACAAGCCATATCCAAGCTTTGGCCCAGTGGTCTCCTATGACCACCCTAAATAGCTAAGCCCCTAGCGCACTTATATCCATTCCCCACTTAGGGGTGGCTAGTATAGTAATCTCACCTTTCCATTAGTTACACTGGCCTAAACCAGGACAAATTTCAATGTAGCAAAGGTAAGCTAATTGGTCAAAGCCTCTGGATTTCATGTTATGGAATTTGAGTTCATATGAGAATTGATAGAGGGTGTATGTGTGTGGAAAAGGTGGGATTCGTGGCTCCCCTCTTCACCTTTTATAAGCAAGTGCTAAAAGAAACATTTAAAAAATCATAATAAATTGAGCTTTTACAGGGTGACTAATACACTAATCCCCTATAGGGATAAACTGGGGTCTGGGCTACCTTCCCTCCTAGAAACACAGCACAGGCCCCAGCATGATATAATACCTGGTTTCTCCTAGACTTATTACATTAAAAATGTGTTACAGGTGCAGAAAAATTCCAATCTGGCAAAAGGTTGTTAGAGAAGGAGACCAAAAATAGAGGCAAGATCAGGTTTCCACACAGATCCAAGTGGAAAATTTACCCCCGCTGACTGGCACATTCCTGCTTGATGTCATTCCCACCCACCCCCACTCCCCTTTCTCCTCCTCCAATTTTTTCCCTCTCACCCCCTTCCCAAGTAGGTACACTAGAGAGGAAATGGGGGGTAAAACTACTGGGGCTGGTATCCAGTCACTCTGAGACTTAAGATTAAATCTGTCAGGAGTTGGCCCCACCAACTCACCAAGAAAGTAGAGACAGGTCATGGTGGTTGCCCAGAGCTGGCTAGGTAATTCCCACAATTCCAGGCCACAAACCACTGTCTTTTTTCAGGGTCAGTAGACTGATGACCACCAGGCCTTCTGATTGGAAGCCCAGGCTTCTTCCCACTATATCACATCCCCTTCTGAGATAACACTTTGGAATCAGGATGACTGGGTATGACTCCTGATTCCATCTTTATTAGTTATCTGACTAGGCCAAGTGACTTAATTTCTCACCCAAGTTCCTCCTCTGCAAAACAAACAAGCAAAAAAAAAAAAAGCCTACTTCATAGGGTTCTAACAAAGAGTGAGTTAGCATATGAAACATTAGAAAAGTAGTACAAAGTGGGTGTTCAATAAATGTTAATGATTCTTATATTTCTCTACTCAGAAAAATCCAAGCAACACTAGGCCGTCCTTAGGGCATACCCAGTCCATCTCTCCCTCTTCATCCCTCCTCTCCCAGGAAGGCCCAAGCAGGGGCTCAATCATCCCTTAGGGCATTTCCTCCCTTCTTCTGCCTCTTCATAAGAACGAAGGTAAAGTTGTATAGAGACTATATTATCCACAGTGGGGTTTTCAAAACAGGTAAGGACTTTAACAAAATTTGGGCCCATAATTAATCTACTAATCCCTAATACCCCACGGAAACTCCAGGGTCTAACCCTCACAAATTCCTAACCCTCTCAAGTCCCAGACCTTTTATAACACACCTCTCTCAGATACTTGGAAGAGAGAGAGAAACCCTTCCCACACTTGCCAAGAAAGGAAAAGAAAGCTATTATGGACAAGTTAGTGTCCCTCTGACCAAACTAACTGGCAATCAGGGTATTTCCAATAGGGAGGTTCCTCTAAGGTTCTCAGTTACTCTGACCATGATCTTCAGAAGTAACGTCAATAAGTGGAAGCCTCACCCTGGCTGGTGTGGCTCAGTTGGTTGGAGCACTGTCCCATAAACCTAAAGGTCACACATTCAATTCCCGGTCAGGGCACATGCCTAGGTTGTGGGTTCAGTCCTGGTTGAGGCACATGCAAGAGGCAACCAATCGATGTTTCTC
The DNA here is from genome assembly GCF_004126475.2 of Phyllostomus discolor. NCBI lineage: Eukaryota > Metazoa > Chordata > Mammalia > Chiroptera > Phyllostomidae > Phyllostomus > Phyllostomus discolor. Next base: position 97,260,367 of record NC_040910.2, on the reverse strand, counting down.
ACACCAATGGTTCTCTCCTTCACTTTCTCCCTTCTTTCCCCTCTCTCTAAAAAAATCAATAAGTATGTCTTTAGTGAGGATAAAAAATAATAATAATAACTGGAAGCCTCACAGGTCAAGATTTCTCTGAATATTAATCTCTCTTTTTTACTATACTTTCAAGTTTAATACTTTGTCAGATCTATGATATCATTTGATCCAAAACCCAATGAGGATGAGTGGGTAATTTAATTGTGACCAATTCATAAACAAAGCTATGGATGTCAGGGAAATAACTGGCCAAAAAGCAGCACAGGAGGGACAAAGACCAAAGTCTTCTGGCTCCTAGCCTAGTACTCTTCCCATTCTACCATGCTGTTTTACACACCCTCCTCCTCCTTTTCTCTGGGTCCTTTTTTAAAAGTTTGTTCCTAGAAAAGCTACTGTGAAGCTTGTCTTCTGTCTCCTCCCATCTTTGTTCTCCTTCTCTTCTCCTTAGGCATTCTCTGGCACTTCCGGGGACCCAGGGTCTTCTCACACCTGAGGTGCCCAGGACCTACTATGTCGTGCACCCTTTTCTACTTTTTTCCTAGCACATTCCTTTTCCTCTAACTCCAAGCACCCTCTAACGTGGGGACCAAAAACTACTGGTATCGGGAAGACTAATGAAATGAGTCAAGTAGGCTGGATATAAGGAACAATAGGTTTCACAACAAACTTGTTCACTGATTTTTATAGCAGAATTATTCACAGTAGCCAGAATGGAAACACCCAAATGTCCAACAACTGATGAATGAATAAACAAAAGTGTTATAGCCATACAACAGACTATTACTTAGCCATAAAAATTAATGAAGTACTGATCCATACTATGGCAGGAATGAACTTTGGATACATTATGCTAAGTGAAAGAAGCAGACACAAAATGCCACATATTGCATGATTCCATTTATATGAAATGTCCAGAATAGGCAAATCCCTAGAGACAGGAAGTATAGCAGTGGTTTCATGGATGGGTGGAAGAGGGATTGGGAATGATAGCTAATGAATGTGAAGTTTTTTTGTGTGGTGGGGAATGATAAAAATGGTCTGGAAGTAGATACTAGTGATAGCTGCACAACCTTGTGAATATGGTAAAAACCACTAAATTTCACACATTTGAAGGCAAATGTTGTGGTATGTGAATTATATCCCAAATAAAAAAAAAAAAAAACAGTAGAAGTAGCAGAGACTACAGTAATCTGGAGATCACCTGTCTCATTTAAATAATAGCCCTATTCAACCTCAGCTAATTGTAGTAAAAGGAAGTAGTCCCAATGCTAAACTATTTTCCAATGTTTAAAGAAAAGTTGAAAGTCCAGAGTCTTGTATAAAATCTCTTTATTTTTAAAAGTTAAAAAGTAATTCAGAAAATTTAAATTCTTTGCAGTCCAGTGATGGTGGGCTGGCCCACGAAGGCCACCAGCCCCCAATTTATGACCTCTGCTATCCCTGGACAATTCAGCTTCCATCCCCTACCCAGCAAAAGAAAAACCCCGTAGTTACTGGAAAGCCAGCTATGTGTCACTCTTCTAACAGGCTCCTAGGCTTTCTGGTCCGTGAAGAGCGGAGGGACATCCCCTTCCTGGTCACTGCACCAGCGCGGCACATTCCCTCCCGGAGGCCCAGCACCAGACCCCACTCCCTCTGGGCCTCTGACTTCATATTTAATAAACATTTTTTTCAGCACCAAGTAGGTGCCAGGAACTCTTCTTAGATGCTATAGGAAAAACAAATGAGTAAGTCAAGGTCCCTGGTCTCAAGGAGTTCAGTCAAGGAAGGGAGACAGACTTGTAAACAAATCAAGGTAATACAAGGCAGAATTAAACCAGAGCCTGATAGCAGCATAAACAGCGTACTATGGAAACACAGACAAAGCAGCTATTAATTCTACCTGGAAATATCAGGGAAGGCATTGCAGAAGAGGTGACATTTGGCTGAGGCATGAAGGGTGAGTTAAGTTCACCAGGTGGAGAAAAAAGAGAGAAAGAGATGGGAGAGGGAAAGATGGAGGGAGGAGAGGAAAAGAAAATGTGAAGGAGAGGAAGAGTGGGAAGGAGGGAGGAAGCAAGCAAGACAGGGGGAAGGAAGGAAGGAAGGAAGGAAGGAAGGAAGGAAGGAAGGAAGGAAGGAAGGAAGGAGTTAAACAAATAAAATACAAGGCATGGTAAAAGAAATGAGGCAGAAGACAGAAAAGTAGATTTCACCCTCTCTTGGGTCCACAACAAACTTTGCACATTTTTCTCACGGCCTTTATCACACTGGGTTAGAAAAACTTGCTTACACGTAGCGCTCATATACTAAAATGTGAGTTCCATGAAAGGTAGGATCATGTCTTATTCATCTTGATATCATTAATATCCTAGCACAATGCCTGATATGTAGTAGGTGCTCAATAAAAGTTGGTAGAATGAGTGAATTCATAAACCAACCAAAAAATCAAAAAAAGAGATTAGGGCATGCATGGGGAATGAAAAAGGGATCCATCCTGGCTGGAGATAAGAGATAAAAAGAGGCTTTGGACGAAGCGGAGTCTAGAACTGTTATTTAGTGGTCAAATGAGGCAATATATAAACCCATAGGCATTTGACTTGGTTTAGGGGGCCTTTCTAGCATACCCCAGATTATGTGAGTGGGACAGCTTCTTTCTCTTCCCATGTATTTCTAGGCCCCAAAACATTCTTACTAATGAAGGATTAGATGACTTTGTAAAGACAGGAAAACACATAGTGGATGCTCAGTAATGGTCTTTTTAAAAACCTGAATGAAAGAGTAAATTACTCCATCCCAGAATGGTGTCAGCTTTTACATAACCACAGTATGTTCCCAGCTCACATTCTATTTGCGGCCAATCCTCACCCCCACGTGTTTTTTCTCACACTTACACCCATCCTATATTTGCACTTGGGTTTGGGTCTTTACAAGCACATTTTCTTATTAAGTTTCAACCCTAATTATGATAGGCTTATTTTTCCAATGCACACTCACTCAAAGCTTTATCACTACTTTCCAAAAAATCAAAACCACAACAAATTTGGGACCCACAAATTTGATACACATTTTTTAATTTATTTGTTTGGAATGTCAATAAATAAGCTGAAAAGATTGCCCCCCAGGACTAGTAGTTACTAAGCCATCACTCAACGTGTGTACTACTCCCACGCCATTTCCAGTATTCACAAATCTTCAACCCACATATTCAGCTTATTAAAGTGATATGGTATAGATTCTACTTTTTCAGATTATCTAGTGAAACAGATTACACTGGAGACTTCTCCCTGGTCTGTGGATCCTGTTCTTTTACTATTATAAATTAAAATTGTCTGTATGATTTGCCCTTCGCAAAATAATGTTGACTCCTACTTAGTGTCTCAGGATTTCCTGAGTGATTGCAAAGTGTTTGTTCAATGGTTCTTTCTCGTTTTTCCCAAAGATTAATAAGTTGGCAGTCTCTAATTACTAGGCTCATCCTGTGTTCTTCCCTTTCCTAGTTCAAAGATATCTGCCCTTTTCTAATCTTCAGGGACTTTCTAGGTCTCCATCACTTCTCAGAAATAGTGACCTGTGGGTTTGTGGACACATTTGCTTATAAGGCAGCTACCCCTAGGGTGCACATTCAAATTCTGCTCATCTGAAGACTTCCATTTTTCCTCTCTCAGTAATCATTTCTCTCTTTAATTGCCTATTCATTTCTCAAAATGTTACCTTGACTGAAGCTCCTCTAGTCAACTACTTACCTATGATCTGTTCTGAGGAGGTAGGATTAAAGACATTAAAAAGTTATGCCATATCAATCTCCTGATATTAATAAGAATTCTTTACTTTTGATCATGAAATCAAATTTTTTCTAGTGTATTTTTTTCAGCAAATATCTTAAAAGTTACTTAGCCTTTGCTTTTCTGTGCATACTAGTTAGTGACCATCTGTGATCCCAATTGTGGCCATTCTTATTTTGTCCCTTTTCTGCTATTCTCATATGTTCTGTTTCGGGGAACTGTCCTGATTTCCACATGCTGTGTACCTATTGTATACAGAGTTAGCACTGGGTACACCAAGGACACAAAACAATAAAAAACACAGCAACACTATTAACTTCATCGTCTAGTTCCAAAAAAGGGAATAAAAAAAGAAAAACATAAGTGTTCCTACCTCTGTATGCCTACACTGTCTCTAGTATAAAACTGATTGCAGGGTATTGTGATCATTTATTTACTGATCTTCTCGACCTCTGTAGACGTAGTGATCGTATAGGATACCTGAAGCCCCCAAGTCTCCCGTAGTGCTTGGGATTCAATGTGCTGGGTAGAGGACGGGACAAAGGAGACAACACCCAGCAGCATATATTAGACAGACGCTGCAGATCATCTGTTCTACAGAGGCGGGACTATCCTTCAGAGTGTAGTGGCCAAGGGAGGCTTCAGTGCCTCTGTTCCATACAGAATTCTATACAAGTACAATGTTTGTTTTCTTCTTCTCCTTCCCTACATTTAGTGGTAGAGTTGATTCCCTCTTTTTTTATCCCCTTTGAAAATCAGGAATCCTTCCCCATAATCAGTTACCTGACTCATCACTCTTTACTGTGTTTTACCCCCTACACCGCCCAAATGTTTAAAAAGTCATATGTACTGAAATGGGAGGGGGGTACTATGTTTACAATTATTCATTATCTGAGTTACTGCAGTCATGTAGGGAAGCTAAAGTCACAACCTAAATAGTTCACTGGAGAACTGACCACATATAAAAGAAGATTCTACTCAAACACTCCTCTGTGCTTAACTAGACTGGCACTTGCTGTTACAGCAACTTCATTCAGTCTCTGCTGCCTGTGAAATATTATGATGTGACAATACAATGCAAATCTATTACAAAGTAAATTTTAAAATCTTGTAAAAGATACAGAATTTTGTGAAGCTCATGATAATGATATAGAGGCCTAATCAAATCCCATGCAAAGCTAGTTACAATTAAGTGGTAGACCAGTTCACAAGTGAAGAAAATAAAAGAAACAAGGATTTTATAAGAGAAAGTCTTGAGTATCAAGAATTTTTTAAATTCCAGGACAAAAATATATGAAACTCATAAACTCTTGCAAAAAGTAGCCTCTTCATTGTGAAAGTCAAATGTGAGAGACAGCATTTCAGCTATCAAACAATTCAGTCCAAAAAAAATTATGCCAAAACAAGAATCAATCTTGATTCTCTCTTCATTTTCAGAATTAGTGAATAAGCATAACTATAACTTAAATATTAATAAGGTATATACATCTACTATTATTACATTGTCTCATTTTTCAAGATAAAGAATCAATTCTTCTTTTCTACTTACTGTAAAATTTTGATCCTATTTTAAATGGTGTCATTTAAAACAGACCTTTCCTGATATCAATTGCCCTAAGTAAAACGGCTTCAAGTACTGCTTTGTCAGCCTTTACACATGTAAATTTGTTTCTCCCCAGCTACACAATAAGCCATCCAAGGACAGAGATTTTAAATTCTATTCCTCTTTAGTATCTCCCTCCACCACACCACTCCATTCCCAATCACTGCACACACAGCTGCCCCAGCTCAGAAATCTGAGAAAAATAGGCATGTAGAATATATTAATGACGTATTACCTGTCTTGGAAAACAATTCTCCTGAAGGTAAGACTGGCTGTCCTCAGTCTTCAGGGTGGTATCCAAGGTGTCTCACCCAACTACTTCTACAGCTCCTTTAATTCCTGACATGTTGCACCTAAGAAAGAAAAAGGTTTTGAGATTGCATTTCAAGGAGTGTTTTTTATTTTGTTTTGTTTGTTTTGTTTTGTTTTCGCCCTACAGGATATTCTCTCCTATCACAAAAGGAGTCATCAACGTCTCCCTCCCGGATTATATCTGGGCTATCTAAAGCTGTGTAGCTCTGTGGATCAGATCAAAGTTCTTGTTACCCAAAAGTTACCCAACATTCTCTGCCACGTGAAGGTCCGTGAAAACAGTAACATTTCCAAGTAAGTTGTGAGGAGTTTGGATTTTCCTTGCGATGAAACAATGGCTTGAGTGGTGGGTTGATGTGTCAGTAGGAAAATGAAGTCTTACTTCCCAGTGCAGTTTCTGTGGCAAGACATGTTCAGGAGCCAGCACCCTGGGGCAGAGGCAGAGCTCTGTTTAACTTTGGGATAAGGAGGGCCTGTGGTGTTGCTGAAAGAAGTGAGCCCATTTAAAGGGGGTACTATCCTTTCACTTCCCTCTCTGTATCATTCATGGTTCAGCCACTGATGCCCAACTGGTTAATAAATAGGCGCCCTTTCCTTTCAACGTTGCTATTTCCAATATCTTTTCTGTACAACCTAGTAAGTCATTTTTCTTAAATATCACTATGGAAATGGGTTCTAGTAGAGCACTGATTTCCCCTTAATCTTAAAGGACCTCCACCTACCCCTAGTCCTTTGGCCTGGAGACTTTTTATATTTCTATACTCTTTATGATTCTCTAGGGCAGAAGAGAAGTAACAAGGCCTGAGCTTCTGGAAACTGCTCTATGGTTTGGCATTACGGTGAATTACTCTGTTAGTTTTGGGAAAGTTGCCCAATCTTGGTAATCTGGCTCAGCTCTACAACTAGCCCTCTAGCAGGCCTCTGAAAGTCTACTAAATTGTGGTTAATATGAAGGGGTTTTTTTTTAAGGGAAAGGAAAGGATAAGGAAAGGAACTCCCCAGAGTTTTTTGGGCTTCAGAGTACAAATTAGACCCTGAAATTCTAGTTAGACCTATGGATTTAGTTAACCTAAGGAGACTCTTATTTAGTCATTTAATATTTTGGCAAGTTTAGTAACTATAGTGTCTCACAATGTTTATTAAATACTAGTTAATCACAATGAAGGAGATGATGATGATGGTCTCTTCAAAGAACTCACTAGCTGCCATATTCTCTTCCTTCACTTATCAACTACACCTAGACTTTAAGTCTGCCATCTGGTGGTCACTTCTACAATCAACATAAGGGATCAGCCCTTCCCAAGAGGTTACAAGGCTCATTTGTGGTTTGACTCAGCAATGGTTACTTTCATCCATTTTCTAGATTTGTGTCTTAAAGGTTTAGACCCTATCTTTTAGTGATTATACCATCTAACTTCCCTTGTCAAGGATCCAAGTTCCACTTTTCCAAGAGATTCCAGTGTCCTTCACTCTGCCAGTTCCATATCCCTCATCCTCAGAGATTAAACTGATTAGATAGTGGTAGATATTTCATGGTATTCCTACCGGTAATTTATTTTCTAAATCGAAATATGCAATTTTAGCAATGCTCTTCTTCAGGTTTGGTGTGTACTTGTGCTAATGAAAACCCCCTCATTTATTTCAGTATCAGTGATGGGAGAAAAGTAGTTCCCAAGCAAGTTCTCAAAGATTTCAATTATGTATGAAGCTAACATATGCCCAGACTGAAGCAGTATTTAATTTTGATTTTTCTTTTATTGGGACAAAGGGTAAATTTTCCATAGTCTTTTCCAGTGTGGGAACTGAAACGAAACAGATATCTTGAAAAGAGAAACTTCTCTAAGAGGGTAGTTGGTTAAAAGAAGTGTTTCTGATGGAAAGCTCGTGCCACAACCAATTTCATTTTCTGACCCCAGATCGGGAGCCCAGGCAGGATAACCCTTTGGGGAGAGCCCTCGGAGGGTTTCATACGAGCGGGAACATATGTTAGCACCTCCTCTCTTTCCATCCCCCAGAGGAGGGCTTGCCTTCCCTCTCTAGCCTGCTCCTGAGAGCGTACTGCTGTTCCCTGAAGAGTTATGAGGAGGAGAAACCGGGCCAACTGAGTATGTTCAGAGACTCCTACTAAAATACCTGCGGAAACAATGTTACCCAAAAGGCATTTACCTTGATCTTTTCAAGCCCCTTTTGAAGATCAACCTTTGGGGGATAAACCAGATGTGCTTTCCTCCCACCACCCTTCTTTCCCTTCCCTTCTGCATGACATTTGAAAAAGTTCATTAGGAAGCATTCTAGAGCATGCAGAATAAAGACACGCATGACTGGTTTGAAAGGAGGGTGGATGCAATGATATGTGTCCCCAGGTTTTTTCTTTTTTCTTTTTTTGGAATTGCCTAGTGTTCCTGTTTGTGATTCTCCTCAAGCTTTTGGAAGGGGAAAGGCACCAAAATAGACCCCACTCTTACAACAGGCCAGGGTTGAAATGTGCCATGTGGTTTGTTGCCTGAGTTGGACAAGAGTCCTGTGGTTAATTAATTGCTGAATTAACCAGCAGATGTCCATGTGGTAAAATGCAGGGTCTTAGACTTGCAGCAGATCTTCAGGGAAAGAAAAATGAAGACAGGAAATAATTACAAAATATCTAAAAGCTCCAATCTCAAAAAAAAATCAAGAAAAGTGATACAAATTAGGCCTGCTGTCCTGAAGTATAGGTGGTTTGATAGGTGAACTAAGCTTAAATTAGAAAAAGCTCATTTTAAACTCCATTTGGGTGGCTAAAAGTTCCCCTATCATAAATTGCATCTAGTTTTAAACACCAAAAATTGGTTATCCAGGTTCTGGACATATACAATAAAAATGTTCTGAGCTGTGTTCTGAACTTTTGTTATATTTCTAATTTTAACTTGACTCAACATACAGAGAGGAGTGGGAATGGGTCCAAAAGCTTTCTGGCTCTGAATCTACGGAAAGTGTGGATCATACTTCTGACTGCCCCATGCAATTGTTCTTCTACGAGCTCCAGATGGCAGTGAAAGCTCTCCTTAAGCAGATCAATATACCTCTACACCAGGTACGAGTCTTTACCATTTTTATCTTCTTTTTATGGCTAATGGAAACTGCATTGTAACATAAAACACAAGAGAAGATGTATATATATTTCATTTTCATATATTTAATTTCCACTTTGTACATGCAAGCACATTTTGAATTTGATGCCTACAAGTAGACACAGACAGTACTTCTGCCCCTTTTCTCTAGCTCCTCTGTGCTGACTTCTTCCAAGGTTCCTAGACCCTACTTTACTGTGGTCTGGTCAAGGAAAAATCACTGGCTAGTCCAATCATGGGAAAGATACCAAGTCTCAGCTTCAAGAAAGCACGAAGCAAGGAAAATAAATGAATCAATAAATAAATGTATAGTTAGATATACAAATCATGTATCTAAGAGCAGAAGACTAGTGGTAGTATAATTTATACCAATGGTCAAGATTATGCTGTCCTATTTTTCCACAGAGAATTTACTGTCAAAATTAATGTCTTATCTAAATCAAAAAGTACAACTCTAACCTCCACTAATAAGCAGTTTCAAGAAAAGCTGTTGGCATGGAGGAGAATAGTAAAAGTTGAATTAGTTCTGTCCAGTAAGTTAACATGATGTAACAATTAGCTTGACTTTATTCCTTTTTTTTTTTTGCCTACCTTTACCTCCTACTCCCATCTAGCACACCCACAAGAACACAGACACATATACACCATCTCTATACACACACACAAAATTAACCAAGTTTAGCCTATAAACAGGAAGACTGTTATAGGAGTACCTGTCTCTTTTTAAATAAGAGACAACCATGAACTGGCCCCTGACCCATGGAGGCAGGGGGATAGAGTAGAGACTCCAAGAGTGTCCTTCCATTGGGTTACTGCTCTGATTCTAAGCTAATACTGCAAGGCTAGTCCAAACAGCCAACACCGACAAAGATTTAAATTGCACAAGCTGCCATAAAGACACCATGGGAGCAACTGAATTATTCCAGGGTTGGCTGTGTACTCAGGAGGCAAAAAAAAAAAAACTACCAGGTCTACTTGTGACAGTAGGTACTATTAAAGGGTTTCTTGCGCTTAGCAGGTTTGAAGCAGCTCATATTTCATTGGTGACTCTTGGGCTACATATACATGTTGGGAGAAGGCTGCCTAACTGCCTAAGAGTGCATACAACATTTTTTTTTAATTCTTGTAAAATTTTCTCAGTCCTTGGCCAGAAACTACATTTTTCCCCCTTAACCAACTTAAATTGAAACTAGTGGATTTTTAATTCAATCCATTTTTGTTGCTTCATGTAATTATATTCATCATTTTGAAAAGCCCACAGAATGCAATCATTTTCTGCTTTTATAAGAAGCATAAATGTTGTTTTCAGAGTTTATGTGGAACATTACTGCCTTAAATCTTGATTTTATATAGCATTATTAAATGGGCTGAACCCTAATATTTATGTTGTATAAAAATTCCAAGCTTGAAGTCGTGTAATTTTGTTAGATGTTTTATGCCAGTTTGGTGTTGTTTATGTAAGTGCCATGTTGTAACTCTCCTATTTTTCCTCCGCGCGTGTCCCTCTGCAGGCAAGGAACTTCCGCCTCTACACACAGGAGGTGTTGGAAATGGGTCACAATGTGTCCTTTCTTCTCCTGCTCCCTGCCTCAGACGACGTCTGTACAGCCCCAGGACAGAATAATCCTTACACCCCGCACTCAGGGTTTCTTAACCTCCCTCTTCAGATGTTTGAACTTGGTATAGTAGCTTGTTTCACCTAGAAATATTAACCCAGCCTCCTTATAATAAAATCACAAAGTTATATCTGTTCCCCCTTGTCCCAGTGGAGGGTCAATAAATCACATGATGGCTTTGGCAACAACCCTTCCTAGAACTGTGTACAAGTCTGAGAGAAAGCAAAGCTCCAAGACTATGTGCCTGAGCAATAATTATTGAAACCTAGCTAAGGCCCAATGGAGAGGAGGGAATTCTAAACAGAAAGTTCAGTTATCAGGCTGCACTTCTTGCCTCCCCTTTGCTTTCTTAAAACATAAATATAAGAACTGATGTTTTCATGAAAAGCATCTCTCTCTCTCTCTCTCCCCCCCTTCCCTCCCTGCCCCCACCCCAACTGGGAAAAAAATACTGAAATTCAAATGTAGAGTGTGTGTCACCTTGGAGAGAAAAAAAGTGCTGATTTACTAAATAGACTCTGATATGAAATAGACTCTAAAATTCTAGCACACCATTTGAAAGGTTGACAGGGTCTCCCAGGATGCAATGTTGTGATTATAAAGTAGAATTGTGAATGGTGAAAGATCTTGTCCTGATTTTCAGAAATGAATGGCTTGGGCCCCAGCTTCCCTATTTTTGCAGAGACCCCTGCTGCCCACTGAGAATGTGAATAGGGAGGCTTTGTCTCTCCCCCATGTTTCATCTTGTAACAAGGAGGCAATTAGCAAGAGTTTCATCAGTTCAGATAAACTATAGGATTTGTGGGGCAGTGAGTGACTAGGTGGGTGGAATCCTGACAGACTCTCTTTGGATTGCTCTCTGGCCACCAGATTTAGAAGCAGACCAGGCAACTGCCTGATGCCTCACTTTGAGACTTGAGCATCTGAACCTGCATTTCTCCTTTGAAAATAAATGGGTTAAGCCTCTCGGTTTCCCTTGCTCCAAGGAGTTCAGATGCCCAAAAGCTGCTGAACAGCAATCGTTATTTTCCAGAGGAGGGAGAGTTATTAAGAGAAGTCTGAATCAGACTTTCAGAATGAGACTTGAAGAGTCCTGAGTCACTTATTGTTTGGCAGTGGCAATCACTTAAACTTTCTGTACTTTTTCTGTATCAAATGACTGGCCGTACCACTCCCAAGAGGCCTGGATGTGAATGTGACCATTTAATGAGTTCCCCACCCATAGAACATTATTAGTCCATGATATAACTGTATTGCTGTTACAAAATATAGTTTGGATCAAGGTATTTCAATCCAAGTTACTAAGTATATACACCGGATGCCTAATGTGGAAATTCAGAGATTAGTAAAACAGAGGCTCTGCCCTCATGGGGCTTTCAATACAGAGGTAGGAGTAAAATAAAAATACAAATTATTATTGAATGAGGTAGAAGTGCCAAAATCACTAGCATTAAGTGATATTAAAATAAGAAAAGAATGCACATTTTCTCAAAGACGATATTAGACAGCTGCCTTGGAGGAGAGGATATTTGATGTGAGTGTTAAATAATGGACAGGATGTTAATAAACAGGGATAATAAGAAAAGATTTTTTTGTCTGGTAGAGGAAAATAAGGAAAGACATGAGAATATAAGAACTCAGAAACAGTCAGGAAAAGAATAAATGGTCCAGTTTGGCTAGACCAGAGAAGAGATGTGAGGAAATAGGGGACATTAAAGATACGTGGACAAGCTGTGACCATATTAATCAGTATTGTTAGAAGTCAGGCTGAAAAATCTATTTTAGATGGATTGGGGTGGGGAAATAGTTCAGAGAGTATTATAATAGCCCAGTGCTAGGTAGAAATAAAACCATAAATGTATTTTATATACAGACGTAAAAAACACTGGGAGTAATCAGCAAGATTGGGCAACTGTTTGAATAAGAAAAGGCAGAAGCTAGGCACTTCTACAGTACCCCCATGGTTTTCAGCCTCAAAGACTGTAAGATTACGGCTATCATTACAAGAAGTATGGAAATCAGAGAAAAAAATGGTTTGGGGAAAAAAGTGATATTTTTAGGTCTGAATATCTTGAGTTTGAAGGTACTAATTCAATATCTGAGTGGACAAGTCCAATTGCCAGTAGCAACATAGGAGAGAAAGTTAGGTACCAAACACAGAACACAGAAATTTGACCAATGTCTACTGATAACAACTAAAGCCAAGAAAGTGAATGTTTTCCCAAGGACAGATAATTGACAACTAACAGGAAAAAGCACTAAGAAAAACACTTCACTGGAGAGCTAACCAGGAGTCCATTCTGTGTAAGATGGTCATTACTGTTCCATAAATACAGAAAAAAATACATAACATTCACTTCCCCATGCTGCAGTGGCTCTCATGGGAACAGTCCATGATTTGGCATCAATCATAAGGGCATATGACTCCCCAGGCCCTGGATAACCAAGCCCTGCATGTTTCCTTTCTCCTCTGCTTTCCGGGAAGCTCACGGACTCGTCTTGGGCAGGCACACTTAGTCCCACTGTTGTTCCTTTCTAGTCCACAATTTTCTTTCTCCACTCATTTGATTAATTCATCAATAAATATATATTAAATAATCTACCATGTGCCAGACACTATTGTAGGTACTGAAGAATAAGCAATGAACAAACTCTTCATGAAGTTTACGTTCCAGTGAGGTAGACAAATAGTAAGCCAGTCAACAAAAATAATATTGTGAATGTCAGACAGTAGTGAGGGCTATGGAGAAAAACAAGTCAGGGTAAGGGACTTGGGTGAAGTGACAGGAGCTGCAATCTTGCATTGGGTGACCTGGGAAGGCCTCTCTGCAGAAGACACATTTGAGCAGAGATCGGAGATTCCATACAAAGGGGATAGTAAGTGCAAAGGCCTTAACTCGAGAGTTGCTCAGCTAAGACATCATTGTAGGTAGAGTATATGTAATGAGCAAGAGCAAGAGAGACAGGAAATGAGATTAGAGGGACAAGAGGGGCCAGATTGTATAGGACCTCATAGGCCATGATAAGGATTTTAGATTTTCTTTAAGAGTGCTGGGAATCCAATGGAGAATTGTGAGCGGTAGAGTAACAAATTAAAAGCTCTGCAAAATCCAGTAGTCCTCCCCTACAAAAAAAAATCAAAGTTTAACTTTGTTTAACCCAGCATTTTCCAAATTCATTTGACAATGACCAAAACCATTTCTGGCATGACACCTATTAAAAAATCACAGAAAACATATTTTAGGATATGATACCCTAGAACAGTGCTTTTCAAACTTGAATGTGCATAAGAATCATTTGGAGAGCTTGCCAATGAAACAGACTCCTGGAGCCCCACCCAGAGAGGCTAAGTCAGGAGGTCTGGGAAGGGGACTGGACAATCTGCATTTCCAATAAGGCCTCAGCTGATGCTGATGCTGACAACCCATGGCTCACACTTGAAGCAGAACTGCCTAGGACACAGAGAAAAAGACACTGTGGGAACTAGAGATGTTGTTAGCATAGTAATAGAATCAGGCAGTGCTTACCTCTTTGACCTGACTTACTCTTCTTAATAGTAAATGCAATGTAAGACCATCAGATGCTATTCTTCATTTATAAAAACCAGGCCATAGGTCAAAGCCTGATTCTCAATCATAATTTTAAGATGTTTTCTCCTAGAGTAAAACATACCTTCTTATCCTCCTGGTCCTCCTTTGTTACCACATCAATCAATGATGATCCAGCTAATTAATGAAGACCATGTAAAATTCCAGAAAAGACCACTTGGTTGGGTCTGGTTCCTTTGGCATACACACTTCAATTAGTCTTTTCTAAGGATCAGGAGAAAATGTTGGTAGTAGCAAGAACTTGATACATTCTAGTACAATGCTCACTGTACTTCAGCACCACCAGCAACAATTTTTATAATGTTGCTGGGCCTTAGCAAGAATATTATCCCCAAGTAATCAGAGTTTTACACGAGAAAGATTATCATAGCCCACCAGGCATTTAATAAAACCTATAAGAACTTCTAAGAACTTGCTATAGTGGGCCTAAACCCCTCTAAGAAAAATGCTAAGCAATTTTTACTTGTTTCTTATGAGTAGGGACTTCTTTCTTTCATAGATAGGTCCAGAGTAAAAGGTCAACATATACACTAAGCATTTCTGAGAAAAAGGCAGCTGTTGAAAATTGAGTTGGAACTCAGAAAATTGTATTAACAACATGGGAAATTCTAATAAAGTTTGAAAAGGTGCAAATTATGGGACTATGTAAATTATAATAGAATAAAGCATTACACTATATTTCAGTCTGACTTGTATAAGTCATCCCTGTCCCAATGGAAGTATTTGAGATCTGGCAAACTCAACATGTTCCTGCCAGTGGCCTGAGTGAATCATAAATAACTTGCTAACCAGCTATGGAAAACTGCAACTGGGCCTATTCCAGCACTAAATAGATCTAGCAAGGACAAAATGATAAAGAGCTTAGCCCTTTGTGTCCTGGAATAAAGACTAGACTAGACCCATAAGGTGTTTCTTCACAGAGTTACTGATGGGGGAGAGAAACTGTCGCAGAGGAGGATGCTGTCAGACCTCTGTGAGCAGGGTTGAGCTGAGGCAAAGTGGTACAATTCAGAGCCTACTCCCCCTCCACAGCTTGAAGGCTAGCACTCCCCCATCCTTTGGATAAAAGCAGGGTAACACTCCTTTACAGTAATAAAGCATGTGCCTGGGGGCTGACAAGGGTCACTACTTATACTGTTCCAGAAACAAAAGGAAAAGCAGTATCGTGAGCCCTTACAAGCTCTGTCCAGGGATGCGGCCCCTTGAGAATGTGCCTAGCCTGCACTGAGAAGGTGGCCCTGCCTTGATCCCGTGAGCAGTCAAAATTGACAGCAGCCCTATGGTGGGAAAAGCTAATCCTTATTGATTTCCTTGGGTCTATGATTCATACTGACTGGACTAGCAAGACTAGTAAAAACTGGGGAATTTTTTAAGTTTGAAGCATGGTATATACTTCATACTTCGGTGCTTGGCTACACCCTTCATTCAACAAACATTTACTGAGTTTCCACTATGCCAAGTACTATGCTGGGACTGGATATAAGGACAATAGTAAGACACAATCTGCCCACCAGACGCCTAGAATCCAGTAGAGGATACAGACATCTATACCAACAGTCCCAGTACAATGGAAGCACTGTTGTAAGAGGTAGGCTGTTGAATTTCAAGAGGAAAGACACCTAATCCTTTCTCATAGAGATAATGTTTGAACTAGGCCTTGACAAATAAATATTCAGAAAAGGAAAGAAAAGGCAAAGAAGGAAAAGAAAATCATTTTAAGCAAAAGGAAGAGCGTGCACAAAGGCTTAGACATCTGGGGAAATGGAGCCCAATTAAGTACATTCCTAGTAGCTCACTGTGACAGATGCTTAAGGCATCTGAGGAAGAGTGACAGATGAAACTGAAAACTAAAAAGGCCAGAATCACCAAGAGCTACTTATACCATCTTAAAGAGGTTAGACTTTATCAGGTAGGCAGTGGGGAGTCATTAAAAGATTTAAGAAAAGGAATAATATGGTCTTATTGTTATTTAGCAGTTTTATGGAGGAAGAATGCAGAAGAGGAAAAGAAATAAAAAACACTAGAGACAATGAGACAGTTAAGAGAGTGGTCCAGGTGGACAATGAAAAGAGCCAAAACCAAGGCTGCCACAGCAGGGGTACAGAAGAGAAAGCAGAGGCAAGAGGAATTTAGGAGTTAAAATCAATAGGACTTTGTGATTGATTTAATGTGGTTGAAGAGCAAGATGGAGGAGCCAGAGAGTCTGAACAGGGTGCTGAGATGGATAATGTTGCCATCTACAAAAATGGGAATTACCAGGAGAGGAACAGGTTTGGGGGGAGGGGAGAGATGATGAGTTCGGTTTGACAAATGATGAGTTTTGAGGTGCCTGTGGGATATCCAGGCATTGAGCCTAATGGAATCCAGGCCACAGACTTACAAAAAATGGCACAGTCTCAACCCTCATTCCTAATGCCCATTTTTCATGACTTAAAATACCATTCCTGAATTCCAACTGTCAACTCACTTACTACCAAGACTCTTTAGAGGGGCATCTTGTGCCCAGGTTCTTTCCGACACCTTGGCAAAGAATCATGAAACTAAAACTGACCCCAAGTGGTAATCTTGTTGATTCCTTAGCCTCCAAACTAGACTACGTGACCCAGACTAATTAGGATTTTACTGAGTTAGGGATTGTTAGGGAGAATATTCTAATCTCAATCCTGTTCTAATATTTTAACTACTAGATGTTTCATTCCTCCTGGGGGAATGGCGTAGGGTTGTAAACAAACACTCAGTTTGTATCTGATGTGTGGTATACGCTGTGCTGGGCACTTTTTATATTATTTAATACCAGATAGGCATTCATTATTACCCCTGACTTAGATATAAAAGAACCAAGGCTCCTACAAGTTACATGCCCTCTATCATGCAGGCAGTAAGTGGCAGACCTGTGATTCAAACCCAGTCCTTCTGATATCTAAGCCTGAGTCTTTCCACTCTGCTCTACTCCTAATCTGGCTTCCACTGTCAGTGCCAACTACATTTTAATCTTCTTCTATCTTCTATCAAAAAAATAGAGAGAAACCACCACAGAAAAATTAGTCTGAGTTTGTAAATTACTAACAAATTAGTAATGTGGTCCAGATAATGCATTATTGTACCCTTATAACATTTTGTCTGTAGAAGGCATGTGATTCACATTAGAAAAAAATTAGAAGCTTCCAGTCTATCCTCCCCTCCTCAGTGATGGCTACCAAATGTATCATTGCTAAACCACAAAAGACTATGTTAAAGTAACATTTGTTAAAGTAACATTAAAGGCTCTGGATAAAAACCACTAGAGCGAGAAAGTGAAGTGCTGGAGTTGAAAGGTCCCCATAGGTCACTGTGGTGAGTGGCATGGGTGGTGTGGGCGCTGTGAGACCACCCACTGATCCAAGGCTCCTACCGCAAGGAGACACAACAAGAGAAAGTTGTGGACACCCTGGTATTATAGAATTTCGATGAGGCTGATAGTGCTTCTTTCAAAGAAACTCTTCAGTCCCTTGCCCTATCTTCGAAGTCATATTTAAGAAAGAATGGAAAAGAGATGTTTTTTTTTTAACAACTTGGTTTGGAAAGGCAGGCTGCGAGGCACTTCACTCTTCACTCTCCAGCCAAGAGAGGGCATCTGTCAAGTACTAAGAGGAGATAATCCCTCCTTGAAAGGTATAAAGAGACATTCAGGGAGCTACAAGTGTCAAGAGCAAGCTACAAAGTAATGGTGACTCTTCCCTGCCAGTAAATATCAGAGACCTGGGATACACCTTTCAAAACAGGAGAATCCAGAGCACAGTGAGAAGAGAGAGAACAGAGAGGAAAAAGGAGACTTTGGAGGACACGGCTGCCCTCTTCATTCAGATCAGGGTGTGCATTGTGTTGTTGTTGTTCAATCAATAAACATTAATTGGGAAGCTACATGTTCCAAGTTTTGAGGAAATAAAAATAGGAGGCATGGTTTTTGGCCTCAAAGAAATCAGTCTAATACCTAGGCAGTCAAGTAAACAATGAACAGGATAAGTATATTGAAACATTTAGAAACTAGTGCCCTAGGAGCACAAAAGAGAAACTAATTCAGCCTGGAAGGGAAGAGGTGTCAGTGAAGGTTTCACTGAGAAGGCATTTAAGTATCAGATGAAGCTGAACTAGAGGTGTTGGTAAAAAAAGGTCTTTGAAGACTAGGAAAGGCATGTTTAAAAGCATATAAGTACAAAAAGACTTGTAGTAAGTTCAGCTGGACCAAAGCTGAGGGTCAATGCCAGCGGAGGTGGAGGATGGAGGGTGACTGCATGACGGAAGACAACGATTGAAGACATATTCAAACCCTAGATTGCAAGGAACTTTCCTGGTGGTGATAGGATGTTCAGATTTTGTCCTGAAATCAAGGAGGACCTCTGTGGTCTTTGAGCAGGAAAACGGAGATCATCTGGGAGAAGCTCAATAGCTTGCCATTTACTAAGAGGCTCTATGAAATCAGTTCTTCTACGTGTCAGGCAAGGAAGTACTGGAGTAGAGGAAGTACAAAGGAAGGATTTAACACTAGAGGGGAAAAAACAGAACTGAGACTGCCCGAATTAAGAAATACCTCCTCAAAATGGTGCACAGCTGGAGTGAAAAGGGGCCACTGAAGCCCTCCTGACTCACCCCATTCTTCTCTTCCTCTTGCACCTGAGGAAATACCAACAGAGCAGGTTACCCTTATACCCACCCCCCTGAGATTCATCCTATGAGGAAATCAAGCAAGGAAGCAGGCATGGTAAGATGGGAATTGTAGGGTCAGAGAAATTTCTCAATGTGCAGAAAAGTGGGGCTTCCTCACTGAAGTGCAGAGATGACCAGATGCCCCATTTAAGGTCTTGTGGTTTTTAGCTTCCTTCAATGTCTAGGTCTAGGTATCAGGGATCAACAGCAAGGAGGCCCAAGGAAAGTACCTAGATATTCTTCCTAAACTTTCTCACCAAAACACCAGAATGAAGATATTTTCACACATCTACTGTGTAACTACAGGTGTATTTCCAAAGGCTGGAACGCACTGGTATGGGTCAGAAGTATACAGAGTGAGGTTCCTAGAGAATAAGTCTCCAAGTTCAGCAGTGGCCAGGAAGACACTGGTACTACAGGACTCTGAGTCTGGATGCTTTCCTTTTCCCACTGGAATCTAAAGGCACAGTACACCATCCCAGCCTGTCAGAGGAGTTTGGAGAATCTGACCAACTCGAGCTGTCTGCAGCAGGCTGAATCCCACACTCCTTTCTTCCTCTTCCATGATGAAGACTAGACTGTTGACCCTGGCCTCTGGTCCATTATCTTTTGAGGGAGGAAGGCCAAGTCTGCTAAAGACAAAAGTAGTCTGTCAAGGCATCAGCTCTATCATCCTTCCACAGGGCCTAAAGAACAGAGAGGCAGGAGGAAGAGAATCAAAACCTATCACACTAGGTTCTTAAGGAAGTTTTCCAACCAGACAAAAAGACACCTGAGAAAAGCATTTCTTGTATCTTCTGGGACGTCTGGCTTTGGAAAGAGGCATACAAAATACATACTAGAAATCAGACATGGAAATCAAAACTAAGTTTCAAATTTTTACTTGGCTTTTTTTTTCTTTAAAGTGATAAGCAAACTAATTTTCCCAGTATATAAATAAATTATATGTATATGTGTATATATGTAAGTTTATGTGTGTGTGTATATATGTGTTTGTGTGTGTGTGTGTATATACACACACATGTATATATACACATATGCAGCCCCAACCGTAGGGGCTAAACATCATACTGCCGCTAGAGCCAACCTCACTTCCCCATACCTTTCCAGGACTTGGTAAACCTTAAAAGGGAATACTGTCTGACTAAAGCCAGACAACTGGCTCCTTAAGAGCACATTTATAATTTATTTATGGCTTAATATTTTCCACTGATAGGATTAATAAATCATGTTTTCATTCAACTTGTTTTCTCTGAGGTATGAATTTCTCTATTTTGATACCAGATCTTAACATGTTTTATTTTGCTTGTCCATTTTCCAGTTCACTTTTGCAGCTACAGGGAGAAATTTATTAGTCTGTATTGCCGCCTCTCCGCTGTTGTGGAGTTGGATTCTCTGAACACGCAGCAGTCCCTGCGGGAAGCGATCTCAGACAGCGAGGTTGCAGCTGCCAAACAAAGACACCAACAAGTTCTAGATTTCATTCAGGTAATAGTTTGTTTCTTCCAAGGTAACAGGAAGGAAGAAAAGGTGGGGTGGAAGTGATGAGAAACAAGCATGAGAAAGAACAGCAACCTGGGCTAATTTAAAGACCACAGTGTGCAAGAACTCCAGGAAATGTGAGTTTTTAAACAAAGGCTTAAGAAAAAACTACAGATAAATCACGGTTACTAAGTGCTACATCAGCCACTGTGGCAGGTAGCAGTGGTTTCCCATATGGAGAGAAAAATCACCACCATAAGGAGTAGTGATCAGAACATTATTCTTACTTGGCATTATTCTTCTCACTGACAAATCCAACAGAAACATTGTATTAATTAACTCATGACTGCAGAGGAAAAGGGAAGAGAATAATCCACTATCTTGTGTTAACCCAAATCAAGTTGGCCTTAAGATTGCTCATGATCTGAACTTCTTTCTGGCAAAGATGACGCTTTAATGTGCAGCTGCAGAGGTCAGAAAAATGTGTTCCCTCTCCGTGGTCTTGTCTGGAAAGGTCTTCACTGACTGCCTCAGGGTCTTGTGGCAGGGGTACTGACTAGGCATCAAGGGAACGTGGACCTGCCTGACGCTGCCTCTAAATCCCTTGGACAAGGCTCAGGCTCTTTCTACCTATAGTTGCCCAGTCACAAGATGAGTACGACGGCAATAGCCCTGTGATAAATATCACTATGATATACATTCAGTTCAATTTGATAAATATTTATTTAATACCCAGATGTCAGGCACTGTAAGGGAGATACAACATTGAATTAGTCATGATCCCTAACCCTAAAGATTTTAAAATTCACTAGGGGAAACGAGAAATGTATATAAATACAATTTGTAAAATGAGTTAGGTGCTAAAAGTAAAATCAATTTTGTATCAACACAAAGAAGTAAAAATGAACTTACATTTGTGAGTACGAGAAATGTTGCCATAAAGAAAATAACTGATGTCTGAGATCAAGCAGGGCCGAGAGAGACAGATGCTTGTCAGGAGAAACAGACTGCAGGGGATCCAAAGAAAAAGTGTAAACAGACAAGGCAGAAGCAGCAGAAAAAACAGTATTGGGGGAATAATGAGTAGTCAAGATTGGGCGGGCGGAAACTGAGCGAAGGGCAACAGTAAGATAAGCGAGAAAGAAGGAAAGCAGCAATGAGATCAGATGACAGAGGCTTCATTAAAGGCCAGGGTAAGAGATCTGCACCTTATTCTGTAGACAGCAGGGCCCTGGCCAAAGTTTTGGACAGGGTATATTTTAAGTTCTCGTAGCTGTTTAGGACAGATTCAGGGAGGGCAGGATAGTCCTCCCATGTGTACCAGTATGGCCATACTCGATATTTATAGTAAGGACTCTCTCAATGGCCATGTTTACTACATAACTTGCACATTAATCCGAGATTTAAGGAGAAGAAGGCTAAATGCAGGGAAACCACATACAAAGATATTGTATGTGTGAGAAGTAATGATGACCTAACATGAGAAAATGCAATGAACGGGACAAATAAATGTCTAACTCCCAACCTCCTCATCTGTAAAATAGGAATGATGATAAGAGCGCTAGCTCCCAGTGTTACTGAGAGAATTCGACGACATAATGCATGTAAAGCACTCAGCAAAGTGTCTGCACATAAGTGTGTAATAAATTATATATTCATGCATTCACTCATTCATCCATTCATTTGTTACTAAGAAGGGAAAATGCTTTGAAACATGAATATGCAAGACTTGGAGTTTACTAAATACTCAGGAAGAAGATACTGTAATACAATTGCAAAGGGTGAGCAGACAAATCCCATCCAACTTCTCTCACACTGTGAACGAGATATCTTAGGTGACTTTCAAACTACAGAAACAAACATTTTAGAGAGTTACTTGCTCTCTTGACCTGAGAATGTAGCATTTAAAAATCCAAAACATTTACATCATTTGTTTTATTTCCAGAAACACAGATAGGGATGAAGGGTGGGAAAAGGAAGAATGAGGCATAAGGTGAATATGAAAGACTGTCTTATCTTTTGAACCCAGTACATGGGGCAGTGGAGCATATTAAGAAGAATAATGACCAGAAGACAATTAGCATACATTTTTAGGCCAGAAGCGTCTACTAACAAACCTTGGAGTACTGAACAATTCATTTGGTCTCCAGGGACCTCAATTTCCTCATATACAAAATGAAAGGATTGGACTAGATGACTTCTAAGGGCCTTGGTGACTCAAACACTTTATGACTTTTTTTAACAACCGTAACTATTTTTAGAGAAGCATGTTTTTAACCATGCTTCACTTCAGGTTCCGTTTCTGCTTTATTCCACTTAAGCCTCCCTGAATCCAGTATGCTCATCCAACAAGAAGGCTGAGTTCTCCAGTCTCAACCCCTCCAGGAATGCCTGGCTGCACCCGTACTGTACCCCCTTGCTACCTTCTTTTTCACCCAGCCTAGAGCTCCACTGCCTTTTCTCTTTCCCTGCACCACACTGTTATGTGGGCCAGGCCCAGAATTCCTCCGAGTTCTAGCCTACTCTGGTCTCCCAAGGCAGGTAACTAGAGAACCCCTCTACATACTCTCCTTCCACCTAGCCAGGTACACATAGACTTGGAAAAAAGCCAAATCCCAAAGGGTTGCAAAAAAAAACTTCTTGGCCAGGATAAAACCAGACCACCTCTCTGCACCCACAGACTTCAGTGGAATGCCCTGTTCCATACAACATGGGTAACGTCATTGACTGAAGACAATGTGATAGCACCTATCCCCTTATCTATTTGGGGCTTCTCAATCTCTCACTCAGAATGAAAACCAGCTGTAGCCACTCACCCACTGGCATTCACAGCTCAGCCCACCACACACCATAACCTGCAGAGGCAACCGCCAGCAGCGAGAGCATTTGTATGATTCCAGATCTAAGACAGTGTTGAAGTTACTACACAAACCAAACATTGTAAAGAGCAAGGGAGTCTGTGTAAATACAGTGAGGAAAGAAGCCAAGGAGTGCAGCCAGAAAGGGGGAGGGCTGGGCCAGGAGAGGTGTAGAAAATCATAGATAAGGTATACAGGCTTTATAGACAGCACACGCAGCAAAAATGTCAAAGAGCAGAGACTTGGAGCACAGCGTATTTTGAGCTGCTAAAGCCTAAAGGGCAATTAGGCTATAATTTATATACTGTAATGCTTCAAATGCTCCTAAGCTGTAATAGAAACACAGCTCATTAAATATAGCCAATCTATCATCCCCTCAAGCACCTTGTAACTGTGCTCTGAGAAAACCAATCACCTTTACATTTTAATAAAAATATTATCTTGCCTGAGTACAGAGAAAGGAGTGTAATTTATGGGATGAAAACCAAAATTTTTAAAGGCCAGGGTGAGAAATGGATGCAGAACTTTCAACCAACAGACCTAGGGAGTTCATGGTCTTTCTTTTTAAAAACGTGTCAGCAAGTCTTTAGAAGCTGAATTTGGACCCTAAAATCAGGGGGATTATGTTGTCAGTTATTTTTAGATCAACAGTATAAGGTAAAATGGGTGAAAATTGTACTTCTTTTAGAGCTACTTAGCTAAATCCGTTAAACTCAGTCCACAGGCTTCTCTCTACCTATGCTTTTAATTTTTCTCCAGTTAATACCTATTCACTTCATCACTGAAAAAATTAAGAAGTAAACACTGTTTCTACACATAATTTTAAACATTTTCTATACTAAACCTCACTATTCGTCCATAGCTATAAGGCTGAAACAATTCTATCCACAGAGAAGAAGGAGTTACCAATCAATAATTGTCTTAGTTTCCTGTGGCTGCTGTAACCAATTCCCACAAACTGAGTGGCTTAAAACAACAGAAATTCATTGTCACTGTTCTGGAGGCCAGAAATCTGAAATCAAGGTGTCAGCAAGACCACACTCCCTCTGGAGGCTCTACAGGAGAATCTGTGCTCTGCTTCTTCCAGCTTCTTGACTTGTGGCCACATCACTTCAGTCTTTGCTTCTTCGGTCACAATGCCCCCACCTCTTCTGCCAAATCTTTCTCTGCCTCACTCTTACAAGAATGTCTTTATGAGGACATTTATCATTAGAATTAGGACTCACCCAGATAATTCACAAGAAACTCCTCCTCTCAAAATCCTTAACTTAATCACATCTTTTGCTATATAACTTATAATGTTATATTCACAAATTCCAGGGATTAGGACATGCACATATGGGGGGGGTGCCAAAAAACCCAAAATTTATTTATTAAAAAATTGTGTATTTATTCTTACATGGTTAAGCTTCAGTCACCTTCAAAGTACTCTCCATTTGATGCAGTACACCTATCAAGACATTGTTTCCACTGCTCAAAACATTTTTTGAAGTTGTCAATTTTGATATCTTTTAATCCTTCTGCCATTTTTTGTTTCACCTCTTCCACATCAGCAAAACATTTCCCTTTAACAACTTTTTTCACTCAGGGAAACAAAAAAAAGTCACTTGGGGTACGACGGGGTGAACAGGGAAGGTGGAGCATGGGGGTCATGCTGTTTTTGGTCAAAAACTGCTGAACACACAGAGTGGTGTGGACAGGTGGCCTTGTAAATCACCCATCATGAAATGCACAAACACATTAAAAGAGCCTTCAAAGAAAATTCACAGGAGCCGAACGCAGCCTCTCACAACAATGCCAGCTGGTGTACACTGATACAGATGGGTTCCCAGAACACTTACCTAGTGGGAAAAGCCTGTACTACAAGGCTATATTCCAGGAGATAACTCCAGGGTTTTTTGGGTCCCCCCTCATATCTTTTGGAAGGCCACATTCAGCCCACTACAATAATTACGACTGTCATTGCAACAGCTGACAATTTCATAACAATGCACAGTTTATAAAGTGCACTTATCTACATTATCTTACTTAATCCTCATAACTCCTTTTGAGGGTAGAGCTCTTTAGGTCACCACTAATTTCATGCATTCATTCATTCATCCATTTACTCATTGAGCAATCCTTTATTGAGTACCTACTTTATTCTGCACAGCCAAGAGTAAAAGATACAGTATCACAGTCCCTGCTTTGGCAGGCCTTCTAAAAGCTGAGCACAGTCACACAGTGCCATCAACAAAATACTAAGACAAGAGTATGTTACATAAGGTAGAAACAATGAAAGCCAGATGAGAAAGCAACAATCCCATTGAGAATGGTGGTCTGAGCCTTGCCTGGGATTCCCACTTCAGCTGAACTTCATTCAGATTTCTCCCTTTACAATGCTCGGTGCCTCCTCACGGGCCTGCCCACAGTTGAACTTCTTGCCCAACTCACTGCCTAACAGTAAGTGTGCATGAACCTTAAACTTATGCTTTCATTACCAGCCCTGACTACTCTGCCAAGCCCTGCCACTGCAGGACAGGACAGAACTAGAAAGCAAGGGAATATGGCTATTGGCCATACAGAGCCATTCACTAGTTCACTCCAGCTTGCCTGTCACTCTGAATGTGGCCGACTGTCACAGTTTCAGACTACTCTATTGGGAGCACCAGGTTTGCAGATATTCTTTGAAGTGTATTCATTAAGTATAGATTAAAGCCCTTAGAAGGAATTTTGAAAATAAAATAGAACACTGGATAGTCCCTTATCTTTCAAACTTCTATAGTCGGAGAGATCTTAACCTTGCAGTATTCATACAATGAGCACCTTCCTCCTGAAAGTTGAGTAACACCAACTTTCCAAATTTCTTCAAAAATAAATCATAAAGCATCACAGATTAAAGAGACATGAGACATCATCTACTCCAACCTCCTGTTTTTACAGTAGAGTACATGCCTAAAGAAGTTAGTAGTTTGCCCAAGGCACCCAATGAAATTAGATACAAAGCCTATCACCAGCTCCAGGGTCCCATGGAAAAAAGTTAGTTACTAGCAGTCCCTCCTTGGGGAAAGTCAGAATAACCAGAAAGTTCATGACCACTGTCTATTAAGATCTGGGAGAATACCTATCATCTACAAAGGTAAGCCCAAAAATATGAGTGACTTTTACATTAACAGCCTTTAGAGAAATGACTATCATACTTCATAATGAAAATGTTAAAATCACCTTGGTAACCCAGAAATCAAAATGGTACCAGTCTAACATAGACTACTACCATTACATAGAAATGTACCTAAGGTAGTAGTACATTTTTAAGACTACTACCTTAAAAATGTAAGGACATTTAAATTACTCAAGAATGAACTCTTTAGCTTGTACTTTAGAAGAATTTATTTTATTTGTGAGAAAATAATAAGTTTAATATATCAAGTTATTTATTTTCTATTAATAAGTCCAAGAACCTCTGCTTATCAAAATATTCCAGTAATGCTTTGTTCTTCTAGTTCACATAGAACTAAAACTACATTTTTTCCTCAAGTGCATTTTCTAAAATTCAGACATTATCATATGCCTTCCCCATAATATCCTAATGAGGCATATTTCATTATATGCTGAGAATGAATAACCCTTCATATGTGTGAGAAATGCACTCTGTAGTTTTTACAGGCACTTTCAAATCCATTATCTCACCCTATCATCATAGCGGTCTTGTAAGGTACAAAAGGGGACATGTTTTGTCCACGTTTCACAAATAAAGCAACAAAGGCTCAAAGAGGTCAAGTGACTTGCCAAAGGTTACTACAGAGCTAATAAGTGGTGGGTCCCAGCCAGAATCCAGGACTTCTGCAATTGCACTAAGTGACATAGCCTCTCAGGTATGCAAAACACAAGTAATTATAAAGATGTATCTTCTGACTTAAACCTATGTGAAAAATATTTTACTCTTGCTCAAAAGCAACACTTTGGAAAATGAATGATCCTGGACTGTAAGGGAAACTTACTCTTTTTTAACACTGGTTTAATGACTTAATGTCTTCTACCATTTTATTTCAAAGCAAATAGATGAAGTCTGGCGTGAAATGAGATGGATCATGGATGCTCTACAGTATGCAAGATACAAACAACCGATTTCTGGCTTACCCATCACTAAGCTAATAGATGCCTCAGATGAGCAGAGCCTAAAGAAGATCAGCTCGACATCATCACATATAGACTGTCTTCCATCACCATCCCCGTCCCCAGAGATGCACAGAAGAAAGGCAGTGAGTGGTAAGCAATACAATCTCAAGTTATACATTTCAATCACTAGATTCTTGGTCTTATGTCCACTGATGATGTTCTTTTGTGCTGAGGCACTGGCCCCAAAAAGCAGTAGGAAACACTGCTCAGTGGTAACAGTCTAAACGCATAAAGAGAATAAAATTGAAGCTGTGGAGGGGCAGGAAACCAAGGCAGCAACCTGAGATCAATTCCATTTAGGGGCAGGAAAGATTCAGTCCCTTTCTATCCCAAGCTTCCAAGATACAAAAGGACACACAGCAGAGATGAGGCTGACAGGAATGAGTCAGGAAGTAGATCCCACCTGAGTAAGAGTTCAGGGCAAACTTCCCACCCACAGGGCACCAATGTCCTGGCATGGGAGGTGGAAAAGGGAGCAACCTTGGATGAACTCGAATCTGGAGCCTAAGGCCAAATAAGTAAGTTGGCATCATCATGGATACAACAAGCAGGGGACAACTCACAGACAAGCAGAAGGAGATATCTAGCAAGTCACCTCCATTCTTGGAAATCAAGTTTGAATTTACATGGCAAATGCTAACCACAAAGAACATGGGTTGGTTAACACAAATTTCTACAAAACACCTTTATGCCTGTGAACAGAGAGAAAGCATACTAGTCAAAGTCAATATAATGTTCTTGCCCAGGACAAGCTGGGACTAGTGCCATTTTTCTACTCAATTAAAATAATGGCACTCAAAGCATCCTTCTTGATTCTACAGCTCAGCAATTTCCAACCAGTGTGCCACAAGAATTTTTAAAACATGCAATACCTAACTATTACCAGTTGAAAATCACTGCTATAGCTTATGAGTTCCAATTTTATAAGCTTTACAATAATTGGCATTTTTAATAAACAGTACTGAAATGTGGGCTTGTCCCATAGGGGGCAGCATGGTGTAGCAGAAAGAGCTTAGGCTTTGAAACCAGAGACCCGAATTCAAATCCCAGCTTTATTTTACTAGCTATATGAGCTTGAACAGATTACTATACATAAGTCTCTATTTTCATATATATAAAATGAGAATAATATTTATACCTGAAAAGTTACCTGTAAATAAGGCAATCTATATCAGAGATACATGGTGTGTAACAGACAATAAATTGTAGTTATCATATTTAATGTTATTATTCCTTTTATAGAAAACTTTAGTGGGGATGAGAGTCTTTTCTATAAGTAAGTTTGTGTATGTGCCCATGTTTTAAAAAGCCTCAACATCTAAAATGCAACACTGAGCAAGTGGAAGAACTTGAGAGATAGCCAATTTACACTACCAGAGGATTCTATGATTTACCAAGTAATGCAACAAAAGAATCCTTTCAGCAGAGCTTTTCAAGTGTATTTTTATAGATTCCTACTGGGCTAAAACACCATCCCTGGCAGAAGTTAGTCTAATGCATTAACAAAAAAATTCATGATAATCGCATATGTACTCTGAAAACAGTATGTACAGGGTGCTATGAAGTCTGCTGGAGGTGCTAAACTTGTAAGATCAAAGAGAGCTTCCTGAAAGAGCTGACAGAGTCAAGTACTGAAGGATAAGCAGGACTTGAACCAAAAAAGAGAAAAGAGGAGAGCATTATTGGCAGAGGAAGCAGAATGTACAACTATGCTGTAATTCAGAGAACTGCAACCAGTCTGGCTGATCTCAGGATCCAAGTACATTGTTCTCTTTTTTTTCCACTTAAAAAATATTTTTTTGGTTACCCATCATGTTCCAGGCACTCTTTGAGGTAACAGGGATATAGTAATAAACAAAGCAAAGTCTCTGTTCCCATAGAGCTTACAATATAAACACAGTGACAATAATGAAAGCATACACAAGATAATTTCAAATACTGAAAATCCCAATGTATAATACAAAATAGCAATTGGGGTGGCCAGGGAGCGTGTTCAATTCACTGGGATGATCAGCTGAGTCCTATCTGTGAAGGTCACATTCAAACCAACCACAGAAAAAGGAGCCAATAAGGCAAAGATCTGGAGTTGGAATATTGTGGACAACAAAACAGCAAAGGGCTCTGAGGTGGGTGAGGGATGGAAAGACAGCCGAAGTCATTGGAGCAGAATGAACAAAGGAGCAGGAGTGAGAGAGGGGGTAGACAGAAGGGCAGGGGCCAAATCAGGAAGGGCCATAGTAAGAGGTTTGGATTTTATTCTACTTGTGATGAAAAGTCATTGGAAACTCTTCAGCAAGGACTGATATAGTCTGAATTACTCTTCAAAATCAAATCTGGCTATTACATGTATAGGAGAACACTACTAGAAGCAGGGAGATCATCAATAAGGAAGCTATTAACAAAGGGGATACCAAGTGTTCTGGCTTGAATGCCTCAGGATATCATGATCCAATTTATTAAAGAAAAAAAAAGGAGGAGCAACAAGCTTAGGTAGCTGGGCATGCTGAATTTAAGTTAGTTTGGGGGCGTTCCACATAAAGAGAAACATTCAGGAGAAAACAGAATATAGGGGGTCTAGAGCAAGACTAATGTGGATTTAAGAATCATTGACATACGAACAATGTAGCTACAAAAATGCTGGGGATTCCCTAGAGGAAGTAGGTGTAGTAAGAAGAGCAGACTATGGAAGGAACAGCAAGACATCTCAGACTAAGAAGGAAAAACCAGAGGAAGACAATTAAAGAGAGAGAAGTGTTATAGAAAGTAAAGTATGTCAAATGACAGTCAGAGGTTAAATAAAACTAAAAACCTTGTTTTGTTTTGTTTTGTTTTGTTTTGTTTTGAACAAGGAAGCCATCAGTAATCTTCATGACAGTAGTCTAAGGGAAGGAGATAGAAACTAAACAGAAGTAGATCAGGGAGTGAGTGGGAGGTAAAGGAGTGGGACCAGTAAGGGTACACTCTTCAGAATCTTGGCTGTGAAAGAGAAGAGGGAGGCAGGGAGGGCAGTAGCTAGAGAGGTAAAGGGTTGAAAAGGCATTTTTTTAAAGGCAGGATAGATATGCCCTCTGCCATTCCACAATTCACATAATTCTACAAATAACTCTTCACTTATACTTCCATCTGCACAGCCCTTAAGTGGTTCCCCCTGGCAGTACGAGGGTGGCCTCTCCTATGCCATAGAAGTGCCGAACTCTCACGTTGGCCATATGATGGGTTACACACACTCCCTGCTGGAAGGATCTGGCCAATTACATTCAGATTTTATTATTAACTTAAAATGTGAGTGGTCATCGTTCTGTTCCTTAAAATATAACTCCGTCTCTGGAGTCTACTTATTTCTCTGCAGCTGAGATTCCGTGGGCTGTGAAAATCAAAATGTGGAGGGCAGCAAATGAAAAATGGAACTCCCAGGCAAGGAAACTGTTGATGGCTTAGAGATACATTTAGCCTCCTATCCCCTCACAAAAACAAAAGCATTTCAGAGCAATGAAATCTCCTCCTGCATACACTGTCATCTCCACTAGTGTGACAACTTCTAATTGTTTGGAAACCATTTACAAAGGAGAAAATCCAATTTAGAGGAACATCCCCACTGGGTTGTTCAAAGGACAAAGTTTGCAACACAATCCCACTCTGAGTGGGTAGGAACCTGCTGGAATTACAGAGCCCATCACAAGCCTAGCCTCTGATGCCAGCCCAAGATACTGTTTTAAGGTTGTTGAGCACCTTGGGTTTGTTTGTGTGTGTTGGGGGGGTGGAGGGGGGAAGAGAACTCTAACTGACTTCCCATTTCTTCATGGTTTTCAAACATGAAGTAGAACTCCTCCGAGTCAATTAAAATTAAGCATCTCCCAAGGACCCAAGGGAAAAAGTTGGCTCCTAGAAAAGGCAGCTCAAGGCAGGGGGTGGGACGATTTGGTCCATCACATGGATATTCTTTTTCCCACTCCTTTTCTGTGGGCATAGTAGTCCCAGGCAGAGATAACTTTTTTTTCTGATACTTCTGTTTCTCCTAGCAACACATGGGTGAGGCGACAGAGGGTAAGGGGCATTGTTTCCTTCAAATGCATATGAAGCTTATCTTGAGCTTCCAAATGTAAATCTTCCTGGTAAGCTCTCGAATGATGTTAAGAACACTATGGCATGAACTAAACAGCTTGGAAAATTCAACAGAAATCTGAAGATGTTATTTTTCTTGGGAAATCAGAAAATGAACAAACCCCTGACGTCTACTGCAGGCCTGATGAGAGATTTATTAAAATTCTTTATGTATAAAATATTTAAATTCTACTTAAACACAGTGGAAACCGATTCAATGAAGCACAAAAAGAAATACAAATATAGACAGAGATACATTAAAGATATGAAGATGTATTTTTTAACAAATAATTGATTATTCCTTTCTTTTTATCTTGCCATGCCCCCTGCTTTCAAGAGAAAAGCAATCACTTTTAAATCAATTTTTCTTTTCTGAAATGTGATCTCTCCATAACACCCTCAAAATCCACATCAACTCGACTATGCTGTTGTTGGCCGAATCCACAGAAACCAGGAGTTGCAACACCCATTCCAATGACAAGAAAGCCAAGCTTCCTAAGCCAGCACTAATGCTATGGGCAGGACTCTCATCAAACAGCTCCCGGGTCAATCGGAGGGAAACCAAGGTTCTACCAGTGCTGGCCTGCCCCGTGGGCCCTCTAAGGGAAATCGAGGAGCACACCAGGTTTACTAAAATAACAACTGGGCAAGGCGCCTCCAACGCTTAATGGAGCATATGGCTGGATCTCGGGATAGAAGATGCACTTTGCACTCTTTTCCAGGAAGGGAGGGAGTGGCAGTGGCCTAAGTCCCTGGAAACTCTCCTCAGTGCCCTGGCTGGCATCCTGGAGGTTTTCCCAGCTTGTTCTGGGAGGGGTATCCTACTCTAAGCAATAGCTTCCACTAAGTCGTATAATAAACTATACAACCACCATGGAAGTCAAATATTTAGATTCCCACTAGAGCAATGTGTGAGTCCACGAACCTGGAAGATAGTATTTATCACTCCATTCCTGAGCCCTTTTCTCCTTGCTGGGTTACGACAGTCACAGCTTGCTCTTCTTTTGATTTATCTCCTATCTCCCTTGCTCCTTGGAGCTACACTAAAGGAGTTACATCATTTGCTAAGTCACTGCTAAATCTAGGCTGAGAAATACAGTACTGGAGTAAATCATCACCAACACAAAACACCATAAAAAGACTGTTGTTCTCTTTTATTATTAACAGCATCCTCACAGCAAAATATGGAAGTTTATCTGATTACTGGTTTGTATTTTAATGTTGCCTCTTGATATGCTTTCTAGTTATTCTCTATTTAAGGTTGAAAAGGACCTCAATAATATCAACACATTCTGTTTGTAAGGCATTTAAGGCATTTGTAACACACTAATTTAACCCTCATCGCACCTATGGAAAGTAGGCAGTGTAACTCTCCACGTGCCACAGATGCAGAAAGGTTCAGAGGGTCTACGTGATTTGCTCTCTAGATCACACACAGCAAGAGGTAAGACAGGACTTTGGCCCAGGTTTGTCTAATTTTAAGACGATTGATTGTTCTTTCTGCTATAACTGGGATGACTCACCAAGTCAAACATAAAGCAAAATGATTTGGGCGATGTTTGCAGGGATTTCTGTGGCATAAGTAAATTAGATCAGGCTGCTTTCAGTATTGCTTTTTAAGAGGCACTCAAATTTTACCACTTTACGCTCCCAGATTTCAATATTTGTTTCAGTTTCAATTCAGCTCAACATATCTTCCTGAGAGCTTTGTATGTATCAGATAGAGCACAAGAGGCTAATAATACGATGATGATTCAGTCACAGTCTAGTTAGGAGTTCTTCACAGTCTGCTCATATGTCCAACGTCAGACTAGATGATCTGAGAAATACAGAAGATTCTGCATGTCCCTTTGCTTAACTCCTTCTTAGTCTATTCCTTCAGTGACTGACTTCAACATTTACCAAGCAGAGATGAATAAGGCATGATGCATGCCCTCTAGAGTTCATAATTCACTGAGGTAGATAAACAGGCAAATGAATAATTTAAAATAAACCTTAATAAATGTCATAACAGAGATAAAGTGCTATAAACCCAAGAGAACTGAACAACTAACTAGACCTGGCAAAATCAGTACCAGCTCATCCTGAGAGCCCAAGTCTTAAAATACAAAGATCTGTCGAAGTATAAGGAATGATGGCCCTTTAAAGCACACCTCCCTTTCCTCCTTAGTCTCCTGCAAACAATAAATGGCCACTGTTTGTGCATTGAGAGGTGAAAGTGTAAACTGCTCTTTCACAGTGCTAGATCTGACTATGGGCTGGAAACAGAAGAAAAAAAAGTGTCACAAACTCCTCAGCAGTTGCTTCTAGTTATAGTTATTTTCCTTATCAGACTTCTAGTGGGATGAATGATGGCTTCCAAAAAGCTACGTTCCTATCCTAACCCTCAGAACCTGTGACATGACTTTATTTGGAAAAAAGGGTCTTTGAAGATGTAATCAAGGATCTTGAGATGAGATCATCCTGGATTATCTAGGTAGACCCTAAATCCAATGCCAAATGTCCTTACAAGAAACAGAAGAGAGTCCACATGAAGACAGAAGTGGACACTAGAATGACGCAGCCACAAGGAATGCCACCAGAAGCTGGAAGAGGCAAGGAAGTATTCTCCCCTTCGGCCTCTGAGGTGCAGCCCCGCTGATGCCTGGACTTCAGCCTTCTGGCCTCCAGAGCTGGGAGAGAATCAATGTCTATTGTTTTAAGCCACCCTGTGTGATAATTGGTTACAGCAGCCCCAGGAAACTAAGACAAGACCTAACATGATTCTCTAGCAGCAGCAATGTCAAGAAGCCCTTACTGAAAACTTAATTAACATAACTTTGTGTGGGTACTGAACAAAGTGGACTAGATGAACCAGGTGCCAGCCCTAAAAAATATTCCATGGAAAGCCATGGAAATGCTAAGGAGTATGGCAGTACAGTAGCTCCTTGGAGTGAGACAAATCTGCATGTGGGTTCCTACTTTGCCATTTAACCAACTATACAAGCTGGAAATTTCAATAAGCCTAAGCTTCAGTATTCTTATCTGCAAAATAGGAATTGCTGTAAACATCAAATAAGATAAAACAGCTAGGACATGGACACAAAAGAATACATGTGGACCGCTGAGTACACACAGTGCAGATAAATAGCGAAGTTCAACTAAAGTCAATCACCAGTTCTCTGTGTGAATCTTATTTCCAGCCCAGTTTCAAATCTTCAGTCAGCCTCTCTTCCTCACTACCCCATGGCACCTATCCCTGCTATTCACTGAAACAACTGACAGTTCTGAGCCCCTGTCACTCGAAGTGCCTATGTCTTCCACTAATAATTGGGGAAAGTAGTGTCTAGACTTGTTTTAAGAATATCTAAGCCATTCAGTTCAAGCCTTCATCACGTTCTCTACCTACCAGTAAGTTAAAAACCTCTTTATATCTGTCTTCTTCCCTAACCACATGTCCTTCCACCTTCATCAATAAGAACCAGGGCCAGCACTGGTGCTCGGAAGTGATCACCCCTCCCTGTTATATCCATCAACCTACCATTCATACAGCTTCAACAGTTTGCTCTCCAGCTGTTCCTTCTCTGCCCACAAACATCCTCCCCCAACCTCACAACACCCTTCTCCACCGGGCTCCCTTTCCATCTCCTCCAGGATGTTTTGGCCAACCCTTCAAGCTCAGCCAGTCCCAAAGTAAACTTACCATCTCTCCCACTGCCCGAACCTGCTGCAGTCTAACTCCCCTGGTCTAATATTACTCCTGTCTTTCAGCCACTGAGGCTTGAAACCTACCCGTCATTTCAGGACCTTTCTTTGCACTTGCTTCTCCAAGTAGTCTGGAACGCTCTTCCCTAGAACTTTCACATAGCAGTTCCTTCTAATCATTGAGATCTCAACTAGACTTCATTTTCTACAGAGATTCCTCCCCTGGCTACCTTCCCCAAAGAACCTTCCTCCCAAATCTCTTTACTGGAAACCTAACTTCATTTTCTTCGCAGAACTTTGCACAATCCAAAATTAATCTTAAGTATTCTCTGGCCTATTTGTTGTCTAATCTGTTATGAGTTACTTGAAAGCAGAGACCATGTCTGTCTAGCACAAAATAGGTGCTGAATACACATCTTTGAATGAATGACTTTCCTGGACTTCTATTTTCCTCCACATAACTTCTGCTCTTGCTCTGCTCCACAACCTGAAAAACATATTTAACAGAAATGTAGCTTGGACCATAGCCTCTGAGCTGGCCTCCCTGCTGTCTGTTTCCTCCTTATCCAGTTCATCTTACATCCTATGTGATACATAATTATCCTAAATCACAGCTCATCTTGTCAATTACTTCCTCAAAATTTTTCAATAACTTTCATTGGCTACAAAATTAGGTACAAACTCCTTATCTAGGTATGCACTACTCTCCTATGGCTCTACCCAACCTTTAAAAAAGTTAAATTCACTCTCTTAACCATTTATTTTGAAATAATTACAGAAACAGTAAGCTAACCATTTATTTTGAAATATACAAGAATTCCCACATACCATTCCCCCTGCTCCTCCTCAGTGTTCACATCTTAACACAGCTCTTATATAACATCAAATCCAAGAAGCTGGTAAAACCCATAGAGCTCATCCAGATTTCACCAGTTATACATACACAAGTGTGTGTGTGTGTGTGTGTGTGTGTGTGTGCACGTGCGTGAATGTGCATGCACATGGGCTTGCTTGTATAGTTCTGGGCAATTGTATATGTATGGCCTGTGGCAATCACCACCATAATTAAATGCTCAACTGTGCCATTAACACTAAACTCCCTGTTACCCTTTCATAGTCTTATCCATCTCCCCCATCCTTCCCCTGGCTACTACTAATCTGTTCTTCATCTCTACAATTATTTAATAAATGTTACATGAATGGAATTTTTTACTTTTATTGGTGAGTAATGTAACATAGTATAATGAACAATACCACAGTTTATTTAATCACTCATCCACTGAAGGACATTTGGGTAGTTCCCAGCTTAGGGTTAACATGAATAAAAAATTCTTTGAACATTCATGTATGAGTGCCTCCAAAAAAATCAGCCTTGGCTTTTCTAGGATAAATTTCCAAGAGTGCAATGGCTGGTATCTTATTGTTGTAGCCTCAATTCCCAAAAATTCTATTCTTGTTCCCATGTGATAGTCGAACAGGACTGCTTGTTCTGCTTCCTCTTCCTCTCTGGTTTCTAATCCTCACCATCATTTGCACATGTATTATTAAAAGGTGCTTCAAATCATGTTTTGAAAGCAGATGAAGAAATAAGCTAATATAGACAGAGAATAGAGATGAACAAGTGGAGGGGAAAATAAATAAGAGATAGTGTATTTTATCAACACTGTCCCAGTAAAATGTGATCTCTTTAGTATAAACCTCCATCATATTTGCCAAACTTCTCTTATAAAGTGCATGTTCTTCCACAGTCTCAAAGATGCGTATGTCCCCTATACCTCCATTAAAACAGTAAACTCCCTAAAGACAGATCATTAGTTTTAAACTTATTCAGGCATCAAGCACAGCCCAGAGTTTCTGTCAGAATGGGACCTCAAGCAAAAGAGAATCACCATCGTTGAATGAATGGATGAATCGAATGTCTGCCCTAAGAGGGTTCTGGTCTAACCAGGAAACCAGTATGGTATATCTGTCCTAAAAAAGAAAACCAATACAGGTTAAATGCCAAAGGATAATAGAAGCAAAAAGTGTTACAAATGTGCAGACAAGTGAGCACACTTTCTGGGACAGTTGGGTTATGCTTCCTAAAGGCTATGTTTGAAAGAAACCTTGAAAAGATTAGTAGAACAAAAAAAAAAAGTAGAAAAGAAAGTCCTTTTTGGTAGCCATTATTTAAAGAACAACATATGAGTTGGTCTCATTCTTTGTTGCTTCTGGATAACATACCAATAGTATAGCTGCACCCAAATTTTTAAACCATTTGCTAATAATGGGCATTCAGGTTTGCATCACTTATAATTAAGTTTGGGTCCATGTTACATTAGACTCTCATAAACACAAGATACTTTATTTCTCTCCTGCATAAAAGCAGCCCAACCCTGACTAGTGTGGCTCAGTGGGTTGGGCATTGTCCCACAAACCAAAAGGTCATCTGTTCAATTCCCGGTCAGGGTACATGCCTGGGTTGCTGGCTAGTTCCACAGTTGCGGGGGGGGGGGGGGGGGGTGAGAGGCAGCTGATCACTGATCAGTGTTTCTGTCACACACTGATGTTTCTCTCCCCCTCTTTCTCCCTCCTTTTCCCTCTAAAAATGAATAAATAAATCTAAATAAATACATAAATAATAAAAATTAAAAAGTAAATTTAAAAAGCCCAGAGGTAGACAATTCAGGGTTGGTATGGGGACTCCACAGTCCACACTCCATTTTTCAGCTCCACCATCCTAACCCATGACTTCTTTTTCCAAAGTTGCCTCGTGAGCTCAGCCGTCTTGTTACAGGCAACTGGAAAGGCCTATGTCCCAGCTATGCCAACTCCCTTTATGCAGCCTCCCAGAAGTTTCATACAGTACTTTAAGTTCTATCTCACCGGCCCAAACTTAGTTGTGTGGCTATGCCTAGCTGCAAGAGAAGCTGAAAAAATGTGATCTTATATGAGTGTATTGCTCTGTGAAACAAACTTTAAGATTCTGTAACTAAAAAAGGAAAATGAACATTAGGTAGCTGCCAGCAGTGAGAGAACAAAAATCCTGCCCTGCCAATGAACAAGCAAACACATTATCTTCTATAGTCAGAAAAAGAAGGGGGTGGGGGAAAGTACTTCACACTCTGACCCTGAAATAAACAAACAAGCAAAAAATAAAAGTAGTACATCTGCTCTAGTCACCAGAATAGAAGAAATGCTAATCACAGTTGTGTAAATCACCGCATCCCTAACAAAACAAAATTTTTCCCTAAAGTTTGCAATATTCTTATGATAATCATGCCTGACTTTCTACCATGAACAGACTAACTATAATCCTATAGCCCTGTGGGTTTTTACTTTTTAAATACCTGTTGTATTTTTAAATCAGAAAGCCAATCCTGAATTTGGACTCCCCTGCAGAACTTTGCGAGTAAACTATTTTTCTCCTCTTAAACTATTTTTCTTTTCTTAATGTCTCTGTGCCTCCAAGCCTGCCTTTCACAGCAGTCTCAGCCACAAGGTTATTTCCAGTTTTTCACTATTATAAATCACACTGCAGTACACAACTTGTAAATGCTTCTGTGCACACATAGTGACAATTTCTCAAACCCAGATATCTAAAACAGGTCTTGCTGGGACAAACAATATGCACAGTTTCAATATATTCTACCTAATCGCTATCCTAAGAACTGTACCAGTTTGCATCCCCACCATCATAATATGAGGTCCCTGATTTCCCCCCACCATCAACACATAAGATTGTCACTCTTTTTGTTTCAGCAAATCTGATGAGGACAGGAATGCCTTACTGTTGTTTCAACTTGCATTTTCCTAATTACTGTCTAGTTAGTAATTAGTCTATCTAGGTTGAATATCTGTAGGCTTATTGGCCATTTGTATTAATTATTCTTTGAAGTGTTAGTTATTTTTTTGCCCATTTGGACTATTTTCTTAATGATTTATAGGAATTTTTATATATTCTGGATATTCATCTTTTGTTATGCCTACTATTACCATTTTCTTCCAATCCATCATTTATCCTTTTTTGTTTATGGTATCAACTATTTTACAAAGTATTAAGCTTCAATGTAACCAAATTTAGCAATCACTTCTTTTCTGACTTCTGGGGTTTGTCTTGCTTAGAAAGACCTTCCCACCCCAAAATTATAAACATAGTGTGTTCTAATACTTGTAGGGTTTGCTTGTTATACAAGTATATAAACTACATGAAAATTATTTGTAATAAGTTTTGAGATTTTACTTTTTTATACTTTTTTAAATTTCTTTAAAGATTTTACTTATTTTTAAAGAGGGATGGGAGGGAGAAAGAGAAAGAGAAACATCAATGTGCAGTTGCTGGGGACCGTGGCCTGCAACCCAGGTGTGTGCCCTGACTGGGAATCGAACCTGCAATGCTTTGGTTCACAGCCCAAGCCCAATCCACTGAGCTATGCCAGCCAGGGCTACATGAAATTTATTTTGATACATGGTACGAGGCAGGACTTTCTCTAATTAGTATCACTAAAGGGATAAACTATTTTCCTAATACTGTATACTGAATAATCTATTCAGCCCCCTACTTTGAAATGTTTTACCATATTTTAAATTATCACACAGAATTAAGACTGTTTCTGGACTTTATTTTTCTATTCCACAGATCCATCTGTCCCATATACACCAATAGTACAAAGTTTTAATTACCAAGGCTCTATAGTGTGTTTTGATACCTGGTAATTCAGGCCCCTCCCTGTTGTGTCTAAAAGAAAAAAAGTTTGACTATTCTCATAAATTTTGTCTTCCAGAGGAATTTAAAAAATCAATTTACTAAATTCCATTTTTAAATTTTATAGAAACTTTTTTATTGGGATTGGCTCAGATTTGTAGATTAGAGATTTCTACTTTTTAAGAGCACTTGAATGTTTTCAAAATTAGTATGTATTTATCAAGTTCCTACGGTGGGCTGAGTTCTGCGGGAAATTCAAAGGATTTTAAGACAGTCCTTGCCCTACAGAAACAGACAACCTAAATGGAGGAATCAATATAAATAACTAGTGCATTAAATGACAAATGTCTATAGCACTAAACTTGTAGTTCAGCTACGGTCATTACCATATGCACTTCCAGGTTTGTTTTTGCCTCTGGTGCTACTCCTGCATTTTTGTTTCTTCTTTGGCCTTACTTTTTTTTAAGCACCTGACAACGTGGTGTTTACACACACGACCGATGTTTTTTACAGTCATCCTTGGTAAGCTCTATTACCAGCCCCATGTCACAGATCAGAAAACTAAAGCTCAAAGAAGTGAAGTAACAACTTTCCCAAGAGCACAGAGCAAATTAACAGCGGAGGATGCCTAGGGTTGGAAACCAGGTTTCCCTGACTGCACCACCGTAGTGCCCCACACCTTCCTCCCCCCTTTTAAATTCCTGCTCCTGTGTCAAATGCAGAAGCCGTATCTGAAGAACAGGGAATGATAAACGAGTAACATCCGGTTTTGTCTCCTGTCTCATCCTCTCCACACCCGCCCAGTGAAGAATAAAATCGCCCGTGGGAAATGAGGACTCGTTCTCCCCATGCCACTGTCCAAGTGGACCCATCAGAGTCCCTCCCCCCTCTTTCCCTTAAGCTAAGAACAAGATCTACCACGTATCTTACAGAGAGAGCCCTGTGCAAAACGGAAACGTGGGGCCCCTGGTTCAAAATGCATTACCAGGTTCAAGAGGGGTGAGCAAACCATTAGACGAAGCACAAACCTATCTAGGGGCGGGGGTGAGGGTTGGGGGTGTTCTCAGCTCCATGGACGCTACATCCACAAAGCATCCTCCGCGAGGAGGTTTTCTTTATCCTAACCCAATTTCCACCTTTGCAGATTCACAGCCCTGCTCTGATGAAGAAGGCTGCTCAGAAGTCTTCCTGCCCACCGACAGTGACTATGACTCCAGTGACGCCCTGAGCCCCCGAGACCTGGACCTGGTCTACCTGTCGTCGCACGACATTGCCCAGCAGTCTCTAAGCGGCCTCAGCGGCAGTGCCCCCGATGTCCTGCAGGTGCACGACATGAAGTCTCCTTTGGGGCCCGGCCAGGACGCCCCGGGCCAGGTGCCCAGGCCGGATCCAGACCACTCCTGCGCCGACTTCCTCCACAGCCTCACGCTCACCGGCTTCGAGCCCAAGAACCACGCCAAGATGGCGCCGGGCGCGCGCCCGCCGCTGGGCTTCCTGGGAAAGCGGAAGCCGGCCAAGCACCAGCACTATGGCGGCTTCAGCCGTCACCACCGCTGGCTGCGCATGTACAGCGAGACGCAGTCACTATCGCTGTCCGAGGGCGTTTACACACAGCACCTGTCCAGGGCCTGTGACCTGGCCCAGCATCCCGGGGAAGTACAGTGGCTGGGATCTGCCGCCGATGGGCCCCGCACCCTGGCTCTGACCCATGCCACGAGCCTCCCTGAGGGGCAGAAGAGCATCCTCCAGGACCCGAGGCCCTCCGTGCGCCGCATCTACGTGGAGCCTTACCCCGAGGCCCTGGTGGACACGAAGCCCTGGGCCAGCTTGAGCCCACCGCCTGGAGGTCACTCCGGCCTGCCCAGCCCCACCCGCCCGGAGATGAGCCCGGAGGCCCCCACCACGTCTCCGGTGTCAGAAATACTCAGCAGCATGCTTTAGGGAGCCACAATTGGCTCTCTATCGTTCCACCGTGAGACCCTGTGTTTTCTGTTACTCAGCCTGCCCCCACCATGTCCCCATCCGTTTTCAAATAGTTTGAATGTTTAAAAAGTCCATAGATTCCAGGTTCAAGGCTCTCTCTTTTTTTTTTCTTTAAGAGTAGAGTTGGGGTAGAGGCAAGAGTTGCCAGTGTCTTTCCCAGTTCAGCCTACAGAAGGCATAGAGGGGCATTTGTGTCAACATAGAGTCCTGGACATAACAGTTGGAACATGTCTTCCTGTTGGTGGCACCTGTGACCGATGTAGGGCAGCCCAAAGAGCCACCCTCAGTTCTGCAGCTGACTTTGTACACTGACCCCTGGATTTAGGGTTCTTTTATGAGTTTTTGGATTGATAGGAGACATTCTATAGATGAAAATGTGATTAGCATTGTTTTTCTCTACGTTCTAAACTTTCAGAAGAGTTTGGGGAAAAGAAGCCCAGGTTGTAGTTCTAGGGCACAAGGTGAAGCTGGACTTGTCCCAGGTTCCCTGTCAGCAAAGTCAAGTCATTCCAAAGTGCAGGGTTCTCAGAGGCTCACCAAATCCAATTTTCCATCAGCACTGATCTGATTAAGGAGGCCATGGACAGGTCTTTTCTTCACTTAATGACAAAACCACCAGGAACAAAAATAGAGGATGCTTCTCTTCTAGCTCTCACTTGCAAAGATAGAATAGGGCAGGAAGCAGTCTTTCCTGCATACTCAACTCCCATTGACGCATGAAAAAGGGCCGTATATTATTCCAGGGTGCAAGAAGAGGGTTGCGTTCTGTGAAAGCCTGGATTACAGATAAGGCAAGGGGAGGGAGACAGGCTTGAACAGAATGTGTTTACTTTACAGTCCTAAAATAAGTCCATGGGGGCCGTGTCTCAAAAATAATAATGGATCTGCTCCAGATTTCTTAGGCGACAGAATTGTCATTGAATGAAAATGTGCCCTCTAGACATGGCAGCGGTGGAGTCCTTACAGTCACACTGGACACATCTACTCACCCCCACATCACATCACAGGTCACAGGACAGATTGTCCAGAGCATGGGCTGCTGTGTTCTCCTTTTTCATCCACCCCTCCCACAGGCAGTGGATTTTACCCCAAAATCAGCTGGCCCATTAGCTTCAAAGAAAATCTTTCCTTAGAAGACCCTGCCAGTGGTCCCAAGGTTGTGCTCCAAGACACCTGCAAATCCTGCCTTGGTCTCAATGCCTCCCACCTGCCTTTCTCACAAAGGAGAAACCCAAGTCAAAGAGAAATCACAGTGCATATTCAAAAAGGCAGGAGCCTTCCTTCATGTACTGGAGCCAAAGCCCATTCAGTTCACTGATATTCTAAATGGTCCTTTTCTGCTTCATCGGCGTTTTGGTTAAATATTGCTCTTTATGGTTCTACTCCTATCCTCACAGTTCTACCCTTCGTCCTCATGGGAGTTCACACAAAGTCCCCTGTTCACAATGTTATTCCGATCCCTTCCATTTTCAAAACATTTGATTTAAACATAAATAATTACCCTGGTGAAAAGGTACAGATTTGGCTCGTGGCCTATGGTCATTAGAAAACTAAAGTCCAGAGCTCTGTCTTTATTTTTTTAAGAGATTTTATACTCAATGAACCTCCCAAAGAATCTGATCAGAATCACTGCAGCTCCTTTTCCATGCCTGGGAGGATTTTAAAAAGCAGTTTTCTTCTTTCTGAGTGAATTCTATGTGTATGGAGTGTTAGAGCTAGTAGGGACCATAAAAGTAGTCTAAGTCCTTGTGTTTACAGATGATGCAGTTAAGGCCCAGAGTGGCTA
Source organism: Phyllostomus discolor (assembly GCF_004126475.2). NCBI lineage: Eukaryota > Metazoa > Chordata > Mammalia > Chiroptera > Phyllostomidae > Phyllostomus > Phyllostomus discolor. The sequence continues at coordinate 97,216,908 of NC_040910.2, read as the reverse complement.
AGTGACATGCTCATGGTCAAAGAGCTAGTTTAGTCTCAGAGTTAGAGTCCGAACCCAGAACCATTCTTTTTATAGCAGGCTCTCCTGTTGGGAATTGACAGATATCTAGTCAACTCTTGTCTACAGGTTACTTATCTGGTTTTCAGATTGTCTATCTACTTCTAATTCCAAATTCAACTCTTTTTCTTAACATTCACCTAACAGATTCCCAATATCACAGTGCTCTTTGTTGCCAGGAAATTCAAATTTCATATAATAGACATCTAAGCTCATCAATTCAAAAGCAGAGTTGGGGAAATGTCCTTTAAAAGTACATACCGTATGACTCCTCTTTAATAACAAAAATGACAGTCATCTGCGGTCAGTGCCTGCTTATTCTTAATTATAAAACAGATTATATATGTTGAATAAACATGAGATGAGATGCTGGAATTGTCAAGACACAAGAAACCAAATGATTCTCTGATCATGACCTTTCTGGTGGCATGGAAAGTAGTTTGTGACTGTGAATTAGATGGAAAGCATTTGACAGGCCCCAGAAGCAGAAACTGACCCACCCTTGGGCCCCTCATTTGGTCAGCAAGCTCTGGCACACTGGACCAAATAATGACTCATGAAGTAAAACTACATTAAAACCAAACCCACTAATTTATATTGAGGACACAGGGTTATTTCTTCACCTTCCGTGAGGAAAGGGACTGCATGCCCCTGAAATGAATAATGCACATTAGGTTTCAATGGGCATATTTAATCAACTTGAAAATGCATTTTCCTATCACTATTCCTATGTAAAAGTGGATGTCGTATCTGCAGTAATCAACTGTTTGTTCAGGTAGGTCCCCTACATCCATACCTCCACTTTGCAACATTTTTTTGAACCTAGTTTAAATTAAATCATTCTTGTGAGCAAAAATTGTGTTCTCTAATTCACAGCCTTTTATTCATTTGGCCGGTCTTCTCATTATGGAAACTTTTCAATGTATGAGGACCTTTGTGTTTGTTTGTTTGTTTGTTTGTTTGTCTTATTGGGTTGACTTGTGATATGATGGACATTTGTCTTTCAGTCTTTTTAAGTTGAACCTGAGAGCCACTGAAACTTTTCTCTGCCATGGTTTTTCTAAAATGCTTAGTCCTCATCTTTATTAGCCAGCTCTCATCATTTGTGAAAAACCTCAAAAATCATTGACCAAGGCCCTAGTGTATGTCTGCCTCTAACCTAAGTCCCACGGAGGACAAAAGAATCAAGTACAAAACACGTTGCCAGGCCACCAGGAGCTCACACTCCAAGATGAGTGTAGCCATCATCATTATACATCTTCTCGCCGATGTCTCAGAAGAGGCGGGGAGCCTGTCTCCTCAGCCAGGCCAGTGTAGGATATGTTGGGCCAGACAGCTTTAATTTCACTCTTGCTGTCTATTCATAAGGAGGGCAGCCTGGAAAATGCAAGTCTTCAATGGATGTGCTTGCAACCATTTAAAAGGCTGTCACATCCTCTTAATTGGTGAGGCTATCTGGGAGACAGTAATTAGACATGTTCACTCTAGGGAATGAGTATTTTAAAAAGTGGGTACTTAAAGATGAGACTCCTTTCGTTTTAAGAACATTCACTGATGCTCAAAGCAATAATTACACTGGAGAAAATGGTTCCATTTGGTTTGAAAGTTGAAGCCAATTAGTAATAATATTCCTCCAGCCCCCATTCCTAAAGGATCCCAAAGCACTTTATGAAAAGCAATGACTGAAGCCTTGTTGTACTCCCCTAAAAAGACCTTGTCTGGGAGCCACCTGGCAAACACCTACCCCGTGCTTGCCAGGAGATCATGCCAGACAAGTGGAAAAGAAGACTGGCCTCTCATTCATTGTTATCCTGCCACACGAACGTGTGCCCCGGTGAGCGTGGAGCTCTACACTCGAAGACAATTTGAGACAAGGAGGCATACCGGAAAATCCAAATTCCTTGGCCTCCTCTCATTCTTCATACTCCACCCAAGATATACTCACTTTCTTTTGGAGAACTGTCAACTCACGATATGAAGGGGTCTGCAGTGCATTTAATGTCGCTAGTTATGTCAACAGCATACGGAATTCACTGGCTCTTCGCATTGATACTTGTTAGAAAGATGACGCTCTTCTTCTACAGCTTTCTCAACTTTGCGTGCAGCCGAGCTACAGCAGGGAGTACGCATCCCTTGGTATAGTCGTTTATTGGACTGTAGCATACCCGTTAGAGAGGGTAGTTATAGGTTAACAAGAGAACATTCTCAGAGAATTGAAAGTGCTACATTTTCACTTTATAAAGTCTAAATATTTTTTCAGATGATTCAATAAAGCCAACCCGAACTTTTTTCCTGGTCATACCTTTAAGGAAAATTTTAAAGGAGCTATTTGGAAAGCAATGATACCTCTTCACAGGTAGCAAGGTGAACAAGGAAAAAACTTGTTTCTTTGCGGGTCACCTCTCATAAGATGTTCAAACACGTGGCTCATGACTGTTAAGCTAAACTTCAATGCAGCCTTACAAACAACAAGGGTAGTGTATTTGAAACTATGTTGTACAGTTTGGAAACTTATTCCAAGATCTTAATTCAGAGTTTTTCTGAGGTGTTGAACTTTGCCATTAGCAAAAAGTATTTTTAGAAAAATCCATTGACTGTTTATGAAGCACTGATTTTGCCATATTTCGGGTCTCTGGTTTTTCCACTACATCTGCACACAGTAGTTACATTTGAGAGTTTTTTTCAATGATTTCTTTTATTCCCATTAATAATGAACTTATAAAATAGTTATTCAAAAGGATAGTTGGTTTTATTTAACAACCAGATAGGTAGACTGTGAAAATACGCTATTTTGATAAAGGAAGTAGGAAGTTTGTTGTTTTAAATATTATCTTAGGGTCTTTCCCCTCCAGATACATAGTTTTCATTTTAACAAAAGCCAATATTTAACTCAGTGGCAAATGTTAATGCTTTCTGCTCCTCTTCCTTCAGCACATGACATGAAAGTCTGAGTGTGCTTTCACAGTAACCACCATCCAGTAGCTGATTTAGAAAAACCAACTCTGGCAAAGTATTGTGTTAAGTCACTCTGCGTTGCTGTGTTACTTCTTGCCCTGTAGCAAACCAGATGTTTGAGGATTTCCCACGTATGTGGTCACAAGCATCAGTGCAATGCTTGTGATGGAAAAAGAATTAAAGAAGTGTGTGTGTGTGCGTGTGTATGTAGTAGGGGAGGGATATTTCATAGAAAAAGTAATTTAAGTGACATTCTACTAGGCAGTGTTTAATTGTTTCCTGCCTAATGTGTACATAGTAATTTTGCTGATTATTGGTTATTTGTTCATAATCTATTGTATCTTGTTGCTATGAATGCAACTGAGTGTATGTAAAAGTTTAGGTTTCGGTATGTTATCTGCACAATTTTGTGTGCTTTAAACCTCTATAAATGTACAGATGAATCATGTACATGTGTTAAATGTGACTTTCACTCTGGAAACAATGATATTTTGTAGTACGTACTTTTGCAAACTCTTTGGACATTTTAAAAGGATATTGTGAATGGCCAGTACCTTCAATCAGAAACAACACTGGTAAAATGCACGCCTCTCCCAGAGGTCAGGGGTTAACAAGAATTGAGATAATTTTTCTAGTGGCAAGTATTTTTGATAATTTCTTACCCACATCATTGTATTTGAAAGAAAAAATGTCAACAGAAGAAATCTTAGCTATCAGAGGGGATGACTTTGTTTCATGAGCATTAGTACTAATATACTTTATGTCTAACCTGATGTTGTTGAAATCTAGTTCAAAGGTAAAGAAGTCAAAAATATTTTTGATTCTTTGTAAGATTTTTGCTGCCTATAGGACAATTTTAAGCCCTTTGTCCTCAGTGTGGAAAATGTCAATTAAATAATGAGCTATTGAGGTAAAAGAATTGTCAGTACTTGGCTTTCCTGATGGTTTTTCCAAGTCTCAATAAAACAAACATTTTTCAGCCTGAACTTTTAAAACCTTCTCTCTGATGCTTTGGAAGAGTCATTATTTGGGGCATTGTTTTGACAGTTATCAGAAGAGTCTGACCAATTGGCCTTTGATAGATCAATGGCATTTGGGTTATTTCTCTTGCATAATCGGTCATTGCCAAGTATTGAAAATGCAACAGCAGGCTGCAGTGGCAAACACTCTCACCAAGTTGCAGCCAGGAGCTTGGACATCTTAACCCTGCCTCTTCCTCCACAGCTTGCATGTTTAAATGTCTTCAGTGCATTTCTGCATGTGCTGCCCTGTCTCTATTTCTCCACCCTTTTATTTCCACACCCACAAAGCTCCTCCCTTACCCTTACCCTCTGGCTGAGAATTGAGATTTCTTCTGTGTTTGAGACCACTACAAAGAGATTACTTCAATCCCATGAACCTGTACAAAGATTGTCCTAAATTCCCAAGAACAGGAAATATGCTGTTTTAGACCCTGTATTTGTCTTACGCTGTTTTACGGAATTCTTTTAAATACACACACATACAAAAATTCAACTCCTTATTGGCATGTTTGTGGTCAGCTTTCCTGACAGTCTCAGAGGGCTGTTTTGTTGTCCTGACCAAATGTGCTGTTTGCCTTGTGTAAATTGTCATCTTTCTAAGTAAACCATTACTTTCTTTTCCTAACTCTGTCTTTAAATAAAAGTTTATCTTCTTTTTCAAACCAAACAGATGACATTGCTCTTTAATATCCCCTTTCTTCTACGAACCCTCCTGGGGAGGGATTAGGGGAGGGACGGAATGGGGTATAAAGGAAGAGGAGACCTTTCAAATTCAAGCTGCTGAGTAACAAGCATGCTTTTATTGAATGCTTAGCCATTGATAATGTGTACCGAGTAATAACCAGCATTTCCATATGCTAACAAGAAATAATTTTTTCTTTTTGATGATGATGATGATGATGACAATGTTAGGAAATTGGGCAAGTTTAAATCAGGAGTTTCTTATCAAATTACAGTAACTACCAGGCAGGAGGGAAAGAAAACCTCAAGGAAATTCTCTTGCCTAATATTATCTGTCAAGTAAGTTAGATCTTTGCAATGATTTCTTGAATTCGGACATACGTTTTCTCTCCAGGTAGAATAGAGCATTCTCACATCTGCATAATGCAGCCTGGTCATTAATGATAATAATAATAATGCTGGTTCTGTCATAAAGTGCATTCTGTCAATCACTGCATTAAACTGTAGGCCACAGAAGGAACTGGTATTAGACACAGGCTAGAGGAAGCCAGGCACCAGGTGGTCACTCAAATGGACCAGATGCTCTAAGTCAAAGGCAACTGCCTGGGGTTTTTGGCCATCACTTTCCCAAGATAAGTCATGGCTCCTGTAACAAATACCTGTCAAATGAGTGATAAACTATTAAAGAGGTCACTGAAAGTTAGGTTAACTCCCATAAATTGCTTACCTTCTCCATGAAGAAATGGACTCAAAGGACTTGCAAAATGCCCTCCAGCCTAAGGCTCTTTAAAATAGCTCAGACAGCATTCACTTTGTCCTGTCAGTGTACTTCGAAGTATGTCTTATACGACTTTCTGAGAAGTTCCACCATCCACCCACACTCCATCTCCAGAATCCTTTGACTAAAACCAGCCCCCCAAGAAGGAAGCAAAGGGCCTAGAGAGAAATCTGCTCCTTCTTAGGCTGTAGGATGCACTACCAGACAGCCAGCGGTGATCTGAGAGTCATGATATCGCATCCAGTGGTTGAGCACCATGGAGGTTGATGCACAAGTCACCTAACCCTGCCGCATCCTCTCTGAGAGTCCAGAAAACCTGCACATGTCTTGTCCCAGGGCCCAATAAGGCCACTTTTGTCCACACCGTTTTCCTCGTCAGGCCGTTGATAACTGCAGTCTCCTATATATTTACAAAGCACTTTCACAAGCACCATCCTATCTGAGCTTGACAAATAAGCCTGTGATCAGAGTAAGAGCTTTTAGCTCTATCTTACAAATAAGGAGATTGAGTCTCAATAAAGTGAATTCTAGGGCACAGTCCTTTGCAGTGTGCCATGTGCCATTGATTTAGGTCCTATGAGAACAAAAAAGCAATGACCGAATTGGCCACCCAAAGCTCGCTCTCTGAACAGACACCCTGCAGAAACAGACAGGCAATAAACATTTATATATACCCACAGATAACGACCACATATGAAGCCTAGCAAGACAACAAAGCACACAGACACTTTCCCATGAGGCCCGTGTTCTAGCTCAGGGTCAGGCGCTCTGAGATGGCAAGAGAGACACTTTCCCTCTCTGAACTTCCAGATAAAGACATCATCAAACATGTAGGATCTTTTTCAGCTTTGAAATCCCAAGACTCCAAAACACTCACTTCGAGCACTGATCATGGAGATGTTTTGCGCTGTCATCACTCTTGTTGGAGAAAGTAGGTGGTAGAAGAAAAGTAGGAGATAACATTGAGTCTCCAGCAGCTAAAGGAGAGTGGAGAAGAAAATTAACTGAGAAATCCAAGTTCAGTATCCCTTCTCAATATTCTGCAACCCCCCCAAAAAAATTTCCTCCTTCTGCCTCACCCTGATGCCAGCCTCTCTCAGAACACAGTTTCATTTATTTCAGTTCCCCGATCCGTGGCGTCCAGGCCATCGTGGAATCACAGTGGATGAGATCTGGTGTATCCCTTGGACCTTCGCTGATGTCCTGACTTGGTGGTGTTGGCATCTCCCACCAGCTGTTCTCTTAGATCCTGCCCTATCTGTACCCTAGGATCCCTTCCCTGGACTGTTCCAGAATGGGTCAAAGCATCGCACAACTCTGGGGGGCATTATAATTACCATAAGTGGGGAATGTGCTCCACTGGCCATTTCCCAGAATCCAGGAGTGAAGCAAGCAGGCCCTTTGCCAGACAGCAAGGCTGCAATGGGCATCTCCTCTGGGGTGGAAGGGAAGATGAGAGATTGGTATGGGAGAGAGCACAGGCCCCCCTTTATGTAGGATCTTTATCCTGTCACCATGGGGCCTGTTTTGACACACAACGTTGGGCACACCTTTGATTCTCCCAAGTGTGGGGCAACTTAAGCACCAGCGTGGACCTCCCGTGGGCCGTTCTGACTTGGCTGCAGCCAAGCGCCAGGCATTGTTCTTCTGCCCTCAGCGAAGACCTGAAGTCAGGACAGCATCATTCTCTGACAAACTTTCAGTACATTTCCTCGGGTCCCAGGAGGCCCTGATATTGAAATGTTTTCCTCCCCATAGTTATATTTTCCTTGGTTGAAAAAGTTTTGTTTTGGAAGTTGCTACCCTGTCGAGGTAATGAGTCAGTTTGGGAAAATGCACATCACTGGCAGAGGCCAGAAGGATGGGGGTGAGAGAAGATGGGAGATCCGCGGTGGGAGGGGGAGCTCCACACTCTCTCCCCCTGCCACCCCTGGGAAGCCCCTCCTTCCCAGCTCCAGGCTTCTTCAGTGGGATCAGGGACCAAGCCCCACTGTGCTGCCTTTGGGCTTGTTCCCAGCAAAGGACAGGTAGGCAGGAAAGGAGCTAACATGATGGGTCATCTTTCGAGTGCCACTTGCTCTTCCACTTGCTACTTTCCGTGAAAGTTGGTAGCACTATCATCCACCTTTTACAGATCGGGAAACTGAGACTCAAGGGAAGAAAAATCACACGCCCAATATCACACAGCCAGCAAGTGGCAGGGAGGGCTGAGATTAGAATCCAAGGAGTCCCATGCTCATTATAACATGGGGTCTCCCTATAAGACTCATTCTTACCCGGAGAAACAAACTCAAGTGACTCATGGGAGGCATAGGAAGACCCAGGAGGGGAGACAACAGAAATTATCTGACTCGGGCTGGGGGGGTATTGTTGGCAGAGGGAACAGAGGTTTATGGACTTGAGCCACCCCTTCCTTTTCCTTGTAACCCCCCAATTTCTCTACCCCATCATTTTCTTCCCATGGAGAGAAAACTTATAGAGATACAAAAAAACACACATGCATGCACCAACACACTCAGTCCCCACACCACCACACACACACACACACACACACACACAACACACCCTTCCACGCAAGCACAGAGGCGCACACATCTGGAGGTAAAACTCAGGATTCAAGGGTTGGCCTCATGCCAGCTCTGAGCCCCAAGTAGCCCACTGAGGAGCCCTGGTCTGCCTCACTTTGGGAGGTCAAATCAATGAAAGAGCCCTGGTAGTTTAAAAAAGAGAAAGGGAGAAAAAAAGAACACCAGCACCTCTCATGATGGGAGGTCAGAGCAAATGAAACCAGGAGGAGGGGCAGCGGTATGGGAGCTGGGGAGAGAGCATGGGGGTGGGGAGCCTGGTGCTGGCAGCTGAATTCCTACCCTGGCCCAGCTCCAAAAGATTAAAATAGAGCTCTTAGAGTGTCCCCTCCACAGACCAGCCTGCCAGGGGCCAGACAATACGTGGGTTTGTGCTCCAGCACAGGCCTCCAGAGAGGTGATGTTTTTACCCGGACAGCTAAAGGCACAGAGGCAGGTCTAAGCAATTCCAAGGCTCCTTTGGCCCACAGTCCCAGAACAGGCCACAGCAGAGGGATTGCTGCCGGCTGCTGGGACGCACACAGATCTGCTCTTTTCTCTTCTCACCCCAGGGCAGGCTGCTGGACTCACACTACAGTCCACCTACCCCAAAACACCCAACTGGCAGGGCGATGTGGGACGAAGGCTTAGCGAATTCGTTATACTTTAATTGGAAAAAAAAATCTCAGCGAGACTGTAAACAGGCAGTTCTACTAATGAGGGACAGACAGAGCCTCCCTTGGGGTTACCTGAAATACTCAGATGAGTACAGATACCTCATTTTCCCTACCCGAGGAACACAGCTTCCCCAGAAGGAAGCCCACTGGCCACTAGAGGCTACATCTGCTTCCTTGGAATTCTTGAGGATTTCAGGCAGCCGGGACTCAAGTTCAACACCTCAGACCACTTGCTAATACAGAAGGATGAAGATGAGTATGTGTCAGGCTAAGCACACAGGCTCTGGAGTTTGCCAGACACGGGTTCTCATCCTGACTCAGCCACTTAGTAACTTTTTGAATGTGGGAAAATTATTTCATCTTTCTGGGACTTTGGATCTTTATCTCTAATAGCACCCAATAATGGTCATAAGGTTAAAGGAGAAAATGCCTAGAAAGTGGCCAAATCAATGCCTGACATGTATGTAGCAAATGTTGGCAAGAAAAGAAAATATCTGTCTTACCAGGTTGCCTATAACTGAGATGAAAATATAATTTGTCACTCAAACTAGAATGCTTTTGATAGTGAGAGTGGGCACTACCTGGACAGCCCCTAGGACACTGGCTTCGCAGGGACTGTCCTTAGAAACCTGGGACATATTATTTCTCCTCTCTAGAACTTCCTGAAGGGTCCCTATATATCATGCTATCAAGATAATTCTTCTTAAAATGACCCTAAAGTTTACGCCCAATCATGAAGTCCATTGGAAGTCATGGCTTTCTAGGATACACTGTGATATCCATACATAGCATTTTAATTTAAAATATCATTTTTATATTTATTTAAAATCTTAAGACTGTAGGTTAGGGACAAGAGGTAAGTGGTAAGTCATATTTGGATGAAGGACTGAAAATTGGTAAAATTCTACTACCGTCTTAATTTTTCCTTCTCTGCTAATTGGCAAAAGTAATTGTTATTCAATATTAATGGAAAAATGCCCTCTTTTCAGGTCACAGAACAGCAGTATTCCATGAAATCTCAGTTCGAGATGCGCAGCCTTAAAGAACCAAGAGCAATCCCCAGGCAGTGAGGGAGGGAGGGCGACTTCCACGGCCATGACATTTTGTTTTTCTTTAAATAGTGTAGCCATCCAGGAACAAAGATCAAGACATTGGAGGCCTTGGCTCCTCACCAGGTGGGTTTCTCCATAGGGCTGCGGAGTGCCCTCACAGTACGGCTGCTGGTTTCCCCCAGAGCAAGTGATCCCAGAGAGAGCAGGGCCACCCAATGTGGCCGAGATTGAGGACGCTGGACTCTCCATTTTAAACTGTCCCAGGCACACTGCTGAAATGATATAGTCTCAGTGAAAGGAGAAAACACCAGAGAAGCAACCATGGGCTGCTCGGCCCAAAGCTGCAGCCAATAGCTTCAGTCAACAAAAAACATCTTCAGCCCTGGCTGGCATAGCTCAGTGGATTGAGCGCAGGCTGCGAACCAAAGTGTCACAGGTTTGATTCCCAGTCAGGGCACATACCTGGGTTGCAGGCCATGACCCCCAGAAACCACACATTGATGTTTCTCTCTCTCTCTTTCTCCCTCCCTTCCCTCTCTAAAAATAAATAAATTAAAAAAAAAAAAAAACATCTTCACGCCCTATACGAAAACCAAAGGGCTCTCCAAAAGAAATCCTGGTCAGCCAGGTGACAGTTGGGTCCTCAAAGGCAGAAAATGCCAGAGCTTGTGTGTGTGTGGCTGTTTGAAAATGCACTCTTGGCTGCAAGACCGGGGTCTTCCACTCAGCCCAGCCAGCCCTTCTCTCGTCTCTGGGTGCTATCGGGATCTGCCTTCCTGGGCTCCTGGTGGCCTCCCAGTGACTTTGTGTGTTTATTAGTTGTTGGTTCGGAAGAACAACATCTTCCTCTGGAGCATTTTGCTTGCCTTCAATAAATTTAAGCCACATATGGAGAATTGTATGGCTTGCAGTGTGATCTCTCTTTTAATTCTCACCACCTGTAAGGTTGGCACAGTGATGGTACCTATTTCTCTTATGAAGGTTTCCACTCTAAGAGAATATATCTAGTAGGTGGAGAACCAGGTAATTCCAACCTGGGTCTTCAGCCTTTAAATCCTATGCTCTCTCTACTATATCACGCCTCGGTATTACATTTCATTTATGTTATTTAACATGGAGTGACACTAAGACATGGTTACTCTTTGCATTTCAGATGAGTCATTTAAAAATTACACAGACACATATGTACACACGTACACACACTCACCAACACACACAGACCAACTTCAAAACTGGGCCCATACAAATTAACTCACCCTACACCCCCACACAAACAGTGAATAGATGCATTTTCCTGGGTTTTGCTTCAGCCATGTCGCTACTTTGGGAAATCAGCCTGAATCAAATAGAATAATAGCTTAGAGAGTTGTTTTAAGTACATCATTTATTACACCATTAGCAGCATAAAAGAATGTAAAACATGCTACCAAAATCCCACTTTGGGAAATCTACCCAATAGAGATAAAAACACCAGTAGATAAGGATATTTGTACAAGATGCTTATTGCAGCCTTGCCGGTTGTGGCAACATTAACTGGAAACAACCTGAGTGTCCATAAATAGAGGAATAGTTGGACAAATCATGCTGCACCTATAGCACTATTATAGAGAATGGGTAAGAGCCATTTATATTGACCTGGAAAGATCCACGATGGGTTGACAAGGAAGGAAGAAAGGAGGGGAAGGATGATAAGACAGTAAAATGTATTTTATGATCCAGCCTGCTATAGACAATCTTTTAAAATGCTATTGCATAAATGCACATGCATGTTATAAGCATGTTGTATGCCTCTATATTTGTTTCTATGTGTATACATAGCAAAGAGACATAAGCTATAACTTCAGAGTTTGGACTAGGAGAGGACTACCTGACTTGATTAAAAAACCACATATTATTTTTGTAATTTAAAACAATAATAAAGTAGGTCAAGATAAAAATAAATTGAGACCAGAATTTTGCCAAGTCTGCTTTGAATGCAGAAAACCCAGATTCCTCCCATTATGTCTTTGAGTTCATCCAAACGCACTCTCTTAACTGGCCCCAGACACGGGCGTCTGTGCTTAAGGGAAAGCTCCACTCTGCTCTCTACCCTGGTCTTCAAGATGGCCATCTCAGCTGGATGCTAAGACTTTCGTTGAGCCTCATCCTCTCCACTCCCCCATCTCCCTCCACCCACTCATACCCAAAAAAGATTTTTGTCCCTACTGAAAAGGCCCAGAATATATCCTCTCCACCCCAATTATTCTGACAATACATTATTCTCCCCACTCTTTTCTCCCTCACCTCCAGATGGTGGACTCTGGATATGGGTGACTGTGGGAGGCAGAAGAATCTCCCTTTCTAAAGGTCTTCCTGGAGAGAGAGCCACATCCGTGGAGAATGGCTTAGATTTAAGAGCCGTTAGAACGAGTTAGTTATGGGTGGTTTGCCATTTTGGGGAGTACTGATGACATGCAGAGCCCAGTGACAGGGAGAGACAGGAAACCAGGAGGCCTGGTGGCAGAGAAAATATGTACAAATGAATTAATTTGGTAGCCTGAAGAAGCAGTATCTAATCAATTACTCTGTATAACTCCCAGATTGGAATTTTGGAAAACATCAGTCTAGGAGAGAGAGTTTATTCGAGATGATAGCTCATGATATGGAATGATCCTGAACGGCAGATGTCATTTAGTAGAGATTCAAGTTCCATATTTTGGCTAAAAAATCCAAGAACAAAATAGAAGACTCTGCCCTGGCTGGCATAGCTCAGTGGATTGAGCACGGGCTGTGAACCAAAGTGTCGCAGGTTCAATTCTCAGTCAGGGTACATGCCTGGGTTGCAGGCCATGACCCCCAGCAACTGCACATTGATGTTTCTCTCTCTATATCTTTCTCCCTCCCTTTCCTCTCTAAAAATAAATAAATAAAATCTTTTAAAAAAAGAGAAGAATCTTAGGTGAACAAAGGATTGTGAAAATGAAAGGAGGGAGGGAGGGAAGGAAAAGGAAACAAAATGAAACGAAAGTCTAATTAGATGATTTAGGCATTTAATTTAATAAGCTAGAATTAAGTAAAACTATAAAAAGCAGCTTAAAAAAAAAGACCTAGCCCTGGCTGGCGTAGCTTAGTGGATTGAGTGTGGGCTGCGAACCAAAGCATCGCAAGTTCGATTCCCAGTCAGGGTACATGCCTGGGTTGCAGGCCATGACCCCCAGCAACTGCACATTGATGTTTCTCTCTCTCTCTCTCTCTCCCTCCCTTCCCTCTCAAAAAATAAATAAATAAAATCTTTAAAAAAAAGACCCAAAAAGTAAACTATAGAAGTCTCTAGGTATTTTGATAGAAGTAAGTCCACCCACCTAGTCATTCATTTACTCATTCTGTCAATAACAAATATTCACAGAATACCTGCTATGTTCCAGGCACTGTACTAAGCATGGGTTAATGGACTCTAACAATTTCATAGTCTTCTGTACTCATATTTTGAGTCCCGTGCTCAATCTATGGTAGCTGTTTCAGCTTCACTGGCACGCTGTGCAAGGATGGTAGTGGGATATATGCCGAGTCATACATGGAATAGTCAAAGGAATTGAGGACATTTAGCCAGAGGTGGTAAGATACTATAGCTACAGTCAAATATCTGGAGGACTAGTGCAATACAGAATATAAGGAGACTTATTTTCTATAGTAACATTTAGGAGAACTATTTCTGCAGTCATTTTAAAATGTGTCCACAAATTCTTCTATACCCTTCAAACAGTGGGGCCTAATTTATCTCACCTCAAAAGTGGGTTGGACTGAGTGACTCGCCTCTAACTACTAAGATGTGGCAGAAGTGACAATGTGTGACTTCTAAGACTAGGTCATGGAAGGCATTCTGGATCCCACCTTGCTCTATCTCTTGGACCACTTGCTCTGGAGGAAGCCAGCTGCCATGCCGTGAGAACGCCCAAGCAGCCCTGTGAGCAGGTCTGCCAGGTAAGGAACCGAAGACTCCTGGCAACAACAAATAATGAGCTGAGGCCGCCTCTCAGTAAGGACGTGAACAATCCATCTCGCAAGCAGACCTTCCAAGCCTCCCCATCAAAACCCAGATGATACAGCCCTGGCTGCAGTCTCGACTGCAACTACATGAAATACTCTGAGCCAGAACCAACCCACTGAGCTGCTCCTGAATTCCTGACCCTCAGAAACTCTTTGAGATTATAAATGTGCGTTATCTTGGAGCTGCTAAATTTTGAAGCAATATGTCCTGCAGCGATAAATAACTAACGTAATGACCAAAACATGGGTCTGGCAAAGAGACCAATGTAATCATAACAGAAAAAAAAATTTAGATGATCACAGTTGCCTACCTGTAGAACGAATGGTGCCACCTGAAGCTGAAGCAGTGAGTTCTCCATGCTCGACCAACCACTGTTGATTTCCTGACCTTCACCCCTTCCTCTGGCTAAGATAGGAAGGTTAGCTCCATACTAAGGCCAGACAACCATGGGATGATTTTCTTCTGAGCCTTAATTGGGTCTAGATTGCTTAACCGCTGCCCCCTCCCCCCAGGAAGAAGACATTGCTTTGTTTTTGCAATGCCATCTCTGCCAGGAATTAAAGACCCACCAAATGGAAATTGGATTTAAGACACCATTGCCCCTGGATTGCACCAAGGGCACAGTAATCCCTTCAAAGCCCGAGTAGCAGCAGTCAACATTCCCCCTGCTGCTATTAATAATTTTTACCACATTGACAAGTTCACTTAACATTTGCAAATAGGATTCTGCAGTGGCTGGACATCAGATACATGGAGCAGCTCTTCCTCAACCTGGAGCTTGAAGCCCACCCCCTCCGCCCACTTTTTAGCCACCAGAATATCAAGCAGCCCAGGCTGTGCTTACCACCCACAGACCCAGCTCATTGACCTGCTCCTGCTAAGAGTAGAGATTTCAGCCAAATCATGCATGCAGCTCTTTGGGAAGGGGTCGGGGTGGGAGTGGGGGGGACTGATGGGGACTGGGAAGTCCCAGAGAACAAACCCAAGGCAGGTGAAACATGCTCAGGACCTGAAGGATCCAATTAAGCTCAATTCACTGGGATCCAGAGTTTTCCTACCAAATTCCTGAGGAAACCAAATTGAATAATGTATGGCTTATTCAGAAACACACATCTCCGTGTTGTTGGCCGAGGCAGGGGCAGTGTGGTGGGGGGCTTAGGCAAGGGGTGCAGGTGCACCGAAATGAAAACAACAGACTAAAACAACAAGCTCCTCAGCCTATAAAGAACAGCCCGTGTTTTGCTGGATTCCTCAGTCAGAGCGTGCGTGCATATATATGTGGGTTCTTGTGTGCATGTGCAGCTGGGCCTGGGGGTGGGGAGTGGGGGCCCTTCCAGGGGGGGAGCAAGAACATGTCTACATATTTTAAATGGCAATTGCAAAGAAAACCATCAGAGGTGCTCCAACATACATTTGGCAGCTCCTACAATAACTTCTAAATCTCCCTCATTTCATAAACATTTTATATACATTTTTAAGTGGGAATATTTTCGCTCATTTGGGAAGAGTGTGCCTTTATGCGGTTAAGTCTGCCTAATTTGTGCCTTACACATTTTTTTCAGGGATGGGAAGCAAGAGCAGTGACAGTTGCTGAAATGTGGGGTAAGGGGAAGGGTGGGTTGAGATGAAGAGAGAGTTTGGGGACAGAAAGGAGGAGGATGGTTCTATGCAAAAGAAAATTTTGTCATTGTCCTCCTTTGGGTCTGCTCAGCACCTTTCCATGGAAAACCTGTTTAACCTGCTTTAAAAAAAAAAACACTTGCAGCAATTGGAAGTTATGAGTAAGGGTTGTGTTGCTTTTCTGTTCAACCTCCACTCCTGCAGAACTGAACAATTCAATCTCTCTTTCCCCAGCTTACCTGTGGCCTGTGGGGCCTGCTTGGCCTGAATAAATGGCTGTTTATGGATGATAGCATCTGGTATGCCCCTGGTGAGGTCACCTTGTTATGTGAAATATTTCTACCTCCTGGTAGAGAAACCAAAGCTGACTGCTCTCAAGACCACCTCTGCCCAACACAGAGAGCACGGCACTCCAGGCAGGGTCTAAACCTTTGAAAGGCCAATTAGGCTCCTCTGTGAATGTGAAGCACTTCTTTCAGGCCTCAGGACCAGAGCAAAGGATCACGCCTTTGACCTAATAATGTCAAAATTGATGCTACATATGGAGAACCTGTGCACACAGGGCTCTGAACACCTTGTCAGTTTCTACCCTCCCTATAACCCTGCAAAGCCGTTATTGTTGTTTTGATCTCCATTATACTGAGGAACAAACTGAGAGGCTGGATGAAATTAAGTAATTTGCCTAAGGCCTTTGCTGGAGAAAGTACAAGACACAGGATTTGAACTCAGGTCTGTCTGCCTAAAGTTTCAGATTATTCCACCATTGGTCCTGGGGGAAAGCAACCTAGAGAAGTGGAAAGAATCAGAAATGCTGCATCATCCAATTTCTCACACTCATCATGCCTCTGTTTTCTCAGCCGTGAAAAGTGGGAGACGAACACCCTTAATACAGTCAGCTGAGATCTTAGAGACGGCTTGCAAATTTATGGAGTAGCTTGTGGTCAGTCTGTTGACCAAAAGTAAGAAAGTGAATGAATATATGGATAAGCATCTATTGTGAGCTTCACTTCTCAAATGAACCCCACTGTCACTCAGAGGAGGACTCTAAAGGGTCCTGTTAGTCCCTCAGTTCCTGCACCAGAATGGCGTAACTCCACTGAATTCCCTGTACAAGGCAAAGAGCTAAAGCCCTCTCCTCCCCTGAGCCACTGACCAACGTGACTCCAACGAGACATGTTTTTCCAATGTTCTTTCGGTAGCTGTCCTCGGATGTGGAGGAACATGTGAGAAAAACAAATGGATTCATTTCTTAATAAGGTCGGAAAGGCATACCAAATATTTCGAATCTCCAAGGTGTCCACTTCCCGCCAGCTGTCCACGGTTTTCAGCTGGGTCTCAGCAATGGAGTTCAAGACACCCAGCAAGTAATTCTAACCAGCAGTGCCAGGAAAATATTAGAGTTTGAAAAAATAAAGCAGAGATTCGTTTTAAAAATATATATATACATATCTTCCTATAATGTCTCTCACACTGAAGAACCTTGGGTTATTCTATCTTCACCTGACCAGCATTAACAGTTTCAGAGCCAAATCCATTCATGCCTTGCTTAACCCAGCCTTACAAGCGTCACCCCTGACTTTTTACTTTGCCCTTGACACTGGTTTTTCTGGAGTTCCGTCCCCTGTGGGATAAATTGGTTCTACTCCGAAGACGGTGGGGGCGGTCTGCTGGGATGACGCTGTTGTGGTGAGCGAAGCCTCCAGAACTATTGGGTCTGAAATCCTGTCCAGCCCTGGCCTTTAGTCAGCCAGCTCCCCAGATGGGGAAGCCGTGGCCCGCTGCCTCCTGCCTGGAGAAGCAGCCTGGGGGTCGCAGAAGGAGACTCTGGAGAGCCGTAGGGTTAACCAACCAACCATAAACATTACCTCCTCTGTTGATCTTCAAAGGCTTGGAGAAAGAAAACAAACCACATAAATCTTTATCAGGGCTTCTTACAACTTCCCCGGGAGGTGGCTCCAAGAAGAGCTGGGTGGTGACTCCGAAGAGAGGATAAAAAATTATTTCAGTGAGCAACATCAGAGCCAGAAAGGGCTGGCTTTTATTTTTCTTTTCTCCTCTTTTCTTTCCCTCCCCTCCTCTTCCCCTAGGAGTGACTTCTTTGTTTTTTGCCACCCAGGAGCTCTGCAGTGAGAATCCCTGGTCCTCAACTGGCTTCATGGTTTCCATTCTAGGTAATTCCCTGATAATTCAAAAGAAAGGGGGACACTTGACTGCAAGAGCTACACTGCGTGGAAACAAAGGAAGGCGGTACCCATGTCCATTTCAGAGGTGGTAACTAACATATTTACTACGAATGGCGCTGCTGAGTAGAAATATGATGTGCCCTTTTCCCCTGCTGAAAACCTTTCAATAATATCGCTATCCATCCAGGAAAAACTCTCTAAAACCATTCCAAGCTCCCAAGCAGACATGAAAAGCAGTGTGGCCTGTCCTTAAGAGCACAGGATCCAAATCCTACTTCTAATACTCCCTATGGGAACTTGGGCAAGTCATTCCTTCCCTCAGGGCCTCATCTCCTCGTTGTTATTATTACAGCATCGATGAGTCCACCCAGTAACTCCAACTTAGTATGTTGTCAAGTACCTTATACGTGTTGGTAAACATGTATTCCTCACCGCAACTCTCTGTGAATTTACAGATTCCATTATACAGATGAGTAAACTGAGACTTGGAGACATGAAGTAATTCGTCCAAGATTACACAAAAATAGGAATAATAGCACTTACCTCATAGATCAGTGAGGAATGAATGAAATAATGTCTGCAACATGCTTAGCATGATTCTTGGCACCAAGGGAGCCCCCATTTGGAGAGGGTTCCCGCCTCTGGAAATCTTCCCTGAACCCCTGACCTTCTTCCTCCCCTACCCACACACACCTCTCCACCAAATATCTGCTCCCAGGCCCTTGTCAGTCTCCTCGCCCCAGGAGCTCCGCAAGGGCACAGATGTATCTCATCTCTGTAGTGCTGGCCAGTACCTGGCACATAGTAGGAGCAGAGTAAGTGGAGTTAAAACAATGAATGGATGGATGGATAGATGCATAGGTGAATGAATGAATGAAATGTTATGAACAAATGCCTAGTTAGTAGCCAGGTTGTACAAAAGAAATAGCCAAAAAACATACTAGTAATGACTTGCTCTCAAGGTGGTTAAAGATCCAAAATTTCCTGGAGGAGCCTGTGCGCTAGTGGAAAAATATACAAAAGAAAACAAGAAACGAAGTCATCCTCTTTTTTTAAGTACCAGCTTTCACCGCCGTTTAAGGGCTTCGCAGACTGCCCCAGAACGCCCATGAATCATAGGGAACCCAGGAGTCCTGAGTCCCAGCCACTCTGACTAACTTCGGCAAACATCCTCCGGCTCCATGGAAGGACGGCTGGTATGGGGACCACACCCGTGTCCACCTGCATGCACATACACACACGGACACACACACACACCACCAACAAATCTGTCTCTCAATGTGGACTGAGCACCGACTCCAAACAATGCTCCTCACAAACTCAGAAAGGAGACACAAAAGATCCAAAACATCCCAGGACATGGGCTTTTAGAATGGACAGGCTGACTGTTGAACAAAGGCCGTGGAGTTGAGAAAATGTGGAGGTGAGAAAATAAGCAAGCTTACAGTAATAATAACACTAGCTACCTGTTTCTGGATATATGCCAGGGATACAGAATTCCCAGGGATGTGTGGAGCTAGAAGTATATCCATTCATTCAACAAATGTTTATTGAGCCCCTACTACATGCCAGATACTATTCTAGGTAAAGAGGACAAATGGTGAACAAGTCGCAGCCCCTACCCTCATGGAGCTCATCCTCTAGTCCTAGAACTTAAGGAAAACTGCATATTATAAATCTGCTTGGAAACAGCAACAAAATATAAAACAAGCCACAGAAAGTTAAACTTCTCAGTTAATGGAGATAAAGAGAACATATGATTCTAGAGAGACAAAAGGGTGGGTGGCCTTGGCAGAATCTCCTGGAACCGGGGGCTCGGGGAGACTTATGTGTTTCTCAAAAGGCAGAAGGAATTACAAGAGGCCTCCAGAAATTCAGGGGCCTTACCTGATGCTGCCAATTTGCAGCCCGGGGATGTGTCCCCCAGTAAAATCCCCTCCTTCCTCACATCTTGGCCAAAATCAATAGGATATGGCGAAGGACAGTCCATCGGCCTAGAAGCCAGAGTGCATGTGAACCCACAGCGGGTGACCACTCCCGTACAATCACACAAATATTGCTCACCTCCCTGGGTTATTATGTGACAAGGGGCCTGAGTGTAAAGTTCCGAGAGTATCAGAGTTTATCACAGTCTTCAAACTGTCACCGGGCTCAGTCTCTATCCAACTCATCCTCTGTCTCGAGGTGTCTGATAGATAATGGCAGTTGATACCACTGATTCTGGAGCAACATCAGATACTGTCCACACCTTATGTCGTTTAATCCTTTCAGGAACTTGGAAGGTGCATATACCTGGAGACTTGCACAAGGTCCCACGACTGAACAATGGCTGAGTTTGGCTTTGACCTCGAGACTCCAAGCACTGAATCACTAGTCCATGCTGGCCCCCATGCTCCTGAAAGCCCCACCTTGTTCATGCTCCCCCTGACTCAAGAACCACTGCCAGCCCATGTGATTGATGGCCAGCTGTGCCAAGTTCAAGTGCTCACTCTGGTTGAAAAGCTCCCCCATCAGTATCTGCTGTGCCATCCTCCTTCCCACGTGTGCACTTTGTCCGTGTGGTTTCCCTACTCTGAGCACCCGTTCTTCAACCTCCTCTCTATTCAAATTTCCAAGGCCTACCTCACTGCCTTTCTCTTCCACAGAGCTTTCTCCAGCCTCACCAGCCCTCTCCGATCTCCACCTTTGCTGAATGTCTCCTTCACATTGGCAGTCACTGTCACCTCAGGGAGCATCGACCTGTGTGAAACCCAGCAAGCCTTTAACGAGTCCCTTCTATGTGCCAGGCGCAGTGCGCAGACCCCAAGGAGGTACTGAAATAAAAAGGTCCTCAAGGATCCCACCGTTTCTCAGGGGATGACTAGACAGGCATACAAATCGCTGTCATGCACCCAAGGGAACATAGCAGCAGGTCCACTGGAAAGATCCACACAGTTTCACAGGTGTGTTCAATGTCACCAGCAGCACCACACGGCAGTACAAGGTGGGTGTTAAGTGTGTGGGCTCAGGAGCCAGAATGCTGGTGTTCTATCCACCACCTGGATGACTTCAAAGGAGTTACTTAACCTCTGTGTGCCTCAGTTTCCACATCTGTAAAAATAAAGATAAAAATAGTATCTACCTGCTCTGGTGGAGGGTATCGTATTGATAACGGGGGAGGCCGTGAATGTGTGGGAGCAGAGGGTATATGGGATATCTCTGTACGTTCCTCTCGGTTTTGCTGTGAACCTAAAACTACTCCTTTAAAACGCCATTAGCAAGTAAATATAGTACCTGCCTCCTAGGCTGGCCGTGAGGATTAAATGAATTCATGTTTGGAAAGCACCCGCTGAGCTCTGTGCCTAGGACGTAATAAGTGTTCAATCAGTGTCTGCTGTTCTCAGTACTTGCGTTATCATTACCCAGTCAAAGGGAAATTCCTCAGTCCCACTGTTGTCTGGTTTTTTGTTTGGTTGGTTAGTTTGGTTTGAGGGTGGGGGGTTGCCATCATACCCACATGCCATTTTCGGGCTCTATCATCCGAGCCCCAGTAGAATTCTCTAGCTGGTCGCTGAATGGGGCTCTTATTGATTTCAATCTATAATAGTCATGGCTTTCCTGCCCTCCAACATTTTAACAGATTGCTATTGTTTTCCCTGTCTGTGCAAGGAAAAGGGGGGCACAACTTTCCAAGTGGAATCAATGCATACAGCCAGGAGCTCGGCTTCTTCTTGCTGCAGACCCGGCCGTGCCAGCTGCTGCGCGTCCCTCTCCCGCACAGGCAGCCCCTCCGGTTTATGCCTCCCAGCGGGACGGTAATTTTCAGTTCAGGCCGAAAGGCTTTGTTTAAATGTGGCGCTTATGTGGTAATAGAGCGTATTGCAGGGGTTGTTTTTTCTGAGGGTCAATGTTGAATTTAGTCTCAAAATAAACAACTCTATCCTCTTCCATCCTCTCAGAGTTGTGGGTGGGATTGAAAAAGGTGGAGGAGACCAGAGGCTGAGGAAAAAGGAAGAGGGAAAAAAAAGGAGACAGGGGAGGAGCCGGGGGAGCTTACAGAAGGAGGAGACGAGTACAGGCCCAGTGTCCTTCGCAGACGGAATGATTTCTAACCTGACAAGGGCAGCCATTTACTGAGAGGGTTACTGACATGATTGCATTTAATTTTCTCATTTAACGTAAAATGTGCCCATTTTACAGACAAGGCTCAAAGAGGTGAAGTAACCCACCTGAAATGCACAAGTGGTGAAGTAGTCAAGCTCCGATGGGAATCCTGGAGCAGCAACTGAGGACTGTTGAGCAGCTAGGTTGAGGAGGGGAGAATCACATGACCATGTATTTCAGACCAAAAACAAATACAGAGCTTAACATGCATTATAACACGGCCATGTAGCATCCGATACGGGGTCTTCCTTAGAATATGCACAGCAAGTGGTTTCCTAACGGAGGACAAGACTGAGGTGGGAGGTAACAGGACAGGCAGGGGAGGGTGAGAAATAGCAGGGAAGCATGACCCACTGGAGAGAGAGAGGAGGGAGAACTAGGTACTGGGGAGACAGGGAGCTAATGGTTACCCTCTAGAAGTGAGCCTAGAACTCGTGGAATGCGGCACAAAGAGATCAAAGGAAGCCTTGGGTTTTGCTGTGTTCTGGGCAGAAGCAAGGGTGTGTCACAGGAGCTTGACAGCTATAGACTGCCACAGCCGCCATCCAGGTGTCCCCAGGCAGTGGTGTTCGACCGTAAGCACAGAGGGGTCTGCAGATTTCTCAGCATTCCTGTAAGAAGTTCTTTAAAAGGATTTGTATTTTCTTTCCAGGAACCTAGTTCAAAACCACTTCTCTGCCAGAAGTGCTCTCCAGGAATTCTTGCCTGTGAATGTCCTTCTTACCCAGTTTTTTAATGGTGTGAACACCTCCATGAAACAAGTTGAACCGGGGGGAAATTGAACCATCTCTCCAGTCTGTCTCCAGAGAAACGCGAAGAATGAGGGAGACATAGAGACCTCAGACAAAATTAGACAATACGGACACTACGCTTCCTCAACTGGAATGTTGTAAGGACTTAAAAACCAGGTTTTGTCACTTCAAGCCATTGACATGGCTTTGGGCTTGTTGATGTATTATTCATGCTCTTGCTCATCCCATAAAGTAGTGAAATAAGGAGTATCAATTCACAAGAAGAAGAATGGCTGATGTTCCGTGTACGAGCAGCCAAGGAACCATCATGTACGCCCAAAGAGTCAAAAGTCAACTCTTATTACAGCACCACCATCCGCATTAATATGACAGACCAGAATAACTCTGAGGGAGCCATTATGGCCCATTACGAAAATAACATTCATTTGCAAAATGAGGAACATACCAAAATGCAAGTTGTTCCAGTTCTTTCAGCTAAATTACACATTAAGCAAGCAGACTTCCTCTTCCAGCATTTTGAAATGGTTTAATATGTACTCGGGCTGGCCAGGGCATGGATTTTCTAAGACGGTCCCAAAGGTAAAACCTGAAAAAAAATGAGGACTGTTTCCAGGGAGACGTTCAGTGCTGCTGGGGTGCTGATCAGGTCGCAGGGTGGTGCTTCGCAACTTCGTCTGGGGAGGACAGGACTGACACCAAGAGCTACTTGGCTGCTCCCCTCTAGTGGTTTGTTGGTTAGAGCTCGGGGATGAACTGTAATGGACGTTTGTTGTTTTTGCCTTTCGAGCATTCATTCATACCCTCTTCTGGTAACGGTCCCGTAAATTTCCTTTGAGAGCCATTTCTTCCCTGTTCTTGGTCCATGCAATAACAGCTAAGAATGGTAACTAACGTGCAGTAAGCTCTCACTGTGTGTCAGGCACTGGTCTAAGCATTTTGCATATATTAACTCATTTAATCCTTACACTAACTTTGTGATGTCAGTACTATTATTATCTCCATTTCAGAGATGTGGTCACTCAAATAGAAACAAAACCATACTCTGCTCTTAAGTGGTAGAAGCAAAATTTACAAAACCAAGTAGTCTAACACTAGAAGCTACGGCAGGGCTGACCTCCACCCCAGTTCCAGGGACAGGGCCATGAACTAGGTCTGGCCAACCCAAGCATTTCATATATGCCCCTCCATCAGTGATCGACTTAGAAAGGGGCATATCAGCCACGCTAGGCCAATCTTGTTCAACCAATGCAAACCCAAGGAGTTATCCTTGAACAACCAGAAATAGCTCCTTGTTTGTTTGTTTGTTTCTTCTAAGCGTGAGCCTGAGATAGGGAGGCCTTGAGTGCCTGGGAACCACCAGGTTGGGAGAACCTAAGCATGAAGGCAAATGCAGATACAATCAAAGAGGGGAAGGACGTCTTAAAAACAACGCTTGAACCCCTGAAGTTATTATACTCCCTGGCCTTTCCTGTTAGATGAGCCAATCAATTATCACTTTACTTAAGACATTTTGGCTTGAGATTTCTGATATTTGCAACATTAACTGCCTTAACTTATACAGAAATTAAGCATTACTCTAAGAATAGTGATTTCCATTTATGTAGCCCATTATAATTGGCAATGCTTTTTCATATACATTACTCCAACATTACGCTTATTTATTCATCCATCCAATCAATAAATAAACATTTATTGTTCGGTTAATTATAGTTACTGATATAAGTCAAGGAGATTTCCCCTCTTCCCCCCTTCTAGATATAATTTGTTCTCATAATTTTGTGCCTATCATTCTTGCAGCACTTACCTATAATTACTGTTTGTGCTAAGGTATAACTTAGTAAAATATAAGCATCTCTGAATTAGAGCTTTATTTATCCTGGAATCCCTGATGTCCACCCGGGTCCCTGACACATATTCACTCCTTCAACAATACTTATTAAACACCTGTCATGCCTTCCTTACAAGGCTGGGTATTATGTAACTACTCAGTATCCTCCATGTACACAACAACATTGCTAGCTCACTTACCCAGAAAGGAATTTTCTGGAGGGATATCAAGTAGCCCGGAAGATAAGCAGCAAGTTCGGAGAAACAACTTGTAAAAAGGATGGGCTGGGACTAAGGGAAGCCAGGCAGCCGGCCGAAGCACCGCCAGTTGTAGCTCAGAAACACTGACGACCTCAGGACTGCCGCCACTGGATACTAGGTGTTACTACCAGGGCCACTAGAAGGAAATCCTACACCCTCCTGCTTCTCTGCATCACTAGCTCCAAACACCCAGCAAGAGCATCCAATTGGCGGGGCCCAGGGCATGTCCTGTGCCCTGGCTGCCAGGGAGCAAACAGGGAGTATCTGACTTTCCAGCTTTCTTGCTGGGAGACAAAACTCTGCCTCTCTTGAAAGTCACACCCTGGCAGGTTCCCCACACATTTCTTGGTGGCCAAGAAATGATGAGTCAAAAAGACAAAACAAACAAAAAAAGACATGGTCAGCATGGCCTTAGCCCTCATAAAGCTTTCAGACAAGTAAAAAAGGGAATCATTAATGAATAACCAAGCAAGGAGCACAGTCACAGCTGTGGTGAGTACAGGGAAGGGGGGATGACATGCTGTAAGGCCTGTAATGCTGCAAGTGCCTTTCAGTTGTCTGTTTCTATGTAACAAACAACCCCAAAACTTGATGGCTTAACGCAAACATTTATTTTTGTCTCTCGTGGTTCTGTGGCCTGACTGGGCTCAGCTGGGTGGTTCTGACTTGGGCTCAATCATGCAGTCGCTGTCAGATGGCAGGTGGAGGTGAGGTCATAGGAAGGCTCAGCTGGGCTAGGTGTCCAAGACAGCTCATTCCCGTGGTTGTCAGTTGATGCTGGCTCTCAGCTGGTTCTCGTGACAAGAGCACCTAGTCATGGCCTCTCCATGTGGCTTGGGCTTCTCAGAGCATGGTGGTTGGATTCTGAGAGGGGGGTAGTATTTAAAGAGCAAGAGGCCCAAGAGGCCCAGGAACTCAGAAACTGCACATGTTACTTCTGCCACATTCCTTTAATCGAAAAATGAGCCACAGGGCCCGAGTAAATTCAAAGAGAGAGAACTACAAAATGAAGGAATGCTAGGAGATGTGATTCACTGGGGTCATCTTTGCAGACTAAATCCCACAAAGAGTATGCGATAGAAAAATCTTACCTGGTATGAGGGGTCAGGGAAGGTTTCTAAGGACGTGCCATTGACCCAAGATCTGACGAATGAGCTCTAGGCAGAAGAAACAGCGTGTGCAAAGACTCTGAGGCAGTAAGAAGTGCGGCACATTCGGGTCCATAAAGAAAGCAAGCATGGCAGAAGTGCAGAGACTAAAGCAGGGTATGCGTCAAGATAAGACAGGAGAGACTAGGTAGGGACCAGTTCTAGAAACCCTTCCGTTGTCTATGTTACATATATCGCTCTTGGAGCACTGGGGGTATTTCCAACTGCCCCCAAATATTTTGAAATATTTCATCTACAGGAAATATTTGTAGATGAAATGAACAAGGGAGTGACTTTAATTCAGTCATTCTACAGACAGCTACCGCACATTGACACTGGGCAGGATAATAGATGCTACGAATAAAGTCTTCTTGATAGAAGCGGCTACAGGCAGAGGACATTTGCTTCTTTACAGCAGGTCATTGGAGGTGGCCTCTCCAAGCATTCGACATTTGAACTGAGACATAAAGGATAAGAAGGTCCCTGTCATGACAAGCTCTGAGGGAAGAAGCTTTTCCAGGAGAGGAGCAGAGCCAATGCAAAAGCCCTGTGGTGGACGCGAGCTTGGTGGGCTCTAGGAACTGAGGAAATGGCCAGGGTGTCTGGAGCACAACTGTCCTTGTAGGGAAGAACTGAAAACCGGTTTTCTAAAAATGGCAGGGCCACCAGCAATGCTTTCATATCAGGACAGCCTATCACCAGGGCTGCGGCTTCGGTGACTCCGGAATGTCTCTTCCTGCTAGAATGTTTGGAATGCTCTTTCTCTCTGGCCTGGCCCTGCCTGTCCTCAGCTATGAGACTCATCTTTCATCATGTACTTCCAGGGCTCAACAACCCCCAAGGAAGCAATTTGGCAGAATGTTCAAAGAACCTTAAAGATGTTCGTGCCTTTTGATTCAGTGATTCCCCATCTAGGGATCTAGCCAAAGGAAATAATCATAAATATGGAAGAAGATTATTACACAAAGAAGCTCATCCCAACATGATTTACAATAATGAAAAATGCTAGTAAATCAAATATTCAACCATAGGGGAAAGATTAAGTAAATTAATGTACATCTCCTAGATGCACATACTGAAAATCATGTTCCTGAGAATGAAAATAACATCAGGAAATGCTTGCGTTATAATGGTAGGATTAAAAAGCAGGATACAAAATAGTCTGTATGTGATTTCCACAGCCATTTAAAAAATTACAGGCAGGAAAAATACTGATAGTAATCATTTCTTTAAGGAAGGATTACTGGTGATTTATTTTTCTTCTTTTCCCTCAGTTTTCTCCTTCTGGTAATGAGCATCATTACTTTAGGATGGAAATAGATTTTACCTCCTTAAAAAGGAAAAGAACAACAACAACAATGGCTCAATTGCTTTTAGGATGGCAAACACCTTAGCAGGTACTCAAGACCTCTACAATTTGGCCACAAATTACATTTTCTACTTTTAATAAAATTACATAATTTTTTTGGTTTCCCTAGATTTATTGCAACCAGAATTTGACATCCCAGCTAACACAAGTTTTTCCCTCTCTCCCAGAGGACAATCCTTATTGATGGCAGACGCTTGGGCATGCAATTCTTTTCCTACGCTGGGCCTAAGGAAGGGAGGAAAGCAGGAAGGGACAGAGGAAAATGTATCAAACTTCTATCTGCTCTTATCTAGCTAAATCCCACCCATATTTCAACACCCACCTTGAGCCACTCATTCTCCAGAAAGTCTTTCTTGATCATACTGGCCCATAATGGCCTCCCTCTGCTCACCATCCTATAGCATTACTGTGTCTGTCTATACAGTTTGCACTTGGGGCTAACCCTGCTCTTCCATTGGTCCTCGGTGTCAAGGCCTGTGTCTTTGTCCCCCGTGTGACTAATCAGCTCCTGATAGAATTTTCTTGCCTTCATAAGTACCATCCCATCTTGACCCCTGGCACAGAACTGCCTTGTTGACCTCATAAATCAGTGTTCCATAAATGAGTAAATGAGTGACTGTATTTGAACAAGTCTGAGAGACAAAACAGCATCTCCAGGAAGCTTCACTACCCATCTAGCTCAGGCCCAGTTCTTGATGGGGATGTCTTTCCTCTGGCAGGACTCCCCAGCCTTCTGCTGCACCCTGTCCTCCCCACCCGTCCACCACCAACACTTACCAACTCCAGCCCGAAAGGATTCAAAACCAAGGCTGGCAACGCCAGAGGGAACTGTGTACATAAACTTCACACACATCAGCCTACTCAAGAAAGGACCCTTTTGTTTTCTTCCCCATGGGCCCCATAAATTATGAGCCACCGTCTTTTTTTTCGAAGTGAGCCTAAGGTTAGGATAAAGAAATCTTAGCTCG
This sequence comes from Phyllostomus discolor, assembly GCF_004126475.2. Classification (NCBI taxonomy): domain Eukaryota; kingdom Metazoa; phylum Chordata; class Mammalia; order Chiroptera; family Phyllostomidae; genus Phyllostomus; species Phyllostomus discolor. Next base: position 97,188,824 of record NC_040910.2, on the reverse strand, counting down.
CCCCACAGAAGTGCTTTCTGTGAAAGCAGATTTCCCCTGGTTGTGAGCACATCCATACCTTAGGGCGTGTGCTGCTGTTTTGGAAACTACCGATCTCCTTGCAAAAACGCAGAGATGCCCAGCCTTGTTTTGTCTCCCAAGGTGCACACCTCTGAAGGCTCTGCTTGTAACCCTGAGCTCCCTGAAGGGCCATGCTGAGCCTTACTTGTCTTTGTTTACTCAGCACCAAGAACAGTGCCCAGCACATAGTAGCCCTGAGCTGTATGTTTGCAGAGGGAATGAATGAATGAATTATAAAAGCCTCAGACAGTTCAGAGAGAGCTAGCTTCCAACCATGCTTTTCCAGAATGAATTATTAGCTTATTCCCTACAGTCATTTTCTAGGACCAGTGTAACAAAGCATTACAAATTTGGTGGCTTAAATCTACAGAAATGTCTTCTTCACAGTTCTGGAGGCCTGCAGTCTAACATCAACAGGGTGGCAGGGCCCTGCCCCCAAAGGCTCTAGAAGAGCGTTTCTCCCAGCTTTTCCAGCTTCGGGTGGCGCCAGGCATTCCTTGGGTTGTGGCTGCATAGCTCTCACTTCTGCCTCCGTCTTCGTACGGCCCTTTTCTCTTCCCTCTGTATGTGCCCCCCTCATGCGTCTCTTCTAAGGACACCTGTCATTGGATTTAGGGCTCACTCGCATAAACCAGAATGATCTCATCTTGAGATCCTTAACTACACATGCAGAGACACTTCCTCCAAATGAGGTCACGTTCACAGGTTCTGGGGATTAGGACGTATATATATCTTTTGGGAGGTTGCCATTCAACCCAGCAAGTGCCTTTTATAGTAGAGACATAGCTTGTTGCCATTTCACCCCAACATTCACAGCCCCTAGCACATGTAGCTAGCACCTGCGCACAGGATGTGGCTGGGAATGGTTTCTCCCATGCTGAAATGCCATCTCTGAGGAACCTGCTTCCCACCACCCAAGGCTGATGTTCTTGAGCTTGCAGGCACACTATCCCTCTAACGCATCCCTGCTCATGTAAAACACTGAACCAGCCACTTGAAGAAATAAGATTATTTCACAAAGATCTCTTGGTATATTGACTACACCAAAGGGCTTAACTGATGCTTGTTGAATAGGGTCATATCAATCTAACTCAATACCAGAATTTCACACCTGAATTTTTCCCACAGAATTTTCCTGAAGAACATGTCCTTTCTCCTGCACAAACAGCTTTAGGTCAGTACCCATGAGCTGTCATCTAGTGAATCGTAAGTTATTCTTAAAGCCAGCCCTCCAGCGTAGCACGGCATTCATGTCCACCTTCCTAATTGGGGCTGGCCCCACAAGTGCATGGGCATGCAGACAATAGCATGATCAGAATCAAACCTCATTTGAATTGTCGTTGACCCAGGCCCAGTGAAGTGACGTTCAGTTCCCATTTGACCACTGAGAGAGCAGCAGACAGAAGGAATCCATACTATTCTTTATAAATGGCACTGTTTGGAGGGAAGTTTTCCAATGAGCAACTCTTGCATAGAGCCCAAGGACACAGGTCTTCACAAAGCTTGTGCGTCACTTGTAAATGTGTGAGCAACGGGCATTTTTGGCTCAGCATGACACACCCCGTGAATGCGGCTATTTTGGCAGCTTGAATCCCGCTGTCCACAGAGGACAGAACAGACTCAAGTTAACCCTAGTTACTTCCTTGGGCTCTGCTCTTTGGGAAGGAGTCAGCCAGGCAGACAGCTGCCACTTCAAATTCCACTCCCTGGGAACAATGTGCTTTATTTTTGGAAAGAGGATAAAACAAAGGAGAGGAGAGCAATACCGACAAATATACATTTGCTTTTCTATTTATGCAAAGCCCCGGCCCCTCCATTGCCTCGGTTACCAGTTGTTTAGAGCAGCCATAGAATATATAGACTTGTAAACAGTCACTGGCCTGCATCCCTGCAGAAAGTAAAGCAGGTCAGCTTCCAGGATGGCACATCCCACTGCGCTAAAGAGCCATGTAAATAACAGAATTATTTCCATGGCAGGCTGTTGGCCCACATGGCTGCAATTAAAGCTCCAATACAACAAGTACTCTCCCTTGATCCTTTCTATGTAAGAGTCACTATGACAACAGTAGTCGAATCATGGGCTCTTCATCATACAAGAGAAAAAGGGTAAAGAAAGGAAAACTGCCCCATCATAATTTTGCCATGATTTTCTACCTCTGTTTATTACTTTCTGTACCATTTCAAACATCATCTTAACCATGCTTATTAAAGCATGATCCCACATGAAAAACCTACTGGGTGGCAGGGGGCAGGAGGAACAGAGGAAAGAAGAAAGGGAGGGATGACAGAAAGAAGGGAGGAAGGAGCAAGGATAATGTTTGTCCTGATTACCACTGACCTCTCATAGCCTAGCACACCTAGTAGCCCTGGCACATAGTAAGTCTTTATTAAGTATTTAATGAATAATGGGAACAAATGCAAAAATTATCTGATAATTGAATGGAGCAACAGGCTTACTTCAAAACTGTGTATATATCAGCTACCTCTTCCACTGTTCCATTCCGGATCCACCTCGTCACTTACTTATTCACTTTTAGTGAAAAGAATGAAAATTGATATTTAATGAACACCTACTGTGTGCCAAGTATTTTAGCTCTCACTGGAACTTAATCTGACTGTGTAAATCCATTGAGACATATGGAGGAATTCTCCACAATGAGATCTTATTTGTAATGCACAACATGAAAAGGCAGCTTTTTAAAATGATACCAGCCCCATTTGTTTTACTCCCTATGGGATTTCTAAAGAGCTGCCTGAGAAGTTAGAATCATCTGTTTATCACTTGTTTATTGATTACCTTTTCTTCCAGATTGTAAGCAATAGGGAAGAAGAGGGTGTATCTGTTTTGTTCATTATTACAGACCTAGCATCCATAACTGTATGGGGCACTCAATGTTTAATAAATTAAAGCAATGGTGAGGGACTCCCCATTGGGCAGACTTTTGCATCCCAGGACTGGGTCTCCAGGAAGGCTAGGATGATATGTGTGAAACTGTGGGGCTTTGGTGAATCAAAAGCAAGGTCCTGGGAAACAGCTGGAGAAAATGAATTCAGATTATGGAGAATTATTCACTCCCACTTGGTTATAGTTCAGATTCCTCCCACTGAATCAGGTCCTGAATCAGATGGAAAGTAACATTTACTCAAACTTTAAGCCCTTTTGAGCTGGAGCCCGGCAATCTCCAGTTTTCCAAAGACTGTATATGGTGGCCCCCACCATCGGGAGGCTGTGAAAGAGCCTGGATCCACCTGGAAGGACTGAGTCTTCGGAGGGATCCTGAGCCCACACCAGCAAGCTTTCAGAAGTGGAGATAAGCTGAAAGATGTCTTTTGGGGCATGGACCATTGAGGCTGAAAGAAGCTTCAATATCTGTCAGCTGAAAAAAAATTGGCCCCAAACCACCCATCTCAATGGTAGCAGAGCCAAAGCTTAAACTCAGGTGTTCTGACAGCCTCTGATCCAAAATTATCTGGGCCACTGCAGAGGGAGATGGGTAGCAGAGGGCCAATGCAACATGGAGGAGGGAGCAGACCACACATGGTTGCCATCTTCATGAACTGAAGAGTCATCGGGATTCTGAGCTAAGTAAAAAGCAAAGACAAAGACACATACGTACTCTTTGGACCCTGTGTGTCCAGGCCAAGCAGGGCAGAAGGAAAAGTTTTGAGTGCTGTCTGAGCTGGATGTAGTCGAGCTCAGGGAGGACACAAAAGTGGAATGTTGAAGAAGAAATAGTACAGACATGAAGTCAAACACTTAGGTTTGAATCCCGGGTCAGCTACTTGGTAACTCTGGCAGGTTACTTACCCTGAGTCTCTGTTTTGCCATCTGTAAAATGTGAACAGCATTTACCTCATAAGGCTATTGTCATCATGAAGTTAAGTCATGAATGCAGAACGCATACCAGAATTCTTGGCACATGGTGTGGACTTGATCAACCTTACATCCACCCCTCCTTCATCAGTCTGGGAAATGGGAAGAGTGGGTTGGTTTATATGACAAAGACTGGAATATGGCAGGTATATAATAACATTACTTCATTCATTATGACTGTGGCATAGACCAATATAAGACTTTCAAACTGGCATATCTTCAACAATAAAGTCATGGTTCTTTTCTAAGGGAAACTGGAATGCCAACTGCCCTGAGAGAAGAGAAAGCCTCAGGCAGCTTGTGTGATGTCATATGAAACTCAGCCCAGTCTTCCCAATGGACTGGAACACAACTGGACTTCTGAACGAAGATCCCAAATTCAGTATTGATTACCACAGACTGTCCTAGAACAACACCTAGGCCAACTAGATTTTTTCTCTCCAGAATTTGAACTGAGAAAGGCCAGGAGAATGACGTATCTAGCAGCAGAAGACAAGTCATGAGACAGAAATAAACCAGAGGGACTATGATGCATGGTCAGGGAGAAGTTGTAAGGGTCAGAAACTAAGGAGTCAAGAAAATATAAAAGATGAGATTGAGGTAATCCGTCTGCAGAGCAAGGAGAACGAGCCATGAAGAAGAGATGAGTCACAAAAATGGTGGAACACCAGAGTCACGATCCACAGTCTCCCGAGTCCAACCCTCCTGGAACCTCCCAGGATTCCAAATGACCTTACAATTCCACTTTCAGCCTCTGTGTGGTCCAAATTCTGCTGGAGTTCTTGACCTTCCCCAGGTCAACTGAATAGCTTTTCCTGAGTTCCCAGACACATGTAATCTTATGACGAACCTGTGAATAATTTGAATGAATCTCTGTTTTTGCAACCAAACAAATCTGATTAAGTCAACTCACTTGCCCTATTTAATATATGTTCTGGATTTCCTGGGACCAGTCTAATTTCATGAATTTGCCCTAGTTCTTGAAATGGGACTCATTAAAACTATAAAGAAATGTGATTTCGCTTTCACACTTTTTAATGGCTTTCTGTAAATAAATTCCAAAATAATAATGGTCTGGTTCACAGCTAAAGAAATAGAGTTATCTTAATGATGTGTCAGCCAATTGGCTCAGCTCTGTGGGTTAAGAGCGTAGGTGAGGGGGAAGAGAGCTAGATTAGTTTCTCTCCCTCCACTCGAAAGAGTTTTCAGTTGACTTCATTTAACAGAATCATCTTTTTAAAAGCATAAAGAAGAATGAATAATGAAGCTTCATAAGAGCAGAGATAGTGTTTGTCTTATTCATTGTATATCACTAGTACCTGGCACCTAGCCTGGGACCTGAACAGTGCTCCAAAAATATTATCTGAAGGAAGGAAGGGAGAAAGAGAAGGAGGGAAGAAGGGTAGAAACTATGAAGTATGCCTCTCAGATCTCTTGCTACCAAGTGCTTAATTGACTGATGGCTCCAGCTGCTGAATTCTGAATGCATCACTGCGTGTGCACTGAGACCATGCATCCCATGGCCACACTCAGCCAAAGAGTGAGCATGACTGGGCATGACTGGGGCACAAAGGCAGATAGTTCCTGCGAAACATAGGAATCCTTTGATGTGAACTATGGCTCAAGGACTCTGCACTGGCCTGGTCAAAACCCTTTTAGAACTGCAGTACAGTCTGAGACTTTACCTACACACTGCCCTTCCTCTTTTTCACAGGTGTCAGTCCTGCATCACAATCTAACAGCTCTTCCAACATCCTCCAGTCCCCTCTCTTTTCTTCTTTATGGTTATTTCTTCCTATCGATCTAAACCATCTTAGCATCTACATCTCAGTGAACCTAACCCATACATGGAGGGAAAAAATGAGAGAGGCAGGGCAGGATGCTGAGTGTGGTTAAGTTTGGAACAAGCCCACCAAACTTTTTGAGCTTGGAATTGTGAGGGAGGTTTTTCAGTTCTGTGCCAGTGGTACAGCTAAAGTTAGAATGACCTGCTTGATACACATTTGGGAGGCAGTAGTAGGCGTTTGGGGTTGAGAGAGAGAGTGTGTGCTTTAAAAAAATTAATGCTTTTTCTTTCCCATTGGTCAAAGCAAAATACATAGCCAATACCAGTGTCAGCATGGGAGGGGACTATGAAGTTGGACATCAGGAGGCCATTAACTGGCTTATTAATGTAGTCAACTGAACAATAAGCTAAACCCTCTCTTAATCAAGCAGTTGCTGAAATCTCAGCTGGAATAACAGAAAGGCAGTGACTTCCTAGAAGCCGTAGTTGTGAGGGAATGCAGCTACTGGCAGAAACAGCGCTGAGGTAGGGAACTGAAGAGATATCTCTTCTCTTCTCTTCTCTCTCTCTCTCTCTATCTCTCTCCCACCTCCTCCTCCTCTCTCCCTCTCTCCCCCGACCTCCACTCTTACTGGTGCCTCCCAATGGCCAAACCCAACATGAAGCCAGCCAGTGAAAAAGCCCAGAAGATTGGCCCTAAAGGTCAGCCTCCCTGAGCACAGAGCCGGGCAGAGAATGGATCTGAGTGTGTGTATCATGCAGGTCATTCTAACTTAGCTGTACCACTGGGACAGAACTTTTTTTCTAGCTGAGATGGTGAAAGCCCCACAACAAGGCAGGGTCAGCCTGCTGGAAGATTGTAAGGAGGGTCCAGCCTTCCCAGCCAAGGCATCCTGGACCAGCCTACAACCATCCAACCCCCAAACGTATGAAAATGTTTGACCAAGATCAGTGAAGCCACTGCCCAGACCCACAGCTGACTGCAAAACAGGAGTGAATCTGGCTGAGGCCATAAGAACCATCTGGTAAACCCTCGATTCTTGAGCAATAATAAATATTTATTCTTTTAAGCCACTGAGTTCCAGGGTGGCTTTTTACACAGCATCACTGTGGCAATATGGAACTGATACAGGGACTTCACTGATTTTCATTTCAAGGAGGATGTAAAGGCTACCCAGTCAGACTCGCCTTGGGGTAGGGGTGGAAGGGAACCTGGGGCAAGGAGTTGATGAAGACTCCTTGTAGAGAACAAGCTGCCACTGCCTCAAGGAAGAACCAACAATCCAAGGACCTGGTCCTGAATGACCTACCTTGGCCCAAACCAAATCTAAGCCAAGTGTTACAAGCCTAAGAAAGTCACTCTGGAGAGAGGGGACAAGAATACAGCTTCCAGGCTGTAAGGCAGGGGTGGATTGAAGGCTAAATTCCAAGTGAGGCTGGAATTCCATCGATTCCAAAGAATTCCATTGATTCTGAAGAATTCCATCGATTCTGAAGAATTCCGTCAATGCAAGAGCAAGATGGAGGGGATTGGGGACTGGTAAGGAGTGGGTTCACTGGCTGAGTGGGTTCACTGAGGGCCCATGGTCAGCACCCTGAGGAGGAGAAAAGCCCAGGGACTGAGAATGCCCAGGGAGAGTTGGACCCAGAACAGGGGCTACAGATCAGACCCAGGCTTGGACGTGGGTGAGACGGGGATGGTCCTGTGTCTTTGTGAATCTGAGAGGATCTGGAGCTTCGCTGGTGATACCCTCTCTCCCAGATAGGGCAATCTCGACCTGTACATGTCCCTGGGAACTGTCCTCAGAGATGAAAATGATGCAGAAAGGAAGTCACAGCTAAATATCGAGAGACTACAAATATAATCTGACAAAGTGAAGGTACACGTGTCATCGCTGTCTATTTGTTTTTCCAACTAGACTGTAAGCTCCTTGAGGGCAGAGATTTCACCTTATTCGTTTTAACAGTCTCAGCCCTGGCAGGCCCAGCACATGGAGGACACACAATAAAAGCATGTTGAACAAATAAACAGGAATTAATAGAGGACTGAAGACCACTGTTGTGCCCGATTTTCATGAAGTGGTTGCCCATCATTTCCTTCCCAACTCCTGTCTACTCCCCCTCAGAAACAGATTTTTATTTGTCAAGGCTGAGCCCCAAGCCACTACCTTTGCTTTAGACAGAACCCCCCTTTTAGTAACAACTTAAACTAGTTTAGGTTTAAAAAAGAAGGGACCTGTGGACTACATTGCCCCATTTAACCAGAAATCTAAGAAGCTTCCAACATACATACATTCAGGAATTCAATCACGAACCTCAAGACCCTCTCTCTCTTCCCCATCACCTGCTTCTGACACTTCCTGTGCATTGTCTCGATCGCTCCTATTCTCCCAACAGGTGTTCCCAAATTATAAAGAAGATGCCTGCCAGTCACCCCCAATTCATATGCTTTTAGCTCTCTGACCTGAAGGCAAGCCACCATCCCCTCCAAATCCAAAGTCCTAGGGAGAAAAAAAGAAAAGAGTCCCAGAGAAGGATTCTGAGGGGTCCAGCTCAGGTCCAATATCCACTCCTGAGAGGAAATGGAGTTCTGTGATTGGTAGATCAAGACTATGCCACGCCCCTGCATCCAGGGACATGAGAAACTGTGATTGGCTACGCCACCCAATCACATGATTAGGAAGTAGAAGCCATGTCTTAAGGGAGGGGTGGGGGTTGCTAGACGGACTGAAAAAAGTTAACAGATGTCTTCTCCAAAAAGCTCTGCCAAGTGACCCGCACAAGAATCCCCACTGCTCACTGGAATATTCAAGCCCAATCTCTGGGCAAAGAAGAAAAAATAAATCCTTTTAACAGATCACTTTCTCCCTCTGCCTGCCTATAGCTCCCTTCAAAGGAAATTTTGTTTGTCTCTTATTCATGCCCCTATCAAAATGACACGGGGTAGTCACATTTTCAAGCCCCCCTCAGAGTCTGCAGCCAGACCCCAACGAGCAAGCCCAGGCCCCATCCTCAGCCCAAGAGGCCCTTTTTACCACAAGGTTTCAGTAAGCTACAGGCTACGCTATGCCAGCCCCAATCAAACCCAGGCTTGAGGGCCTTCGGAGGGCCAGCACCACACTGCTCCAGCAGGCTGTCTCCTGCCAAAGTGTTATCATCAGACACAGTGGCTGGAAGACTGGTCTCAGCCTGGCTTTGATGGACTGGGCCCCTGGCCTGGCTGGGGGCTGCAGATGAACGGCACTTTGTCAGCCCCAGCAGGCACACATTCTAGACGCTGAAGTGCATACTGAATGGAGTCGTCTGCAGAGCTCGCGGCCTCGGCAGGCCCTCGGCGTGTTTGGGTAAAGAAATATGCAGCTTGAGCTGTGGTCATCTGCTGCCTGCGCCGCCGAGGTGCAATCAACATCAACACCGCAAGGACACAATATTTTCTCCCGATTTACAACACGTTCATTTATTTTGGAATTTCTGTGCCAGCTGAGGCTACAGGGCGGTGACAGTGGAAAAATTGTCCCAGGGCCAAGCAAAAGAGAGAGTTGCAACTGAGCTCCTATTCCGAAAAAGGGTGCTCGAAAGCAGCAAAAAGCAAGCAAGGCTAAGAGGATGACCTTCGCCAGACAACAGCCAACAGGCCATGGTCCCGGCAGAGAAACAATTCATGGTGGGGGGGTGGGGGGGGCAGTCACTGCTGCTCCTACAGGAGGGTCTGCAGGGGGGCTGCTGAAAACCAGGTTCCCAAAAAATTACAGTTCTCTCTTGAACAACACTGGGGTTACAGGCACCAACCCTCTGTGCAGGCAGAAATCCACATATAACTTTTGACTCCCCCCAAACTTAACTACCTATTAATAGACTACTGTTGATTGATAACATAAAGTAACACATATTTTGTATATTATATGTATTGCATACTGCATTCTTTCAGTAAATTAAGCTAGATAAAGAAAATGTTATTAAGCAAATCATAAGGAAATGAAAATATATTTACAGTATTTATTGGAAAAAAATCCATGTATAAATGGATAGCATAGTTCAAACCTTGTTGATTAAGGGTCAACTGTTGCTGTTTCCATAATATAATATGCTCTGCTTTTTTTCTTAAAATTCTCTGGAGAGTCAGAGATCCTGAAATTTTGACATTTAGCCCCTACCCTCCAAAAGCAAGCTTTACTGGGAAAACACCACAGAGAAGTGAAACTGGTGGGATTGGAAAGACTTGAGTTTGAATTGTTCACACTCTACTGACCGAGTGTCCTCAGACAGATGTCTTACTTTTCTTAACTTCAGTTCCCACATCTGTTTTCACATAGACATCATGATATCTAACCAGCAACACTGTCATGGGAAATAGGGAAACTGATCGAAGTCTCCACATACAGTACAATGCCCAACTCTTTGTGGGTTCTCGGTACATGCTAGTTCCCACCCCTTTGTCTTTTCTGGTTTTTATGGGCTCATTTAGGTGCTCCTTACTTGGCTTTATAGCGTACCTGTAAAACAGCCCAGGATGTTCCCAGGATAGAAGGACTATTCGTGGGGCTCCTCGGGACTGAGAACATCTCCAGGTTGGTGGAGGGTCCTTGAAAGGAGGCTGCAGTGGAGAAGGGGGTGGGTCCCACTGTGCTGTGCAATGACTGTCCGGTTCCCCAACAAAGGGGGCCTGGGAGAGGCTCGCTCCAGGATTATCGCAAGGGTCCTCAACAGAAAGGCCAGTCCATCCCAGACACAGGAAGGTACCTGCCACTGTCATCTGGAACCGCCTTCCACAGAGGGCCTGCTTCTCTCAGGAGGTGACAGGCTCCTCAACTCAGGGCAAAGGGAGAAGGGCACCCCAAGCACCACTCCCCTCCCACTGAGAGAAAACCTGCGTAGGGGAAGTGACTACTCAAGGTATCACAACTGGTAAGAAGCACAGCAGGGTTTTGGAACTGAGTCTCGCCCATTGCCTGTCTGGTTATCTCCTTGTAAAACAATGAATTTTAGCGAAGGTGACCACATGCAGGGGATTCTCATTATTCACAGCAGTTACAGAAGAAACCTGAATTATGGGAGACAAAGACGTTGCTCCTAGAGTTAGGTTCCTGTGAGCCTGTTTTCTGTCAACCGATCAACCCATAACCCTGTTTTGCGCATGTTTCTGCTTAAGACATTTTATTCAGTATACGTTGACTAATTAACATCGACCTCACGCCCAACAGCACTACAATTCATACCTGGACAAGACTTACCTAATACATGTTATTTGTTCTGCAAGGCACATTGCAGCCTTCCTGCACTCGGGAACACTACACAGCACTCCAGCAATGTGCTTGGGGGCCATTTTAAACAGTGAAACCACCGACAAAGGGCACAGATGCAAAAAAAAAAAAAAATGTGGCACTAAATAGACCACGGAAAGAACACAACACAAGAGCTGAAACAAAACAGCAAGGTATCCTCTTGTTTGACCTCAGCTAAAATGGGCATGTCAGGTGACTCAGCCTTTTGCCACTCTGTGCATGGCCACAAATGACCACAAAAGTGACACGCATATAGATGTGGGAGTTACAAATAAATTTAACCAAGTAGATAAATTGCAACTATGGAGCCTACATTTAATGAGGATCCACTGTATTTATCATCCACACCGAGACACTTGTAAGAATGGAAAGAGCTGCTATGAACAATTACATAGGGACAGCTGGTATAAGCTGGAGCTGTCCCAAGGGAATCGGGCTATATGATCACCCTAAGTTTAGCTTTGGAGACCCATTTTAAAGTCGGATGAAAGCCATAAGCATACGCATTTTTCCGCAGACAACCTCAAGAAATTCACAGACCCCAGATTTCCTCAGGTTACACACCTTGGCCTGAAAGAGCAATTAAAAAAGAATAATATACAAACTATACTATATAGTTTTGGGCGAAAATATGCCCAAAACATGAGGCCAAAGGAAAGATGGGATGAGCTTTCAAGTAGGGGAGTCCTCCTCTGGGACCCTAGGCATTCATAGACAAAGTCACTATGGACATACATTTGTCTATCAGGACCATTGTGTCCTGGTCTTAGATGCAAATTCCTTCCCAATATGAATTCATGCATCAAGAATCTGGACAGGGGAAGGAATGAAAACAAGCCACAAGGAATCCTGAAAGTTTGGCGCAATTGTGCTCAAAGCTTCCTCCATTATCCTCTGCCAAATGCCCCATCCTCCACACTCGTGCGGAGGGCCAGGCGTGGAGGACATCTGTAGCAGAAGAGGGACAAGCCAGAAATAGTTTGCACTCGGTAGAGGAGACAAAAACAATGCCCACACCCACCACTGGCCTGGGACCAGGAACTAAAGACCACCAAGCAGTCAGCTGACACCCCCACCGCCCGCTACCATACCTCCAGGGAGGAAAGGAGGGAACCCAGGGCCACTCATAAGAGCCATAGGCAGGGCTGAAAACTCACAGTTCCAGTGTGACGGGCTCAATCCCCATGGGCTGCTGGGGGTTGAGAGCCGCTATCTTGAATCCCTCCCCACGCGCCTGCCCCCACTGCTCACCTCTTCACTGGGGAGAGCACAGCTGCCCAGATGTGTGTTTCCCATTAACTCTGCTGGCTCTGGTCTGGGGTAAAGGAGACATTTTCATGCCAAATTAAAAATGACTTGGAAATGTGCATTGTGTTGGGAGAATTGGCCCTTTGAAAGGGGTGTAAAAACGAGGAAAGCTGATTTCATCACCCTGCCTGCAGACAGGCCATCAAAGCATCCTGCCCCTGTGAGGCGGGCAGGCCACCTCTGCTCCTTCCCCGTCACAGACTGTGTCAGCATCTCCATTATTTACCCCCAGGGCAGGATAAAGGCCCGGTGCAAAGGCTAAGATCTTTAAACTGCCTTGAGTGCCCATTAAGCACATTAATAACATCCACCGTCGTGAGTCCTACCAATATAATTTCCGACTTCAAGCCGGGCGTGAAAGAAAAGGAAGTCAGCTGAGTTTATCAACTGAGGAAACCACCTTAAATTAGAAGAGATTACGTGGCGATGGGGAAAGGAGTTAACTGAGAGGGCTTCGCAACACTCTCGGCCATGACTTGGCTTGGCTGTCCCCCTCCCCCCACACCCATGTAATTGCGGGGAACGGGCTGAGCCAATTTGACAGTACGCATTTAATCAGTGAGTGACTCGAACCTTGCAATTTGGGCAGGATTCCCACACTGAGAGAAGTCATGTAAGGATCAATTTTTTTTTAAAGGGGTGATTTTACAAAATGGATATTGGGCTTACATCATTGCTGTAGTTGCCTTCTCTCAGCGTGTGTTGAGGGTGGGAGGTTTGAGGGGGGAGTGGTCAGGAGAAGGGTTTTTTTAAAAAAATAGTAAAAGACACCACTTCCCGAAGGACTCAGTTCCTGGAAATGCATGTGTCTGAACTCACCTCCTTGCCACAGCTCTCCGAGATGAATGGAACTTTGTCCATTTCACAGGTGAGAAAGCTGAAGCACCGGGATGTCCAGTGGTTTATCCCAGGTCCCGCAGCTCTATGTGGACAAGCTGGGATGGAAAAGGACGTCTTTGGGGCCCTAAAGCATGCGCTCCTAACCTCTCCACAATGCTGCTTGATCTAATGTGAGAAAGCATATTTATGGAAAAGAGGAAGGGAGGTTGGAGGGAGATCTGTTCATTCATGGGCTTGAAACAGAAGAAATCTTTAGAAAAGCCTGATCCACATGCCTGGGGCGGGAGGCCTTGGGCCTCGGAGCTGTGTGAGGTCAGAGGAGGGCCTAGCTGCTGCCTTGTCCCAGCCTCTCACACAGCCCAAAGCCACAGGACACAGCCTGCCCGTCTCCTGACTTGCCTTCCTCATTAGCTGGGCTTGGGACCAATTTGTGGATGTTTTGGTGCCCTGAGGCAGTGTTTGAGTCATCTTCTCTGATGCTAAAGAAAAAAGAGAGGAGACAGCCATCCCCCAGGAGACTGGAGACGCCGGGAGAGAGAGGAGAAGTGATGGATGGAGGCCAGAAGGGAGAGGCCAGTGTCCAGAGGTCACTCCTCGTCTGGCTTTCTTTAACCTCACTCTCCGCCAGGAACCTGGTCCCCCATGAGATCACCTCCCATCACAGGCTTCAAAAAGATAGGCTCGCTCTTCTTTGTTGACTTAAGGGCTTCACACCCTTCTGGCTCCCGTCTTCCTAGAGTTCCCAGGAAAAAATCCAGGTAGAGCTCAGCAGGATAAGGCCAGCAAGGAGGACAGGTCTTCTCATACCAACCCAGGTGAGGGGTTCTGTTTGCTTCAGAGCCTGACAAATGCCCATGGGCCTCTGAAGCTGGAGCCATGTCAGAAAAGCAAGATGGGATTAGCCTGAAGGATGCTGCCTGGCCTGGGAGCTTAGCTCCACCACTTCCAGGGCAGGACATCAGGGAAGCTACCTCCCCTCTCTAAGACAGTTTTCTGACTTAAGAATGGAATGCAAGTTAGAGTTACAGGAGTATGGAAGCAGGAACACGCCAGAATGTTAGTTGTTCTTGTCATTAGTGCTCAGTTAAAATAATGTAAGGGGTAGCCATCTAAGATATCTCTTTCTATTGGGCCATGAACATTGGAATAGCGCCCTGCATCATCACCTCACCTGGACCTCACAAGAGTTCTGAGACGGCTACTAATACCTCTGTTCTACAGATGGGGAAGCTGAAGCTAGGCTGAGTACTCTGTCCTATATCATACAACAAGCACATGGCCAAGTTGAAATCGGAACACAATTGTGCTACAAACATGCATAATTATCCCTCATGCAAAGTTCTTTAAAAAGTAAGGGAGAAGGGTGGGGAATGCACTGTGCCCTGAAAGGAGGGTCAGGATACAAAGGGTGGGGGGAGAGAGACGGAAGCATTAGCTGCGCACCTGCTGCAAGTCAGGCACACGGCAGCAGGCACTAGCATGCATCATGTCATTAAACCAGACAGCGGCCTGGAAGGAGCTGGCGTGGGGTCTCCAGCTCAAAGTCAAAGAGGACACTCGAGCTGTTGGGTTGTGTGTGTGAGCACTATTCCTGCATTCTCTCCATATGCCTAACGCTTCTACTACGTATCAAGTCCAGCAGATACAAAAGTTAACCTAACAATCTTGGGCAATTGCACACCATTCTGCCATCCTGCCCCCATCCGCCTCACCGTGGTACAAGGCATCCCCAGAAGCTCCTCACTACCCATCACAGTCCTCAAACGCTTCTCTCAAGCCCAAAGAAGCAGGATTTAGATACTCAACCCAAGACGCTCTATCCCACGGTACTCTCTCCCGGACAGCAGGGCTTCTTTCTGGTGTCGTTTAACACCCACGTACGGACTTAAATCCTGTCCGAACTGCTCTCTGTTATCGCTGCAGTAGTCCTCCCCACAGAGATCCATTGAATGTGCAGTTGTCAAAGCAACACGTTCCCCTACTACACTGGGGCATGTTAGCACCACAGCTACCCCGTCAGGTTTGAAGAGTATGCAATGTGATCCTGCTCCGCCGGTTAGGGAACTGGGGTTTGAGGGGTAGGGACCCGCTCCAGTGTGATGCAGCTAGTGAGTGGCGGGACCTCATCTTCTAATCCCTCCTTCTCAGTCCAGTGCCCTTCCTCCTGAAGTAGGCGACATGTCAAAGGCCAAGGACACCTTCTGGCTTTGAAGCATCACAGGTCACATGATAAGCTCAGCTCTACTTATGTGGGGAATGATTGTTTAAGGGAGACCTAACAGAAGCCGGGTTCTTAGGATGTCTCGATTTGTCCTTCCTACCCTCCTGGTGGATCTGCCAGGGATCCTATTCCACTGGTTACACGCTACCGTTCGCTTCATGAAGAGCAAAATATGTTATCGTCATACGGGTGGGTAAATGGCACCCTTCTGGCAGGTGTGCAAATTGGAACGCTTTTCAAGGAAAATTGGCAGTACCGCAATTATAACTGAAACAAACCCTTCGATCCAGCAACACATTTCTAGGAAACTATCTTAAGGAAATATTCACATGAGTGAGCGGATGCCATGTACAAAGCTATTTCACTGCAGCTCTGTCTGCCTGTGAAAACAACAAAAAAGTGGAGAAAACCAAAATGCCCCTCATTAATAAAAGCTGTTTAAAAAGTCAGGCCTTGATGCTCTGAAACAGCATGAAGCAATTGATGCAACAATAACCTACTCTGTTTGTACCACCAGGGACACCTACCCACATTGTTAAATAAAGTTGCAAAATAACACGTACGGCAGGATCAGACACTTTTGTTTTAAAAACAGAAAAGGGGAAAGAATAGAAAAAAACACAGTAACTCCAGCAGAGGCCCAGGCTGTGCGGAGACTGTGATGTCAGGGAAGGTGAGAGGCAAGGAGAGAAGGCCGTGAGGTGCTGCTCCTGGCTGCTCTTCTCTGAAGGTTGTGAAAGTTCTGTTTTGAAATATCTATTCATAATGGTATTCTACAAGGCCTATAAAAGATGCTGCCAGCGCAGATTGCAAAATTACGAACACGGTTACCCTGCCTCCCTGACTGCGTTGCCCCAGCCCTGCACCCTCCACTGTGTATGCGTAAGCACACATTACACATTATATGGCTGTTGTGCACAGATGCCGTGGGGGAGTGTGTATACACATCAACCGTCAGCACTGGTCACTCCGGGGGGAGATATGGGGGAGACTTTCATGTTTTTACTTTTTATACTTCCAAGTCACTGGATTGTTTTACAATGTATTATTTTGTCATTTTAAAATGAAATAAAAAAATTTCAGGTAAAAACATTTATTTGGGCATCCTGGAAGAACATAAGGAAAAGACAAAAACAATCAAATGCAGTAATTGTCTCCACATCAGAGAAACTGAAGTGGGCCTCTCACCAGCCGAACTTCACCGAACCCAACCCCAAGTACAGAGCAATACGGCACAGACGCAGAGCAGGTTAGTGGGGAGGGGGCTGGGGAATTGGTCTGTTTTGTTGACAATCTGGAACTGTGCCTAGCCCATACTCCATAAAAAAATTACTGAACGTGGAATGAGTAGAGAAGAACTCAGGATATACACAGAAAGGCAATTTTATTGGATTTAAGCAACTGAGATCAGGAGACTGAACTGCATGGCCAAACATTAACCCTCTGGAGTGCAGGTAACACTGGCCTGTAATTAGCATATCAAGTGTTTACTTACCTGTAACCACTCCTAAATTGCTTTTACATATTCACTCATCAAATATTTACAAAAGCCCCTACAATCCGTCCTTGCCCTACGCGGCATCCATCACGCCGTGCAAGTAGACCTATAAATCTCGTGCTAGAAAATTCTACAGGTTAGCAGAAATAGCCCCTCGCAGAGATGCAATTCTGGCCCTGACTTCACCTGCCGTAACCGTGTGACCTTCTGTGGCCTCTCACCTGGCCGAACATTAAGGGGTGGGGCTTGACTTGAGCTAGACACTGTCTCACATAAATAATACCTGCATGCCGCTGAGACCAGGTGCACACAGATCCAGGAGTCCCGGAGCCCAGTTTGAGACCCTCACCACTAAATGTCACTCCCAGTTCCCTTCAGCTGAAAACTGCCAATCTCAGCATGTTGAACTTTGCCCTTCAAGTGTCGCCAATGTCCTGACAAGAGCAAGTCTCCATTGCTCAGGGCTTCAAAGCTGAGCCCCATTCGAAGGAGCCTTGATGCCAAGTTAACACGTTTCCCCAAAGGTTCATGGGAACCCTGCGCCATATATGACATGGAAGTCGTATATCTTGAGGATTAAGAGCTCCTCTGTCTTTAGACTTAGATCAGGTTCCAATGCCAGCTTCACCACTCACCAACTGGATGACCTTGAACAAGTTACTGAAGCTCTCTCGGCCTCAGTTTCCTCTTACATGAAATGGGCACAATAACAGCACTTACCTCACTTGGACTGCATAGGAATCCCTTAACACAATGCCAGCGGCAAGCTAGGTGTGGTGGAAATGGTCGCTCTTATGAGTGAGTCAGGGAGGATAAAGAGAAAAGGATTACAGTGATAGGACAGGCAACTGGCATTTGAGGTCCAGCAAAGCAAGGGTGATTTTGAGAGCTTTCTCTCAGGAACTGTACTTACTATTTTCTCCACCGGTTGGGGGCCAGGGGAGGGCAAGATGCCTGTGAAGGTGTCCATGAAGCTCTTCGCTTCCCCAGGCTGACTTCTCCGACTATGTTGTAGTTCTCTCTTGTGCCCATCCGGGTGCACAGCACCTCTCGAATCTATCCTGCTGCACTGGTGTGTTGCAACAGTGAATCAAAATCAATACCGCCCTTGTTACAAGTCCCATTGGCATAAGACAGCTTCGGGCCCTCCCAAATCCCCAGCCAAAGCCTGACTGTGAAGGGAGGTCACTGGGGAAGACAGAAAAAAAAAATACTCTGTCCCAATAGTTTTTTTAAGTGTGGGGTCCTGGGCTGGCAACAGGAAGTACGCAAAGGTGTTACGACCAAGTCACCATCTTTAAGCTCCAGGAGGCAGCCCCCAAACCGGGTTCATCACTGACTGTTGCGGTGCTCTCCCCTCCCCCGCAGTGCACCCACATTTACAAATTCACGTTACATGTAACTTACCCTGCACCTTGCTTGTAACTTACCCTGCAAAGAAAGGGGTGTGTTGGGACCCAGGCCAGTGGGGGAGAGTTTGCAAAGACAAGAGCTTTTGGCTTTGTGTTTGTTTTAATTCTCCCAAGCAGCTCAGACCGAACATGAAAAGTGCAATAAACTGAGCATATCAGTGTTCACTGAAAATATCACTTCACAAGCGAAAGTATATCCAAACAGCCAGTTGTAGCTTGAGAGGCTCACCCTCCTCAAAAATGCAGCTGTCACCAAAAATACATTTGAAATCTTTCTCTCTCTCTCCCTCTCTGTCTCTTTCCCTCTCTTCTTTTTCTAGCTCGCTCTCTCTCTGTCTTGCAATTTAGCTTTAATTGCCCTGTCAGCTCCAAAGGCTGCTAATTGACGCCTTTTATTCTGCTTTAAAACTCCTGGGGAAGAAAGGAGCTCGCCAGGCGCCCAGAGCTGGGAGATTCGGCCGATTTGGCATGCCTGTCTCCCTGCGAATTGAAGTTGGGTGCTGGAGCGCTGGGGGCAGGCGTGGGGGAGTCGTGGAGGCGGGGAGGGGGCTGGGCAGGGGTTGAAGCGTCTATTTTTAGTGAGGGTTTTATAGAGTGGATCCCTGTGGCTTGGCTCCACACTGAAATATTGTCCTCGTCTCAATGACATAAACACAGGGCAACTCGGAGATCTTGGCGCCAGCCTTGGCCAGCGCCTGTGAATGGACAGAACGGTGGGACCGGTTGGGAGCGAGAACCCTACTGTAATTACAAATACATCCAGCCCCCCCCCCCCGCCCCCCACCTCCACCCCCTGATTCTCCTGGCTCCCTTAATACCGCAAAAAAAAAAGCCTCTGCTTTTGTGTAAATAAGACAAGCTGAACTTACTGAAAGACCTACCAGAGGCAGCTAATGAAATAATGACTTGGGTAAGCTCAGGTTAAAAGGAAGGGGCATTCGAGAATTAATTAAACAGCCATCGTCGTCAGAGAAAACCAGGCAAAGTGTGGAAGGTTTCTTTGGCTGCTGGAGTAAATCCAGGGCGTTGCTTCTCTCCGAGAGCGAGCAGCAAGAACTCAGACCTGGCCCTGCTACAGGAGAAATTGGAACTGATAAATTGGAAGCAATTAGCACAAGGTCTCGATACGGTTCTCTGGAATGTCCCAGGCCCAGGCCGCACGAAGCTGTCGCTCTGAACTGACGGCCTCCGACACGGAGCCACACTTTCCAAAGCATATTTAAATATAGCCTTGCTTCCCTCCAAATGTAATTCCCTCCCAACCCTCATTTTTATCCTTGGAAGCTTGGTCGGAGGAGGGGGGGAAGGGGGAAACGCTGGGTGAGATGGGATTTTTACAACCCCCACCCCCACTCCCACAACCCTGTAAATAAATAAAAGATTACACCAAATTCCATTTGAAGTTGTCAGTCCCGGAATGGAACTTTTATCCCATTATGAATGTCGTGGGTGAGACCGTGCAGGCTCTGAGTGTGGCTGACACGTCCATTGAAAGGCCCTAATTGCAGTTGTAGGGCTGGACTGCAGACACCACACTGCACACACCATCGCATTCCTCTGAAGAAAGGGCATCCTATGAGAGCAGCCCCGGGCTCCCCTCAAGTCCCTCGGACTGTCAAGGTTTCACTTAAACTTTAAACCAGCGTTGCCCTATCAAGGGCCAGGTGCTAATTTGGGATTCTGAGGTCGCCAGGTTGGCCTTGGCTGACAGGGCTGTTACTATACCCACGGGGCTGGCCGCAGTCAGGCTTCTGCCTCAGAGCCGACCAGGAGAGAGTCTCTCGGTCCATGGAGAGCCTTGAAGGCCTGCTTTGATTTCCAGATGAACTTCGTGGGAGCCTGAAAGCATGCAGTGCTTGGCTGAGCGACAGCAGGAAGGACGGAGGAACTCGCTCTGCACAGAGCCACGGGCCCACCTGAGTCAGCAGAGCTGCAGGCCGAGCGCACCCAGGGCAGGGCATCCCCTCCCTTCCCTCCATGCTGACGGCCCTGATGGGGACCAAGCCCAGGAAAGATGGCACATGACGGGGACTGTTCCTGCCTGGACACCAAAGGGCTTGTGTGTATGTGGTAAAGTCTGCATAGTGTAAAATTTACCATTTTAACCAGAGACATTAAGCACATTTCCATTGTTATACCACCACCACCACCATCCATCTCCAGAATTTTTCATCTTCCCCAACTGAAATTCTGTCCCCCTTAAGCACCAACTCCCCACCCCACCCCCTCCACCTTCCCCATGGCAACCAGCACTCCACTTCTGGCCTCCATGGATTCGATCCCTTTAGGTACCTCAAACAGTAAGTAGAATCACACGATATTTGTCCTTTTGCATCTGGCTCATTCTGCTTTGCGGAATGTCCTTGAGGGTCATCCCTGCTGCAACACGGGCCTGGATTTCCTTCCTTTCTGAGGCTGAACAGCATTCCCGTGGGTGCGCTCTGCTCCTCCACTCCCCTGCTGGTGACCACTTTCTGTGTTTCCTCCGCCTTCTGGCTACTGTGAACAGCGCTGCCACGGCATGGGTGTGCAAAGATCAGCGTGAGTCCCTGCTTTTAGTGCATTGGGTAGGTACCCATACGTGGAATTGCTGGGTCATATGGTAATTTTGTTTTTTCGTGTTTTAAGAAGCGGCCGTACTGTTTTGTATAGCAACCACACCATGTGACGTTCCCGCCGGCAGTGCACAAGGGTTCCGACTTCTCCATGTTCTTGTCAACACTTATTTTCCATGAAACGGTACCTCTTTGTGGTTTTGGATGCCAAAGATTTTTGTTTGTTTCATGTTTGCTTCGGTAGTTCTTTTTCTTTAAAAAAAAATATGTTATAAACACACCTAAACGCCCACCAAGTATTTCACCCCCTCTGTCCAGAAATAATCACAGTATCCAAAGGACTGTGTGGGATTCCCACTCATTATCAGCTTTACCACACACATTTCCACCTATCAATAATTTATACTCCCATTTGGGAAGTCACACTGGTGTCCGCTTTTGTGCCTCTCCTGCGACCGCCTGCCATATTCGTTACTTGTCTAAGGAGCACCAGAAGCAAAATCCCAGATGAGACAAAAAGAGGCCATCGGGCAGACACCACAGCTTTGAAGTTAGGCAGAGAGTTCAACCACAGCTCGGCCACTTTCATTTGGGTGACTTTGGTCAAGTCACTTGACCTCCCTGAACGTTAGTGTCCTCACCTATAAACCGAGATGTTTTGTTCAAAGCATCTAAATGAGAGAACAAACATAATGCACTAGACTAGTCGCGTAGCAAGAACTCGGTAATTGGTAGGAAGGAAGGGGAAGAGGAGAAAGAGATTAACATCAATATTCTTACTGAGCTGCGGCCACCACCCAGCTGTCACTCGCCCGTAATACCCACTGACTTCCTTGCCCACATCTTCACGTCGCCTCGGGGTAGCACAGAAGGTGTGCAGAAGCGTAAGATAAGAAATGTGGCCCCGTTTACCCGTTACTAAAACGTTGGTTTGGATCGTGGGGAGAGAGGGTCCCCCTTATACCGCCCACCCCAGCCAGAGGGCTGTGGAGACTGGAAGACCGTGAGGAAGGACGGAAGGAAGCCCGCACTGTTCTGCCAAGTCACCCTACTTGGGGGAGGACAGGCAGCTCAGGCCCTGAGCCTGGCGACAGAAACTGTAATCCAATACCTTAATCCATTTCTTCTTCAAAGCGTTGCTGTCTGTGCCAGGTGGACAGAACCCCAGCGATGTCGCGCTGCCCCTGAGAAGCTCTTGCATTGGGCTGCGTCATTCCGGCTGGGAAAAGAATACCCAGAGGGGCACCTTTGACCTGGTTATCTGGACAGTTGCGGCTACAGAGTGACCGCTCAGAGGACCTAAAGGATGTTTAGGGAGTTGCACCTCGTCGGTGTTGACAGTGAACCTAACCATTGACCAGTCACCCCCAGGGAGTGCTGACTGCGCCAGAGGACGTGTGCAAGGCTCTCTGGCTACACGAAGAGGAATTGGACACCAAGAGGAGCCTAGTCTTCAGAAAGATTAGTTGTCTTCGGCCCTTTGGAAACAGCTTGTGAAACCACCTCTCCAGGAAGACAGCAGGGACTGGGAGCGGTAGAGTGGAAGGGAGAGAACAGAGATTCCAACAAGGACTTGGGCCCCGGGGTCTCAGGGATGGGGGTGGGGACTCCATCTTTCTTTCCAAAGCCGTGGGCTGAGTTTAGCCTGACATGTCACAGCAGCTGTGCCTCCCCAGAACGAGCTGGGATCGTTCAACGGCTCTCCGACCCCCACCCCAAGCTGCAGCTCCCTGGGACAGAGCCAACCACTCCCTACCCCCCGCCCCGGCCCTGGCTTGCTTCTGCTGCACAGACAGCGAACCTCAGGATTCAGAGCTGCTAATGTGTGAGCATTCAGGCTGCCAAGAGCGTTGGTACAACACCCAGGCTATGTCCAGTTCAGCTTGGGCAAGTCATTGGTGTGCACCACCAGTTACACAGCAAAGCATCTGTTTTACTCAGATTGGTCTTTTTATCTTCCAGATGCCTGCAAGAGACTGGATTTCTAAGAAAAGATCGAACATTACAAGCTGTCGCAATCTGGACTTGCTGCATTAACTGAGAAATGGTCATAGTGTTCACCACCATGAGTTCCTTCCACCCACTACCAGGATCCATGACGGTCCCCAAAGGCAATTAAACAAGTGCAGAGATTCATTCGTTCACTAGGCACCTCCTCTATAGCAAACACAACACTGGGTAGTGGAGCTGCAGAGGTGAACTCCCATAGAAAGAGCTCCCTGTCTAGCAGGCAAGACAAGACACCTTCCCAGAACGCAAACTGGTCATCAGTAAACTAGAGGAAGGTGTAGAACGGTGTAGGGTCCGAGGGGAGGGAGCGACCCTACACCGTTCCTACCGAGTAGCGTCACCCAGTGGGAATCAAGAATGGAGGAAACGACGTTCACGCAGAACCTAGAAGGCTGCAGTGATTTTGCACGAGGGAGAGAGTGAGTAGACAGACAGAGAACAGTGAGGAATGCAGACTATGTGTAGAGAACCCCACGGGGTCCCAGACAAGCTAAGTGTAAGGTCAACAGCAGAGCGGAAAGAGGTGATGGCGAAAAGGTAGATAGTGGTCAGATTGGCAAGGGCACCCGATGTCATAACCTGGTCTTGAGAGCAACCAGGAGACTCCTTAGAGGGTTTTGAACAACCATAAGGAATTCTCTTTCTACACATGAGTTTATTGGAGCCTGTTTGTCCTTCAGGAATACTAAGACTTCGGGGAAAGTGAGAGGGCACCTCAGTGCGTTGGGCAGGAAGCTGTCTCGCCTTAGGCAGGCCGTCCTGTCTGCAGGCCCTCCTTCTCTCAGCCGTGAACTTAGAGAGATGCTGATGAGAGATGAGGACCTCTCTTAGGGCCCTAATAGCTGCAGGATGAAAACGAGCTGATACCAGGGACAAATCAGAGACCTCACCAAACCCCCACCCCACAACCAGTCATGACTCTGTCGTCCCTAAGAGAGAACAAGGCCCCCAAGGCTTCCCTGCCTGTCAAAATACTTAGAAGAAGCATTTTGGAATCACACGCGAAACAAGAGGCCAACCCCAGAAGTGAACGGTCACACCGTCGAGGAAGCCTGAGCCGTAAATACTCGGTCTCCAATGTAGCTGCCCATCCTCCTGGGCCAGAGCCTGAAAGAAAAGCAAAGTTCTATAAAACGTGATCCACCGTGATTTTCTTACCCCCGTGGCATGATAATTACGATGCCTCTTACTACATTTAAAGGCTCATCTGTGGTGACTCAAATCCTCCAGGAGGTGAGGCAAGCGGCTTTGCATTTTTCTCAATGTGTTTTGCCGAACCGCTGCAGTAACTCACGCCCGAAACAATGCACAGCGAGAATGAGGTCGGAACCACAGCCTCGCCTCATTACCGGCTCACCCCCTCCCTGCCACCTCCAGGCGCTTCCAGCGCTCCTCTCCCAGCATTTTAGGGATTATCTCTGCGAGTTTAATCAAGCTTTACATTAACTAGTTAACATGGTTAAGCCTCTGGGTGAGGAAAGAAACACTCGTCTGAAATTGTAGTCTACTGGGTTCACTGTGTGCGGAGGAGGCCAAGGGGCCCCGGCATTGGACTCTTCTCTAACCTTATTCCCTCCCCCATAGGTGGGAAACAGGGTGTTTTTAAAAAACATATATGCACACAAATAATTTATAAGACTGCATTTTTCTGAAATCCTGTATATAAGGAATCATATCTTGGAAAGAACCCTGTGTTGAAACATGAGTATACCCATAACTCCTGCTGGTGAAAAAACCATCTGCTGTTTTATTTACTTTTATTTGTATCTTAGCTAATAGTTACTTAGGACCTTAATTTACTATGCTAGAGAAAGACTGGAAAATTGTGTGGTAGGTGGGGGAGGCCTGATGAGTGAGAGAGACAGTAGGAACCCAGTCATTCATTCATTCATTCAACACAGGATAACTAGCCTTTGTTTACTGTAAACTTTCTTTTCTATACAGAAACCGATGAAATTTTTTCATCCATGTCTCTCCTTTTAGAAATTTATGGAGGTTTATATAACTCTGACACCCCTCTTTCACTTTCTGTAGGTTTGTTTTGTGGGTTACCGTAATGAAATGCCATGATTTTTTTTTTCTTAATTGAGGGCATTTTTTAAATGAAGCTGAGTAAAGGCATTAAGGTGAAACCTTAGATACAAGAAAAATAAAAGCAGTTGGGGGTTTCAGAGACATTGTTTGTCTTGAAAGTGATGTGCAGAAGCTTGATCAAAAGCTCCGTTTTACTACAGTCATGCTCCATTATGGAGGGTGGGACGGGGCGGGCTGGGGGAGGGGACGATGAGATGAACCCTCGCCCTGGCTTGACCAGGTTGCCCAAGGGAGTCTCCCTTAGCCGGAGTCAAATGTGGATTCAGACCACGAGAGATCAGAGCCTTAGGAAGCCCTCTGGGCCCACAGCTCTGGGCTAGGAACCCTTGCCCTGCGCCCTGAGATGACCCTTGAAGCAAAGTGTGCTATGGCCGGGGGAAGCTCCCTCACCTCTCTGGGCCTCGAGTTCCCCATCTATAAAATGGGGAGACAGCTGTGCCCGCTTCAGAAGTTCCTCCTGTGGGATGTAGCGAAGACAATGTTTGTGAGGCAGGTGGTAACTTCCTAAGTGTCAGACTCGTATTCTTGTTTCTAAGGCTGGCAACTGGGAGATGGAAACCTCGGCTTCGGTGACTGACTTCCGGTGCCCAGCCCCCAACCCCCACCCCAAACTCATTCCAGAAGGCAGAGGTTTGATCAAGCATGAGATTGGTTCTCAGGGCATTTTAGTTTTGTTTTGTTTGTCAGCCCAGTGGTGGCTTTTGAAGGAGGTGCCTCTTTATTTTGAAAGCAGCCTGACTTCTCCGCTGATGGCTGAGACAGAACAGCGTCGGTCACACTCTGTCACGTGCACACGCGCAAATGCACACCCCTGCACGCAGAAGCTCCTGGAACAGGCTTCTCCCTCCCTTTACCGTCAGGCAGGACCACCGACCCATTCAAGCCTGAAGCAGCGACCATCCAAGAGCACCAGCTGACCCTGCCCCGCAGCCTGGGGCTGGCTTCAAAACTCTTTCCACAGGTAGATTTTAAATACCACTCCCAGCTTTCCGAATGCCTGGTAGTTGCTTTGGGGCCAGTTATTTCCTCTAAATTCACAGATTTTAATCTTTCGCCGATTTTCCCTTAAATACAAAAGTAATCATCATGCACTCTCTCTTTTTTAAAAGCACATTTCTACACAGATAATACAAAGTGACAAGTGAGTTTCTCTCCCCTCCTCACCCCACTCACTCATCCCGTTTTTCAGGAGTAATTGTTACAAGGCATCGCTCATAAGCACATTTTTAAGAATTTTTCTGCGCACGTAAGATAATCCCCGCGTAGAGATTAGAAGCAAGTGTTCTAGGACTGAGCAGCCGAGGCCTCAATCAAAATCAAGTTTGTGTTTGTTTTTTAATAGTGGCTGTCATAAAACATGTCAGGCCTATAATCACCATATTAATACGGTTTCCAAGGTTTCTTTCAAGTATTTCTAAACTCAAGTCTAAATTGGAATTGCATTTTGAACTGCTTCAGCCCTCGCTCGACGGCTCCCCAGACAAGGGCCCTGGCGCTCCAGGCTCTTGTCCTCAGGCCCCAGCACTGCCCCCTGCCAACTCGACCCTCGGGTCTGGGACCAGTGTCCAGCCCCCCTCACTGCCCAAGATGTGATCCAGCCAGTGCCCCCTCCCCCCCTCCCCCCTGTGACACCCTAGTGGTCCCTCAAAACCCCACTTGGACATCTAACTCCCCGGGGGAGCCTTCTGGGATCCTCCACCCCACCCCAACAGTCCTAGCTTTATCATGGCAATTGACATCCTGAATTGTGATCTTTGGTTTATTTCCCCCTGTTTTTCCCCAATGGTCTTTGAGCCCCTCAAAGAGAGAAAGGACTTCATGTATCCCTTACAAGCAGAATATCAGGAATTGGGGTACATGCCTGGTGAACAGACAGGTGAGGAAGACTCGTGGATGACAGCAGAGGGTCACAGGGCATAATTCCCAAGCCTGCGCCAAGAGTCGGATGGTGGGGGGAACAGTTAGGAACCAGAAAAATATCCAGAGGTGGAAGGATGCGGCATTAGATGGATCCAGTGGCTGGAACCTGTGAACCACCCAACCACTTGAAACGGGGGTGGTTTTTCACCTTCCTTTTCCCTCCACCGAGCTGCTATCTGCGCGTTATCTCGTGTCTCGGAGGGGATGAAGGAGACGAGACCACGCGATCTCAGTAAACATCTCTCCGGCACAACAGGACGAGGGGATGTGGGGGAAACGTGAGCCTAGGCTGAGACGGGTGCTTGTACTTGGGGGTGGGAGGCTGTGTGTAATTCCTCATGGCAAGTAGCCAAGGGGGACGTCTCCAGAAACCTGCATAGCCCAGGTGACAAAGGGAGGGGCAGAAGGGCAACCGTGGGGGTGGGGGAGAGGCCCAGGGAGCGTGGGTGGTGGTGCTTGGTGGGGGGAGCTATGCGCTTCAACAAAGGCATCAGTACCTGCGCGAGTGGGCGCTTGAGGAAGGGGAGGCGGCAAGCAGGCCCTGGAGCACCTAGAGTTTGCATTTCTATTAATTTGGTGACAGTTGTCTTTTCACAAAGCAGCCCCGCCGTCCTTTGGGAGAACCTTTCCCCAGGCCAGCCATGCGGCAGCTGCGCCATTCCGTTCACTTTCCTTTCGAAATCCTGGGTCACACCATCCACAACCCAGAACGAAGTTTTCTTTGATTTTTAAACTTATTTAGAATCCCTGTGTGTGTGTGTGTGTGTGTGTGTGTGTACAATGGCTGGAGAGAAAGGGAGTGGAAAAGGTTTCCTCTCCGGAGAAAAACCTTGGGTCCATCCAGGCCCCAGGCTCCTGCGGAGGAAGCACCACGTGCAGCGGGGAGCGGAGGGCAAAGCGCAGAGGCAGAGCGAGCAGCTCAGAAAGGGCAGCCGCTCGGCCTGCTGGCGTCGCCCCCACCCGTCCCCAGGCCCCCCACATCAGGGCAGGCTAAACATGAGGAGGCTCCTGTCTCCAGGGCTGGAAGAGAGGCGCCCTCGTTAAAACTCAGATAAACAGTTTATCAGGAGATGAATGAGCCACTGGGCTCCAGAGTCGTCTCCCCTTCCCCAGCGTGGAGCCGGGCGGGTGGGGAGGGGGCCCACGGGCCGAGCAGGAGCCAGACTGGGGAAGGGAAGGGGCTGCCGCGCTGGAAGCAGCCCCCTGCCTCGGCTAGCTTTCAGCTTTGTCTGGGACCCTGGGAGTGCATTTCACATTCATTTCCCCATTTTCCCACCCCAGCCCAGGATCTGGAGGGATGGGCCTCCCTTTCTCCCCTCTTTCTCTCCCCAGTCCATCCCCCACCCCAAATGCCTATGCCACTTAGAGCTTCAGTGTTATAACGAGAATCTCATCACCAACGGACACACACACATGCACAAAATTGGAATCAATTGTGAAACTGAACCGGGTGTCAGCCTGGCTGTCAGCCCTGACCCAGGCAGGGCTCCATGCCCCCTGCCCCCACCCCTGGCAGGCCCGGTGTCCACCACCCTCTGTCTGGCCTTGGGAGCCACCTCCCCTCTCCCCTTCTTCCGCCAGTCAGGAGAGGACAGTGACAAGACTGGTGGCTGGCTTCTCCTCACTTTGTTAAGTTAGGTCAAATCCAAAAACGCTATTTTGGGTCTCCCTAAGGAGAAAAAAAAAAACATCAAATCTGACATTTGTGAGAGCTGAGACACCGTAAGAATTGAGGGTGATGGTTTTCACATGCCTGGGATGACGCTTGGCCTCAACAATGGCAGCTGTCACGTCTTCTCTGTTGTGGTGCTTCAAGGTCCCCCATCTCTGTGTCGGGGGAACACCAGAGAGGTAAAGTGACTCGCCCAAGGTCACACAGCTGGTAGGATGCAGGTTTCCCAACATCAAGCCTCGTGTCCTCTGTACATCACCCACAGCTGCCTCCGCTTTACAGTTGCAGGGCCAAAAACAAAAACAAAACAAAACTGGGAGTGGTAAATTGTTCTTCACATCAGCTGGGGATAAGAAAAGACGTATAAAAGCACTTTCAGAGCCCTTTTGCCTGGACCTGGAGCTGCCAAAGCAGTCGTTCGGAGGGGTGCTCCAGTCCTCCTCGCCCAGGACACTTTGCAGGGACAGAAGCAGTGGGATGTGGGCAGCCAAGGACGGCCCGCACTCACCTGGTTCACTAGACGCTTCCTGCGCAGGCCGCCAAGGTCCACGCCCCTCGCCCGTCCTCGCTGAAGTGCAACGCCCCCCACAGGGGGGGCCTGTCAGAACGCCGAGCTGATAGCCATCCTCCCCACGGCCCATCTCCACCCCACAGTCTCCTTTTGAAAAAATACAACCCTCTTTGTCCTACTTGTCAAGCTCCCTCTTCAATAGAGCCGCAGAAGCATTGAAATGGGTGGGCTGTGGAGTCCCCAGGAAATTCCAGTGCCCCTCCCCCAAACTCCGAGGGCCAATAGCGGTGGAGAACAGCTCAGTTGCACGTGTGGAGTGGACAGAAAGCAGGCCCAAAGGTGGTGGAATTGATCTCAACAGCACCCCAGCCCCTTCAAGCCTCTCTGGCCCAAACCTGAGATGGTTGGTCAATTGAGGGCAGCGGGGTCTCCTGAAGAATTAACTATCATTGCCCACTCTGTACTCCGCTCTGGGTGCTGTGCTAAGCCTCACGTTCCCTAGCTCCTTTACAAACAGCACAATGTATAGGAGACGTGGGTGTCCTTCCCAGTTTACAGATGAGAGAACGGAAGTTTGGTGCTGAGATGCTGAAAGGTAACCCAGCTGGTGAGTGGCAGGGCCAGAGCTCCACCTGAGATGCACCTGATCCAAACATTGTGTTTGTGTTGAGTCTTCCCGTGTCCGGCATTTCCTCCTCCCTCCAGATCTTCTGGCTGTCCTCGACTCGGTGTGCTTCCCCTCTTCGCGCAGACTACCCTGTTTGTCCCACATCTCCTGCCGTCCCTACTCAGATGAACACATCCTTTTTCTTTCAGCCCAGCCAAAGCGCAGCTCTGTCGTTAGTATTACTATTAGCATTAATAGTATCAGAATTAGTATTGCTGAGTCTCTGCAAATAGCACCCCCAGATTCACTTGGTACCTGAGCGTATGGGCGTAGAGTGGGGGCTGACTGCCTGCTCCCCAAGTGGGCTACTTCAGAACCCCACAGGGAAGGAGGGTAACTGTGATTTGAAACCGGTATAGCTTCTACAATAACTATTCTGACTTTGGGGGGCCCGTCATAATGTTTCACAAAATTCCGAGCCACATTCAAAGCATAGCATGCAACTGTAATATTCATCAAAAATGGGCTTGGGTTTTTAAAGGTTGTGAAACACTCATCGGCACCATTATGGGAATTTATGGCTTCACGTTTAAAAATGTTTTCTTCATATGCTTGTCATGCATGCCCCCCCGACTGGACTACAAAAGTCTCAGTGGGTGGCAGCCGACGCCGAGTCCTTTCTCCTTTGTGTTTTCTCCGTGGTCTTCACCCAGTGGACACTCTATAAACAGGTCACCCGAGCTATCATCTAACACGGCTTGTTTTTCACTCCCCAGGGACCTTTTTGGCTGGTCGGTCAAATCTACCCAACCTAAATAAAGGGCTGCAGGACCTGGGTTGGTTTTCAAACAAAAATAGATGGTTCGAAGGAGGAGAGAGGGGATTGATGGAACAGAGAACAACAGTAAAATGTCCCTGATTGGGACCTACCATCTCCCGAGGGCTGGGCTAGAATGCAGCCTTTGAACTCTTTACTGAAAAAAAATTATTTTCTTTAGTTAATTCACAGCAGTGACAAAATTGCTCTGGAACATTTAATCTTCCTAAGAAAACAAACCAGTGCCAGGCCCCCTGAAAGCACATCAAAACGAAGGGAGTATTGTTGAAGAGCCTACTATGTTCCAGGTTGCAGTCCACATTATTTCAGAATCAACTCAGTTCAGACAACCAATGGGCTGTGTTGTTGTTTGGGTTTTTTTTTTTTTTTTCGTCACAGCAAGATTTCCTTCTAGGCAGTGCCTTCATAGCCTAATTCTAGATATTGTCTAGACTTGAAAGTTTAAGGGGATGTTTTCAGCTGAAACTGGCAAAACCTCCCAACTGCTGAGGTTTTGCAGAAAGACGGTGAAACAATGTGTTTTCTTCCCTAGACTGGATGATACACTTCTGGAGGGTAGAGGGCAGCAGAGGTTGAAAGGAAAAACTGCATCTTGGAGGAAAAGGAAGTAGAGTGATGCAGGCTGTCACAATCAGAACGCCTCACCCCACCTCCATGGAACGCTGGGGAATAGTTTTTGAGAGATTTTCCAAATCTCTCTTCTCCAGCTTTTTCCAGGCTCCGATCACATCCACCACAAAGAACACTGAGTTTGAGTTTTGAAACTTAGATTCAGTTCTTCATCCGAGGGAAAATTCACCAGAAGTGCCATTCCAATATCCATCTCCCATCCATCTCCCGTGAAGCAGGAGAGAACCTGCTTCAGGAAGAGAAAGCATCATGCAGGTTTATTTAGAATTACAGAAAGACGGGCCGGTAAGGGTAATGCAGTTACGTCACTAACGCAGAAAGTAAAGTCTATGATGCCACGAAAGTGACTTGTCCAAGGTTAACATAGTTACATCAGGGCGAAGCCCAGCCAGGACTCAGGCCCCCTTACTACCAGTTCATCTTTTAAGTTTCTGGCTCGCACTCTAGTCCACTGAGGCTGAGTTAGTGGAAGCAGAAGGTGCAGTACTATTCTTGGGACATTTGAGGGGCTCCCAGAGGAATCTCAGAAAGTTTGTTTACACTGAGGGACTGGAGAGTTTAGAGTGAACCGAGGGGGCCAGGATGGACCGACCCATCAGCGCGCGCGCCCACTGACACGGACACAAGCAGAAATTCTGAGCAGGTCAGAATGGACAGTCAGTGAACAAACCCACCTCCCTGGGCCGCCGCCGCCAGCGCCAGGTGCAGGACTCGCGGCAAACCAGCAGAGGGCGCGCCGCCCCTAGGGAGCTGAGCTGCGACCGCGCTGAGCCGGGCGGGCTAGGGGAGCCGCGGGCAAGCGGGACGCGCCCCTGCAGCTCGGCCACTCAGGGTGCAGGACCGGGCAAAGGAGGAGGAGGAGGGTGAGGAGCGGACCCCCCTCGTGGGCCCGGGTAGCAGACGGGCAAGAGTGCTTTCTTAAGAATTACATCACGCTGCGCAACGCTGCGGCTCCCAGACTCCCCCAGAGCAAAGTGTGTGTGCTTGGTGTGTGTGTGTGTGTGTGCTGGGGGAGGGGACTTAGACCGAGCCCTGGAGAGAGGAAGGAGAGACGCGCCCGGGTAAAAAGCTCCATGCACATGGACACATTCCTTGCGCCAAACTGCACGGAAAAAACGAGCGCCCAGCACCTCCCCTCCCAGTGCAAAGCACCCAGCTAGTGAGAACTCTCCCAGCACCACCTCGAGCCCCCGCTAAAACGACCCTGCACCCTCCAACCCGGCTCCAGAGCGGCCGCAAGCTTTCCCTAGGACTGGCCCTGGCGGGGCGCCTAGAGCCCCAGTTGCATTGCTCCAGGAGAAAGGAGGGGGGCGGTGCATTTTGCTGGAGGAGGAGAAGGGGGGGTGGGTGGTGGGGGAGAGAGAAAATTGCGCTGAGACCTGCCAAGCGCCACCGCCGCCGCCACCACCGCCGCCGCCGCCGCCTGTGAGCTCCGGCGGGCAGCCGGACTGTCGGCTTCCCGGGGCATCTGGGTCCGGCTGGGCACAGCCCTGGGCTCCGCGGAGCCTCCACGGCGAGTGCAGGCGGCTTCCCCCGGAGCCTGTGCTGCTCCAGCTCTTTGGGGGTGGAGAAGTGGGGGGTGGGGTTGTTGTGGGGGGGGGGGGAAGGGGAGGGGGCAACGCTGAGAGAGTCAGTGGTTTCCATGGTGATGGAGCTGAAAGTGCAGGAAATTTAAAGGCTTGGACCTTGCGAGACAGACAAACCGGTGCCAACGTGCGCGGACGCCACCACCGCTGCTGGAGTCCTCCGGACAGAGCCGGCCTCGGAGCCCGAGCAGCCGGAGGAAAGCACCCCCAGGACCCGCTCGGCCAGCGGAGCAGCACAGAGCAGCAGGACTAAGAGCAGCGAGAAGAGGAGGAGGGGAGAGCGGCTCGTCCACGCGCCCTGCGCCGCCACCGGCCCGGGAAGGCAGCGAGGAGCCGGCGTCCCCCGCGCCTGCGGTCGCTCTGGAGTAATTTCGGATACCTCGCCGCAACCGCCTTCCCGAACAGATCCGCGAGAGGAGTTGCAGCTAACTTGTGTGCCGTCTTTCCGCCCCGGTGGGAGCCGGCGCTGCGCGAGGGCTCTCCCGGCGACTCACGCTGCGGGCCCTGCGCCTGCCCAGCCTCGGGTGAGCGGCAAGAGAGACGGAGGAGTGCAGCGGCGCTGCGGGCTCGGCGTGTTCTCCTCCGGGGACGCGGAACGAAGCTGCAGTCCGGGGCGCGTGCGGAAGGCATGGATCGCTGCCCCAGTCTGGGGGTCACCCTCTACGCCCTGGTGGTGGTCCTGGGGCTGCGGGCGGCACCGGCGAGCGGCCAGCACTATCTCCACATCCGCCCGGCCCCCAGCGACAACCTGCCCCTGGTGGACCTCATCGAGCACCCGGACCCTATCTTTGACCCCAAGGAGAAGGATCTGAACGAGACGCTGCTACGCTCGCTGCTTGGAGGCCACTACGACCCGGGCTTCATGGCTACCTCGCCCCCCGAAGACCGGCCCGGCGGAGGCGGAGGATCGGCCGGCAGCGCGGAAGACCTGGCGGAGCTGGACCAGCTGCTGCGGCAGCGGCCGTCGGGGGCCATGCCGAGCGAGATCAAAGGGCTGGAGTTCTCCGAGGGGCTGGCCCCGGGCAAGAAGCAGCGCCTGAGCAAGAAGCTGCGGAGGAAGTTACAGATGTGGCTGTGGTCGCAGACCTTCTGCCCGGTGCTGTACGCCTGGAACGACCTAGGCAGCCGCTTTTGGCCGCGCTACGTGAAGGTGGGCAGCTGCTTCAGTAAACGCTCGTGCTCTGTGCCGGAGGGCATGGTGTGCAAGCCGTCCAAGTCCGTGCACCTCACCGTGCTGCGGTGGCGCTGTCAGCGGCGCGGGGGCCAGCGCTGCGGCTGGATTCCCATCCAGTACCCCATCATCTCCGAGTGCAAGTGCTCCTGCTAGAACTCGGGAACCCCCTGCCCGCACCCGGACACTTGATCGATCCTCACCGACTCTCTCTGCACCGTCGCCAACCAGTTCCACCACGCTGTCTCGAAGGGATTCAAGATTCAATGAACTTTTTTTTTTTTTTTTTTTTTTTTTTGGGCTACGGAGATCTAGCTTTCTGGTTCATGTAATGCACTGTGTAACTGTGTAGGAATGTATATCTGTGTGTATATACGGTCCCAGTTTTAATTTACTTATTAAAAGGTCAGTAATCAACGTTAAAAGTTACCGGCTTCTACTGTATTTTTAAAAAAAAATAAGCAAAAGGAAAAAAAAGAACAGAGAAAAGAGATACTTATTCTGGTTGTTGCTAATAATGTTAACCTGCTATTTATATTCCAGTGCCCTTCGCATGGGGAAGCAAGGGGGAAAAGTTATTTTTTTCTTAAAGTACAAAGAGAGGGGAGAACTTTTGTAGAACGACTTTTAAAAAGCTATTTTCCATTCTTCGGAAAGTGTTTTGATTTTCCTTGGACCTCGAAGAAGCTATAGAGTTCAATGTTATTTTACAGTTATTGTAAATATAGAGAACAAATGGAATGACTAATCATTGTAAATTAAGAGTATCTGCTATTTATTCTTTATAATATCCCGTGTAGTAAATGAGAAAGAATTGCAGAGCAGGATTAAAGAAAACCACTAAAATCTACTGCGCTCCACACTGCGATTCTGTGTTGGTGATTGATGGGAGGGGTGGCCGTGGGGCGGGGGGGTGGCGGGCGGAGAGAGGGCGGGGGAGGAGGGTTTGACGCGGTGCTTACTAGCCTGTTGGGAGAAGGGGCTCATCCCCTCTTCTGGTGTGATGGAGGTGACCACTCAATTTTTTCATGGTGGGGGGCTGTTCTCAACCCCTTCACTTGAGCATCACGTGGCCTCCGCGCAGTCTCCCAGCTTTTTCTCCCTGTGTCACCAGAGCTCGGCGGGTCCAGACCTCAACACCCAGCCGGCCCCCTGGAGCTGACCCCAGGCCGGGCCGAGAGGCGAGGTGGGGGGGGAGGGTGGGCGGCCGCTTTGTCCTGCCTGACAGGCCCTTCACAATGGGGACACGTGTCTTTCACACCTACCCTGGGGGCGGAGTGCCGCTGAAACTTGACCCCCAAGGAATAGGGGGGTTAGAGCGCGCCCACCCAGATCCCGCTACCCCTCCCGCCTCGCCCCCCCACCACCTCAATATCCAGCTCGTGTTAACCCTTTGCACGCCCGGAAGTTGCGATGGTGCGAGCCGAGGCGATCTCCTGGAATCAAAACGCACAGCCTCCGGGACCTCACAGGTCCGAGCCCCCGAAATCCCAGTCCCTCGGCCGTAAAGGCTGGGATAGCTGGGAGGTGTGACGCTCACCTCCCTCCTCCCTCAGGACCTAAGGAGGACTCTGAGGGTCCGAGTTTCGGAGGGGTTCGAATTGGATTGAAAAATGCCGCCACTAGGATCTGCCGTTGGGAACCGGGTGCGCCCCCCCCAACCTCCCCCCCCCCCCCCGCCGACACTTATTCCACTTGGGGGTGGGGAAGGAGGAGAAATGAGAATCCATATCTTTGTGTATTGGGGTTAGAGGCAAAGGATGCGTTATAGCCCTTAAAGGGACGTGCGAAACATCACCCCCACCCTTTAGAAAGCCAACTTCTTGGGGCGGGCGCTGGACCCGCGCGCGTCCCTCCGCCTGAGTCCGCCGCGGCGCCCATCCGCGCGGCTCCACGTGGGCCCGCTTCCTGACACCGCGCCGCGCTCCCTTTATTTATCTTGGACTCCCGAAGTCGCCCTCCTCCGCTACCTCCCCACCCCCCCACCCCGCCACTTCCCCGCACCTCCCTCCCGGCGTCCTTCCCACCACCCCACCGCCCCCCGTTCGGAGTCTCGGCGAATCTATGCTAATTATTTCAAACCTGCGCCGGGGACCCGGCGCAGTTTCAATGCCCCCGGCCCCGCCCTCCCCGTCCCTCCAGCCGGGCGCTTTCTTCCCTCCCGACGCAGCCTCGGTGGCTCCTCGTTTCAATAGCCTGGCCCGGGAGCCCGAGCCCCCTCCCCGGCGCTGCCTCCGTCGGCCGTGGGACAGACGTTAGGGTATTCATTAACTGAGAGCCGAGGAATAACGGCATTATTCCCCCCGGAGAGGGCACCCTGCCCCCGCACTATCTGAGGCTTCATTGTAAAAGGATTAAAAGTTAAAGACCTCCATCTTATGATTCTTTCATTTAATCTTCCTGGCGCCTGGGAGACATGCTCGATGGATGATGGCTTTTAAAATATTCCTAATGTCGGCTACCTTAAGACTCCAAGCCGGGCAAACAAACGTAATTTATTTCCAGAAGAAAGGGGATATTGAGATGTTTAAGTTTATGAACCGCCGTCCCCATGTATATTTGTTAAGGTCTGACAAATACCCAAATAACGTTAAAATCAGCCATTCATCACTTATGAATTTATGCAAAACTTTCTGTGCCCGGGGCCAATATTTTTTTAGACAGAGTTTCACTTGCGAGAGGCGGAGGTGGTGGGGAGGGGGAGTGGGAGGGGGCTTGGGGGGGGGCGGCGAAAGCAAGAATTTTCATGCCTGGTAAACACGCGAATTATGCGAAGAGAGTTATTCCCAGCTGGGCGGGCAGCCAAAACTCGGAGAGCGCGCCGAGGCCAGCGCCCCCACCCCCACGTTGGCAATGTCATTGGATTACAATGCGAGGTCTTCCCCTCCGCGACGCCCCCTCCTCCCTCCGCCCGAGCGCCGGCGCGCGCCCCTCCTCCCCACTCCTGCCCCCTTGGAAAACCCGCTCGCAGCCGGCCAGCTTCTCGGCTTTCAGAGCCGGAGCCGGGGGTGAGCTGGGAAGACCGGCGGCAGAGGTGACCTGCCGTAGACAGACCGCCAGCCAGACAGACAGACTCAAAGGGCAGGACCGGAGCAGCTCCGGACGTGGAGAGAGGACCCCGCGGGACCCAGGCAGCCCCAGAAGGGATCGAAGGAGGTGCTGGCTCCTGGACCACTGTGACTAATGCGCAGCCGGCTGCGTCTCTATTATTATTAATGTTGATAATACTAATAATAGCATCAACACGGGAAGGAGTGGAGAGCTCTGGGCAGAGAGGCAAGAAGACTGTCCTTTGCGGTCACCTAGTGCCTATCTCCTGTAAGGAGGAAAATGGATCTCGGTGTCTTCCGAGGCTCTGACAGCCTGTGTCCATGCATGTGTGCAGCTGCTGAGGGCCACACCTCCTCAGGATGGAGATTTATAACTACTACTGATACAGACACACCAACGTTTTCAAAACTCTGGAAGAGAACGGCAAGCCTTCAAGCCTTCTATCTTCTCTTCCCAGCCCTCCTGCCGTGATTGCAAGAATTCCCTCATCAACGCTTCTTTCTGCTCCTTCCTTGGTTCCTCCAACACACTCCACACTTCATGCCCAAGCATACTGAGGCCAAATGTCCAAGGAAGGCCAGCCCCCTCGGGGGAGGGGGGCCTGGGCATGGGATCTGGTTCCCTGTTGAGATGGAGAAGGCCAGGGGGTCCATTATCAGTCTTGCCCGTGAGACTCCTGGGAAAGGGGGTTGAAGTTTGGTGGCAGCTGCAGGAGGGGGCTGGCTGTGTATTAAGAGCTCTTAGCTCTGCTGGATGGGGACTGCAGGGGGAGGGCCCGGCCCCTATTGGTATTTCGAAGGAGCGATTCATCCTTTTTCTTTAATGCTTTTGGAATGTCAGAGCTGGAAGGGAGCTTAGATTCCAATGCCCACCACTCAGTTTACAGATGAGAATACTGAGACCGAAGCAGGGACTTGCTGAAGATCACACTGATTAATATAGTGGGAGTTGGCCTGGGGGGGTCTCCATTGTCCTTCTTCACGGCTCTCTTTTCCTTTGTTCTTTTATCTTTGATGATGATGATGACGATGACGATGATGATTTTGGTCAGGGACAGTTCTTTCCAAAAATTGACATGGCAATTGATCATCAGAAAGGTGATCGGTCATTCTGCTATATCTGTTCACAAGTCAGATGTTAATGGCTTGCGATCCGTCAAGCACTGAGGTAGGCCCTTTCCACCCATTCTCATCCAAGGTCTCTAGTGTCCAAATAAGGAAACTGGAGCTCAGAGAGCTTAAGCATCGTACCCGAAGCCACACAGTAAGTGATACAGGTATGGTTTAAAATCTGAGCTGATGCTGAAGCCTGTGCTTCTTCTGTAGCTCTGTAGGGATTTGTGCCTGGTAAGCCACACGGGACATTTTTGTATACTCCAGTATGTGCCAGGACCCCTCTCCCTCATTTCCCTCTGACTCCCCCACCGCCTGCCACACACACGCAGACACACACACACTCACATAGGAGCTTCTGATCCAACAGAGGAGGTAAGAAATGGAGAACAGACAGGGTAAGTGATGAAAGAGGAAATAAACAAACATGGGCCAGACAGTGGAGGGCTCACTGCTGGACTGGGCAGCCGGGGAAAGCATTTGACTACAGTCTCAACGGACAAGTTGAATGTCAGCCTACTGAGGTGGGGATGTTAGAGAGGAAGGGGCATTTAGTAGATGGAAAAGGCAGTAAATAAAGACATGCTGTTGGAAAGGAGTTCGTGTGCTTGGGAAACAGCTCGAACAAACGTTAACACAGGGTGGATCCGTGCCGAGTGACAGCAGGCGATAAGGTCTGAAAAGCAGGCTGAAGCCCCATTGTGGAGGACCTTGCATGCTAACTCAGGGCGCTGGAGTCTATATTTCAGGCCATAGGGAGCCGCTTCAAGTTCCCCATAGGGCGGGACCACCATCAGAGCACCACTGCAAGGGAATTACCAGTGTGTATTCCCCAGGTTTTGAGCACTGTTCATGTTTCTATCAGTGTGTACCAAGCTACACCCAAACGAACAATCTCAAAGCAACCCTTTTATTTTCTTCCTGATTCTGTGGGTCAAGAATTGGGAAGGACTTAGTTGGGCAATCAATCTCTGATACTCATGGTATCAGGTAAGAGCTGAAGGGTCCTCTTCCAGAATGGTTTCTAGCCATTTTAAGAGCCCAGCTGACCTGTTGACTAGCACCCCTCTGAGTGACTTCCCCATGTGGCTTGGGTTTTCTCATGGTCTGTGGCTTCGGAACAGCCGGACTTCCCTGATGGCAGCTGATGACCCTGAGAGAAAGCGTCCCAAGAGACCTGGGTGGAAGCTGCAAAGCTTCTTACGGCATTGCCTCAGAAGTCCCAAATATTGTCTCCACTGCAGTCGATTGGTTAAGCATGTCTCTAAGACCAGTCCAGACTCAAGGGGAGGGAATTAAACATCACCTCTCAGTAGGGGCAGGAGCCAAGAACCGGGGGCCATCTTTAACCTACCACAAGCACTTTCTATAGGCCAGACTCTGTGTTTTATGCCCAGGACACAAAAAATGAGAACATACAGTCTTTTTCAACTTGAGTTTGGTGCCGGTGTCCAGGATGGACTGGAAGTAGGGCCGTGGCTGCAGGGATTATTAGGTGAGGATGTCCAGAAAGAGTAAGGGTTGATATCTGCGGGACACAGAGACCATTTGCCAGAAAACTAGAAAGGACTTGATGACCGATTGGACCTGGGGGCAGAGGGAGAGGTCAGAAAGGCCCCTGAGGTTTCAGGCCTGCAAGGGACGGTGCACGGAAGAGGAATCCCACGAAAAAGAGCTCCCTTCACCACCCACTGCCCCTCCCTGACAGACATGCACACGCACACGGAGGATCTCGGCTTGTCCAGAAAAGAGAGGAATCTGAGAGGCCTGGAGAAGATTTTAGTTTGTAATTGAATTGGACGGATGGATGGATGGATGGATGGTAGGGACAGCAAAAGAAGGTAGGCACGGGGATAATCAAGCACCCTGAGCTTGGGGAGCAGTAAGATTTTCCCCAGCAGAGCGGAAGGGTCCTGGTGGCCCCAGCTGTACTTGCATGCGGAAAGCAGTGCAGGGAAACGCGGAAGAGGCTGAGGGGCAAAGAGAGGAGCTGACGCTGCCTGGGTGATGCTACCAGCCTGGTGCTTCATGTTTGTGACCTCACTGTGAAATGAGGAGCCTCACCACCTTTATCCAGATGAGGAAAGTGAGGCCCAGAGAGGTCAAGTGGCTGACCTAAGGACACACATTGGCTACGTAGAGGCACCTGGATTCAGACCCAGGCTTGTGAGGTGTCCAGGTCACACCAGACCTGCTCCATAACCTGGCTGGGATAGATCCCCTGCCTTCTCTGTGCTCCCTCATCACACTAAGCCCTGTGGGTTGCATTTTCTCTAGGAAGGGAATTCATAACCTGCAGTACTTAGAAAGGGGGTGTCAAGGTCGGTCCTGCAGAGTGTGTATAAATGTATTGGCGTGTGTTTTTTTTTCTGGGAAGAGAGTCTGCCATACTCATCAGATTCTAAGGTCTGTAACACAGAGGTTAAACCCTGTCCTAGGCTGCAAGAATTTTTAAGTGACAAAGTTTTTTTGTGGTAACTCATTTGGAAGTCTTCACAGCACACAGCACAATGCGTGACATGGTCACTGTTCAGTGAATGCTCGGTTCAGTGACGTGAAGTGACTTGGAGGTCCACAGGGAGCCACTGTGGGTTCTTGAGGAAGGAATGGGGTGGGAAGGTTCTCTGGATTGGATTTGTGTAAAAAAAGAAAAAAGAAAAGAAAAGAAATCAGAACAGTAAAACTGCAGGCTGGAAGGCCACATAAGAAAGAGACTGTGGCTATATCATCCAGTCCCAAAGGACAGTGTGATCGGGGAAAAGGGAGACAGAAGGACACAGCTAAGACAGGGTTCAAAGGAAAACAGAACTTAGATCCAGCCCGCGCTCTTGTGTAAAGCAATCGTTTGCTGGAGCTGAGAAAAAGCTGTCTCCTTTAAATCGAACGTGCCCCCCTTTCTTCTGCCACCATCCCCACCTCTCACTGTTGCATGCCTCACTCATTATATTACCTACCAGGCATTTGCAGTTGGAACCCTGGGATTAGATATACGAAGGGGACTGAAAGTAAACAGCAAGTTTTGATTCTTTGAAATGAGAAAAAAGGAAGTCCTAAAGGAAACCGTATACAAACTTTGGTAAGGGGATGCCGATTTCGAGGGAAAGATGATAGAATTACAACATTTAAACAGGGATGGCCGCAAAGCTCTTCACGTTTCACTGCAGAGACTGAGGCTTGTCGAGGTCAAGTGACTCGTCTCAGTTCTCGTTACTTTGGAACAGAAATGGCACCAAAAATAATGCTTCCAAATTTTCAGTTCAAACTTTGCCCAGCCCCCGTTCACGTTTGTAATAAGTATAAGCAGTGTTACAATTTAAAAAGCACTTTCATGAACGTAATTTTACATGCAATGAGACGTGACAACTCCCAAGGGAAGGAACTAGGTCTGTCTCATGTCCCCAGAGATCAGCACAGTGCCTGACCCTTAGGAGCACTTAACAATACCGACTAGAAGGGGAAGGGTACGCAGGGATGTTTCGCAGCTAGGACAACTGAAGCTCACGGAAGTTGGATTAAGGACGACGTCACAGGGCTCATTCCAGGTGCTGGAGGCAGGAGTGGCTGGTGCCATCAGTAATGAAAAACCCGGTTGCTATTATTTCTATAGGGTCAGAATTGGACTCGGGAAACCCACCACACACCCAGAGACTACTCAGAGGGTCTCTGGAATAAGAATAAGGAAAATGGCGGTGGTCTGCACCAGCCAGTGACATAGGCCTTACAGTTGCTGGTTTTGGCAGCCTCTCCCTAGCCCATGTTGCATAGGACTCCTGATTGATGTTCAATTTATTGAATTAAGGGGGA
Organism: Phyllostomus discolor; assembly: GCF_004126475.2. NCBI lineage: Eukaryota > Metazoa > Chordata > Mammalia > Chiroptera > Phyllostomidae > Phyllostomus > Phyllostomus discolor. The sequence goes on along the minus strand of NC_040910.2, from coordinate 97,146,982 downwards.
AAAATGAGTCAGGCTAGGTAAATAATTCTTCCCCCACGTTACACATGTGGAAATAGAAAGCATAAGTGATTTACCCAAGAGCTCACAGCTGATTGGTGGCGGAGACAAAATTCAAAAAGGTCTGGAGAAGATTTCAGTTTATCATTGAGATGGAGGGATGGATGGATGGATGGATGGATGGTAGGGACAGCAAAAGAGCCCAGAAGAATTGCTGGGAAAAGCAGAAGCATTTAATGCTCTCTGAATTTATAATCCCAGCCAGCCTCCTTGATTCCGTGCTCGCCCCAGCTCCAATCCATTCTCCACGCTATAGCCTGAGTGACCTTAAGACACACATGTGGTCTTGTCACTCCTCTGCATGAAACTTCTCAATGGCTTCCCATAGCTCTGAGGATAAAGGCCGGAATCCTTCCCAGACTGAGGCCTCTCCGCCCGCCTCTGGGTCCCAGCCACACCAGGGCAAGCACACAGCAGGTTCAAGCGAAGGTTCCCTCACACGCTGAGCTCCCTCTCCTGCATCAGGGCCTTTGCACATGCCGTACCTTCAGGCTGGAAGATTTTCTCTGCCACCAAGCACCCCTAAATGCCTTCCCATCTGGTAGACACGGCTCCTAGGGAAAGCAGGCCAGGCCCCCTCCGATTCATGCTCTCTTGCTCTCAGGACTTCTCCTCCCAGGATGTATCACAGTTTGTAGCTGGTAATTATAATTTTCCATTATTTCTGTTCTCTGTCTCTTCCAAGGAATGGTCACCTCCCTCTGTTTTGCTCACCATGGTACCCCTGGGCACTGGTACAGTTTGGGGCAACTACAGACACTCAATACACACAGAGAGGTGACTGCATAAATGAAGACATAATCATTGATCACCCGTCTGGGATCGGCCAGGTTCTTTCTATCTTGGGCTCTGAGGATACCTGGAGTTCAGAGTCCAGCTCCTGTTAAACAGTGACCCAGGGGAAATTTAGGTATGTGCCCAAATATGTGACACGGCACACAGAGCCAGGGCTGCTGAGATGACCCTAAAGTGACTCTATCGGTTCTGGGGATTACAGTGACTTTCAGGTTACTGACTTCGAAGGTGCCTGTCTGCTGGAGTGGGGGCCGGGGACAGGCGGTGACCCAGTTAAACTGAGATAAACTGTTTTAGCAAATCCAGGGAGGGAGTTGACCACCTAGAGAAGGAAGGCTTTCCGTCAGAAGCTAGGCAGCACTGAACAAACCCATGGAGAGGATTCTGAGAAGACTGCCGATGCGTGGGTGAAAGATCCTTGTTTCCCGCATCTGAAACCCTGAAAAAACAGGAGACGTCTTATCTGCTGGACAGTTAAGACAGGCTCTTTCCCGTCCAGGGAATAATAAAATTGAACAATGACTAACTCATGCCTAATGCTTTATGATCTCAAACCACTTTCACATCCATTATCTCTTTCAAACCCACCCAAGAGCCCGAATTTTGACAGCCAGTTTAAAGATAAGATAAGGAAACTGAGGCTGGAAGGATAATTGGCTCTGGAGGCCAAAACCTTTCTGATGGAGAGGGAGTTTGACATTGCGATGGTCTTCGATGACAAAGGGGATTTTTGTGTTTGGTGCCAGTTGTTTTGGTTGGGTTTTTGAGGGGGAGGGTGGTTATTGCTGCTATCATTTAAACTGGAGGCCAAAAATGGGTGAGTGGGAAAATGAATAACCAAAGGCAAAGCTGAGAGGAAAAAGAGGTTCAGTCAGGATGGAGAGAAACTGGGAAACTGGGGAGTTTGTTCTATGGGGACAGAGGCTGGAATCTGGCCTAAGTAATTAGCCCCAGTTTGTTCTAATTCTAGAAATTCCTCATTTCCAGTTGTCGGCCCTTTAGCAGGAATCACCTGGAAGTGACTCCCTCCCAGAAACAGCCTTGAGTGGTGTCACTCTCGTCACATCAGGGGCAGAGACCCGGTTATGAGAGAGACGGTCCCGTCGAGGTCGGTCCAAGGCCCCCACGGATGTCAACATGCACCTTCAGCATCGGAGAGCTCTGAAAGGCTTCCATCTACTCCGGGCCGCCCCTAGGGAAAATGAGGAAACTGAGGCCCAGAGAGGTGAAGTGACCTGGGCAGCATCAAACCTCAGGTTAGAGGCCAGGACTGACAGAGAAATTTTGATGGGAGTATAGGGCTGCTGGTAACTAACCTGTGGCCCCAAGTGCTTCTCAGCCCGAAGTTGAACAACTTCCTCCAAAGCCGCAGTCCAAGGCCGCTTGCCCGAGTGTCCAGGCCTCTGCTACAGTCTTCCTTCTTGCCTCCAAAAGCAAGCACCTCGGGTAGGCCCTGCACTGTGTCTCCTGTCCACTCAGACCCCTGGGGACGTGTTCAGTGTGATTCCTCTTTCTGCCCGGACCCTTGGAGGTCGATGCTCTGCAGGATTCTGGTCGGCTCTCCTCTTTCTATTTCATGTCCTCTGCCTGAGGGGACACTCTGGGACCCCCACAGTGGGAGTGATCATGCCTGAATAGCGAGCACCCGGATCTTTGCCCTGGGCCAGACGTCTGTCCTGAGCTCCCTACCTGCAGAGCCGGCTGCTTCCTGGACTTCATCACATCAAACACAAGTTCAAAGTTGAATCCTAACCCTATTCCTAAACACTCTAATCTGACTGTTTTCTGTTTTCTCATTCGTAAGTAATAGCCCAACCTTTCACCTGGGTATATAGATCCCCCCAAAAATATCTGGTTTATCCCTTGTGAGTATCCTCTCCTCTACTTACTAAAGTACCTACCCACACCCCCTTAATTGCCTGTCAGTTCATCCTCTCTTCCCCATCATGACCATGTGCTATATAGCTCAGGCCATTGCCACCTCTTGCCTTGGCCTTGGAATAGCCTGGTCCTCAGTTTCTTCACCTCTATCTTGTCCCATCTTCAACACTTGCATTGCCACGTCCCTAGCACATACCCCAAACTTCCAGTGTCCCCCCTTCACTGCAGAACCATGACTAACCTCCTCAGCGTGGCTCCCAGGGTCCTTCATATCTGTGACCCCTGCTGACCTCCCACTGTAATCTGCCAACACTCTGTGCTCCGCCCCACCCCCACCAACCAGCCACCGCAGCTCGCTCATGGCTGCCTCCACTTGCCAGCCCTTGGGTGCTTTTGCTCACACTATTCGCTCTACCTGAAATGCCCCCTGCCCCTCCCTTGCCCCATGACCCCAAATCAGACTGCACCTGGGGTAAACCTACTCATGCTTCAGGGTCCAGTTCACATGGTGCCTCCTTAGCCCTGGGCCAGGGTGGAATTCATTTAGCCGTATTTGTCCTCCCACAGTGCTGATGATGATGATGATGATAATAATAATAATAATAAATCATAGATTTTCACTGCCCATATGTGACAGGCACTGTCCTGGGTATTTGAGGTGCACTACACCATTTAAACTCCAGTGGTAATCCTTGCGGTACTACAATTGCTATGGAACAGGATCAGAGATTTGGTGACTTACCCAAGGGCTCTTAGTGACAAAACCAGAACTCAGAAACAGGGTTCAAATTCCAAAACCTCCACTCTTTATTTCCTTCTTACTGCATTTATTGGGGTGACACTGGTTAACAAAACAACACAGGTTTCAGGAGCACAATCCTACTGCAAAACCCCACAGTCTTTCCAGTCTTGTGCACTGCACCTGAGCCCAGCACGTACGACGTCGCGCTAAATTTGCACAAACCCGCATCTGACTATCTCTGGATTTCAAAACCCCTTGAGGGCAGCTACTGTATTTGATTCTGATTTCCTATCATAATATTCCAAATAGTGCCTAATACCTGGTAGGCATGTAATAAATATGTGGTGAATGAGAGACTGTGAGACTAGGTTTTTTTTTTCCTTAAACCAAATCCAAAAGAATTTGTTGTTTTGTTTAATGAACATCAGTCAATTCCAACTTCAATGTAAGGAGAACTTTTGAAGACACAGGTAGTGTGGGGCTGCTAAAAGTACGGACTTTGAAGTTGAACCTGAGCTCTTTGCTCTACCCCATTCCAGCTGTGTGACTGATAATATTAATGCCTTCATAAGCTCTAAAACCCTGCGCAAACAGAAGCCACTGTTATTAGTAGCACGAACTCCTCCGAACCACACCCAGGCCGTCCCCATGCAGACAGAGGGGGAAAGCAGAGAGAGATAACTGCAGGTCATTGGAGTCTCGCCGGGAAGAGCGGCAAACACCGGGGAGGGACACTCGTCTGCGGATACTGCTGTCCTTTGAGGAGCCGGTTGGACAAAGGGCAGGACAATGAGGACTTGTGGCCTATTTAAGCCAAGAGGAATTGGGGGTGGAGTCAGAGAAGACCAGCATGGTAGGACATTAGAGCAAGGTGATGGCTACTTTTTCCTGCCTGCTCACATTACAGGTGAGGAAATCAAAGCCCAGACAGGAGCAGAGACTTGCCCAAAGTAGCAAAGCTGGTTAGCACTGGCGCTGGGACTAGGTCCTAGCGACATCCATGAAACACCAGGTCAACCATCTCCTCAAGATTAAAATCAGTTTTTAAACCTACTCAATAGGACTTTCTTCCCTCTGTGTCCCACAATGCAGCGTTTATTTAAAGAACGTGCCCGATGAGACCTATTACCCCCCATGCCACTTCCACAGTCTCTGAAGCCCTGTGGGAAGGTGTGGGAGAGGGGCCAGGGTCAGAAAAGGACCAGTGCCCCGCACGCCCCCAGGCTCAGCCCGCTCCTCCCCGCCAGGGTCCCAGAGACAAGCCACCGCCACTCCTGCCCCAAAACTTTTCCAGGGGTGCAACCTCCCCCAGGCTGGGAAAGTCAGGTGAACAGGGCCAGTGAATAGAGCTCAAGTTTGAGAGCAGAAAGACCTGGACTGGCTGCCCCCTTGGAGAACCTCACCATAATCCCGCCCGTCCTTCTCGGTCCCTGACAGTGGCCAGACTACGGTGATCATGCCCTTCCACGCGTGGCTTGAGCATGTACCCCGTGCAGTGACCCTGTGCAGTGACCCTGTGCAGTGACCACGAGTTATGAACTCGTCCTGTCCCACTGTTTGTCCCTGGGGAAGGTCGGTGATAGTGGTGATCGTTTACTGGGCGCTTTTCACATGCCAGGCACCGCAGGAAGCATTCAGTGTGTCTCAGCTCACCCCTCACAATGCTGGGAGGTGGTACTACCATTTACAGGTACTGCTGTTTACAGGTACTGCTGTTTACAGGTACTACTGTTTACAGGTACTGCTGTTTGTTTACAGGAAACTGAGTGGGGCTGCACAGCTGGGAAATGGCAGCTCTGGGATTCGCGCAGGCATGATGCCTTCACCACCTGTACCGTTAGCCTCCTTAGCACCCACTGCCCCTCCTCCATCTGTGCAATAAGGGTAGCAGTTTCTACCCTGCACAGTGATTGCATGGATGAAAGCAGGTCAGAAAGTAGGAGTCCAGCATAATGCCTGCCACAAGTGAGCACTTAAAAAAGTACTCTCACCCTCACCAGTGTGGCTGTTAGTTGGGCATCATCCTGCAAAGCAAAAGGCTGCAGGTTCGATTCCCAGTCAGGGCACATGCCTGGATGGTGGGTTCAGCCATAGTGAGGGCATGTAGGAGAGGCAACTGATTGATGTTCCTCTCTCACATTGATATTTCTTCCTCTCTCTAAAAGTTAATAAGCATGTCTTTGGGTGAGGATTTTAAAAAAAATAAAAATGTTCTCTGTCACCTATGGGACTGAGGCAAATATAAGGAACAAGAAGGAAAGGGACAGGGGTCAAGATCTGGGGTCTGTCCATACTGTCCAGCACCGTGTAGGGGACCACCTAATACAGTGAATGGAAATGTCTCCTTGGACAATTTCAGTCTCACTGTTACCAGGTCAGGCCTCTCAGAAACCACCATCGTCCCTTCTTCACTAGCTCTCATACACACGGACACATCAATATACACATACTGTGGCTCTTCTTTTCCTTCTGCTTCTTTTGCTTCCCTGCATGGAGTAGCCATGGCAACACATCCCGGCCACAATGACGAGGTAGCATAGTTGCCGTTTTCCCCTGCCCCTTGTCTTGCTGATCAAGATGGTCCCTCTAACTCAGAGGTATCACTCAGAGGGTCAGGCTGGCCTTGTCCAGAAGACATTTTCCCGGGCAAGGAAACAATAAGGGAATTGGGTAGAGAAACTCCGCTTAAAAATAGGCAAACAAAACTACTCTCTGTTTAGGATGGTGACAGAGTAAAGGACCCCAGCCCCTGGGTGCGCCAGACAAGCCTTTCTTAGGCACGGGCACCGGTGAAGTTTGGGACAGCAGCCCCTGCGGTGTGCTGTGATAAGGGCGGCTGGCTGCTTCCAGCCTGTTTGACTGGCGGGCCCCCTCCCTGGATGGAAAATTCAAGGTTGGTTCCTATCATTCCGGAGCCACAGACCCCATTCTGTGCACCACCTATCAGATGCCGCACCTCGCAGCTCACATGAGTCCCTCTCGTATGAGACAGGCCACCGACAGCCATTCTCCACAGTCCCCCTGAGCACGAGGGTGCACACACCACGTCTCACACAGCATCTCACGTGGTTGTCCCATCAACCCTTGTTATGACTGCCATTTTTTTGATGCAAGGAAACTGAATCTCTATGAAAACACCAATCAGTTATTGACAACCTCTTCACGATGTAAAGTCTGATTTCTTGCCCTGGCTGGTGTGGCTCAGTGGATAGAACACAGGCCTGGGAACCGAAGGGTTGCTGGTTTGATTCCCAGTCAGGGAACATGCCTGGGTTGTGGGCCAGGTCCCCAGCATGGGGTACATGAGAAGCAACCACACACTGATGTTTCTCTCCCTCTCTTTCTCCCTCCCTGCCCCTCTGAAAATAAATAAATAAATCTTTAAAAAATGTCTGATTTCTTGACTCCCGTGCTACACCTGCTCCTTCCCCAAAGCCACCATTTGCATATTACACCATATCACCGTGGGATAATACTATGCCAGTGGCACTGATTTAGGAAGTGTGTCATTTAGAATATAAGAGGACCTTAAAGGTTATGTAAAGTAATTCTTCATTGTCCTCCATTGTAAGATGAAATTGAACCATACATCATGTATCCACATAGGAATTACACAATATTTACCTACTGGAGTCCAAAAAGGGGCAATGATCTGCCTGAGACAACAGCTAGTCACAGGGTAGGATGAAGACTCCTATCTTAACCTCTTGTAGAGTCTGATGCAACGCACATTTGCTAAACACCCGCTCAGCCAAGCGCTGGAACTACACAGATGCCATAGAACGGACCTTGAAGTGGGTGAGTGTTGCTATGTGAACCCCTGGTCCAGCCTGGGAGCTTCAACCAGCTGAAGGATGAGTAAAAGTGAGTCAGGAAAAATGGGGAGGCAGAGGAGGGGGGAAGAGGCATTCCTGGTAGGGGGGATGGTATGACCACAAGCATGGAGGTCTGAAACAGCTTGGTGTGAACTGGGAACTCTCTGCAGTTCAGGGTTCCTGTGACATGGAGCATGAGTCTGAGGATGGTGGGAAAATAAAAACTATGGCTAAAGTTCTGGGCCATGCAAGGAGGGCCTTGTCATCGGCATTCAGGAATTTAGACTCTGTCACCAAGGTCATTGGGAGCTATTGAAGGGTTTGTGTGGACAGGACTCTTATGTAAAATCATTCCAGGGTTTATACAAAGCCACTGAAGGGGGTTGTATATCATGTAGAGAATAGATCTGAAAAAGAGATCAATTAGAAAATTTGCAATGTCTGTGCTCCAAATTCGTGGTCTCTGTCATGGAAGAATTAGAGATAGAGAGGAAGAAATTGATGCAAGGACTTCTTGGGAGGTGAAACTGGCAGGTCTCAGTGATTGATTGGATACAGAGAGTAAAGAGAGGGGAGGAGTCGGGATAGCCCCAGTGTCCTTTCCATTATGTAACCTCGACTACTGTCTGGAGTATTCCCAGCCTGAGACTAGCGTACCTAAATATCTAACATCATCCTGAGGTTACTTGGAGACCAGAACAAATAGAAAGAATAGTCTTCAACCAGTCACAGGGCTGTGTCCAGTGTGAACCTGCCACCAATCGGTGGGGTGACTTCAATCCTGTTATTTAATGTGGGACCTTTGATTCCTTCATCTGAGGGGGAGAGTTGGTTTGGACCATCCCTCAGGTGGCTTCTAGCCCTATCTATTTTCCTCATGCAATTGTCATGAAGGCCAATTCATTCATTCATTCATTCACTCATTCATGCATACAGCAATACCCACTGAGCACAATCCACGCGCTTAGCCCTGTTCTAGGCTCTGGGGGGTCCAAAGATAAACAAGTGGTAACACTAGCTCTTATGAAAAGAGGATGGGAAGATGCAAATAACAGGCAGTTACAACAAGAATTAAAGAGAATCAGAAAACACTCAGAAAGGCTCTCTGCCTCAGTTGGGAGTAGAGTCGGTCAGGAACTGTTTCCCGGAGAATGAGATACTTACACTGATACTGAAGGTTAAATGGCTGATCTGACAAAAAGAGAGGCGAGCTGTTCCAGGCAACAGTAACAGCACCATGCAAAGGTCGGAAGGTAGAGTGTGTGTGATCAACTCAGAGAACTGAAAATAAGAGCCATATGTGGGAGTGTGTTATAAACAGCAACATACTGTATCATCATCATCATCATCATCATCATCATCATCACGTTCCTAAGGTGGAACCTAGTGAAGCACACACAAGCAGGCTTCACTGGGTTTTCCAATGGCCAGGTGGTCCCAACCCAGAAGATTCTGTACTTCCCTCCTCCAGATTACATTTTCTGGTGGTACAGAAACATATTTTTCACTCACCAATTCATTTTACTCTTCTCCATGACTTCTCCTTTTTTAAAAAAAATATCAGATACATTGTACCATACAGTTTAATCATCCTTTTACATCTTGAGAGCCTCAAGCAATCCTGTGGTGGCAATAAAAAAAAAAAAAAAAGGCACTGTTGCCGCCATTGGACAGGGGAAGGCGGCCAGACACAAAGAGGCCGTGACTCAGCCCACAGTGGAGACACCAAGACCTGAACCCCAGGCCTCCAGCTTCAGTGTCTCGTTTCCAAAACCCAGACAGACCTGCTGACTGCGCTTATCACGGGACCACACCCGCCGGTCTCACAGACCCTCCTGGAAGACTGCACTTGCCAGTCAGCCATCTCTTCTCGTTGATTGCCTTTCGGAGGGTCCGCCTGCTTCTAAATCTCTTCCGTTAAGCCATCCCCCAATCACTTTGGCTCGAAGATAGGATCGGTTTCTGTCTGGGAAGGTTTCCTATAGACAGCAAGTGTTATAATGGGAAGATTTCCCATGTTTAATCAAGGAAGGTGATATTTCCTGGCTCTGAGGTTCTCTGACTTTTTAACCTTCTGCGTAAGTCCTCGCTTGCTTAGAGTTTGGAATACAGCTTCTTATTCGAAGGCCTAACTCCCATGCTGGGTGAAGGAGAACTGGATCTGAGCCTGGAGGACTAGGGTCGCAGGCTTCCTCGTCCCTGTGCCTTGTGACCCTGGAGCAAATCACTCCACCATGGGCACGTCTGGGGCCCGCACGTACTGTGATTTGAATCCTCGCACCGCTTACGATTTGTTCTATAACCATGGGCAAGTTACATGGTTTCTATGAGCCTCAGTTCCTCATCCAGAAAAAGAGAGACACAGCTTGTACCCTTCCAGATAACGTGATGTTGGAACACAGCAACGGCTGAGCTGATGTTTATTAAATGAAGAAAGAGTGTAAAAGAGCTCCCATCCCCCTTCCTTCCCTCCCCACCCACTTTCCTCACCTACGGGCCGGAGATAAAAATCACTCCTTTGCAACTCACTGGGCATCTGAGCAAATCCCATACGGCCGTGTTTGCAAAAGTTCTTATGAACCTTAGGAAACATGGCGATCTCAGGTCTAAGTTACTCTATCTAGGGAACCGTGGCCAACTCTTCAAACATGTATTTATCCTGCTGTACGCGCCCTGCAGGGTGGATATCCTCCTCACTTCCAGCCCCCAGATAAGGAAGCCGGAGTCCAGGAAGTTGTGTCTCTCCCAGTTTCACAAGGTAGTACGTGCTGGAGCAGAGATGGGAGGCCAGGTCAATCTGACTCCAAATCCAATATTCTTCTCACAACAGCCTCTATTCCCACTGAGCCCAGGGGTGGCGATCCTGGTCTTGGGAGCTAGGCCACCCGCAGTCTCACCCGAGGCCCCCTACCGACCAAAGGTGCGTCCCTGGGAGGGAGTGATCTCCTCTAGTCTCCGCTTCCTCATTTGCGGAAAGGACACGTTGGTAGTGTCGAAGTCATGGGTGTGAGACTTTCTATCTCACTTACTTCCAGTTTCTTCAACTCAAAAATGAGGAAATCACAATAGTTATATGCGTCAGCCTGGATACAAGGGGTGCTTAGTCTGGATTCCAGCTCTAAGACCCAGGAGGCTCTTTACCTTGAGACTCATGGGGAGCTCGAGCCTCCAGCCTCGTCTTCTCTGGGGAGCCTCCCAAGACCATTCAGAGGCTGTGTTCAGAGTCTTCGACGTGCACTAGGGCATCAATTACCGCTCATTTCTATGTTGTCGATTAAATTGATTTAAATACCTCTATGCTTTGCTGGCCCTGTGAGACCCAGAGCTTTTTATGCTTTAATAATAACTATTATTTTCTGAGTGCCTTCCACATGCCTGAAACTGGGTACTGAACGTTATAAAGAATGTTTCATTATTCTTGATATCGAAAAGAAAAAAACTGAGGCTCACAGAGGTTAATTTGCCGAGGGGCACACAGCTGTTTGCATGGAAGACACTAAAAAACTATTTGTAGGGGTGAATGAATGAATGAATGAATGGTGTGTCCTCAGAATCACTAATAATTTGAAGAACGAAGCTCTTGTCTTTTACGAGCTGACCCCACAGCCTCTAGAATAGAACCGATTGCGTACTGACGTGAGACGCAGCCTGGACCAGAGTTACGGCTGAGATGTCGGATGAGTTTCTAAAGCGTCTCCCCAGTGGGGATGCATCACGAGTGGCACAGGGGGAGCCCATCGGGCCAGACGTGAAACTTACCATCTGCAAGCGTAGGTAGAGGCAGGGCACTCACAGGCCTGCGGGTTCCCGGTCTGCCACATGGCTGCCTAAGGTTCCATCTCTTGGAGGGCATTCTCTTCTTTCATGAGTCGAAGAGCCAGAGTGGAAATTTATTTGCAAGTTGAAATCTCTCCACCGGTTCCCATTTATTATGAAAGTTGGATGCCCCGGGACCGATTCTCTTTAATACCAATAATCCTCAGTTTTCCACGGCCGTGCTTTTACAAATAAGGTAAAAATCCTCCAAGTTCCATAATTCTTCTCACACTATTTCAGATCTTTTGTTTTCTCTGCTTTTTTTGCACCCTAATGTGGCATCGTGTCAGCAGGGGGAAGGTGAAGGGTGGGGGCCAAAGGCTAGGGATACAGGAGGAACTCGGGGTTCTTATTTCATCCAGGTGTTCCGCAGACATTTAATGAAGGTCCACCTGGTGAGGTAGGAGCCACAGTTACCATATTCTGGAACAGGAAGCTACAGCTCAAAGAGGTCTGTCAAGATGATTAAGATATGGTCCCCAGCCTCAAAGAGCCCCTTTTCAATAGAGGTGACAGACATGGAGGCCACGACCTATGACCCAATGAGAGTGGGTACAAAGTACTCAAGGTGAGGGGAGGATTGAGCAATTATCTTAAGAAGGAAGGCCTCCCTTTGGGCAGTATTTGCAAAAGCAGTGAAGTGATGCCTGACAATGACATTGGACAATGACTTTGTACTGTTCCTCCCCCTTTGCGGTTTTGAGACATGACACGCACCCCGATCCCTTCAGTGCGGGTGTGAGAGAGGCCCAGCACTCGGGCCCTGGCCGTGTGACTGTGGACCAGGAACTGCGGATGAGTGACTGCGGACCGGGGACTGCGCACTCTTCAGCCCCAGGGTTGGCTGGCTTGTGTGTTCACTTTCCATCAGCAGAATAGGAATAAGGACAACTCTAATCCTGTGTAGACTATCGCAACTATTATCACTTCCCCAGCTCCCCGCCACAGATCTCTGTGTGGGGCCCTCATGCCGTAACACACACCGAAACACCGAGTCAGCAGCAGCCGCCCGTGTGTGTGTGTGTGTGTGTGTGTGTAAAGGATTACATCGCTGCTGTTCCCGATGAAAACCTGTCCTTTTTCTGAGTGACTGGATACTCTGTGCTGATTCTTCAGTAAATTACATCTTGCCCCAAAGACTGGTCACCTCCAGAAGGTCCCCTTGTCCCTCTCGCGTGCCTCAGAGGAGCAGAGCACTTCCCCTACCTGAGGGATTTTCAAACTTGACACTCTGGCCATTTTGGATCAGACAGCTCTTTGCCGTTGGGAGCTGCCCTGAGCTTGTGGGATGTCTAGCATCATCCCTCATCTCTAAGTCCTAGATGCCAACACCCACGCCCTAGTTGTAGCAACTGAAATGTCTCCAGAAATTACTAAATGTCCACAGGGCTGGTGGGGGGGGGGGGGCAGGCAAAATCACCATAGTTGAGAATCATATGTGACAACACAACCCTACAAAGCGTGTCAGGCCTGGGTTTCTGCCCAGGTCAGGTCACAGATGAGAAGTAACCTGAGACCCAGAACAGGAAGGATCCCATCCGAACTCACAAAGTAGCATAAGAGCCAAGGGTCCCGACACCGCTTTCCAGAAAACCTCGTGTGCAGAACTGCAGTGTCCCCACGACAGAGATGCAGGCGGGAGTCAGCCCCAGGGACCGGAGACCGAGTCCTCTCTTTCCCAAGCCTGTCTGGGCCTTCCACGCCCCCTCCCCACCCCTGAGCAGCAGCCTGCAGGAATGCCGGCTCCTCACCCTCCCTCTGCCCTGCCCTCACCCCTTCCATCTGCGTCCTGGGAGGGGGTTGGGTGCTCTCTGGGCGCCAGGATAGGCACGGGCCATCGTTGCAGGAAGAGTGACAAGACGACCGTGAGGATAAAGCCTGGACAGCCCTGCCCTAACTTCAAACTTCAGGGGGATGTGCTGTCACCAAAAAGCAAACATGAAAAAAAAAAAACCTAGCAAGATTCCTCCGTTGCCATGTAAGGGAAGGCCTTGGCCGGCTCTGTGCAACCAGGAGAGTTGAGGTGGGGGTAAGAAGCACAGAGAAGAGTATTCTGGTCCGCTTCCTAGTCCCCACCCCTAGACTCCCCCGACTCCCCCTTTGCATCCCTCTTGGAAGGGCCCCTTAGAATGCACCAAAATAACCCCTCCCTCCTCCTTCACCTCCCTGTCCATTTGCCTCAGCTGTCCCCCCTGCAGAAGGCCGGCATGCAGCCTGGTGCACGGGTTAGGGGTGTGTAACATTTTGTCTGAATAGGCCCCTATGTTCCCATAATTTATAGTGGTAAGTAATCTTATTTGCAAAGCAAGCCCTTACAGTTATAAAAAACAAGTTAATTGACTTGCATAAAAATCAAACATGTAAAAGTTTTCCATCTTAACACAAACAGCACACTGAGCCCGTTTGTACAATAGCTATGGTGCAGTGCGGCCCGCGTCTGGGCTGCCTGGGACCCGGCCTCTTTCATAACCCAAAATGGAATCTTAAACCCTGACAAGGCCACATACCGATGGGAGTTACTGAATTTAGAGTCAGTCACTCAACTAATTATACGACGTTTTATTTTTTTCCTTGTGTCAATAAACAAACTTGGGTCTGACTTCTGACACTGAGTCCTAGAAGCCAATTAAGAGGCGTTCCCAATATATTACTGGGTCGACAAACAAGGATGGCTTTTCTTGGAAAAGTGAATATCACGTTTCTTTTAATGAGTGTGAAAATATATGAGTTTCTTAATCACTGGCAACCCCGATGGAGTCCGAGACAGGCAAATCACTGACTCCCCGCTCGGGAGTGAACAGGGGCCAGACTCTTGATGGGGCTTTTATGATGGGATCCTCAGGTGGGAGACAGCTGGGCGGACAGCCTTCAAGAAATGCCATGTTCCGCTGTGACGTGACCGAGAGTCAATGGCGAAGTCTGCTGTGTCGCTCCGACAGAGGCAGGAGAGGGGCCCACGGTGGTGAGAGGCTTCTGCAGAAAGCAAAGAGTGCCCAGGTTGGTGGAGTCGAGCAAAACTCTTAGACGTGCATTGCAGAGCGCTGTTCGCAGTGCCATCCTGATTATCCCCCTCCTCTGCCCTGAGAACCCACTTCACAGGTAGAGAGAAGGGGGGGCACTAATATTTATTAAGTACCCATCATGTGCTGGGCGCCTTTGCTTTCTGCATCTTATTCAACTTTCAGAAGAACCCTACCAGGAAGATAGCATTGTTCTTGTTGTGTAGATGAGAAAACCAAGGCCCAGAGAAGTGGAGTGACTTGGCCAAGGTCACACAGCAGAGCCTATCAGTTCCAACGAGTCCTCTTGCTTTGCGCTGCTCTGGTGGGGCAGGATTAGTCATGACCCGAGCCCTGGGGGACCCAGGGTCAGGCCTGACCTGCGTGTCCACCCTTGCTGGAAACTGGCTCCACCCCTCCACCGCCCAGGACCTAGAAACACAACCAGAGGAAGGCAGTGTGATGTGCTCTGGTAGAGGTATTCACAGAAGAAAGACACCCAATCTATCCAGGTGGTAGGGGTGTGAGGGGGTTGATGGTCAGGAAACACTCCTAAGATCGGGAGACTCTTCCTCTGTGACTTAAAATACCTTGGCACTTTTTAATTTCCTAGCAGACAAGTGAGGAAAGAGCATCCAGGAGGACCAGCCAGCATGCGCAAAGGCGTGAAGGTGTCAGCGCAGAGTGAGCATGGCAGGTAGGGTCCCAACGCTGCTGGGAGGGTGCTCGGGGCAGAGGTCATAGGTGGGACCGGGAGGGCCCCTGAGAGGGAGGGAGCAGGTGAGGAGGACTGAGCCCCTGCTGTTCTCTGAAGCTGCTCATGCCTTGGGCTGGGGCAGTCGGCCACGTCACACCGACCACGTCACACCGACCGCGTCACACCGGAACAGGGAACGCGGAGTGGCGCCTGGTACAGGGGTACAGCCCGGTGCTCTGGTGCGGCACGGGGAAAGGCTCAGGGCCGCGGCTCCGGAGCCAGCCTGCCTGGGCCCGAATGCTGGCTCTGGGCGAGAGACGTAGCCTCTCGGTGCCTCAGCGTCTCCCCTGCAGCGTAGGATAAGAATAGGAATACGTACTCACAGTCGTTTGGTGAGACTTAGGTCAGCTCATTCATGTAAAACAACTAGAACAGCACCATAACGAGGGCCCTAGAAATGTAAGAGGCTGAGGAGCTTTAATTTGGGCCCCTCCGCCTTACAGGCTGTGTCAACCTCAGACAAGCCTCCCCACCTGCCAATCACATGGGATTTGCGGGCTCCGCGCAGACAGTAAGTGCTCAGCCAATACACACTGTCGTCGCTGTTGCCGCTGCCATCATTACCGCTATCTCAGGAACAGACCAGCGATCTCGTGCCCTCCCCAGCAAAGTGAGTCACGGCCACCGTCCTCTGCCCGTGGCACGTCCAGGCAGGCTGACATACCACCCAGGCAGGCAAGACAAATGGACTTGCCACCTACAGGGAGCGCACGCACAGCCGGGGCACGTAGCCCGGCCGGCGGCACAACGGGGTCCCTTCTTTTCGAAGCGGCGGCCTCTCCGCTCTGCGTGTGCTCTGTGCGGAGTGGAGGTCCCCATTATTTATGTTTGGAAAATGCATTCGGGGCAGTTCCCAGAAGCACTTACAGAGCTCTTATTTAATTGCTACTTTATAAACTCGCTGCTCCAAAGAGTGAGGGATTGATGGCCTGGCCTGGCACCTGGAGTGGCCTCGCCGCACCGCGCAGGCTTTTCCGAGAACGGCCTGGGATCCAAACTCCCGGGAGCCCACTGCCCCATGTCGCTCTGGCCTGCAGCCAGCTGCAGAGGGCCCTGTGGGCCTCGTCACCCTAATCCTCAGCTTTAGGATGGCAGCAGCTGCCAGGGTGGTCACACACACGCGTGCACACACACTCACACACACGTGCTCGAAGTGCCTTCATCAGCTCAGGGCTAAGGGTTTGGGGACGTGCTGGGTAGGACGGGCCCTGTTACTCCCCAGTCACCCTCTCCTTGCCACGGACCTGCAAAATCCAGCCCTGAGGATGTGTCAGGTCCCTCATATGGACGGGGGGACACGGCTAGGGCCCTTGCAAGCCTATCTCTCACTTGCCTCATTGTCACCCACCAGGTAGGGCAGGCCCAGGCTTGTATCCCAGGCTCCCCATTTCACAGCTATTTAACCCCCCCCAGCCTCAGTTTCCTCTCCGCATAGTGCAGTTTATGGGCCCTACTCCCCAGCATCGTTGAAAGATTGGAAGTAAGTGATGGCGCCTCTCCTGACACGTAGATGCAGAAGATGGATAAGGGTCATTTACTGGAGTTCTGCCGCCGCAGAAATAAAGGATGAAGTGTCTCTCAGGAGGTCTTCCTGGATTCCTCACGTCAAAACGTTCCTCCCGGGTGAAGTGGAGACCTTCACACTGGCCCCTTCTGTCGTGCAGCGACTTCACCCAGCCCCACACTGCAGCGCTCCGTGAGCTCAGAGAAGCACTTCACCACTGTCTCCGATGACCTGCCCGCACTGCTACCCACCAGGGTGGGATGATGCGCCTCGGGTTCTAGAGGAGAAACTGAGGCTCGTCTCAGAACCCAGGCAGAGCGACCAAGTAACCGTTCACGTGTTGCTGTCCCCAGACCTCACACCCTTTCCTCCACAACACACCCAGTCTGCCCCCGCTAGCTCTGGGCCCGTTTGTGCTCCCAAGACGGGGCTCCCAACAATCTCGCATGCACATCCTCATGCAGCCGCTCCCGCACAAATAGGGCAGACATACATAACTGGCAGGGCGTGGTGGAAATGACTGCCGACGCAAGGTCCCGAAACACATTGCCACTTCCACCTTGCTCTCTCCCACCAGTCCCCCTGGAGGCAGCCAGTCGCCATGCCATGGAGACACTCAGGCAGCCCTACGGAGAGGGCCTGGTGGTGAAGAGCTGAGGCCCTCTGCCAAAAGCCAGCAGGGCGCGCCAGCCGGATGAGTATGCCACCTTGGAATCAGAGTCCCCAGCCCCAACCAAGCCTTCTGCCTCATCCTGTGCTAACGCCACCCCTCTGAGCCACTCCCAAACTCCTGACCCACCGAAACTGTGAGATAATAGATGCCTGCTGTTTCAGGCTGCTAATGTTGGGGTAATTTGTTACACAGCGACAGATAACTAACACACCGTCCTTGACGCCCCAGCCCCAGCGGCACCTTAACTCTTCCCTTCCCTGCCCTCCGCCGCCGCACCCAACACGCGCACCTATTTCAGACAAGGCCGGGACCACGGTTGTTGTACACAGCTGTGCCTCTTTTGTAGACGTTTAGTCTACCATTTGTCTTCAGAGTGAGCATGTACGCGTGCGTGTGTGCACACGCACTCCCCAGAGACAGGCTGTGTCACCCAGACTGGGCAGCCTCTTCAAATGGGGATCCTCATAAACAAGCTTTTAAAAGCACAGATGGCTAGTGCTCCTAGTGTTTCAAGAGTAAGACTTCTTGGTCTTTCGGTTCACTTTTCATCTCTCCTGCCCGTGCCCTCTGCTCAGACCCTGGTTTCCCACCTGGGCTATAGCAATAGCCTCCTAACTAGTTTCCTCACTTCTCCTGTGCCCCTCTCGGCTTCCTCACACTACTACCATGCAAACACAACCCCGTTGTCTTTAGAAAAACTACCTGCTTACAGCGCTTTGCCACATTTCCATTGCCTCACAGGGGAAAGCCAAGCTCCACAGTGTGCCCAAAGGGCCCTCCCTATCGGCTCTTACTCTCCATTCCTCCCGGTTGATAGGTGCCCGACATTCTTGCCTCTGTGCCTGGGCACTCACTGTGCCTCCTCTCTGGAAGCTTTTCCCTGCCTTGTCCAGCTGGTATACCAACTCCTCTTCATCCTTCAAAACCCAGCTCAGTCATTGCCGTCTTGAACTCTTCCTTCGCATCTCCAGGCCGAGTCAGGTCCCCTCTGTGTCCCTGGCTAGATCTTTCCGATAGCACTGAGTATACTGTTAGAATTCTATACTCATCCGCTAGCTGGGGGCGCTTAGAATTTTATTCATTTTAATTCTCATGACATCTACTTCAAGGGCTTGGTATGTAATAGCTGCTCAAGGAAACCTTATTGAATCAGGGGT
Organism: Phyllostomus discolor; assembly: GCF_004126475.2. Lineage (NCBI taxonomy): Eukaryota > Metazoa > Chordata > Mammalia > Chiroptera > Phyllostomidae > Phyllostomus > Phyllostomus discolor. Next base: position 97,128,786 of record NC_040910.2, on the reverse strand, counting down.
GAAGGAGGCAATGTTCATTCTGTGAGCTGGAGTATGTGAAACTCGATGGCGTGGTGTTAGGAAAGAAAGCACACCATGAATGCCCAGGTTGGTGCCTTTTTGTCCTTTCCCCAGCATGCAGAGCGTTGGGCCTTATTTGTTTCACCACAGGCCTCCAGCTCCATCACACACTCCCAGGAATTCACAGGATGGTCTGAATTTTTGCTTACTTAGTTTAAACTGTCCCTGAACTCTGTGGGCTGTTGATCCCCCATAGCCACCATCCCTGCCAGGTCTCCTGGAATCTTTGTATTTTTCTTTTGTAACCACCCCCCACAATGGGTTTCATAAGGTCATTTAGCATTTACCTGTCCTGTCTTCCATTCATAAAATCTCACAGACTTTATTCATTCATTCATTCATTCATTCACTATCAGCACAGGAATTAGAGCTTGAGCTCTGACGCCCAACTGCCAGGTTCACATCCTGGCAAGCTCTGTGACCTTGGGCGTGTGATTTCTCTGTGCCCTTCACTGCCACATCTGTGAAGTGGGGACATAACAGGACCCCTGCCCCGGGGGCTCTGTAAGGATTCTGGAAGATACTAATGATACAGAGCAAGAGCTCAATGAATTTTTGGTGTTTGTTCGTTCAACGAACATTTAGTTAGTGCCTGTCGGGGCCAGGCACAGTTAGATGCTGAGGAGAACGAGACAAGCTGCCAGCATACTGGAGTTCACAGGTCAGTGGGAGAGACAGGGAAAGACACATGCGCACAATTACAAACAATGCTGTGTAAGTGCTACAGCGGAAGCAGGCCCTGAGCGGTTCACTGAGAGCAGAGAGAAAGGAGCAAATATGTTTGTTAATGGGGGAGTCAAAAATGCATCGCTGAAGACGTAGCAGCTGATCAGCTGCACAAGCAGGGACCTCCCTGGGCAAAGGGACCAGCGTGAGTAAAAGACAAAGGGCTCAGACAGTGAGGGGGATGCTTGGGAAACTCAACAGTCCATAGGGACTGAAACGCCAGGGAGGTGCTATTTGCTCCATCCACGGATGAACTAACTGAGCTGTGAGTGTTTGTGGGACACACGGTAAATGAGAATGGAGGGACGGCTGCAAACAGCCTGCAGATTCAGTGGGCCTTAGAAGGTGAGACGCTCCCAGCAGAGGCACTAAGAGAAACAGAAGCATTTGAGGGCCTGCCACCCTTATTATTTGCATTTAAGAAAGCTCACTCCAACTGTGATGAGTTCAGTGGCTACTACAGAAGCCCAGGCAAGGTGAGATAAACTAATCGGGTAGAAGGGGGGACAAACTCAAAAGACGTTTAGAGCAGAAGTTGGCATGCTTTATCTGGAAAAGGCCAGAGAGTAAATAGCTCAGGTTTTGTGGGCCATACGATCTGCCGCAACTACTACAGTTGCAAAAGCAGCCATAGACAGTCTGCAAATGAGCGTGGCTGTGTTCCAATAAAACTTTATTACAAAGGGAGGTTGCAGGCCAGACGTGACTCATGCACCAGAGCTTGCCAACGCCTGAGTTAGAAGGTAGGTGGACAGAAAATGGACATCCAGAAATGTAGGGAAAGTGTGAGAGGTGGAGGAAGGAGGAAAATTTCAAGACTCTCCAGCGGCCATCAGGTCCAGCACTCTGCCTCTTTGCCAAGGTGGTCTATTAACTATTCCACATTTGCTCCGAAAATACAAAAAAATTGAGATACAACAATCTTCTCTGCATTCAAGAAGTTGATCCTTACAGCTATCACTGTCACCTCCTAATGTCCCATAGGACTCCTGTGATCCTGCACTGACCCTTGGAGAGGTTGGAGAGCAATGATGAAATTGTAACCCATGGTATGGCCTTTCAGAGTGCCTGGCTCCCCCGTCCCAGGCCACCCCACCCCTCCAGCCTATAGGAAAACCAGGGCAACCACTGCCCGGTAGAGTTTTGCAGCAGGGAGAGGGCTGACCCAGAAGACTGTCCACGCGCTTCTGCCAGCCTGTCTAGATCGAGTTAGTAAACTGACTGCTGGAAAACGGAGCATCCGTCTAATGTGAGAAAATCATAAGTAGCAAGAAATTTGCCAGTTTAAAGAAATGTTGCAGATAATTCTAATGTGAAGTGTCCACCATCATACCCTTCTGCCCTGTTGGTGGGAGCATGAATCGGTGCAAAACTGAAGGTGCTTTGGTTACACCTTTCAGAATTTAAAATACCCCTTTTCTCAGCATTTCACTTCTAGGAATCTATCACCCGGAACTACTTACAAGTATCTAAGTCCTAGGTTACCTATCACACAGCATTCGTTGTGTTGCGGACTGCATGTGCGTGTCTCCCCCAGACTTCTATGCTGAAGTCCTAACCAACAATGTGTTAGTATTTGAAGGTGGGGCCTTTGGGAGGTAATTAGGTTTAGAGGAGATGACGGTAGGGCCTTTGTGATGGAATGAGTGCTCCTATAAGTAAAGAAAAAGCAATGAGAGACCTTGCTCTCTCCGCGGACACACACCAAGGAAAGCCAAGCGAGCAAACGGGAAGGAGGCAGCTGCCTACAAGCCAGGAAGACAGCCCTCACCACGTACCAAATCTGCCTGCACCCTGATTGATCTTGGACTTCCCAGCCTCCACACCTGTGAGGAAGTAAATGACCTCCGTCAGCCGCTCCATCTATGGTGTGATGTTATAGAAGCCCAAACTGACTAAGACACATTGTCGTAGCAAACTTGAAATTTACTAGGGAAATGGCTGGACTATAGTTCATTTATAGTACAGAATACTATACAACTGTTAAAAGTCTGAGATAAGTTTATAGGAATTGATACAAATGGGTCCTTATCCGTTGGTAAATAAAAGTCACAATAAAATATGTTATTTCAGCTTTAAAAAAACTAGATAAGCCCCTTCATAAATATATGAAATGCATATCAGGGCCAGGGCTAGAGTGACTCAAGTGAGATTTGCAGGGAGCAAAGTTTAAGGAGGCACTCCCTCCAGGTTCATAGAAGTGTTGACCTTGTACTTGCAGAAACCCGAGAGTGAGTGCCTCCTTAAATTTTGCACCCCATGCACCTGTTTGCCTCCCCCTAGTACCAACCTCTATGCACAGAAAAAAGTTTTGGGTTAATACACATGTTCTCTCTGGGGAGAAATATTGAAGGGATGGCAGCAAGAAATCTTTATTTTTTACCTCATACCTTTTCAGAGTATCCAATTTCTTCTACAAAAACACATTAATTAAATGGGTTGACAAAGTAGAACTTCCCTTATAAATCTTCCTTTGCCTCATCAATAAATCTAGAGTTGCATAAGCTGAGTGCTTTTTAAATGTGCATCTGCATGTTACTCTAATATCAGCTACCATTTACTTATCAAGTGCAAATGCACATGGTGCTTTTATTATATGAGGTTGGGTTACCAGAGCCACACATAACAGCAGCTTAACCAAATAGGAGCTTCTGTTTCTCATATAGCAAGAAGTCTGGTAGCATGTCAATTAAATTTGTTACCAGCCAACATAAAAAATCATCACCCGCACTCCCAGCAAATCACTGATCTTACAGAAAGCACAGGCAAAGGGTTGTATAAAAAACATTAAAAAAAACTGAATTTGAGCCCCAGCTCACACCAGTTAGAGTTCTGAAATCCAGATAGAGTTCTAAATCACTCCTCAGATCTGCACCTCAAATCCTCCATCAACAAAATGGGAATTATAATGTCTGCCTCAAAGGTTTGCTGGAGGTCCTGGCTGGCGTAGCTCAGTGGATTGAGCGTGGGCTGCAAACCAAAGTGTCGCAGGTTCGATTCCCAGTCAGGGTACATGCCTGGGTTGCAGGCCATGACCCCCAGCAACCGCACATTGATGTTTCTCTCTCTCTCTTTCTCTCTCCCTTCCCTCTCTAAAAATAAATAAATAAAATCCTTTTAAAAAAGGTTTACTGGAAAAGATTCAACAAAATAGTACAATTGCAATGACCGGATACTCCCCTGACGTTAGCCTTCTCCATTCTTGAGTACCCCCGAGACTTCATCAGAATGTCTGGTAAATCAAGCCCCAGTTCTGCATTGGTGGGTATCATCACCTCAGAGCAGTTCTGCCTGGCTTCCTCGTGGGTTATCAGTTGGCAGAAACCCTCAACGTTACGGCCGTGCCAGCCCCAGAATACGGCAGACTGGATCACGTTTTCATAAGGGAGTCCAGATGTCAAGCCTTGGAAAACAAAGAATACCACGCATCTCTTTGGATTACCTGGTACTTTGATCCAATTACTGTTTGGGGAGACTCCACCCTCGCCCTCTCTTCATTCGTTTTATAAACCTGCAGCAGGAGTCTCTCTCCTTCGGTAGAGTCCTGACCAGTGGAGAAAGCCCCGCAGGCAGACCTTGAACCAGCAGAGTGTGTTTGGGGCTGTGGGAACGCTACGTCTGGAGCGGGGGTTTCAGCTAAGTTCCGGGTCGGTTTTGTGGACTGACTTATGTTCCAGGTACCAATGAAAACCAACGAGTCAGAGCTGGGCCCTCCAGTGCCTACAGTCTCTTGAACAAGAGATGTGTAATGTGTGAGCAGAGGTGTAAATGCACTTGTTTGCCACCCCTTTCCTGAGAGAGGAATTGGTGCGGGGGCGGGGTAGCAGGATTTAATGTACTGTGGCCAGAATGGGATAGAGAGGAACGGCCTCACAGGCTGAGACCAAAGAGCAGCTCGGATTGGTTTATTGATGATGACCCAGGCCTTAGTGCATGTGGGCGAGGGGCGGGGACTCAGTCTCCATGCCACCGCTCTTGTTGATCGCATCCTGATTGTCCATCTGGGAAACAGGTGAGCGTCCCAACAATTACTATGAATGAGATGCTGACTCCCTCAGCCCAGCAGTGACTTTCCGCCATAAGTGGCCTTATCCTTTCGCCCCATTATGTTTTATAAATATCACTTGTTTATGTGTTGAGATGTGAAAAAAGTTGAGAAACCATGCAACTGACCCTTGGGGGACTGTTGGTGGCCGTGTCCTCCCCTCCCCTGGTCAACAAAGAGGAACAGGACCCTCCCCTCCAATCCCTAAACTCTTCCTCCAAAGTCCTCTCAGGTCAGGAGACTGGATTGGAGGCAGCCGTGAACCCCAGCCAGCTCCTCGGAGGTGTGCCGGGGGTGGCAGGTTGGCTGCTGGGCACTGGGGAAGGTAGGAGCAGGGCCAATAAGGGGCGGGGGGAACAGGACTGCATTTCTGGGGCCGGGGCGATGCCACACATCGAGCAGATTCCAGCAAAAGATCTTAAGAAGCTCTGCCCTTCTGGGTGGGAGGGGGGCTTTTTTTTTCACCAGGTGACGTCTGCTCTCGGTTCAGCAAGGAGTTCCCACCCACCCATCCTTGGAGAGGCCACGGGGCTCCGAGCAACGAGGGCCAGGCCACGTCAGGGTGATATAAGGAGATGAGCAATATAGCTGGTATTTACTATTGAAAACACATAAGGGCAAATATTTGGCCAAGTGTTTATTTGCTAGTGGAACTTTTTAAATGGTTGAATGGAGCCCAAGTGTCAGCATGGGGAGTTTGATTAAAAACAAACTGGGTAAGTGTTTCTCCACAGTTGTGAATTTGGAGAGTTTCTGTTTCTCTGGCTCTGGAATGCCCAGCGGGCTCCATCCCTCGTCTCCAGACAGCGGGCAGGGAGCCCCGGCCCAGTGGCCCTTCCTGCCCCTACAGGCAGTGACGTCAGGGCCTCCTGTCCCCTCCCCTCCTCAGAACTGTGTCCCTGCAGCAGAGCAGAGCTGGGGGTGACAGGAGCAGCCTCTGGGAGCGATCCGTTCCTGAAGCCTGACCTCCTTGCGGAGGAGCCGTTTCATGAGGAAGGCTGCGAGCACCTCTCTGGTGGTGGCTAAGTGTTCGCAGATCTCTCTCTCTCTCTCTCTCTCTCTCTCTCTCTCTCTGTCCTCTCTCCGTGTGAGGCTCAGTGCCCTGGAGATGTGTGTCTCTTGCTCTTGCGTCTGAACTGCTGGGGGCGGGGAAGCGTGGGACTTGGCTTTGACGATGCATCTCCAGAATGCACACCTTCCCTTCCGCAAAGAGAAACTCGGGTATCTCCTGAGTTTTTCCTCTGTGCTGGGCTCCACCTCAGGCTCTTCCTCCATTCCTCACCTCTTTCACCCTATGGCAGAGGAGACTTCTCACCCCCATCTTATAGATGAGTAAGCTGAGGCTCAGAGGCCTGCCATGTTTTGCCAGAAGCCACATAGTTACGTGGCAGGACAAGATGTAAGCCTAGATGTGTCAAATTCTTAAAAACCACATTGTTACTTCCCTCTGCTCATATCTTCTCACTTTACCTTATGGACGCTGTGCTTTTTAAAAGATTTTTAAAATTTATTTTTAGAGAGAGGGAGAGGGAGGGAGAAAGATGGGGAGAGAAAACATCCATCAGTTGCCTCTCACATACCCCCAAGAACCTGACCCACAACCCAGGCAGGTACCCTGACCAGGAATCAAACCAGTGACCTTTTGGTTCACAGGCTGACACTCAATCCACTGAGCTGCACCAGCCAGGGCTCTAAATTCTCGGTTCTTAGCAGGGATGATCATCCATGGCATGGGAAGAGAAAACCCCATCCTAAAAGGCCGGTCCCCCAAACAGCAGGCTCCAAAAGCCCAGGACACTTCCCAGGCACAATGAGGAATCAGGCCACTACTGTAATCACCTCCTCAAATTCATTCAGCTCGAGAGAATAGGGGAGGAGGGACGTTAGGCCCCCAGAAATTTGCCGTTACCCCCTGGAAACATTCCTCCCTCTCTCCTTCCCTCCCACACTCCCATCTGTGTTTCAGAGGACGGAGATCTAGGTGCAAATCTTGCTAAGCATGTGACTGGCAGCAATGATGTGCCCTCTCAGAGCCTCAGTGGCCCCATCTGTAAGATGGGGGCAATCGTGCCTCCACACAGCATAGCTGAATGCTGAATAAAAGGACGCCTACCAAGACAGTGATGGGCACTAACTAGTCATCCAGAAAAGTATTACACTCCCCCATTCCCCAGCACGCATACACACACACACACACACACACACACACACTCCCACTGAATCCCACAGGTGAAGGCCCTGAGTCCTGAAAGGGAGAGAAGTGTCCAGCCTCTGGCCTAAGGCAGCTCCCCACCCCCACCCAACTGATTGAATAGTCAAAGCTAGTCCTTTACCCCTCACAACTCGGTAAATTGCAAGCAAACAAGACTGCTCATGATAGGCGGCCCTGGAGTTTGGCCAGATTCCTGAGGGTGAGAAAAAATATCACACTAAATCTCCAGGAGACAGTCCCCAGAGAGAAACTGTTCTCACCAAAGGGATGCCTGCTTGCACTGTACTGCGGGTCTGAGCTGAGCCCCGGGGTGGAAAACCCCTTCGGGGTGAGAATGCTCAGCTCTCCGGACCTCAGCTCCTCCCCCAAGGCCTTGTAGGTGCCAAGGAGGCGTGGCTGTCCCTCGTCTCACAGAAGGTGAAACTGAGGCTCCAGGAAGGATGAGCAACCGATCCAGGGTCACGCGGCCGCGTAGGATACATTCTCCCTCCCCCGAGGCCCGGGCAATCCCACATTTCCAGGACAGGGAGTTTGAGAAAGCGTACTGGATGTTGCAAAATAACGTTATACTCAGAAAAAAAGAGGAATAGGTTTTGTTTTAATTATACAAATTACTAAAAGTTAGACAAATGTTCAGTTGGGCATGAGTTAAAAGAAAATTAAGAAATATCCCCTTAGACGGTGAGAGTGAGCAATCCAACCGGAATCATGGAAAAACCACTCTCTTTTTTTATGAAAAGAAGGCTTCCCCACCCTCTTCTCTTCTTTCCCTGCCCCTCCCTCACACACACCAAATTGTTTCAAATGGGGGTGGGAGGGTGGGGTGAATAAAACTCATCATCGAACTAATGGCTCACACTTGTTTTTTCTTCTAAGACTCTTCTCCTAGTTGAGCATCAGTACATTCGTGTATGGTATTGTAGGTTTTATTTTCCACGTGAAGAAGAAACAGAGAGGTAAGGTAATTTTCCCAGGGTCACACAGCAACTTAGTATCAGAAAGAAGATACTAGCCCAAGTAATCTCTAACATTTCCCCTGCACATTTTGCTGCCTACACTTGAACCTCCCACAGGCAGCTCTGGCCAGACTTTGATTCCCAGACCTGGATCTCCCACTCTCTTAGCAAAAGGACATATTCAGAAGTGTAATTACACTGGTTTAATAGACATATGTGTGTGTATGTGTATAAGTCATGTTTGTATGCATGTGTAATATATACACACATAATACATAGTGAAGTCATCTTACATCAGGTATGCATGTCTACATATATTTATATACACGTGTGTGTGTGTATATAAAAGACAACTCTTTCAAAATGCACGAGGAGAGTAGGAGGAATAGGGTGTGAAGAAGGAAAAGTAGGAGAGTCCGAGGAATCCAAAGAGAAGCGGGGGCGGGGGGGGGGTGAGAGAGCAGGTGGAGGAACCACCAGAGGAAGGAATGGAGAGCAGAGGTGAAGACATGCCTTCTCAGCAAAGTAAGCGGCCGCACCACTCTGAGGCCGTCCACTTGCCAGGGATTCTCAGGAAGCTCCTCGGCCCAAGAAGGGTGTGTTTAGCCAGGGAGGGCCCCTCAGAGCCTGCCTTCTCGCAGTGGCCACACTCGGAGACACTCACGTGTGCCTGCCGGAGGGGACGTGGAAAGGCAGGGCAGGCGTGGGGCTGAGGGAGGGAGGGGTGTGCCGGGGCCAGGCCTGGGCAACTTCCTGCTCCCAGCCTCCTTCCTGAAGCTGCTCAGGGGACCCTCTGACCCTGGCCCCTGATGGCCTCGTGTGCAGGTGTCCACGCATCATCAGATTCTCCTTGGAGTCCGGCCCGAGTCGGCCCCCTCCCCCTCGTTTGCATGGCCATGCAGACCGCAGCCTCATTGTGTCTCGGTTTCCTCGTCTGCAGACCGGCACCGTGCAAGTGCCCACCTCATCAGTGGTCATAGGGCCTAAATGACTCTGCAGACACGTCGTGGGCCTGAGTCAGCCTCAACGGCTCCTGGCCGCGGCTGTTCTCACTGTGACCTAGGCTGGGCTGCCTCCTCTGGCTCACACAGCTACGGCTTTTATTCTGGAACGAGACTCCTGGATCATCAATCTGAGGGCTGGCTGCACCCTGATGACATGATGTCTTAAATTCAGGGAAAACAAAAGTGGGGTTTCTGGCATTTGGTGAATGACTCGGGGGAGAGGAATTGTATCCATTCGGATGACATTTGCTCCGTCCCTGCTCTGTGCATGGCCACATCCATGTGCTTGGCTGTGCCATTACCCCTAAGGGACAAAACAGATACACTCGACATTCCTGCCCAAACGGTTCCTCTTTGTTCTTCTTTTTGAAAAAGGAAATTTGTTTACGTGTCTGCCTGTCTTTCTAGATAAACTGTCAGCTTCTTGAGAAGAGGGGCTCTGCCTTGCTCCCTTTTACCTCCACAGTGCGAGGCACAAAGTAGATGCTTAATAAATATCCCAGAAATAAGCCACCAGCCATGACATGACGGAAGTCCCAAGGATGGGCCCCTGAGTGCCAATGGCGAGGGAGCCCCCGTCATCATCAGAAGTCAGTGGCACCTTGGGATATGGAGGCCATGACGTGGGAACTGGGCTCTGAGCCACTGTGACCTCAGGCAAGTGGCTCAGGATATCTGAGTCTGTTTCCTTATCTTTCAAATGAAAATGTGCTCCCACCTCTTGAGCTGTGGGAAGGATTCTCCCTCTCACGGGAGAATGAGAGGGTGGCATTCGGCTGGTGGAATGGCCCAAGCACCCCCCTTCTCTGTCCCCTTTCTCTGGACAAGAGGACAGAAGCCAACCTCTTTGTCTGCTCTAGTTCTACAAGAAACTCATCGAGATAGAAGGATCCAGGTCCGCCCTGGCTGGGCGGCTGCATTGGATGGAGTGCCACCCCACACAACGAAAGGTTGCAGGTTCAATCCCCAGTCTGGGTGTGTGCAGGAGGCAACCTGTCAGTGTTTCCCTCACATTGATCTCTCTGTCTCTCTAAAATCAATAAACGTATCCCTGGGTGAGGATTAAAAAAGAAGAAGAACCCACGGGACCCAGGGACCCATCCTACAGGAAATAAACCCGCTCTGAATTCTTTGGGAACGCTTTGGGAATATGTTGTTTTAGTTCAATGGCATTTTCATAAGTTAATAGTAGTATTATGGTGTTTGCTTTATGCACGAACTACATCTCATTTACTCTTTGTGCCAGCTCTGTGGAGTAGGTGTCCATAACCCCATTTCACAGATGAGAAGATGAAGCTCTTCAGTGCTCACCCAGATCTGCCTGGTTCGTGGGGAAGGAGCCAGGGTTTGAGCCGCCCCCGTGGATCTGATTCTAAAGTACACTCTCTTTCTCCCCCACCCCACGGCGTCTGTCCCCACACATCTAAGCAACTTCACTCTCATCGGAAGCTGCAGCCAGAAGGTAAAGGAATGGAAGTGAGGGTTTGGGTGGGGAAAAGGAGGCTGAGAATCCCTCTTTCTTTTCCAATTCACTTTCCACCGCCTATCACACCCGAAGCACACAAAGGCCTCAGCCCGATCCCTAAGTATTTACAACGTAACAGAACTCCAGATTAAATTAATATCCACGTCCAAATAGTAGCTACAATGGAGCAATTGCCAAGTTTCTGCCCTCATGAGAAAGGGGAGAAAGCAAACGGTTAGCCAGGACCTTCGATCTGGAGCCCTGAAATCAGACCCCGCCAGGGTGGGGCCGTGCTGGGGAGCTCGAGCACAATCAAATCTTTTCATGTTCCTACTGCAGCCTGCTCCTTTCTCACTGGGCTCCCGCCTCACGGCTCCCCTCCAGCGACAATGAATTGGTACCAAAGTGATCTGGGCTGTTTTGACACTAAGCATCAATTCCACAGCCTCAGTTTTGGTCGACAAATCAATTATTCTAGCTCATTACAGGGCTGGAGCGAGTTTTCCCATCAGAAGGGGAACTTTCATTCACTCTGCTTTTCATTGGCTCAGGAAGGAAAGACAAAGAGAGGAAGGCAGGAGGGAGCTATGCTGGAGTCATTAGAGAATGGCCACAAGTTTCCTCCCTGGGCCGCGACCCAGAGGGATGGAATGTCACTGAGCCAAGCGTGCACAGTGCCAGCAGCAGGCCTCGGGCTTCCGGAGAGCAGCCCGATGGTCTGCATCGTCCCCCATCTCAGAGGCACCAAGAGGTGTCCCCACCAAGGCGTTAGACTGCGGGGAGAGAGGAGCAGGCTGGGTTTGCAGGAGGTGAAGCCAAGTGGCAGGTAACAGGAAGTGGGGTAAAAGTGTCACTAGCTCTCTAGTCCTTCTCCTGCATTGAGACAATCTCCCCCAGACATTATATGCACACCTTTGGAGACTGCCCCTACTATGTGCTGAGACCCAAGGTAGGTGCACTGTGTTTTTTTCCCAGGCCTACCTTGATGGCCTAATGCAACAAAAGCAGCCAGCCATTGATTCCCATCTGGGGCCCCTTTAAGAGGACCCCCTGAGAAAAATGACTGTGGCCTCAGTGCCAAAGAAAGCTGCTTTCCTGAGAAACCATGCTTGAAATAAATAGCACAAATCTTATAAATGATGCCTTCTGCTTTGCTTTGCCCCAGCAGAAGCTCAGAGACAAATGTACTAACCACCTTGAACAACCGACTTCAATAAGACTCCGTGCTGTGCAGGTGTGCGTACCACCTCTGCCCTGGCTTCCTATTTCTGTCCAACTCTGACGATCTTTCTTGCTATGATTCCTTGAAGGTACTGAATCTCTTTTAGGAAGATGTCCTCCCTTTTCTGGAAAGAAAAGAAGTGTATGGGACCTCATAAACCCCTCATTAAATAAATGAACAAAGTGCAAAATTTGGTTTCATCTTTACAGAAGCTTGTTGGGATAGTGACCATGGTCCTCATACTCCGGGCGATAACATTCAGGCACAGAGAGCCTAAGTAACTTACCTGAAGTCACACAGCTATGGAGGGGCACAGTCAGGGCGCGCTAGCCCAGGTCTGCCTGACTTTAAAGCCGGAGCCCTTCCCACTGCCTAGTGCTGCCAGGTCTTCCCCACACCCATGAAGCTTCCCCTGGTCTCCTGGTCCAGGGGCTTTCAAGGTCTCTAGCCCTTCCAGAGTCCCGAAGTCCACAAAACCAGTCACCGTCCCCATCCTCTCCCTGTTGACACAGGAGAGGAGAAGAGGGCACAGGTGCAGCTCCGTCTTCACGTCCTCCCAAGCTCCGGCCTAGCCAGTCCTGAGTCAGCATTTTGAGGGCTCTGTGCCCTCATTCTGGAGCCGAGTGCGCTGGGAGGGAAGCCTCATGCCTGTGTTTCTTATTTGCCTGCATCCCCCTGGTCTCCATAGAGCCATTCCAAGTCCGAAAAGCCCTAGGAGAGTTTCTGGTTTTTAATACTCCCTTCCCCTTCCTCTCCTCTCCCCTCCCCTCCCCTCCTTTCCCCTCCCCTCTCCTTACCTCCCCCCTCATCTTTTCTCTTTGAATCAGAGTACTAGGCTGCCAAGTGAAAATGTAACTCAGCTGCAAAGGGCTCAGCAGAGGCCAGAAGCTCACAAGGCATGATCGCCAGGATATGCCCGCTCTGTCCGCAGGACTCCCGCTGGGCACAGCTCTTCGTGTGCCAGGAGGGCAGTGCTGTGGCGGGGGCAGGCGGTGGGTCTGGGTATTTTTAGCTGACAGGCATAGGGCCTGACCACCTAGAGGTTAGGAGTGTTTTTTCCACTTTATACGTGAGGAGATGAGGCTCTGAGAATCAAGAAGATTCTTTCATTTATTTGCTGCCTACTGTGTGCTGAACGCCTTCTATCTGATCTCACTGTGCTCTCCACAGCCTAGGAAGGTGGGTGGGAAGTGGGCACCCTGAGGCCCTTTCACCTCACGGGGCATCTTCCCTTCACCACACAGCTCGTAAGAAGTAAAGTCAGAACTCAAGCCCAGGACCCTGTGATTCCGAAGCCACTTGTTGCCACCATGCAGAAGGACCTCCAGCGGGACTAGCAGAGAAGTGGGTACACACCCTTGACACCACCCAGCTCCTCCCTGAGCCCCGTCAGCAAGCAACAGACGGCCAAGCAGAGCCTGTTGTCTGCAGACTTCTCAGTTGAGTGATCTGGGCAGGTGGGCTTATTCAGAAAGGCTTTCTCAAGGGGGTGAGTCCCGCGCTCGCCTGCGGAGGGCAGGGAGTGGCAGCAGCTGGAGGCAGACGTCTGCAGGCAGCAGTGCTCCCGGAGCCCCGCCTCCCCACCGAGACCGGCTCCATGCTCTGCCGCCACAGCGCAAGATGAAAATGTGGGTCCTGTGTTCCAGAATTACTCTTCGTAAGTTGGCAACACAGAGCGCCAAACCAGCTCAGGGCCCTGTGCAACTGCCCAGGCCGCATGCCCACCAAGCCAGCCCTCAGCACCCCCTGTCTATACCAGGTCAGAGCACTGGCAGCCACCTTAGTCCAGAAGCTCGGAGCGAGGCTGCCCAGGCAAGGCTCTGCAGCCCACAACTGGCCCAACGGGAACCATCACCACGCTCTCTGGAGTCCTCACCCAGGCCTCTCTCCAAAGGTCCCGTTGCCCCACATCTGATCTCAAGCAGGATTAATGAATACCTGTTGATTTAATTCCTTTGAAAAAAGAAGTGATACTCATTCACAGCCCAGTGTAAATAACCAGTATCAGTTTAAACTGTGACCTTCCCACAGAGATTTTCATTTTCACCAGGATCAAAGGCTTAAGCTCAAGAAACACATTTCACTTGGTGGCCTTCCTGGCATCAAAGAGTAGATGGCAGCAGGGAGGAGGGGACGAAAAAGAGAAGGCATTTACCTGCCCCACCTATGGGTCAGCCCTTGCCAGAGGGGCGGTGCACAGGAAAACTTGGTGCTGGATCTTCGGGACCCCTCTGGCCTCTCACGGCGGCTCAGACAAGTACTTAATTCTCACCATGTGGGGCTCACCGGCGCTGCGGGCCATTGCTTTCTCCCCCTCAAGGCCAAAGGCCTCTGTACAAAAGGCTGGGCTCACCTTGACTTTGGCTTTCTTTCCCCGGCAAACCTCACGATGATGTCAATTCTTCCCCAAAACAGGACCTGAAGAAGAAAAGAAGGCGGGAGGGAAGGAAGGGGGAAATAAAGAAAGAAAAAACATTGATTTTGCTTTTAATTGATTGTAAGCTTCATGTCTTATCTGCCCAGAGCCTCAAGGCAGCCAGGTGAGTGCCCGATATACTACAGGTGCTCAACAAATACTATAGACGGGTGGATGGATGGATGGATGGACAGATGGAGTGACAGATGGGTGGATGGGTGAACTGGTAGAGAGTGGGTAGCTGAATGAATGAAAGGGCAATGAGCAGTTGGATCGATGGTTGGAAGGGTAGGTAAAATGCTAGGCTCTGCGGTAGACCCTTTTATAGACACCTGACATTTTATTCTCCACACACTGCCTTGAATCCTCTTGAAACCAAGTAGAAATTTAAATAAGCAGATTATCCCTCACCAGCCCTGTGAGTTAAATACTGTGCGAGATTATCGCTCCTCTGGCTAGGAAGGGCCCAGTCAGGACCCAAGCATCAGTCTGCCTGAGTGGACTCCCAGCTCTCTGCACAGCACTAAGGCGCTGAAGAGGCTGCCCACGTGCCCAGGGCACACCTTGTGGCGTTTTCCGCTTACCCAGAACCCTGAACCTCTGGGCCTCATCCTCTGCTCCCGCCTCAAGGACAAAGGCACATTCAACATCTTTTCTAATATTTTCTCATTCACTCAGGCGTATCGTTTGTTTGTTTGTTTGTTTGTTTGTTTGTTTGTTTCTGGACTGTTCCAACCAGCACCTCTCGGAGATGAATTTGTTACAGAACACAACAAGGGGGGCCTGGGATGATATACTATTATTGAAAGAAGGCCCCGGGTCCGTTATGTCTGCCGCCAGAGGAAAGATGTCTCTCAATGCCAGAGATTCATGAAAAGGAAAGGAAATGTTTATTTAATGCTATACTAACTTCAAGTAGTGACCTAATGTCTTCACCAAAATCCCAAAGTCCCTAAAAACACCCACAAACAGACACAGTCCTTCCTTCCTTCCCCCTTTGCCCAGTCCAGAGTACCGTATCTCAAGAAAGGAAATAGAAGTCCATGGCTTAGGCAGTCCTCTGGCTCTTCCCAGTTAGTACTCCATCTCGACTGGGAGACCTCCCTGGGTTCCCGGCACCCTCAGCTGAGTCGCTGGGATCTCTGCTAAAACCAGGTGGTGGTTCCCCCTTCTAAAGCTGTGGGGGTCCCCACTCTGCCAGGCCACGTGGTTCTCTTCTCCAGGGCTGCCACATGGTTCCCTCTCTCTGGGATGCGGGAGTCTCCACTCTGCTAAAGACGTGTGGTTCTCTTCTCAGGGCTGCAGGAGTCTACACTCCGTCAAGTCTGCGTGGTTCTCCTCCCAGGGCTGCGCATGGTTCACTTCTCAATGGCCGCCAAATCTGGGTTTTAAATCCCCGCAGCCAATCTTCCTCTGCAGCCTCATTTCCGACTCCTCCCACACTCAGCTTCACATGCCAGAACTCCTGTCCTTCCAGCCTTACTGGGCTGCCATCCTGAGTCTGGGCAGGCGTGGCCCCATGTCCCGGAGACAATCCTCTCTGAGCTCCCACGCAGGCGCTGTAACTCAGGGGACCCGCCCCCCCCCCAGTTACATCTGGGTGGGGAAGTTACTTCCATTCCCCTGGCTTAGAGCTGATCACAGCTACTTAACATATCTATGCAACCAGTCAAAGGTTATAGATATGCCAAACGACCACGCCAGAGCTTAGCTGCAAGGCTGTCGCTATGCTAAACAGCTCTCAATGGCCCTGCTCCATTTGTCCCTTCCCCCAACCCACACCCTGGGGTGGGAGATGGAGACATCTTAAAATCTCTTGGACACCTTAAGTTCTGGACCCCATTTCAAATGCCTATTTGGGGCCCCCCCTCTTGGCTGCACCCTGTAACAAATTGACCAGGCTGGGTCAGGCAGGGCATGAAGTCCCTCTGACGTGAAACCAAACTGCACACGGGCAAGGTCCCCATGAGTTGTCAGCTTTCTGCAGCCTGATCCTGCGTTTGCACTTGGAGTCTGACACATACCTTCCCCCAAACCTGCCCCACCCCACCCTTATTTCAACTTTCAAGGGGCTCAGCCCCTTTCAGAGGCCAGGGAACCCTAAGAGATCGATGAGAGCTAACCTATTCTACCCCACACCCCAAATGCACACAGACATGAAGTTCTGTGTACACAGACCCCCAGGGAAAAGCCCCTGATCTGGGTCATTGTGCCGTGGAATTCACTGTTTGGTGCATATCAACTCTCCATAGTCCCGGCATCTAGCACAGGAATGGTCCAAAGCGGTTAACCCCGCTCCCCTATCACTGCCAAAGAATTAAACACTAAGTTGCATAAACTCACGCTGTCCTCAGTGAGTTCGGTCGGCAGCTCCTAAGGTGACTCCCAAGGGTCCCTGTCTTCTAGAAAGCGTGCCTTTGTCTACTTCCCTCCCTTTGAGCGTGGGCTGGGCCCACCGACTTTTCTTCACTGAGTAGACTCTGGATGTCCCTTCCAAGATTAGGTCACAAAAAACCCTAGCTCCCATCCTGTTCACTTTTTTTAAAAATGATCAACCTAAGGGTATGTTTTTATTGATTTTAGAGAGAGAGAAGAAGGGAATCAAGGAAAGAAAGAGAAACATTGATGTGAGAGAGAAACATCAACCAGTTGCCTCCCAAACACGCCCAGATAGGGAATCAACCCTGCAGCCCAGGCATGTGCCCTGACTGGGAATCAAACCTGCAATCTCTTGGTACATGAGACAACACTCCAACCAACTGAGCCACCCAGCCAGGCCTTGTTCATTTCTTGTTCATTTGCTTGCTCATTCTTGTGGGGGCCAGTTGCCATAGTATAAACTCATAGCAGTCCCTGCCCATGAGCCAGTGAAGGACTGAATCCTGCCAACAACCTCCTGAGTGAGACTAGAAGCAGACCCATCCCCTGTCAAGCCTTGAAGTGACTGTAGTCCCAGCTGCAGCACCAGTACCAGCACCAGAGACCCTGGGCCGGAGGACTCCCAGCTAAGCCACACTCAGATTCCCGCTCCACAGAAACATCGAGATAACAGTGTGCGTTGCTGTGACCACTAGGTGTAGGGGTGACTCATCACACCGGCATGGATAACCAAGACAGCCGTCTGACATCCTACCGAACACCTGCTCTTTGCCAAAGATTCTCAGGTGAAAGAGATGAGTTAGATCCACTCCGCACCCTCTAGACACCCTCAATCCATGAGTCAGCTAGTCAAAGCAGATCATGACAACTCACCTAAATAAATACTATGATAAAGTTGTTATACAATAACAAAGTAAACAAACAATACAAATCCATTAGTCAAGGTGAAAGACGTGGCCAAACATAACGTTACAGGAGGGGAAATATGCTCCAGCCTCAGGAGTGGGAGGAACCTCAAAGTCCCATGACAAAGGATGGGGACGCAGGAAGGGATGAGGAACCGGGGCCAAAAATACAGTCTGCTGCCATGAAGAAACGTATGAAGGAAATGTACATGCACACTTCTGAGTGGAAGAAGCCAATCCAAGAAGCCTACATGCCATATGGTTCCAAAATGTGAAAGTCTGGAAAAGGCAAGACTATGGAGTGTTGGGAACCGCCCTGCCTGGTATCAGAAGCTGTAACCCCCACCTAGGCTAAGGCTAAGGGAATGCCCTTGGAACCATAAGCCAGCAAGGAGACAAAAGCTTATCTCCCTTGCAGGAGGGCTGCTTCTGCTGCTTCATTCATAACTGAACCCCAAAGCTTGGTCAGTTAGCCAATGACCAGTAAGATTCCCCAAGGGGGGAACAACCTAAGACAGGCACGATCACATGGGAGCCCCCAAGAAAGGACTTTGGGGGCTACAGCAAAAGGGGGTGATGGACCCTCGCTCTTCAGCTTTGACATAGCCTGAGTCCTCAACGTCTGGGAGAAAATCTCCTTATCTCTTGGTTGCCTTACTTCCCTTGCTCCACCTAACCCTGAAACAATGACAGGGTGGTGTAGCTCTGTGCTGAAAAGGGCGGGTTGCCCGGGCGATCAGGCCTAAGAAAGAACATGTAAATTCCTGCGAAACCTTCTTTGTTTAGAATGCTCTCAGTTGAATGAGAAGGGTCCAAGGAAGAAGTTAGTTTGTTCCTTAAAAGTCTTACAGCTCTTTGACCCTGATTCAAAATAGGCCCTCAGACTTCCTTGTTATCTACTGTTTGATCCTTACTTCCTAGCAATGAGTAATGAGCTTTACCTGAATTCTTCTGCAAAACGAGCCCAATAAAAGCAGGTTTGGACAGTAAATTGGCACGCTTCCCACTAGAGGGGGTGGCCATCCCGTCCCTACTTCTCCACAGAAACTAGTCTGTCTCTGTGCATGTTTTTTCTCTCATTTTCGACAAGCCATCCGCAGCGTTACGTGATCACTGCTGGCCGGTGACCCACACATCAATGGAGACAGCGAAAAGATCAGTGGCTGCTGGGGCTTGGGGAGGATGCATAGGTGGAGCACAGAGTGATTTCAGGGCAGTGAAACTACCCTGCGTGGAGACTGTCCTTATACCTCTGTCCAGCCCCACAGGAGTTCGACACCAAGAGTGAACCCTGAGGTGCACTATGGGTTTCGAGTGAGAATGATGTTTCTGTGTAGGTTCATCAGTTGTAACAAATGCACCTCTCTGATTCTGGACGTTGATAATGGGGGAGACTTTGCATGTGGGGAGCAGGGGGTCCATGGGAAGTCTCTGTACCTTCTATTTAGTTTTTCAGTGAATCTGCTCTTAAAAAGTTCATTGAAAAATACAGCCTACTGTGAAGAGCTATGGCAGTTTAGAAAATGGAACATTTCATGCACGCGTTAACAAAGACTGGAAGGAATTGCATCGAATGTTAACACTGGATGATGGTGGACTGTACATGATTCTTATTTCCCTCTCTATATTTTTTCACCTTTATACAGTCTACAATAAGCATGTTTACATTCAAAATAAGAAAAAATGCTACAAAAAATGAGAAGGACATGTGGGGCATAAAGGAAGGAGAAATGATTTCTGGCTGAGAGGGCCCCAGAGCGCACCTGAGGCAGGTGTTGGGGAACTCTGCACTAGGGAACGAAACGCTCTTGATCAGAGAAGGAATATGAGAGCATTTCAGATCCAGAAAACAGAGCAAAGCCGCGCATCCAGGAGTGAAACTTGCCTTAGAATTGTTATGACAGTAAGTGCATCTCAAAGGTCCTCGGTGCGACCCAGCCCAGGTGCACCAGGTCACCGAGAGGTTGGTGACCAGTAGAGGTAAACTCACCTGTGGAGGGCAGAGATGGGGGGAAATGGGCACGATTTAAGGACTCTAAAATGTCAGAGACTGGAAGGAATTTTGAGAGCACATCAGCCCCTTCATTTTAATTTAGGTCATTTTTTAAGATTACTTTTTAAACAGCAATGGCATATGATCCAACCTAATTTAAGAGGAGACCTGACCCCAAGGGGCAGAGCGCTCTCCCCACAGTCCCAGAGACGGTGAGCAGCACTGTCCCGGGCAGAGAAAGAACAAAGGCAACAATTTTTAGCTTCTGCGAACAGTTCTGATAAGGGTGGGTTTGACAAGAAGCGTCTGAGATCCTCAGAAATGCTGACCTTGGAGGTTTTACTGTGTCTACACTGTCAGGCTCGTAAGAAAGAAAGTCCTTAGCGCCATCATTATCAAAGCAGGTGCACCCGACTTGGTCCTTAAAGACCTTCTGCGGGTAGGCATGAGGTGAGCAGGGTCTGGGAAGCTCCTCGTGGTGAGAAACAGCATCCCGCTCTTATCTGTAGAGCCCACAATTCTTGGTACAATTCTAGGTACAAGGTCACTGTTCAGTAATGTTTGCAGACCCAACACCCGATGTGTCTCCACTTCTACCTGTTCAGGCTGTGAGCCTTTAGCCCATGGTCACCCCTCTGTCTCCTGCTCTCCCGGGGTCAGAAGAGGTCTCCAGGTCTTGTTCTGTGACCTTCACGTGTAGTTAAAGGGATCTGGGTACCAGGGGGTGGGGCATAGGGGAGCAGAGGGTGGGGATTATGTAGCCATCAGGGGGCCCTGAAGCTCAGTGGTGGCTTCATTGAACCACTTTTGGAATCACATTTAGAAAACAGGTTTTTATAAGGAAAAAGGGGACAAATCCATTCCTATGTGGGGGGTGGGGGGCGGGATTTAAGAGCAAGCATTAGTCTCCTAAGAGCATTCACAAGGTTACACAGTCTCTCTCTCGCTCTCTCTCTCACACACACATGCACACACTCATTTCGTATCACGCACCAGGTTGAGTAGGTCAGAAAGGAATGGTACCATTGTTCCCTGTTTAGGCTTGTTTTTCAAGAGACTGCCCCAGAAAGTCACTTCTCTACCCTTCCCCTACCTGAAAATGAGATTAGAACTTGCCCTTGATTTTGCCCCAGGACCGGTCCAGCTCAGAATGCTCACAGCAGGGCCATTCAGTGCGTACTAATCATTTCTTCCTATCTCCCATGAGATTAGAATGCTCTGGGCTCTGGCTCCTGGTACAGCCTGACTGTGTTAGGCCCCGACACTCCCCGGCCACTGTGAAATGCCCTGGAAAAAACAGATCCTGAAAAAAAAAAAGATCTCCTTAAGGAGCTGCAACTTCAAACTCCTCTTTCACTGAACTACTTGGCGGAGGTAGGGGCAGGAAGCACAGGGTCTCAGTGGACATGGAAACAGGAGGATCTGCTTGTTTCAGGAGACCTCTGCCCTAGCCACGCTACTGGGGGGAGAGGGGACCTTTGGTGAAGCCCTTGAAATTCATCCTCTTCTGTGGCAGGTCCCCAGGCTACAGCCCAAGAATGCCCCGGGGCCCTCCAGCCACACACACCCCACCCCCAGCCTCAACTACCAAGTCTCCAAGCCTCCCCTGAGGATGAGTCTCTCAGCTTCCCCTCCTGACGGCCCAGGAAGAGGAGACTGCCCACCTTGAGTTATCTCCAAGCTGTAGGCTTAGGAACCACCCCCCTGGCCTCTCCCTCTCCTTCCAGCTCTTGTTTCAATCAAACAAGAGTTCCTCCTGAATGTGGCCTGTAACACTAAAGCCTCAAAGGAAAGGCTGCTTCTCTGACTCTTTCCAGCTGTCAGAGAGGCCAGCTAAGAATAGCTGCACCCAAAATAGCACTTGGGGTGATTTAGGTGTGGCTCAGCCCAGAGGCAGGTGGATGGACTAGATGACTTTGGGAGTTCCTTCTACTCCTTGACTACCTCGTTCATTCAGCAAAAAGATACTGAGCACCTACTATGTGCCAGGCATTATGCTAGGTACTGGGGATGCGACAATGAATATTTGACCCCGGTCGTCACGGAGGTCTGAGCTTAGTGAGTAAGCTGCAGTCCCACCTCTGCCCCCCACGGTCTTGCCTTCCCCATTTGGGGTCAGCAGGTTCTGCCTCTGTGCCATGGCCTCAGGCCTCGCTCAGAACACGTCGTTCTATATTTACCCATCTCTTCAGTTGCTTCATTGTTAGATGCTGAGTTCCGAAAACAAGAAGCATTTCCATATCACCAGAACTTCACACACTTCCATTGCAGACGCAGAACAGAGATTTGTTGATTAAGTGGATGACAGCTGGATGGACGTAAATCAATGGATCAAGTCCTGTGCACCATGTCAATATCGACTAACAGGGATTGTCTCCCATCTGCTTCTTTCCTTGAACCCAGTCGGGTTGGGCTCCACTCTATCGACTCTGGCCATACTAAAATTAAATATAAGACATCTAGTCTGACCACTACACTGCATACCTGAAACTAATATAATCTTGAACGTCAACTATAATTGAGAAATTTAAAAACATTTTTAAAAATAAACATTAGGCATCTGACGTGAACATGTGAGGGAGAATAAGGATGGCAAATTGGTGGCATACAAGCGATGCTTCTGACTCCCACACTCTTTTCTGCTAAGTCCAGGCACACCCTCAGAGTCCTTCTCAACACGGTGTCTAGGACGTTTGCAGCGGACCACTGAGATGTTAGGTGTGGTGAAGCTCATCCGCCAGCCAGAAGGTCAAGCTTGGCAAGAAGCAGCAGGGCTTAGAGTTCCGATAGGTCACTGACATCAAGCGATGGGATGCACAGCTTCTAAAACGGTCTTAGGATGAACAGGCCTGTCCTACCATACTTAATAAGAAGCAGTACTTACAGATACATGAATATTTTCACTCAGATGCTAGGCAATGACTTTGTTCTATATATTGACTGATGAATTGTTTACTCATCTCCACAAGAAGCACCCCCTGAGATCCCCAAGGGCCCCAGGAAATCCCAGAGTTCCCAGAGCCAGCCCTAGAGAGGGTCAAACCCTTATGTCACCATCCTGCCCAGAATCTGCAATGACTCTCCATCACCTACATGATAAAACTCCAGCTCCAGCAGCTCCAGCAGCTCGAATTCCAGACTCTCCAATAAACCCAAGGTGCGGTGGCCACAGTGGACTCCCGGCACATGCGCCTCTTTGCACTGAACTTTGTCCTCACCCTCTCCTTCCCTAAGAAGGCTCATCCACCATCCCCACCCACTTGAAATCTGCCCCTTCTGACGAGAGCATGGGAAAATGCTTCTCATTACTGATTCATTTTTAACAATGAATGCCAGAGAATATGCCCCATGTGATAACAACAGCTATGGAGAAGCTATACCCAGTGGGGTAAGCCGGCAAGAAATGCAGCAGTAAAAGGCTAACAAAACTTAGGTTGGTGGTGTGGACTGAGAGAGATATTTCTTCTTTCCTCTATTCTCTAAATGGCTTTCAATGTGGTCCCATTGTTTTTGATAATGAGATTATTACATTTCGCCAACAGGATAGGGTGGGAATTAAGCTGCTTTCAAACCTCACACCTTTAGCTCAGTTCAAATGTTATCATCTCCAAAATGCCTCCCCTGACTGCCCACCCCCATTGTCCCCATAAGACACTGTATCTAACCCCCCTGCATTCCACAGTCTTGCATCACTGCCTCCACCAGACAGGGGTCATCAGGATCTACACCGAATCCAAGATGATTGTGTGCATGCCTGTCGGTAGCTTTAAGGTGAAAGGACATTATTTTTGGATCAATAAATGAAAGAATGATCATGTTTTCAGCCCGCACTGGTTAGAATACATCACATTATACTACGACATGGAATAAATCGTCACATTCTCAGTACTACTTACAACTTGGTCTGTGATCTCTTTCCATTTCCACCTCCCCCTGCCATATCCTAGGCAATTATTTGCAAACTTTTATGAGACCAGAATGCAGGGACCTTCAGGGCACAAACTACCCGGGTCTCCTAACACACATGGATGGGCCTTTAAGACAAGGAAAATCAACCACGAGGCCATCGATTGGCGGGAAATATGAAAACCAACCCTTGGTTGCAAGCTGTACCCTGATCTGCGGGATGTAAGCATTCCGCCAGTTAGGTGAAGAATGGGGTGTGCCAGTGCCACCGACAACAATGAGGGAAGGGGCCGTCTCTCCCGACCCAGACTGTGCAGAATTTCCCATCAGACTCGCACAGGTACGGCGTAATTGGTGGAGGATTATTTGTTTGAACTTGCAAGATGGATTTCTCAAATGTTTGAGCTGGTGCTAGAAGTGTTTTCAAAGTGCCTGCATACTCATCTTAAATACACACATTATTAAGGGATTTTATTTGACATTTAACAATTTTGTATATTAATATTCCCCTCTTTGCCCTAAATGGCCTAATCCGTCTAAATCCGCAGCATCAAAAGTCATTACACAAAAAGAACAAGATGTTGCCGGAGCCACTGCGGCCCGGCATTGGAGCTGCATGAGCTGAGATGATTCAGGCAGATTTATATCCTGTTATTTCCTGAACTCCGAGCAAAGCCTCACAGGTTCAAGACTTTGAACGCATTTGTCTGAGCAATCTCACTTCATCACTTTGAAAGGGATGGAGTTTCTGCCATCTGCTCCAGCGGCGATGCCTTCGTGAAAAGGAGAAATCTCTCTCTCTCTCTCCAGCTGGATGGATGAGCCCCAGGGTGAGTCCAAGGCCCACGGCCACTGGGAAGAGGGGATCTTTCCTTCATCATCCTTCCCCTGGAAAATTTCCTGGTACCTCTTCCCTGGGTCTCCGTGACACGGAAAGACACTTGCAGAGAGTGAGTGGAGGTGGCGCTTCAGACTCTGGAATCATTACTTTGTTCTCACTAGCAAATGACATCAGGGTTGGGCTGGAGTAGTGGTTTCTCATCATTTTTTGAGTCACACACATCTTTGAGAATCTGATGAAAGCTATGTACTCTCTCCCTGGAGAAAATCAGATATGTGCACACATGCGAAATTTTGCTTGTGAATATGAGTGGTTCACACAGTGAATTACTCATGCACAGGTTTCCCAGGGGCCTATGAACCCTGTTTAAGTATCTCTGATCTAAGTAGCAAACACTTGCCTGCCCCTCTGATTTACAAAGCATTTTTAAATCTTTCTCTTTTTAGACGACTCACTAAAGTAGGTACCTATTTCATTCTCATACCAAAAAAAAAAAAATGTATTGTCGACCCAGCTTATAAGAAATATATTTTAACTTTCCGCTCTCAAATCTTAATTTGCAGCCACTCCTGATGGGAAACTGCACTTTGAAAACGCAGGTTCTATTTGTTATGTTTTCTAGCCAATTTGTTAACACTAACTCCTCTTTTTTTCTTTTCCCTATAAAAATGGAAAGATCACAGACTGAATTCAAAAGGCCTGGACCCGAATCTAGACACCGCCTTCTCCAGCTGTTCCTCAGTCATGGCTCTGAGCCTTGGCTCTGTCATCTGAAGAAGGGGCATGACACCACCTACCTCACCCCGGTCCAGAGGATTACATGAGTCACACCGGGATTCTCGTCTGAGCCACACCCCCCAGGGGGACATATCAATATCTCAGAACACATTGCAGCAGACCTATTGTTTCCAGGATACAAACTACAAAGAGTCCAACCTACAAAACCTTCTAGACCGGTGGCGCAGAGCAGGAGATAGAGACAGCGAGTGTTGCAAGTAGCAAGAGGGTTGTTATTTTTTTTTTAAGTTTTTTAACTCCCGAGATAACAATGATTTAAAGTGTCTGTCCTGAGAAGATTAAGGAGACACGATGATGAAATGCAACTGGACGGCCGGTATGCTGGTTTGGAAGAAGGAAAGACAACAGAAAACTGGTGAAGTCAGAATGCAGTGAGGCGCTTATGTAACAGCATGTCACCCACGTTAACTCCTGAGCTTTGACGAACGCTGCGCGGTTATGCAAGAAGCTCGCGTTAGCTAGTAGAGACCGGAAGAAAGGTACGGGGGTATCCGCAAACTCCCCGTACCACCTTTCACTTTTTGTGACTTTTCATATACATAAAATTTTTTAAATATTTAATAATTTTCATAAGTAAACTTTGAGTGGAATATTAAATTGATCTTTTGAGAATAAAGTTTTTAAAAACAGTGTCTATCTCACTGCTCGTACCTTTGAACGGGAAGCAGTGAGAGCAAAGAAGCCCAGCTGTTTCCACCAGCATCCCGAGTTACTAAGAAAGTCCCTGAACAACAGCGTGGATCCTGTCACGCACTAAGCACGAACCTAGCCAGACCCCAGGCCTCCCCAAGGGACCCACGAGACCACCACTCAGCAACTGCCTGACGCCTTCGCTCAAAATAGCCGCTCCATCCTCGCTCCCCGCAGCCTGCCTTCCGCCCAGTGGGCTATTGGCAGCCGAGGGCAGGGCTAGAATGACCAGCTGGCACGGCAGGCGGGATGAGCTTCTCCTGGCTTCTTTGTCCCCAGCCTCAGAGGGAGCAGGCAGGGCCACGGCTGGCCTTCCCAGGACTGTTGAGTGAGTGAGGATAAGACGCCCCCTCTGGGAGGAATGACTAGGACCGGTGGCTCCCCTGGGCTCGCCCAGCTCTGTGGGCACAATCCTTGGCAATCAGAAGGGCTGCATTTCAGCCCTTGGTCTCCCGCAGACCTGGTGCTTACGATCAGTAAATAGACTGAGTAACCCTGGGACAAGCCTTCCCCCCACGTCTCAGTCATTCTCACCAAGGAGTTAGGGCTGAGAGCACAAGAGTCAGCAACCACAGACAAGGAAGAGGGCAGATGGCCTGGGCCTGGGATTAGATATCACCACCCCTGCTTCCCAGGGCAGCCCTTGCTGACTGTCATTCATTTGATTAGCAGACACTGAAAGAGCCCGTTCTACATGTTAACTGCATGAGGTGCATTACATAGGTGCATAGGTTTTCTTTCAAAAAGAAAACGACTTATTTATTTTTAGAGAGAGGGGAAGGGAGGGAGAAAGAGAGGGAGAGAAACATCAACGTGCGGTTGCCTCTTGTGCACGGGCCCCCAACTGGGGTCCCAGCCCGCAACCCAAGCACGTGCTCCAACTGGGAATCGAGCCAGTGACCCTTTAGTTCACAGCCTGGCACTCAGTCCACTGAGCCACACCAGCCAGGATGCATTCCATAGGTTTTCATTGGCTTCTTATAAAATCTCAGCAAGATCATTATTATTCCCATTTTATAGTGAGGGAAACTGAGGCTCAGAGAGACTAAGTTATTTGCCCAACATCAGACAGTTCATGAATGGCAGGGCTGGGGTGCAAACACCCTTGTGCCTGACTCCAAAGTCTCAGCAGGTGCATCCATAGCCTTAGGTCTGTAGTCGTCAAATCTGGCTGCGTGTCAGAATCAACCACGGAGCTACGAAGGCCTACCTATACCTGAGTCCTGCCCAGAGACTCAGATTTAATTGGCCAAGTATCAAGGTGGTCGTGGTTGTTTTACATCTTCTCTGGTGATTCTAACCTGCACCCAGAGTTAAGAACCACAGGTTTAGGTGAATTACTCATCCCCATCACACTCAACCTATTTTCACCCAAATGTCTGAAGAGACAGATGGTCAATCAGGGAGTGAGATTTGATATGGCCCCAGACAGGAGTGTTATTTCTAAAATGTCATTCCATTCCTTGCCCCTCCTTGGGACCTTGAACTTTTCCAGTGTCCCCCTTTTCAATATTAAATAATACTTGTTGTCCTGCTATATCTTAGTGGAGACTAGTTGTAACTTATGTCAAGAATAGGTTATTGGGAAGGGGACTGGTTGGTGGGGAAAAACTCAGGAATAGGGAAGCTCATGGCAGAGGAGATAGGCTAAATAATAATAATATTAATCATAACAGTAATGAATAGCAATAATAGCTAACCTGTATTCAGCACTTGTTATATTCTTGGCCCTGTTCTAAGTGCTTCATAAGTACTCACTCAACCATCTTAAGAGGTAGGTATGTCTACTGCTCTTACTTTATGGATAAGGAAACTGAGGCACAGAGAAGCTCATAAATAAGAACTTGCCCAGTGTTACCCAGACAGACAACCCGACTCCACAGTACATTTCGTCCCCTGGACAGTTTTCCTCAAGACTAGGACTGACTGCGGCACCCTTCCCCCCTCAGAGTCATGTTTCTGAGGGTCCCTGGAGCACTGCCTCAGCCTCCTGTCTGCGCAGCTGCTTAGCGCTCCCAGTGCACCAGCGTGCTGTGGCCTGCCTTCCCAGCGCGGCCAGGGCTCAGTGTGGGGTGAGGGAAGGGGCCCCCACCTGACGGTGACAGTGTCTGGGGTCTCTCTGCAGGGCTGCTGCTAAGTGGCTGTAATGTCTAGTCAAGTTACTTTCCTCTCTGGGCTTCAGTTTCCTTCTTTTAAAGTGAAGAAGGTTTTAGGTGGAATCATCTATATAGGCTCTGAGAAGTCCTGCAATAAAAAATTAAAAAAAAAAAAAAGAATTCATCAGGGTTTCCCAAGTCAATGTGCCACTGTGGTAGATGGTGCTATTGCTCCCAATTCTTTACCCCTCCCTATAATCCACACTTTTTGCTGTGACTTTACATTTCCTGCCACTAGGGGTGGAGTATATTTCCATGCCTCATTAGCAGTGGGCTTGGCCACATGACTTCATTTGGCCAATAGGATGTTAATAGACATGATGGAGGGAAAGACCGGCAACACGCTCATGGAGGTAAGCTTTCTTCCATCACCGTAAGGAGAACATGACCTGAGTAGCCTTCTGATCCCAGAAAAATAAGAGACTTGTGGAGCAGAGGCACCCTAGCCACCCGACAGACTCAGCAGGGACATACATATTCTTGATAGTGACTGAGTGTGGGGTTGGTGTGTTACTCAGCATTAGTGCTGTGATAGCTGACTGATAGAACTACCAAAACATTCTTTAGTTAACATCTATGAAATGCCCAACTGAATTGATATTCCAAGAAATACATTTTAAAAAGTGCTTCTCTAGGAACAGCTGAGCGAGCCAGTTTTCCTAACTTTCTGTGCCTTCCTTAGCATCCCCACACACACCCTTTGGTTAGAGTTTAGTATAGGTATCATCTCCCTGCACTGTGGATGAGGAATGTGCACAGGATGGTCTTGAAGCACCGCTCCACCTTCAACACCTTTGAGTGAAGCAGCCAGCACCCACCCCCCTTCAATAAATCAGCGGTGGGAGCTGGGGGCCAGTGCCACAGTCTGTGCTGACCTCCACCCGCATGTCCACTCTTCATTTCTGGTCTCATTTCATCTACCAATTCAGTCACCATTTATTAAGTGCTGGCTGTTGAGAACATTGCAAAGGTGAGCTGAATACACTCTCCCCCCTGCCCAATAGTGGCTGCCAGACTCACTGACTGACACTGAGGTCTGAGGCTCAAAGTCCACAGACAGAGACATGCGGGGAAGGGTCAGTCACCCAAGGTTTCCGAGC
Organism: Phyllostomus discolor; assembly: GCF_004126475.2. Lineage (NCBI taxonomy): Eukaryota > Metazoa > Chordata > Mammalia > Chiroptera > Phyllostomidae > Phyllostomus > Phyllostomus discolor. The sequence continues at coordinate 97,099,912 of NC_040910.2, read as the reverse complement.
AGGAGGCGGCGTGGCCAGCCTCAAACCCTGCGCCTTCGCAGCACGGTTCACCGCTCTCCCCTCCAACACAAACCATCCTGTCGTCAGTGCAAATCCGGGAAAGTCAGTCCTGACAGCGCTGAGCTTCTAACAGGCCCCACCTATACTCCCAGGCAACTCAGAAGGCTCCTCAAGCTTATTTTGGGGATTTCCTTGAGGGGGCCAGGCTCTCGTCACTTGAGCAATATCCTTTCACACCCTCTAGCGGTTAGAGGGCAACCCGACATCCTGGAGGAGCGAGGTGACTCCCCTGGGCCTATAAAGCGGGGCTGTTACTAGAAACAGGGTCCTCCGGGAAAGCAATCTGGCAATAAGTATCAAAAGCCATAAACACAATCCTACCCTTTAACCCAGTAATTCCACTTCTGGGACTCTACTCCAAGGTGATAATCCAAAAAGAAGGGAAAAGTCTGTTACACAGTGATGTTCAGTGCCTCATTGTTTACAACACCTAAAATCGGTAAATATCCTAACTAAAATAAAGGAAGTGCTTACACAAATTATGACCCATCCACATGAAAGAGCAAGTATTGTGAGGTTGCTTAAGATGATGGGAAGAGGCATGGTAAAATAGCAGTAATGTGAATATCGAAATCAGAGGGGCCGATATTGTCTCCATCAGCTGGTTATTGTTGACAAGCTGCTTATGCCCTCTGAGTCTCAATTTCTCAATCTGTAAAGTGGAACAAATAACAACAACCTTTCAAACTGGAAAGATCAGATGAGAGACCTGGTGTAGAGGCCCTGACACCATGTCTGTCCCACAGCAGGATACGCAACCAGTGGATTCCTTATTGTTATTATTAATATTACTAAGGTTTGCAATTATGTTACAACAGGGAAAATGCACCTGAAATCATGGTAAGGAAAAAAGCAGGGTGCAAAATTGTATATTCACTAGGATTGCATTTATGCCAAAAAAAGAAGGAAAGAAGGAAGGAAGATGCATAGGGAGAAAAATTCTGAATACATCAAATGTTGACAATGGTTCTTTTTTTCCTTTCTTTTCTCAGCACACGTTTCTTACGTAGGATGTGCTCAAAACTGAGATTGCACTGGAGATCTAAAGATTAAAGAAAGTCCTCTAAAGAGCTCACAGTCCACTGGGCAGGACAGGTAAGTCAATGGGCAACACAGCAGTGGGGGCAAGGTGGCCAGCACGGGGTGGGAGGAAGGAGGGCTCCGGAAAGGTTACCTGGGAGCCATCACCTCACTGAGCTGACTTTTTAAGACTGATGATGCACTTTTCCCCAGGCTTCTAAGAGCAGTGAGGACTTGTTGGAGAGAATTTAATTTCATGACACTCATCCAGCTTCACTCTAAGTGAGGCATTCAGAAGTGGTTGAGGAGGGAAGTTGAGAGGGGGTCGATGGAGACAAAGAGCAATGGCTTTTGCTGCACCCGCACCCAGCCCAGTGCAGCAGAACCCTCCGTCCTTCCTACACAGGGGAGTGTCCAGCCCAGAAGAGGCATTGACAGGGACACGTTGAATCAGCACACAGGAGTGAGTCGAGGCCGTTGCCTTTCTCTCACTCTATGAGCTACTTAGAATTTTCCAGAGAGAATCACAAGGGTCAAGGGTCAAGGAAAGTTTTACATACTTAGCAAGGTTGTACTCCCCTGGCTGTCCTCACAATAAGGAAAGAGCCCTGCGAGCCTCTTTGACCCCACCCTAAATGTAATAGATACAGCTAGTGTTTACAAGGTCTCCAGGCTGGAACTCACTGGGGTGGTGAAGCCAGAACACTTTCCCTGGCTCTTGCTCCTGAGAGAGGCCACTGAACCTGCAGCCATACCCAGCTCCCCTCTTTACGTCAAAAGGGTAGGGTCAAAGAGGTCTCATAAATGTCTCTGGGTTTTATTCTATTTTCATTTGACCTCTCAGTTTCCAGGTTGTATGGGTAGGGCCTGGACAACCTGGGGCACTTGGAGAATCCAGGTAGCATCGCAACTGCCAGTTCTCTCTCTTTCTCTCAAACTACAGGGTTGGGCAGAAGTAACTCCTGCTTTAGTGTGGTTCTATTGTTTATTTATGATTTATTATTATCAATGACAGCAATTTGAACATTTCACCTAAAATGTCATATGGTGTGCTTGAGGGTGATATCGTTATGTTACATCATTACATGCTTATTATTTTGTAATAAAAGATTTGTAATAGAAAGGGGGCATTATTTGTGCCGGACCCTATATTTTTCTGTCCACCTCAGAGATGGAGCTCTTTATTCCAGTTACTATTGCTATATAAAATAGTTTAATGGTATAAAAAAAGTTAATCATTTTATTACACCCACGGATTTTCTTAGCCAGAAATCTGAAATGGGCCCAGGAGAGTGCCTGACTCTGTTCCATGATGTCTAGGGCCTCAGCTGGGAAAATTGATGCTGGAGCTGACTTAATGGCTAGGGGCTGAAATCATCCTAAAGCTCACTCACTCATGCACTCACTCACTCAAATGTCTGGTAGTTGAGGCAGTCTTCAGCAGTGACTGTCAGCAGAAACACCTACCCGTAGTCTCTCCACGTGGCTGATTGGGCTTCCTCACATCATGGCGGCTGGGTTTCAAGACCGAGCCTTCCCAAAGAGCCAAGCCTTGAAAGTCACATTTCATGATTTCTGCTATCGTCAAAGTCTTCCCAGATTCAAGGAAAGGGTACATAGACAGTGCCTCTCGATGGGAGGAGTGTCAGTCACACTACAATATAGGCAATTGAGATGGGAGACCCAACCATTTGGGGAAAATTCGACTTGCCACCCTCTCCCTTTGCCTTGGAATCAATGGGAAGATGTGCCATTTCAGCCCAATTGTGTCTTATGCTGAGTCACAAGGCACAGGTATCTTGAGGCCACTGCTATCATGAGAAGTGAATTATCCTAATTTTCTTCTCTCTTCTTACAGCTCCCATCCCCGGAAGATTCCATCACTCGTTGCGACTGAATCAAGCCAGAAGCCTGAGTATCCCTAACATTCCCTGACCTATTCCCGAGAATCACGTACACTTCACCTTAGGACACCCCCTCCCACCAGACTGGTCCCCTTCCCCACATCTACTATGATGTCTTAGGAGGACAGGGTGAATTTTTTCTTACTAGCCAAGAGGTCTTAGTCCAAGCCAAACTGAGGCATTTGAACTTGAATCACTAGACAATAGAAAGCTTCTGAGGGTTTTAGAGTGATTAATCTGGTTTAGGTGTCTGAGCACAGAGACAGGGACAGCCCTGTCACAGCTGTGACATTGTGAGGGAAGGAGGGCCTGGGCCACGGGGAGGTGAGGGGTCTGAGGGTCTGCTTCCACAGGAAGGACATTCCTAAAGGAAGGTAGTGCATCTGTTCATCAGGGCCCAGATTTCGTGGCAAGGCTTCCCACCTTTGGAACGGTGGTACTGCTAAACTATTCCTTCCCAGTTATCTCTTCTTGGGTGTGAAGGCCCCATTCAATTGTTGTTCCAGCTTCTAAAACTCCGTATTATCAGGTTAGGAAACCAGTCAGTTAAATCCAAGGCTGTTCAAGATGTAATCGAAGATTAATGGGGACTAGAAAAAAATTTAAGCAAACCTTTGGGTCCTTAAGCCTCCAAGAGGGGGATCAAATTTTCAAACTTGAACTCTAAGGAGGCCATATTTCAATGACATACCAAATAATCAAGCTCCCATACTTCTTTGGGGGCTGCCTTCAGAGGACTTATTTTAAACTCAGCCATATCTTCTTTTAATAATGTAATTAATATCTTTTTTTAAAAAAATAGCCAGAGGTCAAGTCTGGAAGAGAATAAGATGATCACTCAAGCTGGGTAGTGGTTCTTTGGGTTGAAATGAACAAAAATAAACAAAACAACTGAGACTTCAAAGAAATGTATTGAAATAATATGGGAGTATTTTCTTATTATCTTTTCCATCTCTGTATATCTGTAATGATGCCCCATTCTTCATTTATAGGATGTATTTGTGCCTTTGGCCCCTTTGTGTTGACCAATACTGCCAGTGTGTCTTACTTTAAAGTGTCCTCAAACATCTGACTTGGGGGTGCAAGGGACAAAAAAGAACAGAAAAAACGAATGTAATTGATGTCCTTGTATAATCTGTAAACTGGATGAAAAGGAAATTCCCAGGGAAAAGTTGCAATAAAGGCTTTGAGAAGGGTAGTAGCTCAGTTTGACTAACCTTGAATAGAGACTCTCTGCAAAGATATGTCATTATTTCATCAACAGGACCCAACTGTAGGTAAAGATTAACAAGAAAATCCCTGCCCTCAGGCTCATAACCCATGAGCTACTGAACAGCCTTCTCCATTGGCTACTTTTACAGAGACAATATCTACTAACCTGTCTAATTCCTACTTTTCATGTTTACCCCTGTGACAGAGACGTTAAATCCTCACTAAACAGCCACGTGCTCGCTCCTTTCCCAGATTCCTGTGCACCTAGGTTGGAGCCACATGACAAGTTCTGACCAATGAGATGACTCACGCCGGGTGTAAGGAATAAATCGAGATAAATCTTGATTTAAGCCGCTGAGTTTGGGGCTTTATTTGTTACCACAGCTGAGCTTTCTTGCCTAACATTTTGTAACTGCACGGAGGATGGCAATGACTGACCTAGGTGCGGCGGAACGACCAGGGGCTTCACAGCAGCCCCCACCGGGGTGAAGCCAGTGACGAGCTCAGAGGCAGCTCACCGGAATCACACACAGTCTACAAACCTCAGAGGGGATCCAGCCTCTTGCTCCTGTGAGAACAAACACACCGCTCCTGGAGACGGAGAGGGAATCGATGGCCCCCCCGGGAGCCTCCCACAGACTGACCACAGGCTGACCACAGGCTGCGAGAGTTTTCCTACAACAGAAGGTGCGTAGCCTTTAGCCCATCTGCTCTGTCACGTCCAAAGAGGACTTCCAAGAAAACAAATTATACTATTTCTTCCTTTAAAAAAAAAAAAGCAGATAAAGAACATGTATAAAGGACACATGGACAAAGCCAAAGGGGGTTGGATCGAGGCTGGGAGGTGGGGAGGGACTGGGTGGGGGGGTCAGGTGGGGGGAGATGGAAACAAGTGTACTTGAACAACAATAAAAAATTAATTAGTTTAAAAAACAGACGTAAGAAAAATAAAACATAAAAAAATACGTAAAAAACAGACGTAAGCAACGGATAAATAAACTGTGGGACAGCAAAACAAAGATTATTCAGCACTCAGAGGAACTGGACTATTAAACCGTGAAAAGACACGGAGGAACTCTAAATGCATATTGCTAAGTGAAAGAAGCAATCTGAGAAGGCTCCGTATCATAGGACTCCCTAGTGCTGGGAAAGGCAAAACTATGGGGACAATAAAAAGACCAGTGGTCACCAGTGCGGGGGAAGGGTGTCGAGGGGAGATGACTACACAAAGCACACAGGATTTTTAGGGCAGATAAAATAGGCTGTATAATATTATAATGATGGAGACATGTCATTACGCATTTGTCCAAACCCATAGAACGCACGACACCGAGAGTGAACCCCAAGGTAAACTGTGGACTTCAGGTGATTATAATGTGTCCAAATTGGTTCCTCATTGTAACAAATGACCACTCTGGGGGGCAATGTGGATACCGGGGGGGTAGCTATGCATGTGTGGGGACAGTGGGTGTATGGGAAATTTTTGTGCCTTCTCGTTTTGCTGTAAACCTAAAACTGCAATAAAAACAAAGTCCTTATTTTTAAAAAATAGATTGAATTAATACTAGGGTCTAAGGGAACATCCCTTTCCACCAGTCGTCCTCTGCTTACCCAGTGTGACCTCACTGGACCGACTTTCCGTAGCCTTCCAGGCTGTTCTATGCATTTACAGACATACGAAGGAACTACTTTTGCTTCGGGTCTTTGGTATATTCTCGGTCTCAATGCACAAATAAGCCAAACAGCACGTATTGTTCTGCCCTGGGGTTTTTTGTTGTTGTTATTATTGGTGTTTTTTTTGGGGGGGGGGCGGGTAGGTGGACTACTTTTCTTTTTTGACTTTTAAACTTTTTCCCTTTTTGGCTTTTCATTTTTCACTTCACATCTTTTCAACATATCTGTGACCACTCTTCATGCCTTTTCATTGCTACGCAGTTCTCCCTCTGGTATGAAGGTACCCTCATTTGTATAGCCACCTCCCTTCCCGTGGACACACAGGGTGTTTGCAGCTGTAACGAACGTGCTTGGGACACTTCCCGGTGCACCCGGGCCAGTGTTCCTCCAGGATGGACGCCTGGAAGGGGGCTGTCTGGGTCAAAGGGCATGCCAAATTGCTCTCCAAAGAAGTCATACGAACTTATGTTTGCACCAATATTACATACGTTTCTCTGCTTTCTGCACTTTTTTTTCTTTCTGATGAGTGTGGTGACTCAGAGGTTGAAGCATCTTATGTTACCAAGCGTGTGATATTTACTTATTTCACTGGGTGTGCATCAGGTCACAGACCCTGGGCCCAACCGGGCAGAACTTTTTCAGTGTTGACAGAGAAGCTTTTCATTTCTTCTAGGGAAGAGCGGCCTCTAGGTCTGCACTGCGCATTTGAGAGTCATCATGCCGGGGTCCCACCACCCAGAAGTATGGAAGTCAAAAGGCAGTGGTCCGGGACGGGGGGGAGGGGAGTGAGCCTCTCACCCGGGAGGAGCCGAACACTCAGTGATCAAGACAAATGAGATTGAATGCAGGACTTTTAAAAATCAAAATGAATGCAAAAAACCCCACCCGGGATGAGCAGAATACCAACATTTCAAATAAAGACAGGATCGCTACTACTGATGTTTTCAGTCGGCCCCAGGCTTCAGTGTGTCTCAGCACGGCACAGGGCAGGCACCGGTCGCTGGTCATTCTGAACAGGTCTGAGAGGCTTCTAGACACAGGCACACACACCCCTTCAAACCCCTGCCTGTGTGACTCTGGGAAAGTTGCTGAACCTCTCTGAGACTGTTGCACCATTTGTGAGCTGTCAAGGATTGAAGGAAATGAAATGTGTGAAATAGTGGATTTTCCGTAAACAGCTACCGCCACCTATACTAGTCCTAGTACTAGACGACCTCGCTGCTTGCTGGCTGCTGGTCCTGCTTTCATCCTTGAGCCTGGTTTGGTCTCTAACTGTTTTCCTGGTGACCAAGTGACTTCTGTATAGACTCAGGACCGCCAATAGGAGGAAATTAACATTTACTGGGCACTTGTTTTGAACTATGTTCTGGGTGGGGCGCTTTCATGCATTACCTCTGCACAATAATCCTTGGACATACACTGATGAGCAAACCAGAACTTGCAGAGGTTCCGTGACTTGCCCAAGGTCACAGAGCAAGCTGATGGCTCAGCTGGGCTTTGGACCGAGTTCTCTTCATATACAAATATACGGTCCACTGTTTATGTCCCTCTGGGCAGTATCGGTAGGAAAAATAAAAGAGCCTACTATTTTGAATACAAATCCAAGGATAAAATTCTTCCTTAAACTCCCTACCCGCCTGTCATGTAAACCAAAAACAAGTTTGTTTCCTGACTCAGCCCACAGCTAGTGCCTGGAAAAGTGCTGGGCCTCTTGCCGAAGCCCTGGAACACCCACGATCCTCTCTCCTGAAGGCAGACCCACTGCCCCTCCATCTCTCCACCACCCCTGCCCGCCCAGCTCCCCACACCACCCACCCCCACCCAGATAACACCCCTCAGCCTTCTCCACAACAAGGTAGGGCAACAAAACAGCACAATTTTGTTCACCTTCCCCCTGGCCTGCCTCTGGGTCAGTCACTCCTTGGTCTGGGCTTTGCTGCCCGGGCTCTGCAGGCTGCTATGCCCACAAAAGAAGACTGGGGCGGGGCCGAGGGGGGCGGCCGGCCGGCCGTGCAAAATGAGGGTTTTCAGAAGCACTCTTGGCTCCTGCGCTTAGAACTTTTGGACACCTCCAGGGGCTCCGCAGCCACACTCGGCTCCGCTCGATGTGGGGCTGAAGGCCTCCTGACCACAGCATGCCAGCCCGTGGTGGCAAGTCAGCGCCTGGGGAGGGGAGGGCGGGGAGGAAAGGGGCTCCCTTCCCAGAGGGTCACCCCATTGTCAGATTCCTTTCCTGGAATCTGCTCCTGCCTTCCCGGCCCCTCTTCCCAGCCTCACTTCCCGAACGGTGTCTGCCATCGCTGGGAGACTCACGGCTCGCTGTCTCCATGAATTCACAAATCACCTTCCTGTCTTCTCTTGGCAGGGGCAGGGGGCATAAGGAGGGGCAGGAATCAATAACCCCATTTTCTGTCACCCACCCCCTCCTCACTCCGGTCACCACCCAGGGCCAGGAGCCTTAGCAGGCTAAGCTCACACAAAATGTCATTTGTCCAACCTGCCAAGAGATCTTAGCATTGATATGCCCTCTAGTGGATTCTGAACAACAACAAAAGCACATACAAGCAGAGTCACACCCGCACTGAACAATGATTGATGAACCCTCCGGAGAAGCCAGTCACACAGCCAAGCGCATCTGCTGCTCCCTGACCAGTGGCCTGGCTCTTTGGGGCCGGTCATCGCCATTAACAGGGAGCACTTCCCCGGGAACTGATGGCATAGGTCCAGGCTGGAAGGGGGGACCCTCCCCACCCCACACCCCAGGGCTCAAGGTTCAGCTCCAGTCTCTCATTTCATCACCACGTCTCCTGGCCACCATAGAAATGACACTCTGTGCTCAGTCCCTTTCTCACTAACTCCATGTCACCTGGTACTGGCTTCTAGGAGATTAGCTATGCCTGGGGGTGAGAGTCCTCTTACTGTCTCTCTCAGAGTTTCTCACCCTCAGCTCCACTGACGTTGTGGTCCAGGGCATCCTTCGCCGCGGGGGGGACTGCCCTGTGTAGTGTGCACTATGGGATGTGTAGCGGCATCCCTGGTCCCTACCCACTAGACGCGGGTAGCACTCCTCCATTTGTGGCAACCAAAAATGTCTTCAGACACTGCTAAGTGTCCCCAGTGAGATAGTAAAATCATCTCTGGTTAGGACTCGTTGATCTGCCTAGAACTTTTTGTGGGTCTGGGGTAGGAGGTGAGGATGCAGGAAGCCCTCCACCGCACCCACGAGATCAGAGGCCAGTCATTTATGTCTCTAGGGTAGAAGGTCTTTCAGGCTTTCACAAGTCCTCTGAAAGTGTCCCCTCCCCAGGCGGGATCAGTCCCGTGGGTTTCTGCATTCCATTGGCCTGCCAAGATAGGGCAAGGCCCGTGGGGCGGGAGGCGGAGGCTGTACAAGGGGGCAGGGCAGAAAGAGGGGTGCTGGAAAGGGAGGGGAAGAAAGCGGGTTCCGTGCACTAGATCACTACACTCTACCTGCCTCTGTCTCACTCCACCCTTCCAGGGTCCCAGTAGCAAACACCAACAACGTGGGGACCTTACTATACACAGGCGTGTTGCTGAGTGCTTTTCCCAGGTCACCCCTGTGGGAGGAGAAACGTGCACCCTCAGTGTGCCGATGAGGGCAGTGAGGCCTGGGGAAGGTTAGTAACTTGCCCGAGGAGCTCACACCAAGTCCCATCTGCCCTTGGACTTCCTAGCCACGTGTCGCCAGAACACTAAATGCACCGAGGGAAGGTACTTCCTCAGGTGAGAAATCAGGTGAGTCCTTGGCCTAATTTCAGATTTTGCTTCAGGGCTGACCCAGCTGGAGCGCTGAGCTGAAGTGCCCCAGATCAGTTATTTCCTGATTGCCCGGGTACTTAGTGAACGGTCTGTGGCAGTTTCTTCCACCCAGAGCCCGTCAGCCTGGGAGCCTGTCGTGCCCTGGAGGGCGGGGACTCCCCCTTTATGGGGCATGTCTCCAGGACACCCAGCTCCTGGCTCCTCCACGGAGCCCAGAAGACTGACTTGGAGGCCAAGGAGAGCACAGGAGGCCCCACCCCACTGTCCTCCTCCTGACAGGGGCCGCCCCCTCAGTCAGGGCCCAGCTGGCAGTGAAGTGTGGGGAGCCCAATGCTGAACCCAGCACCCCAGGGCCTGGGTGTGGCCCTCGGTCTTCTGAGTGGCCTTGGCAAAGTCATTCCCCTCTCTGGGTCTCAGCTGCCCTACCACCCAACTAAAGCCAGGTCCTGCCCTCGGAACTTCCCCGGAGATATGCAGGGTACATGGTTACCCAGAGCTGCTCTCCTCCACTGGCCATTTAGTGAAAATCAGCTACCACCGAGCTCCTGAGGGGCCCTGAGCAGCAAAGGAGGCCAGGGCCACCGCTCCCAGAAGCAGCTCTCCAAGCTGGCTTTGCATGTTAGCCTCCTTCCTCCGGCAACATTGGCCAAAAGCAGGTGGAGCAGGAAAGGGCTCTGAGCAGGCCCAGGAGGGAAGATTCTCCATCACTCCAGCACGTCTACCCTGCACTGGAGAAACCACACACAGGACGTGATTGATCGCCCAGCCTGGCTCCAACAAAAATACACTGATTTCCAAAGAGGCGGGAGACACAGTTGTGAGGTTTCTAACCTTCCCACCCCCGTCTCGGCTCCCCATCCCTCTGCCTCGACTTGCTCCAGGAAGGTGAGTGTCAGGAGTCTAGGGGTGGAAAGGCCACAGGAGAGCAGGGAGGTGGGGGGAGTGGGAGATACTTAAGGATCTCCCTTGTCCTGCTGTCTGTGTGGGCGGAGGGATGCGAGTGCTGCTCCAGGTGCTGGGACTGGGGGGACAGGGGGGACTCACTCTTCTCTCCTGTGCACACCTGGACAGCGAGGCCATCCATACTGGGTGAGCAGGGCTGGGCCAGGCCCCGAGCACAGGCTACAAGGGAAAGCAGGTGCACATCCCTCATTCCTTTGCAGAGGTGTGGGTATGGCATTCAATCTCTTCAGCCAGAGACGAGACCTGAGCACTGTATCTTCTGCATCCTCCCCGCTCCACCACCCACCCAGACAGGCCCCCCTGCCTGGTTGCTTGATGTCTGGTCAGGCTGGGGGCGGTGAGGGGTCAGGAGCACGGACCTCGGAGTTGCAGTCACCCCAGCTGGAATCTAGGCTTCCACACCCAACACATCCACGTAGACACAGATCTGTCCTGCGTGACCTCGGACACATTATTTAACCTCCCTCAGTCTCCTCTGTAGAACTCCTGTCTCAAGTGGGCTGCTAGGAGAATTCGATGAGGTGGCACGTGTCAGATGCAGAGCAGCCAGCACGGGACTCAGATGTGCTGTCTTCTCCACCAGGGGGACACCCCTTCTCCAGCCCCAGCCAGACCAGACCGCGGCATGGGCGACAACTGAGTAAAGGAGTGGGGGAGGGGGCTCTGGGGACAGTGAACCCCCGCCATCACAGTGTAATGTCCCAGAGGGAGAAAAGTGAGTACCGTAGGAAATGACTCAGGACTTATCAAAAGTAGGTGAAATTCTCCACTCTTTCGATGCTGTGCTGGTTAGAGTCACGCAACTCCACTCAGACAGCACGTGAAAATAACGAAAAGCCGTGAGATAACAGACGCCAGCCCACAGCAAGAACTGCCCTTCACCGGGCTGGATCGTCTCAGCCCGTCCGACCCCTGACCTTTTCTTTCCATCTTGGCCTACATCCTGCAAGTCGTGGGTTTGTTTGAATAAGGCCCGAGCTCTGGGAAATAGGGAGGTGATTCCTAGCGTCCTGACCCTGCCAAGTGTCCTAACGCAGAGCCCGTGTTGTAATGCCGCCCAGGAAGCAAACACAGAGCCCTCCTCCCCCAACCCCCACCTCCCACGCACAGAGGCCTCACCTGGCTCTGGGGGACAGAGAGGCTTGCCAGCAAAGGCATCGGGCAGGGGCAAAGACAGAATGTAAGCAAACACTGAAACTCGTGTGCACACACACGGAACAGAGCATTTGTACCACCTGGCTTTCAGTTCCCAGCACTGCCGTGGCCCCTGCCATCTGGACAGTGGGGAGAGAGTGTCCAGGAAAGGCTATTCCTGGCTGGGAGATTCTGAGAACCACTCTGTAAGGGGATCCTGGGGCTCAGCTCTTGGTGGCAGGAGAGGAGCCATTTGAAGGCAAGGCAGCGTGATGGGAGACAGGCAGTGCTCCTCCAGGCAGTACTCATCCATGGCCTATATTCTATGGGCCATGCGGGCAGCACATCCCAGTCCCTACTGCATGCATGGGCAGCGGGAGTTGCACACGTAGGCAAGACGTCACCCCACCCTCCAGAAAACCCTGTTCCAGTGGGAAATACCTAGCATTCGACTTTAGTGTTCTCTGCAAGAAAATAGATGGAGTGCGGGCAGGACAGTGATTTTCAGGGACTAGGAGACCCAGCAGTCCCTCCTAGCCCTGGCCCATGTAGGACTGCGCCTTGGTGCGCAGAATCGAGGTTACATACAAGACACAGCTCGTATTTACTTGTTATACTTTAATTTGTTTTTCCAATTAAGAGCTCAAGCACCCAATGTCTCAACAAGAGGGGTTCCATGTGAGGGCGTGGGCTCCACTTGGCTCCTTTGCTATTGAAACAGCTGTTCCTGAGCCTCTCACGCAGGCCCTGTGGGCCTCAGCTTCCTCTCTGTGAAGAGGGCACGAGCCCCCCTGTTTGTATCACAGGGCCCTTCAGAGGTGTGGCTGAGATCATGCCGTGGGTGTCTTTCGTAAACTCTCAAGTTTCACAAATGTTAGCTGCCCTTCTTGGGTGTTTTGGAGCTGGTGCCTTTTCCCGGTACTGTGGCTACGCAGTCAATTACCCCCAAAACTTAGTGTCTCAAACCAACAGTGAAATGATTTGGCTCACGAACCCGTCATCAGTCAGGGGTCGATCATCTCTGACCCACTCAGCGTCCACTGGGGCAGCTCCAAGGCGGGCAGCTGGAAGTCCGTGAAGCCTGGCTCGCCTGTGGGCCTTCCCGTGGATGCTGGCCGCCAGCGGAGACCTCAGTGAGACTGTCAGCCACAACACCGCTGCGTGGCCTCCCCGCGGGTCTGTGCTTCCCACAACAATGTGACTGCACAACAGTGTGACTGGATTCTGCCATGGAGCACCCTGGAGAGGGCCAGGTGAGGCCGTGCCATCTTTCATGACCTAGCTTTGTGACGTCACTTCCTCTATATTCTATTAATCAATCACTGGCGAAGGCTCAAGGATAGCGGAAATAGGCTCTGCCTGTTGACGGGAAGTGCAATGTTCTCGAAGAACATGTGGGCCTGAAAATTCTGCTGCGGCCACTTCTGGGGAATACCATCTGCTACCGTACTTGACACATTTTTTGAATGAATGAACCTTCCCTTAGTTCCTCCCAGCATTACTCAAGATTCCCATGGCACAGCCTCAGACTGTAGGTCTTTCCTAACATGCTTCTTCGATTAAAGCTTACCCACCCTCCTCTCAAGCTATCACAGTCCTACCTTTTGCAAGAGAAGAGTATGGAATAACGGATCCACAGATAAACTAATTCCCGGCACTGACTTAACCAGGGAACTCCTGTTAGGGTGAAGAAGGCTACCCCTCTTCTATAGCTAACATATCCGAAAGGTCCGCCCCTGGGAACCTCAGGGAGAGGAGTGGGGTCGGGGGCAGGTGCAGGGGAGGTTGACTGGCAAGCCTTCCCCACGCTGCAGCCCAGGCAGCCTCCTGGCCTGTGCAGAGGTGAAATCCTTTCCACCCACACCATCCACTCCTTCTCCCTGCACTGTGTCCCCTGCCTTTCCTCTGCTTGACTTTTGGTGATGGGTAAGCCCCAGGATTAGGAGAGGAACCCTCTGGCGTGAATCAATTCATAATGAACCTGACATCATTAGCCTGCCATGGTTCCAGAGACGGCTGAGGGGACCTGAGCAAGGCTGAGGAGTCCCCAAAGGCCACTGGAGGATCGAATGCTCAGTAAGCAATCCAGTTCACTGCAGGAACCACCCAAAGAACATTAACCCTCTTGCCCCAAAACATGTTGTTTTCCACACATCCCTTCTGATTCATTGCATTTGTTCTCTGACTCATTAGGTCTGTGTTGTCCTTAATTGCATCCCACAATGATGATGAAATATCAGCCTCTTTATTTTTTCATAATGTTCCCACTGGTGAGGAGTGTCCAGCTCATACCACAGAGCTCAAGGGGCAGCCACTTGGAGAGGGCCTCCCCTGTTCTCCCCCTTCTCTCTCCTCTCCCTTTCTCTCTCTCTCTCACACACACACATACATGCACATGCACACACACACACACACACACACACATTCCCTCCAGTGACTTCTTCAGGACAGAGCCCAAACTCCTGCACCTGACTTACGAAGAGGTCCAACCTGCCTGGGTGTCCAGCTTCAACTCAGGCAACCCTCCCTTTCACACCAAGACAGGCTGCGCTTCTTCCCTCAGCCCCTTCCACACTCATGTTCTCTCTCACACAGCCATCGTTCAAAAGATTCCCTCCACCCAAAACATTCCTCCCCTTCCTCCTCAACCTGCAGCTCTCTGTTTAGGTGATACTTTTCAGGGCGGCCTTCTAGACCTGAGATGATGCTTGTTGTCTCTGTTTTACGTTTTCTTCACACACCACGCTTTCCTCACATAACTCTCTGCTGGCGTAACTGTAATTACTTGACTAGCAGCCGGCTACCCTCACCCCCTCCCCACCCTGAGCTCCACTCGGGCAGAACTCATGTGACTTACTCATCATGATGTGCCCAGGGCACACTGAGCTCAGCATGAATGAATGAGGCTGGCAGGGGAATGTCACTCCTGAGCAGGATCAGTGGCTCCTCACTTCTGCCCTGAACCTGATCAGCACAGTTAAGCATCGTCCAACAACGTGCCTGGTGCTGCCAGGGACAGGGGAGAACAGGAAGGGCGATGCAGGGAAAAGGGGGAGGAGGCTGGGGAGGGTAAATGAAGCAGGAAAGGGGCTGTATGCAGGCCACCCTGCTTCTCAAACTGGGGGATGGGGGGGGGGGGGGTGCCTGACGTACATGCCGACGTGCCAAGAGTAAGAGAAGCCACGGAATCAACGGGCACATCTCAGAAGGTCAATTTCACACGGCGGCGTGTCATTTAAAATTATTTTTTGTGTGAGCAGAGATTTATGCTGGAGTCAGACAAAAACCCCACATGAATTTTTAAGGCAATAAATGAGACTTCAAAGACTGTTTGTCTGTTTGTGGCGAGATCTTTGCACTACCCCTCTCCGCCTGCCTCCTTTCAGGAAGGGCCCGCATTTTAAGCTTCTGCCTTCCTCTCATTTGGTCAAAAAGTCTAAGAAACCCAGAGAGGACGCCTGGGCTTCCTTGAAACATGGTGATTGGATTCCAAGATGGAAAATCCCCAGAGAGAGCCAGACGAAGCTATACCATCTTTTACGACCTAGCCTCAGTGCATCATGTAATCTGTTTTTTGTTTTTTGCATCTTTTTTTCATCTTTGTTGTTGTTGTCGGTTTGGTTTTGTCTTGTTTTTGCTTGAAACAATAAACATTTATTACCTCACCCTTTCTGTAGTCAGGAATTTGCGAGTGGCTTCCATGGGCATTTCCAGCTCGGGGTCCATCAGGAGACGGGGCTGCGGGCACTGAAGGCTTCGCTGGAGCTGCGGGCCCCCTCTGGGGTGGCTCGCTCTGTGGCCGGCAAGCTGACTACAGTCTGATAATGAGGGATCTCTAGAATGTAAACTGTAAACGAAAACAATAAAAAATAAACCAGGGTTTACAAAGCAAACAGAAGAATATCATTTGATAACAAAAAGGAAGTACTGGTACAAAAAAAAAAAGAGGAATCTCTGAGGCCCTTTTCAAGATCCTTTGAGAGCCATACATTTGCAAAAGATAGAATTAGGAGAGACCATTCTATTTCCAGATCTTATGCCATGGTCCTTGACAACCCTAGGTCCGCAGCGTACCCATCTAAAGCCTGAGTAGGGTCACAATTTCCTTTGTGAAGAGCTCAAGCCAAGTCTCAACGTTGCCAAGGTGCTAGCAGCTAACAAGTATGTACAGTTGTCCCTTAGTGTAGCAGGAAACTGGTTTCAGGACCCCAGTCCACAAACTGGATGTCCACACAGGTACCAAAACCCATGAACGCTCAAGTCCCTTATACAGAAAGGGGTAAAACAATACATACCATCAGCTCTCTGCCTCTGTGGATTTCCAAGCACAGATCGAAAATACCATTTTCAACCTGTGGTTAGTTGAGTCCGTGAATGCAAAACGTGGGGATACAGAAGGCCAACTCTAGAGTATTTCTTGAAAACAAAATGTGTGCAAAAATGGGCCCGTGCAGTCCAAACCCACATTGTTGAAGGGTCAGCTGTATCCTAGACAGCACACACACAACATGGATTATCTGCCCTAACACTCAACAGTGATGCCACGATTCCCACCATTTTACAGATGAGGACAAACTACAGAAAAGAAAGTTAAAGAAATTAAGTTATCTGCTCCAGGTCACACAGTGACCAAGCAGTGACACAGGAATTCAGCCCCAGATAACGGGCCCAGGACCTGTACTCTCTGCCCCCAGACTCTGCCGGCTAGGAGCTTGGAGGCACTTGTATGGCACCTCGACACCCAGCCACTGGAGACTTTCACCCGCTTATGCTCGGCAATCCACTCTCTCCTGGGGGAACCCAGGGCAGCTGCCAGCAATCTCACCGTTGCCTGCAAGTTGTGAAAGAGAGATGGTAAGACAGTTTCGGGGCCCTTTGGGTCAACGGGTAAACAAGCACCCTTCCCTCTCCCTGGTGTCACTGCAGGTCACAAGCACATTCAGGAACCACACGACCCAGGTGACAAAGAAAAAGTAGAAATTCAAGCTCTCCTCCAGATGGTGACGTGTTTCTTGCAGTAAGACCATGGGATTCTGTAGGCTGCGTCAGGGACAGAAATTATACCTTTCCTCCTCTCCCAGAGATGGGTAACACCTCCAACATATCCATCTACTTCTAACCCTCCCCTCCCCTCCCCTCACCCCCCCTCCCCTTCCCTTCCTTTCTCTTCTCTTCTCCTCTCCTCTCTTCTCTTCTCTTCTCTTCTCTTCTCTTCTTTTCTCTTCTCTCTCTCTCTTTCTCTCTCTCTCTCTCTCTCATTATTACAGGCATTTTCTCTCTCTGCCTGGTTGGCCAGAATAAGTTATAACTGAAAGTCTAGTCTAGGCTTCGGGCACTACTGACATGTGAAGTAGATCACTCTTGGTTGGGGGTGGGCGAGCTATCTGGTGCACTTGCAGGGTGTTTAGCAGCCTCCACAGCCTCTACACACTCAACAGCAGCAGCAGCCCCACCGGCCAGCCCACAAGTCGTGACAGTCAAAAATGTCTCCAGACAAATGTTTCCTAAGGACGAGATCACTCTTGGTTAAGAATCACTGGTCTAAACAAATGGGACACTTACACAAGGAGATCTCTAGAAAAAGTGATGAAGAAATTTATCGTCGGTGACAGTAAGACTTTCTTACCCTCGGATAGGATTTTAGCACTTGCAAAGCTTATCCCCTCTCACCAGCATGCTCCCTACCTTCAGTGCATGCATCTCCATTTCTAACAGTATGAGAAACTGTCAGTGCCCCCATCAACATGGAACACCATTCTGACTGGGTATAAGGCATAGAATTTAATTGAACTACCCTACTCACCACACCTCACCCTTTGCCACTGGTTTCTCAACCAATGACAAACCAGAGCTGGTATATAAATACCCCCATTCTCCCGCCCCTGGGGAAAGATAACTTGGGGATATGTTGTTTACACTGCTTCCCCGGATTGTCCCCATGGGACTAAGTCCTAGCCACTCATCACACTAGCCAGCCCACTACTGGTTCCCTGACACCTACCTAACCATGTCTGGCACATGGTAGGCACTTAATACATATTTCTTGGATATCAAATGAATTAATCCAATCTAAGAGGCTCCTGCTACCTAGGCCAATAGGCTACTCAGTCTCAGAGAGGGGGAGTGACTTATTCAAAGTGTCACAACAAGTCTCTGTCAGAGTTGCCATGGAAGCCAGTCCCTTGGATCTCCATCCACAGTGCACTGCCTTCTGGCCAGCAGAGCTGAAACAGTGGGCATGAGAAGTGGGAGCTTCCAAGCCTGTGGATGAGTCAGGGCATCAGACGACTCCTCCTCCATCTTCAGCATGCACCTCGGCAGGTCCTGCATGGGAAAGCCCCCTCTGGCCCACTAGACAGGGTGGCCCCTCCCTCTTGGTGTCCCACCATTGCTATGTCGCTCCCTGTCAGAGCAGCTACTGCAGGACATTGAATCTCTGCTCACCTGCCTTCCCTTTGGAACCTTGAGTGCTTTAAGAACAAGGGACCATGTGTTTGGGGATTTTCCCTCCTCTGTGTCTCCATTACTTAACACAGGGCTTGAGTAGGTACTCAATAAATGTTTGCAGAATTACCACATGCGGATAAGGCGCTGGGCTACTGATGCCCTTCTCAAAACTTGGCACCTAAGGATGTATGATTTGTGTTTTGCACAGACACCTGGTGGGAGGATCCAGCAGGGGCAGAAATTCAACTTGGTTTTCATTAACAAGCCGAGTACCTCAGCTTTGAGCCGACTCAAAGCTGAGTCGGGCCAGGGGAAAGTATCATCCACCTGTCCACGCTCTGCCTTTATCTCCAGGAGACACCTTGCTCTTAGAGATGCCCTATAGGTCAGCAGAAGCCCTGTCCAGGCCCTAGCCAGCCAGCTGGTTGGCCAGGCGGTGGGGTACAAGGAAAGAACATAAAACAAACAAAGGGCACCCTCTGGAGTTAGAGAGCTTGGCAGGAGGCCTGGGTGAGGCTCCCTGCCAAATGGACTGAGCTGCAGTGTCCAAAACCCAAACTGGGTGTTTTTGAGGGGTGGGGGGCCAACCTCCTCTAGGGTCCTTTGTATCACCCCCACACCACCTTGAGCTCCGAACTAAAAGCAACGGCATCTGGGGCAAACTTGGACTCGACTCCATACCACCCACACCCCTTCAAACCTCTGGCTACCCCTCCTTTTTAGAAAAATAACCCCCAGCAAACGGTCCACGTGCTGCTGGTGCGAGCGCCAGCGCAGCCCACTAAATCATCGCCAGCATCCACATTTCAAAGGGGAGCCGGAGGAGTGCCAGTGATTTCTGGGTGCCACACGGATCACTCCCAAGCTCTGATCTATGGATTGTTTTGATTTCCTCCTTTGAACTCTTCCCATCCCGCTCCAGACAGAGATACTGAATTAAGCGACAGACAAGTTGGAGACAATGAGCTCCGGGGGCCCCCTCCCTCGCCCTGCCCCCCTCTCTCTCTCCTCCCGAAATTTGCAGACATCTGCTAGCTGGAGCCCAGCGCTGGAGCCATAAAGAAGAGCTGGCAGGAGAGTGATGTACAACCCTGGCTCTCCCAAGTGACTGGCGTTAACCTCCAACGGAGAGCCGCTCACCCCGTTCACGCCGGAGCCCTTTGTTTTACACCCCTCGGCAGAGGTGCCTTGGCCAGGCTGAAGATTTAACCAAATTAGAACGAACGGTCCTCAGCAGCGCTGCGCCTCTAATTAGAACAAGTCGCTCAGACATATTGTCTCCCTGATTTCCTCTGTTCCGTTTCTCGCGCTCTCTTTCTCTGCTCGGGACACATGGGCCCCATTAAACATTCTAGTATTTAATGTGGTTCCCTTCAATTACTTCTCAAGTTTTCGAGTTCCATTTAGGATTGGATTTTACTCTTTGGACTGTGTTTTTGATTTGGGGCTTTCTACATGTCGTAGCCGCTCTTTTTCTCCACCTAGTGGAGACGGTGGACACCACGGAGCAGTGCAGGGCACAGGAGGCAGACAGCAAAGCCTCCGCCAACCGGAAGGTGGGGGGGGGGGGTCACCCAGGGCCTCAGTTAACTGGACACCTCATGTGCACTTGTCTTGGAGGGGAAACAAGAACTCAGCGCAAACATAAGCTGATATTGTGGATTTATGACTCTCCCCCACCAATCACCTCATCCCCATCACCATAAAAGGGGGTGAGGACCTAGGTAGACCATCATTTATACCGCTAGGAAGATGGGGGGAAACACTTCCTTGGTCCATCCAGGGGGTTGGTACAGAAAGAGCCAATATTTAACTTCACTTAAGATGATCAAGGGCCTCAATTTCTGCAAATTCACATTCTGCGGAAAAGGATTTTGCTCCTATACCAAAGCAGGATAGAGGACTCACACACTTTATAGAGGTCGGCAATGGATACAGAAATCAAAAGTATACCTGGGGCAATTAGTGGACTGCAATTCCATCTCCCCTGAGCCTTTTGTATATGCACATTTTACCTTGAGCGTCTGTAGAGAGGCACTAGATATACACACCCCTGTCCAAGGTAGGGTTCTACAGGGAGAAAAGATTCCAAGGGAGACATGGCCAGCCACAGAGGCAGGCTGCCTGTGTGTGAAGATAGATTCCACAACCCTCATGTGCTCTCAAGAGCAATTTAGAGTTCTTTGGCTTAGGAGTATCCCGGTGAAATGTTTCAGTTGAAAGGGCTTTTTGAGGTCCTCTGCCCGGACCGCCATCCTATCTCCTCATGCCAGGAAGCCCTCTAGTGCGTGCCTGCTAATATTTATGAGGTCTCTGCTGACAGGAACACCTTGACTTTCTGTGGCAGCCTATGGCATCTGAGAGCTGCTTCAAGGCATGTCATGGAGTCAGGAACGCATCTATGTGACCCCGGGAAAGGCATCCAGCCTCTCTCAGATCTCACTCACTCAACTAACATTTACCAGGGAATGTTCTAGGCACTGGGGATACAATGGTGTGCAATGTCTTGATCATTTCAAACAATTACGTTATCGATGACTTGGAAGCAATGGTTCACCTCACAAATGAGCTCATGTTTTTGAAACTCATAAGTGGTATACAGCTCTCATTATTTCTCTTGATGATAATGACCAGAAAAGCTTTCTTTCTATGTATGTAGGTTGGCTTCCTTGTAATTTCTACCCTTTGATTTTAGTTCTACCTCGAAGAATGGACCAACGGCTTCCTCAGTGACATGTATCTCTCTCATGCATTCTTGGTTCTGCTTCTCTAGGCAGAATGTTTTCTGATCTTGCAACTTCCCCTCACATCAAAGAATTTCTGGGAATTTCTCCATCTTAAACAGCCCATCTCTGGGTATACTCTATCAATGCGGTTCTCAAAATCTGGTGCCCAAAATTGCACGTGGTACCCTAGATGTCATCTGACCCAGAATATAATGAGAACACTCCTTCCCGAGCCCACTGGATTTCTGTTCATTCTTCCATTTCACATTGTGTCGGATTGCTAGCAATCACATCACACACACTGTTAGCTTCCTCTGAGCTGGTGGTCATTTCCAAGCCTCAGACATTTTTCACGTGATTTCCTGCCAAGGAAATCTCTCCCACTCTATGTTTTCGCCATTTGTTTTTGCACATAAATACCAGACTTTACATTTGGGCCTGTTCAATTGTATCGTATTGTCTTTGACCCAGCATTCCAACCTGTCAGGCTCACTCTGGGTCCTCATTCTGTCACCTCTGGTATTAACTCTCCCTCACAGATTTGTGACATCTACACCTTTGATCAGTATGCCCCCTGAGTTTTCATCTAGTGATAAATCAGAAGAGATCAAGGGCGGGGCCCTGGGAACTCCGCAAGGAACCTCTCTGAAGGCCGACATCCATTGTCATGAGTTGGAAATGGCCCCTCTAAGAAGTAAGGAAATGGAACCCGGAGTGGGGCTCCACAAACCCACCCAAGGGACTGCCTGAGCTCCCCGGCTGCTTCTGCCTTCTTGTTCCTCCCCCTGAAACCTGCCTCTTTGTCTACAGCCACCTCTCTAGGGTGTCCTGATGCCTCTTCTTTACATTTCTGCCCCCTTTCTCTATCCACCTGATCCACTCAGCTTTACTCAGGGCCTCTGGACAACAAGCTTAAGGTTTGCTGGCACTTGTCCTGCCCATCCCAGTGCTGCCTCACCCAGAGTGTCAGCCTTTCACTCCCAGCCAAGCTCAGGCCAATGTGGGACTGCTCTGCCCCGCACCCTGACAGAGTTTAGCACATGGGCTGTGACAGCCATCCAACACTCAATGCTCTTTGGACTCAGCTGTGGAGCCAGCTGCAAACACATAAAACCACTGCTCTCGTCCAACCCACATTTCACCATCTTAGCCACAAGGAAACCATGAGAGGAACTGTTAACCCTAAGCTGAAATCAAGACCTGCAATGTTTATGGCGTACACCTGATGTGCAAACATAGTAACCTTATCAAAAGAGGAAATGAGGTTAGTTTGGAATAACTTGTACTCAGTGAAGTCATTTTGCCTTCAACTGACCACTGCATTCCTTCCTAAATGCTCACCCACCATCTGCTTCTTAATCCACTGTGCTTCCCTGTTGTCAAGGATCTCCCTCAAATTTACTTGTCTGGAGTTTCCAGTAACAATCTTTTTTTTTATTTCCCTTTATGAAAATCAGGATAATCTCTGCCCAGTTACTGCTTCTGGCACCACCTTCTATTGACCACAATCACTTAAAAGGTACTGACAGTGGCTTCCCAATCCCACCGGAAAGTTCCTTCCACACCTCGGGATGTGAGTCATTGGGTCAGACACTTGGACCCAATTGAATCAGCTTCTTGCCACCTTCCTATCTAATCTTGTCTTCCTTGAGCCCTGAGCTAGTCAGGACGTCCTGGGCTGCAGGGAGCAGCAATTCCAGGTTCAACTGGCTTAAACAATAAGCAAAATTGATTATCTCATAAAATTACAAGTGCTGGGTAGAAGGATTTCAGGGTTGGTTACCTCAGTAGTATGATTACATTTGCAAGGATACCTCTCTACCTTTCTCCTCTGCCATCCTCAGGTTGTCCATTTGATCTCCTCATGGTTGCGAGATGTGTTGCATTTCCAACAATACCATACAAGCATGGCAATGTCCAGCAGTAAAAGGACCGTTGGTTACATATAGCTCTTTTTAGAAGCAAGGGCACATTTTCGGAAACCCTGGCAGACCAGCCCTCACATCTCATTGAATAAGAAGTAAGTAGTCTCTTGCCTATCCTTAAACCGTCAATGATGGGGGATAATGGGAACACTACAACTGCCCTGGACTGCACAGAATTCACCCCCCACACATGGTGGAAGGGTGCTGACCCAAACAGCCAATGGCCTGCCCTCAAGGAGGGAGGAAGTGACCATGGCATGGGCTATCAGTATCTCCACATAGTATTTGCTCTTCCTTTTCTAGCTTAGCATGCTTGATGGAAAAAATCATATTTTCAACTTCTATTTTTCTTTCTTTGTCTCTTTAGCTAACATTATTTCCTTTTGTCCAAGCAATAGGTGTACACTTGCACTATGTTTTTTTCACTAAACAGAGCCCCAAAGACCTCTTACTGTCCCCAGAATGTCTCCTTCTTCAAATCTGAGTTCATTCTGAGCCTTAGTGTTGTTGACATTACTCCCATTCTACACTTTGGTGCTCATCCTCAGGGTCCTGTGGGCCACGTTTTGTTTTAAAGTCAGGACTGGCCACAAAGCAACTTGCATAGCTCCAATGTGGCTTTTACCACTACCCCCACCCCCACTTTTTCTCCTCATTGGGATCAGCTCTGACTAGTCTTTTCTAGAAACAGTTTATCTTCCTTTATGAGGTCACGGGCTACTGGACCAGACTTCTCCATGAACATTCAAAATGTGTTATGACAGACATCACTATGTTGCCCCAGGGACCAGTTTTTCCTTTGTGGAACACTTTTCACCCATCACCCCTAACACAGCCTCCACCTCTGGGTGAAACAGTGACCCAGGCTGGATCATCACAGGATAGGACTCATCTTGCAATAGTGGTTAGTCCAGAGGTGAATGTAAAGCCCAGCAAGGCCAGCTAGAGACTTGGTTTGGGTTGAAAAATTGAGATTGAGAGAGATAAAGGGCACTTCCCCATTTGGGTTATAAATCTAAAATTGCAGGCAACTGCCTTTCCCATCTGCCTGCAAATGCTAATAAATGGAACCAAAGGATGATGCAACAGAGATAACAGTAGCCCTAATTGCCTGGTTTGGGATCCTGATGGCAGCACTGCCCAAAGCCAATCGCCCTTGGGCTTCCAAGTCACAAAGGCCAATTTACACCCTTCTTTCATATGCCAGCAAAGATATTCTGACTGATATATTTACTCTGCTAAGGTCCAGGCACGTTTAACTGTGGCAAGTGTCCTCTTTCTTTGTGACCACAGCTTCCAAGATGACAGCATCTCCCTCCCACACTTCCCATGATTTCCATAGGAACGGCAAGTTTATCCCTCTGAGACAAAAATGCAATGGGACAGTTCTCTTCCTTGTCTCCTTTGTCTTGTCAGAGACAATATTATTTGTTATGCAAGTGAAATGCTTTTGCAAAACACTAGACTTTTAGTATAACAAAGACCTCTACCCCAGCAGATGTCTGGAAAGTTGGAAGTCCTCATGATTTTCTTGCCCTGTGTCTGTGCAACAGAACCCTAATTTTTTGAAAAACCACATATATCTTCTCTTAGTCCAAGTTAGTCAGTCACATATCCATAAGAGCTTAGACTCTGCAGACTTCTTGGGTCTGGATTCTTACTCCATTTTCTGTTTCAGTAGCCTTAGACAACTTGCTTGATCTTTCTGATCATTGCTTTCCCCATCCATTGTTTGGGATTAATAATAGTCTTACCATTTAAGATTGTAGTGAAAATTAAATGAGATATTGAATGCAAAGTACTTTGATGGTGTCTACCAATAGAAAAAATGCAAGAAATATTACTAGATATTATTATCATTTTTCTTTTTCATCACCTAATTTTTTTACTTTATATACTTCCAAGTTACTGGGTCACTCCTCCCTGCCTTTGTTAGAACTGCCTTTTAAACCAGCCATATCCTGACTTCAAGTCAAGATGGACGCATAGGTAGATACACTTCAACTCCTTGCACAACCACAGAAAGGAATTACAACTAAATTTCAAAATAAATAATACCCAGAACTGTCAGAAAATCAAACTGTATAGAAGTCCCACAACCAAGGATTTTAAAAAGCCACATTCATCCAGATGTGTAGGAGGGGCAGAGATGCTGAGAGAGGGCAGAGAGGTGAGGAGACACAGTGTGGCATGGAGAGGCTGCAGCAGTGGTGGAATGGGCATAGGCAGTCTCACATTCACATGTGGTAGATAAAAATCAGGAGGGATACCTTGGGAGTGAGCCATCCCAGCCCTAGGCCAGACCACACAGCCCAAGGTTCCATTACCAGGAAGATAAATCCCCATAACTTCTGGCTGTAAAAAGCAGCAGGGGGTGGGGTAGTGGAAGAAAATGCCAAATTTTCAGAAAACTTCATTTAAGGGGCCTGCACATCTTAAAACATACACAAACCCACCCATTCTGGGATTCAACAACAGGGCAACAGCTGGAAGGATGCCAGTGACATAGGAGGAATGAGTGAAGTGGTTGAAAATAGGGTGAGTGCTGGACAAACCCCCAGAAGCCAGGCAGTGGCACAGTTCCTTCCCTGAGCCTCCGCCCCCCACACAGAGCCACAAAGTAGTGAAGTGGGTTGCCCCACCCTGGCAATTACCTAAGGCTCCACCCCATAAAATTTACAGGTGCCTTTCACAGGGAGTCAAGGCAGCTCTACCTAACACACAGAAACAAACACAAGGAGGCTGCCAAATTGAGGAGACACAGAAATATGACCCAAATGAAAGAATAGAACAAAACCTCAGAAAAAGAACTAAATGGAACGGAGATAGCCAACCTGTCAGATGCAGAGTTCAAAACACCAGTGATCAGAATTCTCAGAGAACTCACTGAGTATGGCAACAACATAAAGGAAGAAGTGATGTTTATACAAAGTGAAAGAAATAAAAATCTTCAGGGTTTCAACAGTGAAGGGAAGTAAGCTGGGATTTAAATCAACAATTTGGAACATAAGGAATAAATAAACATTCAACCAAAATAGAAAGAAGAGGGAAGAATTCAAAAAATGAGAATAGTATAAGAAAACTCTGGGACATCTCCAAATATGCCAACATCCGAATCATAAGAATGCCAGAAGGAGAAGAGGAAGAGCAAGAAACTGAAAACTTATTTGGAAAAAAAATGAAAGAAAACTTTCCTAATTTGGTGAAGGAAATATACGTATCAGTCCAGAAAACGCAGAGAGTCCCAAACAAGTTGGACCCAAAGAAGACCTCACCAAAACACATTATTACAATTAAAATGCCAAAGGTAAAATACAAAGAGACAATATTAAAAGCAGAAAGAGAAAAGCAGAGAGTTATCTACAAAGAGATATCCATAAGACTGTTAGCTGATTTCTCAAAAGAAATTTTGCAGGCAAGAAGGGACTGGCAAGAAGTATTCAAAGTCATGAAAAGCAAGGACCTACAATTTAGATTACGCTATCCAGCAAAGCTGTTATTTAGAATTGAAGACAGATAAAGTGCTTCCCAGATAAGGTAAAGCTAAAAGAGTTCATCATCACCAACCCATTATTACATGAAATGTTACAGGTACTTATTTAAGAAAAAGAAGATCAAAACTATAAACATTAAAAAGGCAACAAATTCACAACTATCAACAATTAAATCTAAAACTAACTAACTAACTAAGCAAGCAACCACAACAGGAACAAAATCATAGGTATGGCAATCACTTGGAGGGTTATCAGCTGGGAGGGAGAAGGGGGGAAACGGCGGGAAAGGTACAGGGATTAAAAGGAATAATCGGTAGGTACAAAATATACAGGGGGGTGTTAAGAATAGCATAGGAAATGGGGAAGCCAAAGAACTTATATGCACAACTCATGGATATAAACTAAATGGGCAGGTTCGGTGGAGGGCAGTGGGCACTGGGTGGAGAGAGGCAAAGGAGGGAAAATTGAGACAACTGTAATAATATTATCAATAAAATATACTAAAAAATAAAATGAAATTTTAAATAAACTAGTCACATCCTGCCAGACAAACACCATCCCGCCAGGTATCTGAATCTCTGAAATCATATGGTCTCTTCATGTTACATGTCGAGTCCTCCTGGTTTCTCTACCCCGTGTTGGTGCACAGAGCATCTCTGCTTTCCTCTTTGCGCCTTTCCTTCCTGTTACCTTTGCCTGAGTGCTGGCTCTGAGCTTTTGCTCGTGTCTCATGCATTTAGTTTATGGATCATCTTGCCTTCTTGTTTGCATTTTCCCTGGCCACACCACATTGACCCAAGGTTAAAGCCATGTTCTTATCCTGGGATTCTACAAGAAAGCACTAGCACAAGACATTTGTAAGCACAGCAGAAACACAGCTCCACATGCACATGGCACATTCCGCCTGTATCTACCTACAGGCTGTAATGCCCCACCTGTCTTCTCTCTACCATCTACTCTCTTCCCAGCTCCCCCCCCCAACTTGTGACACATTTTTGTTTTTTACTAACATATTGAAGTTTTCACTGACTTTTCCCCTTGACTCATGTTATATTATTTCCATGGGGTTCTCTCTTCAATCCCAAACTCTTTATCTAGATATTTTCCTGAATAAAATAATTATTTTCTTAAGAGGTCTTCTGTTTCTAGTCATAGAATTTTTTCCCTTCATTCATATTACTTGTATCATTTTATCTGAGTAACTTTTTTTCTTCTTCAATTTAAAGTATTTTGATCAGGTAGGCATGCCTCCTTCATATATATTCTTCTTGGTTTTTATTATAGGCACTCCACGCCTAGGTCATCCTGTTACATCATAAGCCATGGTCCCAGATACCAAATTCCAACATATTTCACTAACTGTAAAGGGCCCTGATTCCTTCTAGTTCAAAGCCCTAATTTGGGGAGAGAAAAGAAAATGAGAGAAATAGAGATGAACATGCCTCTTCGGCCTTCAGGTTGTTTGGTTATTTTTAGTATTAAAAATCCAAATAATTATGATGAACCAAACATCTGCTTATTCCATCAGTAATTTCTAGCAGATCCAATAAAAGTAGGTAGTGACTGGTAGTCCTGATGGCTGTTGATAGGTTCTTCATCACAGTTGATACACATGTCCTAGACAGACTACTTAGCAATTAAGGCACATCAGCTCTACTGAGAAAATTCCATGTCACATCTCAAGAAGTACAGTGCTCATCTCTCCCTTCTCACAGAGGTGAGGAGACTCCTTCTACTTGCTTATAGCTGTCTGTGTAGCAGCAAGCGAATTTTGAGTTGGGATTTCTTCAGAACACCTAGAATTTCTCTTTTTTATGCTGTACAGACACTGGTAGAGAGGCAATCTGAGGCTGAACTGGTAGAATGTAATCAGATGTCATCATGGTAGATAGTAAAATTGGGTCCGGATCCAAAAAAAAAACAGCATCAAAAGTGAGCCATAGGGTCATTAACAGTTGTATTCATTCACAAAGAATACCTCAGATCATTCCAGGAAAAGATGGTTGGGCTGGGAAAGAAAATCATAAACCTTAAGTCTGGAGGAGAAGCTTGCAAAGGAATGAGGATCCAAGGATCGGACACAGGTGCAGGCAGCCCAGAGAACCTCAGCCAACTCTTTGATGCTGCCAGAGTGGACTCCTGTGGGCTAACTGTGGATGTCGCAGCTTCTGTACCCATGGGATGTACCCCAGGGCCCCTGTCCACTGAAGGATTATGGGTCTGTGTAGAATATTTCCAAGGCATTTCTCCTTCTCTTTCTCCCTAGTTTACATTCATACACTATCCTGAATTCAGATATGTCAGGACTCCCTCCAAGGGTTGTGTATCCACATGAGAAGCTTAGGGGGACTCCCAAGAAATAACTCTCCCTAAGAAAGCAGGGAGCTGGGCAGAAGAGCAGAACTTAAACAAATCCTCATGCTCAGAGGAAGGGTGGTTCTGACTAGCGTAGCATCTGCGTCTTGGATGTGTCTCCTGGCCAGCCTCCCTCATAGTCTCATGCCTAAAGCCTAGGAAATGACAGAATACGAGTAAAAATAAAAAGGACTAATGTTGTGGAGGGTCCTGTCACAAAACATAACAAAAATAGATGTCCCTCCTCTTCTCACAGTGCAACACACAGCAGTGTTTCGCATACCCAGAGATGATTCAGAGGAGGCATGTGGTAGCCAGCTTCCAGGAGGGTTCCCATGATCTCCCACTCCCTGGTACTCACACCTTTGAGTAGTCCCCGCCCATGCTGTATCAGGGTCGGTCTGTATGACCACATTCTGCAATGTGGCAGAAGTGTGGCACGCCACTTCCAATGCTACAAGGCAGTGCAGCTTCCTCTTTGCTCTCTCTCTCTGATCAGTCAGCCTAGGGGAAGCCAGTCGCTATGTTATAAGGATAATTTTGAAGCCTATAGGGAAGTCCATGTGAGGAGGAGCTGAGGTCTCCTCCAACCAGGGGCCATGGGACTGAACCGTCCTGGAAGTGGTTCCTGCAGCCCTGAGAGACTGTGGCCTTGTTCATGAGAGGCCCTGGGCTGGAACCATCAGCTAAGCCATTTCTGGGTCCCTGGCCCTCAGTAACAAGTGAGAAAATGTTGCTTTAAACGGTGAAGTTTTGTAGTAATTAGTTGTACAGCATAAGATAATTAATACATATTTTGGTGCCAGAAGTGAGATGTTGCCATGATGAATACCTAAAAATATAGGAGATGCTTTAGAATCAAGCAATAAGCAGAGGTAGAAGGATCTTAAGGAGGATGTTAGCAAATGCTCAAAGAGCTTTGGCAATACTGTTTGCAGAGATGTAATGACTTTTGAGGAAACTGTAGACAAGGGATAAAGGAGAATGAGAAAATTCTTACTGGAAAGTGGAGGAAAGGGGGAACATATAATATGGCAGGAGAAAGTTTAGCAACATTGTCACCTGCAGTCATGTGGAAAGAAAATGAACCTAACGTACTGGATTTAGCTAAGGAGGTTTCTAAGCTAAAGGGTTAAAGGTGTCACTTGGCTTCTTCTTGTTGCTTACAACAAAACATGAGGGGAGACAGATAGGCTAAAAGAAAGATTTTTAAGCATGAAAGACACAAGACTTGATAGTCATGAAATTTTAACCATGGTAAACAATGGTAAAAATTAAGAGATGTCTTCCAAACAATAACCAATTCCAGGGCACTACAAGGCAAATGTGCAGAGGGTGAAGCCAAGGAGGTGGCAATAAATCCCTTTATTTAGACTGCAGAAAACTCTAAGGTGGTATCTCAGAGGGCTATTCGATCAGACAAAAACCACTCTAAGTTTAAGTAGGTACCTCACAAATAATCTCAGTTGAATAACAGTTCCCAAGAAGTTTAAGGATGTTGTCCATCGTCCATTTCAACAGACACCCAAATCATAAACCTTAAGTCTGGAGGAGGTTGCAAAGGAATGAGGATCCGAGGCTTATCTCAAAGAGATTTCTGGGTGTGCATTGGCTAATGGAGTAGACCCAATATTTTTTGCAGGAACACAGCCAGCTTAGACTGAAAGGCACAAAAACCGTACAAAGTAAAAATGATCTTTGAACCTCTCTCCCAAAATCCTGGCAGGAAACAGGTTGAGAAAACTACACAGCTGCAAACAAGACAACTTTTTTTTTGGAAAAAGAAGGACGACTCAGAAGAAGAACCAAGACCCAAGAGAGCAAGGCATAGAGGCAAGGAGAATGATTCCAAGTCAGGGGTAAGACAAACTCTTAATCAAAAACCATTCACTTGTCCAGCTAAATTTCAGACTCACCATGGACTTGTAAATCCTTTGCATCTTCTATTTTCCCCATTTTGGGACAGATATAGGATAGAATAACAGTGGCTATCCTATATCTGTCCCATCACTATATGTTGAATGTGTGTATTCACAAGTCTTCCTATACTTAAGGAGCTGAATTTAAGAAATTACATCTGAGAATCCCTAACAGCTCCTGATTTAGATGACAAAATTCTGGAATTCAAACTGATACTCTAATGGAATGATACTTTGGGGACCTTGGGCAACAGTGTGTGTATTTTGCATGTGATAAGAATATAAAAATCATTTGTGGCCAGAGGGTGGACTGTCCTTGTTTTTAAATGACCACATATTGTTTATACTTCCTCTCAGTAATTGGAAACTAATTTCCCTCCCCTGGAATGAAGGCTGGACTTAATGATTTCATTTTAATGAATGAAGTCATAGTGCACAACTTCAAATACTCGGTCATGAAAGGCACCACAGCTTCCTGCTTGCTCCTTCCTCTTTAGATCCTTTGCTCTCAGGGAATCCAGGTATGATGTTGTGAGGATACTCAAGCCACCTGTGGAGAAGCCCACACGATACAGAGCTAAGGCTTCCTGCCAGCACCCAGGTGAGTGCGCCATTCTGGGAGCGTGAGCTCCAGCCCCAGTCGAGCCATCAGATGACTGTGCCTCTTCCTGAGAGACCCTGCGCCAGAATTCCCCAAGCCCTGAATTCCTTACCCACGGAGACTGTGAGATAATAAGTTGTGATTACAGCCCTTTATCTCCCACCCTCCAGACCCACGCTGGACATGTAGTATGAGAAAGAAATCATCTTTATTGTTATTTTAAACCACTGATATTTTGTGGTTGCTTGTAACTGCAGCATAACGTGGTCTTGGCTCACTGAAACCCTAGGCTTTTTTACTTCATACTAAAGCACAAATAAAGCCCATATCCAGAAAACCACTGCAAAGTGCCCGTATTTTATGTGTCTCAGCAAGGTACTAATAATGCTTAGCTCCCTGCTGGAAACTTTCACAACACCCTGGATCTCCTCTGCTCATGGAAAAGTTTGTTTAATGAAAGTGAGACCTATTCATTCCCTAGTTGAGTGGTTCTCAAACTTTAATGGGCATAAGACTCACCGGAGAGTTTGATGTTATACAGTCCCAGGTCCCACCTCCAGAGAGTCAGCTTCAGGAGGTCTGGAGAGAGGTTTGGGAATCTGCAGTTTTAATAAGAGTACCAGGAGATTCTGATGCAATTGGTCTTCAGACTGAACTTTGAAAAACTCTGGGCAAGTATATGGTAGACAACCTGCTGAGGGATATCAGCTATCAACAAGGCAAAGTGGAGGCAAACTAGCCCAGCATGGGTGTTGCAGTCAAGTAGAACCGGGGGAGAATTCAGGCTCTGCCACTCATTAACTGGGCGACCCAGGACAAGCAACTTTAGTTTTCCGTGCCTCCTTGCCCACATCCATAGATTAGAGACCTATTATTAACTTCCTTAGGATTATTGTGAGGATTCAATTAAATAGCATTTAAACGACTGATGTTCATGGTGTTTGACACGTCATAAGTGCTTGATAAATGGAGGGTGTCATTCATAGCAGTGTGGCATTACAGAAAGAACACGAAATGAGGAGTTAGAGAGAGCCAGGATGAAGGTCCACCGTGTGAGGTTATTGTGAGGATTAAATAAGATAAAAAGGGGTGACTTACCCAGCACATAGTAAGCACTCCATAAATGGGCATCCTCTTGGCCTCCTCACCCTCTAACAATGCTGATCTCGCACACGGGTTGCACGTAATAGACTCCTGCTGTGTTTCCAGGTTTCCAGGTGACATGGAAACAAAGAGCATATATAGTGGCCTGCCCCCAATCCCATGTATGTCTGTGTCATTTCTACGCTAAAGAGCAGCACAAAGCCATGCTGTAGCACATCAGGGATTGAAGGGCTACTGGAAGCCATCTAGTCACGCCCCCCCCTCCCCGCCCCATACCCATCTTACAGAAGGGAACACAGACTGAAAGATTAAAGGATGTGAGAAAATTCCACATCTCATGAGTGGCCATGCCAGACCTCTAACCCTGGTCTCTCAGCTCCCAGCCTTCTTTTCTTTCCTTTCTAGCAGTAGAGTACTATGCTGAGTGTTTGCCCACACATTTGGAAAAGAAAACAAAACAAAAAACAGGCGTTGGGCATGGGATCATTTTAATTAACACAAAGGAGGCATGAATGGCGGGGGGCGGGGGTGAGGGAGTCCCAGGCCAGTGCTTATGCCAGCTGCAAGTTCAGAATGCTATTTGTCACAGGCACCCATCCACACAATATCTGTCACCACGGCACTGGCTAAAGAACATACCCTGCCTGGCTAATGTTTGGGAGGCTGGGAGTTGAAAACTTCCTGGAGAGAAACTGGGTTCTCTGCCTACATCCACCAGGGACTCATGGGAAACTAACATGAAAAGCAGGATGGTGGCATGAAAAGCTCATCAGACTGAGACTCAGTTCATGCCTTGGTTCTGCAACTGACTTGCTGTGTGACCTTGAGTCTCCCCATTAACCTCCCGAGCCTCCATTTCCTCAGTTATATTAAAAATAGTAACACTTGCTGTTCTACCTTGTCAATGTTGGAAGAAACCTCAAAGAGAATCTAATCTAACCCCCAATTTGATAGATAAGGAGCTCACAAATTCATTTGTATGAAACCCTAGACACGTGTGAGATAACAGTGAAAGGCAGTCCCCACATCCTGCTAAGAAGCAAGTTCAATGAAATGAGCCAACCACACACGGCTTACTAAGAGTCTAGAGGTTGGAGACATTTTAGTAGCATCTAGCTTGGGATCAATGGGATTGTTGAAATCAGAGGGGAAAATGCTCTGTCTCAATTCTTTGTCCAAAGAACTGTCTCAATAAACAGAAACCCAGAATACAGAATGGGATAGACCCCATGCAGAACAGGGCCAGAACCCTAAGAGCCCCGAATCCCAGCCCTGCACACCTATGTCCAAGGACAGGACAGGCAGAAGGCCAATCCAGGGCAGGAGTGATCAGAGGGAGAAAAGGCAGATTAGCAGGCTCTGGAGATACATCCCAAACATGCGGAACCCATTGCTCAAGCAGGGCATCGGGCTCCAGAGACATGCTGAGCGGAAGATGGGGTGGGGTGGTGGAGCTTTGTTTTATTTTTGGATTTTGCCAAATCAAAAGAATTGGGGAAATTATAAGAACTGTTGTGCTGAAACACAGCCTCTGCCAGGTTGGCGCAGGCCTGTTTATAAGTAATTCAATCTGAGGCAGGGAGGAGCTGCAAGTGTGCATGCACGCACGCACTCACTCACACACTGACACACACACACACACACACACACACACACACCGCCTTCCCAGACCAGTGGTGGGAGGAGGCCTGATCTTTCCATGTTGGCTCTTGAGAGAGTGACAGCCCATGTCACGTGGGCTCTTGGCCAGTATTCATTCATCCATTCACTCCCGTGTTCACTGAGCACCCACAATGCATCAGGCATGTGATAAGCTCTGGGGATAATGAAGGAGGACCACAGAGGCCGTCCCTCCCCTCACAATACTTACATCCCGGTGGGCTGCATGGCTGATAGGAATGCAAGCCCTGCACCCTCTATTCTTGAGCCTAAGTAAACAGAGAAGAGTGGAAAATGGGTTGGGGAAGAGATTGCTATAGGAGGAGCATAAGGGGAATCCTTTCTATAAAGGGAGATATGTGGCAGATACCAGCAGCTGCCTACCCATCCACCATCCATGCTTTCCAGCCTTGTGGTTGTTCAGGAAGAGGCCAGGGATCCCTTGATCGTGAGGAGGGGGAACGCCTTCACCAGTGCCAGGGCATACATTACTGCAGATCTAAGCCAGTCGTGATCATCTCACTGCCCTTGGCCAGTAATTGACCTAAGCATATGGCCCTGTCACCCAGTTCTGGCTAAATAGCTGCAAGAACTTTCCCCAGTAAACAGACAAAGCCTTCCTGCCATCCTCCCTTCTTTTTACTGGAACATGGACAAAGTGCCTAGAGGCGCAGCCACGCATTTAAAACCATGAGGCAGCATGTCAACAAGCTAAGATCACAGGACTAAAAGAACTTGAGTAGTGGCTGGCACCGCTGAGCCGTCACTGAGCACCAGAGCTGGACCGCCTTCCTCTAGGCACTCATCAGGTGAGAACAAAAAGATGCCCAATTTGTTGAGGATGTTTTTAATTGGGTTTTCTGTTACTAGCAGCTGAGGACATTCCAGAAGGGTCTGAGAGGACGGTTATTAGTACTGAGCCGTGTTGTGGAGAATGAATGGATCCCAGCCCCAGAAGAGACCACTGCAAAGAGCCAGGAAATGAGGAGTTCAACTACACTTTTTTAAATAAAGTGGTCTCCAGGCAGCCTGTACTCTACTGGGTGGTGAGAGTGTGTGTGGTGGGGGACCATCTCATCCCCTGGATGGATTTTAGCCCAAAACTCCTTTCAAGAGGACTTACCACATCATTCAAACCCCAATTTCTTACTATTCAGTATAAGCTGGTATCACAATTGCACTTGGAGGAACCAGCAAGATAGGACTTTAAGGGGTGTGTGTGTGTGTGTGAGAGAGAGAGAGAAAGAGAGAGAGAGAGAGAGAGAGAGAGAGATCCTATTTTAAAGTTGCTACTGCTTCATGTCTAATAAGAAGGGCATTCAATTGCCCGAGCTGAAATCTAGCTGCTCCCTAGCCCTGTGACATGAAGTTACATAACCTACATGTGCCTCACTTTCCTTATCCGTAAAGTGGAGTTTGGAGGTTATAATGGACTCTACTTCACAGAGCTGTTTTGAGGAATAAATTAATTATTTAAAACAAATGCCCAACACATGGTAAATAATTTTTAAATATTAGCTAATGTGGTTAATAATTTCATTGATTCTGAGCGGCACATAATTTCACACTTTCAACAACTGAAATCATGAAGTGTTTTGCAGAGGATGGCATGTCATAGGTAAGCGGAAGGACTTTTTTTCTTTCTTGATGACGTATTAACCAAGGATTATTTTTTACCATCTGTAGCATCTTGGATTCAATTAACGATCTGTTAATTGAAGGCTGTTATTGTTACTAGAGTACACCTCCTTGTTGGGAATAGGACCAGCTGAGTATTCTGAAGGCAGAATGATGTAGAAAGCAAGGAGGCACCTCATCGTCACCGGGAAAGGGTTTTCCGAGGCTTGCACAAGGCCGCACCGCCTAATGCTCCTTGTTCATGGAACTCAGTGGCTTCTGGTGAAGGGATGGGCAACCTTGCATAGGTTTCCAGCAGACCCAGGTGAAGAGTAATGTTTTTTCTTTTCTGTTTTTTTTTTTTTGATTCAAGGTTATTCAAACATCTGAAGAACTGAGATTGCGTGGTGAGGCCATCTGAGCAGGAAGGATGGCCCGTGAAGGGCCTCCCAAGAAGGAGCTCCCCAGTGGGAGTGGGGAGGAGGGCTGTTACCCTAGCCCAGAGCTGAGACGGTCACAGGAGGACAAGTTGCTCCAGCACCTCACGTGAAGGAGGTGAGCTGAGTGCTGCCAGGATGCCACCAGCCTCCTGGTGGCACATCTTCACCTAATAGAATCCCCAGTGGGGTTGGGTCTCATACAAAGAAGCATTTGGGGACTTTCAGCTCATTGTGGGAGGGTAGACAGGGCCTACAGCCAGTTCCAATTGTAATAGCAAGAGAAGCATGGCCTCGTTTTTAGCTCAAGCAGGTGAAGAGAGTCATATGAGCAAAATTATTAATTAATTAATGGCAATAATTTTGCTCATGTGATGCTTATATTAATTAATATCAATCAATTATTATTACTTAATAATAATTTTTACAACATGGCATTATTACTAGCAGCAGCCAACATGTCACAAGTGCCTACTGTGTGCAAAGCACTGAGCTATGCACCATGTATACATTACCACATTTACCCTACA
The DNA here is from genome assembly GCF_004126475.2 of Phyllostomus discolor. NCBI lineage: Eukaryota > Metazoa > Chordata > Mammalia > Chiroptera > Phyllostomidae > Phyllostomus > Phyllostomus discolor. The sequence continues at coordinate 97,063,351 of NC_040910.2, read as the reverse complement.
CAGGTGAGAAGAGGAAGCAAGGATTCATTTGACAAGAAAGGAAATGAGACCAGAGATATCAATGAACTTTTCTATAGTCACACAGCTGGCATGCAGCAGAACCCAAGTTCATATTCAGCTCACCTGACTCCAGGGCCTGGGTTAACCACTGTTCATGGTAGAAAGCAAAGCTGCTTCTTGTAATGGCAGTGTCCCAGTTGATACCTGACTGCAGAGTCAGTTGGGTGAGTGTGGCTTCCCTCTCTTCCTGAAGAAAGTCCATCAATCCTCTTTAGTTCAATAAACTTGATCAAGGGCTTGCTGTGGACCCCATTCTCTGCCTCAGATGCTTCTCCTTCAGCAAAGTCTCAGTCAGCTCAGGCCGCATAACAAAGCCACTGTGTGGCTTAAACAACAGAGACTCATTTTCTCACAGCTCCAGAGACTGAAAAGTTCGAAACCTAGGTTTTGGTTTCTAGTGAGAGCGCTCTTCCTGGCTTGCAGATGGCTACCTTCTTGTGTCCTCACAGGAAAGGGAGGGGTGGGGAAGAGAGAGCGAGAAAAAAAAGAATGAGGATGAGGAAGGGGAGGGGGGAGAAGAAGAAGAGAAAGAAGAGAAGGAGGAAGAAAAAAAGAAAAGGAAAAAAAGAAAAGAGGGAAAGGAGGAAGAGAGAGATTTCTCTCCTCCTCTTCTTATAAGGCCACAGTTCTATCATATTAGGGCCCCACCCTTATGACCTTATTTACCCTTAATCACTTCCTAAAGACCTTATCTCCAGAATCTCCAGATACCGTCACATTGGGGGTTAGGGCTTTAACATAGGAATTGGTTGGTGGTGGGGGCACAATTTAGTCCATAGCAAATAGTTACCTTATTCTTCTATTCTTTAAACAATGAAATTTTCCACAGACATTGACTCCCAGGAATTTTCAAGACCCCAGAATTTTAGATCTGAGAATTCCAGAGGAAATCAAGCCAAACTCCCCACTTTACAAGTGAGCACATGTGACTCAAAGATGTTAGGGGACTTGCTTGAGGCTAAACAGCTAGTGTGTGGCAGAGAGCGGAGATTAGAACTCAGTTTTCCAATTCCAAGAGTGTAGTGTGGCCTTGGTTGCTAGGTCTTGAAGGAATGGTGATGATGGTGAGTCCTTACTGTGTGGCAGGCATTGTAAGGCTCACTTTCTCGACACCATTTTATTATTCTTCACCAAGACCAGGATAGTGGATATGACTCTTCACTAGTATAGATGGGGAAACTGAGGCTCAGAGATGGGGTACCTTCCTCAAGCTAGCTGCTGAGTGGTGCCAGAGCTTAAACCCAAGGCTGGGTCCCAAGTCCCTGCTCCCCTGGTTTCATTATGCTCTATTCTCACTGAGCAGGTGGGCACCCTGGTGGCCCAGGGAGGTGACTCAATGGCTGTGAGCCAACGTTTGGAGCCAAGTCAAGGTCATGGACACTCAGGATCAGCCCCAAGGACCAAGAGGCTGCCAGGAGTGACAAAACGAAAAAAAGAAAGGAGGAAGGGAAACAGGAGACAAACCTTGGTGGCATCCCAATAGAGCCATTGTCCCACACTGTGAGTTCCCATCCATCTGCTTAACCTGAGGAGGCAGGACTTTATTTCTCCCTTTACCTTCAAGCTCTACATCCCTCTATCGGTAAATGAACCTCGCAGACAGGTATGTGCCAGCCCACCCTCCCTTCAGGCTGCAGAGGAAATGAAGTTGGCATGTCACAGCCCTCACCTGGCATGAATCACGACACAGCCCCGAGGGACTGGGCCAAGGCTGGGTGTCAGGCTGAAGGGCTATTGTCTGGAGCCTCGAGAGCGGGGAAAAGGAAGCCAGGTTGCAGAAGAAAGGTGAGCAGGCTGGCCCTGGCCCAAGAATGACAGAGGCCCCTTGCTCCCGCTGCCCCATCTCCGTTTCCCTGGCAGGGGAACAATACGGAGGCGCTGTCAGGAAGTGACACTGAACCGCCATTCCCCTTACATCTCCTCAGCCTCTGGCAAAAGGAGGTTCCCGGAGGGAATATTTTTAGTTTGACAAATGAAAGCCTGGGACCGAGGACAGGAGGGATTAAGGGAGCTCTTCTCTGACACTCCTGGAGACGGGGAGATGATGAGTCAGATACAGAGGGCTTAGGCACGACTTCTCAAGACATTCCTCAAGCATGAGCACAAGCCAGCCGCTCGAATTCCTCCTGCCCAGCCGCCAGCCGCACTGGGAGGAGGGGCTGCAGGGGGGCAGTGCCTCTCCTTGTCTTCCCTTTCCCTTGGCACATTGTTGGACAGCAGCTTGGGGAGATCAAAGTGGCCGCCTGCGCTGCTTTCCGGAAAGGGAGTCAGAAGACCTGGGTTCAAATCCAGGTTTCCCCACTAGCTGGCTGTGACATTAGGTGTCCTCAATTCTCCCTTGGTGCCTCAGTTTCCTCATCTGTAATGGAGAGTGTTATGACACTCAAAACGATTATTACAAGGCTGCACATTCTAGTATTATCGAGAATGCACAGCGCTATAGAGACATGGTGTTTTAGATTATTCCTACACCCTATATGCGGATGTACTCAAATCTCCCATTTCAATAACAAGAAACCAGCATTAACCCTCTCCACACTTCCATGTGGTACATCTCGTCACCCTCATTTCACAGGCAAGGAAACTGAGGCTCAAAAGGTGGTATGGGAAAGCTAAGGTTACACAGAGTCTAACAAATGGTAAGTTAACACTAGAACCAGACGCCCCCTGGTTCTGAGGCTCACGTCCTGAGTCCGGGTGCTGGTGACGCCCCAGCTGGGCCTGTATCGAGCAGGAGCTTGTCTCTTATCAAGAGCCACAAGTGACGGTAAGATCAAGGCAGTGCTGGGGGCCAGGTGCCAGTCAGCAAGCCAGAAGGGGAGGAACGGGCTGCCAGCTGGAGGCAAAGGGCCAGAGCAGACACAGGGAGTGGAGCTCAGAGCCAAGGCTTGGACACTCAGTGCTGGTTGAAGGAGCAGGGGAAGCCGCCCGGGCTGGAGCCGGGACCCCGGGCAGCAGTCCACAGTTGGCTCCAGCGCTCTCCCAGCGATGCCGTGGGCACCGGGACAGGGGGTGCACGTAAAAGTCGGTATCTGCTCGTTTGGCTGAAGAGAGAATGAGGCCATCAACTGTCTGTAAATACGCTTACTCCTCACGTTCCGAACAGCTGGGCTGGGTGGGGGCTCCTGGGGACTCAGCACCAAGTCACTCAGTGAATTCTACCCAAAATATGCAAGGCCACGATGAGCAACCCACCCCGAGGTCCACAGGGCCCCCTGATCTGAATTTCATTGGCTTGAAACTGAATGTGGGCTGAACGGTGGAAGGGCAGCATCGGTGAATGCTGCTTCTCACAAATGCAGACAGCGCTCACTTCATTGTCAAAGTAAGTGGTTTTGTCACCGTGAACGTTTTTCTCTTAAGTTGGAGGTGTACATCCCAAAAATAAGTCACCTTTTATCCCCTCGTGGAACTTGATAGAGCGATTTTGTGTCACACAGAAAACACAAGGTGGCCCATACTTTTGATTATTTTGTGCTTTCATTTGCCCTCAGGAAGAAATGGGGGAAGGAGGAGACCGGCATTCACACCACAGCCTCCTCCCTCCGGGTACCCGCAGGAAGAGTGCCCACGACCACCGCCACCACGCGATGGTCCAAGAGACTTCCAGTAGCAGCTCGCCTGGAGCCCAGGGCGTGATGGGAACATGTGACAGGCCACGTCTTCATTTTTGCATTAGCTACAAGCAATGCTCAGAGCTAATTGCTCATCTTTCCTTCGGGCCATGGAACCTTGGGCAAGTCACTTAAAGTCCATGAGCCTCATCTGTAGAAAGGGGCTAATAGCCACCTTGCCTCTTGGGGAGTGATGAAGATAAAATGAGAATGTATAAAATTATGTATAAGATATTGAGGATAGATATTATTTATTGAGTACCTATTATGTGTCAGGCACATGCCATATACACGAGAGTTTTGTTTTTGTCTTGTGGGAGGGAGCTGTGACCCACCTCACTATTGCAGAGCAGAGCAGGCACAAAAAACCCAACAAGTGTGAACAGTGAAGCGAGGACTCCAGTGTGTTCTGCCCAGGCTCCGCACACAGCCAGGCTGAGCTGTGTTTCAGTCAAGCTTCTTTGACTGCGGGATCAGAAAAATCTCTTCAATATTAGAAAAGCAAGGGATCAGGGCAGGGGAGTGGCCACTATAAAGACACCAGTGGGGAAGGAGAGCTCTTATTTGGGGTGCAAGAGTCAGGCCTCATCAGAACCAGAAGTGGGCACTTGTGGGAACGGAGGCCTTGTGTCCCTTTGGACGGCCACTGACCGTGTCTCTCTCCCGGGCATGGGGTTGCCCCAGGCTCGGCTTTTCTTGCACGTGCTCTCAGCCAACCAGCGCTCTCCCTTGGTTCTGCGTCTCCCCTCCAGCGGTTAGCTGCTGCTTCCACAAGGCCCGGTGAGCTTCGCCACCTTCTCTGTGTATCACAAACTTTCAGCTTCAGCTCCTCTGTCCGCTGCCTCATTTGCTTGTGATTTCCAAGGTCAAATTCCCCAAGGAGGAAATCTGATTAAACCAATTCATCCTGGAAGCCACCTCCTATGGGGTTTTATATATTGGGTGATGTTGAGTCCCACCCTCTGGTCTGAGCCCTCAGGGTTGAAGTGATTTCATGGGGGCAGGATACAGAATACATCAGCCACCTGTTTACCTGCCCCAGGAGCAGGAGCTGAGAGACACGGCTTTTCCTAAAAGGCAGGCCCCATTGTTGACATGTGGGGACACTCTGACACTTTCCAATTAGTTTCCTCCTGCAGTCTCAGAGGGCAATTATCCTTCGCCCACAGGCCCTAGAGTTAGAAAGACTGGCACGTGAATCGCAGTCCTACCCCTGACCAGCTCTATTTCGAGCAAGGGGCCTCTTGGTCCTTTGGCTTCCTTCTCTATAAATCAATATCCCAATGGTACCAGCCTCATTCAGTTGTAACGCAGGGTAAACAAGGTAATTAGGACAGAGCCTGAAACATAGTAAACGCTCAGCACCCACAGCTACTGCTGCTATTACTATTCAGAGTTGGGTAGAATCGGCTCATGTTCCATTTCTTTCACTTGAGAAAGTTCCTTAGCTCCAAGCCTTAATGACCCCGTCTATACCAAGAGTTTTCTAACACTTGCCTCACAGGGACAGTGCAAGAAGCAGTGGGTCAGGTATGGTACATACTAGATATCCACAAATGCTTGTTCCCCTTCCCACCCTCATTCTTTGTGGGTGTTCCTTGAGTGTTTTCCTAAGAAGGCAGTTTCCCGCCTACACCAAACCTCTAGAAGCATCCTACAAAGGGCTCAGCCCTTACGGGCTAGATCCAGTCATGTGCTAAAAATTCATCCTCAAGAAGCTACAAGATGGTGGAACAGACCAGAATCTTGGAGACCAGGTGACCTCATAGTTTACAGATGGGGAAAACTGAGGCCCAAAGACAAGAAACGATAGACCCGAATGAAAGAGCGACTAACCCCCAGAAAAAAGACTTCTCCTTCCCTGATTTCCAGTCCTATGCTTATGCCACATGGGACCCGCCCTCAGTAGATTCCTCCACTTGGAGTTCCCTTTGCCTAGCCATCAAGCACACACACACACACACACACACACACACACACACACCTGTACTCCCAGAACTGTCCCTGGGAAGACTCAAAGGAAGGACCTGAAGACAATACACCCAGAGAGGGTGGGAGAGCAGTGACAAGCAGACCCATGGCGTAGCCACCTGGAAAAGCCCAGTCCCGGCTTAGCCATAACAAGAGTCATTAGGGAAGGGCGCCTCCAGCCATGACATCATGTGAATGGCGGGTGTCTGTGCGCCTTGAAAGTGAAAGGGGATTAGGCCAGTGTTCTGGGGCTAGGCCGTCCGGCTGGGGGGCCCAAAAGCAGACCCCCTGGCCTGCTGGAGAAATGTTTTCCAAAGCACCAACATGAGAAATAAATTTTAAAACTTGACATTATTAAAAACAATCAGCTCTGATTTCAAAGGCTAGCAAGCCCACCCCTGAGCCAGCACCCTACCCAGCCCCAGCCCACCCCACCAGGACAACTAACCCGGGACACCAGAGCCTGCCCCAGGGAGAGAGTCTGGTGAATTAGCACTATCTGCAGAGGAGGAGGATGGAGTTACAAGCTTGCCAATTGGGGAGAATGCGGGAATCCTTCCTGGCTTAGCTCACGTTCCCGATTGCTTGTCAAAAATGCACATGCCCACGACTGCTGGGTCTCGACAGAAGACCTCTTGTTGTCTGCGTGAGACTGGGATCCCAAGCCCCAGAGCCAAGGCCGTGGCTCTCAGAGGAAAGGCAGGTGGCTTCCCAGCCACCGCCACCACCTCCGTATCTTTGTCTCTGTCTCCGGCACCACGCTGCTACTCTGGTTCAGGTCGTGGCAACTCTGAATTGGACTAAGACATTGTATTAAGACACAGCAGCCCTCCCTCGGATGCTGGGATCCCCCGACTTGGGCTGAAAAACTGGATCTTGCTCAGGTCCCATCCCATCACGTTGACTTGGTCAGGAACAGAACCTTGACATTGGTATTTTTTAAAGCAGCCCAGGACACAAATGGGCAGCCAGGATGGAGAGCCCCAGCCACAATCCACCCTTCACAGTGTAGCCCAGCTGCTCCCTCCGAAACACAGACCCGCCGCCATCTCCAAGGAGATGGATCCCGCCCTGTCCCCTTTCCTCGGCCCTCCAGCTCCTGCATCACCTGACCCACCCTCCTCATCTTGCCCCATCTTTCTTCACTCTCTCTTACACGCTAGTCATTGGCTCACATCTTCCTGTTCTCAACAAACCACCTCTTTAACTTTCAGGCTCGGGCTCTTCCCTGGACCTGGAGTGGCTACTCCCTCCTGGGGTGCCTCCCGCTCAGACCTGGAAATTTCCTTTTCAACCTGCAAAGCCCATCATCCACATGACCTCTCCTCAGAAGACCTCCCTCACGCCTCACAGACCCAGTGTTCACCACCTCCTGCTGATAGTTAAAGCCAGTACTTCAACCCTACCAACCATGGGATGGGCACTATAGATTACTGTGGCTTTCCATATCCTCATGTATTTATTTCATCCACCCCCTAACCTTCAAGGGAGGCGTTGTCAACATCCACATTCTACACGTGGGAAAACACAGGCATGTCGATGCGAAGTAACTTGCACAAGATCACACGACCGCTCAGTGAGAAGAAGACACTGAACTCAGGGCTGAGTGACTCCGGACCCCACTGTGCTGGAGACCACCATGCGGTGCTTTCTTCTGTTTCTCTGTGTACCAGCCCAGCTTACCCACTTAGTGCTGAGCTCCTCAAGTGCGGGTCTTATTTTTATATAAGTATTGTATTATTATTACTACTACTACTGTTATTATTGTTGTTGTTATTACTAGTATACGACCATATTAATGGAAATAATAACAACTCCAATATATGACATACTCTCTCTATGGCCCGAGCTTCCCATGTATTCTCTTCTCCACCCCTCAACAGCTTCATCTGGTAGCTAAATCATCTGATTTCTCCATGAGGCTTTGTGAGGTCCAAGGTTACCCCTACCTCTTCCCTTGACCCCCTCCACTAGCACATAGGCAAGACACAAAGTCAAGACTCAGTGATCCATTGAATTAAATTGATTGTCCGTCTCATTCGTAGGCCCCTACCTCTGATGAAGACTACAAATTGCTACCAACGACCAACAGCTGTCACCTCCCTGTGATGTGCCAGGACAGGTGCCCGGGCTCCACGGGCTCTAATCCATTTATGCCCACATCCCACGAGGCAGGTCCCACTGCTCGCCCTGTTTTTCAGATGTCTCACAGGAGACTCAGAGAGGTTGTGTGATGTGCCCGAGGTCACAGAGCTGGTTCGGAGCAGGGTCAGTGGGGCGCTGCAGCTGGCTCACAGCACCGTGTGCTCAGGCCTGTAGGGCTGCATCTTGGGAGCAGAAGTCCCTGAGGCAGAGGAGTGAGCGTGTGGGCAGCGAGGAGGAAGGGGCTGGGAGGTGCGTTCCAACAAAGGCACTTCTCCCAGACGCTTCAGCCACAGTCCGAAGTCCCTGTAGGACCAAGCTGTCCCTGGGGCAAATGACGAACTGGACCATCCATTTGCCCAAAGTGACATGTTGCTTCTGCTCCCTCAGGGCCCCTGCAGAGGCCCCGTGCATTCCTAGTGACGTCACCCAGCTGTGCTCCTTCATCTCCCAGAGGAAGCTCTGTCACAGTGGGAAAGGGGGGTGGGACGAGCAGGGGTGCCTAGGGATGACAGGGAGACAGGCCGCCTCTCGCCGCTCGGCGCCTGCAGGAATGTGTGCCCGGCGTGGCCCCACGGCCCACTTTGGGGAGGGTCCCCAAGCAGGGTCAATTCCTGATGATCAGAAGGTGGACGCCGAGGCCTGAAATGCCCAGGCTAGGGATGAAAAATAATCCAACTGAATAAATAAATCACCAAAGAGAGCAGCAACCACCGTCTGCCAAGAAATTTAATCCCAAATGTGGAAAGAGTTGGTGGGGGAGGGGGCAGTCAGAGAGGACTGAGGTTCTGAAATGATTTTATTGGTGATAGGGCCCTAAGAATATGTAAATAGTCTCTTGGTTTCTGTCCTAAAAGGAGAAACAGATGCCAAGGCTGAGTTTTCATATGAAAATCACTAAGACCCTGAGAATGCCATTTAAAATGGATGTAATTTGATTGTTATCTCCTATAAGGGAGGGCCCCTCTTGGAGGTTTCCTTTTACATCAGCCACCCCCCCGCCCTCGTAAGACCCATTTCTGTACCCCTCCTTTCCCCGAAGCCCTATGGTGAGACGGGCACAAGACGGATGAGAAAAATACCGGGAGCTCAGAGCAGGGGTCTGCTCTCTTAGGGCGCCCGACGGCCTGTGGCTGAAGCTTTAACTCAAAGACTATGTAAATAAGGTGAACAATGTCCAAGTCCGGCTCCTGCTAAGAAGCTTCCAGTGACCAGGATCACTGCCCTGCTTCTGCCCAGGGAGCTGATACCACTCATGTGGAGATACTGATTCTTAGAATGTCCCCCATAGGTTGAATTAAACTTTGTCTCTGTCAAATGTTGTCTCTGTGAAGCTTTTCACGTCTGCTCCTGGGCATGATGCAGAATGTGTTGGCTCAGTCCTCCCTCGAGCCAGCCCTTCTAGAAGCCCTCGTGGTTACAAAGACTTTGCACCCTTCCAAATAAAGGAGGAGCTCAACCATCTGCACCTAATGGAAGGAGGCTGGGGGTGAGGAGAAGTCAGGACGCTGGTGTTATACGCCCAGTTTTCATCCATGACTTTCAGGGGCTCAGGTTCCTCATCTTTAAAATGGGAAGATTGATGGCTGCCCTTTACCAGTGGGGTGAGGAGAAAATAAGAAAAAGGGATAAAATATTTCGAGGGCCAAACAATCCTATAAAAGTGAATTATAATTTAAAAGCACCCAGGGAAGCCACCGAAGGGAAGGGGGTTGGATGCTCTTCCTCTCTGCTAGTGGAGACAGCTGAGTCTGTGACCTCCAGAGTCCCTCCCAGGAGGGGTCAAGGTGCAAGAAGTCTCACACGAACGGGACAGAGAAGGATGGGTTTTCTAGACCTGTGCAAACCAGCGAGCACTAGCTCGTTCGTCCCTGGCCCAGGTGGCCCCACTGAGCAGATCTAGTTCCGGAAGCGCAGAAAAGGAGGGGTAGGGTGGCAGGAGGAAAGGCGGAAGGAGACTCTTTTCATTCACTTGACCACTCGGCAAACACATCAGGCTGCCGGTGCTCACGGCATGCTGGACAAAGCCTGTGCAGCAGCTTCGCCAACGGCGGAGAGTTCCCCAGCCGCCCACACGAGATGATCCTACGCGGCGTGGCAGGCCGAACAGGGTTCCCCGCCCCCAAAGAGGTCCACATCCTAACCCCAGGACCTGAGACTATGTTACCTTACATGGCAAAAGGGACTTTGTAGATGTGATTCAAGTTCATAAACAGTTGTCCTGGACCATCCTGGTGAACCCCACATGATCACAAGGGCGCTCATCACAAGAGGGAGGAGGGTCAGAGTGAGAGAAGGCGCTGGATGACGGGAGCAGAGGTTGCAGTGACCTGGGGCCGGGAGGCAAGGAATGCAGGCGCCACAAGAAGCTGGAAAAGGCCAGGAAATGGCTTCCCCCTCGAGCTTCCAGAAGCAGCACAGCCCTGCCAACCCATTTTGGACTTCTGACCTCCAGAACTGTAAGAGAATAAATCTGTGTTGTTTTAAGCTACTAAGTTTGTGGTGATTTGTTGCAGAAGCAACAGGAAACCAACATACACAGTTCACAGGAGAAAATTTTCTATGTAGGCTCTGACACAGTTGTTTTCATCTGCATCAGCGTACATGGACCAGGAAACACACACACACACACACACACGCACACACAGAGTACAAGCACATCTAACCCGACCTCAACCCTACCTCGAGGTCTCTGCACTTGCTGTTCCCTCTGCCAGGAGGTCTCTCCCCCTGGACCTTCACATAGCTCTCTCCTCCTCAGCTCTCTGAGCTCAGGCTTCACTCCCCAGAGGCTCCCTCTCTGGCTGCCCTTTCTAAAACGGCGCCCTGTGCCCCACCACCAGTCAGTCCCCTGCTGTTCCAGAGTTTCCCAGACTGCAGGCTGTAGTCCATTAATAGATCAAAGGATCAGTCTTCAGTGGCTCCTAATCGGCATTTTTAAAACCAAAAGAGAAAATAGGCCACGTCACATGTAGTAAAGGTAAGCATTGTTTCTCAACATATTTCTCAGAACATTTTCTGTGTTGTGTGCGTTTATATGTATCAGGGGTTGCCATGTAGAATTACTTCCATACCACGGATCAAAACTGTTTATCTAATCTATTGCCCTGCCAAAATTTCTCCAGAGTTGTTATCATTATCTGAAATTTTCTCATACGTATACGTACCATCAGCACTTTGTATACGAGGGTTCCGCACCCGCGGATTCCACCAACCACGGGTCAAAAATACTCAGGAAAAAATGTTTCGTTATTGCTGATGTGTACTATGTAGTTATGCCCACCACAGTTGCATCTGTACTAAACATGTACAGATGTTTTGCTTGTCATTGTTCACTAAACAACATTTTTTGATAACTATTTACACAGCATGTACATTGTATGAGGTGTGATGGATAATCCTGAGATGACTTAGAGTCTATGGGGTGACGCAGGTAGGGTATATGCAAATATTACATGTTTTACATCAGGGACTTGAGAATCCACAGATTTCGGTAACTGCGGGGGTCCTGGAGCCGATCCCCTGCGGATACTGAGAGGCAACTGTATTTATTTCCCATCTTCTCTAGAAGAATGTCACTTTCATAAAGTAGAGATTTTGCCTGGTTTTTCTTTGCTGTGTCCCTAACATCCAGACAAGCCTGCCACCCCACAAGCACTTGATCAAGATTTGTGAAGGAAGGGACAAATTAGCCAAGCCCCGGATTTCAAGAATGTTATTGTTTGGGACAGGAGTCACGTTATTCCAAAGTAAGGTAATGTAAAGGGTCATATACTGTAAGTAGGAATATAAAGGGTACCCAGTGAGGCGAACATTAGAACCAGGCTGCAGAGGACATAAAATAATAGATGTATTCCCTGCTTTGGCGGGGAATTCTAAGCTAGCTGGGGAGACAAGCTGGAGAAGAGCTAGGGAACAGACGGATTCTGTCCGAGGGTGTCAGTGGTCACGTCCGCCTCCTCCGCTTCACCCAGCGGAAGGCCGCAACCCAGCGCCACAGGGCGGCCAGCGGCAGAAGCAGCGGGAGAGCCCCGTGCCAGCCTCCCGGGCCACGGTCTTCTGGCCTTGCAGCATGAATGAAGGCTTTGGGCGTGCTGACCTCCCAGTTGGTTTCCTTTCAATCCAACCACACTTGGGCCCTGGAATCTGAAAATCCAGGATGAGAAGCTTCATCCCCACTCTAGCCCCACCCTCCCCACCACCTACTGTGTTTTGTTTTGCTTTTTTCTTCTGCAACATACTGTCCAGGAACTTGGAGGCAGCACCATGCCATGGAAAGATAGCCAGCTTGGGAATCAGACAGAACTAGCTTCCGATAGCCCTGTGTTTACTTCTTATTAACTAGGAAACTTGGGCACGTTTCTTAACCTCTCTGAGCCTCACTTTCCTCGCTGTAAAAAGTAGAGATTAAAGACATGCCCCGAAGATGTTAAAAGTCCCTGTTGTAAATGAAAGGACTTTGTGTCCAGAAGAAAGCAGATTCTCAGGAAATGCTGGGTCCCTTTTCTTCTTTCACAAAGGGTTTTTATGCCTTATTCCCATGGTTTAAGCTTCAACAAATGCCCACAAATGGTGGGCACTGTTCAGTTGCCATCAGTGACAAGCTGCCAGGGGATCCCATTCTAAAGTGTCAGCTCCAAGCGATCCAGAACAGGTGTCCTTGCAAGGGGACTTTGTCCTCCGAAGGACACTCATTCCAGGGTGATGAGACACCAAGGCAAGTGTCGGAGCATGAATGAAGGTGCTGGGATGGTGACAGCCCCCTTTCAGCCCTCTGGTCTCCTCCCTCACCTGTCCCCATGATGTCTTGGTCTGGCCAGGGCCACGTGACGACTTTCATGGGCTGCAGACACTTGTACTTTCATGAACCTCCTCCTTTATCAAACAAATATTTAAAGCCATATTTGCTACTATATGATCTCACTTGTATGTGGAATCTAAAGAACAAAATAAACAAACAAACAAAATAGAAACAGACTCATAGGTACAGAGAACAGGTAGACGGTTGCAGGTGGGCGGGGAATGGGTGAAAAAGATGGAGGGATGAAGAAGTACAAACTGGTAGTTACAGAATAGTCATGGGGACGGAAAGTATAGCATAGGGAATGTAGTCAGTAATATTGTAATAACTACATATGGTGCCTGGTTATATCAGGAGGAACACGTTAGAAAGTATATGCTTATCTAACCACTATGCTGTACAATTGAAACTAATACAGAATACAACTGAAGATTAACTGCAATTGAAAAATACAGGCCCTGGCTGGTGTAGCTCAGTGGATTGAGCTCAGGCTGCAAACCAAAGCATCCCAGGTTCAATTCCCAGTCAGGGCACATGCCTGGTTGAAGACCATGGCCCTCAGCAACCGCACATTGATGTTTCTCTCTCTCTCTCTTTCTCTCTCTCTTCCCTCTCTAAAAATAAATAAATAAAATCTTTAAAAAAAAAGGAAAAAGAAAAATACAGAAGTCATATTTGCCCACTGCATGGGTATAGAGACAAATCTATGAACATTATAGAGTAAAACACTGTATTCAACCTAAAAGCTATCTTTTTTTCTGACTTTAAAAAAATTAAATTATGTTCATGGGCCACTAAAAGCAGTATAGGCCCTGTGCCCACCCACCATGTCAAAGGATAAGTCAGCCGTGGGTCCAGCCTCTCGTTGCTCGCCTCCAACTATGGGAACATGCTGCTTCCACGTGGGACACGGGCCTCCTCAGTTAATTCTGACTTACTTGAAAGCTCTCATTTATATTGACTAGAAACGTGTATCCTTTAAGCTTTAACTCTTGTTGGCCTTGGCCTTAGCTATCGGAGCTCCAGGGGAAACATGAAGGGTGAGAAACGGGCAGTTGATGTCCCAGATCCCAAAGGCATCCTCAAGGCATCCTCAAGGCTAATCTTGGCCAGGCCTATCTACTCCACCTGACCTCCCCTTCCAAGTACCCAGCTGGTTCTGGCGGGGCCAAGGCTGGTGGCTGCAGGACCAGGAAGCAGTGCAGCACCTGACAGTACTCGGATGTGTCAGGCTGACCTGGCCCTGTAGGTCAGTGGAAGAGGTCCATTTAAATCTAGGTACTTCGCTTCACAGCCCATGAAGCTGTGTTTTCCCTCCTCAACTGTAACATGAAGATAATAATATCATCCCCACAGGCTATTTTGAGGATTAGAAATGATGACCTCACCATCCCTAGGCCACCCAAGACCATTCACAAAAGTATGCATCATGGCCAATGTGGCTGATTCCAGGCTAGAGTCTCATCTGTGTCTCACAAAATGACGAAGGCTGAGCAATCATTTTGTTATGAGGTATAATATTCTTATTCTGATAAATGGCATATTCTGATAGATGCATCTACCATCTCTCCCCTTGTCTACACAGCTCCATCATTTATTGAATTTACCTCTGTTTATGCAATTACAACAGTCACATAGAGCATGGAAAAAAGGAGGAGACTAAAGAAAACTTGACTTGGAAGTTCAATAACAAGAGGATGCAAATGGTATTTTCCAAAGGGTCACATTAATTATCCCATAAACTCTAAGGTGAACTTGCTGTTTCTATCCAGAGAACTCCAAGATGTGGAAATGGCCACAAATAACATCTTTTCTGACAAAAAGAAATGGCACAGTGACCTAAGGTGGTAAAGAGATGCCTGATTCCCACCCCCCTCCCCTGAAACTTTGGTGGGCCCTGGTTCTTTAAAAGTTAGCCCCCAGGGGCCTGACATTGCACAGGCAATTCCAAGACAACCCATCTGCAGCTGAGCTAGGTAAAATGGAAGTTGGACAGTGGCTGTGTGACTCGAAGGTTAGGACACAATCCCTTTGTACTACAAGAATCTGAATACATGGAATCACACAGACCTGGTTTCAAATCCAGGCTCTTCAATGTGTAACTCCAGGAACTTGTTTCCAATTGCTCAAATCCTCCAAAGCTCCAATGAATGCAATGGCAACTTCCTTAGGCAGTTTCAGGGGCTCAACTGAGGTGACTAACGGAAACACAGTTCAGACAAATGGCAGAGCCCAAGGAGTGGTGGCACTTATTCTAACAGTGTAGGCTTTTTCCTTGAGAACTGTAGTACTCCTAAAAAGCCCAGTACTGCAAGGGTATATGTTGGGCCGTCAGCACCACCTGGCGGTCAGCTATAAGATTTAGCAAACCTCCCCTCTGTCTTTGGATTTCTTTCGGGTGGTCCTAAGGAGCCTGGAATCACAAAAAAAGAAGAAGAAGACTGCTTTCAAAAAAGGATTTGGTTGAAAGAGGCCTGGCAATCAGGAGGAAGAGAACATACCTGATTTATTGATAAGTCTTCCCTGATGGAAGAAAAAAACTGGTTCTGTCCCCCTATAAGACAAGACAAGATAAGATGGGATGAGACAAGATGAGACAGGTAAGACATTTCACTTCTCTGAGCCTCTGGATCTTCACATGCATGAAAACAAGGATACCTATTTGTAGGTATCAAAAAATGAATAAATATAGGTCCAGTGACATCTAATAGACACTCAAAGCAATTTTAGATATTCAAGCAGCATCTGCACGTGCCTGACCCTTTGAAGCTGTACCTGGCCCTCAGACATCAGCCGGGATATGTGTTGAGTGTTCTCAGAGAAAACGGCCAGCAGGGAGCTATGCTGGGCCAGCTGCTTTCCACTTGCTTTTTACCTCCCTGCTTCTAGGGGCCACTGCCTCAAAGTCAGACCTGCTTGGGAAGGGCCCATGGGAAGCGGGGTTTCTTGGAGAGTGGAGAAGGAAAATGATTTGTTCGTTCATGTATATATTCATTCATTTATCAAAAGTGCCAAACATCAAGACTTCCGGCCAAGATGGAGGTGTAGGTAGACACATTGTGCCTCCTCGCACAACCAAGATAGGGACAATGACAAGTTAGAAACAGAATAACAACCAAAACTGACAGAAAATTGAACTGTATGGAAGTCGGACAACCAAAGAGTTAAAATAGACATGTTCATCCAGACCGGTAAGAGGTGTGGAGTCAGGCAGCCAGGCAGAGAAGGGTCTCGGAACAAAGAGTGTTGGGACTGGCGTGAGGCATCCTGGGCGCACAAGACTGCAGCGGGCAGAACCTGAGCATGCAAGCGGTGACTGGCAGACTCCGGCCGAGGGGTGGCAACCAGCACACCCAGTGAGGTGATGATTGTGAAGCAAGGCACTGAGCACAAGGCAGCTGGCTGACCAGCAGTCCCAGGGTCCCAGCACTCAGAAATAGAGCCTCAGGGCACTGATTGAAAACACCTGCGTGGTTGAGGTACAGGGAGAGACTCCCAGCCTCACAGGAGAGGTTATTGGAAAGACCCACAGGGTACACAAGCCCACCCACATGGGAATTAGCACCAGAAAGGCCCAGTTTGCTCGGGGGAAGTGGGGGAAGGGACTGAAGTCCAATGAAGAGCAGAGCAAGTGCCATTGTTCCCTCTTGCACCCCACCCCCACATATAGCATCACAACCCAGAAACTGGGTTGTCCCACCCTGGTGAACACCTAAGGCTCCACCCCTCATACATAATAGGTGCGACAAGACAAAAAAAAAAAAGATGACTCAAGTAGAAGAACAAATGAAAGCCCCAGAACCAATACTTTTAAGCAACTGAGAGATAGCCAACCTATCAGATATACAGTTCAAAACACTGGTGATCAGGATGCCCACAGAATTGGTTGATTTTGGTCACAAATTAGATGAAATAATGAAGGCTACGATAAGTGAAATGAAGAAAAATGCACAGGGAACCAACAGTGATGGAAAGAGAGCTGGGTCTCACATCGATGGAGTGGACCAGAAGGAAGAAAACAACATATAATCAGAAAAGAATGAAGAAATAAGAATTCAAAAAAATGAGGAGAGGCTTAGGAACCTCCAGGACATCTTTAAACATTCCAACATCCGAATTATAGGGGTACCAGAAAAGAAGAGGAAGAGCAACAAGTGAAAAAGTTATTTGAACAAATAATAAAGGAGAACTTCCCCAATCTGGCAAAAGAAATAGACTTCTAGGAAGTCCAGGAAGCTCAGAGAGTCCCAAAGAAGTTGGACCCAAGGAGGAACACACCAAGGCACATCATAATTACATTACCCAAGGTAAAAAATGAAGGAGAGAATCCTAGAAGTAGCAAGAGATAAGGAGATAGTCACCTACAAAGGAGCTCCCATCAGACTGTCAGCTGATTTCTCAAAAGAGACCTTGCAGGCAAGAAGGGGCTGGAAAGAAGTATTCCAAGTCATGAAAGGTAAGGACTTACATCCAAGATTGCTCTATCCAATAAAGCTTTCATTTAGAATGGAAGGGCAGATAAAGTGCTTCTCAGATAAGGTCAAGTTAAAGGAGTTCATCATCACCAAGCCCTTATTTTATAAAATGTTAAAGGGGCTTCTCTAAAAAAAAGAAGATAAGAAAAAGAAGATAAAAAACATATACAGTAAAATGACAGCACACTCACAATTATTAGCAACCACACCTAAAACAAAAATAAAAACAAAAACAAAATAAGCAAACAACTAGAACAGGAACAGAACCCCAGAAATTGAGATCACATGGAGAGTTAGCAACAGGAGAGTGGGAGGAGGGGAGAGGGGGAAAAGGTGCAGAGAATAAGTAGCATAGACGGTAGGTAGAAAATAGACAGGGGGAGGGCAAGAATAGTATGGGAAATGTAGAAGCTAAAGAACTTATGACACATGGACATGAACTAAAGGGGGGAATGTGGGTGGGAGAGGGTGTGCAGGGTAGAGGGGAATGAAGTAGGGTAGTGGGACAACTGTAATAGCATAATCAATAAAATATATTTTTTAAAAAAGTGCCAAACATCAGAGATACAAAAATGCTCTTTACACGGCTCCTTGCTTTCGAGGAGTCAGCATTCTAACTATGGAGGCAGAAAAATAAAGAAATATTTATGCGCAGTGGGCCAGGTACTGTGCCATTGAGGAAGGTAACACGAAGGAGAAAGTAGCTAACTCAACCTGGAAGAGTTGAATGGACTCAACAGTTACCTACTAAGTTCCAAATATGATGTGAGAACCTGGAGATACAGGAGGAATAAATCCCAACCCCTGTCCCCAAAGAGGCTGTGGTTGGCTGGGGTAAGGGAAGGATGCAGAGGACATGACCTGTGATTTGGGACTGCAGAGGGTGTGGGTTTGGGGAACTTGAAACAAAGGGAACAGCCTGAGCAAAGAAAGGCCTAAAGGTGGGACAGAGCAGGATCAGCCCTTGGCTTCTCCACACCTACCCAGCGCAACTCCTGAGCAACTTCTGAGCTGCTTTCCCTGCTTCAGGATTCAAGAAATGAAAATATTTTTTCATTCCTCACCATTTTTAAAACCTGCTTATCCTCCACTACGGTTCATTTTCCAAGGGTCCCCGATCAGCAAGTACTGCACCACATCATGCAGAGCATGCCCCGGCAAGCACCCCCTGCTCCTTCTGTATTAGCATGCTCCTCTCCAAGGCAACCTTCTCAACAACAACCTCATCCATCTTCTCCCCTGGTGTCTAGAAGCCCTGAGCCTCTCCCAACCCCCAACCCACCTGAAGCTCCACCATGCTTTGACCTACCAAATGGAGAAGGCTGGGTGGGAGGTACAGCACAGGAGCCATGGAGGGTGGAGAACCACAGGTCCCAAGTTCCTCTCATCTTCAGTCCAAGAGAAGTAAGTAGAAACCACCCCGCAGGTAGCTCCATGTCCCAAGTGCCTACTGTGTTCATTCATTCTTCAGTGGTAGCAAAGCAAAGCAATAGAGACCTTAGGGCTTGGAGCTCACACCCAAGTTACACTAATTCCTAGCTGGGTGGCTTTGGACAAATTACTTAAATTCTCTGTGCCTCCATTTCTTAGTCAATAAAGTGGCAAACACAACCTACCTCATAGGGCTATAGTGAGGATTAAATAAAATAATACAGCAAAGTACTTAGAAGACTGCCAGACAGAAAGGAAAAGCTCATTAACTATTAGCTGTTATTCAACAATAACTACTGGTATTTATTGAGTTTCAACTGTGTGCCGTGATTGGAGCTGCAGCCATAAACCAAGGAGCCCTGGGCCATGACTCAGAGTTTACAGTCTTCTGGGGAGACAAAAAGTGAGTGCTAAGTACTGATAAAAATAATCATATAATCACCAACTGTGACGAATGCTATGAAGAAAATGAACAGTGTGAATGGAGAGAATAAAAGAACTAAGAGGAGGCATTGGAATTAAATTAGGGGTAGTGACATTTAAGCTGAGACAGAAAGGATGTGCAGGCATGAGGTGATGAGCTGAGAATAGCATGCCAAGGCCAGGAACGCCATGCCATCGGGAAGTGGAAGAAGAGAGCTGGTGCGGCAGCATGAGAGAAAGGGCCCTGAGCTAATGTCAGAACAGCGGGCAGAGCCCAGCTCTAAGGCGGTGGGAAGCCAAGGAACTGTTTGGGGAGCCAGTATATTGTTATGTCATTTAATTTACATTTCCAAAAGATCACTCTGCTGGAAGCAGTTATCAATAAAGAGGTGGCTGGCTGGTGTGGAGACATTAGAAATACACTGGCAAATATCATCAGCAGGACTTGGTGATGGAATGGATGAGAGAGGTGAGGGAGAAAGAGGATGGAGATAGCATTTAATTGAGATGGAGAAAGACTAAAGAAGGGCTACATATCGAGCAAAGAGTCCTCTTTTGAGATGTCAGGCAGCAGTTTCCTACGGAAATCTGGAATTCCAAAGAAATAGAATGTCGGAGTAAATAGAATTAGGAGTAAGAACGTGGAGATGTTATATCAGGTCATGGGAAAGAATCATGTCACTTAGGGAGAGATTGTAGACAGAGAAGAGAAGAGGGCTCAGGACCTAGAGTCCCCAACATTTAGAAGACAAGTAAAGAAACGAGAGCTGGCAAAAGAGGTTGAGAAGGAAGAGCACACGATGGGAGAAAAATCAGGAGACACTAATGTTTTAAAAAGGAAGGAGTGATCTGCAGGGTCTATAGCTACTTGAGGGTTAAGTAAGATGTAGACAGAGACGGAGCCATTGTGGACGACATCGTGATGGTCATTGGTGACCTGGGCAAGAGCAGCCTCATGGAGTAGTGGCATGGACACCACATTGGATTGAGTGGGTACACGTGCAGCAGGTGAGGGCAATTATTTTTAGCAGTGTAAACCTGGGGTGAGTGGGAAATTATGAGCAATAGAGCAGCTGGAGCAGAATTAGGGGGAAGGGTCAAGGGAGGTTCCTCCTTCCCTTAAAAAGCTGAAAAAATTAAGTGCTGATTGGAATAATCCAGGAGGGCGGGGAAAAGGGCAATACAATCAAGAAAGGAAATAAAGACAGAGAGAGGGCTCAGAAAAGTCCTGGGGGCTGGGGGCCAGAGCATCGATGGAGGAAAGAGACTTGCAGGAGAAGACGGGGACAGATGAAGACAGGTCTGTACATTAGCTGTAGGAGAGTGAGGACCCAGCAAGGCCCTTCTACATGTAATTCTCAACACCCTGAGGCATTGGTTTTATTCCCCCCACTCCAGCAATGAGGGGGATTCGGCCCAGCAAAGTTAAATCACTTGGCCCATCATCCATCCTATTCTTGAGCGGCCACACCAGAATTCAAACTCGAGTTTCTCCTAACTAAAGATTGTTCTCCATGGCCCACCACCCTGAAAAGCTCATAAAACAGTGCCCATGACAGAGGAGGTGCTCAGTAAGTGATAGTTGAATGAAGTGTTGGTTGTAAGCCTGAAATGACTCCCAACCCAACTTAGATATCGATTTGAATCTCTTAGCAGCAGCACAGCAAGAGGCTCAGGGGAGCAGGAGGGGTTGATAATGAGGTGGGTCACTTAGAAAGGAGGAGGTAGGCTAAGATAAAACTGAGGTAAAAGGGCAGGTGAAAGAGGAAAAAGAGGAACAATAAGATTAGCATAAGTCCACTGGGAGGCAGATCCCCACCTAGGGCTCCTGGAAGTTCTCTGGGTCCTGAGCTCACCTGTTTCATCCCTAAGTGTGCCTAAATGTCTTTGGTCCAGACACCACACCCCAGAACATGGATGGACTGGGTTTCTCTTGGACTCTTGGCTTGCCAGATGTCATGGTTTGGAGATCCCTGATGAAGAGGTTGGATTCTGGACCCGAACCAGCTCCATCACTTACTGGCTGTGCAGTTGTCAACAAGTCACTTTGCTCTAAGATTGCGAAATATTTATTGATGTGTTTTCCTCTGGCAGTTCCTGTTTCTAGGTCCCTTAGCCCATTAAAACTGGGCTTTGCAGCATCCACGTCTTCAGGGGAGAAAAGCTACAGCAGAAGAAAAGAAAAAGCTTTGGGGTTTCAAAAATAGATACAGCTATTTCATCATGAATCAGGATTGGGTTTCTTGATCCAAGATTCACTGAAGGACCCCCTATCCCATATAAAGAAGTAACAACATGGCAGAGACATAGTTATTTACCAAGGCCACTGCCCCTTAGTCCCAGACACACGGGTAGACTCCATTTGCCAGACGCCTCTGCAGGTAAGCACAGCCATGCAGCTAAGCTCCAGCAAACAGAATGTGATCAGCAGTGACGCATGCCACTCCCAGACCTGGCCCAGGAACACCTTCCAAGCTTGATGCTCCTATGCTCTTGCTTTGTCCCCTGGCCTGATACTGACACACCCAGTAATTTCGGCAGCCACTTGTTGAGGATGAGGGAGCTACGGATGGTAGGTGCCTAAAGAGCCACCTACTGATAAGGAACACCCATTTTGGATTTCATGTGACTGAGAAATAAATTCCTACAGTATTTGAACTATCGTCCATTTGGGGGATTCGCATCTAATGCTGCCTTCATGAATACAATTGGAGAAGAAACTAATGATGAATGAACCCTTTGTTGTGGTAGGGGTAGGATACAGAAATAACAGGCTTTTCTCTTTAGATTTGTAGGATCTGAGAATAGAGGAGACCTGTGTCCTCTTCCCTCCATGGAGCCCTGGAGGAAGTGCTGGCCAACCCATAGTTGAGTGGCTGTGTGGCATATTCAGTAAAGGACCAATGTAGCCACATTGAGTTCAGAATCGCCAGAGTGGCAAGGGGGCAAATGCCTGTTCCCTGTGTGGCTGACAAAGTCCTAGAAGTTAGCTGAGAAAGAGCCTGACCTCTTACGATGGAGAATAAGGAATGGCGACCCAATGGGGACTGCACTAGCCAAGGGCCAGAGTAAAAGGGACATCTCAGTGGAGACCGGCAAAGACCAGTCTGCCCCTTGGAACTTAGACAAAATTTGAGAGAAACTCTGCATGGTAGTGCAGGGGTTCACAAGGAAATGGAATTGACCCCAACACAATGGGAGCACGAAGTAGACATTTAAGCGGAGTATTTGCACACCTGAGCTTGTGGACTGAGATGTTTGCTTGCTGCCTCGGCAATCACAGGGCTGAAAATCCTGTCCTGCTTTCCTCACAGAGCTGTAAGGACCAAAATCAAATAATGCGCTTCACAGGAAACCACATCACTCTGAAATATGACTGATCATCATCAACATCTTCACTGTCATCATCAACTTGGCCCAGGCTAAAGGGGAAGGAGCCTCCAACCTCCAGCGCAGGGAGTTTTTATAGCATGAAGGCCATGCCTTTCTCCCTGCTGGGGAGAAAAAGAAGAGTGTCCACTCCATAGCTAGGGCCCATAATCCTGACCCTACAGGCCCCAAATCCACAGGCCCTCATCTGGAAGACATGGCTCCTTCTCCATCCCTTGACCCTCATCCCCTCCTTTAAGCAAAAAGAGCCCTGTTTCCTGAGGACCCATCAGTGGCCACTGGGATCACCCTGCAGCAGGTGACAAGGGAGAGGTGGGGCCGTGGATGGGGGACTAGAATTCGAGGAAGCTGAGGGGTGTCATCCTTTCACCCAGGTGACGGAGCTGAGCCGGTGCCCACCCCTCAGCCCCATGCAGGGACAAGAGTACCTTCCCCTCAGAGGAGGCTCTCAGCAAATGGGCCCGACATCACCCCACGGCCGCTTACATCCTTCGCTGTGTTGGCCCTAATGGAGTCATTGCTTTATGGAAGCCGACAAGCATAATTCCACATTCAGAATAATAGCTACTAACGATTCGTGTGTTTATTGAGCCTTCACCAGATGGCAGGCACTGTGCTAAAAATATTCACACCATGTTTCACGTCCCTCCCACAAAAAATGTTATTCTCGTTTCGAAGGTGAAGCATCTGAGGCTCAGAGAGGCTAAGGACCTTGTCCTAGGTCACAAAGCTTAAATGCCGCAAAGTCAGAATTTAGAACTCAGACTACCTGCCTTCAGAGGCCAAGGTCTTCCTCATTCAGTTCTACAGCATCCTGTGTTCTGCTTACGTCATCACAGGCATCTGGCATTCTGTACAGGTCGGGGCTCTGGCGCTTTTGAAAAGGGCAATGTATTATTATAAGTTATTACAGGCCATCCTCACTTTGCATGGTCCTATGTTAACTGAAACTTGTGGACTTCAGAACCAGGTCCTCCCTTGCAAATCCCAGCTGCCTTGGAACCATAAAGTGAGGACTGCCTGTGTGCTGCGCATTGCCATTGTCAGTGGATCTGACAATGCTGCATTCTGAGCCTCCCCAGAACTCAGCGGCCTCCAACAAGTGCGTATTTGTGCCCCTCGCAGGCCTGTATGCTGGCCGAAGCTGCAGGTCAGCTGTGCTTGACTCCAGGCTTGGGGCTGCATCTGATCTGTGTGTCCATGCTTTCTTCTTAGACCAGCAGCTCCAGGGGCATGTTCTTCTCAAGGCAAAAGATGACAAATCGCACAAGCACATTTAAGGCCTCTGAATACCCTTTTAGCATGTCCTGGGCCAAAACAAGTCAGATGGTCAAGTGAACACCAATGGGGTGAGGGAGTGATCCTGTCCCACAGTGGCAGAACAGTGTAGAGTCACATGACAAAGAGTAGGGAAGTATGATCCTTTGCAAAGGGGGTGAAAAATTCCGACCCGGAGCCAGCCAACCACAGTCAGCACCTTCATCATTACCAGCAGACTTCTACCTTGGTAACCAGAGCAGGTCAGCAGAGGACACTCCTGGGACCCTCCAGAGCCCTGTGGGGGCACATCTGTCCAGCAAATAGCTGCCAGTCTCCCCTTCCCTCTGCCCCTTCCGGGCCCCCAGGGACACATGGGCTCCTCCCACTGCCTCTCAACTATTGCAAAGACAGGCAGGTGCCCATCAAAATCCAGTGGCACCAAGATAGGGCTAAAGCAAAAATCAGAATCAAATTCATTATAGTAAATAAAATTCCTCAACTTTGCAACCACTGCCTGCCTTGAACTTCACAACTCTCTGAGGTTCACAGGGCTGGGAAGGTTATCCGGGTTCCCGCTGTGTAGATGGGGAAATTGAGGCTCAGAGAAGTGACATGATTTGCTGAAAGTCTCATGGAAGTCTCACCATGGAGCCCGAGCCTGAACTTGAATACAGGTCTGCTCTCTCCAGGCCCCAGTAATGGGAGGGAGGGAAAGTCTCCAAACCAAGATCCCAAAAACAGCCGGGGTTGGAACAGTCAGACTCAGTGTGGAAAATGTCTGGGGGAAGGTGTGTCCCGCACAGATTCCCTGCTCACACTTCCCTCCGGAAGCGTGGTCTACACAGCCATACACACAGCCCAGCTCAAAGCCATCCTCCATCTGGACGTGGCCAGAGACGTCCAGGCCACAAGAATTCAGTGTCCTTCTGAGGGCCTTAAGAAGAGCAAATTTTCATCTTAATTCTAGGAACTGTATGCGTTTATTCATATCCATCACTGAGCACCAGAGAGATGTCGTTTTCTATTTGTCCAGGGATTTTTTTCCCTCCAGCCACCCTGTCCCTCTCCCCTCCCCTCCCCCCCGCCCATCGCTCCCCCACCCTCTGCAGACATGAAGATCATCTCCGGCCCAGTCTGATTGGTTTTGAAATGGGATGAGAAATTTAAGTGAAATCCACGCTGCAGTCTTTTTTAGCTACAAACTGGCAGTTGCTATGTTTTGGGGATGATAGTAAAATAAGGATTTTTTTTTTTTAAGTTAATGAATTGGCTGACATTATGATGTCAGAAGGACTGGAGCCAAAGGTGTTTTGCTAAAGGGAGTCTCCTCACAGCCCCCCCTCCAGACGACACGGCACCCCTGGAGCCCATAGTACTTGCGACTGTTCACGCTGTTTACCCACCCAGCTCCCCTGACTGCCTCTTTGTGGGAAGTTGTTTACATGAATTTATTTTGGGAAAATTCCATTAGACGGGACCAGGATTTCTTCACAAATCATTGCCTCTCACTTGTGTCTTGATCAAATCTGGGCAGGCCACTCTTTCTCCAGAGCCCTCACTCCCCGTGTTTCTAATAGGAGATGGGTGGGCAGGGGCTGGGGGCTTGGTCAGGGACAGAGGACGTGGAAGATAATGAAGTGGCCAGGGATGAACTAGGAAAACAGAGGCCTGTCTGGCTGGACCCAAAGCAACAGCTCTGGAGAGGTGGCTTGGGGACTGCTGACTCCCCTCGGCAGCTTCCCAGACTATAGCTGTGTATGGATGTGCCCATCGCGTGCCTGGCCTGGTGCTGTGCCACTAGGGCACAGAGACAAATGGGCGATGCTCTCTGACCTCAAGAATCTCAAATTCTAGAGAGAGAGCAGCAGCAGCAATTCAGTCGAATGATCTTGGGGCTCTTGTGGGGTCTTCCATTGTTAGTCACTGAGCCCACTGACTCCATCTGACAACTCACCCTGGCCATTCACTCTGTTGAAGGGGAATCCTAAGTGTTAGAAGCACCCCGGTGTGTCCCCATTGGTTTGACCTTCCATCGGCATCACATGTGCATGGGCCACATGGTCACTTCTTGAGTGCCAGAGCAACTCTGTCGTATCCCCCACCAAGAGTCTTACTGCAGGCCTGCTACTGGCCAGGCCCTGTGGGCTCAGAGGTGCTGAGACAGCCTCGTTGCTCTGAAGGAGCTCAGCCTGGAGGCAGTGGAGGGGGAAGGGAGTGGGGACCACAGCTAGGGCACAAAGTGGACACCTGCTCCTGGATGAGGGGGGCTGGCTGTTGCTCCAGGTGTCATTCCAAGGAGAGTTGGAAGGAAGGGGGCAGCTCCTGGCAGTAACTCAGGACCACCCTCTGCCATCCCCTGCCCAGCAAGCCTGGCCTCCCTGGCCAGAAACCCTTCTGGCGCTGCGGACAGCTGAGGCCATGGCCACAGAGCTCACTGAGCAACCACAGACGGGGTCTGCACCTCTGGGTGGGTTTCCTCATCTCTAAGAAGGAGCTACACCACCAGTTGTGCCAGTATGTCCACCATGGAAACCTTTGTGGAAACAAAATCTTGGGTAGCACTCATGACTTATACTTATTGACTCATGACTTATACTTACTGCATACTAGGCACGTGTCTAAGTGTGTCACATGTGTTAATTCACTTAATCCTCACAGCAACCCTCCAGGTTAGATACTTGCTACGGATAAGCCGATTTATGAAATAGGCAGTTATTTCTGTGAAAATCCAATATGCGGACCAGGTTAAAGTTTACTTTCTTTTACTGATGAGAGGCTGGGTGTGCTTTGACCAGCAGATGTGACCATAGACTCTTCGGGTTGCAAATGAAAAGACTCTGCTTTGCAGACACTGATCCATGCTCCCTGGGCCCCATGATAGTGAGGTGGCAGGGCAGCAGGGGGTGAGCGCACCCTCCGGAGTCAGAGGTCGGTTCACATCTCAGCTCCATCCCGCACTGACCTGGCGAGTGACTTCAGCAAACCCTCCACCTTCCAAGGCATTGCCTCACTCTCTGAGTTGTCATGAACACTAACTGAAATAACGTGTGCACAACACCTAATGCAGCGTCTACAGTAGGCACTCAAAAGTTCAGTGACTTATTCTTATCCAGATGGGCACAAGAGGCAGCACATTGTAGGGTATCAATTTGAGATGTGGTGCTATTAGGAGCTATTCCTTGAGCCCCAGACCATGTATTTTAGGGACAGAGACCATTGGAGACCTTATTTCACTCGTACCCCCACTGCTTTTAGCACACTGCCATGCACATTGTAAGTGCTGTTGAATGAATGAATGGTTTAGTGGATGGATAGATATA
The DNA here is from genome assembly GCF_004126475.2 of Phyllostomus discolor. Lineage (NCBI taxonomy): Eukaryota > Metazoa > Chordata > Mammalia > Chiroptera > Phyllostomidae > Phyllostomus > Phyllostomus discolor. The sequence continues at coordinate 97,036,464 of NC_040910.2, read as the reverse complement.
TGGATGGATGGATGGATGGATGGATGGATGAATAAGCCAAACAGGCCAGGTCCCTATAAAAAGCTCCACCACACCCCAGTACATGCCTCATTTCAACACGTCAGGGAACACTGCAGCCTTTGACTCCTCCCCACTCTTCCAAAACCTACAGCTCATCTTGCCAGATATCTCCTTGTTGCCTCTGTGCTCAGCCCCTTCACAGTAATGCATTGTTCCACTATCTGGTAGTTCTTGACTCTGGCTTCACCTTGGAACAGCGTCTTTTGGGGCCACGCTCTGTAGCCCATGGGCTAACTCCATCCCGGTTCCTAGTCATGCCCTCCACAACCCCAGCCTGCGCACAGTGCTTTCGGGTTGTTGGGGAGGAGGCAATGTGCAGGCATTCATTCCCTGGAGCCCCAGTCCCCAGAGACCTGCGCTGGAACAGTGGGGCCTGTGTATCTTGGCATTCCATGGCCGGACTCCAGTCATGCACTGAGGTTGTTTCATGCACAGCCTTAAGTGCTCTGTGCTCTGCCTACTCGGGAGCCGGGAGCAAGCCCAACCTAAGGCTCTGTCGCCCTCCCTTGGTAGTGGCTAGAGGTGAAGAGAGAGCCCAGCCTCCAGCCGAGGACCCGAGCCACAGCATGCTGCTGCATTTTCCTGGGGGCCCGAGTAGCCCTCCAGCTGCAGTCCTTCCAGGGGCAGCTGGTTTCCCCAGGGTCAGGGCTGCCGGTCCAGCTCACTCACACATCACTCATACCATGACAGCTCCTGCCCTCTTCTGTATCAGAAAGAGGAAAAATTACCTGATCCCTTGGAGAAGCTGTCCCTTCCTCGTTCAGAGCCAGTGGGACCAAGAGACACTCAGGTCCGTGTTCTCAGGGGATAATTCATGTCACCTTCCTAGTTTCAGATCTGGTGGGGAAGCTGTGAAGGTGGACATGACTTCTCTCCCTAGACTGGGGAGAATGGCAAGGTCATGTTTAAGCTATGGGGGCATCCATTGGCCTTTGTGGGGGGGGGGGTTTTATATTGCAAGCCTCCATGTCAGAACAGAATGGCCCATATTTTGGCAAGGTTCTGGGTGGTAGAATGCGATTATAGATTAGCAATTATAGATTCCGTGGAAGGGCACCAGCTCTCCACCTGCCTAAAGATCAAGTCTGTGCCAGTGGACCCTGAGGACAGGCACCCCTGGCTGGGGTGGAGAGTAGCTTGTGTCCCACGGGGTGTCCCTACAGAGTACATGAGAAGCATGTCCGGAGGCTGATGTCTGTCCCTTGCCGCTCACCTTGCCCTTCAGTCACTGGTCTCTCCTGCCCGAAGGCCCTGATCCAACCTTCTCCAGGGGAAACCCATGTCCCGTGCCTCAGTGCAGTCCCTTCCGGGACACTGGTTCCAGAAAAAGATGCATATTAGGGGACAGATGTGGAGGGAGAGCCACCACTCGGAAGCCACTTCAAGCAGGTGAGGCCCGGAGCCCATCTCTGTGATCAGCATGGCCGCTCCCCTTGCGGCCATCAGCACCAGGCCTTGCACTGGCCCGGCAGCCTCCTCACCCAGCGCCATCTTGGAGAAGAGCAAAGAGAGGGAGAAGCATCGTGAAAGACACACCAGGCATCTGAATAATCTAAACTGAAGGCTACTTCCCTAAGAGATTAGTTACTGGCTTGGACTAAGGCTACCTGTTTGAACCTAAATTTAAGGGACATTTTTCCTTTCTACCTTCCTAGAGAAGAGAAAACTCATAAAGAAGACAAAATCCATGATCAGGAATTGTCTTTGATCCAAGATTTCACTGCGTATATGATTAGAGTGTGGGGAAACTTACACCCTCACTGGACATACAAGCAGCAGCAGCAGCCTCAGAGGGTGGACGGGGGGATGAAAGGCACTGATGGACTCCCAGGACTTACCCTAGTGCAGTGAGTGCTCGGTAGGTGACTGCAGTCATTCATATCTTTATCAGAATGAAGCTGATAATTGCTGTGCTTCGAACATCATAGAGATGCAAGGAGACGTTCTCAGGGCTCCAATTTCTCCCGCTCAGGCGGGGTTTAGTGTGGCAGATACCTGGCCTGGCGTCCACAGGCCACTCCACAAATTCTCACTCCGGTCCATGGCCAGAGTCCCTCACCACTGAGAAGAGAAGGGTCCTGGAGATGTGGGGAGAGGGCGGGGACAGAGAAGGGCAGGCATGCTTCAGGGGAGGGGTGCCTACTCCCATTCACGACTGCACACCCTGCCCAGATCCTTGGGCTGGGAGTCTGGGCTTTGCCCCTGGCCTCACTTTTGGAAGTCATGACCATTTAGGAGGGAACCTCCATCCAGAGGAAGGAAGGTCAGGGGCTCTGACCTTCAGCCAGAGCAGGAGAGGAAGTCACCGGGATGACTTCCACCACGGCCATCAAAGAGCTAGCTGCTAGGGTGCCGGCAACGTTCTGCTCTTGACCTGGGTGCTGTCGCACAGGTGCCATAACCATGCCAGGGTCCTCAGGCTGTGTTTAGCATGTGTGCAGTTTCATTACGTTAGACTTCAATGAAACATTTATTTTTAAAGGTCATCAAAGTAAACAAATGCCCTCCCCTACAAACTCCGGCTTCTCCCAGCACCTGCCCTGCTGGGCAGGAGGGAGCATCCTTGCAGCTGTCGCTGTAAATTGTCCAGCTTAATCCAAGTCACTGGAGATTGGGTCACACCAGGAATGCCCCCGTGGGATATGGCGCTCTTTCATCACAAGGCACTCGAAGTCTGACCTTGATTCCTTCTTTCATTCGTTTAACAAGTTGATGGGCACCGCACACTGACACTCAGCAGGTCCGAAGCTGCGTGCCTCACACCTACCCTGAGATCTGTCTGACCTCCATTAACCCGCACACCACCCTTCACCCTGAGACAGAGGCTAGGAGTTATGCTGCTGCCTCAGGTTCCTTAAAGCCTACCTCCTATGGAGTCATCAGAGACAGTGTCATTCATTACCAAAAACCTCTGATGGCTCCCTACTGATGACGCATAACTGCCTCAACTCCTTAGCTTAGCCAAGAAGCCCTCCACAAGCCAGGCTCCTCCCACTGCACCCCTCCTTTCACCTGCCCCCAGCTGCAAGGGGGACCACGCTCCAGCCCCACGGGCACCTAGTGCATTTTTACTTCAGTGACCCCTCTCATGTTATTGTCTCAATCCCAAATGCTCTCCCCACTTCCCCATCTTCCGCCATTTCCCTTAGCTTCCATTCCGAAGCACCTGCCCCTGAGAAGTCCTCTCTAATCCCCCGATCAGGTTTCAGGGCCTCTTCCCTTGGAGGCTACCACACACCGCCAGTACTTTAAGACCATTCTGCCTCATCTTGTCACGACTGTTATGCAATCAGAAAAACCAGTTGGCTCTCCCTTCAAAATATTTCCAGAACCTGGGCATGTCCCACCACTCCCGACGCTACACCCTGGTGCGGGCTGCCACGTCTCTCGCTGAGACATTTACGGGTAGGATGTGCTCCTACCTGTCCTTTCCACTTCTGCTCCGGCCCCCACCCCCACCAGATCTGTGCTTATAGAGTGTTCTCACATATTCCTTATGTTATATTCCTCCTCAGCTCAACGTCTTCCTCAGAATAAAGTTCTAAGCCCCCACCACAGCCTGCAAGCTCCCCCAGGACAGGCCCAGCCACCTCTCTGCAAGACAGATACATATAATTTTAAAAAGTAAACACACGCTTGCCTCATCGGCCACGGGAACTCAGGTGTCAGGATGCAACTGGCCCTCGGGCTGTAGCTTGCCTTCCCCCGTCTTAAAGGATGAGTTGGGACACTCCAGATGAAGGTGGAGGAATGGATTGGGGATGCCTACTCAGTGCGCCAACCTTCTTCACAAAGTCTTAAAAACACAGGAAAACACAGTTTACATGCTAAATGGAAAGAGGCTGGTGTGAGGGTGGGGATGGGGGCTGGGTTGAACCTGGAGAGGTCGAGGGGGTCAGATGAAGAAGGGCCTTATCTTTCAAATTACAGAATTCACGTAAGCTTTAAATTGGGTAAAGACGGAATCACGTTTGTAGTCTGGGAACATAACTCAGGAGTGAAGCGAGGCTGGGACAGACAGGAGGCTAAACGGTGCCAGCTTTGGTGCAAGCAGTGTAGGTCTGGATGCTGCTGACAGGCCCACAAAGGCCAGTCGTTAAATATTCAAGAATTTGTGTAAGCCAGCTGCTGAACATGGTCATTATTTTTCAACTAGATTATATAAAGTTATAATTAAACAAATGGCATTTAAAACAAAAGTAATCAATACACAAAAGCTCACCACTTTCTCGTGATCCCATATTTGATTATTACTATCTGTGCTCTTCAGATTATTTACGCCTCGTGTGTCCCCGTGGTAGAAATGCTACATAATGACCGGCCACGTGCATCTCTCCCCAACTCTGCATCCGCTGACCTCACACTGGTTAACTTGAAATCGGCCACAGACGTGAACGCACGCTACAGAATCGGGGCCTTTTTAATCGGTCGTCCACCATTTAGGAGCACGCCGCGGAGTGTGGAGGATGAAGGTGGGGCAGGGCTCGGGCAGTGATGGGCTCAGTGGAGAGGGGGTGATGGCTGGGTTAGAACCTACTCCACCAGGTAGCTTTGGAGAGATGCGGGAGAAAGACAAGGAAGAGAAAGATGCCTCCCAGGCCGAGTAAGAGCTATTTATAAGAGCACTTGAATCCAAGACCGGGCTCTGCACTTCCTCCGCGGGCAATGGCCTCGGTTAACAACCCAGGGTAAGGACGTGAGGCGGAGCCCCGCCCTGGCAGCCCGGCGCAGTGGAGGAACCAAAGCACTCGCTCAGATCGGCGGAGCCCCCAGCTCCCATTCAGCCACAGTCCGTGTGCCACAGGCTCGCCTGTGTGTTTACATCTCATATATAGCTGCGTGCAGGGCTGTTGGGCACCCGCAGCGCTCCACGAGCCGGTCTGTGTGTATTTATAACCACACAGCTATGTGTGGACAGCCCCCCATATCGATCTCACCTACATCATTTCACATACCCCCCAGGTGCCCGGGGCCTGCTTCCTGACCTCACGTCAGAGGCGGCCGCCGTAATTGACTGTGATGGGAACCGTGCTCTCCCGGCCAAAGGCACGCGGCCCACCTCCCACGGACCTGGGGGGCCGGACCTTCCTGGTAAAGCTCTGCGGAGAGGAGAGCTATAAACATGCCACAGGCTGACCCGCATATGGAAATGAGGCTCGTGGTTGGGCCTGGCGCCCAGCCACAGGCCTGTGGCTTCACTGCCGCCAAGTATCTTTAGCATGAACTTCGTGCACGTTGCCGCCCCCTTCCGCCCCCTCCAATCTCTCTCCTCCCCTGCCCTGTCTCACACTCACTGTTCGTGGTGTCTCTTTCCAGGCTTATCCTCAAGCCCGCACGGAGGGCTTGGCTCCAGTCTCCCCCTATCTGACAATACTAATAACCATATAATCAGCCCTTCCACTTACTGTGCTGGGCAGGCCCTGAGCTACACGCTTCAGATCCATGACCTCACTGAGTCTGCATGGAAGCCAGATTCTACAAATAAGAAACCTAAGGCTGAAAGGGGGCAGGTCTCTCAGGGAAGACAGCAGAGGCTGAGGAGGTCAAGACTAGGCCTAGGTGCCTGGGGCTCCGTGTACACAGTGAGTCCCAGGGCCACCGAAAACAGGCTGGGAGGCCCACTGCGAGCAGCGGAAGATAAAGTCGGGACAAGATAGTGATGGTGCAAGCAGAGAGAAGGGGGTGGTTGGGATAGACTCAGAAGCAACCAGGTAGCCTTGGAGAGATGCGGGAAAAGGAAGACAAAAAGAAGCGTGCCTCCAACCTAGAGGCAGAGAGAGGAAGAGCGATGTATAAAGAGGTAGTCGGTTTTTTCCAAGCAACGCTGGGGCCAAGGCCATCCAGGAGGCTGCGGGAGGAGCACACCCTCTGCCCTCGTAGGCTGCTCCTGGCTGGGCCCTGCGTTCCCTCCCTGCAAGTACCAGGCTCAGCTTCCCAAGGGGCCTGGCCTGGGCGCCGCCCCTGATGACGCCAGCCCAGCAGCCCTGCAGGGCCATCCTTCAAGAATGCCAAGCCCTTATTTCTTCACCCACTTTCCAGGCCACCCTGGGGGAAGATCCCGCCACCAAGGGGAGAGGGGAGGGGAAGGAGTCGGTAAGACTTGTCCTGTTCTCAACAACTGGTGGCCCCGGAAGCCTTCCTGGCCCTTGTTCTCTGATACCCCTGACAAGGGCTGGGGTCAACCCCACGCTCTTCTGCCTTCGTCAGGTATGTCGCTGCTGAGGGCAGGTTTGCCGACGAACGTCTACGAGTGTGAGCTCCCTTCTTCCACCCTTCCCACCTTCCTTTCCCCTTTCTTCCCTCCCCCCTTTCTCCCTATTCCTCTTCTCTACAATTCTAACAGTCCCAGAGGTCCCCAGCCTCCAGGCCGCGGACTGGTACAGGTCCAGACCTTTTAGGAACCAGGCTGCCCAGCAGGAGGTGAGCTTGAATGTAATGCACCTGAATCATGGGAAAACCGTCACCTCCCTCATCCCCTGCTGCTGGTCCGTGGAAAAATTGTCTTCCACAAAACCAGTCCCTGGTGCCAAAAAGCTTGGGGACCTCTGCGTTAGGCTGTTCTTTCTGGAGCTGAACCACTATTAGCCTCCCTACACTTTCTAGCCATTTGCTCCTGCTCTGCCCTCGGGGCTGAGCAGAATCCATCCATAATAAATAAAAACAATGACAGTGATGAGGATGACACGGAGGATGAGGTAAAATGCTGTTCAGTTTTTATTTTGCACTAAGAACTTCGCATGTATTTTTTCATGTAATCCTTGTGCCGGCCCCTCAGAATAGGTTCTTTTACTACCCCCATTTCAGAGACAGAGAAACTGAGACTTGGAAGGATTACGGAACTCGCCCCACATTTTACAGCCAACAGTTGGCAGAATTAGGATTCGGTCTCAGGCAATATGATTCCAAAGCCAGTTCTCATAAGCACTGGGATGCATTGGTTACTGTCTTCCGTTTGCAACCTCCAGATACTAAAGGGTTCTCCACTTCTTCATGGTGCAGGATGCTTTGGCCTTGTGGCCACCTGGGTACCAAGTGTCCCATCACTCAATCCAGGTCCCCACACTGCAGTGACCCAGACTTTCTAGAGCTGGGCCTAGGCCTTTACCCACAGGCTGGTCAACCTACTCAAGGGCTGTCTCAGCCAGCCCTCTGCTTTTGAGACGGAATATATTAGTCCTGCTTGTATGGCTACATCTATCAGGGGCCTAAGTGATTGGACCACAACACAGAGATAGTGGAATGAATTGTGCTGAGCACCCACCAGAGGCTCACCTGCCACCTCTGTTAGGTCTCTTGTAGTCACCCTTTGGGCATCTTCCCTAAATTGACCCCCACCCCTCCTACTCCTCTTTCTGCACGAGGGTCCTCACTGCCCCACTGAGGTTAGAAGTGTCCTCCGTCCGCCACTCCCAAGCCTCTACCCGCAGCAAACCTTGGTCCCCGCCAGTCCATTGTCATCGCAGTAAACAGCCCGGACATGAAGCCCGCCTCCCTCAGTCCCCAGAAGATTAATAAATCAGATTCAGACGCCTATTGTTCTGGACACAGTCAGAATCAATTGAAGGATTTTAAATCTCTCAGCACAGAGCAGCTGGCTGGCTACAAGAGGCCCCGCTATGTCTCTGGGAAAGCCGGCCAGGGGTGGAAATGAGAGAAAGAGAAAGAAAGAAAGGAAGACCAAATAATCAAGAGTTACCATGAGCTCTTGGCCATCTCCACACAGTGTCCTTGAGGAGGCAGGTCCCCAATTTTATCAGGATTGTCACTTAGTAAGGGAAGGGGGAGGGGGCAGAAAGTCCGGCTGGGAGGAGAAGGGGCCAGGACGGGCAGGTCAGTTGGCCCCAGGGTTAGCCCTCAGATGGGTGGGGTGCTCCGCACCCACCTCCTAACCTCACCAATGGCTAATTTCATCTGCAAATGTTTGAATCTTCCCAAAGTGAGCACTGGCTGCCTGAAGCCACAGGGTGAGTTCTAGATAATTATCCCAGAATTCCCGAGAAGAATTCATAGAAATCCTTGTATCTCAGACTAATTACCTCTCCCTTAGCACCCCCCCTCCCTCAGCATCAGTCTCGTTTTGTTTTTTTTTTTTAATCCCTTACTCTCCTGGGAGACATAGTGTGCCTGCCACTGCCGCCTGAGTGGCTGCTAGCATTTTCCCTAGCTGTTTATGTGGAAAATCATAAAAATATTTGGTGGCCAAAAAAAGAGAAGGGAAATGCTTTGGTGGTCTGATGCAACAGAAATGCTTTTTTTTTTTTTTTTTTTTTTTTTTTTGCGGGGGGAATAAAAAGCTGGATGTCTTATTCTAATCCAAAAGCATGCATAAATGCTGTATTGATTGAAAAGTACTAGGTGGAAGACACATTTTTCTCGGAGACCTGCCCCACCCCACTCCCTCCAAGCAGACAAAAGCACTGTTGGCAGCTGGCAGAGGGTAAGTCACTTAGAATCCAGCCACAGAGTTTGGAAAGAGCTGAAAGAAGGAATTCTTGCGGGCTGTGTTCAGCCCCGGGTCTGGTACGATGCTCCTGCCGTGGTGGCCTCGTTCTCTCGGCTCAAAGAGGAGGCCATGCGGATGGAGATGATGGTGATGGTGGGGGGCGGGGGGACAGGGCAGATGCTGCTGTTGCTGCTGCAGCTGAGAACCGATCAAAACCCCATTTGAGTTGCTCTGTCGTCATGAAGCCTTTCCACATGCGTTTTCTCCTTTGAGGCTCCTAGTGATTCCCAGAGGGAGGTGGGGCAGGAGTCATAATCCCCTGACACCCATTTCACAGAAGAGGAAAACAAAGGCCCGAGACACAAAGTGTCTCATCTGAGAACACACAGTTTGCCAGTAACAAACCAAGATTCAAGCCCTGCAGATGCGCTCTAGACCGTGGTGCTTTGGACTCTAAACAGCACCGTCCAACGGAAAGATAAGACCATGTGAGCCACAGAGGCTCCTTGAAATTTTCTAGTAGCCACAATTTAAAGAAAAAAAAGTAAAAGGAAACAGGTGAAAATGATTTTAATAATATACAGGGTCTGGCACAAATAGAATATTCAAATCTCTGGGGTATTCTATCCCAAATCTTTTATTACATAATCATAAGCATGTAATTCTGTAACGCAACAATATCACACTCAAGCGCACCATGTGACATTTTAGGTGAAATGTGCAAATTGCTATCCATCTCGTGCGAGACATTCACGTGCCCTACCAACCACACTCCATGCTGTTACTGCTGCTGGACCCTGTATACTATATAACCCAGTACATTCAAAATATCATCCTTTTAGCATGCAATCAAGGCAAAAATTATTAATGTGACATTTATTCTTTGTTTTCACACTAAGAATTTGAAGTCTGGAGTATATTTCGCACCTCGAGCACACTCTCATTTCCCTGTGGCTCGTGGCTATGCCGTTGGGCAGCATAAGCCGAGAAGGTTTAAAAAATGGCTTTGATGCTGAGGGTAGAATGGACAGAACCTCAGACAAAGGGAAGCAGAAGGGCCACATGACCCAGCTTTACACCCAAAGAGGAAAAACTCCCATCTCTACTCGAGCTCCTCACACTCCTGCAGACAACGTGCGAAGAGTATTTACAAACTGCACTTTTCCTCCTCTTATTCTCCTCCTTTCTCTCCTCCTTTTTTTAATTCTTTTTTTTAAGATTTCATTTATTTATTTTTAGATAGAGGGGAAGGAAGGGAGGAGGAGGGAGAGAAACATCAATGAGAGAGGGTAACTTCAATCAGTTGCCTCTCACACGCACCCCGACTGGGACTGAACCTGCAACTGGCGACCCTTCGCTCTGCAGAATGACACCCAACCAATTGAGCCACACCAGTCAGGGCTGCTTCTTCTTCTTGTTTGTTTTTTAAATTTTTCTTTTTACCCTCACCCAAGGACATTTTTTCCTTGCTTTTAGAGAGAGAGGAAGGGAGAGAGAAGCGTGGATTGGTTGCTTCCTGCACACACCCAGACCGGGGACCATACATGCTTGGACCATGGACGGAACCCACAGCCTAGGTGTGTGCCCTGATGGGAAATCAAACCCACAGCCTTTTGGTTATGGGGCGACACTAACCAACTGAGCCACACCGGCTGGGTCCCCTCCTTCTTCCCGAGCATGAGCCGCTAAAACATCCAGTCCAGATATTAGTGCTGAATGACTTGGAAGTCATCTGCGTGCAGCAGCAGCTCGGCCCCCAAGGCCCACGATTCCAGATCCCAGCGCAGTGAAGAAGCTCCATCCTAGTGTTAGGGCAACGTGCTCTCTGCTGCTAATGAGCCACGAACATCTCACGTCACCTCTGTTTCCCCTACTATGAAATGCGCTTAATGGTCCCCAGTCTCCCCTCTGGCATTCACTTTCCAGGTTCCATCTGTTCTTGACCTTTCCGCCTTAAAAAAAAGTGTCTCCTCCTCGCCATCCGGAGCCTCCCCAGCTCTCCCCACTGTGTCCATCTCACCACCACCCAGCCCTCCCCCACATTTATCCACCAAGGGACCCTAGCCCCCACTGCCCCCTCCCCAGCCCACATCCCATGCCACCATAGGGATGACCCATCCACCACCCTGGCCTCAATCCAATGACTCCCTCCACCCCGCCCCCATGATTACAACAGGAACCTTCCAGCGCCTGTCCCTAAAGCCTCACCATCAACATCTCACCCCAGGCCATGGCTCTTCTTCATCTACACCTGCTAAGCCCACCTTTGTTCTCGTTAAGACCGCCATCTCCTACACGCTGATAGCCCTCCTTTCCTAGGTGTCCTACGGGTCATGATTCCTCATTCCACCTGCTCCCCTGCTGCCACTGCCGGGCCCCCACCACCTTGTCCCCAGTCACGTTTCTCCCGTGAAGCTCCCTCTACAGCTCTGCAGCCGACCCAACAATGCACTATCTCCATCCCCAGCTCTGGACCAGAATTCCACCAGAGAAGGACATCCAGCTACACTGACAGGTGCCAAGTAAAAGGCCTTGAACAGCCGCTGGCCCCAGTGAAGACTGGCCATCCCTCCACTTGTCCCCTGCGGCCCTTCTTTCACCCCCCACAGTGCGTCTCAAATCCTCCCAGGCCCTTTGAGCCCCAGCCTGGGAGGCTGACTTCTCCCTCTCATGGGGTGACCTCGCCTCCTACTTTGCAGAGAAAATAGAGGCGACCAGGAAGGGACGCCCTCACCTTCCTGCCACCCCGCCTACGAGCTTTGCACATTGACTGCCCTTCCTGTCTCATGAAAGGGGTGCTCCTCCCCCGTCCAGGGCTAATCCCGCCACCTGTGCCAAGATTCCACCCCACCTCCACCTCCCTAAGGCCTTCTCCCACCTAGGAGAGCCACCCCCCCACCCTGCTCTCTCTCTCTCTTCCCCCGTCTGTGGGCACCTTCCAGCACAAATGCCTGATCACATCTCTCCCTTCTGGAGAGAAACAATGTCCTAGATTTTGTCTTTGCCTTTAGTGACAACTTATATCCCCACGCCTTCCCCACTGCCCCGGCCGAGAACCCTGAAAGCAGGCACAGGTCTACGACTCTTTTCTTATTTTCCACTGGTGGATTTTACAGTGAACATCTTTGAGGGTGTTTGTTCCTTACGATAAAAGGGTGTGTGTGCTTGCTGGTTATTTATGTGCACCAAACCCTGCGGGAACACTGAAAGACCAAAGCCAAAACCTCCCGTGCTGGAGAGAACTCGGTTTCGCCTGCTGGTACACTGCTCCCAGGCACCTGTCCACTGCTCCCAGGCACCTGTCCGTCTCTTCGAAGACACGGACTCATGTCCAGCTCAGCACGGATAGGGTCACAGTTGCTGTACAGGCTGGAGGCCTGCTTTCCTCGCCACGCTGCAGGCTGTGGGTGGCTTTCCACGGCAGCAAATGTGGATGTAGATTGTCGATGCCTGCTAGGATCTGTTGTATGGACTCACCTACCAGTTTGCTCAACCCATCTCTATGATGGGGCACTTTGTTTGCTATTTACTCTCCTCCTTCCAACTCTGCCCCAAAGAAATAAAAAGAGAAACCCCTGATGAGTTTCTCCTCCCTAGTACAGCAGCCCCCTCTACTCCCACCCCAGGGAGGGGCACCCTCCGCTGACATGCACAGACTCTAGGTTGAGACCCAGTACTTCCCTTCCTATACAGAGTGGCAAAGGTGCATCAGTTCCAGTGGGACTCAAGGAAGGTAGCTGGGAGGAGTAGGTGGGGGCAGAGGAGAGCACCCCCCCATCACACAGCCACACACATGCCAAACATAAACACGCCAGACATAGACATACAGGCGCGCACACACACACACACACACACACACACACACAGCAGCTAGTACCAGCAGCATCTAGAAAGTCTAAGAGAAAGCCCAAGCACATGGCTCAGCCTCCCTTCTGGCCTACAGAAAACGTGATTACATTCGTTCCTCCACAGCCCAGCATGGTGGTGAGGACACCGGCTTTGCGCCTCACAGACCCGGGTTTGAACCCTCTTCCCACCCACTGACCTTGAGCAAGCCGCACAAAGGGCTGAGCCCATTCCCCATCTGCATGGTGGGAATGACCACTGCTGCCTTACAGGCTCCTCTGAGGGGCAGGCAGTGCAGGAGACCCTCCGGCAGTGGGGCGGAGGCGAGGAGAGGCAACCTGCAGCTGCCACATGTCCCATCCCTGCTATGGACATGGAGTGTTCCACCCCAAGGGGAAACAGCCACACAGGGGCCTAAAATTCTGGGACCTGGGAGCTGGGCTGGACAACCTGGGGCCTCAGTGATGATAAGAATGGAAGCCGACATGGGTTGAGTGCTTAAATGTTGATTACCTTAGTTTTCATATAAACTACATAAGATACCAATTACGAAAAGAGAAATCACTCTATGTCCTTCAAATAGAGGGGATTTAATGCAGAGAATTGACTTTCTGGGTGATGGGCTCTAAGCAGAGCAGCCGAACAAGGCTAGGGAGACAGTCCAGAGATTAGCATAGGAGGGAGCCGCCCCCTCACAATCAAGGATGAGCAGGCCAAGAGGGTGGATGCAATGGCTTCTGGGTCATCCAGAAGCAGGAGTCACGGTGGCCCTGTCCAGCAGGAGTGAAACTATGAATCAGTAGGAGACCAGGTCAAAGACAGAGAGAGGGAGAAGAAATATGCTGGCTTCCCTCTAACCCCACCCACCAATCTCCTGCCAGTGCCTCCCATTGGCTAAACCCTGCCTGAAACCAGATGTCACTGAGCCTGACAAACACAGCCTGCAAGGGTCAGCCACCCTCCTCTGATGGGGAGCAAATCAACCCAGACCAGACAAGCATAGGGACTGTCATTACCTCCATGTATCTGTGAAGAAATGAGGCACAGAAAAGTTAAGCAACTTGCCCAATATCACACAGCTAAAAAGTAGGAGCGGGCATTAGAACCCACAACCTAAACTGCAGTGCTCTGACACCTCCGCTAGAGCCTCTTGGTAGCACCTTGCGCTTCCTCTCACTTTTCTTGGTCCTCCATCGTTTCTTTCTTCTTTTTTTTTTTTATTTCTGGCACAGACAGTGTTACACAGGGCTTTGGGGGCAGACAGACTGAAATTGCAATTCCAGCTTCACTACTGCTTGGCCGGGTAAAGCTACTTCATCTATTCAGTCAACACATATGTATTCAGCAAATAAACGCATGCCGGCAAATACTCTATGCCAGGCCCCAGGTGCTGAACCCCTCCAAGCCTCTGTGTTCCCACCTGAACCATGGGTGTATGGTAACAGATAGTGGTCAAATACATACCGCGAGGTGGCTGGGGGTCTGGTGTATCACTACATTTCCTCCAAAAAATGTTGATTCTCCCCCTCCTTCCTCTTTCCCACACTCTTATCCCTGTTAAAGCTTTAGGTCTTCCTCACCAGGGTCACTGCTCCTCCAGCTTGGTGGCTGTTGGGGCAGATATTACTGGCCCCATGGGTGTCAGCTCCCAGAGAAGCGGCACCCCTGAACCCCCTGCTGCCCTCCAGGCCAGCTCTGCATCTCTCGGTGCCTCGGTGTCCCCCTCTGGAAAGGGGGTTGGGGCAATAACCACGGGAGGAAAAGAAGAGGGTGGGGGACAGAGGTGCAAGAGGAAACTCTTTGTGAACATGAAACAGTGCGTAAACACCTGTAATAGCAAGAGCAACACGTGATGGCTCCAGGCGGCAGAACTTGGTGTGTGTTCACGCTCCCTGCTCCCTGGGAGCTTGCTGCTCCACGCCGGAAGGAAATACATAGATTTGGGGCCCCTTCATGCAGGAATCCATGGGTCAGGCAGAGTGATGCAAGCTATTCTCAGCCCAGGTGACATGTGGTCAGGACACACAGGCAGTCCGGCTGACCTCCCTCCCCACGTGCTTTCCGACCCTCCCTGCCCCACCACTCAGGAACCTGCTTCAGAAGCAACATGTGTGATCCCTACGCAGGTCCAAGCTGATCCATCCTGCTTGCCAGCCTCTTTGGGTGGCAGATTTGAGAAGACCTGAGTATGGATCCTCTCCCTGACCCTCACAAGCCCTGTTGCCTTGGCAAGATCTGCGATCCTGGGCCCCAGCCTCCTACTCTGCGAAATGGAGAAAGAAGCACTTGGCAATATCCATGCAGGGACTGCAGGGAACAGAAGGCATGCTCGGCGGGAAGATGAGAACGTAGTGAAGGAAGGAAGCTGTTCCCTCCCCCAGATCCAAGGCCCCGGGAAGAGCTACAGACACAGGAGGGGCCCACCATGGGAGCTGTTGCTGCCTAGGGACTCTGACCTGTGGCCCAGAGGGAAGGGAAAGAAATGCCCCACCGCTCTCTTCAGGCCTCTCATGTCCCAGTAGCATCTCAAACAAGCATAGGTAATGCTACCTGAAGGAGCCCAGCCTCCAGGTAGAGAGAGAAGGGCAAAGAGTGGATCTGGAGGGAAAGCATCATCCCACTCTCCGCAGGGTCACTGTTATGCTGGGAGAAGCAACCAGCCAAGCAAGGCTCAGCACGGCCCCGCCCCAGCAGGCACGGCCTGCGCCCCAGTTCTCACCGGTGTCATTATCAACGCGCTGTTCTTCTTGAGTAACCATGCCTCCTGCTCGCTTCTCCTGCCCTTCTTCCTCCAGGCCGGGCGAAGGCCTTGATCATCCCATCTTCTCAGGGAGAAAATAGTTGATAAGGTGGACAACACTTAGCTCCATTCCGATGCCCCAATTTCAAGCCAGGTCTTCTTCTACAGTGGGTGGTGGCGAAGTCTCAGAAGCTCCCTTGTGTCCGCCAGAGTTTAGACCCCTGGGAAAGGCTGACAGCCAGGGCTTCCATCTTTAATGTGTTAATGTGCGCTTTGTCCCTTGGGGACGAGGAGTCAAGGCAATGAGTCACAGCGATCGAGCCGTTCGGTGGGCCCAGTACGTTCTAGTCGCATACCCCATGTCGCTCAGCCGTTTGGAAAGAACATTCCCTGGGGAACCAGGCCAGCCCTGGGCAAGCTGGTGGAGGTCTCTGTACCTCACCACCCTCGTCAGGAAAATAATAATGCCGCCCTTCTGCGAGTTGCCATGAGGTTAAACAGAGAAGACGGCGCATAAGGAGCTTTCCATAACCTCTTCTTCCCCATGTCAACCCTGCAGGTGTGACAGGTGAAGAAACACGGATCATAACCAGGGAGGGGTTTCTCGTGGCCCCACACCAGCAAGTTAGTCTCGAATCCAGGTCTGCCTTGGTCCAAAGCCACCCTAACCCACCCCACACTGCCTCTCCCAGTTGACCAATCCCCTTCAGGGGATGGTCCCTATATTTTTGAAAAAGCCAAAATGATTTCCTTCCTACTTGGTTGGAGAACACATTCTGTGCCTTTATTGTTCTGGTGACTATTTCCTTGTTGTTACGGACGGACGGGGACCTGGGCATGCAGGCGGCCCCCACGGATGGCAGCTGCGGAGACGGCGCCGGGAGAGGGAGGGCGGCGGGAGGACAAGTGCCCGCGCAGTGCGGCATGCACGCGAGGAAATGGCGGTGCTGACTCCATCTTGTTCTTTGGATGTTTCTTTGCTGAAACTGCCAGCGTTGGGTACTTGAGTCAGGGTCCCGAAAATCTCAGCCCTCTTCCTGACCCCACCCGTAACCTGGTGGAGCAGCTCATTCCTCCAGATGCTGCCCCTATATAATACAGATCTAGAAAAAGGGTCCTTCCCTCTCTCACAAAGTAGTGGGGTGAGGCGAAGTCCTTCAAAAAGATGGGAGCCAGCAAGCCCACGTTGAGGGTGATTCAGAAATGAACTTTGGAGCCTTGGCCTTAAGTCCTGACACATACTATACTTTGAGCTGTGTGTCCTTGGGCAAATTACGTCATGCGCTGGGCCTCGGTTTTTCTCAGCCGTGGGGTAGAGGTTATCATGCACACCTCGAGGTGTCATTAGGAGAGTGCCGTGAGGTCACATCAAGGGGACCTTTGCACAGTGCTGGAGTGCTCAGCAAATGGGAGGGGCACCTGGGGCACAGGGCAAATCAGAGTGACAGACGTCTGGCCTGCCCACGCTGGCCAGGGGTGCTGCCCGGGCTTCCTTAGGCCACACAAGGCTCCTGTCTGCCGGCCTCAGGCCTCCCAGCCCCTCTCAGCCAAGGTTTCCTGTTGTCCTCTTTTACTCTTTTAAAGAAAAGAAAAGAAGCATCACTCCTCTGGAGACATTTGTCCCGACACTAGCTGGGGAATGTGAAAGACATTCACTCTGCACTGAGTATGTTAAGCAACTTTCTGGGCTTAAAAAAATATATTATTGTTTACCTAACGGTTCCTCTGTGAGAAATGGGTGTCTGTTCCTTTAAACAGAGCACGGCGTGGCAGACAGAGCGGCTCCGGGTTGTTTGCAGCCAGAGGAGGGGGAGAAGGAGGACATCCTGTTGTTGAGTGGAAACAGGGGATGGACAGACAGATAGACAGACAGAAGAGAGGGGAAAAAAGGTCAGCACAGACCTGAGCAGGGGAGCCCAGCTAACTCTTTCCTATGGAGAATTTTCTCTTTCAAAAGGAAAATACTCACTTTTTTTTTTTTGGCCCACACTCTGCCAGTCTAACCCAAGATACTACGGGCTTACTTAAGACAAGGGAACCCTCCCCAGGTGGAGTGGCATCTCAGGATGAAGAAGGTCCTGACCATCGCAAGGTGGCGTGTTGCAAGCTCTTCCTAAATTCAGGATTTGGGCCATAGGAATCAGAAAAAACACATCTCCTTTGCTGGATGGCCACGCTTATCGTATATTATCTGCAGTCTTCCCAACAGCCCTGCCTGCCAGGGAGGTTTATGCATGTTCATTTTACAGATGCGGAAACCGAGGCTCAGGCTGATTGAGGGCATACGTGTGATCTGAGACAGATACTCAGCTGGTGGGTAGTGGGGCTGAGCTTTCGGTCTTCAGGCTCCCCCTTCACGGCACACCACACTGCTTCCTTGTAGACACAGCAGCAGATCTAAAGGTGGACGGGATGGGAGATGAGCAGCAGGGTAGACTTTCAGCTGCGGGGTTTACCTGCCACTGTTCTAAACACCTCTAGCAACCCCTTGGATCTTAGGGGTCTATGGCATCCAGGAAAAAGCATTACAAAGCATTAACGCATTTAATGTTACAAAGCATTAAAGGAATTTCAAGAAGCATTTCATCAGTTGCCATGCCAGACTGTGCAACTATCCTCCTTACATTTAGAAGGTGGTCCCTAAGATCCTGCATGGTCTGGTCCTAGTCCCTTCTCCTCACCCTCATCCTTGCTCACCATGCTCCGTCACGCCTTCAAAAATCTCTCAGCCCCTCGAGCACAGTGCTACCCTAAGTGTGAGCCACAGCCTCAGACCAGGAGCACCAGCCGCATCAGCAGCTCCTGGCAGCTAGCTAGAAAATCAGGAGTCCAGTCCCACCCCAAACCTACTGAGCCACAATCTGCCTTTTAATAATATCCCCAGGTGCACAAGAAAGCATGAGAAGCATCACTATTGCACATCTCGCTTTTTCCACCTCAGGACCTTTGTGCATGCTCTTCCCTCTGCCTAGCACAATCCTCTTCTGTCTTGGACTGACTTGGCCCTACTCATCCTAAACACCTATGTCACTTCCTCAGAAAGGGCTCCCTTAACCCTCCAATAACATCATTCTCGAGAGTCCAGTTTCTTTTTTATAGCACTTTTTCAGTGTGTAATTACACACCAATGTATTGAATGTCTGTCTCCAGGAAGGTTGTGGCCATGCCTCGCTGGCTTACCAGGAACATAGTAGGATCTGCACAAACACAGGCTGAGTGAATAAACATGGTGCTATTTCTGGTGCTACAAGGAGAGAAGTTCACAGACAGACCCTGCTTGGGGCATTTGGTCTCTCTAGGCATTTTCATTCAGTTTCAGCAAATATTTACTGACTGCTATTATACGTCCGGAGCTGGGGTCATATGCGGAAGGAGACTACCTGTGACAAAGCGGATCCCAGAGTTCAGCACAGCAGTTCTGTTGTCTTGCTCAGGGCACAAGGTCAGGGGCTGAATGAATGAAAGGAAGCCAAAAAGTGGACATTCCTGGTGGTAACAAGGAGCTCTCAGAAGGAGGGATAGGAAGTGAATACTTCCTCCGCCCCACGTCTAGGCCAGGTACCTAGACAGCTTGCAAGTGTCCTAATTGGTGCGGTTCTGGTACAGAAACTAACAAACAGACCAATAGAACAGCATGGAGAGACCAGAAACAGACCCACAGATAATGAAACTAACGACATACCGTGGCAACATTACAGATCAATGGGGGAAAGATGGATTGTTCAATAACTGGCTCGGGACCAACTAGCTCCTTAAGTGGGAAAATGAAAATGAGATTTCTGACATACTCTACCGATAGAAATAATTTCCATGTGGATTAAAGACAAGATATTTTTAAGCTTTACATTTAAAAAAGAGAGGAGAGCATCTTTGTTATATTGGCATATGAAAATATCCTTAAAACAAGATGCAAAAAAATAATCCAAAAAGAAAAAGGTTAACACATTGGACAGAAGTAAAATTATAAAGTTCTGTACAACAATGACAGCACAGACACAGTTAAATGGCCAGTCACAGAACAGATGTCGAATTCACATGACTAAACATGGACTAGTACCCAGATTACCTAGCTTCATCTACAAATCACTGAGAAATTAAACAAACCAGAAAAAAATGAATAAAATCAAAAGGGGGAGGGCAGAGCCCTGGCTGGTGTGGCTCAGCTAGTTGGAGCATCGTCCTGGAATCAAAATGTCACATGTTCAGTTCCCAGTCAAGGCACATACCCAGCGGGCACGTGAGGAAGGCAACAGATTAATGTTTCTCTCTCACATCGAAGCCTCTCTCTCTCACTCATTCATTCTCTCTGTCTTTCCCCCTTTCTCTCTCTTTCTAAAAGGAATGAAAAAGGTATCCTTGGGTTAGGATGAAAAAAATAAATGAGGAGAAGGGCAAAGGATGTGAATTCTGAAAATGAAAAACCCACATGAGTAATTAGCATATGAAATAGTCAACAACACTAATGAATGAAGGAAACACAAATTAAAATACTGAGTCACCCTACAAACTGCAAAAAATTAGTACATCTGTCTACACTGAGTATTGATGAGGATGTGGGGAGATACTGACACACCACAGGTGGGAGGAGAAATTGACACAACCATCTTGGAGGGCAATTTATCAATATTCAGTAAAACTGAAGATGTCCAAATGGCATGACCCAGTGATTTCACTTCTAGGTTCAAACCTTAGAGAAACTCTTGCATATAAGCAGGAGCATTTATATAAGATTGTTCATTGTGGCACTGTTTATAATGGAAAACAAAGTGAAGGAACAAAGGGAATGATCTAAATGACCGAGAGTAGAAGAATGGATAAACCAATTGTGGCATATGTTTAAAAGGGAATCGTGGGCAGCAAACCGATGGAAGGAGGAGAGCCATCGGAGGAAAGGAAGTGAAGGCATGTGGCTTATAAATCGATCTAACCCAGGAACCAGCCTCCTCTAAAATAGTTAACTCTTCACCTTTATCAGATCTTTTGTTGCAGGTAACAGAAATTGACTCTGATTAAGTAAAAGGAGGAGGAACATTTGGAAGGATCCTGGGGTCGCCCACAGACTCAGTGGCAGAGCCGGGAGAGAGGCAGGGACTGGGAAGCTCTGGGCCCTCAGTTGTAGGAGCTCATGGAGCGAGGTTTCCAACCTCAGCACTGCTGATAGTTGGGGTCAGATAGTTCCTTGTTGCGAGGGTTGTCCTGTGCAGTGTAGGAGGCTGGCAGCACCCCTGACCTCTACCCACTAGATACTAGATGCAAATATTCTCAGATCCCATCCCAGACCTTCTGAATCAGATATTCTGGGGTTGGACCCAGCATTTAACAAGCCTTCTGTCTGATGCTGAGAACTGCTGTACTAGGCTCCGCCTCTCAATGACCCAACTGCAACTTCTCCCCTCCATCCTTTGGTGTCACCTATCAATGCTTGGGAGCAGGTATCTCACTGGTCTAAATTAAATCACATGCCCCTCTCTGGCAGAGAGTGGCCACTTCACATAGAACAGTGTTAAATAGAAGGAGGCAGCTCCCCAAAAGTTGGGGGTGGAAGCCACTGTTTCCAGAAAATGGAGAGAAGGGATTCTGAGCTGAGGCTCCTCCACTTGCCGGAGATTTAGTGACCACTCCTGAGCCCCGAGCACTTCATAGGAGTCTTTACTGCTGTTGATGGTGCTACTGAGCTCCAGGTTGGCCTCTCACAGTCCCAGGACAATGTTAGAGAGCACCATGAATCAGAACTTCCACAATGGGAAGACCTGGATACACCCCCTAATTTGCCTCCTTGACAGCTGCACAAACTTTCATTCTGTGAGCCTCACTTCTCTCATCAGCAAATGGGAACAATGATCCATACCCCATAGGACAGTTGTGAGGGTCAGATGAAATGATGTTAAAGTGCAGAACAAATATTTATTATCATGGGAAAGGCACAGGTTTGCCAAAGTGGACAGAGTGGGTAGCCTGGGGAGGCAGTGGGTTGCAAAGTCTTTTATCGACATTTTGATAATAATCAAATGATCTGTTCCAGGCCAGATTCGTCCGTCTCTGGTTGAAGTATCAGCAACACGCTCTCTCATGTCCCAGCAGCTGTATTAATATTTCCTTACATGTATATGGCGAGCCAGAGCTTGCAAAGAGCTTTCTCATGCATCATCTCATTGGATTTCATCCTTACAGTGTCTCTGGGAGACAAGGAGTACCAGCCTCCAAATTCCCCTTGTGCAGACGAGGAAGTTGAGGGTAGGCATGACGAACCCACGACCAAGATCACAGCAAGCCGCTGCGCTCCGGGACCGAATGCCAGCCTTCCGGGAAAGGGAGCTTCACACCGCCCTGTGCCTCAACGCAGTCCAGGGGATCTTCGAGAAGCAGAAACCTACGCTCGTGCCAAGGTTACTAAGGGCAGGTGGGTGTGCTCATCGTCCCCCTCCTGCACTTGGAGGAAGCAGTCCAGAGGGGGCTAGCTGGACACCTGCCAGCTCCTGCAGCAGGCCAGTGAGTGTTGTTTGGCAGTGCAGTGCTTTCAAAAGTGCTCTGTCAATCACCATTCAGACACAGCTGGATGCCACCCATGTCATCTCTTCGATTCTGTGCTATTATCGCTCACGCAAGACTCCAGGTCCTGAGAAGGAGCATGGAATTGGCTGAGCCTAGGAAGCACACCTATGCCCGGGTTGCCCAGGGCAGGGAGAAGCAGGAGTTCCATGATGGGACTGGGAGTCTCCATCCCTGGGTCGCCCTGTATGGCTGTGCACTGCATAAGGATAGGCTGAAGGAGACGAGTGGGGGCTGAAACCTTGGGGAGCCTGCCTCTGCTCCCCAGGTCACGTGTCCTGGCCCAGGGCTTGGTAAGTGGAGCGTGGCCTGTGTTTCCGCCTCCAGCTGCCCTATCAGCTGAGCACTCCTGGGCGGTGTGCAATCTACACAAGCACACACGGCACCCGGCTTCTCAGAAAAACTCAGAAGACTTGGCAACGCCAGACTCCATTCCCATACGCCAGCGACTGGAGGGAGCCAAGTCACAGCCGCCCTGCCTGGAAAGGGCACACACTCTCCATGTCACCACCGTCCCCAACCAGCCTGCTTTGCTTGTTTATGTCACCCGCCTGCCCCCTAAGGTATTTCAGTTTATGACCTCTGTCTTAAACAATAATTTTTTTTCACACTGGTTTATCCAGGTAGTTAGTTTCGTGGTCTATTTCTGAATGGCTTTTTTTTTTTTCCTTTCCCAGCCAACCCCCTTTTCCAACACTCCTGGTTAATCTATTTATTTTTAGTCTCCCTTCTTCTAAAAATATATACAATACAACAAGATTTTTTTAAAAAGGTCAGACTCCTGGTCATCTCTGGAATGTGGGGAAAGCACTCTTACCACAAAGTTATATTAAGAAGTTTAATTATCAGAAAATTGCCGTATAACAAGTATATCAAACAGCAAGTGTGCACACTGTATATAGGCACTGAGAATTCCTGGGCGGCCTCCGTCTACAAACCCGCTCACCTCACCCTCAACCTCAACCGACTCTATTCCTTCCCTTGGACCAGCATGGGAGATGGGGGTACATGGTTCTGTACAGCCCCCCCACCTTTCCCAGACCCACAACTTAGGCTGAGATCCCAAAGCCCTCTGGGAAAGCTTCCCCAGCTCACCCCAGGCTGGCACTGGCACCCACTCTCGATTTCTTAGGCAACCTCTTTCCTCTCTTTCAGGAAACCGTGGGGCTCCGGGTTGCTTTGTGGGTTGTCTCAGTCAGCTACTGCTGTGTGATGACCACAAATATCACAGTGGCACCCACAAATAAGCATCTCTCACCACATGCATGGGGGTCCATTGAGGCGGCTTCACTCCAGGCTACAGGTCTCCAGGTCAGCGGGGCCAGCGGCACAGGTCTCCCACTTGCCCAAGCCCAGGTTGCATTTTTCCCATGGCAATGACAGATGCACGAGAGTGCACGCTCCAAAGCATGAGCACGTTTCAAGCCCCTGCTCATGTCACCTCCATTAATGTGTCATTTTCAAAAATAGGTAAAATCACAAAACCCAATGTCAAGGGCAGGGAGGTGTACTTGCCTCATGGAGATGGGTGTAAAAAGGAGGAAGTGAACATTTACAGATAATGCCCACCGTCTGCCATTCTGATCATAGATATTCACTCCCTTTCCACATGCAGAATTCACTCACTCCATTCCCAAGACCCTCCCAACAATCTCATTCAAACCTGACGCCGCCCTGGAAATCTGGAAATGTGTAGTCTCCCTCAGATCTCACTGAGGCTCTTCTTGAGGCAGGGGCCTAAAAAGCAAAAGGGCAAGTTGCTTGCCCCATGTACCCCCCAAATACACTGGTGGGGCAGAGACAGAATCCCTGCAAAAACGTTCCCGTTTGGAAGGGGAGTGGCCTGGGAGCAGAGAGCGTCCCCGAGGTGGCGCCTGTTCTACACTCTCAGCCTCGCTGCCCAGTCTCTCTTCTCTGGGGCCCCGGCCCTGCCCTCTGGCGGCCCTCCCTCTCTGTCGGCCTCGGCCACTCCTGAAGGGCCCATCGGGGAGTGTGTCCTTCCCAGCGGCAAGCAGCACTGCAGGTCTGCTTCCTGCCTGGCGACAGGTGGAGACTCAGCCGTTTGTTCACTTCGCCAAGCACCATTTTCTTTCACATCGGTCTGGTGGCAGTTTTGACCATCAACTCTCCCAAAAACTTTGTAAGTTTTCTGTGCATTTTATTCTACACAACCCTAGAGCCACAAAACACACCCACAGTTCTTATGGGGATTCATATTCTTCTCTCTCTCTCTCTGCCCTCACTCCCTTCACCCCTCTCCCTCTCCTCACACCTTTAATTTTTTTTTAGGAGACTTTTTGTCCAGCTGAAAGGATGCAATAGATACTCTCTTTGCTCAGAACATCTGAAGCTTAAGGAAGGAGACAGAGGAGAAGTTGCAAAGTAATTTCTAAGTGGGTGCAAACTCAGATGAGTGCTTAAGGCAAGTGTGGTGATCTTTTCGTAGTGATTATTATTTCTGTGCCATTCCTTCTCCTTCCAGGAGTGTCTGCCTAAACCATCTCAACTTCTGGGGCCCATGCCTGGTACCATGTCAGTGGGCTTCCCTAGCATATATTTTCCTGTTTATTTCAATGGCCCCATTGTCCCAGGGCCACCCCAGATGAAACTGCAACCCTTCCACACCATCAGCCTCTCCTGTCTTATTTGTCACTCCATGATATATTTAACTTACTCTTTTTTGTTTATTACCTTCCATTCCCAGCAAAATGTAAGCTCCACAAGGGGAGGGATTTTTGTCAGATTTGTTCACTGTGTTTCCAGTGACTGGAAAGGCCTGTTGCGTGAAATACAGTCACTATATTTATTGGATGGTTGGCTAGATGGGTGGGTGGGTGAGTGGATGGATGGATGGATAAACTTATAAGCAAAATCCTGAACCCTCCACCTGAATGAACCCTCATATTGGGCCTGGGCTTACCCCCAGGCTCCAGCCCTGCTGTAAGATGCAACATTGCCTTATCTTCCTGCTGCTGCCTTGGTCTTCTCTCCTTTATGACTCTGTCGGACATTGCATGGCTTCTCCAAACTTCCTTGGTTAACAGCTCTCACCCGCAACCCTCTCAGACCCCTCCTTCCGAGTAGACATCCAGAACAACCAGAATAAAAAAGCTCAAATGAAGAAAAACAAGTACAATTGGGCAAGAGATTGCACTGAGTTTCCTGGCGACCGAGGAACAAAGGACAGTTAATGAGGTCTGCCGTTAAGTGACGCAGGCTCTGTTGGGGAAGGCAACCTCTTTCCCTAGGGACCATCCAGTGCAGTACACGAGGAGAAATTCAGGAGAAAACGTCCTACACTGAAGACAGCTTCCCACAAGTTTGAGAGAACTCCGTTATGACCTTAAGATTAAAAGGGAAGTCCTCTAGGAGCACATGTCAATTTCAGGAAAGAGCATCCTACACTAAGGGCAGCACCCTGTTTCCTGGGAGAGAGAGGACATCAGGATAGGGGGGAAACCAAGGAGTTGAGAGCACCTTCCAAGAGAGAGAAAGTCAAGATTTACCTAACTGTATTTTATTTTTTAAGCTGCAAAAAGCTGAGGAGAATCACGAATTAATTAGCTCCATTAACTACAGAGCAGAGACAAAGATGTGTTGTTTCACTGGTTCCTTGACTCGCTGATTTGCTGGCGCACCGTGTGCTCTCTGGTGGCCTCAGGGGCCACATCCAGCCTGAGAGCCGTGGGCTGGCGTGGAGGTTTGTTCTGTGAGGGCGCTCCCACGTCAGGCTTGGGGACGACCACCCACCTCAGCCCGCGGGCTTCGTGAGCAAGAGGCTGTAGTGTCCCACCTGGTCCAGAGAAGGGGAGTTTCTGTGTTAGGAATAGAAAATATTAAAGAGACAACTGTCTTTTGTTGAAGTTCCCTTTCGCTGTGTGGAGTAGGATTTGGTTCCTAGGACGATCAGTTACCAAGCTCATTGCTTATTCCCGGCTTTTGTGAAACCACGTCAATACCTCCGGTCCAATAGTTCACGTTATTCCTTTTTGTTCTAGAAACCAGCTTCTAAGCTGCAGGAGCTGCTTTGTCTGGGGAGGACAGGGAGAAGCAGAAATAGTGTTTATAGCATGTCCCCTGTTAGGAATTCCAGGAAAGTGAGCTGATCTTTTAATTCAGAGGACCTTGAATTTGACACTACCTTCCTCAATTTGGCTCTGTTAGGCTTAAGGCAGAGGTGGGGGCTCGGAGAAGGGGAGAC
This sequence comes from Phyllostomus discolor, assembly GCF_004126475.2. Lineage (NCBI taxonomy): Eukaryota > Metazoa > Chordata > Mammalia > Chiroptera > Phyllostomidae > Phyllostomus > Phyllostomus discolor. Next base: position 97,010,625 of record NC_040910.2, on the reverse strand, counting down.
AGAAGAGTTTGCTGGGTCCCCAAGGTGGAGTCATAATAGCACCTTGGTGTGGATGCCACCGATAAAAAAGGCAGTTCTGTCTCCTCGGGTCTGTGTCCTGCCCGGTTCATGGCTAAGTGATGAAGCCAAAATTTGGTCAGACTCTTTCCCGGATTCCCGGGCTGGGCTCTCCTGTCCTGAGTTACTGGCATGCACTTTGCTTACTAAATGTGCTTCGTGATCTCGGTTAGTGGGAAGCAGAAAACCCACCGTTAAACAGGGGAGCAACTGGAAAGTCAACATGCCGACGTGTCTGATCTGGTCCACAGTAACGCGCTGTCCCATTCATTCATCACGTCTCTATTCACAAATACCTACCCCTGCCCACTGCGTGCGGCTGCTGTGCAAGGGCTTTTGGGTCTAGAAGTTTCATTCAGAACTGGGAAGGGTCCTGGCTGGGTAGCTCAGTTGGTCAGGGTGGCATCCATACACCAAGGTTGTTTGTTCAATACGCAGTGAGAGCATATACACGAATCAACCCGTGAATGCATAAATAAGTGGAACAACAAAACAAACCAATCTCTCTCTCTCTCTCTGCCTCTCTCTAAGGTTGTCACTCTAATAACCCAAATTTCAAGAAATAAACAAATTAAATAAAATACATTTTTTAAAAACTGGGAAGGACAGCCGACGGCAGTCAGAGTGGTTAGATAAGGGGGGGGGGGGTGCCTTCAATCTCTGAGGAGGCTGACGCCGTCGGGACAGCCTAGAGGCCAGGGCCCCAGCTGGGCTGTCCTAAAGAGAAGCGTGAAGAATGAGTTGGAGCCGGTGGGCTAGTAAAGCAATTAAAGGACCACATGAAGGACACTCTCGGGCCCGGCCTCGGAGGAGGGTTAGGGATTGGTATACATCACAGTGAGCCTCATCTGCACCCCGCCTCAGAGACCACCTCCAGGACCCTGCAGATCTCTCGGGAGGCCTCCCCGCTGTGGGGCAGGCAGCCTGGGCCAGCAAGGAAATCATCAAAGGCCCAGCAGCGGGAGCCCTCCAGACGTGAGACGGTGGAAGACAGATTTCCTCTGAAACATGCCCTCAAAGGCAGCTCATTTACCTCCGTGGGCCCCAGGGAAGCACAAGGTAGGTGCCATCCAGGAAACCCAGGCCCTTTAAGACCAGCACGGTTTAATGCAGCATAAGAGCCATAGGTCAGACCCAGAAATGACTTCCTGACTGTGGGGGCTTATTGGACCATGAAAGGGGACTCCTAGAGAGACTGTGAAATCGCCTTCTCTCAACGTTGTCAGAGTCTTGTCTCTTTGGAGTGGTGGATTGAGGGCCAGCCCGGGGGCAGGTACCGAGGTCTGAGGACTTCTCGGGCCCCTTCTTCCCACCCCAGGGGGTGCTTCCCAGCCTAAGAACCAACCAAGTTTTTCTCACTTTTCTGGATGGACAGCAGGTTTGGAAAGCAGATGAAGACAGCAAATAGTAATTACTGCTTAAATTGCTCTTTTTTTCTCATTTGGGTTCTCATATTTGTTTTTTTAAATTGAGGTGTAATTGACATATCATGTTCTATTTGGTTCAGGTGTGCAACATAATGGCTTGACATTTATATATGTGGAGAAACAATCACCACAATAAGTCTAGTTAACATTTCTCCCACACATCACTCATTAGGAAAAAAATATGTTTTCTCACGATTAGGACTTTTCAGACCTACTCTCTTCACAGTTTTCAAATAGGCGACATAGTGTAATTATAGTCACCATGCTGTGCCAAAATTGCTTTTAAGTGCTTGGGGGCGACAGGTATAGATGAAGCCTTCGCATTTTACGTTTCTATTTAATTTCTCAGAGATGGGCCAGCAGGGTAGTACGCTCCAGATCTTCAGATGGTGAATAAAAAAAAGACTCTTAGCCTGGAAGCCATTTTACTATTTTAAATATTTTTTAAATAGCTCCAGCTTTGCGACAGCTGTGGGATGTAAAACAAAATCTGCTTCTCCAAGGTCCCCGGGCCGCTCCGGAGGATGGAATGGTAAGCCAGGGTGGTGGGTAGCGGCCGGCCGGAAGACAGGGAGAGGGCAATGGCAGGCAAGGGGTAGGGCAGAAAGTGCATTCTCTTCTCGCAGGGGAGCATTTTCAAACATCCGATGGGAACCTCGGGACCCTGGAGAGCTATAGATTTTTCTACTAGCAGAACATCTGAGAGCTCTGGAAACGTCCCCAAAATTTGAACACAGACTCCTGGGTGACATGGTCAGACTCAGACAGGCCGTGTCTCTGGGCAGCTGGACTCTGACATTCTCCTGTTGAAGAGAGAGAAGGGCGGGGGGTGGCGGCGGGAGGCGGCCCTTTCATCGGGGCTGCTTTGGACTTGCGCTCCGCCTCCAGGATCATTTGTATTGGCTTTGCGAGCGCAACACAGGCCGCAGCCAACTAGGTTAAGTGAGCTCACGTGTTTAGTGACTATTTATTGGGCACTTACATTGCTCCAGGAAGTGAGCTTATGGGGCTGGAGCTGAGTTTCAGATAATGGCACCAAGTGGCTCTCATTTTAACTGGCCTTCTCTCCCCGCTACATCCCTACCCTAAGTGTTTTAGAGGACACAGAGCTATGCACCCGTTCACTCTTTCAATCATCCAATCGATCCTGCAATGCATTCAGCAAATGTGCATTGCGCTCCTCCCAAGAGCTCAAAATACAGCAATGAGCAAGACAGCCCACTGCCCTGCTCCCATAAGCCTCACACTCTAAAGAGCTTCCCCCGTCGTGCTGGAGAAAACACACGCGCATAAACACTGCCAGTGCTTTGTGCTTATGCACGCACTCACCGAATATGTATCGGGCACCTGTTCTGCAGCAGGCACTGCACTGCTCACGGGGAATACAGCAGGGAACAAAATCAAGCCCGCGCACAAGCTGGGCAACTCTTGACACGGCCACACAAGGAAGTGCAAAATACAAACAATTGCAAGAGGTGCTAGGTCATGGAGGTTCCCAGTGCTTTGAGAGGCCATCAGGAGGCAGGTGACCTGGCTGGAGAGGGCAGCGCAGGCCTCCCTGAGAAGGTCACGTTTGGGATGCAATGTGATCCGTGAGCTGGGGGCTAAGCAAGCTATTGATAAGAGCAGGCACAGTTCCAGGCAGAAGGAATGGAAAATGACAGGTCCTGGGGTCTTGGGGGTACAGTGGATATGAGTAACCAAAAGGAAGTGGCTGCCAGAGGGCAGGGGCCCAACTGGAGAGACAGGGATGCAGGTAGGGGCCAGGCCATTGAGGGCCTTGTGCCAAGGTAAGGAGTTTGGGTTTTATCCTGAGAACTGTAGGAAATCTTCAAGCTGACTTAAGCAGGGATGTTTGGGACACAGCTTTTTCATTCTCTCAAATGTCATTCATTCAACAACCACTTACAGGGCACCCTATATGTACAAAACACCGTGCCAGGCACTGTGGGGATCAGGAATCTGCCCTGGGCACTAAGGCTCTTATAGAACAGTGGAGGCAGCCATGGTAGCAAGAGATTATTGTACTTTGGTGCTGAAGACATAGGTTCAAGTCTCAGCTCTGCCTTTAACTGAATTACCCATGGTTCCTAGAGGTTGGTGACTAGGTTTAATTATATTTGGGTCCCCAGCACCTGGCACACAGGAGAATCCATAAACTTAGAACGGTTGTATCACTTTAGATAATATCAATAAGGCCTTACACTTATTTTGTGCATTCTCATCTCTAAAGATCTTTCTCATACTACCTCTTGTTTTATTTTCACACTATCCCTGTGAGGTAGATTCACGACCAGCTACATAATTTGTGGGGCCCAGTGTGTAACGAACACATGGGGTTCTTTGTTCAAAAACCAATAAGAACTTCGTGACAGTGACAGCAGAGCATTAAACCAAGGCCAGGATGGCTGTAAGGATGGAGTCCTATGTGACCGCAGCACGAGCTGCACATCCATGAAGCCAGGAGATTTATATTTCAATCATTTTACAGGTGAGGAAACGGAGGCAGAAACGGACTCTGTCAATGCCACACAGCTAGCGACTGAAAGAGTGAGCACCAAAATAAACCCAGGCCTTCTGATTCCAGGTCTTGGGTGTCTCCTGAAATAGGATTGGCCTGGCATCGCTCTCAGTTGCCGTTCTGCTCTGGGTTGTGTTCCCGGCAGGGCAGTTCTGAGCACCTGGTTGAAAAGCAATACAGATAAAGAAGTAGAGGGAAAATGTTCAAGATGCTGCATGAAGCCCTTCAACAGATCTCGCTGCTCTCAGGAAAAAGTCCCAAGGTTTAGACTGATGCAGATCCTCTTGTGGTTTGACCCCTGATTAAAATGCTCCAGCCCACCTCTGTTCCCTCCTTCAAAACGTGCTTTCCAACCACACACGCCTTCTTGCAATTTTCCAACTGGGACTTGCTCCCTCTGACCTCCAGGTCTTTGCTTATGCTACTTCCTCTGCCTTGGATGCTGTGCTTTGTGAAGGGTGACTTCAAGTTGGCCAGCTCAGGAAGGAAGGCGAGAAGGATGAGGAAAGGCATCTGAGGCAGAGGGGAAATCATGGCTAGTCTAGCTACATCCTTGGGATTGCCATCCACCCATCTGTCCTTTATTCCTTCCATCCACCTATCTATCCATCCTCCCATCCATCTACCCCTCCATCTATCGATCCATCCACCGACTATTTACTGAGCCCTCTGTGCTACATGCCAGTATTATGGTAGGCACTGGGGATCCAGAGATGAATAAGCCACCCTTCCCTCCCCCAAGGACCTCACAGTCCAGTGGAAAGACAAACAAGTATTGCCATTGCTTGGCCCCCCAATTTCATAAGCTGTATGAATCCAGACTCCCTCCCCACAATGTATGCAAATTTCCACTTATTTCTTCAGGATCTGGTCTCTATTCCAGCCCTTGGGTGGCATCCCAGTATGACCTGGAGCCAGCTGGAACAAGGCCTTAGGCCCCTTTGCCATTTTTCCATAAGAAAGGCAACCCTTGTGGTGATTTTGTGGATTTGGTGACTTTACAATAGACCCGAAGAGTTAATGGGAAGGATTATGCCCTACACTCTACAGCCATCTTGCTGGTTTCCCACTAATAATCCTCTACTTCCCCAAGCCCAAGCAATTCACATGGAGCCCTCTCTAGGGCACAGTCCCCTGGGAGGGCCATCTGGTCCTCACTCCCTGCCCCAACACATCCCCCAGGACTGTTGGCTGTCTCCAGAGCCTGGCAAATACAACGTGTCCCAACTCGCATATGGGGACCACTGTGATGCAGAGAATGGCGAACACCGCACTGGGGCAAGTTCAGGATGCCCATGCCAGGTGGCCTGGAAGAGGGGTGGGCCCTGGGAAGGACCCTGGGTGGAGAGGGAGATCAGAAGAGGATATTTCAAGCAGAACAAATGACAGAGACAAACAAGTAGAGTGGGCATGTCATTTCCAAGGCATAAAATTGGTTCAGCAGGGCTGGAGAATCAAGCATGAGGAGCATCAGGAATGGAGGCGCAGCAGGGGGAGGCTGTACAGGATTGGACAGGTCGTGCTGAGGGCCATGGCCTTGAAGCTAGGGCTGCAGGGCTGCTGCTGAGAGATCTTACGCCTAGAAGTGACATGATGAGAGTTCAGAAAGGCTCTAGGGGTGCAGATAGGGTCACTCAACCACAGCCTGAAAGCTGGGGGAAGCCTCCTGCTCAGCACCAAATCACGGCAAGGCAGCAGTAGCTCCCTCCTCCCCCCCCCGCCTTCACCCCCGCCGGGAGCAAGTCCGAGACCAGAGTCAGCCCTAGGGACAAGGCCTCATGATGAACACAGGCAGGCAGAGCCCAGGGTGGCTGTCCTTGTGTCCCTGGGGAGGTGGCCTCATACCCACTCTTCTCCAACAACCGCTCCTGGGGATTTGTTATCAGACCCAAAACAAAGTCTGCAAGATTCACGGACCTGGCAGAAGGATTCAAACTGACTTTCAAATGTCTTCAGGTCAACGAAACCTCAGATGCACTTTTTCCAGAGTTCTTTCCTACGCCCCACACCCCACTACCCTCCCCTGCCCCACACACTGCACTGCTGCTTGATTCTCAAGGCCACGTGGATTTCAAGGGCAATGAGATCGGTCTGGCCTGGTTCGTTCACACTTGAATCCTCAAACAGGCTGTTTTGTAAGAAACCGAGGACTTCCAAGACACCTTCACAGGCTCCCTTACAGAGTGTCTCATTTTCAATCAGGAAACTCTGTTTTGCCAGGACTTTATGTTCGAGTGCAATACCCACGGCAGAACCCACGAAATGTGAGTGGGTTCTAAATTTGGAAAACCATGTTCTTCAATCTCTCCCCAAAACATTCCTTCAGCTGTTGACTTTGGAGTCCGCTTCTCTCTGTCGTGTGGCTGTCCCAGGCTTGCTCTGAATGACACTCCAAGGCTTCAGACACGTGAGGTGCTTACTCAGCAGATCCGTGTAGCAGTCGTCCACCGTGGGAGGGCGCGGGAGGGCGCGGGAGAGGGAATCCGACATATTCCTTGCTTGGCGAAGCCGCTGGGTTGAATCTTGTTTCCATGTAAGACGTCTGCCCTGACTTAAACTTGACTCCCTCCCAGTGTCTCTCCTGAGCTATTTGCCCTGTGAACATAGCGCCTAAAAAGATTTATTTAAAAAAAAAAAAAAAAAAAAAAGAGGAGCCGAGTGTCATTTTTAGAAAGGCGAGACACCCAACACATCCTACTCTGAGGAGGTTTCTTTGATGCCTTGTGATGTTGCCTGAAGGGTAAATATACCCTCAGACTCCGAGTAAATAGTCCGTGGCATGTAACTGGGGTATAAAAGAGGAAATTTTACACAACGTGGCCACAGACGCCTTGTCATTTCCCAGAAAATTAGAGGGTCTTCCAGTGACCCTGCACATTTATCACACAAGTCTTCTTCCACAGCCTCGGGAACAGATGGGGCCTGTTCTGATCACGTTTTCCGATCGCCACAGATAACATGCTGGGGGGTCGGGGCGGGCAAGACAGACGTCGCCCCCAGAAGCTGGAAGCCAGCGCCCATGGCCAGCCCCCCGGTGTTCTGTGCCTCCGTGTCTGAAAGACACTTTGTTGGCACTGAGCACTTAGCTTTTTCAGGGGAGAAGCAGGCATCTCGGGGAATGCTCATTCCTCTAGCTGCTAGCCCTTCACTGAGATGCGAAGATGTTAAAGGATTGGCTGCAAAAGAGACTGAAGCCCAAAGATGGACTGGAATCAAAGACAGGCTGCAAAGAATCTTGACAGGCATCCTTCTGCCTCCAGAAAGGACCACACGGGCTCTGGAATCAGAGGGAGATTTCACAACCTCCTTTACCAGCTCTTTCCAGCGTCTCGGTGGAGATGGAGAAATAGACATCAACATCTTCCTGGTAGCGACTGTTGGTTCACATTTAAACAGGTACTTCCACCACTAACAACAATAGTTCATATTGACTCAGGGGCTCCCAGGTGCCAAGCACCTGGTGGTGTTATTTCATCCCATCCTGAATGCAAGAGGAGGGAGATGAGATTCAGAGAGGCCCCAGAGCTGTCCTATATCTGCAGCTAGGCAGGGCAGGGCTGTGAGGTGTGGTGGTCCGGTACGGTGCGTGTCTCTCAGGCACTTGTCACCTTGGTTCCTCACCTGGGAGTGTAGCCAATAATGGCAATATAATGCTGGCTTTTTTCTTCTTCTTCTTCTTCTTCTTCTTCTTCTTCTTCTTCTTTTTTTTTAGTGTGCTTTGGCCAAACACGTATGCTTTATTTTGGTCATGGTTCTCATTTCCAACTTTCATCATTCAATTTGTCCATTCAACAAATGTTACTCGGCACTTACTATTTATGTCAGCACCATCAGGCTTTTAATCCGGACCTTTTTAATTAGCCCATCCACGGCCTTCTCCCAGCAGGCTTTCCCGTCATTCACAAGCATCTGATCATGCCGCTGTCTGCTTTATGAGAACTAACTGGATCTGTTTTGAACTTAGTGTTCACAGAGTTCTCCTAGAGATTTATTTGTGTGTGATCCTTATGACTATCTATCAGAGAAAACAGATATATTATCAATTGTTATTGTTTTCTCATTTTATGTACAATTAACGTGAGGCGTGTGCATTTTAAGTGCCTGCGGGAGCCAGGAGTCAAAGGCAGGTTTCATGATGCCCACACCTGAGTCCTTCCACATGAAGGTGGACACCGCCCTCCAGGAGCTCACCCTCTGCACGGGGCAACATCGGTAAAGCCCAGCAGTCCAGGGAGGCAGGGAAGCTGGGTAGTTAAGCACCTGGACACTTGAACTGAACAGCCTGGCTTCTAAGCCTTGCCTCTGCCCCTTACTAGCTAATGGCCTTGGGCCAATGACTTAACCTCTTCCCGCCTCCATCTCCTCCTGGAGGGACAATAACGGTACCTCCTTTATGGGGTTGTTGTGAAGATCAATGGTTAATATATAGCAAGCTTTTAGGATGGGTCTCCCACTTAATAAAGGCATTCTAACTGTTCATTGTTTTGACATTATTTAGAAGTATCTGAAGGCAAACAGAGGCTGTGGAAGGAAGGACAGAGCAGAGCGAAGAGCTCTAGCTGGATCGAGCAGTAGCTGTGGTTCGGCTCTGCATTCTGCTCTGCGCCTTCCTGTCTGCGCAACCTGGGCCAGATCAGCCACTCTCCTCCTCCCCGGTTTCCTCACCTGTGTGGTGAGAGAATCAGCCCACCTGGGGCAGAGGAGGCTTGACCCACTGCCTCCCTCCGCTGACCCAGCAGCCCAGGAGACTCTGATGAGTACACCAGCCCCCCGACTTTAAGACCGACTGGTAAAGATAATTAGTTAGTTTCAGTCCACATGAGCTAACCCACCCATCCCAGTTTGGCTGGGACTTTCTGGTTCTCACGCTGAAAATTTCACCTCCCAGAAACGCACTCCCAACAAGACAAGGACAGCTGACCACCCCAATTAGGTCAGCTGCTTTTCAAGAAAATTCTATAATCTCGTTCATCATTTTCCAAACTGTGTCACTCCTGTGCTCACCCCCCTGTGTTTGCCATCGCTGTTTCAATGGTAAAACTACTCAAGTACGTGTATTTCAAAACCAACATTTTATATTATTGCTGCAGTAGTCAGGAAAAGCCAAGTCAGCTGAGGTGACAAGCAACCCCATGAGACAGAGAGCAGGAAATATGCAGTAAATGGCACTATAACTGGACACGCAAACCAGCACCATGTGACATAAAGGACAAATAAAAATCGATGGAAATAAAGCACTGGCACTTGATAGTGGAGCTGGCTGGTGGCTGTCTAGCCCCAGGGACCTGCTCAGTCTTTGTTGAAAGGAAAAATTACGGGGGGTGAAAAACATGCTGGGGTTTTGTCCTTTCCATAAGCAGGAATGAAAATGAAGCAAGTTTATCACCTTGTGACTTAATGTTACTTAACATTATTGGTGGTAGATGACTACCACTCTAAGTCAACAACCATGCCACCAGCAAAGGACACAGCAAGACTGAGAAAGAGAGAATCAGGGTGTAAAGGCGAGAGGGCAAGGGCCAGGTCACACATTTAAATGCTCAAACCTTAGAGAGTCACCCCTCCCTCCAAAGCAGCTCTTAACCATTCGTTAACACCAAGTCAGGCAGGCCAGTAGCCAAGAGGGGTGCACCCCCACCTTTCACTTATCAGGGACCCCACCTTGCCCCAAAGGCTGCCCCAAAGGGGGGACTGCAATGAACCAAGAGACAGAAAAAGCCCCCAGGAGAGGTCCTTGTTCCAACAAGATCGGTGGGAAGAATTTTAACAAAGCAAAAAAAAGCAGCATCAAAGGACCTGTGACCTTTCGATCCTAACAAAGTTTAGGCAGCTCCCCAAAGTGCGCTAAGAAACAACCATAAACACTCATCACATGGCCCTGGCCTGTGCGGCTCAGTTGGTTCAAGCGTTGTCCCATAAACCAAAAGGCTGCCAGTTCCATTCCTGGTCAGGGCACACATCTAGGTTTTGGGTTCAATCCCCAGTCAGGGCACGTGTGGGAGGCAACCAACTGATGTTTCTCATATCAATGTTTCTCCTTCTTTCTCTCCCCCCACCCCACTTCCTCTCTCTCTAAAAGCGATGAATGAAAAAATGTCCTTGGGTAAGGATTAAAACAATACTCATCATGCGGCTGAAATTTCAAAGGCCCAAGTCACCGCTCTTTCTTTCAAAGCCGTTAGAATGCAGAAACTGGCTTGCCACTGAAGAGTGTTCACCCAGGCCGATGCCGAATGGTATCCCCAACCCACTGTCTTCTGCATCCACTGACCTGCCTCCTCCAATTCCAAGAGCTCCATTCACTTTCCCAAGCCGGGACTGGTCTGCTCGCCCCACTGGGCCGCTCGTTCACTCTGTGGTTTCAAATGCCACCCACATGCAATGACTGCCAACCTGCAACACCAGCCCTGCCTGCCTGCTACACTCCAGACCCCACCCCATGCCCCTCTGGCATTTCTCACTGGGATCTCAAATGCACCGTGTCCAAAAGTGTCCAGAACTGAACATGCAACCTGCTTTGCCCCAAACCCATTTCCTCTCCACTACCCAGTCCTTTGCCCAAACTCAACACCTGGGGACCCTCTGTGATTTCCTCTGTTCTTTGTTCCCCGACACCCAATCTTATCGATTTTATCACCCACGTGTTTGTAGAAAGGATCCACCCTCCTCCAGTCCACTGCGTCTCTCCCCCAGCCCACTGTAGATCTGGAGGCTCCTAATTGGCCTCCCATGGCCCCTGGCTTCTCTCTAATCCTCTCCAATACACATCACAACTACAAGCAACTTTTTTTCTAATGTAGACTGTATTACCTTCTTCTTTCCTTGCTCAAAATCCTTCAACTGTACCCTATTGCACCCTATTGCTGTTGTAATAAACCCTAAACTCCTTGACATGGCTGTCAGGGTTCTGTATGACCTGCGCTCCCTGCGGTAGGCCCTGCCTGTTCACCTCAGTTCACCCTCCCTGCCCTGTTCCCTTCACTCCAGCCCTGCAGCTGGGTTCTCCTCAACTTCAGGGTCTTTTCTTTTTTAAGATTTTATTTATTTTTAGAGAGAGGGGAAGGGAGGGAGAAAGAGAGGGAGAGAAACATCCATGTGTGGCTGCCTCTCACGCACCCCTACTGGGGACCTGACCTGAAACCCAGGCATGTGCCTTGACTGGGAATCGAACCAGTGACCCTGTGGTTTGCAGGTGGCATTCAATCCACTGGGCCACACCAGCCAAAGCTCAACTTCAGAGTCTTACACAAGACTAAAACGGGTTTAGATATCTCCTTCTTCCTCAGCTTAGACAGCACGTCCTCCAGGAAGCCTTCCCTGATCTCTACACTAAAGCAGCCCCCCCACCCACCTTCACAGAAACTCTGTAGTACCCTGGCCTTCTACTTGACAATGCTCGGCATCACAGCACTTCTTGTCCACTACTTGCCCCCCATTAGGCTGCACCCTCCATGGAGACAGGGACCCACCAACACCCCCGCACCTGGTACCGTGCCCCAGAATACAGCAAGTGCTCCCTGAATGCTTGGAGACTGAGCAATAATTCTGAGAGTCACTCCCCAGCAGGCTGAGCACCCCACCCCCGCTCCTGTTGGTGCAGCTTCTGAGGAAAACTCAACGGCAGGCGCGCTGGTCTTAGAGAACGTGGTATCTGATGACACCACTGGGCACACTGACAAAAATGTGGCCGTAGTGGGGTCACCGGCTCTCAGGAAGGAGTGAGTACGAGTCATGCTGCATCCCGCACAGGAAGAGCTGGAGCTGGTGCCGACGGCGCGGGGTGTCCCGAGCCTTTGGTCTTGGGTTTCTCTTCCTAGAGTATTTATAGCCATCCGGAGAAGCGGCTGGCTTCATTAATTGTGAGCGCATGTCCACCCAAAGCAGCCATACACCAAATGTATTGAATACCAGGCCTTATATGGGCATCCTTGTTGATCCATGTGTTGTTAATAAGTGGCACGGAGTGGATGGCTAAGGCACAATGCCAAGTGTTTGCCTTCCCCACCATCTCTAGGCGCGAGGTGGTGGTTGTGGTGTATTGTTTGCTTTTAATGCAGGGACTACTTTTTTAAACCAAGAAGAGGGAGTTGTGAGGCCCACAGCCATTTGATGACCAGTATAGGGACAAACACAGTTCAGAAGTGGCAGCACAGGATGCAAATTCTGTATCCAGTGCCTCAGACCAGCTCCATTCAACAGGAGTCGTTAACCCACAACAGCTCTAAGTGGTGGGCACTACTATGACCCCCCTTTGCAAACAAGGAACCTGAGGTGCAGAACGGGTACAAGACGGGCCCAGTCAGTAGGCAGCAGAGCTGGAGTTTGAACCCAGGCAGTCTGGCTCCAGGGTCCGGAAGTCATCAGGTCCTCTGGGGACTCACTCAGCCCAAACCAAAGCCCAGTGAGGACCCACTTCCAGAGGACTCAGGCCCCTGCCCTGATTTAGTCTTTCCCTCTTGAAGCCTACAGAGAAGCTGCAAGCACAGCCCTGGCCTCAAGGAGCACATCTGGTTCACTGTAGCACAAGTTAGCAAGTGCGAAGTACCATGCAAGGGACCCGTGTGCCAGGGAGCGGGCCATCCAAGCAGGCAGAGGTCCTGAAGCACCCATCACTGGGTGCACCCATCACTGGGTACATCCCCACCTCATGGATGCCAGGTTCTGTGTCTGTGGGCAAGGTGGTTTCCTTGTCTGGGGCTGCACCTTCAAATCTGTGAAATGGGGAGGAGGAGGATAATGACCACATGCTAGTTGGAATCCTACGGGGCTGGTGTTGGTGTTAAACAAGAGAAAGCAGACAAAGCATTTGGGACAGAGAATGTGTCCCATAAACATTAGCCATTGTTATTTTCAGCAGAAAGATCCAGGCATCACCATTTATTCATTCACAAACACACAGCACCTCCTCACCATGGACCAGGCACAGAATGCGACAGCAGCCAGGCCTGCAAAGGGAGCAGGCGCTATTGAGAGAGGCGGTGACACAGGGCTACACGGAGGACAGCGGGGAAGGAGGTGTACGAGGCTGGTGGGTGTCTGGGGCCCCTGCAGAGGGAATCAGAGGAGGCAGCGTGGAGGAGAGTGACAGGATGTGGGAAATGGGGTGAGGATGCTTCTGCGTGTGCAGAGGCACCAGTGAGGGCCAGCGTCACGGCACCCAGTCTTCAAGGTGGTGGCCTCGAGAGTGGGTGGTGGCCGCAGCACACAGGACTGGGTTCCAGGCAGGCGGCTCCGCTCTGAAGAAGTCTGCCTCCAAGTCCTTAAGTCATCTTTATCTCCAGACTCAGCTGGAGGCAGAGGAATAACTAAATATTTAAGTGGGTTATTTTTTTAATTTTCTTCTCGGTGCCCAGTTATTTGCCTGTTGGCCAGCCTGGGGAGGAGACTGAATTTATGTCTCACCAAAGAGGCACCAGAAAGGGAAGGAGAGAGACACCGAGACAGACAGAGAAGATTATGCCGAGGTTTTTTTTTTTTTTTCCTTCTAAGTGTCTCCTCAGTAGAATCCTTGGTCTCCAGGGAGCGGTTTGCCCTCCAGAAAATATGACACTTTATTTCCTGCCCTTGTTTGTTAACACACCCCATTACCATCCATCTCAGTTTCATGTAGCTGCCAGCCGGCATTCACGCCCTCCTCCTCGCCTCCCTGAGGCAGAAAATAGAAAAGGAAGAATTCAGCAGATTTTCCCCCGTGGCACCCTCGCGGCACCAAGATAACCAGAGCAGAAACCACAATTGGATTCTTATTCCTTCAGCCCAGGAATGCAAAGGACGGGACGGTTTAACCACCTTCTGCATTTTCCTACAAAGAGAGTCGGCTTGTTATTTCGGTTGTCTGGGCTCCCTTCTCCGCCTCGGAGAAAGATACATTAATTTTTTTTTAATGTTAGACAGGAGATGTTGCAAACTGTCAAGAACTGTCAGTGGCGCCTGCCCCAATCAGGTAAGCGCCTGCGGCGGCGCCTGAGGCAGAGACACACTGACCCCTAGTGGTCGCCTGAGCCCCGCCCTCAATGGGCGGGAGAAAACCGGAACAAGCCTGTGGGGCCCCGGGGGCGTGGTTGGGGCTTTGTCTACAATGCCTGCCCCAACACTTGCATGAATGTACTGCGCACTCACACCCACATCCAGTTTCTTCTCTTTTTTCCAATTCCATAAAGTATGGATTTGCTAAGAACCTTCAGGGTGCTGGCCCTGAGCCACAAATAAGGCCCGTTTCTCTGGTCTTGAGAAGTTGTGGAAAAGGCAGACAGGGTCCCAGGAGGGTGAGCAGCTCAGAGGGAGGAAGGAAGCTGGCATTCATGGAGAGACTCCTTCGTGCCCACATTATCCCACTGGAGACTTAAAATAGCCCCAGTGGACCAAGGTTTGGAAACTGAGGCTCTGGCTGTCAAAGGGCTTGTCCCAATGACAAAGCTACTGTTGTTATTGACTTTATTGATTTTAGTAAGCACATATTTACCTAGCACTTATCTGTCAGGCATTCTTCTAGCACTGCACCTATATTGAATCCTCATCAAAACCCTATGAGGTGCTGCCATTTCACAGATGATGAGCAGAGGCACAGAGAGGTTAAGTAACTAGTGAGTGGTGGATCCAGCATTAAGCCCAGGCAGTCTGGCTTCCCAGTGCTCTCCAGGAAGCTCTCCAGCGGTCCACACCCAAACTGTTCTCCAGCCCTGCTTTATCCCCCGCAGAACAAGGTGCTGCAGCAGGAAAGGGAGCAGCCATTCTAACTGCCGAGAAAGGAAGAAGCCTCATGGTTTGGAAGCTCCTTGAAGTCACAGACAGTGCCACCCACCTTCAGAGTCTCACATCTGACACGCAGCAGGTGCTCAGTCAGGGCCCACCTGGACGGGACCCTGAAGGAAGGTTCAGGGAAGGTGGGAAGGAGGGAGGGAGCCCGAGGGGGCTGCATGAACCGCAACCCTGAGGCAGAAAAGCACAGGTCACTCTCCATGACCACGCTGCGAAGAGGTATTCTTGAACACACCCACACTCCGTTTTGGCCAACACATGACGACCAACTAAACTGTATGAACATCCCCTGTGCCAAATTCCTGAGTTAACACATCGAAAATGTGTATCCTCCTGTGTATTTTATCTCATTTGAAAGGCAGAGCGGCCTTCTATGGTAGGTACAACCAGCCCCACTTTTACCACCAGAAAACAGAGGGTTTTCCCAGGTGGGTAAGTAACTTGTCCCAGGCTTCCCAGCTAATATGTAGAGCTGAGCACCCAGCTGAGGACCCAGACTTCCTAACTCCAAAGCTCACGTGCACTCATGCTCTTGCTGCCAACCAGGAACCTCCCCCACCCACAGGAAAGCCCAGCCCCCCACCACCACCCCAGAGGCCCTGTCCTTCTCACAAGCAGTTGCTCGAACTGGCCGGGTTTGTTCCTGCCTTAAGACCTGTGGCCTAGCCGTTCCCTCAGCCTGGAATGTTCTTCCTGTCTGTGGATCTTCACGCAGTTGGCCTCTTCCTGTCATTCCGGTGTCAGCTCAAGTGTCACCTCCTCCGAAAAGCCTTCCTTGTCCACCCCACCGAAAATAGCCTTCCAGTCACTCTCCATTGCATCACGGTCGTATTTTCTTCCCAGCAGTTATTAATCTGGCGATTTCTTGTTTAGTTACTATTGTTAGGCTCAGCTCCTGTGTAATAAGGGCTATCGATTACATACCACGCACATACTGTGTGCCAAGCGAAGTTCTGAGATCTTCACACACAGGAAGTCATTGCGTCTTCACAAACATCCTTTACCCTAAGTTCTATTCTAGTCCTCATTTGACAGAGGAGGAAACTGAGGCAGGACAGTTTCAATGACTTGTCCAAGAGTCCGCCCTCAGTAAGCTCTGCTCTTAGCCACTACTAAAAACATCAGCCCTTCGACAACAAAGAATTGAATTTTTAAATGGGGAAAGGGTGTACATGGACATTTCTCCAAAGAAGATACACAAATAGCCAATAGCTCAGGAAAAGATGCTCAACATCGCTAGTCACTAGGAAAATGCAGTCAAAACCACAGGAAGATACCCCTTCACACCCACTAGGATGGCCATAATTAAAAAAAATAATAACAATAACAAGTGTTGGCAAGGGCATGGAGAACTTGGAACCCTCATATAATGCTGGTGGGAATGTAAAATGGGACAGCCGCTGTAGTGAACAGTTTGGTGGCTTCTCAAAAAGTTAAACATAGAATTACCATGTGACCCTGCAATTCTACTCCTAGGTATATATCCAAAGGAATTGAAAACCAGGGCTCAAACCAAAAATATGTACCCAAATGAATGCAACAGCCAACAGGTGGAAAGAACCCAAACAGGTCAACAAAATGTGGAATACAATATAATGGGATGTAACATTCCATTGCACCCACATAGTGGAATACAAAGGAACGGAGTACCAATATACAAGCTACAAGATGGATGACTCTCTAAAGCATGTGCCAGCAGCACCGTGGACGGTCCCCTGGATCTGTCCCTTGCATCATCAGTGTTTGGACAGAACAGACCCAGGGACACCTTTTCTTCCAGCCTCTGACTGCCCTCGATCTCTTTTCTAGCCGCCACATTCAAAACCACCTCAGCCATCTTCAGCCTTTGAGACCAACCAACACTGCCTGGCCAATGGGCATCCGCGGGCCTCCCACACCTACCTTGCTCTGGGCTTCTATTTCAACTGGGACAACACAGCTCTGGAGGGCGTGTGCCACTGCTTCTGTGGGTTGGCCAAGAAGGGAGAGGGAGCCGAGTGCCTCTTAAAGATGCAAAACCAGCACCAGGGCCTCGTTCTCTTCCAGGATGTGCGGAAGCCGCCCCAAGGTGAGTGGAGTGAGACTCAGGACATCATGGAAGCCACCGTGGTCCCGGAGAAGAACCTGAACCAGGCCCTTTGGGATCTGCATGCCCTGGGTTCTACCCACGCAGACCCTCATCTCTGTGACTTCCTGGAGAACCACTTCCTGGATGAAGAGGTGAAACTCATCAAAAAGATGGGCAACCACCTGACTCACCGCTGCAGGCTGACCAGGCCCCAGGCTGGGCTGGTTGAGTATCTCTTCGAAAGGCTCAAGCATGACTAGGAGCCTTTGGAGACCCTCTGGCCTCTGAAGGGACCCCCTCAGCATCCCCCTGGCATCTAGCTTTTGCTTGAACCTCTCCCAAAAACTACTAGGCATCTTTTTAAGCACCCTGGAGCCCTCTCCCATGCATTGGACCAAATGGAAACAAAGCCTTTTGTGGGAGGGTGGGGGGGAGAATAAAAACCCTCAGTGAAAAAAGCAGGACACAAAAAGCCACATATTGTGTCATTCAACTTACGCTAATGTCCCTACCAGGCAAACCCATACAGACAGAAAGCAGACTAGTGAATGCCAGGGGCTGCAAGGGAGAAATTGAGGGTGTCATTTGGGGGCAATAAAACGTTCTCGGACTAGATAGTGGGGACGGTTACCCAACAGTCACGTACGGCTTAATAACAATATCCACCTTCTAAGACATGCAGCCTTAGGCCATCTCATCCTTGTGCGAACATCGTAGATGGGACAGCCCACGACTGGAACTGTACGTGCTACACTCTTACAAGACTGGCAGTGCCGTGGGCTTGTTTCCACCAGCAGTGCCACGAACACAAGAAGAATGCATTGCCCCATGACCCTGAGACAGCTAAGCTGCTACGACGTCACCAGGCGATAGGAACTTTTCAGCTCATTATAATCTCACACCCCCACCATCATGCATGCGGTCTGTCACTGATCAAAATATCATCCTTCACACCTGACTGTACTCAATTCCACTAAATTCCACCCTTTAAAATTTGTAGTGAATGTTGTGATATAAATTTTACAACCTTTTTTAAAAAAGTCAGCCTTGTCTACCTTGTTCATCTCCAGGTCCTTAGGACAGTATGAGGCACACAGTCGACACTAACAATGTGTTTGTGGGGGAAATGAATAACCTGGACCAGACCCCAGGCCGCTCAGCTCTCATTCGTAAGTGTCCCCCACAGCGTGAGGCAGCTGCAGGAAGCTGCAGCCCAGTGGGTCTCAGACTCTGGGGCGGGCCCCTCGGAATCACCCGGAGGGCTCACGAAGACAGACTGCTGGGCCTCAGCCCCAGAGGCTTGAAGTCCGAGGTTCTAAGTAGAGCCGGGGAACGTGCATGTCCAGCACACTTCCTGCTGGCGCCGGGTAACTGCTGTCATCTGTTAAACCGCCAGAGAAGAACCTGAACACAGGAGAGACGAAAGACAGTGCCTGCATGTTATTCCTTGAGAAGTGAGAGAGATTTGAACCCCCTGAAAACTGAACCACACGAAAATTGAGTGGTCTGTTTTAAATTTTTTTGTATTGGAATGGGTCTCGCACATAACTCATGCCCCCGTGAGGTAAGGCTGCAGTGATGTCAATAAAGACACATCCAGAGTCCTTGGAACACAGTTGAGCAAACCACTTCATTGAAAGCAGGAAGACGTTAGGTTTAGGACACAGGTGCAGAGCATTTGAGGGGCCCAGAGCATGAGGACCTCCCTAAGTTCAGATCCCAGCTCTTCCACCTACCAGCTGTGCGAACTTGAATGAACTGCCTGTGGTAGGCAGAATAATGCCCCCTCCCAAAAGATACCCACATTCTAATCCCTGGAACCTATAAATATGTAACCTTACGTGGCAGTGGAGGTTAAGGTGGCAGGTGGGATTAAAGTTGATCAACTGACTTTCAGGAGGGCACATGGAGGGTTAGCAGCAGGGGGGTGGGAGGAGGAGAGAGGGGGAAAAGGTATAGAGAATAAGTAGCATAGAATGTAGGTTGAAAATAGATAGGGGGAGGGCAAGAATAGCACGGGAAATGTAGAAACTAAAGAACTCGTAAGTATGACACATGGACATGAACTAAAGGGGGAAATGTGGGTGGGAGGGGGGTACAGGGTGGAGGGGAGAGAAGGGGGGAAATGGGACAACTGTAATAGCATAATCAATAAAATATATTTAAAAAAAAAAAAAGTTGATCAACGGACTTTCACACACTGAGATTGTCCTGGCTCACAAGAATGGGCCCAGTGTAATCACAAAGGTTTACAAAGGGGGGAGGAGGTGGCAGGAGAGGCCGTCAGGGTGAGACATGACCTGAGGACTCACCCTGTCACTGATTTGAAGGTGGAGGAGAGTCATGAGCTGAGAACTCGGGGAGCCCCTAAAAGCTGGAAAAGATGAGGAACCAGATTCATCCCTAGAACTGCCAGAGGGGAACACAGCCCTACCAACAGCCTGATTCTAGCCCAGCGTGACCTGTGTTGGATTTCCAGCCTCCAGAATGTAAGATGAGAAATTTGTATTGCTTTAAATCACTAATTTTTTAAGTTTTTATTTATTTTTAGAGAGAGAGGAAAGGAGAAAGAGAAAGATCAATATGTGGTTGCCTCTTGTCTCCCCCCACTCCCACCACTCCCCAGGGACCTGGCCTGCAACGCTGACTGGGAATCAGACCAGTGACCCTTTGATTTGCAGGCCAGCACTCAATCCACTGAGCCATACCAGCTGGGGCAAGCTGCTACCTTTCTAATAATTTGTTACAGCCCAGATAGAAAACTGTTACACTGTTTAAATTCTGTAAACCTCGGTTTCCCCACCTATAAAGTGAGCATGACAACCGCAGTTACTGCACAGAGTAGGTACAATGATTAAATTTACTGTATGTAAAAATCCTAGTGCAGAGACTGGCCCATGGTGCACATAAAATAAATATCAGTATCATCATTGTCAGGTTCCACAACTTTCTCCCGGCCAAGCCCGCCTGGGCTCCCCTGGGACAGGCCCTCCCTGTTGCTCAGGAGCTGTGAGCATCTCTTACCTTTTCTTGAGGACACCAGATTCTCCCCAAGACCCTTCTGCCTACTTTCCCTTGCCCTCCCATTTCTGCTCTTGTTGGTCTTGGGTAGCCCAAGCTTTGATTCTGGGAGTTGTGGGTGAGCAAGGAGCCCTGGGGACACAGAGGCTGCCACCCACTTTCCTTGGCTAGAAGGCCAGAGTGGGCACCTGGTAATGAGTCATGGCTGTTTCCAGAGCCATGGAGCAAATAATCTCTTTACCAAAAAAAAAAAAAAAAAAAAAAAGCTTCTTGTGAAAAATTGCTGGGTGTTTGTATTTTCAGTCATTTATTCCAAGAGCAGTGAGTTTTCTGATTCTGGATTCATGCAGATAAACAATAGGGAGATCTCTGCTGTTCTTCCTGGAGGGAAAGCAAAGTAGACACCACAGAAAGCAGGTTGAACACTGATGTTTACTAGAGCAGGAAAGGATGAGGCAAAAAGCAGGTAACCAAAACCCTCCACAGCCCCAGGCAGTGCAGGTCGCCTGGCCCCATGCTCTGGAAGTCCAGCTCCATCAGCTCAGGCGAGATCTTCACTCTGCCCACCCTTCCAACCTGGTAGGAAGCCCATGGTGGGGAGGCGCAGTCTGTACTCGAAGCTCTTGGCAGGTTAGGAGAACAAAGCAGCCCGTGCATTCGCCATCAATCCCCACGGCAGCCTTGGCCATGGCCACAGTTCACAAGGTCTAAAGACATCCCTTTCCGCAGCTGAAAAAAATAAATGAAAGGAGGAGTCTCATCCCAACCCGGCATTATCCAGGCCGATGCTTATCACAGGGCTTTCCGGAAAAGAGGTAGAAAATTATGTTAACATGATGTTGATTTTTTTTTTAATAAAAGGAGCAGAGGAGGGAAGAGGAGGTGGAGAAAGAGGACACTTAGGAGGAGGAGGAGAGGGAGGAAGCAGTCACCGAGATGTCGCTTCCTGAGCACACCCTATGCTGTGCCAGGGAAGCGCTGTTTTCCATGTGCTGACATTGTTTTATTCTCTCCCAAGGATATTTTTCATTGCTTTTTTTTTTAAGGGAGAGAAATAAACACCTATGCAAGAGAGAAGCATGATCAGTTAGTTGCCTCTCACATGCGCCCAGACGGGCAACCAAATCTGCCACCTAGGCAAGTGCCCTTACATGGAATCGAACCTCCAACCTTCAGGGTACGGGACAACACTCCAACCAACTGAGCCGCACTGGCAGGGCCTGTGCATCAACTTTTCAATGCTCAGAACCATGACATGAGGAAGGAGCTCTCACTATTCTCATTTTACAGGTGGGGAAACTGGGAGAGATGTTGGGTGATTTTTCCCAAGGAGAATCACGACCTGAATGCTTTCGGGCTCCCAATTCCAAGAGGATACGTCCCTTGAGCTTCCTTGTCTTCGTGTAAATGGAGCTGTTTGGAGTGAGGCCTCTGTGGAATCCTGTGTTCTCCAGGAACCAGCCCCACCCCACCCCCCCAGCTCACCAGGAAGGCCTATCCTCCCCAGAGGCAAAGGCTTCAGTTGCCCCTTGGAGGGTGCTGCCATGAAACTCACTCAACCCCAAAACCACTCCTTGTGCCTGGCCTGCACAATTAGGGAGGCATTTACTGTGCGCCAGGCTCCGTAAATATCATTATTGCCCCAGTTTAGAGATGCAGAAATGGAGACTCATGATGCGTGGGTCACTGGCCAGCAGTGATCACGGAACACTGTGGATGGCTCGTTGAAACGCGAGAAAAACATACACAGAGACAACCAGGTCCTGTGGGGGAATAGGAACAGCAGGGCCACTCCTCACGTGGGGAGCGCCTTGGCCACCCTCTCTCCTGGAGGGCGCCTGCTTGGCCACCTCCCTGGTGGGGAGAGCGCGCTGTTCCCCCTCTGGAGAGGCTTTTTATTGGTTTCGTTTGCATAAGAATTCAGGTAACGCTCCTTACTCATTGCTAGGAAGGATCAAACAATAGATAACAAGGAAGTCTAAGGGTCTATTTTGAGTCAGGGTCAAAGAGCTATAAGACTTTTAAGGAACTAACTTCCTCTTTGGACCCTTCTCATTCAACTGAGAGCATTCTAAACAAAGCAGGTTTCACAGGAGTTTACTTGTTCTTTCTTAGGCCCGATCACTCGGGGAACCGCCCTTTTCAGCACAGAGCTACACCACCCTGTCATTGTTTCAGGGTTAGGTGGAGCAAGAGAAGTGAGATAACCAAGAGATAAGGACATTTTCTCCCAAATGATGAGGACTCAGGCTTTGTCAAAGCCGAGAAGTGAGGGTCTATCATCCCTTTTTGCTGTAGCCCCCAAAGTCCTTTTGGGGGCCTCCCACGTGACCGTGCCTGTCTTAGATCGTTCCCCCCTTGGGGAATCTTACCTGTCTTTGGCTAACCGACCAAGCTTTGGGGTTCAGTTATGAATGAAGCAGCGTTCCTGCCAGGGAGATAAGCTTTTGTCTCCTTGCTGGCTTACAGTCCAAGGCCACACCCTCAGCCTTAGCCTTGGTGGGGTTACAGCTTCTGATACCAGGCAGGGTGGTTCCCAACAGACTCAGAGAAGTTAGGCGACTTGCCCAAGGCCACACAGAGCAGGAATACAGAGAGTCTGCCTGAATCCAGAGTCCGAGCTCCTAACTGCTCCCCAGTTCTGTTTCTGAGGAAGCCAAGTGAGCACTTCCAGTGCTGGAGGACCAGGGTTCCTGGTGCAGGGGTGACAGCAAGCTCTGCCGGAGAACAGGCTCCAGAAGCCGGAAGAGCGAGAACAGGGATGTCAGCCCACCGCCACGCCTCCAAAGCAGAACTTCTGTGCCCATGAACACCCATGCACAGGACCCTGCAGTACCGTCCACACAGAGCACACAGAACTGGAGTGGCCAGAAGACTGACACACCAACCGCCCAGCACAAGTCAGCAGCATTGTCAGGCTTAGTTAGCGCCACTGTGAAACGGGGTTAGAATGCATGCCCTGAAATGACACAGGGGTCTCAAGAGGACCAAACGAAAGAATTTAGGTGATAGCACCCTGAAAATTACAGAGTGATACTCTGAAGGGAGTGGTCCCGTGTTAATTCGCAGTAGCACAGAAGACCAAGGACATGAGATTCCCCTTAACCAGGGATGACACACTGCCACATTCTCTCCTGTCCTGCTTTGTCCACACGTGTTACAGAGGAGGAATGACATTCACTAGGCTTAACCTCGGAAGGGATTTGCTGCTCCATCTAATAGGATTTGGAGAGGGGGAGGGGAGAAGCCAACTGCCTCCTGCAGGCACACAGTGCTGGGGGAGGGAGCAGGCGTGGGGAATGCTGAGCAGTCCAGTTCCCGCCTGGGACTGCAGGACCAAACCCAGAGGAAGAGCAAAAGGGCAAGCACGTCCCCAGCCTGGACGGCTAGGAGAAGGCAGTAAGAAGGTCACTGCTCCCCATGACAGTGGTGAGGATTGTGACACAGGCTTCCAGTTGAGCCCAGGGGTGCTGACTCCACCTGAACAGACCCAAGACTCCACAAGGCACATTTGTCCAGATTTGTATTCCAGGGTTACCTTTCTGGACAGCAATTAGGGTCACATCTCTCCTTGACTTGGAATCTCCTAATGAGGGCCAGGCACCCCTGGGTGTCCCCTGGTCCCTCTCAGCCCGACAGCCACCGAAGTCTCCTGCCTCACTCTTCCATCCCTCCAACCCATATCCAGCCAACTAGCTGCTTCCCCTGCTGTCCCATGCTGGAAGGCCCCTGGGCCCTCGCACAGGGGTCCACCACTGGACACTGAAGGCCTGGGAGAAGGAACGTACCGGAGGCTGGTCCAGAGCCCTACACGGGGTGCACCACGTTCCTGTCACAGTGGGGCTTGCAGTGCGGGTTCAGCCAGTGCTCCAGGAACTGCTCCTCTGCGCGGCGCTCCAGGCGGAGCAGGTGGTGCATGTACTCCTGGCAAAACAAACCCACAGGGAAGACAGGCTTTTCCACGGTGCCAGCCAAGCTGCTGAAGCCGCCGCTGCGGTTCTGAGGCAGGGCGCCGCCCGCCGGAGGGAGGAGGAACCCTGCGCCTGTGCCTCTCGGTAGAGACCAATCCGCCAGATCCAGTCAGTGGGCAAAGGGAAGAAATCTGACATCGCCCAGGCTGAAAGGCGCCTGCGTCCACAGGAACTGGTGAACACCGCTGATGGACGGAAACGCCAGCCAGCCAGCCACCTTGGGAAACGGTTGCCTGAAATCCAGAGATCGCGCTCCCCATTTACACCCTAGGGCAGGGGTGTCAAACTCATTTTCACCGGCAGCCACATCAGCCTTGCAGTTGCCTTCAAAGGGCCAAATGTCATTTCAACTCCTTAACAGTTAAGGAGTAGTTACACTTATACAGTCCTAAAATTATTTCGGCCCTTTGAAGGCAACCACAGGCTGATGTGGGCCCCAATGAGAATGAGTTTGACACCCCTGCCCTAGAGCACTGTCCCTCAAACTTCATCTGTCATCAGAATCACAAAAACACAGACTGCTGGGCTCCGCCCCCAGACTTTCTGATTCAGTGGATCTGGGGCGGGACTTCAGAATTTGCCTTCCTAGCAAGTTCCAAGCCAATGCTGATGGTGCTGTTCAATTTGAGAAACTCAAACCAGAGAAATTCTTAACTCAGAGGTGTGTAGAAGGTTGTACATAGCAGCAATAAATCTGTAGCAGCAAAACACTAGAGCCATGCCAAATGTCACTGACAGGAGAAAGGATAAATAAATTATAGTAGTGGATTAAATTATTCCACGTCGTGGAATTGTTACAGAAAAGACGACTCAGACGGCCTCGGAGTTTGTGAAGTGGGGTCTTATTCACGCATGCGGACCCGGAGGAGATAAACTCCAAATTCTAGGCCCCGAGCCCAGTCTGGGGCTTGCTTATATACTCGCTGTAAAGGCAGAGGCCGGAGAGGGGAGGAGCGCAGCTTCCGGCGGGAAGCGGGTTACCGAAGCAGAATGCGGAAGTCGGCGCGCCGATAAAACGGTTGCTGCTCCGGCTTAAGAGGGCGGTCTACCTAACATGGCAGCCATCCAGGCAGTCCTGCTACATTCCCCCCTTTTGATGCTATAAGGTGCTTTTACCCCTTTAGCATCACTATATATATACCTGGCTATATGGCTGAGGTGCTGGGGAGGGTTGCAACTGCTGATACTGGTGTTGGTTGGTACTGCTGGAGGGCTAACACTTTGGCAGCTGCCCTACAAGTCACCGGGGCCTCCAGGTGTTGGACCAAGGTCCGGAGGATGCAGGGTCCCATATGCCTGACACCTCCGGGTCTGGTACTTCATGGTCCTGGATGTTACTCTAGTCTAGTATACCTTCCCTCCCCAAGTGCAGAGGGATTGCTGTGGCTGAACACAACCCAATGGCATGTCAGTGGAGGAGCTGAAAGCTGACCCTGGGAGATAGTAAGAGACCACTCCACCACTGAGCATAATCCTACACCCGGGGGTACTACATTTGCAGGCTGGGGCTGAGACAGAGGCCGAGTTAGTCAAGGGAAGCATAGAATAAATCCAAATGCAGAGACCAAACAAAGATAAACTATTCCTAGGGTGATCCGCTCCACGGGACTCCATTCCGCAGGGGCCACAGTCACTAGTCCAATTCCCAATACTCCTGCAAAGGTGCCAATTAAAGTCAGGTGCCCTGCGGAACAATGGTCCATTCCTTGGTGTCTTCTTTACTGGCTGGCATCCTCCGGAGCCTCAGCGTGGGTAGCCTAGGTGCAGGCCCAGTCCTCGGATCCTCAGGATCTGCTGCTGCTTTGGCCCGGTTGTGGTGGATCCAAGGGGGGATTCCTGCAACTCTAAGGGCAGTCGGACTGGTTAGTAATACCAAGTGTGGCCCGGTCCACACGGGTTGGAGCGGTTCTTTTTCCAATCTTTTACCCATACACAACTTCCTGGTTTACAGGAGTGTGCTGGCCCCCCTCGGGGTGGGGGTCCCTGGCCCAAACCAGCCCCATTTATCTTCCCTAAAGTTTCCCCTAGCTTCTTAAGACGTTTTGTCTGTCCTAGTTCACCTTGCAACCGGAGTCCCCCCTTTTGTACACTGAGAATTGGGGGAGGTCTCCCAAAAACTAACTCGTATGGAGTATATCCTGAGGGGCTAGGGGCGTTTCTAACCCTAAGCAATGCTAGCAGCAGCAAGTCTGTCCAGGGCAGTCCAGTTTCCTGGTAAGATTTAGCTAAGGTTTCTTTAAGAGTCTGGTTCATCCCCTCTACCTTCCCAGAACTCTGGGGCCGATAGGCAGTGTGTAGTTTCCACACGATGTTCAGAAGCTTGGCTGTTTCTTGGATGATCTGTGACACAAAGGCCGGCCTGTTGTCACTTCCAATGGTCAGAGGCAATCCGTACCTTGGAATGACCTGTCTCAGGAGGGCTCAGATGACTTCCTAGCTTTTCTCCGTCTTGATGGGGAAAACCTCAACCCATCCGGAGAAGGTGCACACGATTACCAGGAGGTATTTTAACCTTTGGCTAGGCTTGACTTCAGTAAAATAATTCAGCCAGGCGCTTCAGCAGCGTGTGCATCCCCTCACAGCACCGTTCCCGGGATGGGGCCACCAGGAGGAGGTCGTCCACGTACTACAGAATCATCAGGTCTGGCCCCCTCTCAGTGAGGGGCTTCAGGTCTCCTGCTAGGGCTTCCCCAAATAATGCTGGGGAGTTCTTTAATCCCTGAGGCAGTCTAGTCCAGGTCAATGGAGTCTTGACTGCAGTATGCAGGTCTTCCCATTCGAAGGCGAAAATGGGTTGACTGGAAGGTGCCACAGGAATGCAGAAAAAGGCATCCTTCAGATCAAGGCAGGTAAACCACGTTGCTGTTGGGGGAAGCTGGCTCAGGAGGGTGTACGGCTTTGGGACTACCGGGTGGAGGGTGATGGCTGCTTCGTTGACAGCCTGCTGATCCTGGACGGGCTGTTACCCACTCCTGTCTGGCTGTCATCATGGGTCTGGGCAGGTGTGGCCCCATGTCATTGAGCCAATCTTCTCCAAGCTCCCACGCAGGTGCTGTAACTTGGGGGACCTGCCCCCCAGTCACATCTTGGGCAGGGGGGGAGTCTCTTTCCATCCCCCTGGCCCAGAGCATGGCCACAGCTATTCAGCATATCTAAGTGACCAGCCAAAGGCTATAGGTATGTCAAAGGACTATGCCATGGATTAACTGTAAAGCTGTTGCTGTACAAAATGACCCTGCATGTTCTTGCTCTGTGTGTCCCTTCCCCCAACTCACACCTGTGGGGGAAGGGGTGAAGACATCTTAAAATCTCCTGGGCATCTTGAGTTCTGGACCCCATTTTAAATGCCCATTTGGGGTCCCCCCCTCTTCGCTGTACCCTGTAACAATCCCTCCTTTCAAAGATACACCCACTTTAAATTCTTTTAAAGGACAATGGACAAAAGTCTTATCTTCTTGTAACTACTTCCAGCTGGACATGGACATTGTCCTACCTACCCATGGGTCAGGGGTGCCCTGAAGGGGAGGGGGGGTACAGCACAGAGGGAGTCCTTCCTGTAAGGGGAAGGACCTTACAGAATCCTGGTCAGTTGGCTGTCACAAGGAAGTCACAGGCTTGGTATCCAAAGGCTGGCATTATTGGGCCGTTGGCATCCTGGTCATATTCTGGAGATGACAGATTTGGAAAGAGTTGGAAGACACAATTAAATCATAACCACTAAATGACAAAGGCAGGGCCTTAGGTAAAGAATGGCTTATCTGGAGGAAGGTGTTCAAGGCATGCTACACCTATCCAAAACTCTTGTGGCCCATTATACTTCATTCGGGCTGAGGGGAGTTTATTAGGACTTCCCTCCTTTCAGACATCTGAACCCTTTCTGTCCAAGTCATCAAGACAGAAAAGGGAAAATTGGTTCTAAAGTGAAGCCCATAGATCGCCCAAACCGTTCACCAACCCAGCCACTTAGTTCAGCCAAACCATTGAGTTTCAGGGGGCGACGATGAAAAACAGGCTCCTTAAGTGAGGCCTATATTGCAACCAATCACTCAGGTAATGAAGTCATAGGCATACGCCCTATGAAAACGGAAGAGCACACAGGTTAATTCACACAATAGTCCCCAAACAAGTCTCTGTGCCTGTGAGACTGTCTGTTGGGAAGACGTTAAGTTGCAAGGTCCTTCCTGCAATGACATTTAGCAACGGCAATTTGACAGGTCATCCACACCTGTAAATCATACATCTTTGGTGATATTACAAACCCAAGTTTCAACTTTGAAATGAAAACAAACTCTCAAGATAATTAGCTGTGCCATTCTGATGTCCAATACTGAGCATTGTGATTTTCCCTGAACCACAATTTTTCTCCTTAAGATCACCCTCACTGTTATTAAAGGGACTACGTTGAGTCCAGCTTTTAATGTTGACTGTTCGTTTGCATAAACACACCAAGAGCAGCCTGGATCACTTATGATCTTTAAGTCTGCTTTGATAGAACTCACACAGGGAACTTTTAGATTTTGACTTTAGAGTCCACCCCTCGGGGCACAGAAGCAGAGCCATGCATCTGTCATCTGGCTTCACCTGTACCAGTTGTTTCACTCAAATCCTTGAAGCTTCCATTGTGCCTACAGGTTCCTTTCTGGCCATCTTTCAGAAAAACAACCTTCGTTCCTTCCCTGGAAAGACTGCCATGAACCACACAACCAGCCAAAGTACCAGGCTTTTCTTGTGGGCTTTCACTGGCTTCACAAGTCAATCCCAGTTCCTCAGGGCTTTCTGGTAATGACCAGAACCCATACATGCCTCCATCAGATGTGATGTTCCAAAGTCTTGGTTAACAAAACCACTATTAGCAACTGGTCTTATTGGTTTTACGCAAAGAAACCTTATGTCATCACCCACTCCTTTTGAATGCCAAATTCTGGAGGGATCAGGTAGGGAGCAAAATACAAAGTGTGAAGGAAAATCCTTTCCCTTCTGATATCCACAAGGCTTCTCAAAACTTTCACTTCCACAGACCTTCTGCAATATTCACAAACCCTCTATTATTTCTTTCATACACCTTCTGATATCCACCAAGATTGCATCTCCATGCCTTATACCTTCAATTACTAACACCACATAATTCCTTCCTAAAACTTTCACTTTTCCATTTATCTTTACAGTTTCCCATTTACTTTCCTAGAGTGTGAAGTTTCAACCTTCCCTGGAATCCGCAATTTCCTTTTCAGAGCAGATACAGAGCAAAATCCAAAACACAGAGTTCCAGAATAATACACAGGTAGAAGCATTCTCTTGCACCACTATGCAGCCATTAGTGCCTCGCAGAGACATGCTCCTTCAGGTCCGGTCTCATGGCAGAGACATGCTCCTTTGCCTCTGGCTGAAGCACTCGTCAGCCCCAAATGACCCTTCCTGGGTCCCGAGTGGCAAAGGCATGCCCCCCAACCGGTTACAGGTGACCTTTCTTAGGTCTTCAGATACAGGCTTCTAATCAGAAACAACCAAACATGAGAAATTTGCTCTTTTCCCACAACACCACAAAACAGGTAGTTCAGTTTTCTTTTACTCCAGGTTTAAAACTTTCACATCCTTTATACATATTTTACTCACCCAAATTTAACCATTAATCTCTTTTAATCCTGGTTCCTTTCCCACACTGGGAAGGACTATATTTAAACTCAGCATGTGGCAGCCGCAAGTCCCTGGCACTGCAGGTACCTTCCACTAAAATTCCCTAGGTTTGCAGGGGCACCCTGCAGCTTTCTGAGGTTCAGACCCTGCAAACAACCTACAGGTCAGATGCTCACCCTTGGACCTCTGTTCATGACCTTCAGAACCAGATACACAGAAAAGCTGAGTGATGTGGTGCCCACACAGCAGCAGCATACAGCCTATAATCTGAAGAGAGCCCTTAGTCTGGCACCTTGCCTAGTTCCAAAATGGAGAGGCTCTCACGTGGCCCGTCATCCAAGATGGCGACGCTCATGCATGCAGAGTTATCCAAGATGGCGGCACCCACACATGCTCAGTCCTCCATGGTGAGGTACTCATGTGGCTCCTCCTCACTTTACCCAAAATGGTGGCGCACCCACATGGCTTGCTGTCCTATCTCCAACATACATGCAATTTCGTACTCTGGCAGAACTCCCCCTCCCCACCATGATGAATTCTCCCGATCGGCGCTGGCAGACAAGGGAAGGGACTCTCACGTTGCCCGCCTGGCCTCCCCACTCCCGGGGCACATAGGTTCTGTCTTAGCTAAGGCTGCCCGTGTAGAATTCCGGTTAAACTCCCAGCCGTTATGCTGTATGACAGACCGAGGAACCACAGATTAAGGCTCACTCACGCTCCGTAGGCTTCCGCCCGTGGAGCAACAAACACAGTCATGCACACAAACACACCGAGTGTATCACGTTCCCACCCGCCCGACCTGTGGGAGCCCTGCCTGGGCCTTGCGGCCTGAGGGGTGATCAGTCCCTCCTTCCACCACAAAGGGTGGGCCTGGTCTCGGGCTTCTGGTCCCTAGGGCACTTACCACATTGGCACCTTCTCATATTCCACCAGTTCGCACTCCACCAGCCCGGAGCAAGGATCGCTCAGGAGGCCGAGCCTGCAGAGACCGGGATGTTCAGGACCCAAAATCACCGGGGCTCGTGCGCCTCCTAATCACCGCGGGGGCCCCACCAGCCGCCCCGAGGCCGCCTTCACCGCAGGCAACAGCCTGCTCGCGTGAGTCCCTGCCCACATGTTACGGAAAAGACGGCCTCGGAGTTTGCGAAGGGGGGTTTTATTCCGGCACGCGGACTCAGCGGAGATAAACTCCAAATTCTAGGCCCCGAGCCCAGTCTGGGGCTTGCTTATATACTCGCTGTAAAGGCGGGGGCTGGAGAGGGGAGGAGCGCAGCTTCCGGCGGGAAGCGGTTACCGAAGCAGAATGCGGAAGTCGGCGCGCCGATAAAACGGTTGCTGCTCCGGCTTAAGAGGGCGGTCTACCAAAGATGGCGGCCATCCGGGCAGCCCTGCCCCAGAATAGTATGCGGCCATGAACATAAATGAATTCCAGCTACACAAAAAAACACGAGTGAGTCTTAGAAATGCCATGTTGAGTAAGAAGGGCAAGTTCAAGAAGACATTTATTGTCAGGAGCCGACCAACAGCTGACCTTTGACACAGTCGGGTCGGGTGAGACCCATCTGCACAGCAGAGGTGACTGTGGCCGGATCTCCTGTCTGTCTCCTCTTGTATGCCTGTCCCTGCTAGCAATAGGTGGTGGGGGTTTTAGATACCTGTGCGTTATAACAAAAAATCTGCACGATGCCTCTGATCTGCGGGAAATGACTTGCTGACCACAGAATAGAGACCCCTAGCAACCCTAATGCTGCCTGCTTCCCCCACCTGGGAAGTTATGGACAAAATTAAACTATGGGCAGACCAACTGCCAGAATGCTGAAGGAAGCTGTTGCTAGGGATGTTTCTTAGGGAGTCGCCACCTGAGAGCTTAAGATTTATTAGAGCCACTGCCCCTCCCATACCCTGGACAGGAGTGTATAGAATCAAGGAGTTCTAGTTGAGAATAATAACATGGAAACAAACACAAAACATGGCCCCTCCCCAAGATGTATAAATCCAAAAATATAGGCCAAAAATTAGTTATTTGATCGAGATAAATTTAATTTTAATGGATAAAAGTTGATTTCTATATACCCATAAATCACTCCTTGCACCCTTTTAATTTAGATCAATTCCTAGAATTTTAATAGATACCTAGTTATTAATTGGCACCTGAAAGTTTGTGCCTGTATAACTTCGTTGGCTAACTGATTAATGACCCTCTTGGTCAAAATAACCTTTGTTTAATATGGGTGATCTGTGGGACTTCCTGTACTTTTCGCTTATTTCTTTGTTTAACATGATTGATCTGTAAAATCTTCTGTGTTTTTAGAAATTATTTCTGTGGTAACCGTTACTGTTTTAATAATCACACTATGCATTGAATGTTGTATAACATCCCCTATAAAAATAAAGATTGATTTTTCTCGGTGAGTCAGTCGAGCCCAAAAAGCCTGGCTGTCCTCCGGCACCCCACCAGGTGTCTCGACTCAGTCTCTTCGCCTTAGCCATGCATGCTTCGGGGACCCTGAGACCCCGCCGAGGCTGGACCCCAGCAATTTATAGTGTGGCACCATTTTTATAAAATTCAAAACATGCACAACTAATAATGCATTAGTTATGGCTGCATGCATTTAGGATAAAATCATCTTTTTTAAAAGGCAAGTGATAACTGTAAGAAAAGCTTAAATTGCTATACTATTATCAAGTAAGTAGACTTTAAAAGACTTTAAAACCTCCCAGAGAAACTCGTTACTAAGGATTGAGGGACATTTTGTAAAAGCAGGCTGGTAGTTCCTCAAAGTGTTGAACATCAAGTTACCATGTGACCCCCCCAGTTGTGCACCCAAGAGAAAACTTATGCCCACAGAAAACCTTGAAAACATGTTCATAGCAGCATTTTTCATCCGAGCCAAAAAGTAGAAACAACCCAAGTGTCCATCATGGATAAACGGGCGAATGAATTGTGGCACGTCCACAAAATGGAACATTATTTGGTCGTGAAAAGGAATGAAGCCCTGATCCAGTCCACACCGCGGACGAACCTTGAAAACACTACACTGAGGGGAGGGAGCCACCACAAAGAGCCACATGCTGTAGGATTCCGTTTCTATGAAATGTGGCGGGTGCTGCGGGCTGACGTGTCCACCACAGAAAAAGCAGCCAGTTGTCCGCCGCCAACCATCTCTGGGACCAGCATCTCTCTCTCCCTCTCTTTCTCTCTTTCTCTCTTTCTCTCTTTCTCTCTCTCTCCCTCTCTCTCTCTCTCTCTCTCCCTCTCTCTCCCTCTCCCTCTCTCTCCCTCTCTCTCCCTCTCTCTCCCTCTCTCTCCCTCTCTCTCTCTCTCAAGGACCCAAACTGAAACACACACCATCCTCCCTCTAACTTGACTCTTTCATCGTGACATGTTGCATTCCCACCAGCAGAGATGAGAGTTCCCGTTGCTCCATGCTGCTGCCAGGATTTGGTGTTGTCGGTGCTCTGGGTTTAAAGCACTGCCACGGATGTGTGGTAGTGGCTCACTGATATTTTGATTTGCCTTTCCCCAGGGACTTGTGGTGCGCGGCACCTTTTTTACATGCCTACACGCCATCGGCAGATCTCCTTCGGTGAGGTGTCTGTTTAGGTCTTTTACCAGGGTGAGTTTCTAAAATGTAAAAGATGAAAATGGCCTTATTAGTTTTATTTCTGTTATAACAGTGATACACATTGCCATTCTGAAATTATGTAAAATAAAGAAGTGAAAACTCCCTCTTCCTTTTTTGTCTATATCTTTGTTCTGTTGCCAAGCAATGTTTAAAAAAAAAAAAAAACAAAGCAAACCATGTTGCTTCCTTGCTTAAAATACTTGAATGGCACCTACGGGGCTCAGGAGGAAGTTCTGATTCCTTGGCGTGGTTTGCGGGACTGTCTGTAATCCGGCCTCACCCACCTCCGGAGCCTCTTCCATCACCAGCAACCCACTCGAGCTTTGCACGCCACCCCTCCCTGAAGAGGCCATGTTTGCACATCAATCTGAGCTCACGTTCTTCCCTCTGCCTGGAACTCCCCTCTGCCTTCTCTTTGTCCTGTCTCACTCCTACCTGACTTTTCAGGCCTCCACTTCGATGCTTCTTCCTCCAGGAAGCCTTCTCAGGTTCCCTGTGACTCCAGAGCCCCCTGCACTTCCCCTGGTATAGCTCTGGGGGTCAATCTGTGTAGCAATGATTTCCCCCTGAGAGTAGGGACTTAGCTGGCCCACATTATATATTTTAATGGGTGGGCTCCACTA
Organism: Phyllostomus discolor; assembly: GCF_004126475.2. Taxonomy (NCBI): domain Eukaryota; kingdom Metazoa; phylum Chordata; class Mammalia; order Chiroptera; family Phyllostomidae; genus Phyllostomus; species Phyllostomus discolor. Next base: position 96,976,919 of record NC_040910.2, on the reverse strand, counting down.
TTAGCATGCAAACTTCATGTTTTTTCCCCAAAAAGAGAGTAGACGGAGATAGGAATGACAGATTCTAACTTGGAGGATGGACCTTACGGACATGCCCTTGAAAGAAGTCTGGGTGCTGCAACCACAGGGTGCAAACCATCACGAAGTGTGCGTGAAGCAGATCTGTATGGACGTCGTTGGGTGACCCCGAGCAGCAGGCCATCGGCCAGAGGAGTGGTGTCTCCCTTGGGAAAGAAGTCATATTTGGTAATGTTTGTACAAGATTAAGTTATTTTCATGTGTACAGATATCACAAAAACCCTAAATCATGAAAACCCTTCTATGGTACTGATAGAGTTTTAATAAAGACTCCAGTTTAGAACTTTACATTTCTAGGTTTCTAGAAAACCCTCTAGGGAGTCTGCACTCTATAGTAAGTATAGCTGTGTTCAAAATTTTTCATGACTGTGCAAAAGAACGAATTAGGAGGTATCCAATTTTCCTGAATTTTTTTTTCTTTTCCCCTAGGACTCACGAAGTTTGAATTTGTTTTGATTATTGTTGTTGTTGCTGTTGTTTTAAACTCATTGAGAGGCACCCCGAGTCCTAGGCACGGCATCTCTGGGGCAGCCACAGTAGGAGCGGGTGGTGAGAAGGCTCCTCAGGGGACCCGGCAGCGGTGCCCGGGGGCGTGCCGGACTCCGTGGTGAGTCTTGGACTGAATCTTGCCCTGTCCTGCCTTTTCTGGGGAGTGTTTGGCCAGAAGAATAATAATTGGGAGGAACAGAAAGGCAATGTGGAGTCTTATAAATAAGAAACAAAGACTTCCCAGCACATAGCCTTACTCACTTCAACTGTTCCTTGTAAGCAGTGCACTGAAGGAACCATGTTGCCGGGCAGTATGGTGGAAAGGCGAAGAGGTCTGGGTCTGAGTCTGGTTCAAAGCCAGACCCTGCCAGTATTGCTCTCCTCCAGCCTCAGTTTGTCCACTTGCAAATGGGGGTGACCCTAACACTTATTTCATGGGGTTGCCAGGATTCAATGAAATGATACAAATAAATTACTGTGCCAGACGCTGGCTAGGTAGCTCTCCTGGTTGGAGTGTTGTCCCTATGCTCCAAGGTTGCAAGTTTGATCCCCAGTCAGGGCACAAATAAGAATCAACCAACGAATGCATAAATAAGTACAACAAATAGACATCACTCTCTATCTATCTCTCTATCTCTATCTCTCTATCTCTCTCCCCCTCTTCTGTCTCTCTCTCTCAAATCAGTAAATAAATAAGTAAAATTTAGAAAGACTGGAGCATGTCTTCAGGTTGTGCATTGAACACCTCTCCCATCAACTAGTCCACAGGAAATTTTCAATAAATGCCTATTGAACAAAAGGCTAAGTGGATGGCCTCAGCGTGTGGTCTGCCCCCCCACTTGGGGGTCTACGAGGTCCAAATCCTTTCCAGAAGAACACTAAAACACTAGTTGCCTTCTGATGGTGTGCACGGACGGATAAAACTCGCACCCCCACAGAAGCCAAGTCAGTGGCACCGGCCACCCTAGCAGTTACTGTATCCTTCACCATCACACGCTCACAGGTTAAAGTAGAAAAATAAATATAAAATGCTCTTGAAATGCCAGTTTCCCCAGAGAACGCCCCAGTGAACCAAGTCGAAAGGACATGGCAGGAAGCGCACCGGCTGCACGAGCGAGCGCTGTGGTTTCCCTGAGGAAGAGCCCTCATGGCCCTTGGCGTGAAGGGTGGAACCGGCTGTGTTACGTTCTCGTGTGGCAGATGTCCTCTCGAAAATGAGGAACGTGAGCTTGTCACTTCAAGGAAGACGGCAGACAGGACTTGACACAAAACGATAAAAATTCAAGCTCCCGAGGGCAAATTCGGACTTTAGAAAAGTTGTATTTACTCCCAGAAGCCTGACAGCTTTTCAATACTTAAAGACTTTCCTGATGAGGGTGGTGGGGATGTTAACAAAGGTCACCACTGATACACCGTACTTACAAGTATACCTCTTACAAGTATATGCTTGTTCGCATTCTCACTCATTCAATCCCTGTCCCACTCAACCAACGTCCAACTGTCTTTTTGATGATAGCGATGAAGGTATATCTGGTGCTTAGCACATAATAGCACCTCAATAAAACTCACTAGCAAAATACACAAATGAGTGAATCAATAAGTGAATCGACTGTCCTTTCTCCATCATCTTACCAAATCCTCCTTGGAAGGTTCCCCGGTCTCTGTGTCAATCTGCCCAGTACAATGGCCCCGTCCAAAGGCCCGTGTGTATTCCGCACTCCTCAGCAGCAGCTGAGATCACAGTGGCAGAGCAACAACCAAAACGCGCGCACACAGGGAGAAAGAAACGAGCACCGGTTTCCATGACATTTCACTATTTATTTAAAACGTTAGGAAAATAAATATGCCACAAAGGCCTACCAGCGATCATTAGTCAAAGATGAAAAGCCAAACTGCAAATCTGCTGAAAACCACAAACTCAACAATTGTGTTGGCTGAGTTAGCAATGACCCAGCATTAATGATAATCTCAAATGTTCCTGGACCAAGAGAGAAGAGCTGGATGGAAAATAAAGTTTAATTTTCTTAGATTCCTTTCTTCAAGGGGGAAAAAAAAACTGAAAACAAAACAAAAACCGGTATCTTCTGTGTTCAATGCCAAGGGTAATCACGGAGGTAAATAACTTCTCAGTAATTAATGCAGAAACGGGCAGTTCTCCTTACTTCTGGCCTTGGAGCGGTATAATAATCAAATTAAATATCCACCAGAACCTGATCTCAGCTGAGAATCACAAACTGGACAGTTCATCTATCAAAGAGGGAACCTCTCATAAGACGGCAGAATCCTTCCAGGGACATTTGCAGGGAAGGAAAGGTCCATCAACATTTGGACGAATTATTTTGCTCATCAGTGAAAGCAAAGTAGTCACACAGGCAGAGCGGTGGCTCTGAAGTGGACTGCACTGGGGCGCTGGAAGGCTGAGCTAAACGAAGGCAGGTCCGTGATGGGCACAATTTACATCTCGGTCACTCCAAACTGGCCTCTGAGAGCACGGGGAACAACAGGGTAATGGAACTACTACATCCATTTGTCAAGGGGCTAAACATGAAAGCATATTTTACAAAGACGACTTACAATAAAGCTAATATGATTTATACTTTCCCAACGAGAACATTCCTTAAAGGAAGGCAGGCCAAAGTGGAAAGCATATTCCCAGGACACACAAGTGCTTACGAAAGACATAATTTTAGCTGGGATGTCATCCTTTTGAAGAATTTCCAGGCTTCACCCCAACGGTTGGCAAATAATTTCTTCTCTAAAATTTGAGATGATTAAGAGAAGTTTAATGAATTTAAGAGAGGCAGTAGGAAAGACTTCTATGAAACAATCTCCAGATTCTGTGGCAGAGCTGTGTCTTGTAAAATGTCTCCCCAGGAGAGAGGCAAAGAAAAGAATGGAAATGCGTTTAATGAGCATTTAGTAAATGTCAAATATTGTGCATGGTGCTGGGGACCCAGGAGTGAAAGGAACAGTCCATCTGCTTAAGTAGTTTAGAGCAATCTAGTAGGGAGACGGAGTTATTGGGGTTTTTTAAGTCAAAAATAGCAAGCTTGTGCTGTGACTGCGCCGCAACAGGGATGCTCTAATTCATGGGTTGCGGGGGGGGGGCGTCGAGATCAGAAGAGATGGGCATAGAGGCAGGAGCTGTAAGAGGAGAACTCCAAACACACCATTGCTCCAAACAACCTCCTGCTTCTCCTCAGAGGCTCCTCATGCCAGTGCACCGCCCCAAGGTGCCCACACAGACACCTGCGAGTCATTCTTGGTCCCGGTCCCTCCCTCACGAACCCCGCTGTCCCACCCCAGAACTGGCCGACTGGTCTCCAGGTTACAGCACCATAATCATGCTCCCATCACAAAACCTCTACTCAGTGCCTTGGACAAGAGAGTAAATTGATTTTTTTTAAACCTTTTGGGAAGCAATTGGATGATAAATACCAAATGGTTTTAAATTATTCATATCCTTGGACCCAGTAATTTGTTTTGGGGGACTATGTCCTTAGCACAGAATTGAAAATATGAAAGGTGCTTTAGAATGAAAATGGTCCAGAGTGTTGTTAATAATAGAAAAGTGGTGGAAATGATCCAACTATCTAACAAAAGAGGGTAATTCAGCATCATTTTGGTATAAGGAGTTTATAATAACAGGAGAAAGTATGTTTGTTATAATATCAAGAGGGATACAAAATGGTAGCATATGATCCCATTTTTTAAAAATATACACAAAAAGACTAGACAATACATCAAAAATGGCAAAGCTGCCTTTGAGAAGAGGGAGTAAGATTACACCAGATTTTTTTTCTTCTTGTGACTCTTTCTTGGTTCCCAATTTTTCTATAATAAATACGAACAGCTTAAATTTCAATATGTTGTTTAAAATTCAAACATTGACTATAAAATTCCCTAAATCACCACCTGCAATTCTAGTCTCCTCCATGTGATGATCCAGTTAACGTTCAACTGATTACACTTCTAGACCTACTTCTAGACATGCACATCCGTGTAGACGGAACTATTAAATATATAGTGCTGTTCTGTGTGTGTCAGGGGGCTGGGGCCGATGGGGGAAAGAAAGAAGGGAACACTGAGAATGGAGAGGAGGGGCGCAGGCACAGTAACGGAGACAGGCATTGCAGGCAAAGGGAACCCTTTGTGAAAGGATGCTGAGACCAGAGACGGAAGATGCTGAGACCGGAGAGAGGACGGCCTGGCTGCAAAGCAGTGGGAAGTTCTGGGCAGCTGGAGCATAAGCAGCCTCGGAGGAAATGGTCAGAGCGGTGGCTTCGAGGCTGAATCGTCTCTCAGCCAACACTTGGCCTTCATCCTAGAAGCAGTGAAGAGCCACAGGGGTTTTTATTTTGTTATATTTTTCTAAAATAATCTGTTAAGCTGCTGCTTTTAAAAAGCAAGATAAATGAGAGCCTAGCCAGCGCGGTTCAGTCGGCTGGAGCGTCGTCCCGTAATCAAGAGGCCACCGGTTTGATTCCTGATCGGGGCACGTGCCCTGGTTGTGGGCTCGATCCCCGCCTGGGACGCATGTAGGAGACAGCTGATCAGTATTGTTTTCTTTCCTCTCTCTCCCGCCCCACCCCTAATGGAAATAAAATTAACCTCTGAATGATTAAAAAGGAGAGCTGACAGTATTACTGAGTATCAGGCCCTGTGCCCAGCACTTTGCATGCGTTCCCTCACAATGAGCCTATGAGGTGGGTTTTATCATCATATCGCACTTTGTAGATGAGAAAACTGAGACTCGGAGGGTTTAAGCAACTTGGCCAAGATGTGATAGTTGGGAAATGGAGAGCTGAGATTCAGACCCGACAATCTGCTGCCTTGACCTTAACCACTCTCCTATGTTGTTTTTGTGACAATTATAGATATATTTATTGAAGATAAAAATGAAGTCCTGACCAGTGTGGCTCCGTTGGTTGGGTGTTACCCCACAAAGCGAAAGGTCACTGGTTCGATTCCCAGTCAAGGCACATGCCTACCTGGCAGCTTGGTACTGGTCGGGCACGTATGAGAGCCAGCTAATTGCCGTTTCTCTCTCACATCGAAGTTTCTCTCCCTCTCTTCCTCCCTCCCTTCCCTCCTCTCTAAAAATAAATAAATAAAATCTTTTTAAAATAATAAATAAAAATGGAGTATACTGGGTTGGACAGTGTCCTCCTAAAATTCATGTCTACCTAGACCCTGTGAACGGGACCTTATTTTTAAACGGGGCCTCGCAGATGTGATCAAGTTAAGATGAGCTCACACTGGATTCGGATGGGCCCTAGGGCCAGCAACGCTGCTCTCCTCAGAAGGAAATGTGGACACAGGGATGCACAGGGAAAAAGGCCGTGTGAAGACAGCTGCAGAGACCAGAGTGATGCAGCTACAAGCCAGGAAATGGTAAAGATTTCCATCACCCACCAGAAGCTGAGAGAGAAGCATGGAACAGACTCTCCCTCAGAGGCCCCGGAAGGAACCCATCTTGCCAACTCTTTGATTTCAAACCTCTAGCCTCCCAAACTGTGCGAGAATAAATTTCTGTTGTTTCGAGCACACTAGCTTGTAGCATTCTGTTATGGCAGCCCCAGGAAACTAACACACCAAGTAACAGCACAACATAGGAAGACCCAAGTATAAATTCACCCCGAATCTCACCATTGAGAAAATATGGTCATTATTATGGGAGTGGTTCCAGGCGCCTGGGCAGTTTGGCAATTTGACAACTGAGCAGTACCCTCTGACTCAGCGATTCCTATTCTCACCATCAAACCCAGTGAATTACACACGTGTGCAAGGACCTTCATCCCCAGTGGAAATGACTGCAATGGCCATTGTTCCAGGAAGGACTGAATAAACTGAGTTGTAATAGGTCTTAGTCTGTTGGTGCTGCGTTAACAAAACGCCACAGACTGGGAGGCTTGTAAACAGCAGAAACGTGTTTCTCACAGCTCTGGAGTGGAAGTCTGAGACTCTGAGAGTCTGAGATCGGGATGCCAACGTGGTGGGGCGGGGCCCGCTTTTGGGTCGCAGACGCCTTGTGTGTCCTCACGTGGTGGAGGGGGAGAAGGATCTCTGTGGAGCTGCTTTTATAAGAGCACCAATCCCATTCGCTGGGAGCTCTGCCCTCATGACCTCACACATCCCAAAGGCCCCCCCCCCCCAAAACCATCACCTTATGAATTAGGATTTCAACATACAAATCCAGGGGGTGAGGGGATGCAAATATGCCAGGCGTGCCATAATACATGTGTACTGTGCTCCCGTTAAAAAGGAGCTGCAATGAAACAGACTGTCGCAGGAGAAAAAGCAAGTTGCAGTGGGGACAGAGGGAGTGGACAGACATCCAGGGCCTTGTAGGCCACCATAGGACTATGGGTTTTGTTCAGAGTCAAATGACAAGTCACTGGAAAGTTTTGCACAGGGGAGGGGGCCTCTAGTGTACATGGTTAAGAACAGACCCCATCTGCTCTGTTGGCAGAAGACCCTGAGGGTCCGAAGAGGAAACAGGAGACGGAGTAAGGTAGGACTGCCCAGTCCACTCTAGGGATTGTGGCGGCGGCAGTGAAGGATGAGAGGGGGTCCGAGCCTGGATTTGGGGTCCACACAACCAGAAGGAAGTGGCACACCTAGCACCATGCAGCAGGCAAGGGCAGCAGCTGTTGCGAGGGCACGATAAGGAATCCCACTAGAGGCTGTCAGGCCTGAACTGCCTGTTAAACGTCCCAGTGCAAACTGTCAAGCGGGTAGTTGCAACAGGGGTCTGGAGCTCACGGGAGAGGTCAGGCTGGAGACAGGAGGGTGCGACCATCAGCCCAGAGGTGACACAGAAACACTCAGGACTAGACAAGGTGTAGGACAGAGCCCTGGAACCCTAGACATTTAAAGGACTGTCAGGGGCTAAGAATCTATCAAAAGAGAGAGAGCAGCAGAAACCACAAAGCAGGAGGAGAAGCAGGGGGTGGGCACAAGAAGGGAGAGAGATCGATTGTGTCAAAACAAAGCAGCCCAGGGCTGGCTCCTGGTCCCCAGGAGCTGCAGCAACAAAGGCCAAGAGGCGCCTCTGCAGTTGCCTAGGTCAGCACTCCTTAACCTTCAATGTGTACCCAGGTCACGGGGGTCTTGCGGAGGGGCAGCATCGCCTTCGGGAGCTGTGGGGAGGAGCCTGGAGCTCTGAGAGCCTGGAGGCTGGTCTGGGACCCCAGTTCAGTCACACGCGTTTAGACCCAAACCCCGAAAATCAACATGCACACAGTCATGAGTGAGGACATGTCCAGGGAAAGCTCAGCATAGGTGTTCCACCTTCCTCCCTCTAAATACAAACCCGCCCTTCTTCCCACACAGCCCCGCCTCCATCAGTTCCCCCAGGTGATTTCCCCTCCATCACGCTCTTGAGGCTTCCTTGCACCCAGAGCGTTCCACAGTGTCTTCAGGAACCAAAGCAGCGAGTCCTAAAGTAGAACCCAAAGTCTCCCACCCTGAAACCTAGACGTCCCAGATGGGATGTCCCACCAGAATCCCAGTCCGCCGGGAGTGTATACCCCATCCCTGTGCTGCTTGGACCCCAACACCCCCACATCTCTGAAGGCTGGGGGCTGTGCTTCTCCTGAATTCATCTCACAGCCCCTCTCTCCACCACCGCAGCTTCCGGATTCGAGCGGTTCCCTTGGTCATTCGTCAGCCACCTTCACCCCACACCTGCCATCCCTCATTCCTCCAAAGAGCTGCTAACGTGAGGGTGCTGTGTCTAGCAGGCTTTTTCTAAGGTTTGGAGGTTGCAGAGGATAGTAATGGCTCAAAGCAAGAAGCAACTCCAAACTCAGGCATTGCCATAAAATTACTATCATGTACTTCCTACCACAGGGAATGCCTCTGAGTGCCTATCCTGCCACCTGCCCCCTCCCCTCCTCTCCCCCCAACCTCCATCACATCCCCCACCACTGCACCTTTCATCCTCTTCCTCCCCAGCTGCTTTCATAGCTCCAAAACCCCTCTGATTCTTCCCCAGAGTGTGTCTCCCTCTTGGTCTCTCCCCACCCCCACTGGGGCCTTACCTTCCACCAGCGAGGTGCCAACCAGGTACTCCCAGTCTTCTGGGTGCAAGCCAGCCCTTCCCAAATGCAGGGCACACCAGCAATCCTTCCGATAGCGTTCTGTCCCTCCCACCAGAGTCAGAAAAGAACACGTGTTGCGAGAAATCAGCAAAGTACATCCAATTCCCTAGCCCCGAACCTGCTTCCAAAAAGCCTGTAGTTCCACAGAAGCCAACAGCTGCTAATATTTAAGCCAAGTGTCAAAGTGAGAAACATTGCTTAATAGATACACTTGGGGAGAGACCACTGCAAATCTTCACACTTGTTTTCTTTTTGAATTCTTAATACCCCCGCAAAGCATCATTTGTTCCCCGCCGCCCCCCCCCCCCCCGATCCGTGGCCCTCCCTCTCAAACAGGGTGTTGTTTTGCACAGGCCCTCCGAGGGGGAAAGCAGAATGAAACAGCCCGACTTAGTCATCTCTCGGTAATTTCAAGTTGGTAACGAGTGCTCGAGTCTCTGGGCTCCGCGCCCAAGGGCACCCACGGTCCCCCGAGGTCACTCCCTCTGCTTATTTGTCCCAGCCCACCTGTCTGTCTCCTGGGTACCATGGCAAGGAGGTGCAATGGTGTGTCCAAAAATGTCGCTTTCCATTTACCGTGCATGGGTATCTGAAGGCCAGCGTTTCAGAGGCCGAGTCCTGGTAAACCAGCGCTAATCACATTACTCCCTGCTTAAAGCCCCTTGACAGCTCCCGCGGAACAGAGAACAGAAGTTGGCTCCATGCTGACAGCTGGCCAGGGCCTTCCAACCTGCTCTGAGAGGGCCTTCTGTGGCCAGTGCATACAGCACAAATCCTCAAGTCAAGGTCGAAAGGGGAAGGCAGGGAGCTCAGGGGCTGGCAGGTAGAAGTGCTTCATGGGCTCACGTCCTACCGCACAGGGACGGAGGAGCCAGGGGTGTGAGGCCCCTTGATTCATGGAAACAGTGCCTTCCCGCCTCCACCACTGAGAGCCCCCAGGGACCCTGGAGCCAGGCATCCTGCCCACACCCACGCCCACAAACCCTCAGCCCCCATGCTTGACCCCCACACTCTTTTGGTTCCCCCTAACCTCCCGAATTCCTTCACGGCTCCCTCAGGTTCCTCTTCCTCTGCCCACCCCTGAGCGTGGGTGTCTCCAGACTTTAATCCAGAGCCTCCTCCCTTCTCTTCTCACTGCTTCCCAGACCATCTGTGTAAAGTCCCAACCCACCATCCCCCGGCCCTACTTAAAAATCCTTCAATTGTCCTCCACTGAACACAAGACAAAGTCCAATGGACTCCAATCCTTCTTGGCCTTGCCCCCGCCCACCTCCCAGCGCCCTTCCTCCCCGCGCTCAAACATTCCGCGCCCCCTCTGATTTCTTCTACCAAAGGAAACACAGCCACGTCCACCCATGACAGCCAGAAGGCCTTGATTGTGTCTAAACCACACCGTGCAACAGTCATGTGCTGAGTTCTCTGTTTCTGCCACCAAACTCTGAGCAGAAACCCAGGCAACGACCTACAGCCTCCACGCCTCGCCGGGACCCTGGTACTTAATACTCGATGGAATCGTTGCTGTTTGCTGAATACTGTTCTGAGTGTCTTCCTAGGAATTACTTTACATTAACCTCACAAAGCAGTTGTTTTCCATTGTTACTTATCATTGTGATTATATTAGTACAATAATGTAAGTAATAGTATTTGTTGTTACCCCCGTTGTATAGATGAGGGTCCCAAGACGCAGAAATGTGAGGAAACACCCCCAAAGTTGCACAGTTACAAAAGGGGGCGAGGGATTCGAACCCATACAGGCCGCATTCTTCATCACTGTGTGTGATACACCATCTTAACAAAAGCCTTTCAAGTGAGCTGATCAAATGATCCACACGGTTCTGCAGGGAGTAGACATAAATGCTGTTGCAGGTCCCTCTAGACCCCGACAGGGAGACACGTGAGAAGGGGGTGAACTGGGAGCCCAGCTGAAGGGGGCGCAGGGTGAGAGGTCAGCCCGGGGCACAGACGCAGCTTCCCAGATGCGCTCGCTTCACCTGGGTCACCGTGACTCACCCTCCCCCGGGCAGGACACAGATGACAGGAATGCCATTATTCCCGTGACTCAAAGGGAGGACAAGCCAGGCCACAACTGGCCTGGAGCCAGTGTGGCGGGTTCTAGTAACACCCATCAGGAGTCACAAGATGGAATGGAGATGGGGGGGGGGGGGGGGCGGCGCCTGTAGACTGCACAAACCCAAAGGGCAGAGCTGAGGCCAAAGACCAACATCAGAGGCACAGGGTAAGGGCAGAGCCCCACAGGCCGCTGGGACAGAGATCCCGCCTGCCCAGAAAGGGGGTCATTGAGCAAGGACGCTGGTCCAGCGGCCCTGCGCCCAAGGGCAAGACAGAGAAGGTGGGCTTGGCACCAGCTACAGGGCACAGCTCCCTAGCTTCCCGTGCTAGGGTGCCACCAGCAGCCGACTCAGAGTCCCAGGCCGCACCATGAGTCCCACTGTCTGCACTCTAAATACTGTGTGAGCGGTAGGTAAAGGAACCTGCCCTTCCAGGGGAGTTGAGGCATCTGTGAGAGGTGGAGGTCACCTTACGCCTGAGTCTCCTTGATCCTGCAGCCCCCCCTGGGCTGGGACCAGTACGCACTTTGGTTTCCGCTGGAAGGAAACGTTGAGCGGTGGCACTTTCCCTTTAAAAAGCCCGAGCCCAGCACTCACCCGCATGGGCTCGTCCCGGAACCCGGGTTTGCTGGGCCTGTCCTGGCGCCTGGACCGCAGGAGCTGTTTGGCCTCCCTTTCCGTCACAATCGGGGAGGCCCCTGAAAAAGTCAGGACAGGGCCTTAGGGACGCTCGGGGCACATGAGTTCACAGCGAAAGGCGAATGATTAGCAAGTTCAATTTCGGACAAAACACAAAAGTTCTTTCATGAGGACCTGTCCCAGAGGACGTGGCATTCCAGACGGCTCGAGAGGAATTCCAAATGGTCTCTAACATGGTTACCTCGGGACCAGGCTGCACGGCTCAAACGTCTTCACCTATCGCAACGGCCCTTCCTCTGGGAGTGGGTGTTAATTCACTGTTTTTTAAATCGTATTTTCTTCAGTTCTCTGGTCAGTGTGTCTCCCGCCGCTTAGGTTTGCTTTGTGGGATCTTTTTAAATCCCAGCACGTTAGGTCAAGTTAAAGTTGTTATTGGAAGACCCTCCGTGACAACAAGATTATGTTAAACTTGATCATCACGCATGGTCCCTCGAAAGAGATATTATGATAACATTGCATTAAGTTTTGACGATCACACACAAACTCTAAAAGATATCATCAAATATGTCTACCAAACATTGGTAATCTCTTATGAACTTTAAAAAAAGGCATAGTTGAAGATTTATCAGCATTTTTGAGAGTCAGTATTCCTACACATTGAAATATTAAAAAAAGACTTTTTCCCTAACGATAGCAATTCCAGGTGCCTACTCTAAGAAAAAAAAAAGTATTGAATTATTATACACTATGCACTTATATATACTTACACAAATAACATGCATCTTATTTGAAATGAAAAAAAGAACACCTTAAGAGCATTAAAATAGACTTATTTCGGTTTATCACGTGAACAGAGAGAGAGGCTGCGTTTCTGGAGCCCACGCTCACCTGAGAAGAAAGCCAGTAAGGCCAGAGCGAGCGCCAGCACGAGGAGCGTCTTCATCCTGCCTCGGATCCTCTCGCCGCCCGCCGCGCGCCCGCCCGCCCGCTGCAGAATGGGTCGCCGCCTGGGGAGCCAGCCTTCCGGAAGGAGGCGGAGTCCAGCCCAAGGCTTCTTTCTGCTCTAACAGCGCTTACCGGGTGACGCTAAGGACATCTGACACTGAGTTTTTAGTATGACCACGAAAATATTTTCCTCCGAATTCCTGTAAATGTTCATCCTGGGGCAGGAAGTTATCCCTCTGTTACGACTTTCAGAGCTTGAACCTGAGAAAGTGACAGGTGAAATCCACGTCACTTAAACAGATACATACACGTCGTCATCCAGGAGTTCGCGTTTTCATCTGTAGCTTCAGTGTAGCGCCCGCTGCTTCGCTGGGCATTAGTGATCTCTTACATCTTCCTGTTTTATGGCATTTTCCCAAAGCCCATTCACCAATCTAATTTGACTTTCTCAATAAATTCAGAGGCAGGCAGCGAAACTAGCAAGGAGCATAAAAAGGATGAAAAAATATTTTTAGCTGATGTTGAAGCCATGAAAGAGGTGAGGCCAGGGTTCCGCTCCTGGCCTCGTCTCTTGCTAGCAACGTAACCGTCAGTTTGTCACTTACCTTTTCTGAACTTCGGTTTCCTGTAAAAAAGGAGGTAACAGCACCTGTCCTGTGGGGTGTGATTCGAACGAGGAATGAGGTATGAACCGCATGGCAGCCAGTACTGCCCACTCTTCTCCATCTCCACTTCACAAATAAGGAGGTGAGATTCAGGCAGGTGAAGCCACATCCAAGGTCACACATCACAGTAGAGCCAAGTTCTGTGTCTCTGAAGCCTAGTGCCCTGCCTGTGAAGCCCCCAAAGGGCCTGGTGCACTGTGCTGTCAGTAGACTGTGTGCAGCCTTACTCCACACTCGTCATTGTTACAAAGGATAAAATCTCAGTAAGCCGAAGTCCTTTTACACTTACCTCACCTACCACTGTCACATGAAGAGACTGTTAAAAATACGCCTAGGAGGTATGTGGCATTTTCTTTGGGATAAAATTCTCAGTTCAGAGACATGATCTGATGTTTCTGGCGTTCCTTTGCACGCTCAGAAGAAAACAACGCTCTGTCTACAGGTATCCGAGTTCACTAATGCTGTGTAACTGATACTAAACATAAATGCTCTGCCCCGCTGTTGGTATAAAGACAGTCAGAAGGGCTTGCAAGCAAGAAAAAAAAATCATGCATTGTTAGCAAAGTTGCCTCGGGTGTTAATTTGCCCAAAATTAGATATTTGGTCTTATGTATTTTGTCGCTAGTAACATCCTTCTGTGTTTATAAATTTTTCAGTAACTGGAGCTTTAGGGTCATTATTTTAGAAACATATATTTGCCACATTGACCGTCCTGCTGTTTTCAGATGCATCGTTGATGGGCTCATTTCTTTTCCTCTTTGTGATCGGATCAAACACTGACTATACTGTTTTGTTATATCGAATAAACATCTTCTGTGGACCAGAAGAAAACTTGGACCTAGCTACAAGTTTCTGGTATCCAAAGTAATTTTACTCTAAAGCATTTTTTAATCCAGTAACTTTTGTCTATATCGATGCTTCCAATAAAAACATGATGTGAAAAAAAAAAAGGAAAAAAAAAAAAAAAAAACCATGATGTGAGCCGTAGATGCAAACCACATGTGTAGCTTACATTTTTCTAGTAGCCACATTTTTAAAAATTAAAAATCAGGTGAAACTTTGTCTATTATATTTTATTTCACATGAAATATCCAAATATTATCATTTCAACATGTAATTAAGATAAACAAATTATTAATGAGATATTTTACATTCTTTTTTTTTTATATCAAGTCTTCAAAGCCCGGTGTGTGTTTTACACTTACATTTCAAGGGCTCAGTAGCCACATGTGGCTTGTTGACACCACGCTGACCAGCATGGGTCTAGATCCTCCCACCTCTACTGCCACCACCCCAGGGCCAGGCTACTGTCACCCCTCACCCAGGCCCCCAAATGGTCTCCCAGCTTCCCTCCCTGTTTACTTCAGTCCGTTCTCCGTGCAACAGCAATGACAATCTTCTGAAACAGAAATACAATACATAAATTGGACCTCGTCACTTCTCTGAGTAAGAATCCTCCCTTACTTTGTCACCTGTATGAATGTGTATTCACTGTGCTGTATACTGGAAATGAATACCAAAAAAGTGTGAAATGCAAACTATAAGTGAAAAATAAAATAAAATTTTAAAAAAGAAAAGGAAAAATAGCCCTGGCTAGCGTAGCTCAGTGGATTGAGCACGGGCTGCAAACCAAAGTGTCACAGGTTCGATTCCCAGTCAGGGTACATGCCTGGGTTGCAGGCCATGACCCCCAGCAACCGCACATTGATGTTTCTCTCTCTCTCTTTCTCCCTCCCTTCCCTCTCTAAAAATTAATAAATAAAATCTTTAAAAAAAAAGAAAAGGAAAAATAAATCTGACATGTTTTAAAAATAATGAAATAAAATAAAAGTTAAGAATGGTTTGTTTTTGGAGTTTTCCATCTAGTATTTTTGGACCATTACCAACCACAGGTAACAAACTGCAGAAAGCCAGACTGCCAGTAAGGGGACAACACGGTACCGATTTGGGGGTGAACCCAATGAGGGCTACATCAACCAAGTATAGTCAAATGTACAAAAGATGTTACTTTTTGCTGAAGTTTGAAATGCCTTATTTATCAGAATGAGGCTTACTGGTCTCCTTTGAATATGACCCTTATTTGCCGTTGTTGAATAAAAACCATTTTGAAGAGAAAAAAATGGGAATGCTTCTTTATTTTCTCACTGGACTCAGAACAAAGTCAGAGTTCTTACAAGACCCTGTAGTGAAAGAGACTTTGCCTGGGGCGATGGGCGCATGATGCTGTGTGCAAATGATGTTTTTTTGAGTTGTCCACTTGAAACTATGGTTTTGTGAACCGATGTCACCCCAATACATTCAGTTTAAAAAAAGACCCTGTATTCCCTGTGCCTGGTGTCCTTTGCAACCCCACTGGGACCACTCCCCTCAGCTCACTCCAACCCAGCCACACTTTGTTACTTGCAACTTCACAAGCTCCTTCCATCTCAGGACCTTTGCACATTCTCTTCCTCTTTCAATGACTGGGTCCTTCTCATGCTTCAGGTTTCAATGTGAAAGTTCTCTTGTTCAGGCAAGCCTGCCTTTACCAGCCTGCTTAAGGAAGGTTCCCTGCCCTCACCACCATTACTGTCCCTCTCAGAGTACTCACCATAATGTGCAAATATTATCTACATGCTTACTTTTTTAAATCTGTCTCCTCCACTGGACTGTAAGCTCTAACTAAGCTTGTATTACTTTCATAATAGGAAGAAAGGAAGGAAGAAGGAAGGAAGGAAGGAAGGACCGACCTCTAGTGCACTAGAGAGATACTACTAGAGAAAATGAGGGGCCTGTATCCCACCTTAGGGTGCTGGTTCGAGGTCTCAGATGGAAAGAGCCCTTTGGGTGTGATACTGACATGACCATTCAAATGTCCCTTGGCTGTGTCCCTGAGGATATTGTCCCAAAAGGGGAGACTATAAGAAAACTGAAGAAGCAAAGTCATCTTGTCGTGAGCGTCACTCTGGTGCGGAGAGGTCTCTCCCACCCCCTACCCTTGTTCCCAGGAAAAGCCGCAGCCCTATCAAATGAGATGAGTCAGCAAGGCTCACAGAAGACGCAATGCCCCCCAAATCCGCAAGGTGGCAGGGTAAAGAGCAGAACCAGGGACAACCAAGGTCAAGTGAAAGAAACTCAAGACCACCAAGGTTAGCTATTCCAGAAGTTGCCAGGAATCCAGTGGACATGGGAAAAGATGGTTGCAGTGCCTAGGACTATTTTCCTATGGTTTTAATTGATTCAAAGGTCTTTAGGGGTCAGCGATAAAGCCGACATCACCAAGTGTCCACATTGTCACACTGAATACTGTTTTAAAAGGGTAAGACATGATTTCAAACCCTGAGAGCCGCAGAAACTTCAAGGACAAGGCAACAACTTGTTTTAACAAAGAAAGATGTCAAATCTATCCCAAGACATTTACCATGCACCCACATTGTTTAGGCCCAGAGTCTATTAAATAAATTCTAACATCCCCTTTTGTAGTTGTTTTTATCTTTTTTTATTATCTACCTCTCCCACTAGCCTCTAAACTCTATATTTTTACAATGTGGTACACATAATTCTTCTATAATTTTTTTAATAGTAATTCCATAGATTGCATGTACATACACACGCATTAACTTGGGCAGCTGCGGCAGACTGAATTAATAGCATCAGTTCTTGATCACCACCACGGCATCCCCATGCTCTTTGCCATATAACTTGCCCCTTGACCTTGGGCTCAACCAAGTGACTTGCTTTGGACAACAGCACAGTTGCAGACATGACACAAACAGAGGTTTGAAGTATGTTTGTGCAGTTAGATGTGCCCTCCTGCATTTCTGCCACTGCCACCAAAAAAGCCCCCTGCCGCTAGATAACTATGGCCCCTTCACACTGACGCTCAGAATGAAGTCACGTGGAGAGCACCCGAGCCAGGAACCAAGTCTACACGATGTACAGCTTACAGTAGAGCCATTCACGCCAGCCCAGCTAGCCCTGCAGACCCCCAGCTACCACGACCTGAAGCAGAGCTTCCATCCACCTGCCCATCCTGGAGATTAAAGCACTGTTATTCTGAGTCACTGGGTCTAGGAGTGGTTTGTTGCACGGCCTTCCTCTGACAGTGGCTAACTGACACAGGGGGTCTGCTGGCATGGTTAGTGTGCCCAAATCGGGGACTATTGGGTCTAAGTTAATCAGAGCATCCAAGCGGACAGACGCTTCCTGCAAAACTGAACAACAATCTACCAGGTAGGTCGTGTGGTGTGATGGTGAAGATTGTGGGCTACAGGGTCGCCCAGAGACGTGGGCTCACTTGAATCCTGGCTCTGAAACGTATTACCTGCGTTATGTCAGTGTAAGCTGCAACACCGGGCAAACTGTCCAAATCACTGTTTTCTCCTTGATAAAGAAAAGGATGGTTATTATAGTAAAGCTTAACCTCTTAAGGAATTTTGAGACTTAAAAGAGAAAGTCATACACCAAGTCCCTGACAAATACAGTAAGGACCTAGTACCTGGAAACCACGGTTGTTGTCACTGGTGTGATTATTCCTTCTCTTTGCGGTCACCCTTTTTTATATGTGCATACACCCCATTCTCAGATCCACGATAGAAAGTCTGTAAATATCTTTTGAATGACCAAATGATAGAGAGATTAATCAAATACATAGTAAAATCTATGCTTTTACATGTTGCTGGAATAAAAATACATCTTTATTTGAAAAGGAAATATAGCCCCTTCTCAACATGAGTTGATTTCCCCCCTCTGAGTTCACACCCCATGCCCCTGGGCTCCCTTTCCCTTTTCGTGCGCTCCACACTCTACACAAACACACAGCTTCCTGTTTGGGGCAGCAATACAATGGCAAGATGGCCCGGCCTGGAGCAGGGGCCTATCCGGCCACGGCATGCTTCCCCAGGAGGGCTGTCGTTTCTGCTCTGGGCCAGAACATTGGCCTAAGTCTGCCCAGCAGGGAAGGAGAGCCAAGGTCAGCATCAGGTTCCTGATGGCAGGTGCCAGACTTCTCTCCAACCCAAACAGGAATGACAGGGGCACTGGCAAAGGTGTGGGGCTGTAAGCTGGTACAAACAAACACACGAGGGGAGTGGGGCGTGGACGGGACATTTTGTGGAACCACCTCTAAGGCCACTGTCGTATTACATTTCCTTCAGGAAAAGTGTTGTGCCTTTAAGTGGGAGAGAAAAGCTCTGGTTCTCCAAGGGAAAAATACTGAGACGTGTGTTGTTTGTCTCTGTGGGATCTCAGGGGGGCGAGCTTCGAAGAGATGGAGAGACACTCCAGCAACGGTCCCCAAACCTCCAGGTGCATCTGGAGTCAGCTAGGGGTTCAGGAGACTTCAGAGAACCTTGGAAGTGGAAGATGACAGCAAAAGCAACCAAAATAAAGAGCAAACTGGGGCCGAGATGATGCTGGTTGAGAGGGCAGACAATAGTGACAACTAACTAACCATATCCTCTGACAGATAAGAGAAATTGTTCTGCTCTCGCAAAACGTGAACAGAATGCTATAAAAAGGAATTGTCAGGAAAGGAATCAACAAAAATGTGTTCAGAAATTTAAAAACATAACATAAATTAAAATTCAATAAAAAGACCCTGGCTGGCGTAGCTCAGTGGAATTGAGCGCAGGCTGTGAACCAAAGTGTCGCAGGTTCGATTCCCAGTCAGGGCACATCCCTGGGTTGCAGGCCATGGCCCCCAGCAACAGCACATTGATGTTTCTATCTCTCTCTCTCTTTCTCCCTCCCTTCCCTCTCTAAAAATAAATAAAATCTTAAAAAAAAATTCAATAAAAAAGATTTGAGGTTAGAGCTATGAAAATTTTTTCAGAAAAATAAAGCAAAAATGAGAGCAAGAGAGATAAAAAAAAAAAACAAGAAAAAAATTTTAAAAGAGGATATTTATCCAGATGAGTTGGAAACTTAAGTCCACACAAAAATCTGCACACAGAGGTCTACAATAGTTTTATTTATAACTGCCAAAACTCGGAAGCCACCGAGATGTCCTTCCGTAGATGAATGGGTAAACAGACAACCCAAACAATGGAATATTATTTAGCACTAAAAGGAAATGAGCTATCAAGCCACAAAAAGAAGAAGCTTAAATGCATATCACTAAGTGAAAGCAGCAAATCTGAGAAGGCTACATACAGTATAGTTGCAACTATATGATATTCTGGAAAAGACAAAACAGGAGAAAGATCAGAAGATTGGTGGTGGCCAGAGTTTAAAGGGGAGGGAAGGATGCATAACTGGGGAACAGAGGGTTTGGGGGGTAGTGAAACTATTCTGTATGACATTGTCATGATGGATACATGCGAGTACACATTTGTCCAGACCCATGGAGTGTACAACTCCAGAAGTGAACCCTAACATAAACTATGGCCTTCGGGCGATAACAGTGTGTTGATGAAGGTCTATCGGTTGTGACGAATGTACCTCGGGTGCCACAAGATGATATTGGGGAGGCTGTGCGTGCATGGGGCAAGGGATCTATGCGAACTCTGTACTTTCCTCTCTGTTTGGTTGTGAATCCAAAACTGCTGTACAAATAAAGTTTATTTTTTTAAAAGGGAGAAGTAGAGAGGACCATCTGGGTCTGGCATTCAAACAACAGAAGTATCAGAAAAGAGAACATAGATAATAGAGAAAAGGAAGCCAACGAAGCAATTCCAGAACTGAACGTGATCTGCTGGACAGAAGGGACCCGGTTAACCTGGCAAACCAGGCGGAGGCAGGCTCGCACCCAGGCTCGCCTCTGTGGAGTCGGAAACAGAAGGAGGAAAACAGAAGATTCTACAAGCTTCCAGAAAGCAAAAACCAGTCCTATAGAGGGATCAGGAATAAGAATAAGCTGCAGAAACATTAAGAGCAAACAGAAATGAAGCGATGTATTCAAAGTTGTGAAGGATTTCCCCAATTTAGAATTCTATACCAGATAAACAATCAGGTGTGGAGGGTGGAATCAAGAAATTTATAGACACGCACGGACTCAAAATTATGCCTCCCAAGTACCCTTGCCCTAAAAGTTACTGACAGATGTGCTCCACAAAAACAAGAGAATTTACCAAGAAAGGGGAAGCCACGAGACCTAGCAAACAGAAGACACAAACAGGAGAGTGACGAAGGGAGCTTCCAGGACGACCACTGGGCTCCACCATAGCGGGCAGGTGGTCTGGGTTGGCACAAGGTGCCATTGGCACCATGAGGTGCAGAATCGCTGAGCACAGGCTGCCTGGGCTGGCCTGGGACAGTTTACACCATATCTGTATTTCGTTTACCTTGATGACCATTAGCTGGTAGGACTCCATTCCCCGAACCCCTGGATCAGCACAAGATACTCATCCCTCCCTGAGGAGCGTGCCATGTTGACCTTTTCCTAAGAACATGAGGGAGGTCCTAACGAGCTAAGAAGGTAAAATAGAAGCAACCCCTCTCCCAGCCATGGTTTTGCCTGCTGTTCAAACCACAGCTCTGCCCGTTTGTCCCCACTGTGATTAACAGTCTTCCCAGGACCCTGCCCACTGATTTCCCTGAAGGCTGAACCTTCCCCAAGAAGGCTGACCTTGGGGAATCCAGAGCCAGACTCTGGCCCACACCCCACTCAGCTCATCTTGTCCACGGAGACTTTATGTATTAGTGGCTTCACTGTTATTTCCTGATGGGGCTGGATTTGGGTTTATTGTTTGAAGCAAAACTATATTGTTCAGGGATACTTTCCAGGGTGGTAAAACTATCAAGAAAAGCAAAGGAATGAAGAACACAAAAATTAGGGTAGTGATTTCCAGATGGCAGGAGGGGGGGTAGCTTTCAGGTGGGCACAAAAGAGGCTCCCGGTGTTTTTCTCGATAACTTATTTTTTAACAAAACAATCATTTTGCTCTCACCCAGATATAAATTATGACATTCTTAGTGAGTGGCAATGTGACTAAATGTGCTTCAGTGTTTTTGAAAACCTTGGTTAGCATTCAGTGATGCAACAATTCAGAAGCCTGGTTCTGAGTTCATTTGCTCTTAACACTTGGTTTCATGGTTCTGATAGCTAAAAAGGCACTTCTGAAAGATACATGGATCCACAGGGAGAATGGGCATCATGGGCTCCCGTTCCAGTTCCACCCACCAGCTATGCAAAGGTTTCCCTCGCATAGTGGGGAAACTCCCTGGTGGCTGTCAGTTCATCTTGTTCACTGGTTGGAAAGCATTGCAGTGTTACATTTTCAATTCATAGGCTCAAAACCCACAGAAGTTATGCATTTAGGAAGACTGTAAGTCTGGTTAGGCAGGTGTACGTACATATTTGCCAAAATTCATCAAATTGTACCTTTAAAATGAGTACCTTTTAGGGTGATTTGATAATGTTTTTCAAGTAACTGCAAAGTTCAGGCAACTTGATGGTGCCCTGATGTTTCACCGATAAGCTTCACTCAGGATGCTCCCTGGGAAATCCTGGGGGCGTGGGGAGGGGGCTGCCAAGGCTTGGGGAAAATTCAGGCAGTCATCTAGATGGTTCTCTCCTATCTTGAGTGAAGCAGAGTGTTCCCCTTTCAGCCCAGGAGGCCTTGCAAAGCAGAGATAAGGCTGGGCTGCTGAGGGAGCCCAGAACAAACTGTAGATGTGGGGCAAGTGTGGGAAGGGTCTTCAGCATGTTGAAAGTCAGGACTCCCTGGGGCCATGGTATGTGAGTGTCCCTGTGTAGCTGTGTTCTTCTGAGCAGGTTTTCCTTTGAATTGGAGCCAACCTTTGCACAGACAGAGTGGCAGCAGCTGCTTAAGATTCTTTCCCTCCTCCTCACTGGTGTACCTGGCTGTCACACCAGGTTCTGGAGGCCCCTTCTTCTGTGTGCTGTCTCTCCCCAAAGCCGGGGTTCCTCAGGGTCCCCTGCAGCAGGCAGGACCCAGGGCACACAGGGTCTCAGCCCACCAACTTTGACCTGGGCCGCTTTCCCTCCTGTCTCCTCCTCTTCCTCCTCTCCCAACATTCAGTAAGTTAACCTGTATGGTGGGCCCATAAGTGTTTCCTTTATTACTTTTTTTAACTGTGCACATGCTTTATAAAACTTTTTGCATGTATCACATATTTCACAATTTAAACCAAAAAAAGTTTTAATAAATTCATAAAAGAATTATCTGGGGAAACTAAGAAGGAGATGGATTCCTAGCTCCACTACAATTCTGATTCCAGAGACTTGGTCAAGGCCTGGTTAGACGGTGCTGCCGCAGGGGTCAAAGACCACCTTCAGGCACCTGCATCAGTTAAGAGCATCACAGGGTTTGGCATCAGACTGACTGGGTTCAAAGCCCCAACTCAGTGGACTCTTTGCTGTGTGACATCAAGCAAGTCTTCTTCATTTGTAAAATGATGATGATAAACTTTGCACAGTGCCTAAGGCCTAATGATCAGACAACACAGGTTGGCTATAATAATAATTACCATTATTACCTTTAGTGGACTAAGAGTATTTTCCCCAGATGTGGTAATATCTATTAACCTGTTCCTATACTGATAAATTTTCCTGATGATTTTTACTTAGGAAAAACAGACTATTACTGTTAAAAACTTTTCCATAAGCTTCACATTTTTTATATCCTTTGGCTAAATGAGAATCTAAGGGGAATACCATAAACACAGTAGTTACATAAAATAGCAACATATTAGAAACAAATAGCCAACAAGAGAGGTAAGGATACGCTAACGTGTGAGCTGTTGAGGCAGGAGATAGTCAGGAGGGAGGAAACTCTGGAGGAGCCCCAGCGCTAAAATAAAGGACTTCAATACAGGACAGAGACCCTGTTCTAAAACCAGTTGTTTCTGCTTTCTGGAAAGGAGCTGAATCATGGTGAACCCTCAATGCATCTGCACAGAAGATGCTACAGGACCCCTGCTTCGTTATAAGAATATTATAATGAATTAAGATCATGTGGCCCCCTTCCCTGGTGGCCCATCAAGGAAAATCATGGGAGACCACGTGCTCAGTAGCTTTAAAATAGTATAACTACTTCTACATGCGCAATAAAAGCCCACCAAAACTAGCCAGGAAAGATCTGCCCTGTAAGAATAGAATCCCTCCAGGCCCTGAGGTCAACCTCTGCTTGGAGTTGGCCTGCTCCCATGTTCTGTCGAGTGTACTATCGCCTAATAAATCTGCTCTCTCTCTCTCTCTGCTATAAACTCTGTGTTCGGTTTAGTTCTTTCTCTGCAATCACCAAGAATCTGATTACTTGTGCCCACCTGTGACACTGTCATAGAATGTAATATTAAGCAACCATTAAATACAAATTTATACAAACATGTAAAATTTATTTTGTAATGCTAAATGAAAAAATAGCCAGATAGAAACTACATCACCCATATGACCAAAACTATGCATAAAAAAGGTAAAACAAAGTTTCTTTAGAAAACAGTAAAAGAAAATAGGCCAAGTGTTCAAACATAGGTTGTCTTTGGGGTGAGAGATGGATGATTGTTTTTTCTTCCTTGTTATTTTTCTGTACTTTCCAAATGTCTATAACAGGATTTTTTTTAATCTTACTTTTTAAAACTATATTTTCTTGTCACCTTTTCAAATCTAAATTAATTTGAGGGCCCTGCCTCAACCAGGCTTTATTAAAGACAATGACATCTCCATACACAGTGCAAGCCACCAGGGCAGAAGAGCAGCTTCAGGGATCTCATTGGATCCTCCCATGTTACCCACGAGGAACCAGAGGCCCAGGGAGGTGAACTGACAAAGCACAAGAAGACAGAGGGGCTGGGACCTGATCCCAGGCCCTCTCATGCCGTCTAACCTTTTCCCATTTCACCACACTTTCCCCTCACTCTTCACAATCACGACTGTTATACCGTTTACCAGCAAAACCATCATCACTTGTTAGAAATGCAGACCCTCAGGCCTCTTCCCCAAGAAGGGGAATCAGAATCTACATTTTAACAAGATCTATGGGGCAAGTTTCTTATAGGAATAACAAAATAAAAGAAAGTCTCTCTTTGATACTTAATTTAGATTGAAGGTCACTTGGGTGACCAAGTTTAAAACAAAGTGGTCCCAGTCTCGACCACACTCCCTGGCTTTGTGACATCAAGCATGTTTCTCAACCAGTCTATGCTTTGGTTTTCCTCATCTGTAAAGCGGGCATGATAAACTCAGGGCGGTGCCTGGCAAGTGCAGAGGTGGAAGCTGGGCTTTATAAACAGGCTAACAAATGTTTCTTGTTTCAACAGGCCTGGCACTCTATGAGAGCTGGGGTTCCCTTAACAGTGCTTGGCACTTAATAAGCTTTCTATCAGTACGAATTTAATAAATAACTAGCAAGTGCTCTGGTGACATCTATCATTTTTTGACTTGGATTGTCCCATTTTATTTGTATATAAGAGTTTCAAAACTGCAGTTTTCTACTTTCCAACATTCAAAACTGCCAGCTCTGACATCCACCAAGCAGTGAGAAAAAGAGCAGGTTTAAGATCACTGAAAGCTTAATTTATACTGTAAATCATTCATACTAGAACTTTCTACAGCTGCAGACTTACAGGGCTCAACCATCCATCCTCTCCAATGCCCCACCTTCTTATTGCTCTGCCCATCGGTTTTCCCTAAGCCACGCCCTCGGTGACCACCTAGCCCCGCCATCTTCCTAAGGCCCCGCCCCCTGAGGCCTGCCAGCCTTCACGTCCATCGCACACCCTGCCCTGCCCCGCCCCACCCGACCCCCCCTGCTCACGCAGAAGGCCCCGCCCCCCTCACCCAGGGTGCGTACCCACCCTCTTAGGGCTTGTGGGCTGTCTCGGAGTCTTCTCTGACATCGGCGCTCCTGGCAGGCTAGAAATCCAGCTTCACCTCACCACCGCGCCAGGGCGGGAGGGCGCCCCAGGCCTGGCCCCCTGGAACGGGGCCTCCGCCCCTCCTCGAGGTAGGGCCACAGGGGCGCAGGGGAGGAGGAAGGTCTCTGAGGCCTTGTGAAGGGTCGGGTGCGGCCCGGAAGGTAGTGGGGGCTGCAGGGGGCCGAGCCCAGCCGAGAGCCCAGCCAGGCCCGGAGCGGCTGGATGCATCTGGTAACCCGGCTGCCTGGAGGGGAGTGCGGGGCGTGCGATAACGGTTAAGGACGCCAGCCGGGGTGCTGCGCATCCCACGTGCGCCATCGCGCCCAGAACCCCAGGCTTTCCACAGAGGGCAGGCAGTAAATTTTTACTGCCCCCTACCCTGTGCCAGACGAGGTGAGGAGGAGGCCGCAGGGCCAGAGGAGGGAGGGGACGGAGCGTGACCACACGCGGCACCGCCCCCTCGGCACGACAGGTCTGGGGCGAACAGGAAGCTCTGGGGTTCTGCTGTGGGAAGACGGTGTGTGCATTCCTCTCTTTGGAGAGAGCGGCCACCTGGGCGGGCCGCACCCCGCGTATCCCCTGAAAGAAGAAAGGAAGGTGGGGGTGGGGCAGGGCGAGCCCGAGGTGGACCCGCCTGTGTCTCTGTAGTAGGAATCGTCCTTGGAGATGGAAGGGGAGAAGCAGCAGGAGCCCTACGTGGGCCTATTTGCGGACGGGCACCTGATCCTATGGACGCTGTGCTCGGTGCTGCTGCCCGTGTTCATCACCTTCTGGTGCAGCCTTCAGCGGTCGCGCCGGCAGCTTCACCGCAGGGACATCTTCCGTAAGAGCAAACACGGGTGGCGCGACACGGACCTATTCAGCCATCCCACCTACTGCTGCGTGTGCGGGCAGCACATCTTGCAGGGCGCCTTCTGTGACTGCTGCGGGCTGCGTGTGGACGAGGGCTGCCTCAAGAAGGCCGACAAGCGCTTCCAGTGCAAGGAGATCATGCTCAAGAATGACGGCAGGGCCCTGGACAGCATGCCTCACCATTGGATCCGGGGCAACGTCCCCCTGTGCAGTTACTGTGTGGTTTGCAAGCAGCAGTGCGGCAGTCAGCCGAAGCTCTGCGATTACAGGTATGGCCTTCTGTGGGTACTGATTGTCCCACAATGCACAACAGTCAGGATTTCAGGGCGTGGGTATAGAGGCCTGCTTGAATCTCAGCAAATGGCCTGAACTGCCCACTTGCAGAAAACAAGCTAATAAACATTCCTGGTATTGTACACACAGGGCAGCTTTGCAATAGTCATATGCTGAGATGATGTAGCCTTGTTCCTCAGACAACCTGTCCTTTTGTCTGCTGTTTTGTGGGCCTACAGCTTTCATCCAGAAGTCTGTGTAAGGGCTGCATACCTCATGGCCACTATGTTATAGTTTAACTCTTTTTACTGTTATCTCTGTTTCACATAAGAAAAAATGAAGTATGGACAAATTAACTTTTCCCTAGAATCACAAAACTGATTCATCCCCAGTGCTGTATTGACTGCACAAGGAAAACAAGTGTCATTCTAAAGCAGCATTTTAACTACCTTTTTCAAATATAGGTATCGGTGCTATAATGACATTTAACACTTAAAGGGATACTCCTTTTGTCAGTGGTCTTTCAGGACATATAGCGTCTTAAACAAGTGACTTTGTGACTAAAAGCCAAGAGTATTTTAATGGCTTTTAAATTCACACCAGACAACATATATTTATGTTCTTAAATATTGTCTGAAAATAGGTGAGGGTTATGTTAGAGATTGGTAATAAAAGGGAATGCTGCTTTGAAGATCAGCTGTTCTAACTCATTTTACAATTGAGAGAATTGTATTCAGTGAGAAAACAGACCAAGTATCCATCCAGGAATTCTAATCCACTGGACAGGGTTAGGAATCGCTATGTAGTCTTATCTTAGCCTTAAATCTAGACGTCTTCATTGTGATGTGTTTTATTTTGAGTAGAATGGCCCCTAAACATGTTTAAGAACCAAAATAGAAAGCTGGCACTAGATATCGAGTGGCTTTGTTTGTTTTTTTATTTTTTCTCTATCTAAAAATCCTTATTTCTTTAATTAGTGTGAGCACTAACTCACACCTATTTTTAAGTCTTATTTTAAATAGTTTTAACCATCAGATTTAGACTTAAAAAAACTTTTCCAAAAAATACATTTTAAATAACTACAGAGTTTTATGACCATTCATTTTTTATTTGCTCTCTTATAAATTTAGATGTTGTCCTTTCGGTATCTGTGAGAGCTAGGTTACCAATGTTTTCAAATTTTATAATCCTCTTAGTAGGTAAGCTTTAGTCTTTAAGGCTTGGGATTAGCTGAAAAGAAGACATGAACTGAGTATTGTCTTATTTCCTTCCCTTCTTTTGTCTGTGTAGAATTAGATGAAAATGGCTTCTATAAGTATCTCAACTGCGTTTCAAATTCTCTTTCACAAATAAATATAGTGCTCTGATTCTCCACCCAAATGATCTTTCTAGAAATTTATATCAGAGTCTCTGCTCTGCTTTAAACCCTTCAGTTGCTCCCTTCACATACACTGATGGTCTTTCAGTATAAACTCCAAGGCCTGACACGGCCCTACATGCCCTCTAGACCCTGCCTGTCCTTTTCGTCTTACCTGCCACCACCTGCATTAATCTTTCATGTCCCAGCAACATCGGGTGGGTTGTGGTTTCCTTTTTCGAGCCCTTTCCTCTAGAAACCTTTGCCTGATCTTCCACTCACCCCCGCCCCCCAATTTTTCCTTCTTGATGACATAATATCCTGTTTCTCTGTAGTTCCCAAAATAAAGTCCCCCGAACCAACAGCGATAGCAGCGTTGCTTAGAAATTTGTTAGAAATGCAAATTTTAGGGTAGTCAGATTTAGCAAAGTAAAAATAATTTTTTTTTACTATATTTGAGACATATCAAAAAAGTATTTGTTTATCTGAAACTCAAATTTAAGTGAGCATCTTTTCTTTTTCTTGGTAACACTAGACCCACTGAATCAGAATTTTGGGCTGGGGACCAGCAATCTTGGGTTTAACAGGGCCTGCAGGTAATTCTGAAGTTGAAGAACCACTGCTATGTTTATGTAGCTTTTTAAGCCTGAGCTTCTGTCCTTAATCTTGTGTCCCCTCCATGTCCCCTTGAGCACAGTGAATGTGATGATAGAGCTCTGTTTCTTAGTAGCTTGTTCTTACTGGTACTGAACAGTTTATTCTAAGCATGCTGGAGCCCTCCACCCATGGTAGAAGTTGCCTCTGTATAATTTAGGAAAGTTTTATTGTTCACAGAAGAAAAGGGCACATTACGTATTCTGTAATGTTCTGATTTATTTTAGTCAGTAATTTTATTTAGGATTACAGTCAGCTATGACCTTCTGTAGGAATGAAATATTTTACAAAGAGAAACAAGATAAATATCTACTTAGAACTTTTAACCACAGACCAGACTGTCTGTCTCTCTCTGTCTCTCTCTCTCTCTCTCTCTCTGGAATTTTTTTTTTTTTTAGATTATTAGGGAAATTTTTAATAATGTGGTTACATATAGAAATTATTTCAATGACTGACAAGTGTTCTATTCTGGAAGCAATGTAGTATGACATGAAATCCTTACTGATTAGAACACGGGTCTACAAACATTTAAAGAACAAGAGAGTAAGTATGGTAGGCTTGCATACCATCTCTTGTATAAAAGTAGTTGTAAACAGTTAATAAACAGTCAGCACATGGCTCTGTTGCTCTCTCTGGATTTTTATCAAGCACTGTGGGGACTCCTAATCTTGGGAAGTCTGAGATTTTAAATGAACTGCAAAGACCATACAAGTTAGCATTTCAAAGGGCAGTAATGACAGGTGATACCTGACTTTAAAGTCTGCAGCCCCATTAAACTACAGATAAGTGATAAAGACACTAAATTCATACTCAATCGGTCATTATTAGTCTTCACATTGTAAGCATCTATTTTGTGCCATACACTGTGCTGGATTCTTATTTTCCTGTAGGTTTTTAATTAACCTTTGTTCCTTATAGTGTTCTGTCCCATTAAGAAAATGTTAGGAACTTTTGGCCAAGACAGAAGCTTAGATAGCTACACTTTGCCTCCTCGCACAACCAAAAGGAGGACAACAAATTTAAAAACGAAAACCAACAGAACTGCCAGAAAAACAAACTGTATGAAAGTCTGACAACCAAGGAGTTAAAAAAGAAACATTCATCCAAACTGGTAGGGGAGCAGAAACAGGCAACTGGGTGGATGAGCTACAAGGCAGAGGACCAGGTGGGCGAGGCAGCCACTGACGGACAGGGCAATACCACATTTGCGTGCAGATAAACTGGGAGGAACAACTGGGGACTGAGACAGACAGCACAACCCAGGGTTCTAGCACGGGGAAATAACGCCTCAAAACCTCTAGCTGTAAAAACCTGGGGGCATGGGGTTGAAGCAGCAGGAGAAACTCCCAGCCTCACTGGAGAGTTTGTTCAAGAGATCCACAGAGTCCTAGAATGTGCACAAACCCACACACCCAGGAATCAGCACCAGAAGGGCCCAAATTGTTTGTGGGTAGCAAAGGAAGTAACTGGAAGCTGGGCAAGAGCCAAGCAAGTGACATTGTTCCCTCTCAGACTCCTCCCACTACATTCAGCACCACAACGCAGCCAAGTGGGTTGCCCCACCCTGGTGAGTACCTAAGGCTCTGCCCCTTACAATGTAACAGGTGCACTGAGACTAAGAAATATGGCCCTAATGAAAGAACAGATCAAAACTCAAGAAAAAGAACTAAGCAACGAGGAGATAGCCTGCCTATTAGATGCAGAGTTCGAAACACTGGTAATCAGCATACTCACAGAAATAGTTGAATATAGTTGCAAAATAGAGGAAGAAGTGAAGGATATAGGGAAGGAAACTGAGACTCAAATGAACCATTTAGACCAGAAGGAAGAAATAAAAATTCATCTGGAACAGAATGAAAAAACAAGAATTAAAAAAAATGAGAGGCTGAGGAACCTCTGGGACAAGTTTAAACATTCCAACGTCTGAATCGTAGGGGTGCCAGAAGGAGACAAGGAAGGGCAATAAACTGAAAACTTATTTGAAAAAAGTGATGAAGGAAAACTTCCCCAGTCTGGCAAAGGAATTAAACATGCAAATCCAGGAAGCTCAGAGAGTCCCAAAGAAGTTGGACCCAAGGAAGAACACACCAAGACACATCATAATTACATTACCCAAGATTAAAGATAAGGAGAGAATCTGAAAAGCAGCAAGAGGAAAGGAGACAGTTACCTACAAAGGAGTTCCCATGAGACTATCAGCTGATTTCTCAAAAGAAATCTTACAGGCAAGAAGGGGCTGGAAAGAAGTATTCAAAGTCATGAAAGGCAAGGACCTACATCCAAAATACTCTACCCAGCAAAGCTATCATTTAGAATGGAAGGGCAGATAAAGTACTTCCCAGGTAAGGTCAAGTTAAAGGAGTTCATCATCACCAAGCTTTTATTATGTGAAATATTAAAGGGACTTATCCAAGAAAAAGAAGATAAAAAATATGAACAGTAAAATGATAACAAACCCACAACTATCAACAACTGAACCTAAAAAGAACAAAAACAAACTAAGCAAAAACTAGAACAGAAACAAAATCACAGAAATGGAGATCACATAGAGGGTTATCAGTGAGTGGGGAGAGGGAGCAGGGAGAATGAGGGAAAAAGGTACAGGGAATAAGAATCATAATTGGTAGGTACAAAATAGACAGGGGGAGGTTAAGAACAGTATAGGAAATGGAGAAGCCAAAGAACTTATATGCATGACCCATGGACATGAACCTGGTGGGGAATGCTGGAGGGAGGGAGGGAGGGTGCAGGGCAGAGGAGAATAAAGGGAAGAAAAAAATTGGACAACTGTGATAGCATAATCAATAAAATATACTTAAAATGAAAAGAAAAACCTTTTCAAACCAAATAAAAGCCAACTGCTTCACTAAGAGAAAAAAAAGAAAATGTTAGATATCTTTTTATTTATAAGGCCTATCTTCAGTACATCCCACTCCACCCTCCAGACATACCCCCACATACCATGATTCATAAAAGAAAGCTTCTGACTCTTAGCAGGTAATTACATTGTCAGCTTTAGTCTTGGCTTTGATCTTAAATTTTATATTTCTTATTCTGTTGGTGTGTGTTTATTTATTTAATTAATTATCCAAAACAGGGGAAGATAGCAAATCATCTTCTAGAACAGAAGTAGGCAAACTTTTTCTGTAAAGAGAGAAAACTAAGTTATTTTAGGCTTACAGACCATATAGTCTATAATAAGTTAACCCTACAAAACCAGCCGTAGACAATACATAAATGAATAGGTGTAGTTATTTTCCAATAAAAGTTTATTCACAAAGTCAGGCAGCAGAGGTATATGTCTTCACAGCATAAAAGCATTTAAATAAATCACAAAGGGAAATATAGATCTATCAAAATAAACTTAAGTACATTAAAAAGTAACTTTAAAAGAAAACTAATAATTATGTCAGGAAAGAGGTTGATATCCAACATAAATAAAAAGTGCATGCATTTATTAAAATGTAGGGCATGAATCAATTCACAGAGAAGGCCAAAAAAATATTCAATTTCACCTGGTGGTCAAAGACAGCCAAATGGAAATAGCAAAATACTTTTTTTGTCTACCAAATTATCAAAGAAAAAATAATGAGCAAGTACTACATGTAATGGACACCTTCATACACTGAGAAGCATATTGGACAAACATATGAAGAACCCTAGGAAAATGCAATTCAGAAACTTCTAAGAGTCCAGAAAAACAGTCTCCTTTATGTTCAAGGTTGTTCATCATGTTATTTAGAAAAATAAACTATCTAAATGTTTGGGGGCGGGGGAGAAAAGGGATTCAATAAAT
This sequence comes from Phyllostomus discolor, assembly GCF_004126475.2. Classification (NCBI taxonomy): domain Eukaryota; kingdom Metazoa; phylum Chordata; class Mammalia; order Chiroptera; family Phyllostomidae; genus Phyllostomus; species Phyllostomus discolor. The sequence goes on along the minus strand of NC_040910.2, from coordinate 96,945,201 downwards.
TATGGTGTATCCATATGACATTATTCACTCTTTACAAACCATGTTTTTAAAAACTATTTAATGGCATAGGTCCATATTCATGATACAATGTGGGAAGAAAAAAGGTATCCAGGTATATATATGTTATACCCCTAACCTGAAAACCAAACATTTATGCACTGTAAAACCAAGAGTAAGTTCATCAAAAAGTTAAGAGTAACTGTCTCTGGGTGAGTCTTATTTTAGGTCTTTCTCAAGCATAAGCTGATATTATCTAGTTTACAATATTGAAAAATTAATGCAAGTAGTTCATGAATATAATATAGTCAGGTTTTTAGAAACTCAAGCAGTTTGTAAAAGAAGTAGCATGGAAAGTGAATGGTGTCATCCCTCAGTCCCACTTTTCCTCCCAGAGGAAACTACTGTGAAATGATTCAGTGGGCATCCTGTCAGATTATTTTCAATGATAACATACTTTTTTTATTTTAATTTTTGTTCAAGTACAGTTTTCTGTCTTTTACCCCCATCCCAGCCCACCCCCCCAGTCGTCTCCACCTCCCTCCCATTTCCACCCCCCCTAGTTTTTGTCCATGTGTCCTTTATACTCATTCCTGTAAACCCTTCCCCCTTTCCCCTGAGATTCCCTCCCCTCTCCCCTCTGGTCACTGGCATACTCCTTAAAGTTAATAGTAGAGCGGTGGGTGGAGGTACCCCACTTCAGCTGCATAAGCAGTCTCTCATAGTTGGAAAGCAGGTATAATGAAGGTTATCGTGCAAGTTATTTTACAGTTTTCCCTTTACCAGAACATGCAGATAACTCTTCTTTCAGCATTAAATAGGAATAATTACTTGACAAATCTGAACATCCAGCCAGAAAAAAACAGCCTTAAAATAGAAAGCCAAGATTGTTGATCTTGGGGTGAAAGAGTAATTAGCGTCTTTGTTTTAATTCATTTAACTGTGACCATTATTTCCAGCTGGCCTGCCTCTGTCTATAGTCAGAGCTGCCTTATCTGTGAGAGGGTTGACTACTGAGCAGATTAATGATAGAAACCCAGGACCGTTTCCTGCACTGCTGCCTGCTGGTTTCCCCCACGGCCCCGAACACAGAGGCAGATCTGACTGTACATGCCTTCTGTCTGTATTTCACATGCAAATATATCAATTAGCTTTGTATTAACTACCAAGAAATGAACTACTTTGCCGTATTTACTAGTACCCACAGATGGTTATTTAAGTGAAAATATTTTGAATTAGACTCTGAGCACCCAGGCCAGTGGGGCACTGAAGCAGTAAAGCTTCAGGCCTCATGAACTTAATCCAGCCAAAGCACAAATAAATAATACACAGAACTATTGTTGTAGGTTAGCTTCTGTTTATGTGGATTATATCTATTGGTATGTACAATGTTATAAATTAAAACAGCACTTGTTTAAATACTTGTTTGATTTTTTAAAGATTTTCTTATTTATTTTTTGGAGAGGTAAAGGGAGGGAGAAAGAAAAGGACAGAAATATCAATGTGTGGTTACCTTTCGCATAGTGCCACGCCCCCCCCCCCCCCCCCCGCCCCCACTGGGGACCTGGCCTGCAACCCAGGCCTTTGCCCTGACTGGGAATCGAACCAAAGACCCCTTGGTTTCAGGCCGGCACTCAGTCCATGGAGCCACACCATCCAGGGCTAAATACTTGTTTTTAAAGATTGATCATGGTGCCCTAGCTGGTGTGGCTCCGTGGATTGAGCACAGGCCTATGAACCAAAGGGTAGCCAATTGGATTCCCAGTCAGGGCACATGCCTGGGTTGCAGGCCAGGTCCCCAGTAGGGGGTCCATGAGCAGCAACCACACACTGTTGTTGCTCTCCCTCTCTTTCTCCAGCCCTTCCCTTCTCCCTAAAAATAAATAAATGAAATACTTTTAAAAAAGAAAAAAGATTGATCATGGTAACATAAATATTGTATTTTTATCAAAATAAAATAAATGGAAATCCAATGAGAAGTGTGATGTTTGTTTTAAATTTTTGGTACATTTCTTTGGCTTGAAGTGAGCAAGTTTCCCCTATCCATTTCTGCATTCAGGTTATTGATACCGTGCATGTCCAACAGCTTCTGGAAAACTTCACTGTACACTTTTGAGAGAATGAGGGTAAAATAGCACCTTATTATTACTAAAATGATTGTAACCTCAAAGACACTCTGAAGGGATCTTGGGGGCTCTAGGCCATAAGAACCACTGTGAACCTGCCAAGTATGGTCAGACTTTATTGCTCTATTTTCAGTGTGCACATACAATTACAAATCTTTTATTTGCCGCATTTTATGCTCAATAGTGATGAAATTACTTGATTTTTTTTGACAAAAACAGTTGGTCTGCAGATCGGTAAGATTATGGTTTGAAGTTACTGTGATCTCTGTTTCTCCGTCCCTCAGGTGCATTTGGTGTCAGACAACGGTCCACGACGAGTGCATGAAAAGTACCTTAAGGAATGAGAAGTGTGACTTTGGAGAATTCAGAAACCTCATCATTCCACCAAGTTATTTAACCTCTATTAATCAGATGCGTAAGGACAAAAAAACAGATTATGCAATGGTAATCAGAGTTTATTTGTTCTTATATAATTGATTTTCCAGAAAGTTATTTAAGTCAATTACAGCAGTGTGTATGTAAGTCGAATCATTATGGGAAACATAAAACTGCACCCAGGTCCCAGAGATGTGCCACAAACTTTGGCTCTTGAGTTCTCTCATGTCTAAAAGGAAAGTGGAAATGTTATATTAGTGGTTTCTAAATCACTGCCTACTTCTGAATCGCTTCAGAGCTTTGTAAAAGTACCGGTTCCTAAATCCACCTTCATCACCATATCTGATTTAGTGGGTAGATCCCAGGAACCCATACTTTCTTGAGGTCCTCAGATAATTCTAAAGAACAACCAGGTCTGGGATTCATAATGATTGCCAGTGAAAAGAAAACATTTTCCTCACACTTTGTTCTAGAAGAATTTTTCCATTTGCCATTTTACATAGGGAGCCTAGAGATGTACTTACATTGCACATGACATGATCCCACAAATAATGTGGAACACTGAAACTATTGGCAACACTTTGCAGTATGTTTGTGTCTGAAAGTTTATATGCGTGTCTCTCTCAGTTTTTATGTAGCTCTTAAGGAATAACTATAAAAATTTACATTTTCTATTTTAATGTGACAAAATAAGTTGAACTATTTTAAAACTAAATTGTGTCTTCTCCAATGTAGGATTTTATATCTTAAATGACATCATTGTCAATATTCCTGCAAAAGAAAGAAGCATTTTTAAATTTTTAAACATTGCGTTTTATGTTGTGAAACATATTTTTAAATGTACGGCCCCTATGTACTGAACTATAGAAATGATCCCTGAAAGTACAGTCTTCGTACAGCCCCCGTGTGTCCAAAGTCAATCTGAGATCACCAGGGGTGAGAGTCACTGAGAAAAACCACCGAACATCTCCATTAGTGTTTGCATCCGCAAGGAGAAGGGGAGAGGAAAGAAATAGGTTAGAAAAATATTAATTTCACTTGACTTTGGCTTTGCACAAATCTGGATTCTTGAGTCTATTTCTGAGTACCCCATTAAAAACAACTTGCAAACGAAAATATATTATACTACACCTAGAAAAGGGCAGTCCAGGTTGAAAGAACTTGAAATGTATTGCCCAGGAATAATGTAACGTGTATGTAATGTAATATCTGGGAAAATGTATCTTTTATTAGTCAATAAAAGATATTATGCTTCAGGTGTTTAAGCACAGCAGTTATGTGGAAAAACAAATGAAATCATTTTTAGTTGCTTCAGAAAGCAAAACTGATGCGATCACCGACCGGCAGTGACCGCAGAACACTGCAGATGGCTTGTCGACACATGAGAAAAAGAGACACAGAGACAACCAGGTCCTGTGGAGAAGTAGGGATGGAATGGCCACTCTTTCTAGTGGGGAGCGCCTGGTTCCCCCACTGGAGAGGCTTTTTATTGGTTTCATTTGCATAAGAATTCAGGTAAAGCTCATTACTCATTGCTAGGAAGTAAGGATCAAACAATAGATAACAAGAAGGCCTATTTTGATTCATGGTCAAAGAGCTGTAAAACTTTGAGGAACAAATTTACTTCTTCCTTGGACCCTTATCATTCAACTGAGAGCATTCTAAACAAAGCAGGTTTCACAGGATTTTACATATTCTTTCTTAGGCCTGATCACTGGGGAACCCACCCTTTCCAACACAGGGCGGCACCACCCTGTCATTGTTTCAGGCTTAGGTGGAGCAAGGGAAGTATGGCAACCAAGAGATAAGGAGATTTTCTCACAGACAATGAGGACTCGAGCTTTGTCAAAGCTGAGGGGAGAGGGTCCATCACCCCCTTTTGCTGTAGCCACAAATCCTTCCTTGGGGGCTTCCCATGTGATTGTGCCTGTCTTAGATCATTCCCCCCTTGGAGAATCTTACCCGTCATTGGCTAGCCGACCAAGCATTGGGGGCCGGGCAGGGTGAAGTAAAAGGAGCAGAAGCAGTGCTCCTGCCAGGGAGATAAGCTTTTGTCTCCTTACTGGCTTATGGTCCAAGGTCGTTCCCTCAGCCTTAGCCTTGGTGGGGGTTACAGCTTCTGATACCAGGCAGGGCGGTTCCCAACACAAAACTAGAACAATGAATAAATGTTATTGAAAGACAGATTTTTAACTCAATTAAAGTCAAAACTTTCAAATAATCTGATTAAGCAGTGGAATGGGCTGCCTTTTTAGTGAGTTCCTTCTCGCATGAGTATCCAAGCATACACTGGAGGACTTATCTAGAATGATGTAGAAGAGAATTAGGCTTTAAGTTTAAGTTAAATTAGTTCATCTCTAAGGTTCCTTTCCATTCTTAGAGCTCGTTGATTTTCATATTGTATTGATGGTACTGGGATAATAGTTTTTCTCTCAGCAAATTACAGCACTCTTGTTACCAAGCAATGAAAAATTTATCGCTCACCACTTTTGTGATATTTAACCCTTTTTGCTTTTTCAGCTAGCCTCTAAGCTTGGAAAGCAATGGACTCCGTTAATAATCCTGGCCAATTCTCGCAGTGGAACGAACATGGGGGAAGGACTGTTGGGAGAATTCAGGATTCTTTTAAACCCAGTCCAGGTAACTAAAGAGAAAACCTTCCTTTCTATATTAATCTTTTCATTTTAGCTTTTCCTAGGTTGTAATGGTTATTCATGCTTTAAACCAGTAATTGCCTGATTATAGGACAGAGTAATAATTATGAAAGTATTAAGCCATTTGGATATATTGAGAAAGAGGAGGTCATGGTGAGGATATAAAATGGTGCAGCAACATTAGATAACAATTTGGCAGTTTCTGAAAAATTAAACCTATCTTTACCATACAACTCAGCAATCCCATTTTTAGGAATCTCCCCAAGGAAAATGAAAACATACGTCCCACAAAGACTTTTATGCAAATATTCATAGCAGCATTGTAGCCACAAAGTAGAAACAACCCACTGTCCAAGAAGCCGGATGCAAAGGGCTCATATTGTATGATGTGATTTATGTGATCTTCCCAGAAAGGGCAAATCTGCAGGCACAGAGAGTGTGCTGGGGGCTGGGAAACCAGAGGGACCGGACATGCGCACTGAGGGACCTCCCTGGGGCAACTAGAAGTCTCAGCTGGACCATGGGGTGGCTGTAAAACTCGGGACACTGACTAAAATCATTAATTGTTCACTTGAAATGGGTGGATTTCATTATCTTTAAATTATACTTCAATTAAAAAATCAGAATAAAAGGATCACGTCTTTAAGATTGACATTTGATGCTAGCAGCTTCTGCTTTGAAAAACTGAACAACCCATTGTGCAACCATCAGAAAGGCAATGACTTTTTTCCTTCCAATTTGTATTTTTCCCTTTCAACATTATACAACTTGAAATTATACAAGCAATAAAAAAGGAAAGAGAAAATCGCCTGCAGTTTTCCCACAAAAAAATACATCAAATACATAGATGAAGGACCCACGCACATGGACAACAGTGTGGGGGCTGACTATGGAAGTGGGGGCAGGCTGGGTGGAGGGGGACAAGGGGGGTAATTGGGACAACTGTAATAGCATAAGCCAGGGGTGCCAAACTCATTTTCACCGGGGGCCACATCAGCCTCGAGGTTGCCTTCAAAGGGCTGAATGTAATTTCAACTCATTACCAGTTAAGGAGTAGTTACATTTACACAGTCCTAAAATTATTTCAGCCCTTTGAAGGCAACTGCGAGGCTAATATAGTCCCTGGTGAAAATGAGTTTGACACCCCTGGTATAAACAATATATTTTTTAAAAAAGACAAAAAGAGATGAGTATGAGATCTGCCCAGTGACATAAAATAAACCAGGGACTCATTCAGCATGAGCTACAAAACTCACAGACAACCACAAGGGAAAAAAATGTTTTTATCTGCCCATGTTCTTCCCATGAATTGTCTATGCTTTACATGTTAACATACTATAACAGTAATCAGTATGGAGATTTGCATTCTGTTTTCTTTAGTTAAAGGTATAAGAATTTTTCCATGTTGCAATATAATCTTCCTAATTATATATGTACTGACTAAGGTAATTAATCAAATGAATATCTCATAATGTATTTACCCAGTCTACTGCTGTTGGAGGTCAAATTTGTCTCTAAGGTTGTACAGTTACAAATAATGCCACATTGAATACCTTTACATGCTATTTTCATCTTCTAAAATACTCTCCTAGATGATATACAGAATTAATAGATATGAAGGATCTTTGCATTGTTGTCAAAAGTGTACCTCGCACATTCTGGCTTTATGTAAACAGGAAGGAGGGAGAGTTGTATAATACACAGACTGCAGGGCTGCATTTGTGTGGCAGCCCTTAATTATTGGGGAGGCGTAGGCAAGTTATTTAAGCTTCCTGTGCCTCGGTTTCCTGGTCAGTACAGTGAGGCTCACTTGTGATTTGTCTGGTCAGTGTCGGTCTGAGCCACAATGAATATAACGAGTCTGGCATAATTCCACTTCTGAGTATTTAGCTGAAGAAACCCAAAACACTAATTTGAAAAGACATATGCATCCATATGTCCATTGCAGCATTATTTACAATAACCAAATACGGAAGCAACCTAAGTGCTCATCAATAGATAAATGAATAAAGGAGAAATGGCACATATATACAATGGAATGTGAGTTGGCCACAGAAAAGAATGAAATTTTACCATTTTTGACAACATGGATGGACCTAGAGAGTATTATCCTAAATGAAATAAGTTAGAGAAAGACAAATGCCATATGATTTCACTTATATGTGGAATCTAAAAGACAAAATAAACAAACTAAACAGAAACAAACTCATAGATACAGAGAACAAATTGATGGTTGCCAGATGGGAAGTGGGTTGGGCAACTGGATAAAGAAGGAGAAGGGATTAAGAAGTACCAGCTGGTATTTACAGAATAGTCATGGGATGTAAAGCACAGCGGAGGAAATATAGTCAATAATATTGTAATAAACGTGTGGTGTGAGGTGAGCACTAATCCGGATTATCACTTTGTAAGCTATGTAAATGTCTAATCACTATGTTGAAACTAATATAATGTATGCCAACTGTAAGTGGAAAATAATTTTTTTTTTTAAGTAAAAAGGATGTGAAGAAAAAGAAAAGTCCGGCCTAGAGTCTGGCATATTGCTCAAGATAAATGCACTATCTCCAGTCTTGGTACTGAGCCATGTCTGCACTCCTCTAAAGAGAGTCATGCTCACAAATGGAGGGGAGTGTGGGATAAACATACTTGTTTCTTCTCCCATCTCTAGGTTTTTGATGTAACTAAAACCCCCCCGATCAAAGCCCTGCAACTCTGTACTCTTCTTCCATACTACTCAGCTCGAGTACTTGTTTGCGGAGGGGATGGGACTGTGGGCTGGGTCCTGGACGCGGTTGACGAAATGAAAATCAAGGTACCAACCTCTAAGACCTACGTTATAAGTCAAACGTTAGGCTGATAGTTGCCTTCCACAGAAGCACTTCTCAGATAATTATATAATATTTTTATTCTGGTTATATTGTACAGATGAATATGAGAAGTCATTTCCAATTCAGAGTATTATAATTAAGCGATTAGCATAAACGTGAGCAAAATAGTGTACAGTTGTTATATTTGTATCTTTATTGCTTTGGCCTCTCAGTTTCACCAAATTTTATTACCCTACAAGTAGCTGGGAGAGAAAAATCTAAGCTCTCTCTTTCATGTTCTAGGGACAAGAAAAATACATCCCACAAGTCGCGGTCCTGCCTCTGGGAACAGGCAACGATCTGTCCAATACGCTGGGCTGGGGCACAGGTTATGCGGGAGAAATCCCAGTCACACAGGTCTTGAGAAATGTGATGGAAGCAGATGGAATTAAGCTGGACAGTTAAGTTACACCTCCTCCCAAAAAGTAGATTTTTGAACTTGGAAAATATGATGTTTGGTTTATAAATGAAGTCTTATATAAGTTATAAAGTTAAATGTAATTTAAAAATGAAAGACTATGTTAGTTGCACTTATGCATAGATGCCAGTGTTTTATTTGGTTGCTGTAATATTTTGTTGTTATATAAGGACTGAAGTCATAAGTTAGGATGAACATTTATCTCAAAATTTGCATACTCACTCAGATGTGCTATTTTTCAAATGCTATTATAATAGAAGGACCTATTCCTTCTGGACGCCAGGCGTCCAGAGTTGATTAGTAATAATTATAGTTAATTGGCAGTTAACTGGAAATAATCACAAATTTTTTTAACTTCTGTTTTTTAGATGGAAAGTTCAAGTGACAAGTAAGGGATACTACAACCTGAGAAAACCCAAGGTATGTTTCAGGGCTTCAGCTGGGAGTAGTTTCAGCGAACACGGTAGAGTGCCTCCACTGTGCAAGACGTGGCCTGTGGCGGGCACGGGTCCTGGTGCTTCCTGCCAGGCGCTGGTTGTGGAGCAGGAGAGCCCCAGGTGCTGGGGAGTTGAGCACAACTCCTGGCTTGGACTGTGCAGAGTGCTGTGGGGCGAACCAGTGCAAGGGGGCTCAGTGCTGCCTTGGTAGGTCAGGCTGGAAGGATTTCAGGGGAGGTCAGGTGTGAGTTGGTCCTTGTAAATACAATTTAGATCAGCAGACAAAGGATCGAGACTTTCCAGGAAAGTAGCAAATAATACAAAGAGAACAGATCTGTACTTTTGAAAAGATGCTCTGGCTCTTACAACGTCACTGGTGCCTGTGCCGCCCATAGCTCCTCACCTCTCCTTTCCTCTCCTGGCTGGAGCCCAGGGGACCAGAACGGGAAGCCAGGACTATGTTCCAATGTACACTAAGGACCTGGATTACCACAACCTGGCTTCCACTGCAAAGGTGAAACAGAATTGTAAAGTTTCATTGTTTGGCTAGAAGACCAGAAAATCACACACGACAAGACTGAAGACAGAAGTAATTTAAGAAACATCCATAGCAGTGACTGGCCCAAGCTCTTTGAAAAGTATCTTACAGATGTTAACTGTCCTTTCAAAATTCAAGATCAACAAGAAGGAATTGACTAGCTTCTTGGTTTAGCTGTTAGACGAAAACCCAATAATAGAAAAAACACCAACAATACAGCTAAAAATGCAGAGCCATTGATCAATTTGGATATAAACAATCCTGATTTTAAGGTTGGTATAATGGCCTTGACTGACCTTCAGATTCAGGCCACGATGATTACCTAGTAATGCTTAAGGCAATTCGCATTTTGGTCCAGGAGTGCCTGATACAGGATGCAGCTGCTGAAGTAAATCAAACCATAGTGGGATTTCCCGCCACTTTAGACAAGCATAGTCTTGGTTTTGACACGGGAGATGCAGTTCTTAAGAAGCTGCTCAGATCCCGTGATTGCTATATGTAGAAGAACTCAGAGAGCCTCAGACAGAAATCAAGTGAAGCTTTAGTAGCTGTTCAGGCATAGATTGCTGACCCAAAGACCACAGCCTGAGGAAAGCTGGAAGATGAATGTGTTAGGATTTCAGCCTGTTACCTACTTAGTACAGTTGGGAACCATGTATGCCCTGGTATGTGTTTCAGAATCAAACATCACATTTTCAGGGGAAGAATGTCAGAAAATTGACTACGTTCTAGAGATTTACCATCATTGTTTTTTCTTTAACAAAGTTCAGGAAAGTGGGAGGAACAAGAGGTGCTCTGGAGATAGTGTGAAAACAGTGTAGAACCCTACACAAGGACAAAACAAGGGGAATGTTTGGGTGAGGGCAATTCAGAGACATCATAGAGGTACAATTGATCCAGCTTTGGCACCTGATTGGTATTAGGGGAAGAGAGAAAATACATGCGTATTACTACCAAATTTCTAGTTTTTATGACTACATGTATGGACATGACGTTAACTAAGATAAGAAAAATAGAGTGTCAGCCCCCACTGGTGCGGTTCAGTGGTTGAGCGCTAGCCTGCAAACCAAAGGGTCGCCAGTTCAATTCCCAGTTAGGGCACAATTCCCAGTTAGGGCTGGGTGGTGGGCCAGGTCCCCAGTGGAGGGTGCGTGAGAGGCAACCACATATTGATATTTCACTCCCTTCCCTTCTCTAAAAATAAGTAAATAAAATCTAAAAAAAATCGAGCTTAAGATTTGAATAGGAAGAAAATGAGTTATATTTTGAGCATAATTCAGGCTTATTGCTCAGGAACAAGACAGAGCTGGATACAGACTGAGGAATCCAGGCTGGGCTGGAAGGTCAGATAAACTAAGAGGGTCCTGAGAGCCTGGGTTGGGACTGATAGACGCAAACGTAACAGGAGCACAGGAGTACAAAGCCTGGGCACTAAGTAGAGCCGTTCTAGATAAGATCAGAGATGTAGCATGTTGAACAGAAATGGAAAGGGAAAATCGTATCTATAACTATCAGCCTTGAACTGAAGCTTTATTTCTTAATATGTCACTGGCTAACATAAAATAGCCCTATGTGAAGAATAGACACAGAAAGTATTAAATTTTCATAAAGAACATAAAGACTAAGATGTACATACTGAGTACACAGCACAGGCTTAGACTGAAGCATAATCTGGGGCTCATTCTTAACCTCTTCCGCAGGAATTCACAATGAACAACTACTTTTCTGTTGGACCAGATGCCCTCATGGCTCTCAATTTTCATGCTCATCGTGAGAAGGCACCATCTCTGTTTTCTAGCAGAATTCTTAATAAGGTGTGTTGGATAAAATAACATTTCCTGCTTATGCCGAAGGTACAGTAAAAATCAGTAATTCCGTTATATCTAGCACCCTTTCAAGTAGCTTCAGCTAGAACTAACTTGTGGAAACATTGACCTGCTCTATTTTGTGTAAGACTGTCAAATTAGATCCTTAAGTGTATTTTACTAAAGTATTTTATAACTGTGGCAAAGTTTTTTTAAATTTAAAGTTGGAATGTTTTACAGCACATTTCGCTCAGAGGGCAACTAGTAGAATATGCAATAGCTTATCTTACTGAAATGGCAGCTGATAATGCAAAGAAATTTGAGGCAGGACACAGTTTTGGAAAGTCGTTAATAGAAAAATAAATTTCATTGATGCAAAAAAACTTGAAAAGGCAGGTAAGGCAAGAAAAGGGGCAGTTTGTTCACCCCTGCTTTTAATCAAAGGTATCGCTCTGGTTTCTTTGATTCCTTTGGTGGAAGTTTTGTTACGGAATTTTTTTTAATGACTGTTGGCAATGAAGCAATAGGATGTGAACAAAAAATGCAAAACAGTTTTGTTCCTGGTTCTGTTTTTCAACTACTTCAAATTTACAGGGTTTTTTAATTAATATGTGTAGTAATACAATAAGTATTGCTGTTTATACAATTGGTAATTAACATTCTCAGTGCTTCCATCAACCTTTTAATATTCAAGAGTAATTATGAAATGTTCACTAGATTTATCTGTATTAAGTAATCTGAAGTTTTAGAAAAAGGTGGAATTTTCTAACTTTAATAAAATGTACCTTTTTTTTTTGGTCAAAGTGGGAGAAAACACCTTTTAGGCACAAACCACCCCTCTCCCATATTCTCCCTGAAAAACAAGCTAAACTCAAAAGTAATGGCGCCTCTTCCTCCCAACAGGGCCCAGAGTGCTCTAAGGGGCCATGACTCGGCTTCATGTCAGGGGCTTTGGTGCAGAGCCCACCTCTTGCTTACAGGGCTTGTTGGATTGCTTTAATGTCATATTTTCTGTTCATTTCTCACAGGCTGTTTATTTGTTCTATGGAACCAAAGATTGCTTAGTGCAAGAGTGTAAAGATTTGAATAAAAAAGTTGAGGTAAGCTTTTAAAGTTTAGGTGGTCTCTGGATTGTGAACATTTTTAAGCAAAAATGCCAAATTTTCTATTAACATATTTTGCTAACATATATGGAATATTTACTGTGCCTAGACACTTTACTAACTGCTTTTATACACAATACCCCACTAAACTAAGTGATTTGCCCAAACACACACATAATCAGGATTTGAACCTCGATTTTATGTAACTCCAGAGTCTGTCTGACTCTGTGATCAACAGTTTCCATTCATAGATGATGACTGATGTGAGGTTACCTAATACAGTGCCTGACTCATCGTGGACTCAGGAGGAAGTTTAAACCCAAAGTTTAATTCATAGTATGGTGGTGATAGCCCTCTCTTAAAAAACAAAAATATATGAGCAGTAAAAACAGGATATTAATGATTGCTGATTGGTATATCCCTGACATCATAATACAGCAAAGTCTTATATACGAGCATATTCCTTGCTTCGCTTCTAAAAAGAATCTGTAGTGGTTAATACCACCAACAAAGACATTCATGCAGAGAAACCTAGAACTAGTAAGATAAGCACAAAGGGGAGAGCTCAGCCTTTGCAGGCACAGCACAGAGGGAATGGCAAGATTTTCTGTGAAAAAACTTTCCTTCTGCTTTATCATATTTCCTTTGTCTTGGGCTTTGATAGCATTGGGACAATAAAGCAGGGCAGGCAGGACTTTTTTCTTTGATATTTTATTTATACAAAAATATTTGTGAAGCCACCTACAAAATGCCAGACCTTTAGGTACTGGGGATACAGTGTTAAATTGTTCTAAGTTGTAGTCTAGAGAGAAGAACGGCATTTAAACCATATCACAATACAGTATGAGAAGTGATAAGGAAAGCCTGCTGGCTTACAGGGACAAGTAAGATACACAAACCCAGGGGCTGGAGGAAGTGTCTAGGGACAGTGACTGTGACAAGGAAGTCTTTCCAGAAGAAGTGACAAGCTGGAATCTGAAAATTAAGTAAGAATCGGCTAAGTAAAAAAGTCAGTGAAAATTGTTCTGTGCTAAGAAAAGGAACATGAATTTTATGTGGATACGTCTATAAATCACATTCCCTGTAGTAACTAACTGCTTGGGTTTTTTTAAAGCTAGAACTGGATGGTGAGCGAGTAGAACTGCCTAATTTGGAAGGTATTATAGTTCTGAACATTGGATACTGGGGCGGCGGCTGCAGACTGTGGGAAGGGATGGGAGACGAGACTTACCCCCTAGCCAGGTAGGTACATTTGCGATCTGTTTTATGTCGCCGTTTGCTGCTTTTGAGCAGTCTGTTGTTCTTCATGGACTTCTTTCCCTCAGATTTCCGTTTTTTTGTATACCTTGTTAATATAAATATTTAATAAGTTGACATCTAGCCATATTAAAATAATTGTCCCGATGTGGTTGATTTGATTTTACTGCATTGTACAAGCCACACTTTCTTTTTCTAATTTCAGGCATGACGACGGTTTACTGGAAGTCGTTGGAGTATATGGGTCCTTCCACTGTGCTCAGATCCAGGTGAAACTGGCAAACCCTTTCCGAATAGGACAAGCACATACAGTGCGGGTAGGTGGAAGGGCTCTGGCAGGCCAATCTGCCCCAGTCCATTTCTAAGCCGTTGATCTGCAGGAGAAAACATATGCATGGTAGTTTTCCCCAAACAGAAGTTTACAATCCATGCTGTCGATCACCCTCCCCAAGGGCTTGAGTAGGATGGGCAAGAAACAGGAAGTATGACCCTCTGTCCACATGAAGAAACAAAGTGTTCAGTGGAAGAGAATCCTTCCAGGGGTGTCCAGCCCAAGGGCTGCATGTGGCCCAGGATGGCTATGGATGCAGCCCAACACAAAATTGTAAATTTACCTAAAACCTCTTTTTTTTGTTGTTGTTCATCAGTTTTCATTAGTGTTTATATATTTAACGTGTGGCCCAGAGATGCCAAAAGGTTAGACACCCCTCCCAGGAACAATCAAGGAATAAAAATAAACACAGACTAATTTTCTCAGAATGAAATGCTAAGAAATGTCCCTAAGGAGGGTTAAAAGACTATGGCTGAGATAGTGAGGGAAGACCTTCCTGAACTGTGTTGGGACTGACTCCTTTCCAATTCTTTGTTCCCTAATGGCAGCTGATCTTGAAGTGCTCGATGATGCCGATGCAGGTGGACGGGGAGCCCTGGGCCCAAGGGCCCTGCACGGTCACCATAACTCACAAGACACACGCGCTGATGTTGTATTTCTCTGGAGAACAAACGGATGATGACGTCTCTAGTGCTTCAGATCAAGAGGACATAAAGGAAACTGAGTAGCTGGATGAGGAAATGAATGCTTAGAATGGAATCCTCACAAACACGTAAATGCATATTCATCCGAAAGCAGAAATTCTCTATCAGCTATTTAGTCTTCATGTCACCAGTAGTATAATGAATATGCTTTTCTGTAAATAGCATTCCAAAACCAGCCAAACATCCAGTTGTTTCTAGGCCTGTTTTGCAGGGGTTTTGGTTTAACAAAACACGTGGATCATATAATGCTCGTTTTAAAAAGCCACCGAACTTTACATGGAGGTGAAGTGCTGTTTCCGTGGCTTTGTGCTGGAGAGCGAGGCTCACTGAAGGCAGCCCCACACCTCCTTACTCCTGAACCACGCGTCTGCTGAGCACGTCACACACCTGGCGAGGTGTGGGTGGAAACCACTCCCATCTTAATTTTCAATGTGGTGACATTGCAACATTTAAAAAGTTAACTTGCTGCTTTGGAAGGAGATGGCTGGTTTCCAGCCAGCATGGCCAGTGCAGGGCCCCTTCCTGCAGCACACCTCTGAAGGTTTCCTATAGCCCAGCACCAAGCGGGTCCATAAATAACTTATTTCCAAGAAAGCCTGAAAGGAGAAATGTAAAAGATGATATTTAACGTTTGTGTCATAATTTTTATTTTAGGAGCATTTTCGGACCCCGAAAGTTGTTTGATTAACCCTGGTTGCGACCATGTTGAGCTGCTGAAATTGAGCATCTTGTGTATAATGCAGGGTGGCCAAAGGAGAACCACACAGGTGCACTGGGAAAAGTTAACACTTGGAACACTGTGGATTGAAGGTTATAGGTTCGAAGCTGGACAGTTCACCAACTTTCTTTTCATTAAAGGACAATATCAGCAATTCAAAAAGTGTACTAAAGGAAGTTTACTATTCATATTGTTTGAAAACAGTTCAAAAATAGTTGATAAGTTTTAAAATTTCAGTGATCTTACAGTAGTTTGAATACAGTAGTCTTTTATAGCCAAAACACTTAACAGAGCCTCCCCTTGGGGAAGTGACAGAATCCTCCGCGAAAATGTTAATATTGTATTTATTTTAAGATGAGATATATTTTTTTACTTATTTATTTCCTTATTGTGGCAACCTATGTTTAGTGTTTACAATATATGGCTTTATTTTAATAATTTAAATTGATCACATAAATTCTAGTCACAGTCAGATAGAAATGTAGCCTATTGCCTAACTAATTAAAACCCATAAGTTAATTCTCCTGTCAGATATTCTCATTCTTCATAAATAAATACTCCTCAATTTAAAAGGGTGGTGGGGGCAGTGAAAATACTGGCAGACTACTTTTAGATAACTAAAAGTTTTGTTTCATTGTTTTATTTGACCCTCAATTGCCAAAAACTTAGGGCGGAAGGAATTGAGACAACTGTAATAGCATGATCAATAAAATATAATTTAAAAGCAAAATTATTGAAGGCCTAGTCTCATAGCTGCCCATTACAGGGTGCTCTTCTGTTGTTAGCTGGCCTGCTCCCTCTGGGCCCCTGGCTGGGCAGACCCATTGGGCCCGCAGCCCGGCGTTTCTCTGCCCAGGGGCCTGCCTGTGTGCTTGGGGGTCTTTCACAGCATTAGTCTCTGCAGCATTAAAACGTATCCCCCCAAACAACATTAGCCCTCCTTAAGGATCTGCTATACGAATCTGCCATCCATGAATTGCTATGAACTTAAATTTTAGTCACCTTCCGGCCCAGGAACCACCTAGTGCTGTATACAATAGTCAGTACATTAGGTAAAACACATTTATGTTGCTTAAATTAACATCTTCCCAATCTCAACAGGAAGTGCTAAATTCTCAGACTGAAAGATTTTTGTGAGCAGACCTGTTTTCACCTTGTTCACATGTATTGTGGTAATGGGAGAGTTTTGTAGATTTTCTTCTGTGGGTTGATTATGTTTTGAGTATAATGAGTTTTATTCTTTAACTCGTGGTCAGAATTGTTACAGGTATCGCCTTCTACAAATACAAGTGCACAAAAGCCGGTTTACAGTTGCAAGTGCGCAGTTTATTCTTGTGTTATTATGTTATTAATCGTATTTTCCGTACAAACTGCACACCTACTTTTGCCAACCCCTGTATACTGTCAAGTTCACTTTGCTTTAGACTATATTTTATCTATTAGATAATTCTTAGTGCTAATTATACAATCAAAGTACAGCGTTACTTTGGGATATCAGAATTAAAATAATCAAAATAACTATATACTTTTTTTTAATTGTTAAAACTGTATTCTAATCATACTGTTACACTGGATTTAAAAACAGGTTTATATACAACCGTCACTGATTTAAACAAATTGGTTTTTCAGTTTTCATAATCAATGAGGTTTTTTCCCTGACTTGCCATGAAGTTTTTCTGTTCCCTTATTCACTCATTCAGAATTAATATTTATTTAGGAAAGTTATTTCATACCACCGTAATTATAAAACATCTTATTTTAGCAAAATTCACTTTTTTGGCACATTTACCCAGCATTTCAAATACACGTATAGGCATGTGTTTTGTTTTACGTGATTACAATTCACAAGTTGTATATTAGGGTAGCAATTGTTTATGTTACTGGGGATTCTTCACTTTCCAAAAGCTAATTTCCCACAAGAGTTTCCTGATCCACTTGAAACTGTCTTAATTTTGTCAAATAATAGCTTCTATATCCTCAGGAAGAAATATCTGAAGTAAACCACAGCTCCACGCCTGTGTTGAGCTCTTTCATCTCTCACTGTCCCCCTCTTGGACATCCTAACTCCCAGTAAACTTAGTGGCCAAAATACCAATCCATGGAAGCTCTTAGGATCCCTTATATAAGTATTTAATGGTGATAAATTACATGTTTTCTTATGTTTAATAGAAATCAGACTGACTTCTGTTTTAAAAGACACATTGTCTCCTGGTAACACCAAACGACCTTAGGTGTATTTTAGGTTCTCGGCAACAATTACCTGTGAAGACTTAATAGAGCCCATATCTGTAACAATTTTAGACTCTAAATTCTTTATCTACTTTTTTTAGCTCTCTCAGATACATGATTAATCTTCCCTTTTTGAAATCTGTTTGCCTACTTAGAGTTATAAAATATAGTGACTCTAAAATTATAAAATACTTTTTGCACTATAAAAATTAATACCACCAGCATTTAAACACACACACACACAGTTTCCATTTCTAATGTGAGGTAAAACTATATTTAATGGAACTAAAACTATATTTACTGATTTTATGGAATTTTAAATTAGCACTAACTGAAAACCTTGAAGGTTATATTAACTTACAGATTTATGGGGATCGAAATGCATAATTTATATTGTTGAGCTAAAAAATTCACTGGAATTGATGACAGTTCTGTGTGCTTTCCTTCAAGTGATACTTTCGAACCAAGACCAACATTTCATATTCACGATTGTTTTCATTCCACCTAATTGAGGACAATGAGATGGATGTATATTTAATTGAAAAAACTGAAAATTTAATAAGGAAATGTACTTGTAGATACTCTATCCACATATGAATGAAGGTATTACCTCAGCAACAAGACCAAACAAGTTGCTTAGAGTTTACTTTTGAAAAGTGTATACCTGACTATCTCACATTTTCCCTTTAATTGACTATCTACTGTTTCTCAAGCCCAATCTGCAGGCTGTCTGCCACGTCAGAACCAAATAGAACGACGCTGAAAATCCGAACACCTGAGACAACAACCTCTGAATTCATGAATCAGGGTCGAGTAGGACCACAGGCATCTCCAGCATCATTTATAAAAAATTAAGGCACATCTAATTTTTTAGGAACACACTGACTTTATAACACCCCAGGCCCAGGTGCTATCCAGGACTTTCTCCAGACGGACATAATGCAGAAAACTGGAATTAGTTGATGTGATCAAAACTGTATTTTCTTCAATATACTAAATGCCCTCTTCCCCACAAACCTCTTCTCAACAACTGCATTGAAAAAATGCTTCCGGCCTATCCCAATTGACGTGCTCAGCTCAACTCTATCACATGAAACTGCCTGCCTCAGATTCTTTGGTTGGGGATCATGCACGCTGCGGGCTCTCAGAGGACAAGCAGCGCTCCAGGGGCCTGTGGAGTAGACAGAGCGGCGCCTGCCTGCTCACTTCAGTCACCGCCGCCCCATGCTGGTCCGATAAGACTTCAAGGTAAAATTCTTCTTTTCAAAAAAAATGACAAAAAAGAGATTCCAGTCATTTTTGAAAGGTTCCGTACCCACCACCCTAGCAACATGGACACATGCTGAATTTTCCACTGATTTTTACTTGAATTCAGAAAGTTCATGTGCTTTGATAAGGATATTTTGGAGGTCTGTTTTGAGTTTGGAATATGGACACTGGATAATTTCACAACTTTTAGAGGCCTTCTGTTGAGCCTGTGTTCCTTGTATTTCCGCTCTTTATCAAGGCACAGAGATGGCCAAAAAAAACACTACTTACTGCTACCCTAACCCAATCTGAGTGAAGGTGCTTTCTCAGCAAGGAGACCGAAGGTTCTTTGGGGTTTCCTTTGGAAAGCGTGCCCCTGCCCATCTCACATTTCCCCTTTAAGACCTATCCCCTGTTTCTCAAAGTGCGCTCTGCACACTGTCTGCACCATAACAACCAAAATGGAACACGCCAAAAGTTGAACACATGAGCCAGCAGCCCCTGCCTTCATAACTTGTGTCAAAACATGGGCCAGAGGCATCTCCAGCTTCATTTCGAAGCACATCAGAGACTTCTGATTCACACTGAAATTTTAAAGGCCCTGGTCTACCACTGTTTAGCCAGCACTTGCTACAGATGGCCAAAATGCAGAAAAAGGAATTAGCTGGATATGCGCAAAACTGTATTTTCTTCAATATACTAAATGCCCTCTTCCCCACAAACCTCTTCTCAACAACTGCATTGAAAAAATGCTTCCGGCCTATCCCAATTGACGTGCTCAGCTCAACTCTATCACATGAAACTGCCTGCCTCAGATTCTTTGGTTGGGGACCATGCTCGCTGCGGGCTCTCAGAGGACAAGCAGCGCTCCAGGGGCCTGTGGAGTAGACAGAGCGGCGCCTGCCTGCTCACTTCAGTCAGTGCCGCCCCATGCTGGTCAGATAAGACTTCAATAGGTAAAATTCTTCTTTTCAAAAAAAATGACAAAAAAGAGATTCCAGTCATTTTTGAAAGGTTCCGTACCCACCACCCTAGCAACATGGACACATGCTGAATTTTCCACTGATTTTTACTTGAATTCAGAAAGTTCATGTGCTTTGATAAGGATATTTTGGAGGTCTGTTTTGAGTTTGGAATATGGACACTGGATAATTTCACAACTTTTAGAGGCCTTCTGTTGAGCCTGTGTTCCTTGTATTTCCGCTCTTTATCAAGGCACAGAGATGGCCAAAAAAAACACTACTTACTGCTACCCTAACCCAATCTGAGTGAAGGTGCTTTCTCAGCAAGGAGACCGAAGGTTCTTTGGGGTTTCCTTTGGAAAGCGTGCCCCTGCCCATCTCACATTTCCCCTTTAAGACCTATCCCCTGTTTCTCAAAGTGCGCTCTGCACACTGTCTGCACCATAACAACCAAAATGGAACACGCCAAAAGTTGAACACATGAGCCAGCAGCCCCTGCCTTCATAACTTGTGTCAAAACATGGGCCAGAGGCATCTCCAGCTTCATTTCGAAGCACATCAGAGACTTCTGATTCACACTGAAATTTTAAAGGCCCTGGTCTACCACTGTTTAGCCAGCACTTGCTACAGATGGCCAAAATGCAGAAAAAGGAATTAGCTGGATATGCGCAAAACTGTATTTTCTTCAATATACTAAATGCCCTCTTCCCCACAAACCTCTTCTCAACAACTGCATTGAAAAAATGCTTCCGGCCTATCCCAATTGACGTGCTCAGCTCAACTCTATCACATGAAACTGCCTGCCTCAGATTCTTTGGTTGGGGACCATGCTCGCTGCGGGCTCTCAGAGGACAAGCAGCGCTCCAGGGGCCTGTGGAGTAGACAGAGCGGCGCCTGCCTGCTCACTTCAGTCAGTGCCGCCCCATGCTGGTCAGATAAGACTTCAATAGGTAAAATTCTTCTTTTCAAAAAAAATGACAAAAAAGAGATTCCAGTCATTTTTGAAAGGTTCCGTACCCACCACCCTAGCCACACAGGCACATGCTGAATTTTCCACTGATTTTTACTTGAATTCAGAAAGCTCATGTGCTTTGATAAGAAGAATATTTTGGAGGTCTGTTTTGCTGCTTGGAATATGGACACAGGGCAATTTCACAACTTTTACAGGCCTTCTCTTGAGCCTCTGTTCCTTCTACTTCCCCTCTTGGCAAGGCACACAGATGGCCAAAAAGAAAAACTACTTACTGTTACCCTAACCCAATCTGAGTGAAGGTGCTTTCTCAGCAAGGAGACCGAAGGTTCTTTGGGGTTTCCTTTGGAAAGCGTGCCCCTGCCCATCTCACATTTCCCCTTTAAGACCTATCCCCTGTTTCTCAAAGTGCGCTCTGCACACTGTCTGCACCATAACAACCAAAATGGAACACGCCAAAAGTTGAACACATGAGCCAGCAGCCCCTGCCTTCATAACTTGTGTCAAAACATGGGCCAGAGGCATCTCCAGCTTCATTTCGAAGCACATCAGAGACTTCTGATTCAGAGACACTGAAATTTTAAAGGCCCTGGTCTACCACTGTTTAGCCAGCACTTGCTACAGATGGCCAAAATGCAGAAAAAGGAATTAGCTGGATATGCGCAAAACTGTATTTTCTTCAATATACTAAATGCCCTCTTCCCCACAAACCTCTTCTCAACAACTGCATTGAAAAAATGCTTCCGGCCTATCCCAATTGACGTGCTCAGCTCAACTCTATCACATGAAACTGCCTGCCTCAGATTCTTTGGTTGGGGACCATGCTCGCTGCGGGCTCTCAGAGGACAAGCAGCGCTCCAGGGGCCTGTGGAGTAGACAGAGCGGCGCCTGCCTGCTCACTTCAGTCAGTGCCGCCCCATGCTGGTCAGATAAGACTTCAATAGGTAAAATTCTTCTTTTCAAAAAAAATGACAAAAAAGAGATTCCAGTCATTTTTGAAAGGTTCCGTACCCACCACCCTAGCAACATGGACACATGCTGAATTTTCCACTGATTTTTACTTGAATTCAGAAAGTTCATGTGCTTTGATAAGGATATTTTGGAGGTCTGTTTTGAGTTTGGAATATGGACACTGGATAATTTCACAACTTTTAGAGGCCTTCTGTTGAGCCTGTGTTCCTTGTATTTCCGCTCTTTATCAAGGCACAGAGATGGCCAAAAAAAAACACTACTTACTGCTACCCTAACCCAATCTGAGTGAAGGTGCTTTCTCAGCAAGGAGACCGAAGGTTCTTTGGGGTTTCCTTTGGAAAGCGTGCCCCTGCCCATCTCACATTTCCCCTTTAAGACCTATCCCCTGTTTCTCAAAGTGCGCTCTGCACACTGTCTGCACCATAACAACCAAAATGGAACACGCCAAAAGTTGAACACATGAGCCAGCAGCCCCTGCCTTCATAACTTGTGTCAAAACATGGGCCAGAGGCATCTCCAGCTTCATTTCGAAGCACATCAGAGACTTCTGATTCAGAGACACTGAAATTTTAAAGGCCCTGGTCTACCACTGTTTAGCCAGCACTTGCTACAGATGGCCAAAATGCAGAAAAAGGAATTAGCTGGATATGCGCAAAACTGTATTTTCTTCAATATACTAAATGCCCTCTTCCCCACAAACCTCTTCTCAACAACTGCATTGAAAAAATGCTTCCGGCCTATCCCAATTGACGTGCTCAGCTCAACTCTATCACATGAAACTGCCTGCCTCAGATTCTTTGGTTGGGGACCATGCTCGCTGCGGGCTCTCAGAGGACAAGCAGCGCTCCAGGGGCCTGTGGAGTAGACAGAGCGGCGCCTGCCTGCTCACTTCAGTCAGTGCCGCCCCATGCTGGTCAGATAAGACTTCAATAGGTAAAATTCTTCTTTTCAAAAAAAATGACAAAAAAGAGATTCCAGTCATTTTTGAAAGGTTCCGTACCCACCACCCTAGCCACACAGGCACATGCTGAATTTTCCACTGATTTTTACTTGAATTCAGAAAGCTCATGTGCTTTGATAAGAAGAATATTTTGGAGGTCTGTTTTGCTGCTTGGAATATGGACACAGGGCAATTTCACAACTTTTACAGGCCTTCTCTTGAGCCTCTGTTCCTTCTACTTCCCCTCTTGGCAAGGCACACAGATGGCCAAAAAGAAAAACTACTTACTGTTACCCTAACCCAATCTGAGTGAAGGCGCTTTCTCAGCAAGGAGACCGAAGGTTCTTTGGGGTTTCCTTTGGAAAGTGTGCCCCTGCCCATCTCACATTTCCCCTTTAAGACCTATCCCCAGTCTCTCAGAGTGTGCTCTGCAGGCTCTCTGGGACCTCACAACCAACTAGGAGCACACCCAAAGTTTCAACACATAAGCCAGCAGCCTCTTCCTTCATCAGTGAGTCGGCCAGAGGCATCTCCAGCTTCATTTCTAAGCACCTCAGAGGCTTCTGATTCCCACTGAAATTTTAAAGGCCTTGGTCTACCACAGTTTACCTAGCACTTTCTCCAGGTGGACATAATGCAGAAAAATGAATTATTTGGATGTGCTCAAAACTGTATTTTCTTCAATATCCTAAATGTCCTCCTCCCCACAAACTTGTTCTCAAGCAACTTTATCGAAAAAATGCTTCTGGGCTTCTGGCCAAGATGGAGGCATAGGTGGTCACACTGTACCTCCTCGCACTACCAAAACTAAGGACAACAAGAATTTACAAATAATAAACAACCAGAACAGAGAGAAATGAACCGAACAGAAGTCTGACTACCATACATTCAGACCGGTAATGAGGGGCGTAGTCGAAGGCCTTCGGAGAGGGGCGGAGGGGTCCCGGCAGGAAAAAGCGGTGGCTGGCAGACACAGGCGGGCAGGGTGCAGATGGCAGTTGGTGGACAGACCCCAGAAGCACAGGGGCAACTGAGGACCTGGTGGCAGACCCTGGGCATTGGAGGCAAGGAGCAGACCCAGTGAGGCGCTTAAGGCAGCTGGCTGTCCACAGCAACACATTCGAGTGCAAACTAAACGAAAAGGGGAAGCTACACAGACTGCGCAAGACACAGACTGCGCAACGCAGGGACCCAGCGCCAGGAAACAAAGCTTAAAGGCATCGACTGAAAACACCTGTGGAAGTTGAGGCTGGGAGATTCCGTCAGCCTCACAGGAGGCTCCTTGGGGAAACCCACAGAGCCCGAGAAAGCACACAAACCCACCCGCCCAGAAGCCAGCACCAGAGGCGCCCAATTTGCTTGTGGGAAGCGGCAAAGGGGGCGGAAGTCCTAGTGAGGGCAGAGGGGGCACCATAGTTCCCTCTCAGACCCTGCCCCCACATATAATGTCACAACCCAGCAACTGAGGTGCCCCGCCCTGGTGAACACCTAAGGCTCCGCCCCTCAGACGTAACAGGTGTGACCAAAGGAAAAAAATTAAATTAAAAAGATGGCTCAAACAGAGTTAAACACCCCAGAGTCAGTTTTTTTAAGTGACCAAAAAATAGCCAATCTGTCAGACGCACAGTTCAAAGCACTGGTGATCAGGATGCTCAAACAATTGGTGGACTTTGGTCATAAATTAGATGAACAAATGCAGACTACAATAAGAGAAATGAAGGAAAATGCGCAGGGAACCAATAGTGATGGAAAGAAAACTGGGTTTCAAATCAATGGAAGGGACCAAAAGGAGGAAAGGAACAACCAAACAGAAAAGAATGAAGAAACAAGAATTCAAAAAAATGAGGAGAGGCTTAGGGACCTCCAGGACATCTTTAAACATTCCAACATCCAAATTATAGGGGTACCACAAGGGGAAGAGGAAAACCAACAAGTGGAAAAGTTATTTGAACAAATAATAAAGGAGAATTTCCCCAATCTGGCAAAGGAACTTCCAGGAAGTCCAGGAAGCTCAGAGAGTCCCAAAGAGTTTGGACCCAAGGAAGCACACACCAAGGCACTACATAATATCATTACCCAAGATAAAAATGGAGAGAATTTTAGAAGCAGCAAGAGATAAGGGGACAGTTACCTACAAAGGAGTTCCCATCAGAATGTCAGCTGATTTCTCAAAAGAGACCTTGCAGACAAGAAGGGGCTGGAAAGCAGTATTCAAAGTCATGAAAGTCAAGGACCTACATCCAAGAATACTCTATCCAGCAAAGCTTTCATTTAGAATGGAAGGGGAGATAAAGTGCTTCCCAGGTAAGGTCAAGTTAAAGGAGTTCATCATCACCAAGGCCTTATATGAAATGTTAAAGGACTTATCTAAGAAAAAGAAGATAAAAAATATGAACAGTAAAAAAAGACATCAACCTCACAGTTAGTAACAACCACACTTAAAACAAAAACAAACTAAGCAAACAATTAGAACAAGAGTGGAACCAGAGAAATGGAGATCACAATGGAGGGTTAGCAACAGGGAATTGGGAGGAGGAGAGAGAGGGAAAAGATATAGAGAATAAGTAGCATTGACAATAGCTAGAAAATAGACAGGGGGAGAGCAAGAATAGATGGGAAATGTAGAAGCTAAAGAACTTATGACACATGGACATGAGCTGAAGAATATGGGGGAGAGGAGGTGGGCAGGGGGAGGAGAGTGAAGGGCGAAAATGGGATAACTGGAATAGCATAATGAATAAAATATATTAAAAAAAAAAAAAGAAAAAATGCTTCTGGCCTATCCCAATTGATGTGCTTAGCTCAACTCTGACATGAAACTGCCTGCCTCAGATTCTTTGGTTGTTGACCATGCATGCTGCGGGCTTAGAGGACAAGCAGTGCTCCAGGGGCCTGTGGAGTAGACAGAGCAGCATCTGCATGCTCACTTCAGTCAGTGCCGCCCCTGCGGGTCAGATAAGACTTCAGTGGGTAAAATTCTTATTTTCAAAAAAATGACAAAAGAGAGATTCCCCATTTTCCAAGGGTTCGGTAACCACTACCCTAATGACACAGGCACATGCTAAGTTTCCCACGGATTTTTACGTGAATTTAGAAAGCTCACGTGCTTTGATAAGAAGAATATTTTGAAGGTCTCTTTTGCTGCTTAGAATATGGACATTGGACAATTTCACAACTTTTACTGGCCTTCTCTTGAGCCTCTGTTCCTTCTACTTCCCCTCTTAGCAAGGCACACAGATGGCCAAAAAGAAAAACTACTTACTGTTACCCTAACCCAATCTGAGTGAAGGTGCTTTCTCAGCAAGGAGACCGAAGGTTGTTTGGGGTTTCCTTTGGAAAGTGTGCCCCTGCCCATCTCAAATTTTCCCTTTAAGACCTATCCCCTGTTTCTCAAAGTGAGATCTGCACACTGTCTGCAACATTACAACCAAAACGGACACAACGAAAGTTGAACACATGAGCCAGCAGCCCCTGCCTTCATGAATGAGTGGGCCAGAGGCATCTCCAGCTTCATTTCTAAGCACCTCAGAGATTTCTGATTTGCACTGAAATTTTAAAGGCCCTGGTCTACCACTGTTTACCCAACACTTGCTACAGATGGAGAAAATGCAGGAAAGTGAATTAGTTGGATGTGCTCAAAACTGTATTTTCTTCAGTATACTAAATGCCCTCTTCCCCACAAACCTGTTCTCAAGCAACTACTGAAAAAATGCTTCTGGCCTATCTAAACTGACACTTGGCTCTTTTACAAGTTTTAAAGCAACTTTGTTGAGCCTGTCCTGTTTGTATTTCTAATGTTAAGTGGTATGTAGATTGTCCTTGTTTATATCATTTATGTTTGTGGATCCTCGCGCACATGGGCGTCCATGTTCATCCCCCTGTCCTTGTTATCCCGTTTTCGCTCAAGGCTTTCAGTTCTTAGCCAGGTACATTCTATGTTTTATAGAAAGCATCAAGAAACATGTCACCCTCTAATTCAGGAGTTGAGGTGTATTCGAGATATGATGCTTCCTCATTCTCTGCAAGGACACCCTGGGCTACCTCACCTTCGAATGACAATGTCAAAGCTGAATCCACTTAACAGAAAAGTGACTACAATGTAGGAAATTTCCACCAGGTGGTGCCTTTGAATGAGTGATGTGGAATGAAGAGAGGGAGCCAGAAAGTGAGGTTGTGTTTCTTGTTTGGCATTGCCCATGCAAGCTGGCATGGAGATCACTGGAGCAGATTTTGCTGCCAGGAGAAGATCCCTGGAGGAAGGAAGGGCCTGTGTGTGGTTGGATGACTGTGACATAAGGACATTTGTTCTCACTGCTCTAGTTCTGAGCTCTGCCCACAGTCTTCGTCTTGACTTTGGTGTGCTTAAATCAGCTCTCCAGGCAAACTGGCATCTGACTTGGAGTTCCATTTTATGCCAGTTCAGCGAAGCCTGGATCCTTGGCCCTGAGCACCCTTGCAAGTGAACTGGCTGAGTCAGATCTCTGAATCCACAGTGCAAAGGACACTTGTAGGGCTGCACCAAAGCAGCCCTCTGGCCTCTTGCTCTTTCAACCC
This sequence comes from Phyllostomus discolor, assembly GCF_004126475.2. Lineage (NCBI taxonomy): Eukaryota > Metazoa > Chordata > Mammalia > Chiroptera > Phyllostomidae > Phyllostomus > Phyllostomus discolor. The sequence continues at coordinate 96,917,996 of NC_040910.2, read as the reverse complement.
CTCTGGCCACCAAGTTCATACCTACCATTTAATTACCTGTGTTAATTGCTTTTGTCGTATTGGGTTTGTGTTGTGGTCATTGCCTACAAATAGAAATGTGAACTAAAGCACTTGATATGCTGAAGGTATTTGCTTGTTTTTGAATAAAATTAAAAACGCAGCACTTAAAAAGTATGATTCAGTGTTTCTGGACACAACAACGAGAAAATAAGTGGCTTTGAGTTAGTTTCACAGTATATAGTCATTGGACAAATGTACAATGTGTGGCAAATCCCAGATCAGATACATCTGGATAAAAAGGAGAATACAATTTTTTTATATGGCTTTTGTAGCCTAGAGGCACAGAGTATATACACATTTGAATGACACATAGGAGACACATACGTTCCCACACTTGAAGACTGGCTCATGCTGCAGCAGAGAAGTGGATTTCTTCATCTAATTTTTATATACTGATTGGCAACAACTGATCACCTGTAGTCTCCCACAGGGTTGCATAATTATAGTGGGGGGTTGGCAGGAGTAGGGGGTTGGGGGATGAAGGCATCTTAAGATGCCTAGCAAAATGTGCATTTCCTTCCATTTAAATTTTTATACATCATTGGTTTTTATCTGCTGTGATCAGGATTTCACGTAACATTTTACAGCATATATGTGTCCTAATTCATTTCATTAGTGTAGGGTAAATGGAGGCAGGCTGGCTTCCTCCCCCAGTTGTCTGGGTACCTAAGGGAAGCAGTTTCCCCACAACCTTGAGAATGGGCCTCATAAATAGTGTTCTCATAGCCTTGAGACTGGGTCCAATGAGTATTCCCTCAGCTGTTGGGGACTGGCCTGCCTGGTCTCAGGAAGTTGTGACCCCCTGTGACTTAGGCTGAGTGAGAGACCTCCGGACCAGGAGCCGCTAAGGAGACAAAAACTTATTTCCTTGGCATGAATGCTGCCTGTTCTGTACCTGACCTCCTAAGCTTGATCAGTTAGCCAATGATGGGTAAGATTTCCCACAGAGGGAATCGCCTAAGACAGGCATGATCACGTGGCATGGAGGCCTCAGGGAAGAGACTCGGGGCTGTGGAAATGAAGGGGTGATAGATATCAACCCCTGCCCCCTTGGCTTTGTCAAAGCCTGAGTCCTTGTTCTTAGAAGTGAGTATTCCAAGTCTCCTGGCTGCCTCTGTCTTCTCTGTTAACTCAGACCTGCGGAAATAGCAGGGGTGGTGCAGCCCAGACTAGAAACAGCAGACCCCCAGGGTAATCAGGCCTGGGACACAAAATATGCAAGGTCCTGTGAGATCTGTTTGCTGGAGGATGTTATTAGATTAGAATTTGAAGGCACAGACAGGAAACCTAAATTAGCCCTTTGAGCCCTGTTAGACCTTTCAAATGATTAAATTCCAAGCTCTGCCCAGAATCACAGTGGGGGTTCTGTCCACACCTTTGTAAGTCATCTACTTCTTTTGATCTTTTCTGCCAGACTGTGAATCCACAAAATAAGTCTGGATTCTCAATAAAAATCTGCTTGAGAATGGAGACGGGGTGCTCCCCACTAGAAAGAGTGGCCATTCCGTTCCTACTTCCCCACAGGACCTGGTTGTCTCTGTGTATGTTTTTCTTGTGTGTCGACGAGCCATCCGCAGCGTTGTGTGCTCAATGCAGGCCGGTGAGCACGCGTCACACAGCCTTGAGTGGGCTCACATGCACAGAATCTCACTATGTTACACAACTTGTGTTGGCTCCCTCCAGGCTTTGTCTGTCTTGAGCATGTAAGAGAGCAGGGGCTCCCTGCTGGATGCCACACTGGGGAGCCACCCTGGGGGACAGGCGACACGCAAAGGCACATGGGGTCATGCATGGAGACATGCAGCTTGCAGCGTGCATGGACTACCCACCCATGAATAAGGGCACATCAGACATCCCAATAGCTCCATGAATATTCTTCATCTGCCTGAGTACCATGAACCCGTCCAGCCTCGAACCGTCACAACACAACTAGGTATTACAGATAGGAGACTCTGTGATCCAGCTTCATCCTGTCATCTTTACCCAGAAGTCCATTTCTACAATTTTTTTGAAATAACTTAAAGTGCATTGCTCACTTTCCTGCTTTATTTTTTAAATGATGCCAGGTATAATGCACTAAGAAAAGCTTAGTCAATAATTATAAACATGAATCATCATGCTTGGCTGTGAGACCCACTGAAGTCACAAGGGAAGCTCTCATTGTGTAAGCAACCCCCGACAATTCTGTGTTCTGACTTCTTAAGCAGCTTTGACACACACTCAGTGAGCATTTGGGTGTTGGGCCAGATGCTTTTACTTAGTTTTATCTCTTAGAGTGCACAGTTCTGGGAGGTAAGGATTATTAACTCCATCTTATAGATTGGTCACTAGGAGCTAAATGTTGCCCCCAAGTCCTCAGCGCTGCTGCTTTTTCATTATCAACACAACCATCATCCACAGTATAAAAAAATAATGTTAAGCCCTGGCTGGTGTGGCTCAGTGGATTGAGTGCCAACCTGTGAACCAAAAGGTTACCAGTTCAATTCCAGTCAGGGCACATGCCTGGGTAATGGACCAGGTCCCCAGTTTGGGGTGTGCAGGAGGCAACCAATAGATGTATCTCTTACACATCAGTGTTTCTCTGCCTCTCTTTCTTCCTCCCTACCCCTCTTTCTAAATAAATAAATAAAATGTTACAAGAAAATGTTTTATACAGGCAGGCATGCTGTTGAACTAGGTACTAGGAGTGCCAGGGTTTATTATATAGCCTTCAAAGAGACTCCCCACACAAGGAAGCTGATCATGCAAAGTTAAATTACTTGTGGAAGAAATTCAGACATTTTTAGGGGCTGAAAGTGTTAGACACTGCCTATAAAGAATTTAATTTTTTGGTAGGGTTTGGGACTGGGAAATACAAACAGCATTTTTCTCACGTGAGTAGATAGAAAAATAAATTAGTCTATGAAAAAGTTCTGAATACTGAACTCTTGAGGACAGAGAGCTTTCGCTTTTTCATCTTTGCATTCACTTCATAAGCACTTCAGATTTTTGTGTGAAGATCCTGTTCTGTGTCTCATGGAACACTAGCTCTGCAATATTTACTCTCAGCCTCCAATTTCCAGCCTGTGGGGATGGGGACACTCATGTCATCAGCTAAATGAATCAAGTCGCTGAGGCACTGACATCCATAGGGCAGCCACGCACACAGCTGAGCGGTGTGCTCCTAGAGTGTGCCTGCCTATATCTCATGCCTCATTCTCTGGAAGGTGCCCCCAACCAAAGACAATGACAAAGGGGCCGGTTCCTACCATGTGATCATTCCTCCCTTGTGGCTGATGGGTCCCAAGGAGCCCATTGATTGACCAGCAGCAGCCCATCAGAGTCCCCCGCTGGACTTCGTTTTTTCAGGCATCCTTTATGTCTGCACTACTCAAAGTATGGCCCAGGAACTGTTTGCTTTCGATCCACCAGGAAATCAGTACAGAAATTGAGTGTAAGAGTTTAGAAAAGTCTATAGCTATTCTGACAGTCAACTATTGAATCTAATAATAGTGAAATGTGGCTTGTCTTTTTATGTCTTTTTCATGTCATTTTCTTCTACTGTGTTTTTAAAAATATCAATACATGTATTGGAAATTTTTTGAAAAATGAAACAAAACACCTGATTCTTCGCCACAGATAGTTTGAGACAGTATGAAGGAGAGAGTGTTCCATTGGAACACTCTGGACCCGGGCCAGAACAGAGACTGCTTGCTGGTAAAGCTGCCCACAGAGACTATTTGATCATAATGTTCATTCTGACACAAGTCAGCACCCTTCCCCTGCCTCCCACCACATGCTGGCTCCTGGAAGAGGCTGTCGCCTTGACTTGGCTGAGCGTGTAATTTCCTGTATGTACCTGGTAGTGTGACAGGACATAGCTGAGCAGTAGCCATTCTTAGGTAGGAGTTGACCAGCAGCCGTTCCCAGACAGCAGCCTTTCCCAGATAAGCAGATGTCTCAAGGTCATACACTAACCTTCGCTTTCTGCTTCTGTATGCTTGCTTTTAGCAATTGTCTCCCTCCCCCACCTCCTTTTTGCCTTGTAACAAGAATATAAGCAAACTCCAGCTTAAGCTGGTCCCCAGAATTTGGAATTTATCTCCTCTGGGTCTGCATGCGTGAGTAAACACCACTTCGCAAACTCCGAAACCGAAACCGTCTTAGTCATCTTTTCCGTAACAATAGCACTCACGTACGACTTACCAGCAACTATTCCCTCCCTTTACCCTATATGTAATTCTTTGGCACGTGCCAAGGAGGACAAGGATCCATTTTATCTTCTAACTGCACAAGACATGCCTTATATGTAAGTTTCTCTCTAAAAACTCTATTAATTACCAGAGCGGAGTGGCCAGCCTCCCTCTTTAGTCTTTCCCTGTCCTCTGCTTATGGAGGTCTATTTTTAGTCCTGGGGCCCTTCCCTGGGTCTGCATGTACTGACAATGGGGGACAAGGCAGACAGGACAAGGTACGCAGCAGCGAAGTCATCCTAAATAGATCAACAGACGATGACCCATGACCTGAGGAGGCAGAACCTTGGGCTACACCAGATTAAGCAAGCTGGTGAGGTTTTAGGGTTTTGTTTTTTTTTAATTAAATATTGTTACTTTGTTAAGGAATACAGGGGCATAATTGGCAGCACAGGAGAAAGGAACTACCCCATAGAAAGGGAAAGATCAAGAAAACAAGAGAAGAGACAACTGTGGAACAGAATTCTAGCATCTACTCTGCACCTGCTTTTAGCCTCCACCTTGCCATCAGGCGAGGGGTGGTTGCTTGAGTATTCCCTCCTGCTGCTCATGGCAAAGGCTGCTCCTTCCCAAAAGCATGCAGCAGCGCCCAGTACTACTACACTTCCTCTCTGGTTACTGGCTCCCTTCCAGAGCAGTGACAGATGAAAGGTCACTCACTGTGTGTCATTCTTGCAACGGGCTGAAGGAACCCTACTGGAGGCCTATTGAACAGTTAGACACAATCAGCAGTGTCTCATTATGAATCATGACGGAATAACAAAGCAAACAGAAACCACCACCCCACCTCCTAGGTGGGGCTTCTGTTAATAGAGCAAAGGGCTTTTCCTGGACTAGCACAGACTTGTGCAGAGCCCACCACAGGAAAGAAATGCAGAAGCTCGGGGCGTACATTTCATAGAATTCTTCTAAGATGATGTTGCTGGCATTTACTTCTAACCAAAGATAGTTGCCACTTCCTACCTCATTAGTAAATTTAGGTTTGTATTTTAAAACTTTCCAGAAAGGAAACACAGCACAGATTGCATTCAGAGCCTTTTCTTTAGGTGTGGGAGAAAGAGGTATCACTTCTCAGAAAAGCAATGAAAGCTTTATAAAGTGGGAGTACGTTTCTGAGTTGTTGTTTTTTTTTAAGAAACAACTTATGTTAAAACAGCACCAAAATGGTTTAGCATTTTAAGAATTTAGTTTCTGGGCCCTAAACAAGTAACACCAATCTTTGTGTCTTTTTGAGGGTTATTGCACCTGGGAGTCCCAGTTGCATCAGGTGGTTAATAATCTAATACCATTCATGGATATTGGTACTGAAGTACAAATGCTATTTTTGTATGCCCGTGAATCTTTTACACACACACACACACACACACACACAGATGAATGTTAAATTGAGCAAACCAAGCAGCTTTTTTCTTATGAATATTTTCCTATCCAAGAGTAAAGCAACAGTCATTTCACAGAATAACAGTAAATTAACATAGATGCTGGCCAACCTGAAACTGGTATCTAAGTGTTCAAGGGGGAAAATAAAAAAGACTGAGAGAATTATAGCTTATTGTTTTCCAAATGTTACTACAGTATTATTTCCTATTCTACATGCTTAGTTATGTGGGTGAGAGAGAAACTGTCCTCTACCCTTCTAGGTAAGCTGATTTAATAATCAAGTTGACATGAGACTGATTAACAAGAGAAAATAACCAAATGCAATAACATATGTAATATGGGAACTCCACACACAGGAGAATCAGAGGCCCCCATACATACGACAAGTTCAGAGACAGAAAGTTAAAATGAGTTCTACATGGCAACCAGAGGTAAGGATGAGGCAAGATGCCTTGGCACTTCAAAGGTAGGAAGATAAGACAAGAAAATGTGGAGTAATTACTTGTTTGCTCTGTCCTATAGCTAGGTCATAAAAAGTTATTATGGGCAAGGCCCCCAATTTAAATTCTCTAAGGGAGCACTGAAAGTTTCTTGTGAGCCTACAGGTTATCAATTGCCTTCAGTTCAAAATAATACACATGCCGACTTCCTATTGAGATGGCAGCGTAGGCAGATGTGGCTTATCTCTTCGCACAACCACATCAAAATTACAACTAAAATATAGAACAACCATCAGTCAGAACCAAGTTGAATGGAAGTCTGACAACTACGGAATTAAAGAAACCACATCCATCCAGACTGGTAGGAGGGGCACAGACACAGAATGTGTTGGCCCCTCATGTGTGATAGATAAAAAATTCAGGAGGGGTATCTCAGAAGCGAGAAGTCCAAGTCCCACATCAGGCCCTGCAGCCCAGGGTTCCAGTGCCAGGAAGATAAGTCTCCACAATGTCTGGCTGCAAAAGCCAGCAGGCATTAAGCCAATGGAAGAAATTTGTGGAGCCCCAAGTAGTTCCTCTTAAAGAACCCACACATGGAGTCACCTACTCAGACTCACTCCCCCTGAGCTCCAGCACCAGGAGAGCAGCTTAAAAGGCACCAGTGCAATATGGGAAGAAACTGAAGTGTCTGGCATCAAGGCAAGCAGAGGCCATTGTCCCTTTTCTAACCACCCCCAACACCCCCCCCCCCCGCACACGCGTGCACGCGCACACACACACACACACACAGAGCCAGCAAGCTGGTGTCATATCTGAGATTCCATCAACCTGGTTAACACTGTTTGACCCACCTTGGAGATCTCAAGAGACTGCGCAACCCAAATTATGGGCCCATGCAAGTGCTTTTCCCCATGAATGGCTGGTCTTGGCTTTTGCTTCACAACTTCCTAAGTCCTATCAAATAATCATCAGCTGGCCTCAGTGAGTCACGGTATTAGCATGGCCTCAGGCTCAGCACTAGCAGCAGCCAGCCTAGGTTCACAGCTGGGCTTTGCCTGAGAATCTCCAAGCACAGCACAAGTAGCAGCCATGTCAGATTGCTTTATAGCTCAGGCAGGATGCTCCTGGGCAAAACACAGGTAGGGATTGAACTTGGCCTGCAACACTCAAGAAACCCCAGGACCAGCACACCCAGTGGACAGCTACAGACCACACTGGAGCACCACCACACTGCCCCTGCACAGCTGATCTTCCATGGAGAGTGGAGGTTGGTGATAAGTGGTCACAGCCAATTGTTGCAGCTGACTGGCATGGGCAATCCCTCCCATTGACCTGCCAACAGCAACCAAGGCTCAACTACAAGAGGTGGGTGTACTCAACCCACATGAAGGGTGCACCTCAAGTACCCAGCTAGGGTGATAGGGGAGGCTGTGCCACTGGACCCTACAGGACACCCACTACATCAGGCCGGACTACCAAGACAAGCAGCTAATACACAGAAACAAACACAGGCAGGCTGCCAAAATGAGGAGACAAAGAAACGTGGCCCAAATGAAAGAACAAATCAAAACTTCAGAAAAGAACTAAACAAAATGGAGATAAGTAATCTCTCACATGCAGAGTTCAAAACACTGGTTATAAGGATGCTCAAGGAACTTAGTGAGGACCCCAACAGCATAAAAAAGATCCAGTCAGAAATGAAGGATACACTAATTGAAATAAAGAACAATTTATAGAGAAACAACAGTAAAGTGGATGAAGCCAAGTTTCAAATCAATGATTTGGAACATAAGGAAGCAAAAACCAACCAATCAGAAAGACAAGAAGGAAAAGGAATCCAAAAAAATGAGGATAGTGTAAGGAGCCTCTGGGGCAACTTCAAGCATTCCAACATTCACATCTAGGGGTGCCAGAGAGAAAAGAAAAAGTAAGAACTTGGAAATCTACTTGAAATATAATGAAAGAAACTTGCCTAATTTGAAGAAAATAGACATGCAAGTCCAGGAAGCACAGACTCCCAAACAAGATGGATGCAAAGTGGCCCACTCCAAGACACATCATGATTAAAATGCCAAAGGGTTAAAGATAAAGAGAGAATCTTAAAAGCAGCAAGAGAAAAGCAGTCAGTTACCCATAGGGGAGTTCCCATAAGACTGTCAGCTGATTTCTCAAAAGAAAGTTTGCAGGCTAGAAGGGACTGGCAAGAAATATTCAAAGTCATGAGAAGCAGGGACTTAGAGCCAGGAGTACTCTACCTGGCAAAGCTATCATTTAGAATCAAAGCGGGCAGATAAAGAGCTTCCCAGACAAGAAAAAACTAATGGAGTTCATCACCACCAAACCATTATTACATGAAATGTTAAAGGGACTTATTTAAGAAAAAGAAGATCAAAACTATGAACAATTAATTGGCAACAAATACATATCAACAATTGAATCTAAAAAACAAACTAAGCAAACAAAAACAGAGACAGAATCACAGATACATAGAGTGTTTTGATGGTTGCCAGATGGGAGGCAGGGTATGGCAGAATGGGTGAAGAGGTGAGGGCATTAAGAAGTACAAATAGGTAGCTACAGAACAGCCATGGGGATGTAAAGTACAGTATAGGAAATGGAGTAGCCAAGGAACTTATATGTATGACCCATGGACATGAACAGAGGTGGAGAGAATTACCTGAGGGAGTGAGGGGTGCTGGGTAGAGGTGAGGCAAAGGGGGAAAATCGGGATGATTGTAATAGCATAATCAATAAAATATAATTTAAAAAAATAATACACATGCCAATGTAGCACATCTTGGGGAGGTGTCTTCCCACCCCTCCAGTTACATTAAATGTAAAGGTCTAACCTGATTTAAAATAGATCATTAGATTGTGTAAAGAAGCAAGACCCAAATATACAGTGTCTATAAGAAGTACCATACATTTTAAATATATGACACAAGTTAAAACCCAAAGGATGGAAAAAGAGCTATGTCATGATAACATTAATCAAAAGAAAGGTGGTATGGCTCTGAGCAGTATAGCTCAGTTGGTTGGATATCATCCCACAAAGTGAAGGGTCACCTGTTTGATTCCCAGTCAGGGCATCTGCCTGGGTTGTGGGTTCAGTCCCCGGTTGGGGTACATAGGAGAGGCAACTCAACAATGTTTCCCTCCCTCTTTTTTCCCCTCTCTAAAAAAAATAAATAAGTAAAATCTTAAAAAAAAATAAAAAGGACAATAGTATGTCTATATGAATATCAGACAAAGTAGTTTTCAGAGCAAAGAATATTACCAGAGATAACAATAGTTACTTCATAATGATAAAGAGGCCAATTTGTCAAGAGGACATAAATATCCTAAATATTTATGCTCTTAAAAATAAGAGAACTTCAAATTACACAAAACAAAAACTGGTAAAACTTCTAACAGAAAGAGATACCTCCACAGTTTTGGTCAGAAATTCAACACCCGGGGGACTTCCGGCAAGATGGAGGAAGAGGTGGACACACCGTATCTCCTCGCACAACCAAGAATAGAACAACAATAATTTACAGACATAATATCACTCAGAACTGTCAGAGGATTTATCTGAATGGAAGTCGGACAGCCAAGAAGTTGAAGTACACCCGTATATCCACACTGGTAGGGGATGACGAGCTGGGCGGGTGCGGGGCTGGCGAGGGTCGGCGGCATGCGGAGGTCGGGGGAAATTTGGCGCAAAATCGGCGCGACAGCCATCGGGGGCGCAAGAACGCAGCAGTGATCCCTGAGTACGCAAGCAGCGGCTGGGGGAACCAGTGGGGCAGCGATTGTGGACCAGGGCAGAGCTCGCAGCCCAGGATCCCAGGGAAGTGTCTGAGGCCAGGAGAACGGAACTGCCACCATTATTCCCTCCCGCCCCCGCCCCCACATATAACGTCACAATCTAGCGACTGGGGTGCCCAGCCCCGGTGAACACCTAAGGCTCCGCCCCCCGCCATAACAAGAGCCACCAGACCCAAAAAAAAAAAAAAAAAATAGGAGAGACAGGGAAAGACATGAGACATGTTTCCAGCCGAACAGATCAGTCCCCCAGGACTCATCCTTTTGAGCGACTAAGAAATAGCCAATCTATCAGATGCACAGTTCAAAACACTGGTGATCAGAAAGCTCACGGAATTGGTTGATTTTAGGCGCAATTTAGATGAAAGGATGCAGGTTACCATAAAAGAGATGCAGGAAGATATGCGGAGGAGAGCCAATAGTGAAAGGAAGGATTCTGAGTCTCAAAACAATACAGTGGACTAGAAGGAAGATAGAATCAACCAAGCAGGAAAGCATGATGAAATAAGAATTCAAAAAATCGAGGAAAAGCTTAAGAGCATCCAGGACACCTTTAAACATTCCAACATCCGAATTATAGGGGTACCAGAAGGGGAGGACCAACAAGTGGAAAAGTTATTTGAACAAATAATAAGGGAGAACTTCCCTAATCTGGCAAAGGGAACAGTCTTCCAAGAAATCCAAGGAGCTCATAGAGCCCCAAAGAAGTTGGACCCAAGAAGAAACACACCAAGGCACATCATAATTACATTAGCCAAGGTAAAAACAAAGGAGAGAATCCTAGAAGCAGCAAGAGATAAGGGGACAGTCACCTACAAAGGAGTTCCCATCAGACTGTCAGCTGATTTCTCAAAAGAGATCTTATAGGCAAGAAGGGGCTGGAAAGAAGTATTCCAAGTCATGAAAGACAAGGACCTACATCCCAGAGTGCTCTATCCAGCAAAGCTCTCATTTAGAATGGAAGGGAAGATAAAGTGCTTTTCAGATAAGGTCAAATTAAAGGAGTTCATCATCACCAAGCCCTTATTTTATGAAATGCTAAAGGGACTTATCTAAGAAAAGAAGATAAAGAAAAGACATGTATAGTCAAAGGACAGCAAACTCACAATTATTAACAACCACACCTAAAGCAAAACCAAAAGAAACTAAGTAAACAACTAGAACAGGAACAGAACCACAGAAATGGAGGGCACATGGAGGGCTAGCAGTAGGGGTGGGAGGAGGAGAGAGGGGGAAAAGGTATAGAGAATAAGTAGCATAGAATGTAGGTTGAAAATAGATAGGGGGAGGGCAAGAATAGTACGGGAAATGTAGAAGCTAAAGAACTTATAAGTATGACACATGGGCATGAACTAAACGGGGGGGACATGGGTGGGAGAGGGGGTACAGGGTGGAGGGGAGTGAAGGGGGAAATGGGACAACTGTAATAGCATAATCAATAAAATATATTAAAAAAAATAAAACAAAAAAAAAAAAGAAATTTCAACACCCTTCTCACAACAGTTGACCCAAGTAGACACAAATCAGTAAAGGCAAAAAAGCCTTGAACAACAAACACTGTCAACCAACTTGACCCATTGACTTTCACAGGACCCTTCATCCAACGGTAGCAGCACACACATATCTTCAAATGCACATATAACATTCTCCAAGCTAGATCACATTCTGAGCCATCAAACAAAACTTGATAAATTCGAAACAATGCAAACCATGCAGACTATATCCTCAGACCACAGTGGAATTAAATTTAAAACCAACAACAGAAAGATATCTGCAAACCCCCCAAATGGGGGAAACTAAACACTTCTAAAGAACCGATAGGTGTGAATACAGAGTACTGAGTAGGAAATGCAGTCAATAATATTCTCATAACCACTTGGGCACCAAAATTATTGGGCGGGTCACTTCTTAAGTTATGTAATCATCTAACCATGATGCTGTACACCTGAAATTAATATAAAGTAAAGTTGAATGCAAGCTGTCATCGAAAAACAATAAATAAATAAATAACCAGTAGGTCAAAATAGAAATAAAGGACACGAAAAGAAGTTTGAGTGGCATGAAAAATGAAGTTGCAGAATATCCAGTGCCCACCTGAGCGTGTTAAGAAGCTTCCAAGCTGACATTCCATTCAAACGGTAAGTAAAAGGTTGAACAGACTGGAAATTCCACAACTCTTCGTGGGTTTGTCGGGAAGAGGAGGACACGGCCAACAGCAGCCCCCACGGCGGGAGAAGAAGACAGACAGTACAGGGAGTCGGCGTTTCCGGAGCAGAGACTCACGGGAGACGAGAGCTGAAGCCACTTCCGGAACCACGGCCGGGGCCCAGCGCCTGAGGGGTGCCGGATGCGCGGCCGCGGCCCAGCGACGGCGGACCCCCACCACCTCGTGAGACTCACTTCCAAGAGCTCAGCTCGCTTCCCACGGCGACCATCTGGGCAAAATCAATCGCCTGGAGCTTCCGGCAGTGGGAGGGGAAAGGGAGCCATTTTGAAAACCGCAGAGCACTCTGTTCTTAAGGAGGCCCGCTGTCAGGAGACACCAACTAACCAGAGCCTGGCCTGCTGGAGGGTTTTTCTCCGCCGCTTTTTGGAGAGAGAGAAACATCAATTGGTTGCCTCCTAGATGCGCCTGGACGCCGGGATCTTAGGTGTCCTGACTCGCCACCTAGGGGATGTGCTCCCACGGGGAATCAAACCTGCAGACTTTGGGTTATGGGATGACACTCCCACCAAGTGAGACTCACTGGCAGGCCTGCTGAGGGGTTATCAGAGGCTGACGGACCTGGGGGAAAGGGAATACCCAGCGCCAGCCCACTCTCGCCATCCTGTCCCGCTCTGGGAAGGGGAGGAAAAGCACTGGGAAACACCTGTGGAAGTCGCCCTCCAGAAGCATGACGTCACTAAGGACGGAGACCTCATCAGAGGGCCCTAGAGAGCACCCGCCCCCACACGCCTCACAACCCTGTTACCGAAGGCCTGTGTACGGCAGTTCCGTTTGCCCAGTACATCATGTCTGACTAGCAAGAAAAAATTACAAGGCATACTGAAAGACAAAAAAAAAAAACAAAACACAATATGAAGAGACAGAGCAAGCATCAGAACCAGCTGTGGCAGGAAAGTTGGAATTATTAGCCTGGGAATTTAAAACAGCTCTGATTAATACGCTAAGGGCTTTTATGGATAAAGGAGACAGTATGTAGAAACAGACGGGAAATGTAAGCAGTGAAAGTGAAATGGAAATCCAAAGAAAGAATCGAAAAGGAATGCCCGAGATCAAACACACTGTAACAGAAATAAAGAATGACTTTGATAGGCTTATTCGTACACAGGACATGGCTGAGGGGAAAACCCCTGAGCTAGGGGATATATCAGTGGACCCCCAAAAAGTGAAAAGCAAAGACAACAAAGAAAAAAAAACAGAATGGAATATCCAAGGACTGTGGGACGGCCACAAAACATATAGCGTACACATAACAGGAACAACAGGATGAGAAGAAAGACAGCAACAGAAGAACCGTTTGAAAGAATGAGGGAGAATTTTTCCTAAATTAATACCAGACACCAAACCACATATCCAGGAAGCTCAGAGAACATCTAGCAACATCAATGCCCCCCAAAACTACCCCAGGCCTATCATTTTTAAACTCCAAAAAAAATAAAAGATAAAGTAAAAATCCAGAAAGAAGCCAGAGTAAAATGACATTCTCTCTGCAGAGGAACAAAGATAAGAATTGAATCCAATTTCTCCTTGAGAAACCATGCAATGAAGAAGAGGAGTGAAATATTTAGCGTTGCAAGAAAAGAAACACCACCTTAGAATTCTGTGCCCTGTGAAATTGTACTTCAAAGTAAGGGAAAAAGAGAGGCTTTCTCAGACAAAAAAAAAAAAGAGAGAGAGAAATTGTTGCCAATAGACCTACCTTGCAAGAAATGTGTTTTCAAAATTCTCTAGAAAGAAGGAAAATAATATGGTCAGAAGCCCAGAACTACATAAAGTAAGGAAGAACAAAGAAGAAGGAATAAGTGAGATAAAAAAATGTTCATCTTTCTTTATTCTTAGTTGCTCTAACAGAGTAGTTTGTCCAAAATAATACCAATGATGTATTTGATTACGTATGCTTATATATATATAATATGTATAATATACATATGTGTGCTTCTGTATGCTCATAAGTGAAATATGTGACAGCAATGATTCAAGTGACGAGAGGAAAAAAAATTGGGATCATTTGTTATTATGAGGTAGTCACATTGCCTGGGAAGTGGTGTGGTGCTGTATGAAAGTGGACCTGGATTAGCTATAAATATACAGGGTCCAGCACAAATAACCCCACTTTTTGTTACAAAATATTTTATTACAAAATCAGAAGCATGCAATTCTATAATATAACAGTAGCACGCTCAAGCACACCACATGACATTTTAGGTGAAACGTTCACATTGAAACCATAAATTATGGCTCACATATTATTACCCAGCTGACCACACTCACACAGGCGTTCCTTCTGCTGGCCCTCACATTTTGTAAACTCTAGGGCAACCGCTAATAAAGTTTTCAAAACATAAACAATAAACTAAGAAAGGAGAGGAAATGAAATCATACAAACAAAAACCACAAAAAGCAGAAAAATAATAGAAAGCAAAAACAGAAGCAAAGACCAAGAGTGACAAATAGAAAACAGTAATAGATATGGTAGATATTACTCCATAATGAATAATATTGATGGAATACATGAAGAATAATAATCCATGATGAATATTATCCCATGAAGAATAATACTGATGGAATACATCAATAATCACATTGAACATCAGTGGTCTAAATGTACCAGTTCAAATACAGAGATTATCAGAGTGAATCAAAAGACAAGATCCAAGTATATGTTCTTTACAAGAAACCCACTTTAAATGTAAATATGTGCATAAATTAAAAGTAAACAGGTAGAGAAAAATATACTATCTTAACATTAATCAAAAGAAAGCAAAAGCTATATTAATTTTGGACAAAACAGGCTTCAAAACAAGGAAAGGTATCAGGGATAGAAAAAAAAAAGCATTACATAATGATTAAGTAGTCCGTTCTGTGAGAAGACATACATCTCTTAATGTGTATGCCTCTAATAGTGGTAAGTTAAACTGTGTGAGGCAAAACTAATGGAAATGCAAAGAAAAACACATTAGTCCACTATCATCGCTGGGGACTCCAACATCCCTCTTTCGGAAATGGACGTTGCTGCCAGGACCCAGCGGAACTCAACATCACCATCTAGGACCAGGTACATTGGCATCTCTACACGGCTTCGTCCAACAGCAGCACTCTTCCCAGACTCCGGTGAAACATTCACCAAGATGGACCACATTCCAGGGCATGAAACACACCTTAACAAATTTTAAAAAATAGAAATCAGGCAATGCCTGCTCTCAGAACACCGTGGAATTAAACTAGAAATCAGTAGCAGAAAAATAACTAGAAAATCTGCCCTCCCCACCCCCACTGCCCAAATGTGGAGGTTAAACAGCACCCATAGGTCTGTTTAAGAAATCTCAAGAGAAATTTTTAAATATTTTTAATTAAATGAAAATTAGAACCCAATTTATCAAAATTTGTGGGATACAGTGAAAACAGTGCTTAGAGGGAAATTTATACTGAATAGATATTTTGGAAAAGAAGAAAGATCTAAAATCCATAATCTAAGTTCTCACTTTAGGAAACTAGTAAAAGGAGGAAAATTAAATCAACAGAATGCAATAAGAAATAGACCAGAGCCCTGGCCAGTGTGCCTCAGTTGGTTGGGGCATCATCCCATAAATCAAAAGGCAGTGGTTTCAATTCCTAGGCAGGGCACAGACCTAGGGGACCAGACCTGTGGGTTTGCTCCCTGGTCGGGAGCATGGGAGAGGCAAGCAGTTAATGTCTCTCCCTTTCTCTGCCTCTTTTCCCCTCTCTCTAGCAGCAGTGGGCATGTTCTTAGGTGAGGGGAGTGAAAAAAGCAAAGCAGAAATCAGAAAATTTGTAAACAGAAAATCAATAGAGAAAATAGATGAAAGCAAAAGCTGATTCTTTGAAACAAATAAATACAAAGGGGTGCCCCCCCCCAAAAAAAAACAACAGAATTATCTTCTGAAGGACAGGCCCCTTGTAGTACAGGCTTCCACTGCAAAATGAGTGTTCTAGGAACCCATCTGTATCAGCGTACTAGCTGGTATTGTTGTGAGAGGCTGCATTCAGCTTCATTGAATTTTTTTTTAAGATTTTATTTCTTTTCAGAGAGAGGGAATGGGAGAGAGAAAGAGAGAAACATCAATGTGCAAGAGACACATGTATAGGTTGCCTCTCACACGCCCCAAATGGGGACCTGGTCTGTAACCAAGGCATGTGCTCAGACTGGGAATCGAACCAGCGACCTTTCAGTTCACAGGCCAGCACTCAATCTACTGAGCCATGCCAGCCAGGGCTTTCTTTTTCTTTTTCTTTTTTTTTTTTAAGACTTTCAACATGTTTGCCCATTATACAATGGATGATTTATGAGTGCACCTGTCTACAATGCACTGAGTGTTCAGCAGTTTTTGACCAAAAATGGCATGACCCCCATGCCCCACCCTCCCTATTCACCCAATCTCACCCCAAGTGACTTTTTGTTTGTTTGTTTCTCTAGGTGAAGAGTCCTCAAAGGGAAATGTTTTGCTGATATGGGAAAGGTGAAACAAAAAACAGCAGAAATGCCCTGACTGGTGTAGGGCATTGTCCTACAAACTGAAAGGTCACTGGTTCGATTCCCAGTCAGGGCACAAGACTGGATTGCAGGCCAAGTCCCTGGATGGGGGTGTGCAAGTGGCAACCAATCAATGTTTCTCTCCCTATCTTTCTCCCTCCCTTCCCCCTTTCTAAAAGTAAGTTAATTAATAAACTAATTTTTAAAAAAACAGCAGAAGCACTAAAAGGCATCAAAATCAACAAGTTAAAAAAACTGTTTTTAGCAGTGGAAAAAATGTCTCGATAGATATATTGCATCAAATGGAGAGTACTTTGAAGGTGACTGGAGTTTAAACGTGTAAGAATTAATACATAATTTTTAAAAAAATAAATTCTGAGCCCTGGCTGGCATAGCTCAGTGGATTGAGCGTGGGCTGGGAACCAAAGTGTCCCAGGTTCGATTCCCAGCCAGGGTACATGCCTGGGTTGCAGGCCATAACCCCCAGCAACCGCACATTGATGTTTCTCTCTCTCTCTATCTCCCCCCCTTCCCTCTCTAAAAATAAGTAAATAAAATCTTAAAAATAAATAAATAAATTCTGGATTTTTTTGGTTCCCCTCTTGTAAAATCTATTAGCCCCTAGCCAGGCAAAGGAGAGAGAGGGAGAGGGAGGGAGAAAGGGAGCGGGAGGGAGAGAGCACAAGCACACACAAATTGCTAACATCAGAAATGAAAGAAGGGACATCACCACTGACCCTGTGGACTTTAAAGTGTAAATTATGAAGTACACAGAGCAACTCCATGCCCACACATTTTGATAACCGCCTAGCAACCCGGCCTGAAGGGTTTGCATTTGGATTAGTTCATCAATGATCCAGGTTCACACAGGCTCTCTTCATCCAGGCAAAGCACGTATCTGCCCAGAGAAAATTTCCATGATTCCACTCTTAGATGTCAGAGTTGTATTTCAGGTGACTTTAGAATAGGTATTTTGGCCCTGCTCCCAGCCAAACACTGAGGTCCAGTCCCAGAGTGGGCCAACCCAGCCAGCAAGGAGTGGATCCTGGTGGTGAGCAAAAACTCAGGAGTCTGACAGAAGTGCCTTCGAAATCCTGGTCATCTGTCCCCTGGGCTCCTGGCCCCAGGAGGACTGGTCTGGGCAAGACCTACCTGGAAGAACTGGCTGGTGTCAAGGCTGCGGGAGGCGTTACCGACTTCCAACAGATGGATTAGCTCTGGACACGGCACCATAGATGTAGCACAGCTGCAAAGGTCATATGTACTTTTCCTGGAATAAACTATGCCCATCGGGCAAAGGCCTGCTTTGTGCACATGACCCTGGAGGACATGGCTGGATGTGGGTGCAATGGCTTTGCTCCCAGGGACCCAGTGAAGATGAGCCAAGGGCCAGGGCATGAGAAGAGTGAGAGATCTCTCTTGTCATGGAAACACCCGAGAAAGCTGGGTTGGGACAGAATCCTTTAAGGCACGGGTGGCAAACACGAGGCTCGTGGGCTGAATCCGGCCCTCCACCTTGTTTTATCCATCCAGGCACCTTGTTTCTACCTGGCGGCATCACTGAGCTCCTTCACCCTAGTTAAGGAGTAGTTACATTTACACAGTCCTAAAATTACATTCAGCCCTTTGAAGGCAACTGCAAGGCTGATGTGGCCCCCGGTGAAAATGAATGTGTCACCCCTGCTTTAAGGTCAGGGGACCCGTGTGGAAAACATGGGTGGAGTCCAGAAGGGAGTCCAGTGTGAGCGGAACTGATGATCAGCGGTGCCATCCCTAATCACGGATGGAAAGGTTTGGAAATGATGTGGTTGAGAGCCAGTTAGCAGTGAAGCAGGTTCCCAAATCCTAGACTCATGTCCCGCTATAGATGAGAAGGCATAAACCTTCTGGGAAAGCCCTACAGAACCAGTCACCTGAAGGACCTAGAATCACACCACGTCTGTGTCTGCCCACCAAGTCCGTCGTGGGAACCCCACAGGAATCTCATCCCTTAGGATGAGACACAAATATCCAGGCTCCGGGACTTCTCAGATGCCAGTGACCCAGACACCTCCTGTGACCATCAGTCTCCCACACTGTCCACTCAGGACTCGAACTCGGCCTCTGAGCCCACCCCATGCATCAGCCCCTCACAGGCAAGGCAAACGTCTGAGGGCAGGGCCTCGGCTGCCCAGTAGGAGAGCCTGTGGACACCCCATCAGGACCTTTCCAAAATTCAATAGGGAGGAGATGTGCCCCCACCTACACATTTTCAACCAAGAAAATCCGGGAGCACAGGGTGAAAAGTGAAAAAACTCAAGTGCCTGAACTCCTGAGAGGAAACCACTGTTCAGAAAGAAAATCTTGTCACTAAAGGGAGGCGGGGGAAACCATTGATCAGGAGGCATTTTCACCCATATTATCCCGTTTCAACTAGCCTTTCTTATTAGATTATGATCCCTCCCTCCCCCTCACTCTTAGAACTGCCTTTTATTAGAGGCTGCTTATAGTTTACTAAGATTGTACAATAACGAAATGTAGGTATACGACCATCCCACGGTTGATAAAGACTGTAAATCCACCCATCTTTCTAAATGCAGTGGCATTTCAAGGCCTCTGGGGACTGGCAAGAAAACAGACCCAAGACCCACGGGAGAATCCGGTATCAGTGAGTGGGCCCCTTTGGCAAAACAGAAGTTCAACTCTAAAATTAGCCCCTCATACACACACACACACACACACTCACAGCTTTCTTGTACTTTTACTAAGGAGCCCTGTTACCGTCCTGAACTTTTCATTGGAGCAGAAGTGTCTCACGACAATTTAAGTGGCCTCTCCGAATGGGAGGACGCGTCTGGAGCTGAGTGTTTTTGTGGGCACCATGACAGTGAGGAAGAAACACTGCAAGGGGTGGGGGTGAAAGGAACAAAGTCCATACTTTAAACCTGGAGATCGGACCCTGGAAAGCACTTGGGAAGCTCCTTTCTCGAAAACAGTGCATTTTATCCTGACAGGCAAGTCAAGGGCTTCTTCAGAGCTGGCAAGCTGCCCCCCCCCCCCCAACTCCTCTGTTCTGACATACAGGGCCACACACTTCTGACCCTAATCTCCTAGAGTCAGGGTCAGGCTCTGCAGGCTAAAGGGTGTGCTCCCGACAAGACTGGCTTCACTCCAGTCACCAGCCACACCTCGGTGGCCTCCAGGCCACCCGCACTTCTGGCAGACAGGTGCCAGACCCAGAAGGTTCCCGTGATTTCTTAAGTCGGGGCTGCTGTAACAAAAACACCGTAAACTGGGTAGGTCAAACAACATTTATTTCTCATTATTCTTAAGGCTGGAAGTCCAAGATACAGGTGCTGGCAGATTCGGTAACTGTAAGGAGCTGTCTTCTGGCTGTGCCCTCACATGGCAGAAGGGACAAGGGAGCTCTGTGGGGCCTTTTACAAGGGCACTCACCCCACTCATGAGGCTCCGTGACCTGACCCCTTCCAATACCACCACATTGGGGGTTAGGTGTCAACAAATGGATTTGGGGGCTACACAGACATCCATCTATAGCACATAACCTCCTTCAGGTTCAACAATTCACTAGAACTCACAGAACTCGAGAAGGGGCACACTTGTAATTCCAGTTTTCTTGTAAAGGATGCAGATCAAGACCTGCCAGATGAAGAGACACGTGGAGCAGTGTCGGAGGGACCCGGATGCAGAGCTTCCCCCCTGCCCTATGGAGCCAGGGTGCACTGCCCTCCTGGCACTTCACTGCACTCAGCAGAGCTTTGGTGTCCAGAGGGTTTGGGGAGTTTTTTGGTGGTGGCGGGGCGGGGGGGGGAGGGTTGGTCATTACAAAGATGTAACTGATTGAACCAACCTCTAGCCCCTATCACATCCTAGAGGTCAGTCTGGCTGAGAGTCCCAATCTCTAATCTCATGGTTGGTCTTTCTGATGACCGACCCCCATCCTGGGTCATCTCAACCCTGAGCATGGACTCAGGTGGGACCCAAGGGGCTCGTGAATAACACAAGGACGCCCCTCTTGCTAAGGTGATGCCCAGGATTTAGAGTCACCCCTCTGGAAACCAAAGGTCGGTCAAATTCTTCGTTGATCAGTTGCCTCTCACACCCCCCAAACTGGGGACCTGGCCTGCAACCCAGGCATGTGCCCTGACTGGGAATTGAACCAGTGAACCTTCGGTTCACAGGCCAACACTCAGCCACCGAGACATACCAGCCAGGGCAGTTCTCAGATATTTTCAGAGAGAGAGCACATTCACATAACTTTTATTACTGTATATTGTTATAACTGTTCTATTTTATCATTGGTTATTGCTAATCTCTTACTATGCTCACTTTTATAAATTAAACTTTATCATAAGTATGTATGTATGTATAGCAAGAAACATAGTATCCATAAGGGGTGGCACTACCCTTGGTTTCAAGCGTCCATGGCGGGGGTGGGACACACTCTCCACAGACCGCGGGGGGTGACATGATGTAACCACCTCAAAGCCACACCCCCTACCCAATGCAGACAGTGACAGAATCCACCCTTCAGGGCCCATCTCTGCCCTGGGCTATGCTTTGTTTCATTTTAAAACTTTTTACTAGGGAACTTTCCGAAACGTGCCACGGTAGAAAAAACATTTCAGTGAACTGTCGTGTCCCTTCACTGTTTCACTGACCACCTGCTCGTGGCTCACCCTTTCATCCGCACCCCACCCTGTCTCCCTGCCCCTGTCTTCGGATGACCCCGGAGCAAAGCCCAGAGGGACATCCTATCGGTCGGAGGATTCTTTCTCAAGAATCCCCGCCCATGGCCAGTCTCGACTGGGCTCTAGGTCTGCTGAAATCTCAACCCCTGGGAGCAGCTGGGTGGGGCCTGAGCGCCCAGGGGCCCCTGGGCACCTCCTTCACTCACCCCAGCGTGACAGGTGAGCGACACTGTCCACATGATCTAAGAAGCACGACAGAACACCAAACACCGTGCTGCTGCGCTCCGAGCCTCTAAGGCGAGCCAGCCAGCTTCGGTCCCGGTGTTTCTCACAGGTTCCCAAACATCCTTGTCTGCGGCCCCGAGTATCTCCTGGAGAATCAACCCTGAAGTAAATCAGCTCAGCAAACAACAGCTCCAACTAACTAAAATCAGTGGGGGGCAGAACAAGGTGCGGGATATCACATCAGTTATAGATCACAGATCCACTGCAGATCCTTCAAGCAGGAGAAACCAGCCGACCGGTCTTGAGTAACACAAAAACTCGACCCTGGCCTCCGCTTTATCATGCCAGACTGACCAAGACAGGCCCTGAGACCCAGGTCTGGGATTGATCGGTACTTCTGTGTTTGCGTTTCTGGGAATTTCTGACAGTTCTCCAGGGCAACACAATGGGCTGGCAAGAGTGGTAAGCAAGCCATCCATGCCTCCCCATTTGACTTCCTCTGCAAAGCGAGAAGTCAGATGAACACAAAGGTTCCTCCAGCCCTGGGACTCCAGGTCAGGCAGCAGCCCTGCAAGGCAGGAGAATGTAAGGCGGAGACACAAGGCTGTGCGCCTCGGTCCACATCTCTAAAGCGCCTTGCCCAAGTCATCTACTTGCCTCTCATAAACACAAGGACTCGTGCTTCCCTCTCCTGAGCTGTAGATCACCAGGGAAGGGCCCTCTCTGTCACCTTCATTGCTGCAGAAGAGCCGCAGTAGGACCCCTGGGTCCACCTTTGGTGCTCCCCTCGAAGCCCAGCTGTCTCCCAAGCAGCCCAAGGCTCTTGTTTCACAAGGTCAATGAAGATGCTTTTGGCCATCTCCAAAAATGAAGAAGAATCACCAAAGGACTTTTCCTCCCAGCAGCAAGGTAAGAAGACGTTTAAAAACCACACTTCAACTGTTGCAGGAAGGTCTTCCTGACACACGTGGCCCCTCTCCCCCAAGGAAGTGAGAGTCCTTGTTGGGAGATGACACAGATCCACACGTCTGGCAGGAGGATGATGTGCTCCGGGCCAGGCCAGGGGGCCCTGGAATTCCAGCACAAAGCCAGAGACACTTTAAATAAGGTCTGGAGTTCCTGCTTCCCCAGTGGTGGCCGCTTTTCCAAACCACAAGGAGCCTGGCCTGAGCTCCTCTTCTGGGCAAAACCAGAGCAGGACTCACTTCACTGCAAAAGGTGAAATTTCTTCCCCTTACATCCTGACCCTGGGATCCAGCAAACTCGGGAGACTCCAGCTGTCCATTCACTCCCAACCCTTAGTGGACTGGGGTTATTTTCACTGCGCAGAAACACGACAGGAAAAATAGCTCCTTGTGCTAGAGTGTTTATAGCTCATTCCCTCGCTAATCCTTAAAAGTCTTCCTGACCCCTTGTCTGGTCAATCCGAGCACCTGGAATTGACTCAAATGAAGAAGACAGCAAAAGGGACTAGGGCCAGCGACAGGCTTCTGACGCACGCAAGAGCCAGCAGTGGGTCTGCAGCCTATGGCAGGGACGAACGGGCATGAGGCTGTATTCCCATAGCATCTGCTAGGAGGTCCTCTTGGCTGTAGGCAGTCACCCCAGCAGGTGACCCAGTCTGGTCCCTGAGGGAGCCACACACAACCTGTCATGTGACACAAGGGCTCAGATATGAGGACTCAGCTATCCACTCAACTGTGCCGATCGGAGTGGCGTGCACTCCAGCCAGCGCGGCCTCCCACAGTCCTGGGGAGAGACAGTGATCACTGCAGACAGAGAGTTGCCAATAAGAAGGCAAGACACTCTAACAGGAGCAAAACCACCCCACTTCCAGCAGCCCTGGTCAGGATCCCTTGCCCAGTGGGGTCCCTCGCCCCAAAGCCTAGGATATGGGAAGAAGCCTCCAGCAAGGTTCCTTGGCTGCAGCCAAAGCATCTCTCTTGAGAAGCCTTTCCTAACCCTTGAGAGTGAGAGGGGTTTCCGTTCACATAGGATCTCGGTCACCTTAATCTTGAATCAGCAATTCAGCATAGGCTGATTCAGATCATGGTTTGAAGCCAGAGACAGAAAAAGGTCCTGTTGGATTAAGCATTGTAACACTGTCACTGGGGTAATGAAGACAGAAAGGAGGTGAGGCTATTTTCCAGTGGAGAAAGAGGACCGACTTCTTTGGGAAACTCGGGTCTCGGTGGAGACCTGCCTTGGGTGGTTCCCCTCAAGCACAGAAGATAACCGGGAATCTGAGCATTCTTCCCCAAATCCTCACATGTGGGAACTGGCATGGAGGAAGGGTGAGTAATATTGAAACTCAATAGCTTGCAATTTTTTTTTTAAACCTATAGCAGCAGCTCTGGCTGGGTGGCTCTTATGGTTAGAGCGTCATCCCGACACATCACAGTGGAGGGTTTGATCCCCAGTCAGGGCATACATAGGAGCCAACCAATGAATGCATGAATACACGGAACAGCAGATCTGTAGCAGCGACGTTCAGTAATTAGTTCACGTGTGCCATGTGATGAAAAAGGTTGAAAATTGCTGAGCCACAGAGCTGAAAAGCCCTACAGAGAGTAGTCAAAACACCAAGATCAGAAGAGCGCACAGAGGCACACAGCAAATGGACTGAGAGAGAACCTGTAGTGACTAGAGATTTTCTCCAAGAGGAAAGAGGCGCTAATGACTTTACCCACAGAGCCTTACCCAGCCACCCAGCAGCCCAGGGACCCACCAGAGCAAGGGGAGAGGCCTACCCTGCCTTGATACACAACAGGAGATGGGACGGCTTCCTTGCTCACAGTACAATCACCCCCCGCCCCGACTTTCCCTGGCAAAATGCATCCCTTGTCCCATCTGCCCACCCTCTCACCTTCCATCAGCTCCCCTCCCACCCTGCCACCCCCTGGGGACTCTCAGAGAAGAACTCCGAGACAGGCCCCTGATGTATTTTCATTAGAGTCCCGGGGACTCCACAGGCAGGTGGCCAGAGTGTCTGAGGCCTGCCTACTTGCCAGGGCAGACGGACAGCGTGGCACCCGCGGAGAACACCCAGAAGGCCGGGTACAGCGCTTCAGTGAAGTCCTCCTTGTACTTATACATCACGTGCACTTTGTCACCGGCCACAGCGAAGAAAATGACAAAGCCGTGGTCGCAGTTGAGAAGCACACCAACGCGCGTGGCCTTGGTGGTGGGGAGGGTTTTCTCCACGTTGTTATGCCAGGCAGAGATCTTGGTGTTGAACCACTCCACGCACCAGGAGGCGCTGTTGCGGCCGAGCCGGCTCTCGGGGCCCTGGCGCGCCATGCTGCCATAGCAGATGCCCATGCCACAGAAGTTGTTCTTCTGCAGCTCCACCTCCCAGTAGTGGATCCCCTTCTTGTAGCAGTGCAGGCCCAGCACCTGAGAACAGTACGTGAACCTCTGGGGATGGGGCCGGTAGTTCTGGTGCACGTCGGCCACTGAGGCCACAGTGTAGTTCTCCGACAGAACCACCTTGCTGTAGGCAGTGTTGTAGTCCAGGATGACTTTCACAGCATCTGAAACAGCATTACACCGAGAAAGCAATTACGAGGAGCCCAAGGTGCTCTTCCTTTTAAACCTTCCTTCAACTGGTGTGTTACTCATTTGTTTTATCCATTCTCCCCCAATCCATCCAGCTACCCATCTATCCATCTACTTCCCCGTGTGTCCACACGTGCATCCACCCATCCATCATCCTCCCACATGTCTGTCCATGCATCTATCCATCCATTCATGCACTCATCCATCCATCCATCCAGCCACCCATCCACCCACCCAGCCATCCATCCATAACTAAGGCCTAACTGAGAACACAAGATTCCAGAGAGAGTAAGAGGGGTAAGATCCAGAGCTCTAGCCAAGGAACTGTCCTTGGGGAAGCAGAGGAAAGGAAGCAGAGAGAGGGCACTGAGTCAGGTGAGAGGACCACGAGAGGGTGAGCGCATGCCCTTCTGGAGCATCTCTTCTCTATGATGCAGGAGAGATTGGGTGGACAGGAGAAGATGAAAGTTATGGCACCCAGAAAGGTTCTGGAATGGCAGGGAGTCAACCGGAAAACCCGAGTGGGAGAGCTGGCAGTGGGACCAGTGGTGTTTCGGCAACAGCTGCTGGCTGCCGGTGCTACTCACACTCCAGGAGCTCGGGTCTGGACTTGGATAAGAAGTTCTCCAGCACCTTGGCCTGGAGAGACCCCGAGTTCGGCTGCAAGGTGGTGGGTTTGGCTGCAGCTGGGTGAGGAAACAGAGAGCCATTTTCAGAATAAACTCAAGAGTGGACACCCCACGTCCCCTTGCCCACAATCACTCACCCTCCAAGCCACTTGGTTTTAAGTCCACTAACTGTTCCGGGGCTCCGAAGGTGGGAAGTTTGCTGGGTGAGGCACCAGTGGTGGCTGGAATGAGGAAGGAGGACATGTGTGGGGACATGACACAACTGACCTTACGGCCTCTACTTACTCCCTCCCAAGCCGATTTTCAAGAGTCACTTCTACAGACACACACCTGCACAGCCAGGGCAACACAGGCGAGCGCAGACAGCGC
Organism: Phyllostomus discolor; assembly: GCF_004126475.2. Lineage (NCBI taxonomy): Eukaryota > Metazoa > Chordata > Mammalia > Chiroptera > Phyllostomidae > Phyllostomus > Phyllostomus discolor. The sequence continues at coordinate 96,891,889 of NC_040910.2, read as the reverse complement.
TATGCTCATCTTACCCAGCTTTCTCATTTACACTGGTCCTTAACTCCACCCTCAGGCCTGCCTGCTGCTACAGAACACACCCCTAGAACTGAGGCCCCACCACAGAGCCCTGATGCGACAGGTCACTGTCCACTGCGCTCAGGAAGTCCCAAGGAACAAACAGAGCAGAAATGCACAACTTACGAAGTTTCTTGGGTTTCTTTTCTTCTTCTGAAAAAAAAAAAAGTTCCAGAATTAAGACACTGTAAACCACAACACAATGATACTTTCAAAAGACCATAGTCATGAACTTACATGAATTTACATGAATGTGACCCATACCAATAAAACCAGAATTCCTTAACTCAAAAAAGATAAGGGGTCAGCAGGCAAATAGCTCTATGGTGACAAAATCCCCGTCCGTGATTGGTGGGGTCAGGGAGGGACTGACTAATAAGGAACATGATGGGATTCTCTGGGGCAATGGAAATTCTTTATCTTGATGTGAGTAATAGTAACACATGTGTATGCATTTGTCAAAATTTATCTAGCTGGTACTGGCTCGTGTGGTTCAGTGGATTGAGTGCCAGCCTGTGAACCGAAAGGTCACCAGTTCAATTCTCTGCCAGGGCACGTGCTTGGGTTGCGGGCCAGGTCCCCAGTTGGGAAAATGGGAGAGGCAACTGATTGATATTTCTCTTACACATCAATGTTCCTCTCCTTCTCTTTCTTCCTCCCTTCCCCCTCTCTAGTAATAAATAAATAAATACAATCTTTTTAAAAAAATTGATCTAACTGGCCCTGCCCAGTGTGGCTCAGTTGGGCATCATTCTGCAAAGTGAGAGGTTACCGGTTCAATTCCTGGTCAAGGCACAGGCCTGGGTTGCAGGTTTGGTCCCTGGTCAGGGCACGTACCAGAGGCAACCGATATTTTTCTCTCACACTGACGTTTCTCTCCCTATCTTTCTCCTTCCCTTCTCCCTCTGTAAAAAGTGAATAATCTTTTAAAAAGTGTTATCTAACTGCACATTTAAGATCTGTGCATTTTAGTGGAGGTAAATGATATCTCCATAAGAGGGAAAATGCAAAATAATAATAATAAATAATAGTAGTAGTAGTAGTAGTAGTAGTCGGCAGCAACAGTGTGCCAACCAAGAACCGCAATAGCCCGTAAGAACGGTCTGGAGTATGTGCCCCTGGAAACTGCCTCACTGAAACGGTGGTTCTCAAAGTGCTGGCCCTAACCTAGAAGCACCATTCGGCTTATTAGTGTCTCTGAAACTGATTTCTGAAGAGCTTGTTTATGCCTGAAATGTTAACCATTTCTCATGCCTTCCAAATGAAATGCCATGTTTTGGTTATTTTACTATGGCGTTTTATTTGTTGGTGGTAAAAACAAAAGTTGTGTGTTGAAATATAATCACGTTCTGTTAAAAAAAAAAACCCAGCAGCATCAGCGTCGCCCATAAGAAATGCAGATTCTTGGGGCTCACCCCAGACCTCCTTCAGCTGCACGTGGCTCGCTCTCCCCCCCCTTCACACCCACATCCCTCAGGAGTTGTCTTCGCTCCCCACCTTCTACTCCTCTCCCACCCATGGCCACTGGCCCATTGGCCCAGCATCTTGGGAGGACCCACGGCTGCAATGCCAGCCGAGGTCACAGGACCCCCTCCCTGGTCACCACAATTCTTAGGAGCCTCATCTACGCGGTGAGACCAGCCCGCCCCTCCTTGCCCACTCCCCCACCTCGGCCCGAAGGCCAGCACCCACAGTTCGCTCGTGCTGAGAGAGGACCTTGTGATCAGGGGCAGCAGTGAGCAAACTTACGGGAGGAGGATGACTCAAGAAGGATCCAGCCTGACAGCACTTTTTCACCCACTTTCACTTCCCTTTTCACACCAAGGGTGCTTCCACATGTTCCGGCTGAGCTGGGGGCTCCTCCCTCAGCTGCACCAGGCACCCCAGCTCCCTGACTCTGCTCCATGCAGGGATCGACAGCAAACCTTTGCCCGCCACAGACAACCCGAACACTAAAACTGAACGAACAACCCACAGACCGGAAGTTCTCTCACCCCGGCCACCCAGGGGCATGGGCCCCACTCCACAGTTCATGCCAATGTTTCGGGGAGGCCACACAGCCGACAGTTCAGTGGCACGCTTCAGGCCTTGGAAGAGCTTTCTCAACCTGTGTGCCGTGTGGACCTCCCTCGTCCTAGTAATCCTGCCAGTCCGTGTCGTTACAGTCCCAATCCAACAGAGGAGGGACTGAGGGCCATCCCTCCCTCGGCTCCCATCTCGGCAGCACATGCCCTTCTCCACAAAGGTGACACTGCTCTTGATTCGGGGGGTGGGGGATAAAGATAAAAAAACCTTATTCTTTTTATGTATAAAAGTACAGTATATAAACATATACGCTGTTCATGTATGGAAACAATAGGAGAAACGTTTTCTAAATGGCTGGGCTGATGGGAGAGGAGGGCAATACTGTCAAAACGGTTGGGAAGCACTGTGACAGCAGAGACACATGACAGCTGAGCAAGGTTTAGCCTCTGCTCCTCCAGCACTTCTGCCAGTCTCCTCCAGGGGGCTCCACCCAAAGGCAAGGGGGCTCCTCCCAAGTGCCAGAACTTGGGTGTCAGCACGTTTCCCAAGACAAACCAGCTTTGGTAACCTTGCTGTTCCAGGAAGCCTGAATCTAATCCTGCTGTTCCAGGAAACTCGAATATCTAACCCTGCTGCTCCAGGCAGTTCAGATATCTAAATCTGCTGTTCCAGGAAACTCAAATATCTAACCCTGCTGTTCCAGGAAGCACGAATATCTAACCCTGCTGTTCCAGGAAGCACAAATATCTAACCCTGCTGTTCCAGGCAGCTCGACTAGCTAACCCTGCTGTTCCAGGCAGCTCGACTAGCTAACACTCAGGGCCAGATCACACAGGTGCCCTAGCAGAGCTCCTGCCACAGCCCCTTCAACTTCCACTCTGGGCATGCAGTGACTTGGGAGGGGCTGTGCCCATCTGGAAGGAGCAGAGACAGCTGCCAAGTGTCCCAGCCAGAGCCTTAGCCAGCCACAGCCACGCCACTGCCACGGGAACGTAGGGTTACTTACTCAGGACCTTCTTCCCAGGACGTGAGGGTTTTGACGTGGGCGCTGTGACGTGCTCTGCAGGGTCCCCTGTGCCAAAGAAGAAGGATTTTCTTTACGTGGCTCCTCCAAGCCACACCAGGAGCCAGCTTTGCCATAGGCAGGTGGGCAGCGGGCTTACAAAGACAGCTGGGGGCACATCCCATCCACTCCATCCGCTCTCACCGCCTCATCATTGTAAGAGCAGAAATCCAGGACGGGGTGTTCCCTCTTCTCTTGGCTTCAAATATAGTTGGGGTCAGGTCTTTTTTCCACCAGCACCCAACTCCTTGACCTCTTTAACCCTCTCTCAGCTTCAGTTTCTTCCAGCACCCAGTGGGGATAAGGCCCTTGCTCAGAGCGGTGAGACAGATGCCTGGGAGTTCCTTCCCTCTGGGCTTTCCCTCCCACCTCGTTCCCCCAGACTGGGAACCACTGAGGTAGCAGGGCAGCAAATCCAACAGCTTTGCCCTCCTGCGTGGGGCCGAGCCACACCTGTTTCAGAAGCCCTGCTGCAGAGATTCCTGGCTGGCCAAGCTGAAATTCAAACCCACCCCCGGGTTACACAGCCAAGGTGTGCACTGAGCCAGGCTCCGAGCTAGGCACTGGGCAGAGAGTGGTGGATGAAATCAGACCCAGCCCTGCCTACACGCAGACCAGAGCCTGGTAAGAAGATGGCCGGGAATGGCCAGGAAGAGAAAAATGATAGATGTGCAAAGGGTCCCAAAGAACAAGGAAGATCCCAGGGCCCAGTCTGAGGTGTGGGAATGGTGACAGGAAGATCTGCAGAGAAATGTAATGTTTTGACTGATCTCCAAAGGGTGAGAGGAGTTAACTGGTGAAGGTGGTAGGTGCTGAGCTTTCCTGGCAGTGGGAAGGGAATGGACAAAGGCCCAGTGGCAGGAAGCTTAGCGTATCTGAAGAACTGAACACAGAGAGATGCGCCCAAGGAGGGGGCTGGAGAGACAGGGCCTGACCAGGCTGGGGCTTGGAGGCCAGGGTCAGTAGTCCAGTCTGTGATCTAGAAGCAACGGAAACCCCCGGAGGAGGTAAGGAGGGAAGGCCCCAGGACATCAGGTTTGCATCCCGAAAAGCTCTTGCTCACTACAGCAGGAACAGATGCAAATGGTCTATTTGGGAGGTCGCCAACCACTGGTGGCAATGGAGGTCAGGCGGGGGTGGCTGGCAGTGGGGCAGGTAGACTGAGTCAGGAGACATTTGGACATGGGGGAAGAAAGAGGGGGTATCGGGGAGGAATTCCAGGTTTCTCTGACCCCCAAACTAACCATTCCCCCATCAAATACACTGACGACCCAGAGTCCATTCAAAACCCATCTCAGCCCTGGCTGGCGTAGCTCAGTGGATGGAGCGCGGGCTGGGAACCAAAGTGTCCCAGGTTCGATTCCCAGCCAGGGTACATGCCTGGGTTGCAGGCCATAACCCCCAGCAACCGCACATTGATGTTTCTCTCTCTCTCTCTCTCTCTCTCTCCCTTCCCTCTCTAAAAATAAATAAATAAAATCTTTAAAAAAAAAAAAAAAAAACCCATCTCAGTCAGCCTCAGGATCACATGAGGCCCGCAAAAATGTTTTAGGAAAAATGGCTACCATCCCAAGATATGAAGCAGAGACTCCCCAGTACCTCCTGATGGAGGGCAGACGTGTCAGGGCCCCTGAAGCTAACCTCCAGTGCTCGGGATCCAGGCCTTCGCTCGCACTCCAAAATGCTAAGGGGACCCATCCAGATTCAAGGGTCCCAGTGGGGGCACCTGGGGGTAGGTTGCTAAGGTTACCTGAGTCGGAGGGCTCCTTGTCCTGGGTCTGCCTGAGGCACCGCTTCAGCTCGGCTTTGATGTCTGTGGAGCTCTGGCAGATGCTCTTGATCAGCTCGTGGTTCAGCTCCACCTTGGGGACGTAGACTGGCTTCGTCACGATTGCTTGCAGCTTTGCCCCTTTCTGGAACGAGCCAGGGGGTTAGTGCAGGCGGCCCCAGGAAGCCAGGGCCTGGGTTTGGGCCTCGTGAACCCCAGGAGGAGCTCCCCTGTGCCTGCAGGCGGGAAGTCCAATCAGCCTGCTCAATCACAGCAGCGATCTGGAACTGGAAGGACCCTCAGAGGTCGCTACCCTGACAGATGGGGAAACTAAAGTCTAGAAATGACAAATGATCTGCCAGGAACTCTGCCAATTAGTGGCAAGAACAAAGCTGGGGCCCCTATGAATGATGCTCTTTCCGCTCCTCCAACGGTGGCTGAGAAGTACGGGAGACTCAGAACCAGCCCCACCCCTCGAGGACCAACTCTGAACACACCGTCTGGATAAAGACAGGGCAGTCTCAAAGGTGCAGGACTCGGCGAGGGGCACGTCCGATGAAAACAAAGGGTCTCAAGGAACGTCCTTAACTTTGAGGCACAAATCGGGTCGCACAGATGTAGACTCAGAATCGTTCTGAGAGCTCGAGGCAGCTACCCCAATAAGCAGGAGTGAGCACGTGAGAAGTAAGTTAATGCCGACCAGCCTAGGATGGACCAACCAGTCACTCTTGTACTCTCCCTAGGACCTCAGCAGGGAGTATGGGCCTTTGAGGGGTCACAGCACGGCACCTAATCCCTGGGCTCCCTGGAACACCCACTGCGTGCCAGGCACTCGGCTAGGTGCTGGACATGCCAGGGTTGTTGGTCATAAGGGATGGGCCACACCCAAAAGGAGTCAACTGCCCAAACAGACATGAAAATAAGTACACCTGCCCTGGCTGGTGTGGCTCAGTGGATTGAGTGCAAGCCTGTGAACTAAGAGGTCACCGGTTCAATTCCCAGTCATGGCACGTGCCTGGGTTGCAGGCTAGGTCCTCAGTTGGGGGTGTGTGAGAGGCAACCAATCTATGTATCTCTTGCACATAGATGTTTCTGCCCCTCTCTTTCTCCCTTTCTTCCCTTCTCTCTAAACCAAATAAACTATTTTAAAAAAAGAAAGAGAGACAGCAAGTACACCTAACACAATGCCATCAAGTGTTTCAGCAGTGGCAGTGTCACATGCCCTGGATTGTCAATAATGGCAAAATAATGGGATCCAGGGAAGGCGGAGGAAACTGGAGTCACCCTGGAAAAAGACCAGGATTCAGTAGGCAGAGAAAGTTAGCTGTGGCATTCCCGTCTAATGCCCGGTGTGCCCGGGGCACAGCGAGTGCTCTGCCGTGGTCAGAGCACAGACCATGGGCTGCGGGTAGGTGGCAAGACAGGAGGCTGCTGGCAAAGGCCACCCGGTTATCAGGGGCCTGTGGGCCATGTTAAGGGTATGAAGTCAGGAAGGCCAGGGGCGGGGAGGCGGGCCTGTGCTTTTAGAAAGACACTTCCAGGGCAGTGAGAAGGAGGGATGGGGAAGAGAGCAGAGGCGTGTGCAATGGGCAACATTCTACCATGGCCCCCCAAACTCCCACCCCTGCCCTAGAGTACACACCCTATAAAATCCCCTCCCTTGAGAATAAGCAGAACGAATGATGTGATAGGATATCACTCCAGTGGTTAGGTAACCTTACATGGCAAAACCGAAGACATTTTTCAGCTGCAGTTAACACCCCAAATTTGTTGATTCTGAGTTCATCAGAAAGATGAGTGTCCTCTGCAGGCCCGAGTTAATCGGGGAAAAGCCCTGAAAAGAGAGGCTGGGCCTTCCCGGAGAAACCCCCTGCTGGCTTGGAAGGAGTGAGCTGCCACGTTGGCAGAGGGCCGCAGGGCGAGGCACTGCAGCAGCCTCTAGGAACTGAGAGGGGACAGCCAGCAGGGAGGGGGACCTCGGTGCTGCACCACAAGGCACTGGACCTCACCAACAACCGAGTGAGCTGGGAAGGCAGCCCTGAGCTCCAAAAGGAATGCAGCCCCACCAGCACCCAGAGTGCAGCCTGTGAGAGGCCCCCAGGAGAAAACCCCCAGACTCCCGAGCCACAGGAAGTGCAAGACCGGAAATGTATGTGCTAAGCCACTACATTTGTGATAAGCTGTCACACGGCAAAAAAACAAACAGCATGTGTCTCAGGGATGCTTTCAACGACCTCTCGCAGACCCCACTCCTTAAGGCCCCTATATCAACAGCATCACGCTAGGCGGGAAGAGTGTTCAACAATGTCCTCATCAAGACCCACCTCCAGCCCTGACAGGTGAGGCTCAATTGGTTGGGCACCATCCTACAGAGCAAAAGGCTGGCAGCTCGAGTCCCAGTCAGGGCACATGCCTGGGTTGTGGGACTGGTCCCACATACAAGAGGCAACCAATCAATGCTTCTCCTGCACATCAATGTTTCTCTCCCTCTCTTCCTCCCTCCCTTCCCCTCTCTCTCTAAAAATAGGTAAATAAAATCTTAAAAAAAAAAAAAAGCCCACCTCCAGAAACTCAAACTCGTCCCCCTTCTTCAGGGCAAGTTCAATCTCCTCCTTCACGTTCTGGATCTCACTCTTCTTCTTGAGGAGGATCTGGTAAATAGTGTCGAACTTGCTGCTGACCCTCTTCTCCTCTTCCTTGATCTTTTGTGTGGAGCTGGACTCTGAGGCGTCAACGAGAGCCTTCATCTCCAAGTACTCTTGTCGAAGGTGTTCCATCTTCCTTTGTGTGGCCTCCTACGAAGCCGAGACAAGAGGGCATCCATCAGACGGGCCAACAGCGAAGCCCGTGGGGCCAGCACTGCCGAGATGCGGAGCACAGAGCGACACGACCACTTTGGAGACCAGCCTGGCAGTATCTAGGAAACTCGAAGGTGCTCATACCCTATGACCCAACCACTCAACTCCAGGAATGTACTCTGGAAAAATTCTCACACACCTGCCCCAGAGACGCCCACAAGATGCTCACAAGCAGCATTGTCTGAATTGACAAAACCCTGGAAACAGGAGACTGTGTATGCAGACCGAGTATTCATAGGATGGAATATTACACAGAGATGAAAATTAACCAACGGGGGCAACGCACGGATAAATCCCACGAGGGAAAAACAACCTGTAGGAGACACACAGTACTGACGCCATTTCCGTAAAGGCTTAGACACAAAGAGAAGGGTCCTGTTTACAGCTAAAGGGGGGCACACATACATAATAGTAGAGAGAAATCCGTGGAAATAAGTGAATACATTCAGGAAAAAAAGGGAGATATAAAAAGGGAAGGGAGTAGAGTGAGGGTTTCATCTGCATTGGTGATCTTTTCTTTCTTAAGCTGGGAAGCAGTTCATGGGTATTTTTTTTTTTTAAAGAACGGGTATGAAGCTGCTCTAGAAAACTGCTAGAGAATATCGTCCACAGGAACTGCACCGTCCAGTACGTAGCCACTTGCTGTACACAGCTCCCAAGCACCTGAGACGTGGCTGGTCGCAGTCAGGATGCACTGGGAAGTGCCCTGTCACTCACCCGCAAATCCTGCTGCCTGGCTCTCACATCCTCCAGCGCCCTCGACGCCCCGTTGATCTGACCGTATATGACAGTCAGTTTATGCTTCAGCTTGGCCTGCGGGGAGAACAAACCAGGGTGAGACAGACCTTGGCCCGGCCCCCACCAGCATCCCTGCCCCGCCCCCCCAATCTCCCCCGCAGGTGTTTCCGCCACCTCTGGTCTTGCCTGCTTGTAGCTTTTTAAAGCACTCTCGTTTTCACCACCCCCTTCATCCTTTCAGGGAGGCAGTACTGCAAAGAAGTTAGTAACTACTACGGGGTCTGGAGTCAGTCAGGCCAGGGGTCCAGGCCCAGTTCCCAGCGTTCAGTGGTCTCTCACCTACCGTCTGCTTGGCGACCAAACAGATACAACTGTTTCCACCTCACAGAGCTATCAGGAGGATTAACTGAAACAAAAGAAGTCCTCAGCACAATGCCTGGATGCGAGACAGCTTGCGGGATTACAAGCTTTTTTCCTAGCACCCATTTTACAGGGGATGAAACCGAGGCAAGGAAGGATCACAAAGCCAAAATCCAGGAGGAGGAAACCCAGAGAGACAGGCCTGGGTTCTCCCAGAGCCATCTGCCAATTCCAAAGACAGCTGGGGGAGCCTCTGTCAGCTCAGGGGGGCAGGAGGCCAAAAATCAGAGCCCAAGGCTCACTCAGTCAGCCCCACAGGCGGGGACCTCTAACGGCCATTCCCAAGGAATTAAGAATAAATCAGCAGGCCCTGGCTGACCTGGCTCAGTAGATTGAGCAACGTTCTGCAAACCCAAAGGTCACCAGTTCAATTCCCAGTCAGGGCACATGCCTAGGTTGCGGGCCAGGTCCCCAGTTGGGGGCATGAGAGATGCAACTGATTGATCTATCTCCCTTCCTCTCTTTCCCCTTCCCTTCCCCTATCTCTAAAAATAATCTTAAAAAGAATGAGCCAGCAATAGACCAGCCCACCATCAGCTCAATCCCTGATTCAGAATTGCTAGGTCCCTAGCTATATCCAGAAACAAAGGTAAATTATGCCTGAAGGAAGACAGTATTTTCTAAGGCTTCTTAGTAGTTCTATAAATTTTCATAATCAATATCTGAGATCCTTACCTCCCTTCCCTCCCTGCTTAGGCAAACTGTTGGGGCACAGAAACGAGAATGAAGAGCCACCACCACCACAATAATCGCAGCTAGAGTTTATGAGATACGTGCTATGAGCCAGGCGTTGCTCTAGTGCTGTGCTTATGTAAAGCTGAGCACAAAACCAGGAGGTCGGAGTTACCCACTCTTCAGAGATAAGGACACTGAAGCCCAGAGTAATTAAGTGATTTGACCTAGGGTATGCCACTATTAACTTAAGTTACAAGATCCTGGTGTTACAGTTCCAGACAAGCCTCCAAACTGAGCACACCAAGAATTTCTAGAAAGATTTTAATCCCATCTGGCTGGCTCAACTGTACTCTGGCCCTCCCTTCCTCTTTTCTGCCTCTCCCACTCTACTACAGACATTCAGGGCTGAACCTGACCTTGCATCAACCCTGTGATGGTCACATATAAGAGGAGAAGCAGAGTCCAAGGCCACACTAACTTGACCCTGAAAGCCCAAGTCACCGACAATGTTTCAGATTCAAACTCTGGGACAATGCTCTTTGACCTGACCCCTAAGAGTGGCCAAGACAAAGTAGGCCAAAGGCCGAAGGCCCGGCCCAGGCAGGTCCAACCCAACAGGCCTCAGAGCTAGAAGAAACCTCAAAACACAGGGTGGGCGGGGGAGGGAGGGTTACCAATTGTTTTGCCTCCAAGAGCCACTCTTAGTACTGAACTCCCAAACTGTCTATTTTGAAAGATTTTTATCCAGCATTAATCAAACCTACATGGCAGTCCCCTGACAGCAGAAGGGGGCCCACACAGCTCGAGACAAAAGGGAAGTAGTCCCAGGACTTTAGAAGCCACAATTCCCTAGTTGAGAGTAGAGAACTTGCTGAAGTTCTGAGGACCCCTGAACAGACTGGGGACCTTTGTCCTCCACATGGGAGGTACAGAATCCTGGGTCCACCCCGCACCAGTGATGTGGAGACAGGCCAGCCACCCAAGGCAGGGGCACTGTCCAGCTGGGGCTGGCTCTGCCATCAGGAGTGAGCAGCAGCGGGGCTAAAGGACTCAGCCAGGACAATGGAGAAAGGGGAGAGATGGTGGAGGAAGGCCTGTCACAAGAATTAAAAAGCGAAACGTGTGTGACACACAGATAAACGGGGTGCAGACTCCAGCTGTGGGCCCTGGAGGCTGAGAGAGCTGTGGCTCTGGGACAGGCTAAGAAGGGCCCTCCTGCCCCTACTTGACTTCTGCCTCCCTGGATGAGAACTTCTGGAAAGGCCTTTGGGCAGGAACTGGGCTGCCTCAGTCTTCAGGGGCAGGCCCAGACACCCTCCCGAGGCAAAGATCTGCGCAGCCTGACGCCCTCAGCCCAGCATGCTCTCCTCTCCCCTGGGTGGGGTAACAGAAATGTAAAACAGTGCTCCTAGATTGCCTCATTTAATCTTCTGGATAACCTTCTGAGATAAGTAACTGCCATTATTCCCCTTGCAGGATTTCCTGGCTAGGAAGCAGAGCCGGAATTCAAATGCAGGTCTCAACATCCAGCTCTGGCTGGAGCCCCTGTCAACCAACCAGCCAGTCCACCTACTCTGGGCTGGGGCCTGTCTGCCTACCAAGCACTTCGCACACCGCAACTCTCTCCGCAGCCTCCCTACCTCCACGGCAGGCAGGGAGGGGATGCCACTAATCCCACTGTAGGAGGGGGCTCCCGAGGTGACTATAAACCACAGCTGATAAAGAGCAGAGCAGGTCTCCTGGCTCCAAAACCTACAAGGTTCTTTCCTACCCCAGGTGAAGAAGACCCAGGTGGCTGTTGCATGTCAGAGGTCAACTTTCAGGCTATGCCTGGAGGTCTGGCTTCTGAGACTCAGGGAAGAAGTTCAGAAGAACCTTGCTCAGACTGGGAGAAGCAGGCCCGTGGGGGAGGGGCAGCGGCTGGAAAAAAGCAAGGCCTGAACGCAGGTCTGGGTGCCACTAACAACACCCCCACCCCCCCAGGCCTCAGGTCTGCTTTGACAACACAAGGACAGTACAGTCCTGTTCTCCGTGACAGTGCTGAGCGAATAAAGCGACATCAGGGAACACTTTGGAACTTAGACTGATAAAACAAAAGGCAGTTTGATTACTCCTTTTCCTCCTCTGCCTTAAGTCCACAAGTAGAAGTTACAGTCCTCCAAACCACTACAATCATCACAGACCTGGAAGGCCCCTTAGGACGTAACTGGGTCCCACCTCCTCACTTTACTGATGAGGACCCAGGCCAAGAGCCAAATCCCGGCTCACAGCCACACACAGCCACGAGGGAGTGCTATGGTGCCAGGGCGCTGGCTCTTCCCACAGGTCATATCTAAGAATTCCTAGGACTCAGCCAGCCCTCCAGCTCGTAGGGATGCTCCCTAGTCCTGGAACTCTCCAACTCTCCAGCGGCCGTTGCTCACATGACTTCAAACCTCCGGGAGCACCCCATGCTCTGACTCACGTATAAGGCCGGTTTCTGTAGAGAAACGGCAAACTGGGGAGTCAAACACGCGGGTCCCGATGCCTGCCTGGCCGCTTACCGTGTTACTTGGGCTAAATGAACTTCTCTGAACTGCATCTCCTCAACTGAAACACGGAACAAATTACACCCACCCCCTGGGTGCCGCCAGAATTTAATGAGGGAACAGAGGTAACCTCCAGGGTTCATATTTAACTTCAAAACCCTCTATTAACACCATCAGACAAATGCTAGGCTTCAGGCAAGCCACATCACCTGTGCCTTGTGCCCCATCTCAGGTCCAGCAAGGTCCATCCCCCCCTACCGCAAGCGATCCAGGGTACGCCGACATGCCCACTGACATGCCCACCGTGGCGCCCTCTGCACAACCCAACAGGCCCACGCTGCCCCTCTGCGCCTTCCGCAGTCATCCCCTCACCTCCAGGTCTGCGCTGGCCTGACTCAAGGGCACAGGCGAGCAGGTCTTGTGCTCCACCAGGCAGACATGGCAGATGCATTCGCTGTGTTCGGGGCAGAAGAAGTCGCGCAGCCGGTTGTGCTGGGGACACTTGCGGCGCAACAAGTCGTGGACCGGCGGCTGCAACGGGTGGTCCTTGAAGGCGGGGCTGTCGAGGTGCGGCCGTAGGTGCTCCTGGCAGAAGGAGGCCATGCACACGAGGCACGTCTTGATGGCAGCCTCCTTCAGGCAGTGGTCACAGGACACCTGGCCGGTGGGTTTGGGGGCCTCGGCGCGGGTGGGCGGTGTCCAGCCGTCGGGCACTGTTGCGCGGGCCAGTTCGGCCTTCAGGAACTGCTCCACCACAGCGCACAGCACCGTGTTCTTGTGGAGCTGAGGCCTCACCTGGTACGCTCTACGACACTGTGGACACTGGTACGGCGCGCCCTGGACCGCCCACGTCTCGTCCAGGCACGATCCGCAGAAGTTGTGGCCGCACGGGGTGGTGACGGGCACCCTGAAGGGCTCCAGGCAGATGGAGCACATCAGCTCATCGGCCAGAGACAGCTCCGCCATGGCGCTCCTCGGGGGACGGGACGGGTGGCGCTGGGACGGCTGGTGCTCACGCTCTCCCAGAGGCCGCCGAGGAAACGAAACTGAGCGGCAGGGGGCAGTCCCAGCGGCCTTTCGGGAAGTCACGTGGGGCACTGGGGCGGAGCCAGCGCTCGGGGGCAGGGGGGATCCCGGGTCGCTGCGGTCAGACTCGGGGATTAGCCGGGTTTGGGGCCTCAGGTTATTCCTGCGGCCACCGGTGGATTCCTGCCGCCGCTCAGCGGGTGCAGAAGCCGAGGCGTCGGGTGGGGAGTCCCAGATCCCAGGAGTCAGAGCCGAGATCTGGTTGGGCTTCTGTACAAACGCGCGTGTTGCGAGTTCTTTCCTTGGAGAACTCACCTGGACCAGCGATGCCTCCAGCGCTTGGCGAGCGAGGGAGTCCTATCAGGACAGGACTTTTAAAAAATAACTGTAGGAACAGTTCAACAGCTGCCCCATTTCCTTTTTATTTTTTTAACTCCTTACTTCCTTCTCCTTAGCCCTGCGCTTTGCATCTCGGCACTGGATCCCTGAAGACTGGAGCCCACGATCACTCTCACATGCTTAAACTGGGTGATTTCTTTCCATACCACGGACACATGATTTTTCTAAAAAAAAAAAATTCCAGTTCTATTTCACTGGGGTTTGAAGACATCCCAGTTTAACAGAGGTTTCTCTCTCACACATATACTCAAACAAAAATAATGTGGTCACTTAAACACTTTTCTCACAATTGACTATTGAGGTTTACATCCATTCTTCTAGCTTTGTTTCCCCTCTCTGGGCAGGGAGTAGGAAAAGTGGGTTGTTGGAGGAGGCAGGGGGGGGCGGGGAGGGCAAGGAGAAAGATGGTGTTTACAGAGGATTTGGCTGGAGTTGGCCCAGGGGACAAGCTAAGCTACAAAAATGAGAAAAAGGTAAAGGCGTAGACGACTGCTGAAAAAAGTACCACTTATGGGGTACCTACTGTGTGCTAGACAAGTCACATATGTCATCTCTTACAATCCTTATAACCTCTTCTAGTCTATGTACACCCTCCAACAGCGGTCCCCAACCGTTTTGGCACAAGGGACTGGTTTCGTGGAAGACAGTTTTTCCACGGTTCCTAAGAGGCCATGGACCAGTGCTAGTCCTGTTGTTTGCATGGGGAGGAGAAAGACAGGGAGAGGATGAGGTGGGTAGGAATGAAGATTTATAGATAGTATCTCATTTAATCTCTCACAATAAATCTTTGAGGTAGGTATAATGATCTAATTACAGATGAGAAAACTGGGGCTTAGAGACATTAAATAACTTGCCTAACACAATGGATACTGGCATCCAGGAAATAAACAGCACAAAATCCCTATGACCTAGCTCTTGTGGGTGAGGTGGCCTGGTGACTCATGCCAGAGGGTTTGTGGAATTTTTTTTTCCAGGATCAGTTTGGAAGGGCTGGTTAGACAGTAAAAATGACTAGGAGGGGCATACTTCATGTTTTTCAAATTCCATGAAGTAGATATTTACTAAAACCTAGCAGGCTAAATTCATTCTTTCGTGGTTAAAGCATATGCTTTGTATTAGTTCAACCTTCTAAAATCTACGGAGACTTGTTTTCTTACCTGGATGTGGTCTATCTTGCTGATTGCCACTTGCATGACATCTTTTTCCATCCTTTCACTTTCCACCTGTCTGTGGCTTTGAATCTAAAGTGTGGCTCTTACAGACAGCACAGAGTTGGACCATGTGTTTTATGCATTCTCCAGATCTCTGCCTTGTAATGGGAACATTTAGGTACATTAAATTACTGATAAGGTAGGATTTCCATCAGCATTTGCTATATATTTTTGTGTTACATCTCCCTTACTTCTCTCTGTCTCTATTACTGCCTTCTTACTATTTTTATTCCTTTGTTGTTTCTTTAAATAGTTTCTTCTGTCCCTCCTCTCTCCTCCCAGTATGTGTATGTCGACATGCTTGTTGGTGTCCCACAGGTCTCTGAGGCTCCGTTCATTTTTCTTTCTTCTTTTCCCTGTCTGTTTCATAGACGGGATCATCTCAATTGACCTCCAGCCAGGTTCACTGGTTCTTTCTTCTGTCTACTCAAATCTGCTGCTGAGCCCCTCCAGTGATTTTTTTTTTTTTTTTTAAAGAGTAGAGCTATAGAAGGCTTAGAATTAAGCTTAATATATTTTTTAAGATTTTATTTATTTATTTTAGCTTAGAATTAAGCTTAATATATTTTTTAAGATTTTATTTATTTATTTTAGAGAGATGGGGAAGGGAGGGAGAAAGAGAGGGAGTGAAACATCAATGTGTGGTTGCCTTAAGCACACCCCATACTGGGGACATGGCCTACAACCCAGGCTTGTGCCCTGATTGGGAATTAAACCAGTGATGCTTTGGTTCACAGGCCTGTGCTCAATCCACTGAGCTACACCAGCCAGGCTGATTTTTTTTTAAAGATTTATTTTTTTTTTTAGAGAGGGGAAGGGAGGGAGAAAGAAAGAGAGAGAGAAACATTAATGTGTGGTTGCCTCTCACATGGCCCGCCACCCAGGCATGTGCCCTGACTGGGAATTGAACCTGCAATGCTTTGATTTGCAGCCCGAGCTCAATCCACTGAGCTATGCCAGCCAGGGCTGATTTTTTTTTTTTTATTTCAGTTAGTGTACATGTCAACTCCAGAATTTATATCTGGTTCTTTATAAAAAAAATAATTTCTATCTCTTTACTGGAATTCTCTAGAGAGACATCATTCTCATACTTTCCTTTATTTCTTAAGAGATGATTTGCTAAGATTCTTTGAAAGTATTTAAAATAGCTGATTTAAAGTTTTTGTCTATAATTTTGTCTCTAACTAAAATAGCTGATTTTAGTTTTTGTCTGTACACCCTCAAGGATAATTTCTTTTGATATTTTTTCATATGGGCCATTCCTTCTTGTTTCTTTGTATATATAATTTTTCATTCAAAACGTGATATTTAAAATAATACAGTGTGGTACTGTGGACACCAGAGTCCCCCCTCCCCAGGGTTTGTCATGACCGTTTGCTGTTCTTATTTGTTTAGCGACTTTCCTAACTTAATTCGGTGAAGTCAGTATTCTTTGTCTATGTTGCTACTCGAGTTTCTGCTCCGTTAGCCTAGTGGTCAGTTAGCTAATGACCAGACAGAGATTTCCTTAAATGCTTAGAAATCAATAAGTTCACCAGTGTTTTCTAGGATCACAGAATATCTGCAGATTATTGGTTTTCAAGACCACCATGGAGCTAGTGTTGGAGGGATGGAAAGAGAGCAAGTTAAAACACCACAGAGTTTGCTGTTCTCACCAAGACTCAGCCACTGGTTTTTTGGGGGGTTTTTTGTTGTTGTTTTTTTTTTTTTTTGAGTAAGCATTCCCTGAATTGTTGCCAGGTCTTTGCTAATTTCCACAGTTCTGAAAAAGTCAACCCTGACCATTTTTGTTAGTTTTCTTTCATGGAGGCAAAATTTTCAGAGGTCCTCACTATACCATCTTTGCTGTCTTTTTCCCCTAGGATAACCTTTTATAATATCATGTTATTAAATCTGTAAAGTTAACAACCAAAAAAGACATTATTAATAAATTTCCTAGTGAAAACTAAAAATTTCATCCACCTGAGGTCTTTTGTTTTTGTAATTTTTTTACATGTATGTTTAAATTATAGTTGACATACCTTGTGTATTAGTTCCGGGTATACAGCATGGTGTTCAGACATCTGTATAACTGATGAGTGATCAGCACAGTAAGTCTAGGAAACAACTGTCACCAGATGCAGTTATTACAATACTATTGACTGCATTCCTTTCTGTACATTACGTCCCTATGACTAATTTTACAACTGGCAACTTGTATTTCTTTATCTCCTTCACCTTCCCCACCCATCCCGCTACCCCTTCCCACCTGGTGACCAGCAGTTTGCTTTCCGTATCTGTGAGTCTGTGTCCTTTCTGTTCTGTCTGCTCATTTTATTGTTTTTAGATTCCAGCATATTACTATCGTCCTGCCAGTAGAATCTGTAGCAATAATGCTTTTTCATTCTTGATATAAGTATTTTGTGTTTTCTTTTTCTCCTGATTAATCCACCTAATCGATTATTTTTGTTCTTTTTTTTTTCAAAGAATCAGCTTTTGACTTTAATCTTTGCTGTCATTTGTCTGCTTTTTTCATTGATTTCTTCTATTATTTATTACTTCCTTCTATTTACTTTTGGTTTGATTTGTTCCTTTTCAAGCTTATGAAGTTGGGATAGTAGATTACCATTGTTAAACTTCCTTCTTTTCTAATATAGATCTATAAAACTATAAATTTAAGCACAGCTTTAGTTATATTCTACAACTTTTGATTTGTGTGTTTTCATTATCATTTCACTCTTTCTAATTTCCTTTGTAATTTCTTTGATACATTAGGTACTTGTAAGGATATAGCTTAATTTCCAAATATCTGGAGCTTTCCTGGATACCTGATTGTTATTGATGTCTAACTTAATTCCATTTTGGTTTACTATTGAAGATGCTTGTCTTTTGAAATATGTTGAGACTTATGACTCAGCATGTGGTCTATCTTAGTGGCCACTCCTAGTGCACTTGAAAAAACTGTGTGTTGAAATTGTTGAATATATAAATGTCAATTACATTAATGTTTGGAATTTCTGTATCCTTCCCAATTTTTTCTCTAGTTCTACCAACTTCTGACTGGAGATGTTAATTTCTTCAATATGATAATTAACTTTGTATTTATTCCATTTTTTTCTTCCTTTATTGTGAAGCTTTGTTATTAGGTAGTTTTATGGGTTGAATAGTTGTACTCCCCTCCCCCGCAACAAGATATATGTTTAAGTCCTAACCCCTGGTATCTATGAATACACCCTTTTCAGCAATAGAGTCTTAGCAGATGTAACCAATTAAGATGAGGTCATTAGGGCCCTGGCTGGTGTGGCCCAGTAGATTGAGCACCGGCCTATGAACCAAAGGGTCACTGGTTCGAATCCCAGTCAGGGCATATGCCTTGGTGGCAGGCCAGGTCCCTAGTAGGGGACATGTGAGAGGCAACCACACATTGATGTTTCTCTCCCTCTCTTTCTGCCACCCTTCCCCTCTGTCTAAAAATAAATAAATAAAATCTTTAAAGAAGAAAAAAAGATGAGGTCATTAGGGTAGTCCCTAATTCAGTATGACTTAGGAAATAGCCATGTGAAGACAAACACACGTGAAGAGAGGACATCGTGTGACAATGGAGACAGAGGTTAAAGTGCTGTAACTGCAAGCCGCACCAAGGACGGCTGGCAAAACAGGGCTAGGAAGAGACAAGAAAGGAGTCCCTCCCTCGGGTCCCGGAGGGAACACAGCGCTTCTGACACCCCAGTTTCAGACTTCTACCCACCAGAACTGTACATTTTTGTTTTTTTGGTTTTTTCACACCTGACTTGTGGTATTTTGTTATAGCAATCCTTGGAAACTAATACAGGTACATACACCTTAAGGATTTTAACTATTTTTAAAATATTTAATTCCTTTATAATTCTGAAAAGCTACCTTTTATATCTCATAATAGTTTTTCTCTTGAAATCTGCTTAATCTTGATAGCAATATCGTCACACTAGGTTTCCGATCTTTCTGTTGTGTGGTATCTTTCTATCCTGTTGCTTTCAACTTCTCTCCGTCTTTCCGTAGCAAGCATGTCTTTTGTAGACTGAATATAGTTGGGTCTTGCTTTTTTATCCCATCTGACAATCTCTGCCTTTTAATTAGAGTGGTTCATCTTTTCGCATTTAATGTACTTCCTGATTTTTAAGTCTATCAAATTGCTACTTGTTTTTCAATTGTCTCTTTGATATTTGTTCCTATGTTCACCTTTTCCCACTTTCTTTTATTTAATGAAATATACTTCACACTTTGTTTTTATTTTCTCTTATTGGCCTTTTACCTGTACTTCTTTTTATTATACAGTATTTCTAGTGGTTCTAGGGATTATAGTATGCATTCTAAGCTTATCAGTCTATTTAGAATTAGCATTGCATTAATAATGTATATAATATTGAGAATTTTATTACATTAAATTTTTTTTAAGATTTTATTTATTTATTTTTAGAGAGGGAAGGGAGAGAGAAAGAGAGAGAGAAACATCAATGTGTGGTTGCTGGGGGTCATGGCCTGCAACCCAGGCATGTATCCTGACTGGGAATCGAACCTGCGACACTTCGGTTCGCAGCCTGCGCTCAATCCACTGAGCTACACCAGCCAGGGCTACATTAAATTTTTATTTACCACCTCATGGGCTATTGTTGTCATATATTTTACATGTACATACATAATAAACCCCATACTATTACGAAAGTCATTAACCAAGGAAGTTAGTAGACAGAGGTGGCTCTTACATTGGCAGCCAACGTAAGTAGCCCAGCTCTAAGCCAGAGTCAGTCCCTATAAATAACTGGAGGACAGGAAAGCAACACTTGAGAACAACATTCATAAAGAGCAAACTAGGCTTTCTCAAGTAGGGAAACTGCTTACTCGATAGCCAGTTAATAAAAGACTTTCCCCCGGCTCTGACTCGTAGAGCACCCCTAACCACCTCTGATGTGGCACTGGCTGGTGTGAATCTATGTTTGCTTACATAAGCTCTCCAAAAATGGAATGTGCCTCAGTTTGTCTTTTAACAGTATCACTCTGTATAATTACATTTACTTTCAAGTCACCTCTCAAAGAAAATGAAACAAGAAAATACAGTTGGGTACAGAAAGAGCTACATTCTCCGCACATTTACCGTTCCCGGGACTCTTCATTCCTTCCCGTGGATACAAGTTTGCTCCAGCATGTTCTGTGGCACAGGCCTTCTGGCAATGCATTCTTCCATCTTTTATCTGAAAATGCCTTTCTCTTGTCTTCCTTTTAATGGGTAATTTTGTGGAATATGTAATTCTAGGCTGACTTCCTTTCAACATTTTAAAGATGGTATTCTTCAGGGCCTGGCAGAAGGAAGACTTGCTTGAGTGTGGTGGGTAGGGTACGTGAATGTCTTGCATGAGATGGACGGCAATTTGAACATTTCACCTAAAATGTCCCATGGTGTGCTTGAGTGTGACATTGTCGTGTTACAGAATTACATGCTTTTGATTTCATAATAAATATTTTATAATAAAAAAGGGGGTGTTATTTGCACCAGACTGTTGGGAACTGCCCTGTCTGGTATCAGAAGCTGTAACCCCTGCCTAGGCTAAGGCTAAGGGAACACCCTTAGAATCATAAGCCAGCAAGGAGACAAAAGCTTATCTCCCTGGCAGGAGCACTGCTTCTGCTGCTTCATTCATAACTGAACCCCAAAGCTTGGTCGGTTAGCCAAAGACGGGTAAGATTCCCCAAGGGGGGAATGATCTAAGACAGGCACGATCACGTGGGAGGCCCCCCCAAAAGAAGGGCTTTGGGGGCTGCAGCAAAAGGGGGTGATGGACCCTCGCTCCTCGACTTTGACTTAGCCTGAGTCCTCATCAACTGGGAGAAAATCTCCTTATCTCTTGGTTGCCTTAGCTCCCTTGCTCCACCTAAGCCTGAAACAATGACAGGGTGGTGCCGCCCTGTGCTGAAAAGGGTGGGTTCCCCGGGTGATCAAGCCTAAGAAAGAGCATGTAAAATCCTGTGAAACCTTCTTTGTTTAGAGTGCTCTCAGTTGAATGAGAAGGGTCCAAGGAGGAAGTTAGTTTGTTCCTTAAAGTCTTACAGCTCTTTGACCCTGACTCAAAATAGGCCCTCAGACTTCCTTGTTATCTATTGTTTGATCCTTACTTCCTAGCAATGAGTAATGAGCTTTTACCTGAATTCTTATGCAAATGAAACCAATAAAAAGCCTCTCCGGAGGGGGAAGGGCACCCTCTCCCCACCAGGGAGGGTGGCCATGGCGCCCTTCAGGAGAGAGGGTGGCCAAGGCGCTTCCCACGTGAGGAGTGGCCCTGCTGTTCCTATTCCCCCACAGGACCTGGTTGTCTCTGTGTATGTTTTTCTTGCGTTTCGACGAGCCATCCACAGCGTTCCGTGATCACTGCTGGCCAGTGACCCACACATCAGCAGACCCTGCATTACCACCTGGCCTCCATAGTTTCTAATGAGAAGTCAACTGTCATTTGCTTTGCTTTCCAAAATTTCAGTCACCTGCAGTCAACAGAGGTTGAAAAATGTAAATGAAAACTTTCAGAAACAGACAATTGATACATTTTAAATTGCGTGCTGTTCTCAGTAGTGTGATGAAATCTGGCTTCATCCCAGCTGGGACGCGGACCATCCTTGTCCAGGATATCCACACTGTATGTGCTCCCTGCTCAGCAGTCACTTTGTCGCTGCCTTGGTTACCAGATCGATATTTTAAGAGAGAGAGAGAGAGAGAGAGAGAGAGCAATACCATATTCACATAACTTTTAATAGAGCTTATCATTTACATAACTTTTGTTAGAGTAGACAGTTACAATTCTTCTATTTTATTATTGTCGTTGTTGGTCTCTCACTTGCCTAGTTTGTAAATTAAACTTTATCATAGGTATGTACACATAGGAAGAAAACATGGTACATATAAGGCTCGGTACTGTCTGTAATTTCAGGCATCCACGGGGCGTCTGGGAAGATATGTCTGAGGATCAGGAGGAACTACTGTATTTTATTTGACGGGCTCTGAGATGATTTCTTTGTGGTTTTCAGCATTTAACTGTGATGTGCCTAGGTGTCTTCTGTTGTCGTCCTGCTTGGGGTTTGCTAGGCTTCTTGGATTTGTAACTTGTTTTTCTCCAAATCTGGGTGATCCTTTCGCCTTTGTTTCTTTAAATTTTTTCGTCCTATTCTCTCTTTAATGAAATATGTTAGCTTGTGTGATATTATCCCATAGGTTAATGAAGCTTTGTTAACCTTTTTAAATGGTTTTTTTCTTTCTCTTCCTCAGATAGGATAGTTTCTGTTTATCTAATTTCAGGTTTACTCATCCTTTCTTCTGAAGTCTCCAATTTGCTGTTAATTTCCTACAGTTAAACTTCCACTTCAGGTATTTTACATTTCCATTCTAAAATTTCCACTTGCTTTTTTTTTTTATGATTGCCATTGCTTTGTTTAGATTTTCAATTCATTCATGCAATATGACAATACTTTCTTTTAAGTCCTTAAAAATATTTGTAACAGCTATTTTAACATTCTTGTCTGTTGGTTTCAATATTTGGGTTTTCTGAGAGTCTGTTCTATATTTTTTTTGTTTTTCTTGATCCAGGGTCAAATCTCTATGCTTTTCCACATTAATTTCTTTATTGTAGGATGGATGGACATTGTGAACAATATGTTTTAAGACGTCTAGATGATATTGTCTTCCCTTAGAGGTACTGATTTTTTGTTCTGGTAGGCAGTTATATTACGGGCATATTGTTTTGGCCCTGAAGCCTTGGTTTTATTCTTTATTAGAGTGAGTATATTTTAGTTTTTATTTAATCTTAGGACTTGGCCCTTTAACTAAGACATATGCCTGATGCCTAAATCATGCCTTTCCTGCAGTGTCACCTGCAAGTCCATGGTGCTCGTGGAGGTTCCTCCACCCTGACTCTGGCTGTGTCAAAAAACCAGCATCTCGCAGATCTACACAGCCTCTAGTGTCCCCACTCAGCTCTCGACTCCAGGACAGATCGTCTCTGCTGGGCCACGCAGAGCCATGCCCTGCGCCTGTGCAGCCCAGCGCTCAACCAAAGGCCCCTGGTGAATCCCCGTGCAGACTTCTGTGGGCCTCCTCCTTCCATGCAACATCTGCTTTTTCATTTATCTGTCCCCCCTCTCCGATTTTTAGCTGCTTTAGTAGCCCACCAATCCAGTCTCAACCCCCCTCAGCTCAGCAAGACACCTTTCCACATCCCACCAGAAGTCCAGGCTGATTGTGAGGCTTACCATGTGTGTTTCCCTTCTCTCCAGAATCACAGTCCTACATTACCTTCTACCCAAGCCTGAAAAAAGAGTTGCATTGTATATTCTATTCAGTTTTGTAGTCATTCAGTGGGAGGACAAGTGTTGTACCAATTACACTGTTATAGCCAAAGGCAGATATTATTACTTCTTTTGTGACACCGGATACTTTCAGAATGTTTTGTCTCATGTTTTTGATGCTCCTTTCTACTGGTGCCCTGATCTTAGGCCTGGTCTACCATTTGGATAATTCTGCACCACTCCTGTCTCCTATTTCATTTTTTGTTTTCTTTTTTTTTTTCACTCTGTCTCTTATCCCTCACCCCCAAAAGAAAATTAGGATCAAGAGAATAAGAAGCTAGAAAATGGGAGAAAATATTTGGAAAAGACATACCTGACAAAAGATTGTTACTCAAAATATACAAAGAACTCTTCAGCAAGAAACTGCCCTGGATAGCGTGGCTCAAGCAGATTGAGCACGGGCCTGAAAACCAAAGTGTTGCTGGTTCTATTCCCAGTCAGGGCACATACCTGGGTTGAGAGCCAGGTCCCCAGTAAGGGGCATGTGAGAGGCAACCACACATTGATGCTTTTCTCCCTCTCTTTTTCCCTGCCTTCCCCTCTGCCTAAAAATAAATAAATAAAACAAAGAACCTGAATTAAAAAATGGACAAAAGATCTCAACAGACACCTCACCAAAAAAGATATACAGATAGCAAATAAGTATATAAAAAGATGCTCCACATCATATGTCAATTGGGAAATGCAAATTAAAACAACAATTAGATAAGCTACATACTGATTAGAATGGCCAAAATATGGGACACTGACAACACCAAAAGCTGACAAGAATGTGGAGCAGCAACAGGAACTCTCATTCATTGTTGGTGGGAGTGCAAAATAGGACAGCCACTTTGCAAGATGGCTTGGCAGTTTTTTACAGAACTAAACATACTCTCTCTTCTGGCCAAGATGGAGGCATAGGTGGTCGCACTGTACCTCCTCGCACAACCAAAACTAAGGACAACAAGAATTTACAAACAATAAACAACCAGAACAGAGAGAAATGAACCGAACGGAAGTCTGACTACCATACATCCAGACCAGTAAGGAGGGGCGGAGTCGGAGGCCTTCAAAGAGGGGTCGAGGGGTCCCAGCAGGAAAGAGCGGTGGCTGGCAGACACGGGTGGGCAGGGTGCAGACGGCAGTTGACAGACCCCAGAAGCACAGGGGCGGCTGAGGACCCGGTGGCAGACCCTGGGTGTGGGAGGCAAGGAGCAGACCCAGTGAGGCGCTTAAGGCAGCTGACTGTCCACAGCCACACATTCGTGCGCGGACAAACTAAGCAAAAACGGGCAGCAATACAGACTGCGCAATGCTGGGACCCAGCGCCGGGAGACAATGCTTAAAGGCACTGACTGGAAACACCTGTGGAAGTTGAGGCTGGGAGATTCTCTCAGCCTCACAGGAGGCTCCTTGGGGAAACCCACAGAGTCCGAGGAAGCACACAAACCCACCCGCCAGGGAGGCAGCACCAGAGGTACCCAATTTGCTTGTGGGAAGCAGAAAAGGGGACGGAAGTCCTAGTGAGAGCAAAACGGGCACCATTGTTCCCTCTCGGACCCCCACCCCCACATACAATGTCACAACCCAGCAACTGAGGTGTCCCGCCCTGGTGATCACCTAAGGCTCCGCCCCTCATATGTAACAGGCGCAACCAGACCAAAGGGAAAAAATTAAATTAAATTAAAAAGATGGCTCAAACAGTTAAAAGACCCAGAGTCAGTTTTTTTTAAGCGACCGACAGAAAAATTCCAATCTATCAGATGCACAGTTCAAAGCCATGGTGATCAGGATGCTCAAACAATTGGTGGACTTTGGTCATAAATTAGATGAATAAATGCAGGCTACGATAAGAGAAATGAAGGAAAATGCACAGGGAACCAATAGTGATGGAAAGAAAACTGGGTTTCAAATCAATGGAAGGGACCAAAAGGAGGAAAGGAACAACCAAACAGAAAAGAATGAAGAAACAAGAATTCAAAAAAATGAGGAGAGGCTTAGGGACCTCCAGGACATCTTTAAACATTCCAACATCCAAATTATAGGGGTACCAAAAGGGGAAGAGGAAACACAAGTGGAAAAGTTATTTGAACAAATAATAAAGGAGAACTTCCTCAATCTGACAAGGGAAATAGACTTCGAGGAAGTCCAGGAAGCTCAGAGAGTCCCAAAGAGGTTGGAGCCAAGGAGGAACACACCAAGCCACATCATAATTACATTAGACAAGGTAGAAATGAAGGAGAGAATTCTAAAAGCAGCAAGAGATAAGGGGACAGTTACCTATAAAGGAGTTCCCATCAGAATGTCAGCTGATTTCTCAAAAGAGACCTTGCAGGCAAGAAGAGGCTGGAAAGAAGTATTCCAAGCCATGAAAGTCAAGGACCTGCATCCAAGATTGCTCTATCCAATAAAGCTTTCATTTAGAATGGAAGGGCAGATAAGGTGCTTCCCAGGTAAGGTCAAGTTAAAGGAGTTCATCATCCCAAGCCTTTATTATATGAAATGTTAAAGGGACTTATCCAAGAAAAAGAAGATAAAAAATATGAACAGTAAAAAAAGACATCAAACTCACAGTTAGTAACAACCATTCCTAAAACAAAAGCAAACAAAGAGAACAGGAGTGGAACCACAGAAATGAAGATCACATGGAGGGTTAGCAACAGGGGAGTGGGAGGAGGAGAGAGGGGGAAAAGGTACAGAGAATAAGTAGCATGGACAATAGGTAGAAAATAGACAGGGGGAGGGCGAGAATAGTATGGGAAATGTAGAAGCTAAAGAACTTATGACACATGGACATGAACTAAAGGGGGGGAATGTGGGTGGGAGGGGGTGGGCGGGGGGAGGGTAATGAAGGGGGAAAATGGGACAACTGTCATAGCATAACAAATATATTAAAAAAAAAACTAAACATACTCTTAACATTTAATTCAGCAATCATGCTCCTTGGTATTTTACCTAAACGAGTTGAAAACTTAAATCTGCACACAAAAACCTTCACACAGATATTTATAGCCATTTTATTCACAATTGCCAAAAGTTGGAAGCAACCAAGATGTCCTTCAGTAGATGAATGGATGAATAAACCATAGTACATTCTGACAATGGAATACTATTCAGTGCTAAAAAGAAATGAACTATCAAGCCTTGAAAAAGACACGGAGGAACCTTAAGTTCATATTATTAAGTGAAAGAAGCAAGTCTGAAAAGGCTACATGCTATGATTCCAACTGCGTGACATTCTGGAAAAGTCAAACTAATGGAGACAGGAACAAGGTCAGTGGTTGCCAGGGGCTAGGGGGTGGAGAATAAATGCATAGGCAGAACACAGAGGATTTTTAGGGCAGTGAAGCATTCTGTATAACACTATCATGATGGCTCTGTGTTGTTATAAATTAGCAAAACCAATAGAATGTACAACACCAAGAATGAACCCTAATGTGTACTAGGACTTTGGGTGACAATGATGTGTCAATCTATATAGGTTCATCAACTGTAACAGCTGTACCTCTCTGGTGTAGACTATTGATGCTGGTGGAGGTTGTGTGGGGGGATGCAGAGCCAAGGATACATGGGAACTGTCTGTACTTCTTGCTCCACTTTGCTGTGAAAACTGCTCTGGAAATAAAGTCTATTTTTCAACATGGATTAGGAGTCACCAAACATGGCTATTTCCAGAAATTAAATCTGTGCTTAAAGGGTGAGAAGTCATGTGGCCAATTAGCTCCATTTTTATTACTGTTATTACTATGCTTATGTGACAAGGGTTCTCAAGATTGTTGCCCAGAAGGAGGTCTAACGAAGGTTGCCGCACTGCTAACATTAATGGGATAAGTGTTTGGAGTTCCAAGGGTTGTATGAGGCTGCATTTGCTTTTTAAGAATGGGAGGGGGACATGTTGTGTATGTAGTTGTTAAAAATCTTAATATGACCAGGCATGAAAAAACATACCATATTTTGCTATGTCTAATGCACACCCACGTTTTTGGCCCAAACTTTCAGGGGAAAAAAATTTCGTTTTAATATTTTAATTCAATTTTTTAAATTCCTTATATTTAGATACTTGTTTTTTGTGTTATAAAGGAATTTTAGCATTTATTTTCAAACATATTATGGTACAAGAAATATTATGTAACAAGTAATTACAAAACACAAGAACAGATACAAGGTATTTCAGTTACTACCCATGTATAATGTGCATCCTTATTTTCCCTCAAATATCTGGGCAAATAAGTGTGCATTACACATGGCAAATACAGTACATATGAACTGATATTGAAAGGGAAAAAAGCTTTTAAATGTTGTCATAAAGATGTTTTAAAAATTCACCAAAACCCTTATTCATGTTGCATGGACAGAGCAGCAGGTTTTGTCTGTCAAGGAGCCAAAGGCATATTCCTGTTCTCAACTGTATTTGGCTTTTTTTCACATAATGATTTTACGAAAACATATTCTTAAGGGATTCAGTTCCAAACCTCTTGCTCAATTTCTGATGGTGGAGTTTTGGGTTCGTTTCCTCTCTCTCCATTACTAACCCAGGGACGAGGGGACAGGAACCTGGAGCGGACAAAGTCTCAGTTGGCAGGCCGGCCCCTGCCGGGTCTGGAGTCTGCAGAGGCCTGACCCCTGAGGCAGCTGCTGGCCCTGGGCTGTCACTCCTCGAGGCTCCGTACCTGTTGCAGCTCCATACCTGTTACCTCTTCTACGGAAGAGACATGCTTTGGGAGTGTAAGCCAATCAATCTCTCATTCCTTCCCCTCTGTGCCTTTGGAGAACTGCGATGCCTCAGGAAGAGAGAAACATCGATGATGGCCGAGGTCCACAGTCAATCCATTGCTTGCCAGAATCCCGTCAGGGCTGTTTCTGCATCCTCTTCTCACCCCACCACCCAACCCTACAGCCTCTCCATTTCCTGTTGCCTAAGATTCTGCTTCCTGATGTCTCCCTAAGTAACACTCCTACTGACACCATACCCCTTTTAAAACATCCTACAAGTTATAAAGGTATACCATGCAGGTCTTCCGTCCCAGGCACTTAGGGAGCCACAGGCTTCGGTGCAGATATGGCCAAGTCCAGGAACCAAACCACGCACAACTAGTCCTGAAAACAGCACAGAAGTGGCATCAAGAAACCCAAGTTTTCTTGAACAAGGGGGTGGACCCCAAGTTCCAGAGGAGCGTGAGCTTTGCCAAGAAGCACAACTAGAAGGGTCTAAAGGAGATGTAGGCCAACAACGACAAGGCCATGAGTACAAGTGCCGAGGCCATCAAGTACCTCCTAAAGCCCAAGGAGGTCAAGCCCAAGATCTCAAAGTGCAGCAGTCACAAGCTCAATCTACTTGCCTACATTGCTCACCCCAACCTCAGGAAACATATTCATGCCCTTATCACCAAAGGTCTCAGGCTCTGGTGGCCAAAGTCCAAGGCCAAGGCTCAAACCAAGCCCCAGACTGCAGCTGCGGCTCAAGCTCAGGCTCCAGCTCAGGCTCAGGCTCCCAAAGGGGCCCAGGCCCCCACAAAGTTTCCATAATAGAGGCCTCTAACTGCTGATGAGATGGAAGGACAGGTGTGACCCTTGGGCTGCTGCCTGCATGGGGCTGGTGTCCTCCTCTGGTGCTTGGACAAATAAACCTGAGGTAGGATCCTTAAAAAATATATAAAAATAAAACAATAACCCAGTATACTGTGCATGTGGCAAGACATTTACGGAAAAGAAGGAAAAGCTTCCTGTCCAGCAGTCCCTCTTCATAGAAGTGACTGCTATTAAGTTTCACAGATGTCCTTCCGGAGCATTTTTACACATGTCCCATAGCAGGAGCCTTTTTTTTAAAAATGCAGATGGGAAATATACTCTACAAATCTATAACATGCTACAATTTGCTTTTTCTTTCCTTCCCTGGGTCTGCTGCCAGAGAGGTGGTTAGGAGGACAGGCTCTGCAGCAGACCATGTGGATTTGGGCCCAGGCCCCCTCCTTCACCGGCTGTGTGATCGCAGACCAGGAGCTTCCCCTCCTCGGGTCAGCCTCCTCTTCTGTGAAAGGGAAACAATGAGAGTACCTATCGCACAGGTTTCTTAGGTGAAGAAATTCACACATGTAAAGTGCTCAGAAAACAGCTGGCACATGGCTATTGTTACCATTTCTGTTCTCCAAAGCTACCTGTGATGATCTTGTCTCCAGCTGTGGGTCTCAGTGTGGGGCCAGAACGACAGCGGTGGCCTCCCTGACTGTGACCAGGCCAGCATAGTGGCAGGGCTGCTCAGGGCATGCTGTGCCCACTTCCTGCTTCTGGACTGACCGCTATGTCGTGCAGCTCCAGTGAGCCCACCTGGCTCACATTGCCTGCATTCCCAGACTTTGGTCCCTGAGGCTCGGGGGCAGCCAGAGCCCAGGGTGGGTTTGTTTTGTTTTGATTGAAATCAGACATTACCTTAGAGCCACATTTCAGGCAGAAAAACCCTGAAAAACCCTGTAAGTGGTGCTCCCAAATCGATTCGTTCAACACGAGGGGTTGTATGACTTATGGCCAAGCTCAAGTTTTGGAAGAGTGTCCTGCAGAGGACAAGAGCCATCATCATTCCCATTATACCCCAAATTCTTCTGGGGTTTCATTGTATTCACTTTCCTGAATCCCTCACCAGTTCATTTCGGATTGACTTTGTCTCCTGTTAACTGAAAAACAAAACAAAACCCTGCCCTTCAGTGTGGTATGGCCTTGACCTTCCAACACAGTCTGCTCACAGCTCAAGGCGAAGCTGTCGGGGACTCTATCTCAACCCTAGGGGTGGTGGCTGATCCACCTATCTGCTATTCTTGTATTTTTTAGAGTTCTCTTTATTGCTCACTAGCCAGTTCCTCATTACTATTATACTTAGTAATTCTTTATCTTAAGCTTTTCCTGTTTGAATTACTGTGTGGTTTCTCTCTCCTAATTGGATCTAGGCTGACACAGTAAACCAACCAGTGAAGCCGTTCCTGGGATGGGGAGGGTGTCCCTGTCGGCCCTCCTCCTCTTTGTGAATGGCAGGAGCTGTCTGCCCCACGAAGAGGAGGAGTATACGGGTTAAAGGAGAGAGCCTGGGACAACTGCCTTTAGATATAAATAAAGAAGTTGAAAATTAGAACCCAATAGTACCTACCTTCTGAGTGGATTCATGCTTTCACCTGTGGAAAGTTCCCGTGGTGCCATCCCTTCAGAACAGAGGAGCAGGGAACAGCTGGTCCACCCATACCAGGTTTGGAAGTAGGTAGAGGGAAGTTAACTGGTAATGAAGTTACCACCACAGTGTCCAAGATGGACACCAGTCCTGTCAGTGCCAGGAAGGGAGGCGGAGAGCTGGAGGATCTCACAAGAAAGGGAAAAGGCCCAGTGGGACGCTGCACTGATTCTGTCAGGGTCAGAGCCTTCGTACAGAGCTGAGCATCTGGGGGGCAAAGCACTTTAGAACTTAACAGTAACCGTGGTCACTGCAGGATTGCTTACAATAGCCTGGGTGTGAATCCACGCATGGGTGAATGGATTAAAAAAATGTAGTACAGACATATGATGAAATGTTACTCAGCCCTAAAAAAGAAAAAACTCCTGCCACAATATGGATGAACCAAAGAACATCACACTAGCTGGGAAGGAAGCCAGTCGCAGAGGGACAAATGCTGCATGGCCCCACCCACCGAAGGTCTCCAGGACACTCCACCTCGGAGAACACGGAAGGCCCCAGAGCCTGGGGGTGGGGAGCTGCTGTTCGAAGGGCACAAAACTTCAGCTTTGCAGGTCCACTTCGCAACACAGCCAGCACCCCGGCACTGTGCATGTGGCGCATATGAGAAGTTTGCTGAGACAGTAGGTCTCACATTAAGTCTTCGTACCACAAAAACAAAACCAGGCACGAGTAAGCTTTTGGAGGTGATGGATCTTTATTTCCTCGATTGTGCTAATGTTTCACAAGTGTGTGCATGCCGTATTTTTCGGGGGCTGCATCTTATAGGTTGAATGTAGCTTACCTGACTCGCTGTTGGGGGGGGGCAGCGGTGGAGCAGGGTCACAGGTTACTAAATATTTTAGTGCATTTTTTTGCTTCAAAATTTTTTTCCCATTTCCTCCTCTAAAACCTAGGTGCATCTTAATGGTCTGGTGCGTCTTATGGTCCTAAAAATATAGCATATCCAAACCCATCAGACTGAATACATTAAGTATGTACAGTTTTTGGCCTATCGGTTATACCTCAATAAAACTGTTTTAAAAAATTTTAATCCAAACAAAAAATAAAATAAACATTCGATTAAAAAAACCCAGCCCAGTAGCCCTGGCTGGCGTAGCTCAGTGGATTGAGCGTGGGCTGCGAACCAAAGTGTCACAGGTTTGATTCCCAGTCGGGGTACATGCCTGGGTTGCAGGCCATGATCCCCAGCAACCGGACATTGATGTTTCTCTCTCTCTCTCTCTCTCCCCCTCCCTTCCCTCTCTAAAAATAAATAAATAAAATCTTAAAACAAAACAAAACAAAACAAAACAGCCCAGCAATTCCACTGCTGGGATTATACCTAAGAGCCCTGAAACACTAGTCCAAAAGAACCTATGCACTCCAATGTTCATAGTGTGGCAGGAAAAGAAAGTAGAAAAGTCTCATAAAGGGGCTCTCTGCCCTTTGTAACACCTGCAAGTTTTGTCGGGACAAAAGCTGAGTAAAAGTTATTTTTAGGTAAGGAGCCAGCTAGCAGACGTTGCTAAGTAACGTTATCTCAAGGCTGAAATGCTGACCTTCGTTCTGCTTCTGCCTCTTTATGCTCCCTTGCTTTAGCAGATGAATCCCCCCACCCTCTTTGCCTTGTGACAAGTATTTAAAGGAACTGCGACGAGCCCGGATTTGGGGCCCAGAATTTGGGATTCTTCTCTGAGCCGGCCCCCACCCCCCACCCGCCCCCGGTAATAAACTTTGTACTTCATCATCTTCCTGCGTGTGAGTGACATTTCTGTAACAATAGCAGCACAATTTACAATAGCCAAGTGCTGGAAGCAACCTAAGTGCCCACCAGTAAATAAGTGGATCAAAAACTGTGGTACATTTACTGCACAGCAGAAAGAAGGAGCTCCTACCCTTCACAACAGCATGGATGGAACTGGAGAGCATTATGCTAAGTGAAATAAGCCAGGCAGTGAGAGACAAATACCATATGATCTCACCCATAAGTGGTACCTAATCAACAAAACAAAACAAGCAAGCAAAATGTAACCAGAGACATTGAAATAGGGAACAAACTGACAGTAACTGACAGTGGGGAGGGGGGAGGGGAAAGAAGGGGAAGGGTTGTGAAGGAACTCTGACAAAGCTAGAGGGGGGAAGGATTGAGGGTGGGAGGTGGGGGTGGGTGGGACGGGGGGAAGTGGTGGTGGCAAAATGGGGACAACCGTACTTGAACAATTTAAAAAAAAACCTTAATGGTGAGTAGACAACCTGAAGACGGACAACACTGATGCATGGGGGCAGAAAGGTAGTCAGAAGGTTCCTGTTCCCATGGAGAAAGGCTTTCTGGGGGAGGTGGGAGGCAGGCCCCTGCTGCTGCTTACCCTCAGGCCAGCACAAAGCCAAGTAGGGACAGCCACCAGAACCTCCTGGGGGGCAGGAACACTGCTCTGAAATTACACTAGACTCTCCCTCTTCTAGTTGGGTGGTCTTTGGCAAGTTACTCAGAACGAAGTCAAGGAGTTAGATGAGTTATTACTTTATACCCACAGAGCAATAATAACCATGGCTGGCAACTGAGTGCTTGCTGTTTTTCCCACCTGGAACAGTGCTTCTGGACCGCCAGCCTGGAGTGGCGGGGCAAAGATTTAGGGCCAGCTGTGCACTTTCGGCCCACGTACTTTGTTCTCACCTCCCCTCTTCTCGCGCACTCCCAGAATGAAGGGTATAGTTTGGGGTTTCCACACCTGACAGTTACGTCTCTGACTTCAAGCGGTAAGAGATACACTTACGTTTTACGTGGTGATCCAGGGCACACACAGCGATGTGTACTGTGTCATAAAGCAAAATGGAGTTCCTGGAGGGGATGCATGATTTGTTTTTCTATTCTTCTGTACTGCATCTCTCAAAAGGCAGGTCATGACCCCCTAAAATGACCTTTCTGGTAGACTGCTCTTCATTGTTTAAAAAATACCACTGTAGAGGGAAAAGGTGACTCATAAACTGGTTATAATTTGAAGAAAACACACCCTGAATCAACACTTCCCTTTGGTTGAGTAGATACCGACTAGTTAGCCTTTTTTCTTTCTGGTGTAATTGACACGTAACATCATGTGACCTTCAGGGGTATGACAGAATTGACACTTGTATACACTGTAAACCGATCACCACAGAAGGTCTAGTGAACAGCAGTCACCATACTCAGGTACAAAATTTGTTATGATGAGGACTTTTCAGCTCTGCGCCCTGAGCAACTCTCAACTACGAAACACAGTGCTATTACCTAGAGTCGCCACACTGCACTTATATCCCCACGACCTGCTTCCTGTACAACTGGGGTTTGTGCTTTAGACCCCCTCACCCATCTGGCCCAGCCCAGCCCCCATGCCTCTGCCAACTACCAATCTAGTCTCTGTATCTGTGAGTTTAGGCTGTTTTTTTTTTAGGTTCCACATGTATCCTATGGCATTTGTGATTCTCAGACTTACTGTTCCACCCATAATGTTGTAAAACCCAAGATGTTATTCTTTTTTTAATGGCTGAATAATACGTATATATATCTCTCTCACTATTCTTTTCATCCATTCACCCATCAATGGACACCTAATGTTATTTCTATGTCTTGGCTACTGTAAATAATTCTGCAATAAACATGGGAGTGCATGCATATTTTCACGTTAGTGTTTTCATTTTCTTCAAATAGACATCCCAAAGTGAAACTGCTGGGTCACACAGTTTCACTATTTTGCGGAACCTCCACACTGGTTTCCATGGTGGCTGCACCAAGTCACATTCCCACCAACAGTGCACAAGGGTTCCCTTTTCTCTACGTCCGCATTGTTTACTATTTTTTGCCTTTTCCAGAAAAGCCATTGTAACAGGTGTGAGGCAATGCCTCACTGAGGTTGTGATTTGCATCTCCCTGCCACCTGGCGATGTTGAGCATTTCTTCATGTACCTGTTGGCATCTACTAGTTATCTTGTTGTCCAAACCCTGGAAAGTGGGCTGCACGAGAACCCCAGTGCCAAAATCCCACCATTCTGGACTAACACGTCTCAGTACAAACCAAGAAATCCACGTTCTGCCACACATGATGTCATGCAAGTTAAAACTGCACAGCATCTCCACTGGTCCAACAGTCCCCCGATCTACCAAATCCATGTGACTGAACCATGCAATACCTTCCTCTTCCGGAAACGACTCTCCCACATTATTGTAAAACAACGACAATGACACTAAATGGCGGTGATTTGCAATACTCAACTAAATGTAATGACTCAGCATGGAAGTTTAGTTTAATATAACTTTATTTAAAAATCTGCAAAGCTGAAGGAGGGACCTCATCTTTTGTTAAAAGAAAGCGATTTTCACAGTCTATATTTAATCATTTTAGCTTCGTATTGAATAATCACAGGAACGGAAGTTTCTGTTCAAGATCCTCACTCCAGCACACGCAGCCGGGTGCTTGCAGCCTTCTGGCAAGATAACACATTCCTGGCCTGAACGCACAGTAAACCCTCTCAGCACTCGGAACAGGAGATCTTCCCCCGGTGCACAGACCAGGCCTCCCGTGCACTGCTCCACACGGGGCCCTGAGAGCCCTTTACTTTAAAGTTGAGAAATAAGTAAAAGGATTGCTTAACTTACTGCCTGTAACAAACCCCACTATTTGTTAGTTCTTGACAATTACAAGTAGAAAATACTTAAAATTTGTTCCACATTTAATAGAACAACTCAAATGTGAAAAATTAGGTCAAGTAACATGCATTCATGTTTTACGTTACTTAATAAATCTTACTGAGACAAGATATGCAGCACTTTCTTGTACTTGGTATTCACAAACTGTTTCTGACAATGGCTACTTGATGGCCAAAAAATAAAGTAAAAAACACAAGAAACCATATGTACTGGTATATAACAACACCTACAGGGAATGTCATATTTTAAATTTGTGTTACTGAAATTAAACCTGGAAAAGCAACACACCCATGTATTTTAAATGATGAGGTAGATATTTTTTCCTACGCGGTAAAGAGAAGATAAGAAAAAATGCATACAACTTTCAGATATTTTTTAAAAGTTCTGGTTATAGTCACTCTTACAAACGAGGCATTTATGAAGTATGAGGTGGAGACGTCACACTCAGGCAAGCTCCATACTTGATGTGTTATTTGAAGATTCAACAATCAGTCTTGGGTCAATCAACTCTCTCCAAAAAACAGTGATCTGAGGAAAAATACAAAATATTCAGTTCAGAGACTTCATTTTGAGGTCGTGTAAATTTTAGTCAGTTACAAACTTCAGTCAAATAGATTTCCATTTGTGCAGAATGGTTGAAGGCCTGGAATAATTTCAGTCCCAATAAACTAAGTTTAATTGGGGTTAAAAACTTGTTTCCCGCAGGAGCAGCTAAATTTTGTGCGGAGCACATTTCATCCTTCTTTGGTTTAGAGTAGGGCTTGTGGGGGACAGGGTGGGGTGAGGGGTGGCTGGTGCAAAGGTTCGGGAGGGTTTGCCGGACAAGCTTCTGTGGATGGGCAGCCTGCAGACCTCTGGGGAACGGACGTGGCCCAAAAGGGCTATTACTAGACTGCTGATGCCTTTTTGTGCAGCTCTGCAGTGCTTAGGCTGTGCTGCTTACAACAAGAGGCAGCTCACATTTTACTGAGAGAAAGCAAACTCTAACACTGCAGATGAATGAGGGCCATCTAGTGTCCAAAAAAGGTCATTACTGGCTCTGCTTCAGGCCTCTGTTTAAAAAGGCGTAGAGAGGAAAGCCTCCACGGTTTAATTTTCTAGCAGTTTCCAAGAACACATTTCAACAAAAAACAATGAGGTTAAATACATTGCAAACAAAGAAGCAGAGAAGACTGGGACAAATCTGCTGACGCTACCACACACCCTAAAAACGTGTTTTTGGAATAAATCTCTAAGAGTATCATGTATCTTAGAGACAAATCAAAGCAAAAAGTCATGCTAGGGTTTCTACATTTCAGATAAAATGTTAAGTTTGCAATACTGAAACTTATAGGATAATATCCACAACATTTCAAATATAAACACCGTAGCAACAAGCATTTTCTTACCCATAAAGTCTTTTTTTCTCTAATGCTAGCAGAGCATAGTGACGCCCATCGCCAGCAACTAACTAGTCTGGCTGCCTAAAAAGCTCCAAAAAATATTCTCCCTAAAATGGCAACTTAGGAATTTAAACAAAGTCAAAAGGCAGAATCATCATTGTATGCCATTCTTCAAACTGTCCATGTGCCGTTTTAGGTCAGAATCGTGGTGGCAGTGGAGGGGCCGCAGTGACAAGGAGGAGACCTGACGGAGATTTCCAGAAGGGGATGTGAAGGTTCTCCATCCGGGTGCTGACTACATGCGTAAGTTCCTGTGTGGAAATCGTTCAGGCTATACTTATATTCACTTTTCTGAATCGGAATGCCAATAAAAGGCTTGTAAAATATGCTAGCCTGTTCTGCCGAGACCCTTTTATATAACCTCATACATTGTAAGTTTATGCAACTCCACACTCTGAGAGTGTGTTATCTGTGCATCTTGTCATGTAGGCTCTTTAAGGCCCACAGTGGGGCCCCGACTTGACACCTGGCACTCACATGCCACCCTGCAGACAGGACAGACATCCTCTCTGTGATTTTTTTTTTGTATTACCAGAATTGCCAGACATTTCAACTTTTACTGAAAGAAATACATAGAGCAATGTTATAAACTCTGTGCAACATGTTTAATTAAACCTGTTTTGTTCAAGGGAGTCCCATTTCAGTGTGAATTACTAATGTTGAAAGAGCTCATTATTGTTCATTCTGAGAGAAATGCACTTTTTTTTTTTTCCAGAAAATGGACGGTTAGATTCAAAACCGTCTTCTGCCAGTCTGTACTACTCAGTACACAAATGTCTTAACTCCACTGTACTTTTTTAAAAAAATTTTAATCACTGTTCAAGTACAGTTTTCTCCCTTTTACTCCCATTCCAGCCCACCCACCCCCTCTCTGTGATTTTAACCTGGGCAGCTCAGGAAGCTGCAATGTCACCTTCCAGACAGGCGGTCAGTCCCCAGTCGAGAGGGAACAGACCACGGAGCAATCCCAAGAGGAGACGCGCACCTACCCTTCTCTCCTGCGTCACAGCATACTCCACTACCTCAGCTCCGTTTTCATTGTGATAAACCAGATCGAATTTCCCTGGTTCTTTCATGGCTGAAAGCAGACAGCAGGGAGGAAAGGCAATCAGTCATTCCCCAGGAGTGAAGACGTTCCTCCACAGGGAATTTGTAACGTCAGAAACACAACCGCGAACAGACTGTCCACTGACACGGGGCTGGGTACACACATGCAAGCACGGAGCGCTCCGTGACAGGAGACGCTGAGCGAGCCCCGCACCAGCAGACCGGAGCTGCTGGGCCAGCTACCAGAGATGATCTCTCCTTCAGCAAAGAGAAATCAGCTTCATACACTATCGCTACTACCCCCAGAGAAGAATGTACAACGACAAGATAATCCTAAAGGATAACTGATGTGTTTCAACAAGGGAAGATAATCTGAATTTTGCAAAATCCTTACATCTTGCTTTGTCCTGAGAAATCACACATGCGTACTGCTTGGTGACATAGCAGCCCTCACTCTGTACGGCGGTGTGGACCCCAAAAATGACCATGCAAGCTGAAGCCACGCAAAACAATCTTAACATTCAATGAGAAAAATTATGGTTGTTTCACGATCATTAAAAGATTTTTAACAAAAACATTAAAACCTTTCCTGCATAAGGAAATGAAAAGAAGTAAAACCAGTGTTTACGGAGCCCACAGTAATCGAAAACATGAGAAACACTGAGAACTGAAGCGCTCTGTGTGTCTGTCAGACCCCCGCCAAGGCCGTCTGAGCAGCGCTCGCCTCGCCAGGCGACAGCAGTGCGGAGCAAACACCTGTTCTCTGCCCTGCAGGGCTGTCACGCTCATTTCTAAGTCTGGGTCAGCTTTCAATATTTTACCCTTCGAGCCTTTAATGTCATGAAATAGCTCTGAGAGTTTGTTTTTTTCACAGTCCTAGGAAATTTTTTGCTGTTACTTCTAGGACACCGCCATCCCTCTCCCACAACCAGCCTTCTCATTTATGTCGAGAGGTCTGTATAAACCGGTATCAATGCATCCAGAGTTAGCGATTTTTTCTATAATGTCACTTCAACTTGATTCAGAGGTTACTCTTTTGCTTCTCTGTTGTGTTTTCGTCTTTGCTGATCAATTCCCTATTTCAACACCATCCACTTTGTAAACGTCATGTGGGTGTATCACTGAGGGACAAGGAAGCACAAAACTCCACACTTCGCTGTGTGTGTGGGAACCGAACTGAGTAACAGAAGCACAGTGACCGATCACCAAGACTCTGAAAGAAGTGACATGATTGGTCACTGATCACAGTGGGCATCTGTTATTACGGAATGATGTGCAGTCCCTAGAGCTGGTGGGACTCAATGTAGTTACTCTCAGTGGACATCCCCCCATCAGTGGGGGACTGTGTTATCTACCTAAACCACGGTCACTGAAGTACGTGGACATCAGAACCCTGCAAAGCAAGCACTACCTGTATTTCTATTAGGAAATAGATAAAGCCATCCCTTGATGCCCCAAAAACAAAAAGTTCCAATTCGATATCATCTGATTTGATGACATCTAATTCAACGTCAATCACCTGACAAGCAGTGGTCAGCCATGCCCTCGGAATGTGACTATGGGCAAATTTCTCTGTCCACCATTCCCAAGGGGGAATCCCTTCAAACAAGACCAATCAGAATAAAGTTGGAAAACCAGTGTAGGTTACATCTAATCATTTACTCAGTATCACAAAGAAAACTTTGTTGAAAAACCCTTTCAACTAACTTCTGAGAACTGTTGTTTTGATTATTTTACTCACTATCCTATTTACACACAAACAGAAACTAATTGCCTAAGAGTCTGCTGAAAAAAGGGGGGATCTCCCCTGGTCTCTGGCCAGCAACCCGTACAGCACGACCCAAGTTAAGCCTTATACAGTAAAAGCCCTCTCATTCCAGGATTTCGGAGCCAATAACGGGTGGGGTCAATCCGGCATAAAGCAGAATAATGGTGGAAGAGTGTGTGTACACAAATACTTTATACACTTTATTTTGACTTAACACAAAAATATGTTCATTTGTCAATCTTTGGAAATAGAGCTGAATAGATCTTACAAGTCCACCAATAAGAGCTGTCTTTCTTTTACAAATTACACCCTTAATGCACATCTGCAATTTGCACATTTCCAGTTTTGAGTTTTTTTAAAGTGATGCAAGAATGCAAACACTAGTAAGGCAAATTAAGTGCAAAATCTTCCCCGATTCTTACCGAACTCCTCCCAACCCCATATACAGCTGGCCCACCCACACGAAACTCAATGGCAGGACAAGTTTTCTAGCAGCACACTTCTGAGTCAGCATTCAACTTAGGTTTCATACAAACAGTTCTTTCTGAAATCAATTCTCATCAGTTGATACAACTTTTATGAAATTACATAGTTACAGTAACAAGAACAAGTTGCCTAACAGCTTTGGGAGCAAATCCAACACCATTAGCAGACGCAGTTCTCCGCAGCAGGGCACAGAGCACAGGCCCGGGCTGCTCTGTGCTGACCAGCTGGGGGCGCCAGTGAGTCACCGAAGCTGCTGAGGACCACAGCCCCTGCGGACACAGCTAAGAAACCAGTGCAGATATGAAAAGACTACATTCTAAAATTCTTTTTTAAAAGACTCACCAGGTAAGGATGAAAGGATTTCTATATCTACTTGCTGGGTCTCTGGATTCTGGCTTAGTATTTTTCCTTCCTTTCAAAAATAAAAGTCCAAGTCAAAAATCAACACACAGAATATTATGCATATACTAAAACCACTGAATCGAACAATTAAATTTGTGAAAATGGTGAATTTTATGTGATGTAAATTTTATCTCAATAAAGAAAAACCTTTTTAAAAATAGAGAGCAAATGAAACTCTCAGACACCAAGCCAGCATTTAGTATTTCCCCTGATCTTAATCACCCCAGGGTCAGGTACCACAGCTACGAGCCCCACAGACCAAAACCTGATCATTACTGACACTAGCCAACTGTCTCCTGCACCCTGCCTCGCCTACCCCCAGGGAAGCCCAGGGAGGGCTCCAGCCCAGGCTGGCCCCTCACTCCTGCTCGGCCTCCTGACCACACCCAGGTGCTCTCCTCCTCGGCTCTGCAGGTTGGGGTGGGGCACTGCCCCCCCCCCTCAGGAAATGTAATGAGTCCCTCTGTTGGTAGCATTGGCTTCTCTGTGTTGTCACTCAGTCACCTCCATAAATTAAAATCCCACGGGTACAAATGTGGCCAAGTCAGCTGGGCTGAGACTGCACTCTTGGAGGAAAGAGATCAGACTTCCGAAGGCAAGCTGCACGAGCAAAGCCAGCGAAGGAGCAGGGGGACAGTGCTTGTGGGCAAAGCAGGAGAGTGGGACCCACGTTCTCTCTCAAAACGGTTTTGAAAGCAATTTCTAAAAAGCTCCAACACTACTGGGAATTAGTAAGCAAACAGCTTTCCAAGGTAATAACTACAATGACCATCATCACCTTAATGGAAATTTTTAAAAATTAGCATCTTCTAGAATTACAGTTTGTAGAGGTTGTGGGATATATCAATTCTATTATTTCCATTTCCTCATATATCACAGAACTAAATTAGTTACTTATGTAGGGTGACAAAATATCCTATACTTGCCCCAAACAGGGCCATTCACATTTCACTCTTGTATAATCATCAGTACAATACTAATCCTTTCCAATCACAAGTGCCCTGACTCGGATGATAAATTACATGGTGATCTGTATTAAGGGACTAAGATGAAAATATGATAAAGCATCAAATACCCAGAAGCAACCCACCTACTCCCTTCGTGAACTGATTCTCCTTCTCACCTGTGTTTGAGGAAAACATCTATCAAGATTTTAAAAGTCTTCCAAGGTACAAACTTGGATTAAATCAAATCTCCTTGTACTTTATCTTTGATATTGTATTAAAATGATCAAGTATTACCTTTAAAAAATGAACCTACATTCGGCATATAACACCAAAATAAGAAAGTGTGGATTTTCACCGGTTCGTCAACACAATGCTCACTGGGTGAGAAGGGGAGGAGCAGGCAGCTGTCTTCCCACTGGCTGAGTCATTCTCACTGAGCTGTGGTGTCGCTCCGGTGCCAGCAGGGAGCCCAGCACAGGTATGAAGTGAGTACATTTCAAAGACAGTATTTGTGAATTACGTGTGAATAACTGACAATGCAAAAGAAACCCTATTAGACTACACTAAGCAGTAGTAATTTACAAACATATAAAATATATTGCGATGATGAAAACAATCACTTTTTCTGGCTAAGGGCTATTTATTATTTTCTTTCAAAGTGTAGGATCATGGGGGAAGGGTCCTCAAATAAGTCTGTGTGTCTAAGATGATTAGGAAAAAAGTGAGTAAAATAAAAATGAAACTTATAATTCTCATTCTCTCCAAATGTAAGGAAAATAACACTGGGAGACTTCACAGTAATGCTATTAAAAAGTTTACAGTTTGGTAATGTCTTCATCTTCTGCTTTATGACATTATTTACTCAAAAACATCTGTATTATCCATAACAGCAATATTAAATATGACTTTAGCTTCTTTAAGATACTGACAATTATCTATTTTATTTTTTTAAAAGTGTTACTGTTTTTTTAAAGACTTTAGTTTTAGGGAGAGGGGTAAGGAGGAAGAAAGAGAGAGAAACATCGATCGGTTACTTCGGTGCACACCCCCAACCAGGGACCTGCCCACTACCCAGGCCAGTGCCCTGACCAGGAACCCAGCCGGTGGCCTTTTGGTTTGCAGACTACATTCAAGCCACTGACCCACACCAGCCAGGGCCTGACGATTATTTTTAAATACAAAGTCTTACCTTGTAGTCAGAGACATCGGGAGAATAATCAGATGTTAGTTCCAAAAGCTAAAAAGAAAAGAAAAAGGAAAAGTCCACAAATATACAAGCTCTGTGGCTCCTTTCCTCCATCCCTGAGAAAACATGCGGAGCTGACCATGAACCTGCAGCTAAACAGGGGTTCCAGTGGTTGGGGGAGGGGGGTGATGTGTATAGCTCTCTTTTATTGAGCGCTTGCTGTGTTCCAGACACCAGGCTAAGCCATTTTTATTCACTTAGACAACAACTCCTGGGCACTTCCTACATGCTAGGCACGGGAACAAGAGAGAGATGATCTGGGCAGGAAGGGTGTGTGTGTATGCATATACAAGCACACACATATACACACTTGTACATACGTATACTCATACATGTGTATATACACTGCTAAAGAGTACGTTTGCTTAGGGGGGGATAATCTTTATGTTGTAACTGTTGCTGTTTTAAAATATACCTTAAATGCGATCTTTTCTCCAACTTGGGGGGCAGCCGCTAACAGCGGTAACAGACTATAATCCTTCTTGTGTGTTTCTACTGGATTCTGAAAAACAAAGTGTATTAGTCACGTAACTTTGTCACTGGCAAGAAAACGTGAACCCATGACATCAACTGCAGACACACGACCGGGGAAGGGGGAAGTGGTGAACTCACAATGAACACTACTTGCCTGGATAATAGTAGATGAGTTTGATAACACTTCATTTAAATGCTGCTGCTTCTGATAGTCCGAGTTTCTATTTAAAGCACAAGGAAGAGCGAGCCCTCGTCCTCGGCCTCTCCCCCGCATGCCCCGGCCCCTGACTGCCTTGTGAGAAAGGTGGTCCTCTCCTCTGCCCCAGCCTCTTCCCAGACTGGAGGGGAGAGTCACGTTGGGAGGAGGGCCAGGAGCCTGTCTGCCACTGTTCGAGTCACTGTGCTTCCACCCCACGGCATGTGGAGTCTGTGACGACAGCCCCGGGCCTGGACAGCCTCTCCCTGCAAACGGGCCTGCTGCCTTTAAGAGACCCGCAGCCTTGTTCAGGGTTCTCTTGGGCACCACGGATTCATCCTCTGACTCTGAACTAGAGTCTGAACTAGAAGATGATGTTCTGGTTGTCTTGTCCTCGATGGGGATGGAGTTAAAGGTAATTTTAGTGGCTACTCTGTTTGTCGCTGTGTTTTTTATAGAGGGCCCTTCCTGTGATAATGCAGCTGATATTTTCTCTGAGGACTTCCTGACCTCTAAGGTGACATTGCTGAGACCATCGCTGGTGGATTCATGACAAGACTCAGACTCTGAGGAGGCAATGGGACTATTTTTTGCACGAATGTCCACGCTACCTTTCCTTTTGGATTTAACAAGGCTGTTTCTGGCGGGAGAACCTCTTGGAGGACTACCCTTCTGGACGGTCCGCTCTTTCACCGACTGTGCTTTAGAAGACTTGGGATTCTTTGTCTGTTTTCTATTTACACGTTTCTCCTTTTTCTTTGGTGATTTTTTTTTCATCTCTTCACCATCACCATCGTCATCATCTACCACATCACATGTGGCTTTGTTTTTCCTCTTGTTTTTTTTTTTCACACTCTCATCTGTGACAGCTTTCGGTTCTAGATCCAAGGTGTTCTCGTTGCTGTTCTCTTGCCTCTTCCAGGGCTTCTTTGAGTGTCTATAATCAGTTTCTTGATCCTCTTCCAACTTAAATGACCGCTTCTTTGCTTTTCTAGGTAAGAAATCAGTACCATCACCATTACTGACTATTACAGGATTTTCAGCGACTTCTCTCTCTTCTAATTTCACTCTATCAAAAGAACAAGAGAGAAAA
Source organism: Phyllostomus discolor (assembly GCF_004126475.2). NCBI lineage: Eukaryota > Metazoa > Chordata > Mammalia > Chiroptera > Phyllostomidae > Phyllostomus > Phyllostomus discolor. The sequence goes on along the minus strand of NC_040910.2, from coordinate 96,847,819 downwards.
CCAGTGAGTAACTATGCCTCCAGGACATCGTCATACATACTGAGATGACTGCAAACTGTCATTGCTATCTGTCAATTAAAAAACATCAAATCATTTAAGGACAAAAGACTCACTTGGACAAAATGGCTTATATAGTATCACTTATAGTCAACTTTCAAATGAATAATTTTATCTATTGAATATCTACTATGTCCCAAACATTTTCTATACATTTTCTCTAAACAACACCATGAAGTAGGTTATCTTTCATTTAAAACAAGTCACTGGCGTAGCTCAGTGGATTGAGCGCGGGCTGTGAACCAAAGCATCGCAGGTTCGATCCCCAGTCAGGGCACATGCCTGGGTTGCATGCCACAGCCCCCAGCAACCGCATACTGATGTTTCTCTCTCTCTCTCTCTCTCTCTCTCTCTCTCTCTCTCTCTCCCTCCCTCTCCCTCTCTCTCTCCCCCCCATTTCCCTCTCTAAAAATAAATAAATAAAATCTTAAAAAAAAAAAAGTCACAAAATTACAGTTCAGAGAAGCAAGCTGCCAAAGATCCATACCTAAGAATAGCAGAAATGGGACTCAAACCTCAGTTTGTCTAACTTCGAAATCTCTCCACTCTATTACTTGCGAACCCCCAGCAGTGATAATGTCAAGTATCCACTTTGTTTTCAAATGTGGACTGCTTTTTTAAATCAGATTTTACTTTTGTTTAAATTTGGGTAAGGACTGAACAATTTATGTTCTCTGGGCTAGTAGGAGCATCATAAAATTCCATCACGCTTTGTGATTATTAACTGTATGTCAACCTGGCTGGGCCCTGGGGTGCCCAGATAGTCGGTCAGACATTGTCCTCAGTGTGTCTGTGAGGGAGTTTCTGGGTGAGATTAACACCTGCAGTGTACTGAGTAAAGCAGACCACCTTTCCCAAAGCGAGTGGGCCTCGCCCAATCCTCTGAAGGCCTGAGTAGAATAAAAGGCTGAACCAGGGAGAATTCGCTCTCTCTGCCCAAGGGTCTTTGAGATGAAACAGGAATCTTCTCCTGCCTTACGACTCAAACTAGAATGGAACTTACACTATCAACTCTCCTGGTTCTCAGGCCTTTGAACTTGGACTGGAACTACATCAATAGGTTTCCTAGGTCTCCGACTTGCGGACTTCAGATCCTGGGACCTCTCAGCCTCCGTAATCTGAGCCAATTCCTGATAATAAATCTCATATCTATATTTATGTATCTATGTCTATATCATCTCCTATTGGCTTCTGTTTCTCTGGAGAACCCTAATACACGCATCAAAAATTATTTCACTACAGGAAAGGAATTCTGTTCCTTCATTAACTGGAAACAGCTAAGTCTAGTGTGTGCAGCCCCATGATGGAGAGCTGAGGGTCCCCAATGTCAAGTACATAGCGGGTTCTCAAAAATGCCTGCTAAAAACACACATTATACTTCCAATACATTTACATCCAGCTATATATTCCATCGAGGCTTTCTTTTTTAGTGACCAGGGAAAGATGTGAACAATCATATTTGAAAATAAGGTACAGTTGGTGAATAATAAGACATAGTATAAGTATTCCATAAATTTTTTAAGAAATAGTAATCCTGTAGATTTATCTCAATGTATAGTTGGAAAAAACCCTCAATTATCCTCAGGCTACACAAATGCACAGACACATACACATCAAGGTAAAAGGTACTGATATCATGAATAGAATGAAGAGAGAAATAAAACTCTGAAAGGTCAGGGATTTAAATTACAAAAACATTTTACCCCCTGCTCCCCGCTGTAACCGTCAGCATCAAGCAGCAAGGAAGCACTCCTTAAACTGGCAAAAGTGAGCTTGGCATCCTGTGCTTCTAGGAAGTACTGCGGAACTGCCAGCACATCCGACCGTTCCTTGTTATTCTTCATCAATTTGTTTGGGTTCGAGTTTCAATTCTGAGACAACCAACTAGAACCAACCTTCCATCCATTTTGAAAATGGCTGCAAGACATTCTGTCTCTTGTGGCTTATTAAAATCCTGGAGCACAGCACGTGCTGCATCTAGTATGCGCAGGACCCCTGCCTTTCAGAGGAGCTTGCGGCCCCACGTGCTTTACAAAGCAGCTCGTGGCAGCACAGCACTCACTCTGAAGACAATGGATCTGTGCACAGTTGCCAGGAAAGCAGGACCTGCAACCGAGGCAGCCTCACTCCCTGCTATTCCTGAAGAGAACGGTTTCCACATGGAACATGTTGAGACCGAGAGACAAAATGCTATCCGGAGAATGAGGAATGGTTCCCCTGGGCCTGCTTAGTTACCATTCCTTTCAGGGTATGCACTTTCCCTGGCAACGTTCATTTTTCTACCTGGGTCAGATAACGGATGTAGCTGTCCTTTTACAAAGAGAAATGAATTACCTTGTAATCAGTGATGGAGGAGATTTGATTCCAAGGAAATTTTAAAACAGAACCTCCATTGTTCATTCAAACCCTTTGCAGAGCAAACTGGGTAGTATTATCAAAATGCAAGGTGCTCCCATCCTGACTGATGTGGTTCAGAGGGTTGGGCATCATCACAGGTTCGATTCCCAGTCAGGGCACAACCTGGGTTTCGGGACAAGCGCCCAGTTGGGGGCATGCAAGAGGCAACCGATCAGTGTTTCTTTCGCACACCAATGTTTCCTCCCTCTCTTTCTCCCTTCCTCCCCCTCTCTAAAAATAAATAAGTAAAATCTTTTAAAAAAGAAAGAAAGAAGAATACAAGGTGTTCCCTTTAAATCTGTGATTCACTTTTAGGATTCTATCATAAAAAAGCAAAGACGTGCCCATCTGCCCTGCCTGACACCCCCTATCACTGCCTGTCGAGGCCACAGTGATCGTCTGGATTCAAATCCTTCTGCCACTACCGTTACCTCAACCTTTCTTATCTGTAAAGATGGGGTAACAATACCAACTATAGTACTCCCTGAGATAATCAGTGAGTAGCTAGCTCACCATCAGAGCCTGGGAGGAGAAGGAGTCAGATTCTGAGGGCCTCAGAGAATGGGCAGCGAGGAAAGGGCCATGGGTGGCTTAAGCCACGTGTCCAACCAGGGGCCTGCGGGCCAAGTGCAGCCCAGGATGCATGTGAACGCAGCCCAACACAAAATCGTAAATTTACTTAAGACATTAAGAGATTTCTTTTGTGACTATGTGTTGCAATGTATTTAATGTGTGGCCCAAGACCATGCTCCTGCTTCCTGTGTGGCCCGGAGACGCCAAAAAGTTGGACACCCCTGGCTACAGGTCGGAGAATGCCCCTCAGGCCTCTAGGGTTGTCCCTCAGGATCCCCACAACCGGCACCACCTTCCCCATCAGACTTCTCTCAGCAGCACCCCCAGCCACCCCGACCGAACCCCGCTGCTAGTCAGACTGCTCTCTTCACCGCAGCAGGCTGATTTTTGTCTCACCGGTGTCAGGGTAGCCAACATTTCCCACCCGTCCTTCAAGATACTTCTCCCTTCCCTCGCCATTCCTGTCCCCCAGCGATCTCTCCTTCCCGCACCTGTGGCACGGGCAGCAGGTGATCCAGTCCTGCGCCCGAGCCACACTCGAGGACAACGTGTGGAAGCACGAAACTAGTTATCAGAGTCTACTCCAACAATATTAAGCGCCTCTGAAAGAAGAGACTGTTCTCCTCTGCAGCTCTGAAAAAGAGTGAGTCTGTCAGGGAAAGACAGAGACTGACTGGGGACATGAAACCACAAAAATGTAACAAAAGCTTTTCCAAATTCACTTTTTTCCTAAGGCCTGCCCCATTTATAAATGAAGCCAGCTGCAGAGGCATTTACTATATGTTTGTTCATCTGAAACATTTAGGAGGAATTCTGCCTGCCATTGTGCTATATTTGTTTCCTATCACACGTTTTATGGTTTGCTTTTGACATTGTTAACATCACTATAAAAAGCATAACTCCCAGATGATTCATTATTTGAAGTATAATTGTGGTTAGTTAGGAGCAAGTTATTCATTCATTAGGCAAGGGATAGTTATCAAAGTAAACTTAGTAAGAGAGAATTCACTTAAATTCTTAGTAAGAGAGAATTCACTAAAGTTAGAATTCACAATTAATACTATTTAAATAGTCCCTGAATTGCAAAGAAAAGAAAAATCTATTTCACAGTGAATAAAAAGGAAAAAGAATTTGGACTATTTCAAATTGTCATTAGAAACGGCTAAATGTTAATACATCTTAGTGTTACTGATTTTGAGACACACACACACACACACACACACACGGAGTAATCGTCCCAAGTTAAATTCCCTGATGTTCTAAAGAAATCTCATGAACATGACATGCTCTGGGGAAAGAATATTCAACAAAGGACAAGCAAGAGGAAGTAGCCTGGTTCACAACTCGAGAATTGTTTCAATGCAGCTAGAGCTTCAAAAAGAAGCCCTGAGACCTGGCTGGGTGGTTCACTTGGTTGAAGCGTGCTCAGGTTCCCCAAAAGGTTTTGGGTTGGATTCCCTGTCAGGCACATACCTAGGTTGCTGGTTTGACTCCGGGCCCTCCCCCACTCCCCCACCCCATTAGGGTGCATAAAGGAGGAAACTGATCGATGTTTCTCTCTGACATAGATGCCCCTCTATCTCTATGTCTCTCTCTCCCTTCTTGTCCCTCTAAAATCAATAAATATATCCTCAGGTGACGATTTAAAAAGCGCTGAATAAATTAGAACAATAACCCATTTCATTGAGACCAAACCACACGTAAGCAATTTATACCACAATTGCTCCTCGATACTCATCTCAGTATCACTTTTCTAAAATTTCCAAAAGCATATTTAAAACCGTTGTTTCCCAATGCACAATCCAGAGGTCCCAAAGACCTATTTTTAAGTGAACCACAAAACACCCAGGTGAGACGCAGAATGACACCTGTCAGAAGTCTCAGGGGATCTCGCAGGGGCACTAAGTCTGGACAAGCTACAACGTTATGAAGAGAACATGACTGTTCCTGTGCTTGCGTGGATCTCTCGCGCCTGACCCTGCGACCCATCGTCAGGGGATGGCCGAGTCTCCGGCACGTCTGCATCGTGCACACGCAAGGTAGTGCCAGGCTACAGAAGCGCTCGCTGGACCAAGGCTGAATGAAACTTGGGCCCTGCCCACACACGAAAATCAGGGTTTTTCCAAGTTTGCTCTGCTCGCCACCTACGTCAGAAGCACCCGAGGAAGCATGCACGTTACAATGCAGTTTCCTGAACCTCATAACTGACTAATTAGAATCTCTGCGGGTAATCCAAGTGCAGTTTTAGAGTCCCACCCACTCGCGGTCTCTAGGGGCCTGAGCCAAACCCGGGCGTACGCAGGCGCATCCCCGGGCCACCGCCACCCTGACACACCCCACGCCCGCACCGCGCGCACCTGAGGCAATCGTTGTCTCGTACCAGACGTGCGCTCTCGCCGTGGGGCAACAGACCCCCCTCCAAATAAAGGCCGAGGGGAGCCCCAGAACTGAAGCCGAAGCGCTCGCGGATAAGGCTAATGAGATCCGTAACTACTCGGCATCTGTTCAAGTCTGCCAGAAGCCAGAAGTCCGTGCAGTGCGGGGTGGCTGGCGGCGGGTAATCAAACTGAAGGCGTAGCCTAACAGTTTCGGAGGCTGCCATCTTGCTCGTGCTCTACGGAAGCCGAGAGACACCGCCGCGCTCCTGAAAGGCGTGATCAGGCGGCCCGCCCACTGGAGCATTTTAATGAGTGCCACCTATTGGTCGCCAGTGGCTACTACAGACTTCGTGAGTGGCGGAGCGAGGTTGATTGAATTCAATTCTGTTCTAGACGGTGCTAGGGAAGAGGACGTATAAATAAATCCCTTCACTTTCCTTTTGGGCACTATATAGGGTGAGAACGTAGGCAACTCTCTGGATAAACTCTCTGATAAAGCAATTCTCAGCAGTTGTCTTCTAAGAGGTTAGCTTATATTCACAAAAGAATTTTTTTTAAAAAATTCCCATTAGTTGACAAAATTTCTCATAATAAAGAGTTGTAAAAGATATCATTCCTAATGTATTGTAAATATTAACGTTAAAAAATTAGTCACTCTCTTAAATGTATCCAGTAAAATTTAAATACCTTAGCAGTGTTAACCTAGCACTGTCCACATGAAAATATAAAAATAAGCCCATAATCTTATTAACCTCTAAATCACAAAATTTACATCATTTGAATTTCCATTCCATTCTCCCACACATTAATTCCTTTAGTTTTCATGACAAGGATATGAATTATGAAGCATTCTTATTCTCATTTTGGAGGTTAAAAAGAAAACATTTCGGAAAGGTTAAGCAACTCCCCCAAGGTCACTGCACCAGTAAGTGGCTGATGCCTCGCAGTCAGGTCTGTGGTGTTGGGAAAGGCTTCCCTGGGAAGGAGCCTGTCAACTCACAGGTTCCACAGGAACTAGCCAGGAACAGGGGGAGGAAAGGTGTGAGAACGTCCATGAAGGTGAAAAAGCACATGTGAGCGCACAGAGAAAGACACACAGAGGAGGAGTGATGTGGGGACACACACGGAGAAGACAGCTATGTAGCGCCAGCTGTCTGCACCCCGAGCTCACTGGGAGAGCCTTTAATGAGCCCCCAACCATTCTCCATCAGTTTCTCAAACCTTTCCCCTCCCCCTCAAAAAAACTCATAAAATTAAAAAAAATTTATAAGTACAGTTTTAAGATGAGTTCCCAGTATCTTTCTTCTAATCCTATTACCGCCCTTAAAGCCCTATTAATTTTTGACCTGCCCCCAAGAGGACAGATTTACATCCCAGAAATGCAAGCAGGTTCAAATTAAACCACAAGCATCAATAGCCACTCCCTCAATAGCCACTCCCTCATCAGAGAAATTTCCACTGGCTCTTCAGCTTTGACTCTCTTCGGCCATTCTTTCTCTCTGCATTGGCACCTCGTCTTTTCATTTATCTACATTCCTCCCTCTTCTAAGAACAAAACGAACGTCCTCATAGTCCTGAGCAGCACAGGTGAGCAATTTCGCCACCTTAGCTGATGTTCTATATTCGCAGCTTCCCTCTCCCAACTTCAAGGAATCAATAAGGCATTGTTCTTAAACAAAGATCATTCCAATCTTGAAGAGGAACTTTGCTGTTGGAATAGTCAGCTTTTACCTGTTTTCCAGGTGTGTGTGTGTGTGTGTGTGTGTGTGTTTGGTTTAGGCCCCATGATTATAAGCTGTAATGAAAAAGGAAAATTTAGTCTTTGTCCTAGTGAAGGACCATCTAGTGTTGAAGGTTAAATGATAATGCAGCTTATAGGGCATCTACCAATTGTCACACACCACACTTATCAACACCTTTAGCCACTGTAAGTGACTCATTGTTTGATGATTCTAGTGTTACAAGAACATTTGGGTGTTCCTTAACTCAGCCTCTGCTTACACGGTCAAACACTTCTACCCTGGAAATCAGATTGGCTTAGGAAACAGATGGAGTAGTATACATTTTAAACACTTGCTGGTACTTTATGCATTGTGCACCACCCGTGTTAAGCTGGTTACCTAGTTCTTTCTGTAACTGAAATCTCCGTGCCCTCTCCCTTCACTCTCAGGACACTGCCGTTTCCCAAGGCTTCAGGTGAAAACATCTGTCCACTTACGAGGGGCAGGGACGGGGAGGACTACGGAGGAGGAGACTACGGAGGAGAACAGGACAGGGAGAGGCCTTGTCACATGTACTTTGTTTTTCTGTTTTGTGGTTTTCTTCATGAAATCTTTTGAAATCATTGATTTTAAAGACAGAGGCAGGGGGAAAGAGAGAGAGGAAGAAAGAGAGCAGGAGCGTGCTCGAGAGAGAAATGTCAGTAGATTGCCTCCCTTACAGGCCCAGACCAGGAATCAAACCCACAACTTGTTGGTGTATGGAACAATGGTTCAGCCTGGCCAGGGGTCATCATGCACTTTTGAAATAGTAGTCAATATTTAGAAGTACAAGGGGGGACAAAAAAAGAACCTAGAATTATCTTCTGGAGGGCAGGCCCTTTGTAGTACAGGCTTCCCCTACTAGGTGAGCGTTCTAGGGACCCATCTGTATCAGTGTACCAGCTGGTGTTGTGAGAAGCCATGTTCAGCTTCAGTGAAAAACTTTTTAAAGACCCAACTCATTTGTCCATTTCATGATGGGTGATTTACAAGCACACTGGTCCACACAGTGCTGAGTGTTCAGCAGTTTCTCACCAAAAATGTCACGACCCCCATGACCTATCCTCCCTAATCACCTGATCCCACCTCAAGTTACATTTTTTTTTGTTGTTTCCCTGAATTAAAAAAGTTCCCAAAGGAAAATGATTTTCCAATGTGGAAGAAGTAAAAACAACAGAAACATTTTTTCCACTGCTCAAAAAACAGCAGAAGCACTTGAAAGGCATCAAAACCAACAAGTTCAAAAACTGTTTTTGAGCAGTGGAAAAAATGTCTCAATAGGGGTATAACATCAAATGGAGAGTGCTTTGAAGGTGACTGGAGTTTAAACATGTAAGACTACATACACAATTTTTATAGATAAATTCCGAGTTTTGGGGGGTCCCCGCTCGTATAACCTGACCATCATACAACTCCTGCATATTCTTATTTCCTGGCTCTGTGAGATGAGTTATTCTGTGCACCCTAAGATAAATCTAACCTTTAGACAGACAGACAGACACACACACACACACACACACACACATCTCTGCCATCCTTTTTCTCTCTTCCCCTTCCAAAACCCCCAATTCCCTCTTTAAAATGACTCTTGTGAAGGAGAGCAGAACCCCAGGGGCTCTGCAGCAGCAGGGGGGGCAGCCAGGCTCCTGAAGCAGATCCTCAGCCTGAAGTTCTCAGGCTCCTTGGGCAAGGGGACATTGTGCCCCACCTCCCCTTCTTTCTGCTCCTTCCTAGTAACAGACCTAGGTAGGCCTAGGAGAAATTGAAAATCACCAGGCGGGAAAACTGTACCGTGGGAAACTGAAGCCCGGGAAAATGCCTGCCTGGGAAATTGCCCACCAACCCTACCCAGAACAAACAGATGCCCGGCTAAGACTGGGGTCTGGGGTTGGCCAATCTGGCATAACAGGATGCAGCTTTAACTTGTGCCTGACAAGATATATCGAGAACAATGGTCAGCAGAAATGGCACCCAGCAACCGGCTCTAGCCAATCAGACTCTGACACCCCAACCAGTTACCCTTCATGGGTTTTTGCACTTAAAAACCCTGCCCTAAGAGCAACCGAGCGAGTCTTAACCACACTTGGTTGGCTCCCCAACCTCCCCAGGTTGGCTCCACTTTTCCTCTCATTCCCCGCTAATAAACCCTGCTCCTTAGCTCACTGCGTCTGTCTGGTTTCTTGAGCGACTCAGACCTAACGCCCAGAGATGTGCTATTGCGTGTTCCTGTGGGCTGGCGTCCTTTCTCTTCTGTCCCAGCTGGATTACTGGCCCTCTTCACCCTCAGGCATCGCAAACATGGTAGGTCCATGTCTGCAAGCATCCTGTTGATGGGCATCCTGGGACCAATTACTGCTGGAATCTTGACAAGTGCGGTGATTGCTGCAGCGTACTGAGCAGCAAGAAAGGAAATGATACCTTTTGAAGCCCTCACCTTGGGCACTGGACAGACGTTTTGTGCAGTGGTGGTCTCCTTCTCATGGGTTTTAGCTCCTCTGTAGCATGTATCCTTATGCTATGATGTCAAACCTAAGCTTTATAAAATTCTCACAAAAAGACTTCCGGCAAGATGGAGGAATAGGTGGACGTACCGTGCCTCCTCGCACAACCAAGATTAGAACAACAAAGATTTGCAGACAGAATATCACTCAGAACTGACAGAGGATTTATCTGAATGGAAGTCGGACAGCCAAGAAGTTGAAGTGGACCCGTACATCCAGACTGGTAGGAGACGAGCTGGGCGGTCGCGGGGCTGGTGCGGGTCGGCGGTGCGCGGAGGTCAGGGAAAATTTGGCACGATATCAGCGCAGCAGCCATCCGGGGCTCAAGAACGCAGCGGTGATCCCTGAGTACGCAAGCTGCGACTGGTGGACCCAGTGGGGCAGCGATTGTGGACCAGGGCAGAGCTCGCAGCCCAGGATCCCAGAGAAGGGTCTGAGCCCAGGGGAACGGAACTACCGCCATTGTTCCCCCCCGCCCCCACATATAACGTCACAATCTAGCGACCGGAGTGCCCAGCCCTGGTGAACACCTAAGGCTCCGCCCCCCACCGTAACAAGAGCAACCAGATCGGAAAAAAAAAAAAAGGAGGAGAGACAGGGAAAGACATAAGACATGTTTCCAACAGAACAGATCAGTCGCCCAGGACTCATCCTTTTGAGCGACCAAGAAATAGCCAATCTGTCAGATGCACAGTTCAAAACACTGGTGATCAGAAAGCTCACGGAATTGGTTGATTTTGGGCGCAATTTAGATAAAAGGATGCAGGTTACCATAAAAGAGATGCAGGAAGATATGCAGAGGAGAGCCAATAGTGAAAGGAAGGAATCTGAGTCTCAAAACAATACAGTGGACCAGAAGGAAGATAGAATCAACCAAGCAGGAAAGCATGATGAAATAAGAATTCAAAAAATCGAGGAAAAGCTTAAGAGCATCCAGGACACCTTTAAACGTTCCAACATCCAAATTATAGGGGTACCAGAATGGGAAGGAGAAAAGCAACAGATTGAGCACGTATTTGAACAAATAATAAAGGAGAACTTCCCCAATCTGGCAAAGGGAACAGTCTTCCAAGAAATCCAAGAAGCTCAGAGAGCCCCAAAGAAGTTGGACCCAAGAAGAAACACACCAAGGCACATCATCATTACATTAGCCAAGGTAAAAACGAAGGAGAGAATCCTAGAAGCAGCAAGAGATAAGGGGACAGTAACCTACAAAGGAGTTCCCATCAGACTCTCAGCTGATTTCTCCAAAGAGACCTTACAGGCAAGAAGGGGCTGGAAAGAAATATTCCAAGTCATGAAAGACAAGGACCTACATCCCAGATTGCTCTATCCAGCAAAGCTCTCATTTAGAATGGAAGGGCAGATAAAGTGCTTCTCAGATAAGGTCAAGTTAAAGGAGTTCATCATCACCAAGCCCTTATTTTATGAAATGCTAAAGGGACTTATCTAAGAAAAGAAGATAAAGAAAAGACATGTATAGTAAAAGGACAGCAAACTCACAATTATCAACAACCACACCTAAAGCAAAACCAAAAGAAACTAAGTAAACAACTAGAACAGGAACAGAACCACAGAAATGGAGGGCACATGGAGGGTTAGCAGCAGGGGGGTGGGAGGAGGAGAGAGGGGGAAAAGGTATAGAGAATAAGTAGCATAGAATGTAGGTTGAAAATAGATAGGGGGAGAGCAAGAATATTATGGGAAATGTAGAAGCTAAAGAACTCATAAGTATGACACATGGACATGAACTAAAGGGGGGAATGTGGGTGGGAGAGGGAGTACAAGGTGGAGGGGAGTGAAGGGGGAAATGGGACAACTGTAATAGCATAATCAATAAAATACATTAAAAAATAAATAAAATAAATAATAATAAAAAAAATTCTCACAAAGGACACATTATGAAATGTAGTGTTTTCTTAGTTCTTCAAACAGAAGCAACTTGGATGAAAAAGTACGTGATAAACAGCATCTCAGCTCTTTCTTCAACCTGAAGCTCCAGGAATCTAATATCTTTTTGGACTCCTATTGTTCCCAACCAAAACAGATCGTTTTGTTTTGATATTTAATTTAAGCAGTTCAAAAGGTATACCTTCACCTAAAGCCAGGTCAACAGTGCCTAAGGGTTAGCAGCCTTCACACTGTAACTTACAATATTATATAAGAAAACGCAATGTTGCATATTTCAGAGAAACGATGGAAAATATCTGTTAATTTTGAACGGAATACACTATATTAAAATCTTATATGATCTCAAGAAATAAAATAAATAACTTGTGAAGATAGTGTTAACAACACAGAATAATGCTGATGACAGATTAGCAAGGGGAAAAAGAACTACAAAAATTTGTATTTTTGTATTCAAAAAGATGAAGTAGAAGGCCAGTGAAAAAATATGCCAAATATAAACAATGGTATGTAGGATCTAACATTTTCCTCAAATTTCCAAAATGTCCATAATATACATAACTTTATAAGAAAAACACTTTTTAAAAATCTCGAAAGTGGAACTCCACAGTTTTCAAGGACCAGCTGGTTGCTCCAGGCTTCATCTGATTTAGGGCAGACGCAGGAGTTTTTGAAATGCCAGGCCTTTCGTTGGGGAAGGAAGAGATGGGCAGGAGGGACTGTCCTCCCAGTTGTTTCTCTGTAGTGTCTCAGTCCTGCCACACAACTTAAGTCAATGCATTAAACGTCTCTTCCTCTCTATTCTGTCCCCAAAACGGCGAAGGACAACATGGGGCAGGCAGAGCCACCCTCTTTCTCCTCCCAGCCGTTGCAGGGGTCTTGGCTGACCCGGTCCACAGAGGGAGACTCGGGCATTGCCAGTGGCCTCACCGCGCAGGCCCCGCCCCCATCCCGCCCCAGGCCTCCCAGGCCCCGCCCCCATCCCGCCCCCGGCCTCCCAGGCCCCGCCCCCTACCCCGGTCCAGTCCGGGCTCCGCCTGCTGCAGTCACGTGGTAAGGCACTGGCTCCAGCCTGTTGCTGATGCTGCGGCACGGCATTCGTCATGGAGCCGGAGCCGCGGTTCTGTCTTGTGTCGGTGCTCCTGCTGCTGCTTTTGGGCCTCAGTACAGGTAGGTTCGGGCGAAAGATGTATGTGTCAGTGACCGATGCCACCTTCTCTCTCCAGGGCTGAGAGTGTTAGTGCGTTTGTGCTATTTAAAGGAAATATCTTTTCTCTTGTGCTTTTGAACCTCACTGGGTTTTTTGTTGGTCTTTTGCTTTTTAAGTGAAAGTGCTTTTTTCTACCCTTTTTTTTAGCTCTGGGTGGTCTGATGCTCCCTTCTTCCTTGGGTAGAAGGGTGCTTCTTCTACACCTAGGCAGAAGCAGTTGTGCATATGTATGATTTGGAGAAACTGCAGATCAATGAGGTTTCCGCGGTCTTCAGGCCACCTACCTACCTCCGTTTTGCTGCCGTCATTGGCTGCTCAGTGGGGTTAGGAGGCCTTTATATTTTAAATTGACGCCCGAAGACCCTGAAAATCCTACCGCGAATGGGACGTTTCATTGAGAGAAGGCCTTTTTCCCTCTACCTGATCAGAACATGCACTATAATTCTCCCCGCACCGAGGCTTTTTTTTGGCAAAAACAAATTCGTGTCTAAAGAGTGACTTGTAAATTGATCTTCAGTCGTCTTTTTCCAGCAAAATGTTTCCTGTTCTGAATCAACTGAAAATTCGAAGTGGTCACGAACTTGCCTTGTGATCTTAAGCAGGTTGCTTAATAGTTGTTTTTCCCCTTTTGTAAAGTGGGGACCGTCCGCCCTTCAGTTTGTGTTTGGGAAGTGTTGTCCAGTGTGTTGCCCCGAAACTTGAACAGTGGTCATGGCCAGGGAAGCGAGGAGTGCCAGGGGTTAGGTCAAAAGGGACCAGAGCCTCATCTGTCATTTTCAAGGACACTGTACTCTTGGGTTACTTGCATATAGACTCTTAGAGCCACATTTAAATTCTAGCAGTTCTCTTTTTCTCCTTAAGCCACCTTTGGTTTTCTTGCTCTGCAGCCTTATCATTCACAAAGAGCATAGTCTCCTCGTCTACTGTGTTGTCCTCTTGAGACCAGTTTTTGGTTCTTTTACTTGCTGCAGAGGCTTGAAATTCAAGAAAGGAGGAAGTAAAAGGCAGAAAACTCCAGGCGCTGAGGGTAATTCCTAAGCCACCTTTTAACACCAGCCCTTTTGCCCCAGAGTGGTGTTAAAAAAAAAAAAAGTACTATATCCTGAAAGGTGTTAGCAAAGGTCACATAGGAAATGTATTTAACATACTCTTTTCTGATACATATTTTGGTGTTAGAGAAGTTAATTAAGGAAATTGGAGTTGTAGGATTAAAGGACACAAACACACAGCTTTTGGTGCATTTTTTTTGCCAAATTGCCCTCGCTAAAAGTTACACCTGCTGACAGTAGTCACCTGGGGTGACTGCACTTGGGCCAGTCTCCTGTCTCCTGGTGGACACTGAGCAAGTGCCATCATTTTTTTGTTTATCAGATAAGCGAAGATTTTAGTGACCTCATTATTGCCTTAATTTTCATGTCTTCTAATATTAGTAACATTAACCATTCTTTCACATACTTATCAGACATTCATATTCCGCTTTCATAAGTTATTTCCTCGTGGGCTTTATCCGTTTAACTATGAGGGTCTTCTGTTTTTAAAATTGATCTACATGAGTGAGGAAAATTAGCCATTTTCATATTTGTTGCAGATCTTTCTTTGTTGTTTGCCTTTTCATTTTACTTTAGATGTACAGGAATTTTGTCATACAGAAATGTAACAAGTTTTTATCTTCAACTCTGTTGATACTTTCCTTAATAGTCTCTCTTCTGTTTATAAACGATTTCTTTATCATCATTTCCCCATCCAAAGGTCAGAAAAAAGCATTTTACTATATTTTCATATTATTTTTAGTATTTGAAATTTAAAGTTGAGATACTTGCTCTGGTCAGGTAGTTCAGTTGGTTAGAGTATCGTCCTGGTACACCAGAGTTGTGGGTTCCATCCCTAGTCAGGGCCCATGCAAGAAGCAACCAGTGAATGTACAAATAAGTGAGACAACAAATCAGTGTTTCTCTCTCTCCCACCGTCCCTCTCTCCCTGTCTCTCTCTAAAATCAAGAAATATATAAAAAATTTTTAAATAAATAAAATTGAAATACTTGATTCACTTCAAACCTATATTGGTTTATTTTGTTAAGAGAGGACCTGCAATTTTATTTTTTTCCTTCAAAAAAGTTAACGGTTGCCCCAGGATAATATAGTGAATCATCTTAGCCCACTAATTTGTGCTGTTTCTTTAATCATATATTAAATAAGATATAAAAACCAGCATGTTGCATTTTGAGATTTTCCTCTTTCCCAAAAATGTATATCTCTCTTTTTTTTTCATTTTATTTACGTATTTTTAGAGAAGGGAAGGGAAGGAGAAAGGGAGAGAAACATCAATGTGTGGTTGCCACTCACACACCCCTCACTGGGGACCTGGCCTGCAACCCAGACATGTGCCCTGACTGGGAATCAAACCAGTGACCCTTTGGTTCGCAGGCTGGCACTCAATCCACTGAGCCACACCAGCCAGGGCTAAATTTCTTTAAAAAAAAAAAAAACAATTACAAAAGTGTTTTATGCTTATTTTTAAAAATACAAATATTGCAGAGGGTATAGAGGGAAAAGTAGAAAACTCCATCCTCCTATTAAGTTTGGTTGGTTTGTTTTCATAACTGAGGGTTTTTCCTTATTTTCACAATATAATGGAATGAGTCAGTTGGCTAAAATATAAACCAAATCATCTCTGGCCTGGCATGGCCACCTGTATTGGACGTGGAATTTATCCAGACATTAGACATCCTTCAGGAAAATCAAACCTGTGCTTCTGTTTCAGGAACCATTTTCGACCTGCCTGCAGACGAGGGCAAAGAAGTGTGGGATTATGTGACTGTCCGGAAGGATGCCCACATGTTCTGGTGGCTCTATTATGCCACCAGCCCCTGCAAGAACTTCTCAGAACTGCCCCTGGTCATGTGGCTTCAGGTAAAAGTGGCTTCACTTCTTTGCCAGGTTTGAGGCTGAGATTCCCCCACTTACCACATTAATTACTCCTAAAGGCTCACAGCTCAGCGAGTGGTGAGGGACTGATCTGATCCAGCAGCCGGTGGGGGTCTTCTAGGTGTGGGGGTCCGGCATTCTGCTGAGGCAGGCAGAGACAGTGGTAGACTAAGGGCAAATCAGAGAATGAGGGGTTCTAGCCTTTTACCGGTTTGCTTGTTTGTGGAATGAGCCCAATCAGTGGTAGGAACCTTTACCAGAAGCTTCCAAAGACAAGTTTGACTGTATACCAATGGGAAGTGCTGTGAATGGTTCCACAGCAAAGACCAAGGTACCCTGGCTTATTTTCACAATATAATGGAATGAGTCAGCCACTGGCTGGCCCCTCCTCTTCCTCTTCTCCCAATCCTCCCCCAGGCCCTAACTTCTCGCCCCTCAGAAAACTGATCTTTTGAAAGGACTCAGCCTTTTGTATTTTAGTATTAGATGTGGGGCCTTCTCCTCCTTTCATGTGTTTGCGTTCTAATCGTGAGCTCTGATGGTGGGATGAAGGCATGGGACTGGTTACGAGGTATTTGGGGGCAGGCAGAGGATTTTCTTCCTTGCATTCCTGAAATATCTGCGCAGAGGTGGTCCACGCCCACCTAGAAGACCAATCTCTAGGGAGGGATTGAGGTGCATGGTCTTGCTTCAGCCTCTGGAAACTGTAGGCCTGACTCAGTTGGGGCTCCAGGTTGCTCACCAGTAAATAGGGCACCCAGGTCCTCATTTGCGTGGGATGCAAATGTCACTTCCTGTGAAAATGTCGGTAATCATCAGCAGCCTCCCAGCACCTTGGGTCCATGCGGCCTGTCTGGCAGGATGGAGTGAAGGTGAGCGATTTGCCAGAAGGGGACTTTCTCTCTCAGGATTATCAGAGCAGCTCCCTTGATGAGCTGGAGCTGAGGCTCCGCCAAGGGTACAGATCTGAAAGTGCCACAAAAGAAGAACCCGTATGTGTAGCCCCGGGAACCTCTGTCCACCCCGGCAGCAGGTTGTCAGGGAGAGCCCTGCAGTGGACAAACCCAGGCCTGTCAATCTGGGGTCCTGGGTACTCGAGCCCTTCCTGCCCCTGAGAGCCATAATGAGACATTTCCCTTTTCTGAGCTTTGACCTTCTCATCTAGGTGATTTTGCTTTAACTTTTCATTAACTAGCAGAATTTTTTCACCCTCAAGTGAAAGCTTACATAGGAGCAAAAGTAGAAGTGCCGAGGGCCAGATGGCATTCCTGCCGAGTTCCACGCATTCAACCTCCCCTTGGTCATAAGCTGCCTTCCGGCACTTCCTGGGTTTTCAAGAAAATAAGTTGAAAACCCATGTGTAGACGTTGCAAACCTTTCTTGTGGTTGATTGCAGAGCAGGGTCATTGTTTTATCTGAGTAACTTGCCAACATTCCCCAAAATCAGGAGATGTAGCTACATGGGGCCTGCATGCTCTGTCCCAAAGCTGAGTGGCAGTGGTCCCCCTTCAGACAGGTACCTGATTTCTCTGCGTGGTTCATATTCTGGTGTGTGACCAAGGTTAGGTTAACCTTCAGAGCTGAGACGCTATTGGAGGGTTATTAGCTGGCTAACTAACCAACTAACCAGCTCTTCATTTCCTGAGAGGCCCCAAAAAGAAGAAAAAAAGATTATGACTAAGGAAGAAATAATTACTCATTTAGATTAAAAGGAGACCTGTTGTATTTTAGCAGCCCACTGAGGAAACCCACACTGACTTCCCCAGGCACGTCTTTGGGAACCCAGGTCACGTCGTCTGATTGCAGCAGTGAGCTCTTTTAGCTGCACTTTCAAGCCATCTCAGCATGGCGGAGGACACACTTACCATATTTCAGAGTCACTGGGTTGCCCCTGGCCTTGACGGCACCCCCTGCCAAAGTTCTAGACACCGATTTTGTAGTAGGACGTCTTTGCATGGAAGAGAAGTATCCCGCAGTGTGAGCTTCTCATTGCCTTTGGCTGGGGGTGGGGTGGGCGTCTCCCGGTGGCACAGTGGCGTGGCAAAAGCAGGGTGTGGGAATGGGAGTGCTCTTTTATTCCAAGGTGGACAGTCACAGGTCCCTGGGTCTAGTCCTGGTAGGGCCCCTAATTGCCATGCCCCGCCCCTGGGCCTTATTGCTTGTCTTCGAGGGAGGAGCTGGACGAGATAGACTGAAGGTCCATGGCAGGCCAGGATTCCAGTTTGGAGAATCAGAGGTAGGAATGTTCCCTCTGGGGGCTCTTGGCCCAGGTCTGTTCCTTTGAGAAAGACCTCAGCCATTAGCAGGGGGCTCTGTAAGCGCAGAAGCCCCTGGTTGACCAGGTCGGTTGTGCCTTTGTGCTGGGTTGACACAGCCACCACCAAATCATGAATCGTTCATAGCCAGTGTGGTCATCATGGTGATGACTAAGATTTAATTCACATGTTCTAGGGATTAACTTTTGTTTCTTCCCTCTTCCACAGGGTGGTCCGGGCGGATCCAGCACTGGATTTGGAAACTTTGAAGAAATCGGGCCCCTTGACAGTACTCTCAAACCACGAAAAACTACCTGGGTACGGTGAGGGTGGCCCCCGCTGAAGCTGCTCTCTGAGGCTCAGCCCCTCCAGGCCCACCCCATGCTGAACGGGGTCACATTCAGCAGTACTGCCCGCCCCCCTTTCTCTCCTGACTCTAGTCACCTTCTTCTCCACCTGTCCACAGAACCCTCCTCTAGCAGACACCCGGGACCTTGTCATCACCCGCATGTTGACCGAGTCTGCGATCTGACTCCGCGTCCCACCCTCTGGCCATGGTGTCCCCATCCTTTCCCCTCTGTCCTCCCCTCCACCCTTGCCTCTTGATTTCTCCAGGACTTCCAGCCCCTTATTCTCTGCCCTTTTGAGGTCTCTCTGATCTCCATCTCCACTCCATCTCTTCACCCCCAGCGGCACGTCCTCCCCGGGCCCTCTCGGTCAGCGCCCCACCCCCGCTCCCTGGCTGTCTTACCCTCCTTCCCCACAACCTCCCACATCCAGCCTCTGCTGGGGTCCACTGTCCTGCTCACTTGCACCTGAGCATGAATTCTTCAAAATATATGATTCACATACTACACAAGTCCCCATTTAAAGTGTACAGTTTAATGGCTTATAGTATATTTAGGGTTTTGTAAACATTATCACAATCCATCTCAGAACATTTTCTTTGTCCTCCACCCTCCCCCCCAAAAAAAACCTCATACCCCTCCAATCCCTTCTCAGGCAACCACCAATCTACCCTCTGTCTCCATAGATTTGCCTATTTTAGGCATTTAATAAGACTGGAATCCCACAACATGTGGCCTTTGGTGTCTGGTTTCTTTCACTTAGCTTAGTATTTACAGGGTTCAGCCAGGTACCTTCCTTTTTAAGACTGAGTGATATTTCCTTCCAGGGAAGGAGCATAGTTTGTGCATCCACCCGCCTGTTGATGGAAGCTTGGACTGTTCCCTTTTGGTTATTGTGAATATCAGTGCAGGGAGCTCTGGAGCTCAGACATGCGTGTGAGCCCCTGTGCTCAGTTTCGGGGTATATACCTAATAATGGAATTGTTGGGTGATGTGGTAGCACTGTGTTTGATGCCCAGATGTTGTTAATATTCTCCATCCATTCCTGCTAGTGGTGCTCCCCTGCTCTCTGTCCATTGTCCACATGTTCTTGAGTGGAATTCTCCAGTGCAAATAATTTCTCAGTTTACCATCTTTCAGTTACCCCCAAGACCAGGTCCAGATTCCTGGGTGTGGGCTAGCTTCTGCTTACCTCCAGCCACCTCTCCCAACATCTGTCCACACACACTGTACCTTCAGGCTTCTGCACAGGCCGCTTCCTTGGCCTGGACACCATTCCTGTGGCCACCCATTCACAGCCTAGCTCACCATGTTCACACCTACTGTTCTTTAAGACTCACCGCAGGATCACCTCTTCTGCATGACCCCAGAGTCCTTTGATCCTCTTGTTTGTCTCTACACTGGTCTTCCTTTTACTTACTCTTGCCTTAGGGTCTTTGCACATGCTGTTCCCTCTGCCTGGAGCATCCTGCACTCACTTCCAGCTGACATATCGCTTCCACTTGCAGTAGCAGGGTGCCTCACTGGCTTGTCCCCAAGCCTCTCAGAACTAAGAGGGTAACATGACTGGGGCAGAGAGCCTGAATGAGGAGTGAGGAGACCTGGGTCGTGGTCCTGATGCTGCCACTGCCTGTCCCAGTTTGTGACCTTGAACTAGTCCTGGGCACTTTCTGGGTTTTCATTCCTCATCAGTAAAGGACATGGCTGGACTGTGTTGTCACTAAGGATCCTTCCAGATGGAAAATTCTGTAACTCTGAGCCTCTTTGGAGAAGGCGTTAGAGTAAGTTCTGTTCTCATGGTCCACAGGGAAGGCAGGCCAGTGTGGGAACTGGATTTGTCTTGAAGAAAACTGATGTGTTGTAGTCAGACCTTGGCTGTCCTGCCCCCTGTTGCTCCGACTCACTGCATGGCTCCACCTGCACTAATACATTACATTGAGGACGTTTGTGCTGTGTGAAAAGTGACAGCTGAGATGCTCTGATCCCCAAGAATATGTTCATCTTTCCTTCTTGCCTTTCCTTTTCTTGGCCAAAGTAGTCTGTGTCCCTGCCCCTTGTTTTCTCAAGTCCCTTTTAACAAGGGAACCGTAAGCACACCGACATCCGTGCACGTGTGGTTTTTGTTGCACTGATACAAGATGATGAAAAGGTAGTTGGTGACCGACTGCCTGACTGTGACATTTGACTTCCCCCTGTGGCATGTAGCTCCAGTCTGCCAGTCTCCTGTTTGTGGACAACCCCGTGGGCACTGGGTTCAGTTATGTGAAGAAGGACGGCACGTATGCCAGAGACCTCGCCACGGTGGCATCAGACATGATGGTTCTCCTGGAGTCCTTCTTCAACTGCCGCCCGGAGTTCCAGGTAAGCAAAGCCTCGGGACCAGCAAAGAGGTTAACAGTAGTAACACTGCATCTGCCGGAATAAACTTCCCCAAGAGCTCAGGGCCCAGCCGATTGCCTTTTTATACCCCAGACTGGGTTGTGGGGTTTTGTCTCAGTCATCACTGAAGAGGGTCTTCAGCTTGAAGGAATGACCCTGGAGACAGACTCTAATCAGACGGAATACTCAGACATAGGGAGGGAGAAAGACAGTGAGAAGCAGATTTGTCTGGCCGTGACATGCCATAGAAATTCGAAATGGATTTGCGTGAATGAAAAGGTGTGCAGGATGCTTAGTTCTCTGTAAATTTCTTGTCTTGCTAGACGGTTCCGTTCTACATTTTCTCGGAGTCCTACGGAGGGAAAATGGCCGCCGGCATTGCTCTGGAACTGCATAAGGTAAGGAGGAAGATGACGGTGTTGTTCTGGTTCCAGACGGAAGCTGAGTGTGTTACTGTTCGTGCTCACTTGGTACTCAATGGACTTTGAGTGGGACGTTGCACGCACAGCAAGTCTGTGAGAGTAGCCGGGGAAGGTTTCAAGAAGAACAGTGAAGGCTGCCCCACCAGACACCAAACAGGCTGTGAAGCTACAGCGTGTAAACTGCGTGGTGCTGCTGGCTTGGCAACAGACAAGTAGGTGGGATGTAACGGGGTGAAGAATCTAGGGACAGATTTAGTGTATACTTACGTTGACATGTGTATATGTATATGGGTACTCAGAACACGTATGTGTCATAATTCCATGTGATTGTGTATAGATGAGATGGCATTCCACATCACTGGGGAACCGGTAGAATGGTCACTAAACGGCTGTCACTTTGGAAAATAGTGAAGTTGAATTCCTGCCTTGCATAAAACATCAATTCTAGGTAGATTAACATCTGAACTGTAAAAGAACTTGAAACTATAGGAGAAAAGTTTTACAGTCTTGGGTAGGAAACCTTTCCTTCCTGAGATGAAGCACCCAGAAGCCAAAAAGGATAAGTTTGACTTATTTAGACCACACACAAGTTTAAACCTTCTCAGAGTTCTGTAAGTAATGTTAAGAGAAAAAGTATTTGAATCAGTAAATCCACTTAAAAAGGACAATAACTTTCTAGAAATTTGATGAAAAATACAGACAAGCAATTTATAGAGGAAATGCAAATAGCCTGTGGACATATGAAAAAATGCTCAAAATGTTTTAGTAAGCCAAACCTATGAGACTTGAAAATATTTAAAAGATTGGTAACACCCAGTTTTGGTAAATGCTCTCACGCCTATTCAGTGAGTATGAAAATCGGTAAATCATTTTAAAAAGGCAGTTTGGCAGAGGCTGTTAACTTTTAAAATGTATGTGGCCTTTGACCCAGTCATTTCGCTTCCAGGAATTTGTTCTGTGGAACTACTGACGTGTGTGTGTGTGTGTCAGAGGAGGTTTTGGACAGCACTGCTTGTGAGGCCAAAGTCGAAACACACGCATGGCTGTTTGTAGAGGACCCCTTAAACAAAACAGGTGTGTCTGTCCAGGACGGAACACTCTGCAGCCTTCACAAAGACGGATAGTCCTGAAGGGAAAAAGGAAAGGATAGCTTTGTCTATATACGTGCGTGTGTGTGCACATATATGCTACATATATGCGCCTGTGAAAGCAAAGAAAGGGGTGTTTAGAAGGATACATAGCATGTTCACTCTGGTTCACTAGCGGATGTGAGGTTGGAAGTGGGGCCGAAGTGTCTTGCTGTGTTTAAAATTTTAAAAAATTTTATTTATTGATTTTAGAGAGACAGAGAGAGAGAAGAGAGAGAAAGAGAAACATCCATTTGTTGTTCCACTTGTTTATGCATTCAGTGGTTAATTCTTGCATGTGCTCTGACCAGGGATCAAACCCGAAACCTTGGTGTATCTGGATGATGCTCTAACCAACTGAGCTACCCAGCCAAGGCCCTGTGTTTAAATTCTCTTTTTTACAGTGAGCTTGTATGAGTTTTACTTTTAATTCGTTATTTTTAAAAATGAACCTTTAATCAAAAGCAGTATATGTGTGTCACAGAAAATTAGAAAACAGCAGTTAAATTTCGCCTTCTTCCCACATGGAGTTCTCCACTGTTACCACCTTAGTGTATATAGCCTTGAAGTCTTTTTCTTCACTCTCATGAATCAATCATGTGTTAGCCAATACAAAGCATATTATACATAATGTCTGCAGCCTGCTTTCTTCAGTCACTCGTCCTCATCTTTCCATTTTATAAAATTTTCATCTCAAGTATTCAGGCCTCTTCGGTGGTCCCAACATGCACTTTGTGGCCAGTTTGTTTGCAGCCCTGGCTGTGATGTCCCTGAAGTGTGTTTTTGCCTATCACAGTCCCTTTTCTGTGATCCTGACTTGGTGGAGAACCGACTACTAAACTTGCATAAATGTCCCATTTTATGGATTTGTCAGGGAACATCTTCATGGTGTTACTTATTTTTTACTATTATTTTTAAAGATTTTATTTCTTTATTTTTAGAGGGAGGAAGGGGGAAGAATGAGAGGGAGAGAAACATCGACCTCAATTGGGTTGCCTCTTACATGCCCCCAACTGGGAACCTAGGCCACAACCCAGGCATGTGCCCTGACTGGGAATTGAACCAGTGACCTTTCGGTTCATAGGCCAGGGCTGAATCCACTGAGCCATACCAGCCAGGGCATTTTCTTATTTTAGGTCCCTGAATAGCTTGTAAGGTCACATGATTCAAAATTCCAAAAATATGAAAGGCGTATTATAATAATGCTTTCTCTCGCCACTGTCCCCCTCCCCTAAGGTGACCCGTTATTAGTTTCTTCCATGTCTTCCCAGAAGTATGTCATGCCTGTAAAAGCCAATTCACGTTATTTTCTATTTTCCCATTTTTATACAAATGATAGTATATGGTACACACTATTCTATGTCTCTCTTCAGTTGAACAATATACCTTGGAGATCTTTTCCTATCAGTTCATAAAGAGCCTCCTCATTTTTTTTTTAAGTTGCATCATGTACCATGGAAATGGCCATAATTCATGTAGCCGATCCTATGACATTCAGATTGTTTCCAATTTTTTGCTACTGCATTACCGTTAAATGAAAAAAGATGGGCAGAAGAGCGTGAGGTCCTACGCCGAAGTCATCGTCCCACCCTCGAGGGCCTCCCGAGGGGCCTCCCAGCCCCTCAGTGACTGTAGCCTGCCCAGTGAGGAGGGTCCCAGGGAGCCCACTGGGCACCTTGTGGGATACCAGACCTCGGGGCAGAGGGGTGGCCGTGCCCCTCCTAAAGCACAGGGGCTGCACCAGACCCCACACACGCCCTGCCAACACCCTTGTGAAAAGAGTAGAGGGAAACTCAGCAGTTCCCACCCATCTTGTACATGGTGTCAGAAAAGGGACTTACTCTTGTTCTCCAGTGGGCGTCTGAGGTCTTTGGAGACCGGCGGAGTCTGGGGTGGGTGGGCAGAAGTGTGGGCGCTTGTGAAGGCAGTGTAAAGACCGGGCTGCCTCCTGTGAGTCCCCTTGTCAAGGATATTTCTCGGCTCCTCCTCTTTCAGGCCATTCAGGAAGGGACCATCAAGTGCAACTTTTCTGGGGTTGCTTTGGGTGACTCCTGGATCTCCCCTGTTGGTGAGTGCCGACTTTTAGACATTCCTTTCCTTCCTTTCCCCGGCCTTCCCTGGGACTTCGGGCTGTGGTGTCCAGGTCAAAGGACAAGGCAGCGGAATTTTCTGGGTCCTTGGAGACGTTAACACTGAATGTGTGTGCCCAGGGCCATCCAAGAAATTTGGGGATGAAAACTCATTTACACTGCACCTACTGTGGGCTGCTGGGGACTGAACCGAATTCTCTTCATTGGATTCTCAGAACAAAAGAATCAAGTTTCACAGTGAAAGACATTCTAAAGGCTCTGAGAGGTGGTGGACGTTGCCTCTGGCATGCAGAACGAACAGCCTGGCCAGGGTTCAAACCCAGGCCTGTTTGTCATTTGTCCCCTCCCCCCACGGGGTGTTAGCATGAGCATTCGGGGCGAAATTCCCATCTGTTGCTAATGTCAATGATGAGACAAGGTCACCATCAGGCCCTGCCACTCAGGTTCACGGTTTCATAACCCGAGCATCGGCATCCTTGTTGGGAGTGCAGATACAAGTTGTTTACGTTGCAGACATCCGGGGTGTGACTTGAGACACTGGCAGCAGCCATCTTAGTAGTTAACTGTTAACACAGGATGCAAAATCTCAGCCTTGCTGACATTTTGAGTCACCTGATTTCCTTGTTGTGGGGTGCTGTGCTGTGCCTTGTAGGGTGTTAGCAGCATCTCTGCCCTTAGATGCCAGTGTTTTCACGTCAGCATGACAACCCAAAATATTTCCAGACATTGCCAGTCGTCCCCGGGGGGACAAAACTACCCCTGGTTGAGAACTACTGTTCTTACCTAGCAAAAGCTGAGACTTCACAGGCAAAACAAACTGTAAAGTTAGAAATCAGAAGAGAGTTGCTTGCCGGGGGGAGGGGGGAAATAAGCTGGAACAGGACATGAGGGAACTTTCTAGGCTGTCCGTGCTCTGTCTCTGGATTGGGGTGGTTGTGACCTGGGAGTATATGTGATTACAGAGCCATGTCCCCAGTGGATTCAGGATATGCTGGTGCTACTTGCATGGTTATTTCTTGCCCTCATTCTTGGCATCTCAGAGAATAATGGCATAACTAAGACTCTGAGTCATCTTTGAAAAAAGGGCTGCCTCCTGTTCGTCCTTCCTGGGTGGACCTCCTAGGACATCAGGAAGCTGTGGGTGCCTTGATTGGAGGCAGGAGGGTCCGGCAGGTTTCTTGACAGGTGCCTCATTCAGAATTCCCGCGCTGGCCCCCCACCCCACGCGCTTCCTCCTGGGGTCTCATCACAGTTTCAGAACTACAGGAAGCACTTTGCATGTGCTAACTTCATTTAATCCTTACAACACCTCCATGGGAGAGGTGCTATTATTATCCTGATTTGGGAGATGGCTTAACTCTGAGAGGTTAAGCAGTTTTTCTAGAGTCACACAGCTAAAGCCAGGACTCGAATCCGGGCAGCAGCCACTGGAATTCATGCATGTAACCACTGCGCTGCCCGGCCTCCAGAAGACCAGGAAGTGTGACCTCACGGCTTCACAGGTGCTGTTCGTCTTGTCCAAAATCTCCTCCACCTTGTCATGACCCGCCTCCCCTTACTAATTTTTTTGTCTAGATCTTACTCCCTCCTTCCAGATCCACTTTGTATCACCTCTGCATCCCAGAAGTACTCCCTTTTGGAGGGGAGGCACTATTAATTTTATGAACAATTATTAATTGCTTGCTAGGTAGTTGGGTGCTAGGAAAGCTATAAACACGTTTCCATGTCCTCCAGAAGGTCTGCGTAGATCAACATAGTAACCATAGAACTATTTGTGACTATTTCAATTTGTTAAAATACAATAAATTTTTTAAAAATTTTTTATAAAGTCCAGTTGATTTTATAAGACTTTAAGTTACTCATGTAACATTTTAAGAAAGATTTTATTTATTTATTTTTAGAGAGAGGGAAAGGTAGGAAGAGAAAGAGGGAGAGAAACATCGATGTATCTATCAGTTGGTTGCCTCTCGCATGCCCCCCACTGGGGACCGGGCCCACAACCCAGGCATCTGCCCTGGCTGGGAATCGAACCATTGACCTTCCAATTCGCCTCAGGCCAGCACTCAGTCCATTGACCCACACCAGCCAGGGCACAATAAAATTTTCAGTCTTTCAATTGCACTATCCACATTTCAAGTGCCTAGTAGTCACACGGGTCTATGACTCTTGTTGGACCACACAGACATAGAACATTTCTGTCACTGCAGAAAATTTAAGTGGACATCTCAGGCCCACGTCAGAGGTCAACAAACCATGACCTACAAGTCATGTCGGCCTTGCCCCTGCTTTGGTAAATAAGTTTTTATTAGGACCGTCACACCCATTGATTTACATATTGTTTGGAGGCTGCCACAACAACGTTGAGTAGTTGTGACAGAGACCTGCAAAGTCAAGAATATTGACTCTCTGTCCCTTTAGAGAAAAAGTTTGTCATTCCTGGTCTAGGGCAAGCAGGGAGTGGGTTGCAGTGGAGACTTTCAGACAGTTTTGTGTTTCCAGAAACTAAGACTCTGACCTAAAGGTCGGCTGGAGAGGGCAGTGGGTAGGTGGGTGCAGCCGGGTGCGCCCGCATGTCTCAGGGAGCGCTTAGGAATGCCAGTCCAGTGCGTTGCTGTGCAAAGGGCTCTGTGGTCACCTGCGTC
This sequence comes from Phyllostomus discolor, assembly GCF_004126475.2. Lineage (NCBI taxonomy): Eukaryota > Metazoa > Chordata > Mammalia > Chiroptera > Phyllostomidae > Phyllostomus > Phyllostomus discolor. Next base: position 96,820,849 of record NC_040910.2, on the reverse strand, counting down.
CTGGAAGTGTTAACCACAGGCTGTACCTCCTTGGTCGGCACACCAAAGGCTCTGAGAAGGCCTGCAGTAAAGGAATGTGTTACATTTTGCATAACCCCAAAGATACTTCACGGAGGAATTTTTTTCTTTTAATACATAGATTAAAATTCTGTAGAACTGAAGTTATCTGAAACATAGATACTTTGAGAGGTTTGGCCTTAGGTTACCCTGGAAGGCTTTCAAGCAAAGGAGGGGCATATTTAAAGGTACTTCACGACTTGGGATCCTCGATACTGGGTTGGCTGGCACATCTGTAACCTAGCGTCTCGGTGGTAGTGAACTTGCCAAAAGCCAGCCCCACTGCTCTCTTTGAGTCTTACTCATATTTCTGTCTTATAAAGTTCCTTACCAGCTTCAGACCCTTTGTAAATTCTCAGTATATTTGTGGATTGGAAATGAACTGATTGGTAGTGTAACCACAGACACTCGAATTATGAAATCATTAGTCTTCTTCCTTAATTAGCAACTTGGCAGAAGCTAGTGTCCCCAGATTGGAGGAGCAGGCAGGAAGCAGAGCAGAAGCATGAGGGCGGGGGAAGTATTGTCAGCAGTCAAAAAGCCTCTCGGTCTGCGGGGACGAGCCCCCGCTGCATAAACACAGCCTGTCTGTGGGGATGCCATCCCTGGCCGTGACTCACCCGCTGGGCCAGGTTCATGTGCCATTAGCCCTGAGTCAGCACGGGCGTCACGGGGAGTCTCAGGGTAGACTCCAGGGTACACCCTCGTGCCACCCTCCAGCTAAGGAGACATCAGCTCCTCGCCTGCACGGGCCCTGGGGCATGACAGAGCCTTTGGATGTAAAGCCACAGGGTTTCTTGCTTCTGGCTCTTTCTGCTTTGGGAGAGAGACCGCTTAGGTTTTCCCTTGGAGGGACGGAACCAGGAGGGACTTATTTTGTGCCTGTGTGGTTTCCTTTAGATTCGGTGCTCTCTTGGGGACCTTACCTGTACAGCATGGTAAGTAGTGGGGGCCTCGCCTCTGCACCCTCTGTTGTCTCAGCCCAGCAGCCCTCTTCTGGCTCTGTCCTCAGGAAGGACCAAGCTAGCTGAGTGCACCTGTGTGGGTGACACTGCCCCTTGGGGGCAAATTTAAAGAAACATCAGCACAGTTATCCCATTTATCCAGGTACAAGAAACACAATTTTTTAAGTCCCCCCAACTTTTTATTGTAAAAATGTTCAACTGTGCAGAAAAATTGAAAGATCACTGTGAATATCCATGTACCACCATCTAGACTAAGTTAACATTTTGCTGTATCTCTTCCATAATAAAGACGTGTCTTGTGACAGACGCTTTCGTCTAGGAACTCCCCTTTCTCCTTCCCACTCGTTCTGTTCCCGTCCCTAACTCTAGCAAAGCCAGATGCGTGTTCTTGATTTGCATTGCAGTCTCTTCTGGATGACCAAGGTCTGGCAGAAGTGTCTCAGGTTGCAGAGCAGGTCCTGGATGCCGTAAATAAGGGACTCTACAAAGAAGCCACCCAACTGTGGGGACAAGCAGAAATGGTCGTTGAACAGGTAAAAGGGTACACGTTCTGGGGCAGCCCAGGGGGTTTTGCCCATGGGTGTAGGGCCCCTGGTTGGTCTTGCCAGGACTGGAGTCTACCCTGAGACTCCCCAGAGATCACACTAAGTGATAATCTGACCTATATGAGCAGTGACAGGGTCAGAAAGCCACCCAGGCCTTGCAAGACTTGCTTGTTCCTTGACTGAATGCATGGGTTCTGTGAGAAACAATACGGCTTGCAGAGGTGAGTGAGCGGGTCCCTGGCAAGCAGCCTTCTGACCCCAATGAGTCAGAGGGAAGAATGCACTGGCTGCAGACTCGAGGGTGCGGGGCCCTCTGCAGCTCTTCTCCCTGTAAATGAACACACAGGCTCATGACTTCTCCTGCAGCGTCTGAGCTCCACTCGTGAGCTGCTCCCTACCCCGAGGAGGCTGGGCTGGCTGAGCCTGCCAAGATGCATTTCTTTCCAGTTCCGAGCAAATTTGCAAAGACAAAGCTGTCCTTGAATAAGATGGATGGCCAGGTGCTTTTCTGGTTTTGCAACATTGATAATGGAGAAATAAAGAAAACAAACAGCCATGTGAACTTCTATTTCAGAACACAGATGGAGTGAACTTCTATAACATCTTAACCAAAAGTGCTCCCATGTCTGCAATGAAGTCAAGCCTCGAATTCACCCAGAGCCACCTAGGTGAGTGAACCTTGACTTTGCTGTCTCATCTTCTGTGCAAGAGGAAACCAGTTTCCTTATAAAAGCCTTATTTTATTTATTTTAAATTATACTTGACATACAGTACTATAGAGGCGTACAGCACAGTGACTCAACATTTGTGTACCTTAGAAAGTGCTTACCACAGCAAGTCTAGTCACTGTCTGTCACCGGACTGAGAAGTTTTATTGATGTATAATTTACGTACCGTAGAATCTACCCATTTCAAGTGTCTCTTCGTGGTTTTTAGTACATTCACAGACTTGTGCAACCACCACCACAATCCAGTTCTCGAGCATTTCCCAGAAAGATCTCTCGTGGCTGTCCACAGTTGATTCGGCCCCAGGCAGCCCTTGCTTTCTGTTCGTCCAGACTTGCCTTTCCAGGGCCTCTCACAGAAATGGCATCGTGCAGTAGGTAGTTTTTGAACATCTGGCTTTGAAGTTTGCAGACCAGCGTCTGCTCACTGAGCCGCAACGGCGGTCCTCCTGTAGGCTGGCTCGAGCTGTCTTTCAGCCGTTCCAGCTTCGCTGTGGGTGCCTGCCAGGTGCTGGCATCTCCCCTCTGTGAGAGGCGTGCGTGTAAAGGCTGCAGGAGGCCTCCAGAGTCCGCTTTTCAGCTGATTCCTTTTGGCCGTGCTGGACAGTGTCCACGGCCCCAAAGTGCTTTAAAAGTGCAGCAGTCATCACTAATAAATCCTCTCCACTGTCTCCGTGGTTCTGGCTTTCTTCCTCCGTCCGGGGTGAATCAGGGTGACGCTTTTCATTTTGCAGCTGAAAGCCCCCCTCTCACCCCCACATCCCTGGCAGCTTGGAAAAGACATCCCCGTGGTGTCACCCACACTCCTTTGACTCACTGTGTACCAGTTTGTTTCAGTTCATCTCTACCAGCGCCACGTGAGACACCTGAACCAGGACAACTTGAGTCAGCTCATGAATGGCCCCATCAGAGCGAAGCTCAAAATCATTCCTGAGGACTGCTCCTGGGGAGGTAACCGCCGTGCCCTAACGCAGTGCCACCCGTAGAGTTGAAGGGAGGCGAGAAGAACGGTGCAAATTCAGAGGCCTTCGTCTGTAGAACGGGTTTCCTCAGCGGTGATTAACGTCAGCTAGGGGTCAGATTTGGTTCCAAGGAAGGGGTTGGTTGGGAGAGAAATAAAGTGGTTGGTTAGGAGTCGATCATTGTGGGAGCCAGGTGTGGGTGTGTGGGATCGTCACACTCTTCCCTTGACTTTTCTGTCAGTTTGAAGTTTTCCGTAATAGCAAGTGGAGGTCTAGAAAGGCCATGCCCGACCCTGGCTGGGTTGCCCGGTTGGTTAGTGTCATCCTGATACACCAAGGTTGTGCGTTTGATCCCTGGTCGGGGCACATACAGGAATCAACCAGTGAATTCATGAATAAGTGGAACGATGAATTGATGTTTCTCTCTCTTCCTTCCTGTCTCTAAATTTAAAAAATAAAAATAAAAAAATAGGAAAGCCATGCCCAAGGCCACAATTGGCCACAGGTGTGACTTCCAGACAGAGGTCCTTTTGGACAGATTCGAGCAGCCCTCTGTGGAGCTCAGGTGTTTGCTGCATTCTGGCCCGGAGGACATAGTGAGGAACTATTGGGGTCCCCAGAGACTAGGCCAGGTAGAAATCTTAGCTAAGTTCCTGTTTAATCCTATGGAAAGGCTGGGAGCAAGCGGAATGCCCAGGCTCCTGGAGGGGAAACACTCCAGGCTGAAGAGGGTTTTGTTTGTGTCTGAGACACCCCAGAGTCATGCTCAGAGGTTTTCTAGGGTGGCCCCTTGTCGGCTGCTGAGAGGCTAAGACTTGACTTGGGCCTTGGCTTCCTTGGGGGACACGGGCCGTCCTCTGAGCCCACAGTCAGCAGAAGACTCCTCCTGGACCTGGTGTCTTCATTTCCTCCTTGCTCCTTAGAGTTTTCTAGAAATGAAGAAAACAGTTAATTAGGTCAAATAAAAAGAGCGTGGTGTCGGAGCTGCAAGGGGTGGGGACCACTGCGGGGACCTGTCACGGCGCCGAGAGGAGAGAGGTGTGAGCAGTCCCAGGAGGCCAGGCCTGCTGGAGCTCGGGTTTTCAGCTGAACTCCTGTGTTTTGTCTTTGTGGTGTGCTTTCCAGGGGCAGCGTCCCTGGTGACAGGGGCCCTCCCTCCCTGCCCAGTGTGGCTAGATGGGCCAGGTGACTCCTTTTGTTCTCAGATGATGCCTCATTGAAAACTCCCTTTGGTCCCAGATATGTCTGTGTACGGAGTGGAAAGAACCAAGTATTCCTGGCCGATACGCCAAGTGTCTTGCGTTCTGGTGGTGGTTCAGCCTGTGTGCTTCAGCGTCAGCCAGGCCTGCGTTCCTATCCCAGCTCTCTGTCGATCAGCTGTTTCGACCTGGACGTGTTTCTTAGCTTCTCTGAGCCTCATTTGCATTAACGACTGTGCAAGAGACTTAAGAGACCTTACCTCCCAGGGTAGCGATGAAGAGGAAATGGGGTGTTGCTTATAAAGTATGTACTTAGTTTAGTGACTGGCAAATAAAAATAAGTGTGCCTGCTACTGTCATCATTGTGCAGTGTGGTGGTGGTGGCAGCGGTCAGGAGTCCAGTGGGAATGCTGAACTGGCCGTCTCCTGTCGCCTGGGGCTAGTCTTCCATGTGGTCACCGGGTCTTGCCTGGGCCTCCGTGTAGCTTTCCTGAGGGCTAGCTCTGCATTGCTTTGGGTAGCCCCCCTTGTTCAGAACTTACCACTTGGCCCTAGTGGTACCCGGGAAAGGAGGAAGACTAAGGTCAGCCCGAGTATAGGTTGTTCCCTGGCAGGACCAGCCTAATGAGTATTTTATTTTATTTACCGTATTTTGCCATGTATGCTCACCCATGTTTTTGACCCAGACTTTTGGGAAGAAAAATCTTTCACTTTAATTTTTTAATTCAATTATTTATTTGTTTATATTTAGAAACAAAACCAATTATTGTACTCCAAGGTATTATTTTGCATACAGATATCATTGCTTTCTAGAGTTACACTTTTAACACATAAACATAAATAAAAGAATTAAAAATGTTTATGTACATTAAGGAATTAGTACTACCCATGTATAACATGCATCCTTATTTTTCCCTCAAAAATTTGGGCAAAAGAGTACGCATTATACACAGCAAAATACGGGGTATTTACTTTTTTTGTCCTCACCCAACGCTATGTTTATTGATGTGAGAGAGAAACTTCGATCAGTTGCCTCCCGCATGTGCCCCATCCAGGGATTGAATCCACAACCCAGGCATGTGTCTTGACTGGGAATCGAACCCGAAACCTCTTGGAGCACAGGATGATGCAACAACCAACCAAAGCACCTGGCCAGGGCCCTGATGACTATTGTGGAGCCTCCCCGTTTTCCTTGGGCATTGGCCTTCTCTAGACTTCAGTTGCTCATTAAAAATGCCGTTGCTGTCCTCACTGCACTTGAGTGAATAGAGCACGTGTGCTGTTCGTGCCTCCCTTCTGCGTGCCCAATGCAGGGCCCAGGGAATCCAGGCCGGTTGGCCCCTGCTGGTGAGGTGTCTGTCTTTCAGACCATGTTAGGTGCTGCCCAGGGCTTACGTGTGGGTGCCAGAGCCCAGGAGGCTCTGGGCTGAATGGGGCTCTCATTCTGGCAGATTGCAAGCTGCTACTTCTTTCTGCTTCCTCACACGTAGGCCAGGCTGAGAGCGTCTTCCTGAACATGGAAGGGGACTTCATGAAGCCCGCCATCAGCATCGTGGATGAGTTGCTGGAAGCTGGGGTCAACGTGACCGTGTATAACGGACAGCTGGATCTCATCGTGGACACCATGGGTAGGGACCCACTCTTGGTGGCATGTGGAGGTGGTGTCATGGGTTGAGCTGGAAGGGAACTGGTCTTGGATGTGTCCTCCTTGGGGCTGGTGACATTGAAATGCTTGGATATAACATTTGCTGGTATATCCATCTACCCCTGACCTTGACTCTTGGAAAACAGTGGAGCTGCCTGCAGCTGTGACCCCTCAGAGGCCCATCCAGTTTTTGAGGCCCTTAAGTATAAGAAGAGAACAGCACCTACCCCCACCACAAAAATGAAACGGAAGATATTTTTCTGACCTTTGGACAGATGGACTATTGAATTGAGGGAAAATCATGCAGGGTGAATTAAGACTAAACCCTAACGACTCTAAACCTGGGAACCCAGGGGAAGTGGTCTTGGGGGAGTCCCTGTCACACTGGCTGTCTCCACATGCCCCCTTCTGGGTTCGGTAGGGCCACGTAGAAGCACAGAAGCAGGTTCTCAGAACCAGCAGGCGGTCAAGGCACATGGTCTGGCGGGTATGACGTGTTCTTCAAAGTCAGCAGGCCTTTGTGACCTGTTCGCCCAGGGCACTAAGGACAACATGGAAAAGTTCTGTGTTCTACTCACTATTTGGGTAACCGGCATTTCCATCTCCTAACCCTGAGACCTCAGCCCTCTGACAGCCCTGTCCCCGCCAGAGGTCCCCGATTTCCTTCTACAGAGCATGCGGCAGTAGGAGAGCTAACAGCTAAAACAAGCCGGGCTTCCCAGCTCTCAGGTGTGTCTCCGTCAGTCTGGGGATCACGAGGAGCGCACTAAAAGTGCAGGATCTCAGGCCCCACCCAGACCTACTGAATTAAAATTTGCGTTTTTACAAGGGTGGGGTTCTTTCTTTCTCCCTTTCTTTCTTGCTTTCTTTCTTACTTTCTTGCTTGCTTGCTTGATTTTTATTTATTTATTTTCAGAGAGGGAGAGAAACATCAATTGGTAGCCTCTCGTACTCTCCTAACTGGGGATCTGGCCTACAACCCAGGCACGTGCCCTGACCAGGAATCAAACCAGCAACCTTTCAGTTTGTAGGCCAGCGCTCAGTCCACTGAGCCACACCAGCCAGGGATCTATTGCGTTTTTAAAAAAAAATTTACAACATTTATTGGGATGACATTGGTTAATAAGATTATATAGGTTTCAAGTGTACAATTCTGTAACACCATCTATACGTTGCACTGTGTTCACCAGCTAACATTAAGCCTCCTTTCACTACCGTATATTTGACCCCGTTGATCCTTTTCCACCTCTCCCCACCCGCTTTTCCCTCTGGCAGCCACCACACTGCTGTGTCTGAGTTTTTGTTTATTTGCTGCTGTTAGTTTTATGTCCCACATACGAGTGAAACCATGTGGTCCTTCACTTTTTCTGTCTGACTGACTTTGCTTAGTATGATGTTCTCCAGACCCATCCCTGTCACAGTTGACAGTACTTCATCTTTTCTTAAGGCTGGGCAGTAGTGCCTCATCCATATGTCCCACTCCTTTATCCAGTCATCTGTCAAAGGACGTTCCCACTGTTGGCATGTCTTGGCCACCAAGGATAATGCTGCAATGCACATAGGGGTCGTATATCCTTAAGAACAAATGTTTTCAAATTTTTCAGGTGTAGATACCCAGAAGAGGGGTTTTGCTGGGTCACATGGTAACCCTATCCTTAATTTTTGAGGAACCGCCATGCTGGTTTCCATAGCGGCTGCCCCAGTTGACCTTCCCTTGAGCAGTGGATGAGATTTCCTTTTTCTCCACATCCTCTCCAACACTTGCGATTCCCTGCCTTGTTGATGATAGCCATTCTAACAGGTGTGAGGTGGTGTCTCATTGTGGTTTTGATTTGAATTGTACAAGGGTGAATTTTTGTGCACATCATGTACTTTGGGAAAAGCCACGTTCTAGGACCTACATTTTTTTTTCTGCTCCACCCAGCAGTTAACGCCGGGCCCTTCTCTGTGTCTCTCGCCAGGTCAGGAGGCCTGGGTGCGGAAACTCAAGTGGGCAGACCTGCCCAAATTCACTCAGCTGAAGTGGCAGCCCCTGTACAGAGACCCTCAGTCTTCTCAAACAGCGGCTTTCGTCAAGAGCTACAAGAACCTGGCTTTCTACTGGATTCTCAAAGCTGGACACATGGTGAGAGGGAGTCTACTTTTGCTCCAGACTCTGAGTTGTCCTCAGAGGGAAGCCGCAGGCCATGGGTTACAGTGGGCGCACCGCCCGGGGTGGTCTAACGAGAAGCGCTTTGGGAGTGGGAGTGTTTCGAGGCCTCTTACAAAATTCTGCCATTAGCGCTTCATTCCTTTGAGTCTAGAAATTGTCTAACTGAGAGAGTTAAGCTGGGCTCTCTGTTCTGTACTCTGTAGTTTAAATGAATTTACTGTTACTTCTTTCTTAACTGTCCTGAAGGAACGCATTGCCCTGGGGGAGGTGGGGGGAGTCTCTTTCCATGATGTTTTCAGGGAGCGAAGACCAGAGTGTGGTGCTTGGTGCTTGGCAAAGCCGAGAGGCCAGTGCTCGGCACATGCTGCAGGAGTGTCCTTGAGCAGCATTGGCTCCAGGGGGATCCAGAATTCCGGTTTGGAATGGGCAGGGAGGCTCTCACACTCCTGCATTTGCAGAATGAGCCCTTCTTTTAAACAAGTTTTATTTGTTTATGTTTAGAGAGAAGGGAAGGAAGGAAGAACGAGAGGGAGAGAACCATGGGTGTGTGAGAGAAACATCTATGTGTTGTCTCTCGCACACCACCAGCTGGGGACCTGGCCTACAACCCAGGCATGTGCCCTAGACTGAGAATGGAGCCAGTGACCCTTTGGTTCACAGTCTGGTGCTCAGTCCCCTGAGCCACACCAGCCTGGGCCTGAGCCCTCTCTTTTCCCTCACGCTGTGAGCTGGCTGAGTGGCTGAAGGAGATGAGATGGTGGAGGGCTGAATCCTCTGCCGCCACGCACGTGTGCGCAAGCACACCCACCCCTGCCAAGGTGCCAGCGGTGTCCCCAGCCAGCTGGGGCCTTGCAAGTGGAAACCAATCAGTTTCTCTCAAACATCCATGTGTCTCGCTTGCCCTCTCTTTCTCCCTCCTTTTCCCATCTCTAAAAATAAATTTTAAAAAAATTTTTTTAAAGAAACCAGAAAGAGGAATGAAGAGAGAATGGAAGCAGCAAGACAGGGCAAAGAGGGCATTTTGTTAATAGCTCTCAGTGTCTGAGCACCTTCAGAGTTGAGCACACATGTCTCAGAGCTCAGCACTTACACAAGAAATCACGTGGGAAGGGAAGGAGGGAGGAGCTGGCCACATGCTTGGTCACTCCCTGTGAACTGGAGTTCAGACCCATTTCTTCTTGGTTTGTCACAGAAGGAACAAGAGATCGGTTGGGGGCAGCCTTAAAATAGCTCTTGGAGACTGTTCTGAAATCACACCCCGACCACTTCCCCTTCAGCTGGTTAAATGCCATTCTGGTAACCCCACCATTCCTGGGAGGCCTTGGTAGGAGCATCAGGACCGTGGGCGGTGTGCCGCGGAGAAGCGCGGAGTCATGGGGTTTCAGGGCTTGGCGTCCTTCACTCGCTGACCCAGTCTTTCGTGGAAGAGAAGCTGGGACCGCTGCCCCTCCCCCTTTTGGTGGCGTGAGGGAAGTTTGTTTGTTTGTTTTTTTCCACAGGAATTATTCAGAAACTCTAAGCGAGAAATGAAACAAAGTTGAACACAACATAAAAATAGGGATGTCACCCACACAAAGGGTCTCGTTTGCTGGTTTGTGTGCTTTACAGTTTTGCCCTTAGCTTCCCTCTTGGGCTGTTTCTTTACTCCACTCCCGGTCTCCAAGGCTTCCTCCACAAAGAATCCTGTGAAACAGTGGTCCCCCATCTTTTTGGGACCAGGGACCGGTTTCAAGGGAGACAGGGTGGTGGTGGGTACCAGGAGGCGGAGTTCAGGTGAGCTTAGCCCCTGGCCTGGTTCCTAACAGGCCGCAGACCAGTGTGGTCCAAGGCCTGAGGGCTGAGGACCCCTGCTGTAAAGTGTTTGGAGTCTTCTGTCTTCCTAGAACAGGCTGGGCTCTAGCACATCCTCAAAGGCCTTGTAAACAGATCAGCAGGTCAGCCCCACGTGGAGAAAGTCCTTTCTTAAGTGCAGGCTCTCGGCTTCTGCCACGCAACAGGGTTGGGGCCCAGGAGAGCTTTTGTCCGGCACAGTGGACGTTTCACAGAAATGACTGTCTCTTTAAGGGATGCGCCCAGGGGCATCTGTCCTCTCAGGTTGCTGACACAGAGTGGGCACTCTTTTGGGTCTCAGGATGCCACCCCGAACCCAGCCCCAGGAACAGAACTGGGAGCGCTAACTTGGTTCCTGCTTGGTTCTAGGTTCCTTCCGACCAAGGGGACATGGCTCTGAAGATGATGAAGCTGGTGACTGGGCAAGAATAGGATGCCCTGGGCTGGAGGGAGCTGCTCGGCCTTGGGGCTGGGGAGCCGAGGGAGCTCACCGAAGCTGCAGGAAGCCCGTTCCCCCCGCAGACCTGACTTGGGCTATCACCGTGCAGGTCCCCGCCGGCTTCCGCCGAGAACAGACTCACTGCCTGTGTGGCAACTTCGAAATCACTTCTGCTTCTGCAAAAGCCTGGGACCTTTTAAAATGGATTTGTTTTCATCAGAATGAAGGTGTTGAATTACATTACATTTTTCTTGTTATAAAAGCAACTTATGTGATTTATATTAAAAGTGGGGGGGCAGACATCGGCAAACAAAGAACAAAATAAACACCTATACACTCTCTTCCCTGGGATGTGCACTTGCTACCGCTGCAGTATAAGTCCTTAGCAGTATATTTTTTTTGCTATAAATACATTTTTTTACAGAAATTGAATCATCATTTTACTGCCTCCTTCACACATCACACTATCAACACCTTTTCATGTCAATAAATGTTCTTTTATAACATTGTTAAATGGCTGCTGAGAATTCCATTGTATGAATGTGCCATGATTTGTGAACCAAGTGCCCAGTTGTTTCCGGTAAGCAGTTTTTAGTTTGTTGCTATTATAAGTGGTCCTCTGGTGATCCACCCTGGTAGTTACAGATTTATACACATCCTCATTATTTTCTTAAAGTAAATTCCTAAATGCATAATTGTTCAGTCAAAGGATTCCTACATGTCTTTAAAATTAAAATGATGCGTTCAGGACTTTGACATTCTCGTTTGTGGCTCAAGGTCTGCATGAGGAGTTGGATAGCTTCCATGATGCTGTGAAAGGAATGCTACGCCCTATAGGTTGTGGGGCTGAGATTCTGAAAACCATACAAGCCTGCTCCTGCGGAACATGGGGCAAGGGTGAATAGCAAGTTACCGCCCCTTTGGACCTGAGACTAAAACAGGCTTCCAGGGGCAGAGGGCCTGCACACTTCCCTGTGGTTTGCAGTTAGCTGGAGAGCATCTCTGTGCCCTTGGACGAGGAAGAACGCGAGAGGCCAGGGTTGGATCCCCCTGGACTCGACCAATGCTGCTTCTGCTGAGTGTCCTTTGCTGGAAACCACATTAGCTATGAGTATAACCAGTTACTGAGTCTTGGGAGTCCCTCTGGCATTGATTTACAACACCAATGGAGTTCTCAGTATCCAAGGGTCTCTCTTATTAAAAGTGGTGGGTATTGGTTGGGAAGGAATGCAAGTTTGAACATTAGGATGGGCCATAGGGCAGATTTCAATGAAGCTAGGGATCTCAAACCTTTTTTAACCACAAGAGGCAGCACTTTGATCCCTTCCTGAAACGGTTAACCTCTTACCCTAAGGTCCTATGGCCAATTCCCAGATTTGTCCAAGGCCCCTCTTCCTGCTGCTGTACATTCTCTCAACCCACACCCGTGCCTTCATAGGAATTCCCTATGATCAGCTGACTGAAGAAAAGCCTCAGGCTTGGTATACAGAGGGTTCTGCATGATCTGCATGCATCGCCTGAAAGCGGATAGCTACAGCACTGAAGTCCCTCTCCAAGGCAGCCCTGACCCGGAGTGATGAAGAGAAATTCTCCCCCTGGGCAGAACTTGGAGCAGTGCACCTATTTGTTCATTTGCCTGGTAGGAGAGGTGGCCAGGAGGAAAGAGACTGCACCGAATCATGGTTTGGCTGGGTAGTTGGTCCGGCAAGGGACATGACTGGAAAATGGAAAGATCTGAGGAAGAGGTGTAAGGACAGACCTTTTAAAAAAAATAAAGTTGCCAATATTTCTTTTTATAAAGATTTTATTTATTTTTAGGGAGAGGGGAAGGGAGGGAAAAAGAGGAGAGAAACATCAATGTGTGGTTGCCTCTCACATGCCCCCTGCTGGGGACCTGGCCCTCAACCCAGGCATGTGCCCTGACCGGGAATCGAACCACAACCCTTTGACTCGAAAGCTGGCGCTTAATCCACTGAGCCACATCAGCCAGGGCATGACAGACCTTTCTGAATATTTGTGTTCTGTTTGCTCCCCAAAGGGTCGAGGAAGATTTTAATAATCAGGTGCATAAGATGACCCCTTCTGTAGACATCAGCCTCTTTCCTAGCAGCTCCTGTGGACTCACGTACAAGGTGGTCGTGGTGTCAGTGACATAGGTTACTTGTGGACTCAGCAACAGAGACTTTGTGTTCACCGAGTCTGGCTTGGCTAAAGCTACCGCTGAGTGCCCGCTCTGCCAACAGGCGAGACAACACTGAGCCCCTAATATGGCGCCATTGCCCAAAGGGCCTGCCCAGCCGGCCACCTGGTGTTAGGTTGATTACATTGGACCACTTTCATTAGGGAAGAGGCAGCCAATTGTTCTTGCTGGAGTTGACACTCGCTCTGGACATGGATTTGTCTTCCCTGCCCGCAGCGCTTCTACTGAAACCACCATCTGTGCCCTTACAGAATGCCTCATCTGCCATCGCGGTCCTCACAGCCAGTGCAGGCAGCAGTGGGCCCATGCTCTTGGAGGTCACTGGTCTTACCATGTTCCCCATCATCTTGAAGCAACTGCCTTGACAGATGGTTGAATGGCCTTTTGAAGACTCAGTTGCAGTGCCAGCTAGGTGGTGACACCTGGCAGGGCCGGGGCAATGTCCTCCAGTGTCACAGGCTCCAGATCAGCATGGTGTTCCTCCCGTGCCCTGGATTTGGGAGCCCAGGAACCAAGGGATAAAAGTGAAAAGTCATTTCTCTCCCTTATTAACCCTGGTGATCCATGGCCGAAGTTTTGCTTTCCGTCCCTGTGACTTCAGCCTCTGCTGGTCTAGAGGTCTTAGTTACAAAGGGAAAGATGCTCTCACCAGGAGACACGTCAAAGATTGCCTTGAATTGGAACGTGAAGCTGCCATCTGGGCCTCTCTGGGCGTTGAATCAACAGGCAGAGTGCTGTCTGGGTGACTGATCCTGACCGTCAACGGGAAATGGGGTCGCTACTGCACAATGGTGCTGGCTGAGGACAAAAGAAATAGGGAATATTTCTACTAACTTTCTTGTCTTCCCCAGTTCGTCTACAAAACCTCCGCCTTGCACAGCTTCTCCAAAGCACCTCTCTATTTGCTAGATGGGATGCTGCCCAAGATTCATGAGTCATTCAATAAAGCCAATCAGATCTTCAGATTTACTCATTTGAATTATTTCAAAACTGTGTAAGGCCCAGACGCACAGCATGTTATTCCTGGGGAAGCAGCCAGCCAGATGCACGAGGTGAGAGCCGCTGTGAGGTCCATTTCCTCTGCGAAGGGGAACTGACTGTCCCCACGAATGTCAAGTGAAGACCCCACACGAAGCAGCTGATATGCTCCGTGGATAAGCCATGTGGCACTGGCTCTCTGGCCACCTGGATATTCACCTGCTGAGTATGCCCGTTCCTCAGGTAAATGCTGTGGTGAAGGTGACCCCTTTTTCAGGGGTACTCTATGTGACCTTAACGCTGCAAAATCAGCGATAATTTCAGAAGCACATGGAATCTGCTGTCTCAGCAGGTTCCTTGTGCATTTTATGGATTCCAATAAAAACATTAGGTTTATTAACAAGAGAATGAGGAAAGGCAAGGGGGAGGGTCAAGGAGCTCACCCCAGCACGATTAGGATGGTGAACACCCAGTCCCCCAAACCACTGACTACGGCCAGTCCCTCCTCAGCCACACCTCGGCCACTTTCTCCCCTCCCATGCTATTTTGAAGCAAATTCCACAGATCCCATCACACACCACGTTTCTGTGTGACTCTCTGAGATGGGGACACTGGAACTCCAGAGGGTCCCTGGAAACGTTGAAGAGAGAAGCCACCCCTTTCCCACCATTTCAAGACCAGCTTCTATCTTACGCCGCTGGTTGCTTGGGTTTTCTACCACATACAGCCAAACTGGGTTCAAAAATTTCAACACAGTGTGGTTTTAGAAACTAAGAAGGGGGTTGGGGACTGGGTGAGAAGGATGAAGAGATTAAGCAAAGAGAAAAAAGATCTCCCCAAACAAGAAAGAAAGACTTATGGACACAACAGTGTGGTGATTGCCAGAGGGCAGGGGGCGGGGGAGGCAGGAGAGGGTCAGTGGGATCACTGGAAGGAGACTTGACTTGGGGTGGTGAGCCCACAATACAATATACAGAGGATGTACTGTAGAACGGGACACCTGAAACCTATATAATTTCATTCACCAATGTCACCTCAATAAATTCGATGAAAAGAAAAGACTTCCACAGGAGGCCTCCAAGCCCCTGCAGCGGTGTCTCCAGTGATTCCTGAGAAGTGCCCGCACGTTCTGCGAGGACTCAACGCCAGTATGGCCGGGCGATGGGAAATAGCCTTTGCCAGCACTGCAGAGAAGGGCGTGGGGCGCAGACGTGCTCCGCGGTGTTGAGGAGAGCAGACACCGACCTCTCCAAGAGGGCAGCAGGCCCCCAGGGGGTGAGGTGGAACGGGAGATCACCATGATGCAGACCCCGCGCCAGCACAGGCCCCCAGCCTGGTTCTCGCACAGACAGAAGGATGGGAAGGACGGAAATTACAGCCAGGTCCTGGCCAGGGGTCTGGACAACAAGCTTCGTGAAGACCTGGAGGGGCTGGAAAAAACTCGGGCCCACAGAGGGCTGTGCCGCCTCTGGGGTCTTCGTGTTGGGGGCCAGCACACCAAGACCGCAGGCTGCCTGGGTCGCAGTGTGGGTGTGCCCACGAAGAAATAACTCTGGAGGCCTCATCTGCTAATAAATAGTTTATACAACTGTGTGTGTGGGGGGTGGGGGGGACAGCTAAGCAAGGAAACTGGGAATGGCATTGCTACAGTCTTTTTCATAAACACAGGAGGTGGAGAATTCCTGCCATGGGAAGTTTCAAATCAAATGTACTTTGAGACCATGCCTTTCAGTTTGGCCTCTGAATTATCCTTGATCCCAACACAAAATAAAACTTCAGTGTCAGCAGCAGGAAACCCTAAGTAAAACTCCAGGTTCCTGACATCTGACCTCCAACTTAGTTGCCTCGTGTGAAAAGGAAAAGAGGGGAGTCAGGGCCCAGTAAAGGCCTCCCAGTTCATCTTGTTAACAGAGATCGCTGGTTCTACCACCAGACCCACTAAAAGACCCCCCTGAGAGAGCTGCAACTGAAAATAAAGCGGCGTTTGGCATCTCTCTGCTCCTAGAAGAATAACCTGTTTTAATTTGCTAAGGCTCAAGTCAAACCCCAAGAAAGGAACCACTGAGAAAATATTTTAAAATAAAAATGCCAATCTAAAAAGGAGCAAGCAAAATGCCAAGTCAAAAGAATGTATTGTTAGAATATACGTTATTTACAGTAAATCAAAGCTGTCAAAAACATGGACGCTCTGGGGCTCAGATCTGCAGCATGTTAGGGCCGGGGAGCCAGGGTTTATTCTGTTCCTCAGAAAGTGGTTATTTCAGAGCGCAGCAGGGGGAGAGCAACACTTGGCTGTGATGTTTACCTGCAATCCTGGCCCTTGAGCTTTCCTGCCATTACAATTTGTCAGCAGTCAAAATCAGGGGCCGGCTCAACAAGCGAATAACTGATTCCACTTTCTCCAGGATTCAATATCATCAGCAGCGTAGCTTAGTTTGATGTCCTTTAATGTACAGAGCTCTCCCGGGACCAGAGTCGTCTCTCACCATCCTCTCTGTCAAACCCCAGGTCTGGCCAGTTTGTGCAAGATTCCCTGCCCCCTAACTCGCCCCAGATCGAAGCTTCAGGTGCTTGCACAGCCATCTTCAAGAGAGGTAAGGGGGGCATCCAGCCTGTGACTACAGAGGGCAAAGTGTTAGCCCGAGGGAGCTCCCTCCTTCCAGTCTGGACGGCTCCTGGTGGCTGTCGCTCACCTGGGCAAAGCAAGCAATCAGAGCTGAGCGTTGTTTTGCACAAAGCCTGACAGGGGTGGCCAATCTGTCTCAAAAGAAACATGTCGTGTGTCCCAAAGCCAATGTGATTGAAAAGAAGCATGCAGCCATCCTCACCCATTTCCACGATGACGATAAATAGCTAATCTTCAGCAGGTCCCATTAGCCATTTACGTCGGAGGGTTTCTGGTGTGATACGTCTTTTTTCAGAATGGCTATTTCATCTCTAGGGTGAATGAGGTGATTGTAGAACTTGACAGTGAAATCTACACTCTCTTGCGGAAAAAAAAAAGTTCTGCATTCAACTTTCATCAGTGGTGGGTTTTAACATCATATTCCAGTATGTTCCACCAGGGTAACAGTTCATTTTCACCTTGTGCTTTTCCTTTAAAAGCCACTTACCTGCTGCCACAGCACCTGGAAGATTGCCTTTGTGCCTTACTCATTTTCCCTTTAAGGGTCTGTAGTGTTTCAGCTGGTAGGGTTCCAAGTGCCCTCTGGACTAATTGGCAAGAAGTGAGAATTTTCCAGTTTGGAAGAGAAAGAGCCTGTTCTCCAGGGAAGGCCCTTCAAGGTAATTGCTTTCTCAGAAATTCCAGCCCCTCACCTTTGGCAGCCTTCACCAGAGACAAAGCCCCTTTGCTGTTCCGAGGAGCTAGACACCCAGGAAAACAGGAGCTCCGGACAGACTTGCTGAGACCTCTGAAACGTCTGACCTTTGGAAAGGGGGGAAGTAGGGGAAAGGCCAGTGCAGGCACAGGCCGCTGGACCCGCCCCCACCCCGCCCCCGACAGACACAACAGCTCCGGCTAGACATTTCCCTGACTTTTTCTAAGAAGCCTCAGGGAAGGGGTGCACGGGAAGGGGGTCCTAATATCTTAACCAGGATTCCTCGCGGAGCAGGGGGAGAACGACACTTACTGGGAATAGATAATTTAACAAGCCGCCTGGGTTGCAGGGAGGCACCAAAGGAAGTGCTGGGTGAGAAAATGTGGTGGCTAACCCGGGCAAGACTCCAAGAGCGATCTGTGTGTGCCCCGGGGGGTGGGTGAGGGGCAGGGGGCAGTGAGAGGAGAAGACGCGGAGAAGGGGGAGTTTCTCTCTGGGCCACCACCCGCCACCCCAGGTGAGGAATGTGGGGGAAAGACCAAAGAGGGGGTGACAAACGCATGGGGTGGGGAGCTGGTTGGAAGGAAGCATTGAAGAATAAAATGGCTTTGTCATTTCCTTTGAGTTGTGGGCCATAGGTCCCCTCCCCCAGCTCTGCTTTGAAAACTTCACGACGGTTAGACCCAGGAGATAGGACAGCCCTGGCTGGGGGGTGGCCCTTTGGTTCCTCCGTGTGTTCACGTCACAGTCCTGGAAACCGGCAGGCCAGAGTTGTTTCGAGGTGGAGGCTTGAAGTCCTCCAGGTCAGGCCGCCGGCCAGACGGGAACTCAGCACTGCCTGACTCCAAAGTTCTCGCCTTCGTTATCAGCGCGGCCCCGTCTGTCCCCCTGCCCTTGCACGAGGCTTTACCACCGTCGAATCAGTGCCCGGAACTGCCGGCCCCCATTTCAGGTAAGGGGAGCGTAGCACGGGCATAAACACATGGATTCTGGAGTCAGACTCTCTGGGTTTGAACCCTAGCTGGGCCATTTACTAGTCGTGTGGCCCTACACAGCTTGTCCAGAGTCTCTATGCCTTAATCTCCTCATCCGCCAAAGCAAGACACTGATGGTGCCTTCCTTAGAGAGTCAATGGGCACAGTAAATGAGGCTGCATACGTAAGAATTTTAGTGCAGCACAATGAATGTTAGTTGTTTTCATCGTCTCCTAACAATGACACAGGGCCAATGCCAGGAACAGCCCTGAAGTTCGGCAGTGCCAAGGCTAGCTGTCTCCCCGTCTTCCTGGAGCCCAGCATCCTTGGTCCAATCCCCCAGCCCTGCCCCTCTGGCTATGCCCCCCTGGCTGACGAATCACTTACCCTCCCTGTGAGAGAGGTGAGACACACCTCATCAGTGGGACGGGTTGCTGGGAGGGGGAACTGCCGTGAAAGCTCCCTGGCCCAGTCCTGTCCATGCAGTGTGATGGGACACAGTCTGGGGTCTCCCTGCCCTGTTCCTGTTGCATCGCACACATATTCCACACAGCTCTGGGGGCTCCTTGGACAGCACGTTCTCCCCACATTCCCGTCAGCTGGAGCTAAACCCACTCGGTGGGTTGTCGTCTGGGAACCCAGCTGGCCTCACTTGGGATCGAGGCTGGCTGAAATATGACTGGGTCATTTCAGCGATGTTTGGAGAACTGTTGGGACACTAAGCTGACTAACATGGAATAAACTCAGCCAAACACATTCACTACAAGCCAAACGTTTCCCGCTTCCCCCCAGCCTCGGGCAGGCCTCTGTGTTGGCTGCCCCTCCCCAGCACCCTGGAGCCTCCCCGAAGACTTTGTCGTTTGTAACGGTTGCTCCTTCTGGGATGCCAAGGCCCCTATAGCCCCTCCAGATGGCTGGCTTTCCCTCGGTGGGCGTTGCCTGGAGACCTTGGAGTTTAGCTAGCTGTTACAAGAAAGAGCAATCACAGAACATGAAGGACTTGGGGGCACATGTATCCCTGTGTATGTGGACAGAAATGCACTGAAAATGCCCTAGAAGACTACACGTGAAGGCCAATGGCGATTCTCTAAACGTGGGATAACATGTTTTGTTTTGTTTTAAATCTGTGCTTTCTAATCTTGTATACGACAACAAGGTATGGCTTTTGCAACAGGAGAAAAACAATTGTTAAAAATAAAAGTGAGCCCTGGCTGGTGTGGCTCAGTGGATCGAGCGCCGGCCTGTGAACTAAAGGGTTGCCAATTTGATTCCCAGTCCAGGGCACATGCCTGAGTTGTGCGCCAGATCCCCAGTAGGGGTCGCTTGAGAGGCAACCACACATTGATGTTTCTCTCCCTCTCTCCCTTCCTTCCCCTCTCTCTAAAAATAAATAAATAAAATCTTAAAAAAAAAAAAAAGTGATATTCTTAGCTAGAAAATTCAGCCACCAAATACTTACCAAGGCTGTGCTGGGCTTGGCACTGAATGAACAAGAGAGCTGAGATCCCTGCACTTGAAGAAGCTTTAGCAAGCTGAGGGAAACCTTTACTACACAAATAGATAAGTCCTGACAAATGGGGGTGCACGCAACTGAAGAAATGACCTGGGTGCCTCGATTGAGAGTCCTGGGGAGGCTGTGAGTGAGGCGGCCTGACTGAGACGGCAGTTACAGGTGATGTTTAGGCTCAGCCCTGGAGGAGGAAAAGGAGCCTGCAATGTAGAGATGGGCTAGGAGAGTTCTGAACACAGAAGGGCCCGAGGGATGGTCCTGAGACAAGAAGGAGCTTGAAATGGGAGGGGGTGTGTGGGGAGTGGAGGTGAGACTGCAGAGAGGGCAGGGACCAGCTCACACAAAGCCTGTAAACCCTGATAATGCAAGAGGAAGCCAATTAGGAGGCGCTGGAGAGAAAAGAGGCGGGGTGGTACTGGTGGAGATGGAAAGGGGGTGGATTTCGGGCTTTTTTTTTTTTGAAGGAAGAACAAATAGATAAACCAGGATGTTGGATTGGAAGTAGGGAATAAGAGAGAGGGAGGTGCCATGGATGGCTTCCATTTTTTTCCCTTGGAATTATTTACCAAAGCGAGACAGCCGTGGGAGGGACAGGTTTGGGCACGTTAAATTTCTGGTGTCTGGTTTTATGAAAAGGGCGGCATTCGGGGGTGGCTCAGGCCTCTGATCAGGCCTGTTCGAGTCCAATGCAAAGAAGAGATACAATGCACCAATTTGCCTTGGTATAACGTAACAGCTTCACAAAGTTTTATCTCCTTCTTTACAGAACTGCTCAGGATCTAAACAGGTCATGTGAAATTTTGAATTGTGCTGTGTGTGTGACAGCATGTGCTATGGTGGCACTTGGTAGTTTGGGGTTTCATAAAGATAATGGGGTGTGGTCCCCCATGAATGTCCACAGTCTAGTATGGATACAATAGACAATGTATTGAACTAACTTCTGATAAAGCTTTATGGAAAAGGAGCACTTGGGCATTCTGTTACACACTCAATAAACGACATCCCATCTGAGCCCCACACTTTGTATCACCCACCTCACGCGGGAGAAAAAAGGTTCAGAAGGGAGAACCTGCCCAGTGCCACAAAGCCAGCGGGGGCGGAGTCTGGATGGCTAGAGAGCTTGGGCTTCTGCAGAGCAGATGTCGTCCTTGGTGGCAGAAGGGGTCATCCAGGAAGCATGGGTTATGATGGGGTTGAGAATGGGAAGGTTTAGTGGCGAGTGTTACTCACGGTCAGGTAAGACTCCAAAGCAGACCTGCCAAAGTCTCCCCCAGCCCAGCATGGAGCCTGAAGCAAAGCCCGCCCGGTCACATGTTGGGCAGAGACGGCTAGATCTTGGACCCACTCTCCCAGCTCGTCTTTCGGCCGAGGACAGCGCTCCAAGAAGACCGTGATCTCAGCTTGAAGGCTGGGCCGAACCCCAGAGGCTGTCAGTTAATGGTACCCCTTGTATTTGGGCAGCAGTCCATGCTTAAATGGGATCTGAACAGCGCATCTGCTCACCTGCCCCATGCTCTGAAAATTGCCAGCACTCCTTTCACCCAACAAAAGGCAGTGCGTTCGTTACCCGTTGCTATGTAACAAGTTGTCCCCAAATGTAGTAGCTTAAAACAACAAACATTAGCCCTGGCTGGCGTAGCTCAGTGGATTGAGCACAGGCTGCGAACCAAAGCATCGCAGGTTCAATTCCCAGTCAGGGCACATGCCTGGGTTGCAGGCCACGGTCCCCAGCAACTGCACATTGATATCTCTTTCTCTCTCTTTCTCCCTCCCTTCCCTCTCTAAAAATAAATAAATAAAATCTTAAAAATATATATTTAAAAAAAGAAATAACACCTTAAAATTAAAAACAACAACAACAACAACAAACATGTGTGATCTCCCAGTTTCCAGGGGTCAAGAATCCAGGCAGGGCTGGGAGTCTCCGGCTGAAGAGCTTATATGACGTTAGAGCCAAGCTGTAACTGGGGCCGCTGTCTCATCTGAAGGCTGAGAATACCTTCCAAGCTCACCCACCTGGTGATTGGCAGGCCATGGGCCCTCATCACATGGGCTTATCCATAGGACTATGACACAGCAGCTGAGCAACCCAAGAGACAGTAAGAAGGGTGCCTCAAAGTAGAAGTCCTGGCCTTTTATGATCTGATCTTGGAAGTGACCTCCCATCACTTCTGCCTCATTCTGTTTGTTAAAAGCAAGTCAATAAATCCACTCCATACTCAGGAGACATACAAGTACTCCAGGAGGTGAGGGTCGTTGGTGGCCAGTTCAGAGGCTGCCCACCATTGGCAGATGCTTATTCAAATAAATGACACCGATAACAATAGTAATTTTAGCTACACTTGCTCTGAGTCAGCTGTCGTCTTACAGGTCCTCACATGTACATCATCCCAACACAACGGCTTTATCCACCCAAGGTTCATCCGGCGCCAGGCCCTCTGAGCTGCTCAGAACAGAACGAATGGCAAATGAGGTGCATTCTCTGCTCTTCAGGGGCTTGTGTCCAGAGGCAAATTCATTCCAATTAGGCAATAAAGGGAAAGACGAGTCACACCGTGGGAAAGTAAAGTGGCTGAGCTAGGAGGCCAAAGCTGGTCCGTGTGACTTCAAGGCCAGTCAGTCATCTTCGTGAAGACCACGGACTCCTGAATTCACAAGCCTGAAGCATTGCTAGTCTAAGAACAACCGTGAAGAAGGAACAAGTCGCAAAGAATACATACAATATCATCTCATTTATAGGGGCTTCTTCAGCAGTGACCAAATAGCAGTGACGCTAACAAGAAAAGTAAGGACATTATTCCTCCAAGTTAGGATAGTGGCCCTCTCTGGAGGAGGAGGGAAATGTGGTGGGGGAGGGGCTTCTGAGTGGCTGAGTGCTCTTCCAGACAGGGTGGCTGGTTATAGGGTAGCCAGTTTATAATGATGCATTAAACTGTACATACCTGCTTTATTTGCTCCTCTGTGTGTATGACGTACCTTACAATAAATAAAGTCACAGTGAAAACAATTGTGACAAATGGGATGCTTTTTGCCAGGTGCAGGCACCTGCAATGGCAGGTAAAGAGCTCTTTTTCCAGAGAAGCAAGGAGCATCAGGATTTTTTTTGCCTTCGGCAAATCTCCTAGTTGGCTTTGCAGCCGGGCTTACCAATAGGTTCTTAAGGTGTGTCACACCCAAAATAAACTCTGAGGAGGACCACGCTTGGTGAGAACATGTTGCCATTTGATACAGCGAGTCTGAGCAAGTTGGGTTTTCCCCCCCTATTCCTGAAAGGGCTGCTGCAGAATGAAACCCGATGCACGTTGTAACAACAGCCGCTTAGATCCTGACAACCCAGAGAACAGCTTTGCACGAAAGTGCCGGGAAAAGCTCCCTCCCCCATTCCCCAAATTCCCTTTCAGATCCCATGGCAAAGGCAGAGGGGCTTGTGGGCCCGGCTCTGCAAAGCCAGGCCAGCTGGAAATATGTGAGAGGGATTCAGAGACCAGTCTCTGTTCACTAGCAGAAATGGGGTGGGGAATGGGAGATGTTCTGCCTCTTTGAACTCATTGTACCCAGTTCCACCTTGGTCAGTGGAGCTTTGCTTTTTAACTTACCAGCCCTAGACAGCCCTAGTCCATGACGGTTCTGTATCTAGACTTAGGGGTCGGCGCCCTGTGCCCAAGGCAGGATCACATGGAGCTGAGGTGTGCTTTAGGGCCCAGAAGAGCATCTGTCCTCTCAAGGGGGCGGCAGGGACGGGAGGTAGGGTTGCCAGACAGAGTACTGGAGGCCTATTAAATTTGAATTTTATCTGAAATTCAAATCCAACTATCCAGCTGAGCATCCTGTATTTTTATTTCCTACATTTGGCAACCTTGGGGGAGGGTGCTCAGCGTGTAGCAAAGGGAGGGACACCTGGGGCAGCTAGCAGTTGATTAAGCTTGTTTGATCTGCTTACCATCTGCATTTCTCTCCCTTTCCACGGCCCTTGGGGACGTCCCCCCAGTGTGCAGGCTGTATACCTGCTCTGCACCAGATCGTTTATAGTATTCAGGAATTATTGTGGATTTTGTTGTAGCATAGTAGCATCACCATTATTTGTTTAAAGGAGGTTTTATCACTTAGAGATATATACTAAAATATTTATAGGTAAAGTAAGCTGACATTTGCTTCAAAATAATATCAGGAGGGAATACATACTATCAAAAAAAATTTTATAAGGCAGATCGGTCCTGGCTGGTGTGGCTCAGTGGATAGAGCACCAGCCTGTTAAACTGAAAGGTCGCCGGTTTGATCCCCAGTCAGGGCTCATGCCTGGGTTGTGGGCCAGGTCCCCAGTTGGGGGTGTGCGAGGGGCAACCAACTGATGTATCTCTTCCTCTCTTTTTCCCTCCCTTCCCCTCGCTCTAAAAATAAATACATTTTTTTAAAAATGGAAAGGGCAGATCATGGTTGCCCGAGACCGGAGGCAGAGGGAGGGATGGACTGAAAAGGGGTGCGAGAAAATCTGGAGGAGGACAGAACTATTCTGTATTTTGATTATGGCAGTGGTTTCACGTTGTATATATCTGTTAAATATTATCGAATTTTATGCTAAAATGAATGCAGTTTATTATTTTTATGTGAATTTTACCGTAATGAAGATATACATTTAATAAAGACATACCTTGGTTCAAGTACTAGTTAAAACATGAAAATATGGAAGGAGAAGTGGATGGGGGTGTAGATGAGACAGGGTTAGCCAGGGGTTCCTGGGTGGTGTGGCAGGTGATGTTTACCCATAAAGTTCTTTACGTGGACGGTCTGCTCTTTGACCTGCCTATGTTTAAAATTCTCCATCAAAACATGTTTTACAAAAATAACAAAAATGTAAGATAATTAGAAAATAAAAGAAGAAGATTCCAAATTAGATAGCTTGGAATTTCTTAATGCAGGGGAGTTGTTTAAAAAAAAACATTGGAATTAGATTTGCATGAGATAACTGAATGAGAAAAAATTATTATCTGGAAGGGCTCTATGTTTAGTTTTTCTCTGAGTGACTTCAAATTCTCATTGCACATTAATGAAAAAAAAAAAAAGAGAGAGACTCCAAAAAAGTAGGAATACCAAATGGTACAGCCACTTGGGAAGGCAGTTTGGCAATTTCTTACAAAGGTAAACAGTCTTTCCACACACAATCCAGCAATCACACCCCGTGGAACTAACCCAAATGAGCTGGGAACACAAACCTATGCACAAATGTTTAGAGCAGTTTTACCCATAACTGCCCAAACGTGGAAGCAACCGAGATGTCCTTCAATAGGTGAGCGGATGAACAAATTGTCAGACATCCAGACCATGAAATATTATTCAGTGGTAAAAATAAATCAACCACCAAACCAGGAAATGACAGGGGGGAAACTTAAATGCGTATCGCTAAGAGAAGGAAGCCAGTTTGAAAAGGCTACATCCTGTATGATTCTAATTCTATGACATGCTGAAAAAGACAAAAATATAGAAGACATGGCGAAACGATCAGTGGTTGTCAGGGGTTTGGTGGGGGTGAGAACGGAGGAGTGCATAGGGGAAGTACAGGGGTTTCTAGGGCATTGAAACTACTGTGCGATGCTGCATGTGACACTGTGCCTCTGGCTGAACCCATGTAACTGTGCCACACAAAAAATGCGGCTTAATGTAAACAGTGGACCTCCGTTAATAGTAATGTATTAGTATTGATTCATTTGCTGTAACAATTGTATCGCACTAGTACTGGATGTTAATGAGAGGGGAAAGTGTGTTGTGTGGGGAGAGGGGCAGACGGCCCTTCTCTGTACTTTCTGCTCCATTCTACTGGTAGCCTAAAACTCCTCGAAAAAAAAATAAGGGAAAAAGATAAAGAAGGAAAAAAGGAAAGAAAATTTAAAAAAATCCAGGGGGAGGGGGCTTGATGGAGGCCATGGGGGGATAAATGGTGATGGAAAAATAATTTTTAATGAATTCATTTTAAAAAAAGAAAGAAAAAAGCCCCAATTAGATATTTCGGAATTTGTCCATGAGGGAGAATTACTTTACAAAATCACTGATAGGAGATCTGGTTGAGATAACGATGAATGACAAAGAAAATGGTTACCGTCTAGAAGGATTTTACAGTTCAGATTTCCTCTGACTCCGTCCCCTTCTCGTGGCACATTAACGAGAAAAGCTGAAGTCCTGAAAACATAAAGAAGACAGACAAAAACACAGGATGGTGTTTCCGTGCAAGCGCGCCTTCCAGCCTTCCTCTTTGTTTCGTCAGCAGCATCTTTTGCATGTAACCGTCCTGTTTACGCCTCCTGTTTTCTGGTCCCGAGGGAGTGGGCTCAGAGTCACAGAGGGTGGGGCGTGCAACAAATCCTCCAAGAATTTGATGAGGCAGAACTTTGAAATACTAATCCAGCCACACTTACAATCTCTGCTGATCTGGCTGGGCATTGCCTTGGTGGAAGCTGGGGTACTAGGCTGTTGGAAACCGTTCCCCAGCAGGGGTGGCCTCAGTTTTAATTGCTTCTTGACCGTTGGGACCCAGCTTTCCTTTGAAGTGTCTGAGAGGACACACCCAGTTCCCCAGCTTTGCCTAGCTGTGAAAGTGAAAGCTTCTGACTGAACTCGGCTGCGGGGAACTACCACGAGGAAAGATGGGTCGTGCTTGACTCGACTCGAGGGTGCTCCCAAGTGGCTGGGGACCAGCAAGGGTCCCCTGCAGAGAGAGCCAAAGTGCATGAGCCAAACGGTAATTATGGAAGTCTCAGTGCTGGATACAGAATCCTTGCCTGTAACCTCCACTAGTGAGTGGGCTGGATATGCCAGCATCCCAGGGGAAACCAGGCACTTGTAACCAAAAGCATCGTTATGTTTGATCAAAAATTGGACACTAATATTATTTTATAAGAACACCATACATCATATAAGAACACTGTTGGGCTCTGTTAAACACTATTTTTTGTTTTGCTGTTTATTCGGTGTTTTTTAAAAAATATATTTATTGATTTTTTTTAGAGAGAGAGAGGAAGGGAGATAGAGAAAAATCGATTGGTTGCCTCCCATACAGGCCACCACTGGGGATCAAACCCTCAACCCCGCAACCCGGGTTCTTGCACTGACCAGGAATCAAATCCCCAACCTTTTAGCTAACGGATGACATTCCAAACAACTGAGCCACACCAGCCAGGTATTCAGTCTTTTAAACAATGAGTTATAGTGCTCATGTGTATTTTTTGTGTGCAAGCGAGGTTCCACTCTGTTCAAGGGCCTGTTTCCAGACACAAACACCTCACTTGGCCAGAACTGATCTTCAGAATCCATTGTGAAACTATCAGAGCAGGGACAACACATTTGTCTTTGGACTTAGGATATAAAAACATATAAAAGCTATTTCTACAATTTCTTTCTCCAGCTAAAATAACTGTGCTATAAAATTAAGTACTAAATGTTCTGCCATGTTCAATGGAAAAATTATAATCCATTGTAATCACTAATTTGAATTGGATTGCATTTTCTAGGGACCTGTTCACGCTGTCAGAGGATGTGACAGACACTTTTCAGGATCACTATCTGATAAGCTTAGAGGTTTCTGGTTTTCACATTCATTTGCATCTTTTATAAATGCAATGTTCTTTATATGTTAATGGAGAAGCCTGGCTTGCATTTGGCTTTGAGTCATGACTTATGAATAATTCTTTTTTTTTTTTTATGGTTCTCATTGTTTCATCAGTAATTAGGTCTTCCTTTCTGAAAGAGTATGAAGTGTCAGGGATTTCTTCTGAGGTTTTCAAATCGTGGGCTGGAAGATTTTTTTCTTCATTCTCATCGGGTTAGTAATGGAATCTTGATCCAAGAGTTTGAAAGTCCTATCTGTAAGTTTGAGGAGGGTGGTGCTCAGCAGAGGTGTGCTCACGTGCTTGCTTGTTCCCGGGCTGTTGAAACTGAAGCAAACCGCTTCCTATGTCTTCTCCGAGCTCCACTTTTGGATTGTCTGTCTCTGTGATGATCTTGACTTGTATTCACTTTCAAAATTATTTAAATAAAGCTGAAATGTATATCCACACTTTTGGAAAACTCACATCTTATTAACTGTTTAATTAAAATTCATAATTCCAGCACTCCATATGCACCTAGTTGCCAACATGTGTCCATCTAATGGCCAATTCATATAAGAGTCCAGCATTATTGCATCCAGACCTACGTAGACACAAATTGAAGGGTAACATGAATTATTTAACGCCAGAAATATTTTTGGCTGTCACTTGCAACAGTGGCACACACCAGAACCACATACCGCGGGGAAATACCTCCTATACAAGAATCTATTCTGAGAGGAAGGATTTGACAAGTTAATTGGTTTGTCTCCTTTTCCTAAGTGCTTCCTCCTCCCTGCACTCCGGAGCAGCGTCTGGCTCTGCATC
Organism: Phyllostomus discolor; assembly: GCF_004126475.2. Classification (NCBI taxonomy): domain Eukaryota; kingdom Metazoa; phylum Chordata; class Mammalia; order Chiroptera; family Phyllostomidae; genus Phyllostomus; species Phyllostomus discolor. Next base: position 96,792,946 of record NC_040910.2, on the reverse strand, counting down.
AGCAGCAGCACAGCCTACCGATCTTCACGGCACCTGGTCTCGGCCCGTTTCTGTTTCAAGAACACGGGGCTAGAAAGGTAATGAAGCAAGTGCTTGGGACCTGAACAGTGTAAATCATTAAAAAAAAGTTGCTCAGGATTTATAGGCTGTGCTGTGCCAGCACAGAGTGCCAAATCCCAACTGACAGGCACCCTTACATTTCTTAATACACCCACGTGTTATATCCATGACATATGCAGGCTGCCAAAGCTCAAAGCCTGGGCCCTCCTGCCTGGGCCACTTTGGATGTTGTCTTAGGAACTGGTGAGAGATCTGTGGAGAAGGGGATTCCTGGCATAGCGAAGACAGGGAGGAAGATCTGGGAGAGAGGGCAGAGAGGGCAGAGGCAGATTTCCCATTAGGCCAATGAAGTTTCTCTTCGAGTTCCCTCATTTGCACAGATTGTTCCAAGGCCTGAGCCTAATTTTGTGTCCTTTTTCTTAAAGATGGCCTCCAGTCCACAGAATTTAAGGGCCCTGGCTGGGTAGCTCAGTCAGTTAGAGTGTTGTCCCGATGCACCAAGGTTGGGGGTTCAATCCCCGATCAGAGCACATACAAGAATCAACCAAAGAATGCATCAATAAGTGGAACGACAAATCAGTGTTTCTCTCTCTCTACCCTGCTTCTTTCCTCTTTCTCTCTAAAACCAATAAATAAAAATTACAAAGAAAAACTTAAGGCCCGATGCCAGGGCCCAGGCTGGGCAGGTTCAGGTCCCTTTCCAACAGTGTGCTCAGCAGGAAGCAGCGGCATAGGAGCTGGGGGAGCGAGGTTCAGCCGATCTCTAGAGCAGCGCTGATCAATGGCAATACATTGTCAGTCACAGGCCATTTCAAATTTCATAGTTGCTACCTTTGAGCAAGTAAACATAAACAGGTAAAAATAATTATAATATATTTAACCCGATGTGTCCAAAATATTCATGAAGGCCCTAAAACCCAGTGCGTATTTCACCCTGGCAGCACATCTCGGTTCAGACTAGCCACGTCCCAGTTGCTCAAGAGCTGTATGTGGCTAGGGGCTGCCGTGTGGGCAGCACGCTCTAGAGACCCCCTCTGTCTCCGCCTCCCAGCCAGTGCCTGCGTGGCACTATGTTGGTTTCCTAGTTCTGCCGTAACAAGTCATCCCAAATTTAGTGGCAGAAGAGAACACAGAGGTATTCTCTTACAGTTCTGGAGGTGAGAAGTCCAAAATGGGTCTCATCGGGCTAAGATGTGGGTCAGGCGGCCTTCTTTCTGGAGACACTGTTACCCTGTTTCTTCTAGCTTCTAGAGGTTGCCCACCTTCCTCGGCCCATGGTCCCATCACTCCAGCTTCTGTTTCCATAGTTCCATCTGCTTTTCTGACCATAGCCCTCCTGCATCCCTTGCAGAAGGACCCTTGTGATTATCTTGTGCCCATACAGATAATCCAGGATCTCATTAATCTCTTCATCTCAAGATCCTCCATTTAATGACATCTGCCAAGTCTCCTTTGCCATTTAAAAGAGCATATTCACAGGTTCTGAGAATTAAGATGTTGGTGTCTTTGGAGGGCATTATTGGGCCAACCACAGGTGCTCAGGAGGGGCTGAGGCTTCACCTTTCCCTTGAAAAAGACTCCTAGTCAAAGTAGGGTCAGGAAAAGAAGGAATGGCACTATTTTGTCCAGAGTAAGAGCAAAAATGACCTGATGAAATAACGGGGGATCACTTTGTAAAGTAGGTGACTGTCTAACCCCTATGCTATACACCTGAAACTAATACAAAATAATGTTTAGTGTAAGTTGTAATTGAAGACAAAACAAGAGCCCTGACTGGTATGGCTCAGTTGTTTGGGCATCATCCCATAAACCGAAAGGTTGTCAGTTCGATTCTCAGTCAGGGCACAGACCTGCATTGCAGGTCCAGTCCTCGGTTGGGGCAACCAATCACTGTTCCTCTCCTTCTTTTTCTCCCTCCCTCCCCCTCTCTCTAAAAATAAATAAATAAATCTTAAAGTGTACAATTCCATAAATTTTTTTTAAAAAAGACCTAGTCGTGGGTGGCATGACTCAGTTGATTGGGCATCATCCCATGAGTCAGAAGGTCACGGTTTCAATTCCCAGTCAGGGCACGTACAAAAGGGCAACAAATTGATGTTTCTCTTTCTATCTTTCCCCCTCTCTTCCCCATTCTCTGAAATCAATGGGCATATCCTTGGGCAAGGATTAAAACAAAAAGAAAAAAAAAAGAATGAGCTGAAATTGCATAGGGAGAAAGCTGGAGGAAGCTGAAGGCGTTGAGTCTTTGCGGCAAAACCTGGCTCAAGGTCATCCCAACCAGCAGGATTCCCCCCTTTTATTTGCCATTTAGGAAACTTGTCACGGTTGTAAGTCCTAGAACAGAGCTTCTCTTCCAAGGATCATATCTGTTCCACAAAATCTACTCCCTCCCTCTCTGCAATGCACACACAGCCCCAGTGCCCACATCAGGGGCAGGACTCTCATGATGTGGTAGAGTGGATCATTTAAAAATTAAAATATGTATTCAATGAAAAATAAATAAGTACATATTTTATTTTCTTAAAGGAATAGTATTAAAATGGGACAGTGGGCTCCCAACCAAAGAATCAGCACCCAGTAAGTCAAAGATATGACCAAAATGCATCCTAAGGTAAAAGATTATAAAATCTGTAATCACTTAGAACAGTAAAAGTGTTCCACTCCAACTTCATTCAAATGGACTTAAATCTCCTCTACACCATGGTTACACAAAGGGTCCAATGAGCGGTAGCGTGCCTGAAAGTGCCATTGAATCAAGCATTTGAACCACAGATTAATCTGAGGGCTATAATGTGGTCAATGATAATCTCGCTTAACTTGTTAGAGGTTAGGATGGCCCATACGAGAGGATTTAATGACCCAAGATATCTCACAGATGCCTTTCTTTTCTCCTGATCTATTTCCCTGGAGCAAGCAGAGGTATTTAAAACTGCTTCCATGAGTCAGTACACCCAGTGCTTCATACATTATTGGTAATAGCAGCCACCCTAGCTAACCTGGTCCAGAGCATTGAGGACACAAGGTGCACTGAAAGGGGTGGGGATCTGGAACTTGACACACCTGCCCAGGGTATGCCCTGGGAAGGCAGCCCACGCGTGTGGGCGTTGGGAGGCTGTCCAGTTTGGCAGGCAGACACGGAATGTGCGGAGCAAGGCGATGATAATAAGTGGTTGTTGCGTGTAATAGGAGGCATGACAAGAGGTGGCTAGAGGGTAGCAACAGAGCAGGTAATTAATTATCACCCTTGGCATTGTGGGTGCCACAATCACTACTTAAAATGCTTCTGAGTGACCCCAAAGATCCATGACATGCAGTCACTTGTCATTTTGCCAGGACAAACATCTTAAACACCTGAGCATGTGGGAACTAGTTGAGTGAATGACCAGTATTCCATCTCACAGGGCATGACTGTAGCTTTTTGCTAATAGTTGGGTGTGCAGAACGTTTTCTTAGTAATTAAAAAATAACGATAACTGCAGTGGGTTTTTTCCTTTGGAAAAGAAAGTGAGTTGCTGATGCTGGTATTGAGCTGAAGAGATATTAAGTCAGAAAGTGAAATGTAACAAAATCAAACTCAGTTTCGCTGGGCTCTAACAGAAAAGAAGGAAGAGGAGGAGGAGGAGAAGGAGAGGGAAATTAAAGAAGCTGAGTATGGCACAAAAATTGGTCATCAAGCGAGAATTCCATTTTTGTGAAATTTGAAAAGGAAGTGAATACGTGATGCGAGGCTGTGCAGAACAAGCGGATGGCTCTGATTCGGGATGACAGTGACCTGGACAAACAACAGAAAGGTTCAAAATGGCTTGGAAGGCCCTGGCTGGGTAGGCCAGTTGGTTGGAACTGCATCCCAATGCCCCAGGGTTGCAGGTTTGACACCTGGTGGGGGCACATACAGGAGTCAACCAATGAAGGCACGAAGAAGTGGGACAAGTCAATGTTTTCCTCTCTCTAAAAATCAGTAAATAAAAAAATTGTTTTAATGGCTTGAAATAGTATTGCTTAAGCCCATCATGGGTGTGCTGTGGTTGGAAATCAAACGTGTAGGAGCTGATACCAGCAAAGCATGTTTGCCGGTGGCAGCCGTTGCTCCGGCTATAGTTCAGCGGCAGGTCTTGGGTGGGGCTTGGGGAGGTGCTGAAGCAGGGCACAGCCTTACTCCTGGGAGGCCTGGAGGGAGTGCGCAGTAGATCATCAGAAGGGCATCTGTGGTTCCAGGAGCAAGGCAGAAGTCAGCCAACAGAAGCTAGTACAGGGGCAAGAAGTCGAAGCTGATTGCAGAACAAGCTTCGCTTTGTGCCATGTCCTGGAGCAGCAAAATGAACATCCTTAATCTTCCTTTCCTAAAGTTACCATTGGCCCGTTCTGGCTGGGTGGCTCAGCTGGTTAGATAGAGCTCATCCTCCAATGCCAAGGTTGTGGGATCGATCTCTAGTCAGGTCACAGAAGAAGCAACCAATGAATGGGTAAAGAAATGGAACAACAAATCAATCTCTCTCTCCCCCCCCCATCCCTCCCTCCCTCTGTCTCTGTCTCTTGCTCCCCCCTTGAATCAATAAAAAAAAAGTAAAGTTAGAATTTGTCCTATTGGTCCTAAAGGGTGGAACCTGCAGATCTGGGAGGGGGACCGAGGGCTCTCAGACATAGAGAAGAAGGCTGCAGGGCTAGGAACTTGGGGGGTGTGTGTGAGAAGAGTAACTCGTGGCTCTGGGCAGACTGTTGCAGAACCCCTGGTCAGGCCACGTGCTGTAACACCTGAGTCCCCCTCTTTACTGGACAACCTCTCCATGAAGTGGCTGCTTAAATAAAGGGTAGGGCAGTGTATAGCTTGTCAATTTTAATAAGTTGGGATCTACATTTCCCGGAATCCCTTTTCCTATATTGCTCTGGCAGGAGCTGGTGGGAAGAGGAATTTCCACGAGGTTTGTAAGGTGGAGGTGAATTACCCTCTGAAGGTGAATGGTCGGAAGCCCTAATAGACAGATGCAGAGGAGCCTGTGGGTTCCAGCTCATCCACGCTCTTCTCTGCTCCCCATCCACCCTTTCTTACCAATTGCTGACCCTGCTGACAGTGGCCCCCTGACTCTGCCGGATGCAGGACAGTAATTCACAAAGGCAATAGCTGCCCAGAGCCACAGCTTCCCGCTGACCTCCCACGCCCCTTGCCTTTGCCATCCCTTCTCAGCCCTGGATGTGCCTGGCTTCTCAGGTTGACCAAAATGGTGACCTCTTCTCTGATCCCCAACTCTATGCCTGGTCCTTCCTTTCCCCAGCTCCTCCCACCATTGTGTAAGTTCAAGTCCTTGTCCTGTAGCTTGTAGTGTTTCTGCTTCCCTGCATTACTAATAGCCTGTGTAGACTCCTGGGACATAGAAGCATGGAAGCTCCCACATGCTTACTTATTGTGAAGATTCTTCAGTTGCAAGAGGCAGAAGGCCACACTGAACTAAATGAAACAAAAAAGGGGACCTTTGTTGGCTCATATCTCCAACCCATGAAAGTGCAGGGGTGATTGGAGCCAGGGGTTCAAAAATTGTCAGCCTCTTATCTTTTCTGTTATTTTCCTGTTAGCTTTAGTGTGTCCTCTATCAGGAAAAATCAGTCAGCCCAGTGTGGGTCACGTGTCTACCATCTGTCTGTCTACGGGGATGACTGGCCCACCTCTGTGCCTTGGGGTTGTTATCAGAGGAAATATAGCACAAATGTGGCCACTGGCAGCATTGTGGTGAGCCAGGAAGCTACCCTCAGTTACACATGCACCCCATTTGGTGAGTTAAATTGGGCAAGTTGAGCACAAGAAAAGTCCTTTCTAGTTAAGGTATCCAAGATGTTTGTAGTGGTTGGAAGACAGAAATAAGTCACATAGGCTGCTCATAGACTCTGATGTTATACTAATATGCTTTAAGACCTTTTTGCATCATCCTGGAAACCTTACAAACAACCACCAGGATATTATTGGCCATCTTTAGATGGATAAAACACGTCTCTCTGGAGGCTGGCTAATGCAGGCAGAAGGTATTCTGACAGTGAAAGAGCTGATACCTTCTATGCTTTTGGACTTTACAAGAAAGGAGAGAATAAGAGGGTAAGAGGAGACATGTAAGTCTTACTTACACAGGAAGCAGAGATAGTGAAAGACAATAACTATTACATCTTTACTGCATTGCATCTTCTCAACCACAGAGTTCATACTCTCTCCACTTGATTAGGAATTCTTTTTTGTATTTCAGTGAAGAGTTTAATTTTCTCCACAGAAGTTTTCACTATAATTTATTTGACTTCTTAGGTAGAATAGAGACTTTGGTCCTATTATAAATGGTATTTTTAAAGTTAAACTTTCAATTGTTTGCTATTGGTGTAAAGGAAAGCAACTTTTTTTCAAGGATCTTATGTCCAGAAACTTCAGTGAACTTTGTTATTAGTTCTAAGGGCTTGTCTGGAAAGGTGCTTTAATTTTCTATACCTTATCTCCTAAGTTTCACACAAAATTAATTTTCCTTAGGTGAAGAATCCACATTAAGTAATGGACCATAGTATCCTGCAGTAATTTTATGTACTTTAACAACTGGCATTATTTAGCTCTTACTAGAACTCAGATGGTGTGTGAAAGTGTTTCGTAAGGAGTGTCCAGGGACAAAGAGGAGGTTTTCGTACTTCCTGCTACATCCAGTTCCTGGAGATGCACAAAGGCCTGGGAAGGCCCTGCAAAGACACGTCTCTCAACTTGGTTAAATCCTGCATTCCAAAAGAATTTCATTGTAAAAACTTCTTTTAAAAGTTTATTTATTCTTATTTAAGTGTAGTTGGTGTATAATATTACATTCGTCATATTGATTTCAGGTGTACAATATAGTGATTTGACATCATGGATCCCTTTTTCAGGCAATACTCTCCAGCCTTCCAATGAACTACTTTTTACAAAGAGCACCTTTGGGAGATGATGGTCTCGGGAAACAGCCGTCATGAAAGTGGTTAACTCCAGGATTTTCTCAAAGATCTGCTGTCTCTTTCACTATATTATTCCATGAAAGCTAAGCTGGGTAGAACAAGGCTCTGTTTGGTTTTCTTCCTCTTTCTAGTCTTCAGCCTTTCACAATAACACTCTATAATTAATGCCAGCATTATAAAAGAAAGAAAAATGTGCACATCAAATCTCATGAGACTGCCCACTTCTTCTGTCCTCAGGAAAGGGCCCCAGCTGGTCACAGCGGGAGAACGTCCTTGAAACCCAATCAATGTCTTTGGACTGATATGGAGATGAGATTTTTTTTCTGCTCTATTATTCTTCCTGCTGAACCCCGAGCCATCAGCACTTACACCACATTTCTTCCTCATGTTACACAGAACCGCACGTGTTTATCGGAGTGTTCTGGCTTATGTACACAGGCTACCAATTTATCAGACTGCAACCAAGTATGTGAAAATGGAAGAGGCCCAACAGTAGGAACATATTTTGTTGGGGAAAAAAAAATGTGCCAGTTATATAAGTTTTCCTTGAATTGCTATTTTTGATCGGAGTATTTATTAGATCATTTGAAAGGATAATAATGGCTGTCTGTCTCAGTGGGTCTCAGCCTGGTGTACATCAGAATCATTTGTGGAGCTCGGACAAAAGTTTAAATAACTGGGCCCTATCTGGGAACCTCTGAAGTAGAATCTCCAGGGGGAAGTTTGAGCTCTTGTATTTTTAAAGGCTCTGCAATTTATTCTGGCATTTATTATGTGGCTTTTATATATTTTTATGTGACCTTATATAATAAACCATTTTTCCATATGGTTTTGACTAAATATGTTTCCCAATTTTGATTTAAAATAATAAAGATTTTTTAAAGAAATAAATTAATTCCAAACTCATATCCCAAACACTAACAAAATTTTTTGCCATGTCTGCTAGCTCTAGGTCTTGTCCATGTAGAGAAATCTTTGAATTCTAAATCTGTCACTTAGTATTTTATTTAAAAAATTTCCATGCTATCATATGGTAATAATTGTCATTTTAGGAATCATATAATATTCTAGCAAGTATTTATTTGTATCACAATTTTCTATACTATTGAACATTTAAACTGCTTCTCTATTTTTAGTTGTTCTACAGAAAATGCAATAAAGAACTTGATGTGTATGGATTTTGCTCTTCTTTTGAATCAATTCCATTGGGATAATTTTCTGGAAATTTGGTTTTTTATTTCTGGGAATCTGGGTCAAAGGATATGAACGTTTTTTATGACTCTTGTTAATGATTACTAAATTGCCTTCCAAAAGATTGAACAAATTCACAAAACTGTACCCCAGCTCCACAGTATCATCGCCGAGGTTTTCAGGAGAGGGCAGGCCGTAACAGAGGCCTGTGGGGTGTTCCCATGCCGGATGGAAGAGATGCATCCGAAAGTACTGGTCTTAAGAATGAAGGCAGAAAAGCTGATATCAACAACAGAGTTATGGCACCGCCCAACTATCTCATCTACCACACACCAGCACTGTCCTTGCCTTCTTCCTACTTCTCAGAATAACCCTGGCAGGTTAGACCTTACTGCCCCTCATTACACAGACGAGGAAGGGGTGGGCAGAGAGGGTTGATAACTTGCCCGAGGGTGATATAGAAAGTTAGTGCTGAAAAGAGGGTTCGAACCCTGTGTTTTATCACTACCATACCACCCTGCCTTTCACATCATTGATTTCTGAGGCAGCCACAGAATCTTGCCAATTAGATACCTTCTAAGTCATAAATTGGCTGTAAAATGGACTATGACATGACAGATGTGGTAAGTTAAACATGTCCACAACCCTCTGCCTCTTCTGCCATCTCGAAGTGGGATGAGGCTGCTTCCCTTGAATCTGGGCTGACCTGGTGACTTCTTTGGACTCATAGAATGCAAACTCAGTGATGCTGCCTAGGTCTGGGCCTATGCAGAGAGGTCCAGCTTCCTTGCTGGAGAGGCTACGAAGAGAGGGAAATAAATGCCTGGCCAGCTCAGCTGTTCCCAGCATTGAAGCTGAGGTACTAGACATGAGTGACGCCATCTTGGATCCTCCAACCTCAGTCAGGTCACCCAGCTAACACCATATGGAGCTGAAACAAAACACCCTGATGAGCCAATAACCAGTGATTGTTTTAAGCCATTTTCAGTTGTGGGCATGTTTTGGTATATAACAATATATCGCTGAAGCAATACATTTTATTTTAGTGCATGTCAAATGCAAAAGAGTACCAGTGATACACAGTCAAGCTTTCCTAACTTTTGCGCAAGCAGAATGAAACTCATTGACATTTACCACTCCTCCTTCCACCCCTGCACTTACCTCTGCCACAGCACTGACCCTGCTGCACACGGCTTTTACTTCTGTTCCATCTGCCTTCCCTATGAGATTGGGGTATTCACCTGGGTAACCACAACCCCTTACACAAAGCCTGCCACAAAACAGTTGTTAACACACATTTGTTGAATGAAACGTGACTTGCTCTTGATGGATTGGTGAAAGCACTTGAAATAGAATATAGCTTTTATTTCTTGGGCTCAGCACTGTGCAAAGTATTTTATATGGATTATTTCATTTAATCTTCACAACCACCTGAGTAGGTCATTTTACTATCTTCATTTGACAGAGAGGGAAACTGAGAGGCTAGGTAAAGTTACTTAAAGTTACAAGTGTTTTCTTAAGTACCTGTGTCGAGCAAGGCAATAGCTGAGGCTTTGGCAGCAGGGAGATGGATGAAGCCAAAGCAGCGAGGTGCACGAACCCCCAGAGGTCTGGTTGGCTGACTGTGTCATGGTAGCACTAGCTCTGTTAGGTCAAACTTCCAACTGTGGGAATGTCGTGGGGGGTGTGCAGGTCACATCCTGCACAAGGGCATCCAGCCCAAGGGCAAGTAGTGCCTGAAATCTGGGCTGTGCGGTTGCACTCCGCTCACCATGAAACCTGGCACAGAGCTCTGCCTGTCTGGAAGAAGGGACTCCTGTTGCGTAGTTTGCACAGTGCCGTTGTGTGGGCTAGTGGCAGTCCTGGGCAGAACACACTAGTCTTCGGGAAACTGGCACACCTCATCATACAGAAGAAAGAGATTACTGAGAACTTTGCCATGTTTTAGAGTGGATAGAGCAAGGAAATGGTTCCTGAGGGATGGCAGGTTGAGGAAAGTGGCAAGTTTGGGTGCGGTGTCCAAGCCCCCATATTGCTATGTGCTCTGCCCCATTACTCCTAGACGTGGGTCACCTTGCAAAATGTCTCATCCCCCAGGGAAGTTTCTGTCTCCCTGTAGTTATCGGAGACTTCTGATCTTGCTGTTTCAACGCATCTCACCTGCAATGGTGCACAGAAAGGTGTGCAAACAATAAAAACACTGTACAATCTGTACAGTGTTTTTAACTGTACAAAAGATTACAATCTGTACAAAAGATTACAATCTGTACAAAAACAATCTGTACAAAAGATTACAAAGCACACCAGAGGGGGCTCACTGCAGTCTTCTTATAAAGTCCAAGCCATTCAGACTTCCATGGACAGGCGCCCAGGCTGGTCCAGTGGCCTCCTGGGACAATCCCAACAGCTGGGCCAGGAGGTACATCCCATGGAATAAAATGAGGTAGGTAACAATCTCTGATTAGTCGTTTCTCCCTATGCATGAGCTCGGCTGTAGCTGAAGACCCTGAATTGGTTTTGGGTAGAATTCCATTCACCCTGCCTGGAATAGCTTGCAGGCATTCTCGGGCTCCACTTCCAAACTGGCCAGCCATACTCCTACCAGCACCCACTGAGCAAAACCAGAGTTAAGATCTTAAATACAGTATGTAGCTGGAAAATTCCCAAGAAGTACATGGCGGTGATGGTGCCAGAGCCTGGGTGGTACCTATTTGAGGCCTTTTATCATAGCTACTTGGATGGAAGGCGTAACATCTTGGGTCCAGAGGGGAGAAAGGGGGAAGCCCCTCTTGATCACCTGCTGAAAAACTTGAATTTCCTTTTACCACCTGGCATCTATGGGTTCAAGAGAGAAGGGCACTGTATCGACTACTTAGGGCTGCTATAACAAACTACCACCAACTGGGTGGCTTGAACAACAGAAAGTTATTGTCGCACAGTTCTGGAGGGAAGAAGTCCAAATTCAAGGTGTCAGCAGGGCCCTGCTCCCTCTGAGATCTTAGGGGGATCCTTCCTTGCCTCTTCCTTGCTTCTGGTGGTTTGCTGGCAATCTTTGGTATTCCCTGGCTTATAGATGCATAAATCCAATCCTTGGTCATCACAGGGTGTCCTCCCTGTAGTCACATGACCATATTCTTATAAAGACACCAGTCATTGTATTACGGGTCCAATTGACTCCAGCATGACCTCAACTTCACTAATTACACCTGCAACAACCCTGTGTCTAAGTAAGGTCACATCCTGAGGTACTGGTAGTTAGGACTTAAACATCTTTTGGGGGGAGACACAATTCAATCTATTGCCTATACGTTCCTGTATTAAAATGCTTCCTGGACCTCCAGGTGTGCCTCCAGCAGCAGCAGAATGAGTTGGTGAATCCACGGGCTCCACACGGATTTCCTAGCTTAAAATCTTGCTTCTGCTGCCGTGTGACCAGGTGCTATAAAATGGGAATACAGTATAACAAGAATATCTAGTTTTTAAAATTGGTGGAGGATTAGGATAACGTACTTGGCCCAGTGCTGGGCATTAAGTGCTTATTAAGTATTAGCTATTAGTGTTGTTATTCCCCAGCTCTTTCCATTGACTTCCGTAGGAGTAGATCATTTATTCTTCCCTGCAGACATGAATGGCCCTGGAGCACAGCCAAACACCCCTTCAGTTGAAGGTAATAAAGGGTGGGGTGGAGGGAGAGGGGTTAGTTTTACCGGTTTACTCCATAAAGCAGGAGGAGTCAAGACAGTTCACATTTGTTAGCACTAGAAAAAAGTTCCTTCTGTAGATGATTCCAATAGGAAAGGTGGGACATTTCTCAAATATGTGGCCCCCCAAACCAGAGGGGCCACCAAGACGAGACAGCTGGCTGACTTTTTCAAAAGAGCCTCCCAAGATGATGTTTTAATGAAATCCCGCATGGTCCTGTATCGGTCCCACCCTCAGCTTTATGACGGGTTTCAGAAACTTCATCATGTTCGAGTCCCAAAACTGAAAGCCAGCTCAAACAAAAAACATTCACAAGATGTTCAAGAGGTAGAAAACAGGAGGGCCACTTACATAAGTTACAATGATAAAAATCGACCTGTCAGGTGGACCAGTGCCTTCTGTAGGTTCAGTCACAGCGTCTCTCCTTAGAAAGTGGCATCAGAAAGTTGCTTGGTGGGGAGGGTCAGAATGAGGGGTGTGAGCTATAGGACTTAGTGGAATAATAGTGTCAAGTTCTGTTCTGACTATTTCTATTCATCAGAGAGGGCATCTTATTGATTAGATATAATGGGGTGCCTTCTTCCTTCGATGGGCACTGCTCACTTTTTTTTTTGGTCTCCTTTGGGTGTTATTTTTTACCAACTTCTTCTAACTGAAATATTCCCTTTTTTAGATACAGCGTTACAGCCTATCTTGCTCCATCTATCAAATTTTTTATTATTTTTTTTCAGGTTCCTCCATCTTCAAGCCAGCAACGGTGAGCTTTTTTCATGCTCCAAATGTCTCTGACATTTTCTTCTGTCACTTTTCTCTGACCTCTCTCTCTCTCTCTCTCCTAACAGCAGGATTAGAGAATCTGACAGAATCCCTCCATAAGTATTTCCACAGAAAAACACCATACGTATAAAACCATACGAGCAATTTTTGGGGGGGTGGGTTGGTGGATGTCCATGAAGCTGTTTTATGCATCCTATATTAAAATCCATGCCTTAAGTAGACCTTTACCCATTTTAGTTGCTGTTACAGTTTAAGCCTAACCATGTAATCTTATTTTCCTCAAGGCCAAGTTCTTAGGATTACTTCCCATCCTCACCTCCCTTCTCATTCCTCCACCTTCCAACATTAAGGTAGGGCCACCCTGTGACCCCTGAACTGCCCTAACCTTGCGGCTACCTCCTGAGCCACAGCTGCTGGGTTGATCTCTAGTTGTGAACCCAGTTAATTCTGTCCTCTCACCTTTCCCCCTTTGATTGGTGTCTTGTACTTCCCTTAGTATTGCACTTATTCCACACCTCTATTGCTCCTTCATTCCTTTTATCCTGGCAGTCTTTGCCCATGTCCCCACACAGAGGATATGACTGACATATTGATCTCATTTGTCCCTTGTTTCCTGTCCCTCCTTCCCACAACCACATTCATAGCCCCAATAACATGAGTGAGTCTCATTGTTACCACTTCCAAAATATATCTTGAGTCCAACGCAGCCTCTTCACACCCACTGCCATGACTCAGGCCAGCATCGTTTCTCACCTAGACTACTGCAGCAGCCCCCCAACTGGTCTTCCTGCTTCTACGCTGGTCTTTCCCTAGTTCCTTCTTTCCACAGAAACTACAGATCCCTTTTAAAAACAGAAATTATAGCCCTGACTGGTGTGGCTCAGTTGGTTAGGCATCATCCCACAAGGTGAAAGTTTGCTGGTTTACTTTCAGAGCAGGGCATGTGCCTCAGTTGTAGGATCAATCCCCAGTCAGGGCATGTACGGGAGGAAACCGATAGATGTTTCTCTCTCACAACAATGTTTCTCTCCCGCTTGTCCCCTCTCTCTAAAAATAAATAAATAACTTCTGGTCAAGATGGAGGCATAGGTAAACATAGCTCACCTCACACAACCACATCAAAATTACAGCTAAATTATAGAACACCCACCACTCAGAGCCATCAGAAATCGAGAATGGAAGTTTGGCAATTATGGAATTAAAGAAACTACATTCATCTAGACAGGTAGGAGAGGTGGAGATGCAGAACAGGAGGGTCCCACACCCACATGTTGTGGACAAAACATTCAAGAGGGATAGCTTGGGAGTGAGGAGTTTCAGTACCACATCAGGCCCCCCAACCCAGGGTTCCAATGGCAGAAGATAAATACCCATAACTTTTGGCTATAAAAACCAGCAGGGATTGAGTCAGTGGGAGAAACTTCTGGAGTCCCAAGCAGTTCCTTTTAAAGAATCTGCATATGGACTTATTCAGACTCACTCCCTCTGAGCTCTAGCACTGGGGTAGCAGCTTGAAAGGCACCAGTGGTATACAGGGAGGAACTTAAGTGTCCAGCACCAAAGTGAGGGCTGGGTAACAACTTTCTCCCAGACAGAACGGCAGGCAGAGGCCATTGCTCCTTTTCTGAACTCTCCTTCCAACAAGCTACAGAGCCAGCAGGTGAGTACCACATATGAGACTCCATCAACCTGAATAACACTGTTTGTGCCACCCTGGAGATCCGGCTCTGCCTCACTCAACTTATTGACCTGCCCAAGCTGTTAACAGTGGCTTTTCCATATGAATGGCTGGTCTTGGTTCATGTTTTACAACTTCCTAAATTCTCTCAAACAAGCAACAGCTGGCTTCAGCAAGCCTACAGCCCCCATTCCTCTTGCTGATTGGCCCCAGACATGGCACTAGTAGTAGCCAGCCTAAGGTCACAGCTTGGCTTCTCCTGGGAATCTCCAAAGCTAGCACGAGTAGCAGCCATCTCATATTGTATTGCAGCTCATGCAGTGTGGCCCTGGGCAGAACACAGGTGGGGGCTGACTTTGGCCTGTACCACCCAGGAAACCCCAGACCCTGCACATCCAGTGGACAGCTACAGACAACATAAGAGCACCACCACCCTTCCCCTCTACAGCTGATCCTCCACAGAAGGTGGAGGTTGGTGGTCACAAGGCATAGCCAGTCCTTGCAGCTGACTGGCCTGGGTAAATCCCTCCCATTGACCTGCCAACAGCAACCAAGGCTCAACTAGAGGAGGAGGGTACACTCAGCCCACATGAAGGGCACACCTTGAGTACCCCACTTAGGTGATAGGGGAGGCTGTGCCACTTGACCCTACGGGACATCTATTACATTAGGCCACACTACCAGGACAGGGAGTCATAGCAGCTCTACCTAATACATAAAAACAAACAGAGAGGCTGCCAGAATGAGGTGACAAAAAAACATGACCTAAATGAAAGAACAGAACAAAACTCCAGAAAAAGAACTAAACAAAATGTAAATATATAATCTATCAGATGCAGAGTTCAAAACACTGGTTATAAGGATGCTCAAGGAACTTAGTGAGGACCTCAACAGCATAAAAAAATCCAGATAGAAATAAAGGATACACTAATTGAAATAAAGAACACTTTATAGAGAAACAACAGCACAGTGGATGAAGCTGAGAATCAAATCAATGATTTGAAAAATAAGGAAGCAAGAAAAAAAAATCAGAAAAAAAAACAAGAAGTAAAAAGAATCCAAAAAAAAAAGAGGGTAGTGTAAAGAACCTCTGGGACAACTTCAAGCATTCCAACATTTGTATCATAGGGGTGCCAGAAGGAGAAGAGAAAGAGCGAGAAATTGGAAACCTATTGAAAAATAATAAAAGAAAACTTCCCTAACTTGGTGAAGGAAATAGATATGCAAGTCCAGGAAGCATAGAGAGTCCCAAACAAGATGGATGCAAAGTGGCCCACTCCAAGACACATCATGATTAAAATGCCGAAGGTTAAAGATAAAGAGAGAATCTTGAAAGCAGTAAGAGAAAAGCAAGTTACTTACCTACAGAGAGTTCACATAAGACTGTCAGCTGATTTCTCAAAAGAAACTCTGCAGGCTAGCAGAGACTGGCAAGAAATATTCAGAGTAATGAAAAGCAGAAACCTACAGCCAGGATTGTTCTACCCAGGAAAGCTATCATTTAGAATCAAAGGGCAGATAAAGAGCTTCCCAGATAAGGAAAAACTAAAGGAGTTCATCATCACCAAACCATTATTATATAAAATACTAAAGGGTCTTATTTAAGAAAAGAAGATCAAAACTATGAACAATAAAATGGAGACAAATACATATCTATCAACAATTGAATCTAAAACATGAACTAAGCAAACAAGAACAGAGACAGAATCATGGATATGGAGAGCGTCTTGATGGTTGCCAGATGGGAGGGAGACTTCGAAGGAATGGGTGAAGAGGTGAGGGCATTAAGAAGTACAAATTGATTTCAGGGGAAAAGGGGAAGGGTTTGCAGGAACAAGTATAAAGGACACATGGACAAAAACTAGGGGGACAGTGGAAATGGGAAGGTGGTGGGGAGGGATGGGAGGTGGTCTGGGATGGGAGTAAAAGACAGAAAACTATAGTTGAACAATTAAAATAAAGTTTACAAGAAAAAAGGACGTACAAATTGGTAGTCACAGAACAGCCATGTGTATATAAAGTACAGTGTAGGAAATGGAGAAGCCAAAAACTTATTTACATGAACAAAGGACACTAACAAAAGTGTGGGGATTGCCTAAGGGAGTGCGGGGTGCAGGGTGGAGGGGGGCAAAGGGGAAAAAATTGGGACAACTGTAATAGGATATTCAATAAAATACCATTTTAAAAATATAAATAAATAAAATCTTTTATAAACCTGGAAATTATATCGTGTCACTCTTTACTAATCCTTCCTGAATGGGTCCCCATTTATTCAGTAAACATAGTTTTATGAGCGCCTTGTATGTGCCATGCCCTCAATAATGCCTCCTATCATGAAATTAATGAAATATATGGTATGTAGATAGTGCTAAGTACTATGAAGAAAAAACAAAGAAGGTGTGAAGGACAGGAAATCATGTGCAGGTTTCAAATGTACTTTTTTAAAAAATATTTTATTTATTTATTTTTAGGTAGAGGAGAACGGAGGGAAACATCAATGTGTGGTTGCCCCTCATGTGCCCCCTACTGGAGACCTGGGGCGCTACCCAAGCATGTGCCCTGACCAGGAATCAAATGGGCCACCATTTGGTTCTCAGGCTGGCGCTCAATTCACTGAGCCACACCAGCCAGGGCTATTTCCAATTTTAAATAGGGAGTCCAGGAAAGGTTTCACTGAGACTCAGTAGGTGACCTTTGAGCCAAGGGCTGGAGAAAGGTGAGGGAATGCGCTCTGCAGAATATTTCAATTGGAGGGAATAGCAAGTGCAAAGGCCTGGAGGCAGAAGCATGCCAGCCTTTGGGGCTGAGCAGAGTAGAATAAAATCCAAGCTTCACTAAGATGGGTTTTGGAATCAGCGGTTTATAAAATCACCCAGTTCCCTTGCCACCCCCCAGAAAAAACCTCCTCCCTCTGCCTCTCCAACTCCCTTTCCCAGCACTCTCCCTACTTGACTACATTTCATCCACACCAATCTCTCAGTTTACCAGAAATTATTTGCTGTTTTCCCCAGTGTTGTTGCCTCTGATGGAAACACTCCCCAATCCTTATTCCCATTTACAATTTGCAAGACCAGCTTTCTCAGCAGGTAAGTTTCAGTTTAAATTCACCTAAGGCCATTTCAAACCACAGGACCTAAAATAGGTCTCTTGTTATCTTTCTGTTTCAGTTTCCTCTTTGTTTCCTTCAAGGCACTAATCACACCCTGCGATTGGGAAATGGAAATTATTTATGCGCGCGCGCACACACACACACACACACACACACACGCATACTTCAAACTCAATAGGTAAATGGTATCTCATTGTCATTTAAATTTGCATTTAATCATTAGTGAAGACAAAGCATTTCCCCCACGTAATGGTTACTTCTTAGGATGATCTCTTTTCTGTATTTTGCTTAATAAATGTTTAATTCAAGTCCCTACGTTTTTAGACTGAGAGCAGACCTGGCCAGCTGAACCCGGGTCTTGTCAGGGGAAATCTATTCCCAAATTTCCTGGAGGAGTCAGTGACTCACGGTGATTATCTCTTGGCAGGAAATGTTTCCCAAATCAAATCCATTTAGAGGAGAGTGTTTGTTTCACTTCGACATCATGAAGTTGTGGAAATGGGCAAGAAAGTTTTATTTGAGTGGTGCCATGTACTCCCATTACACAATTGAGCAATACTTGATTATGCATTACAAGATAATGACGGTTACAGGGAAGCAAGGGGAGCCCAGCCCTTCACCACTTCCTCCGCCTTTTCCAGGGGGATCTCGGTGCAGAGGCAAGCAAATGATCTAACTGACCCCTCTAGACTGCCCAGAGCCGAAGCAGGGTAATTGCGCGCTGGGCTTGCGAAACAAATTCGAAGTTCCACGGGATTGAGAATGCCCTAGCCAGACCCTTATTCCGACACCCGCCGAGATTACAGTTAATCTCGCGAGAGCTCTAGCAAGGCCCGGCCGCAGAGGGCGGCGGCGCGATGTTAGGGAAGCGCCCCAGACCGCGCCCCCTCTGGCGCAGCTGGGAGAGGCACTATCGGGAGAGGCCCGCGGCGCGCACGCGCAGGTGAGCGGGGCGAGAGCGAGGGCTTGAGGGCGGGGGGCGGGGCCTTGCGTTGCGCCGCGGGCACGTCCCTGCGCGTACTCAGTATTTAATGTCTCTGTGTTCCAACGGCCTGGGCGAGCACGTGGGGCAGCGGCCGGAGCGCGCCGCTTTGGGGCCGGGCCTCTGGGGCCGAGTAGGGGGTCGGGGGGCGGCGGCGGGCGAGGACCCTGTATCCCGACAGTGGCCGAGGAGCTGGTAAGTTGGACCCGCTGGAGGCGGCTGGCCCCGGGACCACCTACCGAGGCCTGAGTACGACGCTGTCGGGGTGATGGGGAACCTAGGGTGCAGGTGCGGAGCGCAACACGCGTTCCTTGTGTCCTGCATGCCAGAGGCTCCGGACGCCGCGTGCGGGCGGAGGGGCTCTGGCCCACCGTCTGCTGTCAAGCAGGCCCTTCTTTCCTTTCCGTCTCCTGCGCGCCCCCTCATCTTCCCGGTCTGGATTGTCTGCCCGTCGGCTCCTGCTGACAGATCGCGTGTGCGTGATTGGGGCGGCGCTCTGTAGCCGGGAGGTGACCCCCACGCGCGTCATTATCCTCGGGGGCGGGGGGGGGCGAGGACGCGACTCCTGGGCCACCTTTTTGCGGCTTAACTTTTCCAGAGCGCGCACACCCTCGCGTGAGACAGACCTGAGCGCGTCCCACCCAAGGTCGCCTAACCCACACGCATTTACTTTTCAAAGGTCGTGTGTACCCGGTCTGAGCCGGGAGAGGTGGTGGCGGGGCGTGTTGTGGGCAGGGCCAGGTTCTCAGAAGGGTGAGGAGGTGCTCCAAGGCCCGCGGGGCACCCCTTTCTCCCTTCCAAGGGGTTAGAGTTGAATTGGTCACTCAGGAACGTCACGCAACTTCTGGGCCCCTTTGGCTCGTCCTAGGTTGTTCCCCTTCTAGGTCCGGCAATGACAAACCCGAGCAGATAGTCCAGCTCCTAAAGAGTTAGTTGTGTGTGGCAAACCCAGGGAAAAGGCTCCGTTTGCTGAACGGGGAGCCTGGGCTAGGCGACCAATTGAGATTGGATAGTTAGAATCGTGGGACAGTTAGAACCGAGTTAGGGTCGCGACGTTAAAGACTTGGTGTCTCTGGAGAGAATTAGTATTTGCAATCCTTTAAAGGGTGTCCTGAGGGGCAGCGGCCATCGGGTCCTGTTTGGTGTCCCCGCTGACTTGCCCCAGGGCGCGTAGGTCACGTGTGGCGCTCCGCCGGCACCTCGATACCTTCCTACTGGCTGTCTGGAAAGACTAGCTACTTTCGCGGATTCGGGTCTCTGTGTGCTTGGAGAGGTCGTCGTCTTGGACACCTCGGCGCGGCCTTTCACTGGTTCCATTCTTTTTTGCCCTTGGGTACGGTTCCTCCCATTTCCCTTCCAGGGGAGGCATGAGGAAGAAAGGAGCTGTTGGTGTTGGGCGGCGGTGTAGAGCCGACCGGGACTGCGTGTAAGCTCTGGGCCTTTCGCGATCTTCCTCTCCAGCGGTGATGCCTAGGCTGGCCGTTGTCTTCCCACCCCTCCACCGCCGCTAACACAAACCCGGTGTACTTCGTTCCAGGTGTGAGTGGAGGCCTCTCAAGCCAGGTAGGGTGCCTGGGCAGGACAATTAGATTAAACTAGCTGTCTTTCACCTACTGAAGTTCATGCTATTTGGTGTATAAATTTATCTTCTGCAGGGGAATCTGGGCTGCTGGACACCTGGTACAATCCTATCTGTTGATTGGTTTGCTATTATGCTCGCCCCTCCCCACGCCCCACCACTCCCTCCCACTGTCGCAATTCCTGATGAATACTTCACAATGAGCTATTAATTCTGGCAAACAGTATCCTTACCGTGCACTTGTAAGGAAGTCCTTCCCAACATTAAAAAAAAAAAATTTAGAAAGCAAAACTTGGACTCTTAGTAAGCCCCACCCACCCATCCCTTTGCTCTTAAAGGTACAGAGCATCTTGAAATGAAGAGAGGGCAGCATGCATGGTATGGTCATATATCGGATTCCTCTGCTCTTGGCATTCAAGTGATTCACCTGCTTATTTAAGGTTTTCTGAGCACTAGAAACGTGTGATGTTATGTTTTTGGAGCTTTTTGACTTGTGTTGAACCTGTCTTCTTTTACCTCTTAACTAGCTTTATAGGTTCTGGGTAGTGATTCCTGTGTATATCCTCAGAGGAAGTTGTCACTAGGCCAGAGGAGGTCCTCTGGATCCTACAGGTATGCAAATCACCGAAGCTTCAGTGCTGACCTGGATTAAACAGGCTTCATTGTCATGAGTATTGTTAGGTGATGGCCTAGAATTTGCAGGTAACTGATCCTGTCCAAGCCGGGGATTGAGACAAGTCTAATGGATTTGTGTCTTAATGGAGCCCTGTGTGTGACTGACTGTCCGTCCCATCTCCCAGCTGTATTGAGGAAATACATTCACACGTGGCCACTGCAGGGTGACGGCGAAGGTGTTTGTTGTAAGTGGCCTGCTCAGGTGCCAAGTAGATGCGTCTCCAGTATAAGGTTGCTGAGCATCAGTATTTTAAAGCAATTTGTTTTGCTAAACCTGGTAACCCAACTTAATGGTGGGCTTTGGACCTGTGTCCTAGCCGTCATTTGTAGGTTAAGGCTTTACAGTGTTCCCTCTCCTCATCCTACAGTCAAGTTGGAATATTTGTGAGACTCGGCATTGTGCATGATAGTTGCTCAAGCATTATTTTTATTCCCTCCTAAAGAATCTCTGAGACTGACATTTTCTCTTGAATCACTTGAATGATTTAAATTTTGTTAAAGGTACCCTCCCCCCAGCGTCTGGTTTGGAAACTTGGTTGGAAGGAAGAGGAAAACAAATTGGCTTCCCCACACTGCCAGCCAGCCTCCTGGCTGTAGCCTGCAACGGACATGACTTGTGCTCGTTTCTGGGCTTTGAGGAGTGGGCACCCCCTGTGCCTGGTGAGCTGGCGCCTCCCAGCACATTCTCCCCGGGCCACTCCTCCCTACTTTTCCCAGCGAGTCTAGAATGAGAGGGTTTCTCCTCAGCTTGGTCTGTTGTCCCTGCTGTGAGGAAGCCAACAGTTTTGTGTACAAGTTAGTACCCTCAACTTGCCGGGCTGAGGGGTATTCCTCCACTCCGGGGAGGTGCTGAACCCTACCGGCCTCTGATCCCATTTAAGTCATGTCATTCTGTTTGAGCTGCTGGTCTGCGTGGGATGTAATTTAATCCTAATCTTTGCTTCCTAGGGCAAGTTCTGTTTCTCCCACGTCCCTTTCTGGTATCATGCCTCACTCAGTTTTACCCTTTTGGTCACTTAACACTAAGTACCCATTGTATGTGGCACTCCACTGAGCAGCCTGCTGGCCCTGGTTTTAGAGCTGGGTGGTGGAAACCACCAGTGACAGTGTTTTGAGTAGGACAGAATCAGGCTGGAGAAGTGGCTGGTGAGGGTGTGGGAACTAAAATTTAGAGGATGCCTTTTCCTTGACAGTTACTGTGCTAGGTGAGTTGTGAGCAAACACCTCCCTAATTGTTTAATCCTCACACCTCTGAGTACATTCGAGGGTGAAGCTGGGAGGTCATTCAGGATTGTTTCAATGGTGAATAGAAATACAAAATTGAGAGACAGAGAAACTGGCAAGTGTGGTTTGGAATTAAACTTGGTCTTCTGGAGGGCTTCTGTGAGAACAGCCAAGGCACACTCAAATCCATGGGCTTTTCTCCTAATCTTCCTGTTGCTTTCTAAGCAGATTGTTGGAGTGAAGGAGTGTGTGTTGTCGTTTAGCATTCTGAGGACTTTTAGTAATGAGTGGCTTTCAAGATGTCCTAATCCTTAACTTTCCTTTCCTCCTACTAAAAGGTTCATTCTGGCCCTGGCTGGTATGGCTCAGTGGATTGAGCAGTGGCCTGCAAACCAAAAAAGGTCACAGGTTCAATTCCCAATCAGGACACTTGCCCTGGTTGCAGCCCAGGTCCCCAGTTGAGGACGTGTGAGAGGCAACCAATTGATGCACTGCCTCTGTCACATTGATGTTTCTTTCCCTCTTTCTTCCTCCCTTTCCCTCTTTCTGAAAAGTAAATAAATAAAATCTTTAAAAAAATAAAAGGTTTGTTTTGTCCAGGTCCTTGCCATTTGGATGCTTCCATAATCCGGTTTGATAGTTTGCCATAGTCAATAGTAAACATTCTGTCCCCATCTAGTAATACTGGCTCACTGCCTTCCCTGAACCCGCCTCACCGAGGCCCACGCACTTAGGAACAAAGCAGTGTCCCAGGTGAGTTCGGGAAGTAAAGGTACACAGTGCTGCAGGCCGATAAGGCTTGTTTCACCACTGGGCTTAGCTGGCGAGAGCCCTGAATTGGGGGTGAGGGCTTCGTATAGCTTTCAGGGGCAAAACCTGGATGTGGCTCTAGGCAGTTCTGTTGGCACTCTGGGGTCTCTGTTTCTTCAGCTGGTGAAAGGGTTGGTCACCATCAAAGGCATTCAGATTCTGACCCCCGATCCCTGTTAGTCTGCAGTGCCTGGGGGATCCTGGAAGGGTGGAGTTGCCTGCAGGGTTGTGTATGGGGAGGAGGGGTTTGGGGCCAGGGTGCACGGTCCAGTGGATAGTGCCAGTCAAAGACTTAAAAACACCCAATCAGCCTTTTTTACCCACATCTCAAGTTCTCTTAGCTCTAAGGTGCTACTGTGCTAAATATTTTTTATTTTATAATCTCTGTTTTCATTTAAATTGATTTTTAGGGGAGAGGGTCTAGAGCTCCTTGGCCTATAGGGTAGCAACTGGTCATGTGTGACTAGTTAAATTTACGCTTTAAGCATAAAATAAAATTTAAAAATTAGTTTCTTGGTGATGTTAGTTACATTTCAAGTGTGCAGCAGCCCCACGTGGCCAGCAGCTACAGCGCTGAGCAGTGCGGGCCTGGAGTATTTTTGTCATCCCAGAAAGTTTGGTCGGAACCTAGTCCTTTGCCCAGCTCTAAAAGCTAAAGCATCATGCTTTGGCTTTGTCTTTCATAGCCACAAACCAAGCAGCTCTAGTGACAGCCCTGGCCGGTGTGGCTCAGTTGGTTGGAGTGTTGTCCCACAAACCCAAGGGTCACAGGTTTGATTCCTGGCCACCGCACATGCCTGGCTTATGGGCCACGTATGGTAGGTGGCTGACTGGTGTTTCTCTCTCACATCGCTGTTTCTTTCCCTCTTCCCTTCCCTCTCTCTAATATCAATGGGCATGTCCTCTGGTGAGGATAAAGAATAAAAATAGATAAAACGTTAAAAAAACCCACGGCCTTGGTGACAAATTACTTATCAGCTCTCTCCATGACATATTGAAGAAGCAGGTTGTGGTCTGCCAGTTTGGAGGGCAGTGGCCAGTTACAAACCAGTGTGAGGAGTGGACCTGTTCCTGTGGGAATGGGACCCCGAAGCAAAGAGCCAGATGCCAAGCCCTTGGAAAGCTGGTTTTAGAGCCTGTTTATTATCATAAAGGTCTTTGCTCGTTCTCTAAGGCCTGTGCTCACTGCCCTTGGTGTCCCTCCTCCACCTGAATGCTTCCTGCAGGGCCCCACGGTGGGCCCTCTGCTACACAGTCCGCAGATCCTTGGAGACAGATGTCGTGTCAATTCCACCCCCACTCCACCTCAGCCTTGGGAGGCCTGTCCTACAGACAGCACTCACCGGGAGAGTTGCCCTGCAGGGGGAGGCCCGAGGCATTGGGCGGGGGCAGCTCTGGATGCCCCCTCTAGTCTTGGGCATGCTCAGTTCGAATGCTGCTAGGCTGACCTTTGGCATACAATGTGAGCTCTCTTCCCTTGGAGTCAGATACCCTACGTTGCATAATAGACACTAAGCACTTACTATATACCTTGTATCCTAGGAGGTTTCTTTCTAAACTGTTCCCTTTTTAATTCTCTCTCAGCCCTGTAAGACCAGGTGTTTCAACTTTGTGTGTGAGGAAACTAAGGCCCTGAGGAAGGTGGGGTGACTTTGGACGGGTATCAGGGTTCTGTGTCTGTAGCTCCAGGCTTTATGAGATGTTTCTTACTTACTGCCCCATCGATGCTCCCGCCTCATGCAGAAAACAAAACTGAGTTTTTAAAAGATCAAAACTCATTTATCTCACAAGCTGAGTCAGACTGTTGGGTTTTGAGTCATTT
This sequence comes from Phyllostomus discolor, assembly GCF_004126475.2. NCBI lineage: Eukaryota > Metazoa > Chordata > Mammalia > Chiroptera > Phyllostomidae > Phyllostomus > Phyllostomus discolor. The sequence goes on along the minus strand of NC_040910.2, from coordinate 96,768,392 downwards.
CAGCCACACTGCAGCTCTGTGGTAGAGGTATTTGTATTCCATTTTACAGGACATTTTCATTTGACAGGAAACTGAAGTTCAGGATCCTACTCCTTAAGGCTCTTGTCTTTCCAAAGCCCTGTTTTGTCATCAGAATTATGCAACCAGCGGGCGCATTTGAGCTACACAAATAATGGCTGTGACTGAGAAAGCCCTGTAGACCGTAGCTGTGCTGGAGGCCCTGGAAAACTGCTCTGAAGACTTTGGTTTAGCTCAGTGGCCTCGCAGAGAAGGCAGCCTTGAAGGCACTCATTCCCTGGCTAATAATAATACGGCCTGTCAGTCCTCACATGGAGGTCACGAGACCGTCCCCTGGCCCTCGGCAGGGCTGCCTGGCAGTAGCTCCGTCCCTGCCGGTGGAGGCAGCAGGGTTTGTTCAAGCCTAGCCCTCAGCCACACACTGCATCGCCACTCCCACCCCCTTCTCCTCCAACCTTGGCTGGGACAGCAGAGCTGAGGGCCAGCTCGGTCTTCTGTGAATCTTCTTGTTCCTCCTTCCTGTCCCTCCAAAGAGAAAGGAGCAGGAGGGACTTGCCCTGAACCTGCCTTGGAAGGAGGCCTGCACTCTGACAGGCCTCGAGCTGTCTCCCGCTGAGAAAAGGCTGTGCTGAGAAAAGCCCCCTTCCTTTGTCCTTTGACTTTGGTGAGGCCCACACGGCCCAGCGTGTGCCGCTGTGCTATTTTTGGCAGGTGGTATTCTTGAGGAGGGCCAAGTGCATGTGGCTTCAGTGCGAAGGGCAGGTCCTGAGGCCGAAGCTGCCGCCGCTTTCTAATCAGAAGAGGAAAGAGAAGAAAGCCACCCTGGAAGCTATCACGGGGTGTTGGTGGAGGGGAGAGGTAGCTGCTTAAGAGGTCCCTGGGGCTGCCTTTTCTATTCTGGATCCGTGGCAGGGGCCCAACCGTGCCTCCTGGGCCAGGCAGGCATGTGACCGAGGCAGCCCAGCGAGCCCCGGAACCCAGGACTGCTGTCCTGGGGAACGGCAGCCCGTTGCTGCCCCAGCAGCCAACTTCTCAGGAAATCATCTAACCCCATTTTCACGGGAAGTCAGCCAACCTGAGGACAGGCTACTAGATGGACATGAAAACTCTGTAAACTGTGGATCTGCCGGCTACATGCATACTGGTGCACTCGGGCTTTGTCCGAAATGAAAGGCGGGAGAGGAGGCAGAGCCGTGTACCTCGGGTTCTCACAGGGAGCCAGCGGGAGGGGGCTGAAGAGATGTGGAAAAGGAGTCCAACAAATAAGTTCTGTCCCACACCGCCATCCTTTCTTCTCCTGCCCTGTTTTTTATTCGCTCCTCCTTTTCTCTTGGATCTGGCAACTCTGGCCCATCTATCTGTTTCTGATTAAGAAAGCTTCAAGCCATATAAGGCCCTCTATTGCCTATGGTTTATGTTGGCTGGAGAGTGAGGTTGTTTTTGCAAAGCGTATTTCAAGGAAGTGGCAAGGGCTTATGTGGGGCTGAGCGCGTGCGTGTCCCTGTCCTCATCCACTACCCGACCCCCCACACGGAGGCTAATAAGTGGCGTGACCCCAGGGCTTTGTACGAAAGCATTTGCTAAGAACTCGAAGTATCAATAAAAAGCGGGCCTGTTTACCCACACGTTATGCACCTGCCATGCTACCAGCTACAGAGGCACCCTGCTTCTGGAACAGATTCTGGAATCAGCCTCTGATGAGCAGTTTAGAAACTATAGCCCCGTGGCTACTGGGGCAAGGTGGCCTCTCTCTCTGGAGGAAGTGTGGTGAAACCCCTCCTCTGGGTTCCTGACCTTCAGCAGTGTGTCTGCCCAGGGAGGCTGGGGAGCGATTTCTCTGGCAGCAGCCTTCCAACCTCTTCAGCTCCCTTTCTTGCTGCCTCTTCAGTCAGCCAAGCTCATTTCTGCTTCAGGACTTGGGCGTGTGTTCTCCCTGCCTGGAACTTTCTCCCCCTCTCCTTTCCTTCCTCTCAGACCTTGGCACAGCTGCCCCTCACTGTTCCAGCTCTGCCGCCACCTCTTGGGAGAGGTGCCCTCTGACCGTTCTGTCTCAAGCGCCCCCTCTCCCACACACCCCTTATCCAGCCTCTCTCCACCTGGGCCCCTCATCTAAACCACAGAGCACGGGAAGAGGACTGAGTGGCTGTTTCTCAGCTCCCCCAGGCAGCACCATTCTAGATGCCCCGGAGTATATAGTTGATTCCTCGGGTCTAAGGGATGCCTGGGGCTCAGTTCTCTGCAGCGGTTGAGAGGCTCCAGGTTTATTACGTTTTGTCCCTGCCTCTGTGCAGTATCTTGAGATCTGAAATGTGACTCCCTACCTACCTACCCCTCCATCCACCTTGCTTCCTGAGGGTTTGTGCACATCCAGCAGAACCTGGCTCGCAGTGGGGTATTCAGATCTTTGTGAAATGATTAGGCCCATGGGGTGGACCTCAGTGGGGTGGGAGCCAGGTGCTCCAGCTCCGAAAGTCCTATCAATAAGTGTGTTCTCTTTGTGATTATTGTTGTCAGCGGGGCTGTTGGGGGGTGGGGACAGTGGTCTTTGAAACAAAAATTAGCATCAATTGTTATGGGAAAATAAAGCATTATAAATTTGCATGTAGATGACATACATATTTATTTTGATGGTTAAACATAAAGCTGTATGGTAATAGAGCATCCATTGCCACTTAACACTTCAGAATATGTTAATTTTCTGTGAAAGCATCGCTTGTAGGAAGTTTTGATTTTGACTACGTACAAGGTATGGAAGAACAGCCGTTTGCCCTGAGTACCCTTCTACCTGCCCTGTTCTCTCCTGGAGCAGCTGCTTTCATTCTTCTGGTTGTCCTCCGCGCCTCTGTATTTCCAAGTCCTTCCTTCCATCCTTCCAGCTTTTCTTCCTTTTTATGTTATCTCATTTGCTTTTCTACCCTGGAAGGACTTGGCTCATTTCTATACTTGCCTCCCTCACCCTCATTGTGGAGGGCACATGCATTGTTATGATACAAACACTGCTTCCATATTTCCTTGCTTGTCTCCCTCTCCCTTCTCCTCTCCTGCTTAACTTTGTTTGGTTTCATTTCCTGTGTCTCTCCCATCGGTTCTCAGACTCTCCCCTGGGCCTCAGCCATCGCTGTCCAGCTCCTCTCATTGTGCTTAAACGCACCACCTACAAGCAGCTCCCTGTCGCTCCTGGGACACGCCTGCCCGCTGGCCCTGCTTCCCCTTTACCCTGGGAATTCCTTCTCCCCTTCTCTCGAGTTGCTTCCTGAATCGGTGCCCCCTCCCTTCTTGATTTACTGCCTTATTTTTGTGGAGCCCTTCTTCTAGTAGCTTGCTGTGAAAGTGTGCAAGGGTGGGCAGTCAATAAGAAGCAAGCCGATTCACACACAAGGACGAGCTCCATTGAAGGTGTGGGTTGGAGCGTGGCAGAGACAGGAGGGTGGTGGAAAGTTGTTGAAGACAGCTAGGCCCCCAGACCCTTTCGCCACAGATCTGGCTTGGCTTTGTGGGGTAGCTGAAAGGAGCAGCGGTCTGGATTTGGGCACCGGGTGGTGGTGAAACGGGTATTGAATGAAAGTCTGCGCTCTGATGGGGCAGCCACGCCTCCCCAGGCTCCCGCAGTGCTGGGCTCGGGCTGCCGTCCTCTCCCCTCCCACCCCAGGACCTTACAAACTTCCGATCTGGAGAGACTGGTTCCTGTTTGTACCCCGTCCTATCCAGCACCCTTGACTCTTGGACCAAACTTGTCGGTTACTTGGGGGTAGAGGGTGGCAGTAACATGCTCATCAGAGAAGAAGCCGTTTGTATTTTTTGCCCCAAAAGGACATCAGAGTGCCTCGAGGGTAGTGCATTTGTGTCATTCATTTCTTTGTCCTACTGTGCTTTTTACCCTGTTGTTACAGGTACTTAACAAATAGAAATTACTTTTTGCTTTTATGTGATTTCTGAGTTGGTGATAATGCACTGTTTGCCATTTGGAAAATTAGTGTCTACCTCTTTGCTTTGTCCTGAGCTCTAAAGGGTCTTTGCCACATACCAACATGTCTTCTGATGCCTTCTGAAGGCATGTTTCATCCTTATTATCTTTTAAATAAGCTTGTTGTCTGATCACAACTCCATACCTTCCAGGCAGTCTTATGGAGTGTTCTGTGCTCATGGGCAGGAACTGTGTGTACCCAGGAACACTGCACTGGCACCCGCTTTATCACAACCATTAAAAATCTCTAGACCACAAGCCTACCCCCCAAATGAAGCAATGGGGAGACCTTTGTGGGAGGTGCTGACTTTTTTCCTTTAGCACTTCAAGCCTGAGGAGACTGCACCTATCAAGAATGGTCAGTGGAAAAGGAAGGAGGCTGGGCAGTTCACTCGTGTGGTTTCCTCCTTTACCAACTTTTCCAAACTGGGAGTGTAATTTTTAATTGGACTGGAGGAAGAAGAGCTTTTAATCTGAGACTGTGTCCAGAGAGGGGATTCTTCACTTCTGACTCTACTCACCTGGAACTCGTGGCGGCGGGCGCGGGGCTTCCATCTTGGCTGGGGGGAAGGCCTTGTTGCGCGGGCACGCCCACCGGACATCGCTGGGTGGAGCCCACAGTCTCCAGGAGAGCAGGCCGTGAAGGGCTCTGTGGTCCAGAAGCAGGGGTTTTTCGGACCTGGCTGCTCTGTGGGGCCATCACAATGGAGGGTGTGGGGGACAGCCCCTGGGAGCAGGACCTCACAGTCCCACTGTGAGCTAATTTGGAATCTTTAGGGTGCCAGCATGAATCACAGCTGAGTCAGGCACCCTAAGGATGAAGGTAACAGCCCCGTGAACACCAGGACTGGGCTGAAACAGCAACCCGAGGCATGGCTCCCGCGCTCTGAGTCCTGGGCCCCGGCCATGCTGCTGAGGGTGAGTGGCCCGGCCCGCCATCATCCCCTGCCCTCAGGGGCAGGACCAGACACTGCCCGGCGAGGTGGGCACCGGCCATCTCGGCATTTGTCCAGTTTCCTCCACATCTTCTTGGGACGCCCTCCGGAACTGTGCTGCCCACTAGGTAGCCACCAGCTGTATGTATGTGGCCGTTTAAATTAAATTAACATTAAATATAATTTAAAATTCAGTTCCTCAGTCACCCTGGCCACATTTCCAGTGCTCAGTGGCCTCTGTGGCTAAGTGGCTTCCAATATTGGAGTTCATTCACCACTTGGGCATCAGCCAGGACTTTGCCTCTCGTGACCTGTCCTGATTTGGCCATGTCACCGCTTCCCATAGCCGGGCAGTAAAGGCCAGACTGTGTCTGGCTCTGGCCAGCTCTCAGCCCTGCTCCCAGGACTCGTTCTCTCCCTCCTGGGGCCTCCTGCCCCCTGCCCCCCCAAAGGTACGCTGGGCCTAGAACCTTAACTGAGGTCATTAACCCGCCACTGCCGCCTGCGCCTGCGGAAGTTCTGGCTGTTTGGAGACAGCCTTCCCGGGGGTTTCTTTGCCTCTTTCTGAACCCGGGCTTAGCTCGGGACTGGTGTGTGTGTGAAAGCGAGACACACGCTGGCTCTTCCGGACTGTGAGCCTCCGCTGGACAGAAGCTCTTTCTCGCTGAAAGTTAAATACATTTGAATGTATGTGCGTGTCCTCAACCTGATGAGTGCGTCCATACAAACCAAAGAGGCGCTCTTGTCGCCTTTCTCCAGCAAACTCGGGGGTTCGGAGTGAGGGGCATGGGGGTTGGGGTGGGCAGAGGAGGAGAGGGGGTGGGGCCCACAGTCCGTCTGTGTTCTCCGAGTTAAGGGGCAGCAAGTGTTGGGCTTCATGTTCTGGTCCCTATTTTTGGAAGACTCCCGTCAAGGGCTAAAGCACCCCAGGACGGCTAGAAATGGATGGTCTGGAGCCTCCTTCTGCTGGTGAACACAATCTTGGAATAGTGGAAGCGATGTTCAAATTTCAACCCCCCTGGGGGTGGCAGGAGTAGGCTTACCGTTGTGAGTGCGCAAAACAGTTTATCTTTGTGTCATCATTTATTTTTTTATTGTATCGTTTTCCATATGAACAACTGTGAACCTACTTTTGCCACCCCGTGTAAACATCCAGAACACAGAGTGCATGTGGCTTCACAGACCAGGCCCAAGCCCGGGCTGGACTTGTGAGGCTCTTGGCACCCACGTTCGTGTTTTTATGATGGGTTTTCCCATCGGTGAATTACACGCAGCTCTTTTTCCACAATAACTGCAGCCAAATAGGCTGAGTCACTGGGACTAACACTCTTTGTCTCATTTCCCAGAGATTTGTTGTTCAGCAGAAGGCCCTAGATTGCAGTGACCAGGCCGGTCATTGGGGTTGGGAGTTAAGCGATGACTTCTCCAGAGGTGCACTGCCCTGGGAAGCTGCAGCTTCCTCTGGGAGAGAGAAGGGATCCTTTCCTCTGAGACCCTAGAGTGAGCAGGTGGGCACCGTGGTGTTGGGGGACTGAGACGTGTGCCTGCCCTCCGCTCTGTGTGACCACTGGGCAGCCAGCCAGCGTGCATCTATTTGTGGGTAAATGGACCTGCTAAAAATAAGCAGGCAGCTATTTCATTCCAGCAGATTCAGAACAGCCAAGTCTCCTCCCCACCAACTGTAAGCCAGGGCTCTGCATCCTTTTCCCTGAGCAGAGGCGGGCCTGCCTGTGTGGCCTGGGCCTCAGGATTGGGGGTGGGTGGGGGGCACCTTCAGTTAGCGAGTAAGTGAGAAGGCTTTTAGACCCACACTGTTAAATGCCACTTATATTTTGAGAGGTTCAGGTTAAAGGGAAAAAAAAATAACAGGGCAGAGAGAGCAACTCAAGAGTCTGTGTAGGGAAGGAAGGTAGTAGAGAGCTTTGTAAGGCAGCCCTGGGAACGCAGGGAAAGGGGGGACATTCTGGACCACCAGTCCAGGCCTGTCTGTCCATGTAGCGCAGGGGAAATGGCTCCTTACCTGTTCACAGAAAGTCTGTTTAACGGAGGTGAGATCATCTCGGGTAGGACTGGAGGGCTGAGGGAGTGAGGGCCTCCTCTTGACTGGTGGGAAGTGGGGCTTCCGTCACCCAGAGCTGCCTGTGAAGCGCCCTCAGTGGAACCCAGTCTGGCGCTCACATCAGCTGTGGGTGGGTGGCCGCTGATTCCAGGGACTCTTGGCTCTGTTTTCAGTGAAGATGGTTCATAGCTAATCACAAGTCCCTGGTGGTGAGGGGAAAAAAAAAACACATTCCAGCCCCTCCAGTCTTTGGAATTCCTGTCCAGGGCAGCTTCTGTCCCTAGAGACAGTGTAGAGAGGAGGGCTTTGCCTGGAGGAACAGTGGCCACTGGCTCTGGCTTTTCAGCATGGGGTCCCTCAGCCCTAGTCCAGCGTATGAGCCATAGGCACCGGGGACCCAGATGAGACATAGTGAGGATTCTGTGGGTTGGGTGACATGGCGTCAGGGTAGCAGTATTAAATGCCTTCTGGGAGGCCCTCCTGGCATGACAGCAGGGGTGTCTGGCTACGAAGTGGTGCAGAAAGTTTCTTAAGCGGTAATTAGCAGAGCAGCCACAGCAGCCTGTCTGCAGGGGGCTGTAGGGGGTGGGTGGGTCTGGGGACTTAGAGCCTCAGCCTCTGGGAAGGAGCGGGACTGGGGGCTAGGTGGTGAGTGGTGGTGGTGCCCCTGAGAGCTGCATAGCAGCGGGCCGGGAGCACGCGTGGTGGCCCCAGACAGCTGTTCTGTGTTCTGTGTAAACTAGGACTGGGACGGGAACAGATGAAGTGGGCGGAGGCCTGTGATGTGGCGGGCCATGGTCTGGAGTGTGGTGTGGTGTGGATCTCCTGGGTGCAGGCCTGGAACCAGACCAGAACGTGTGGGTGCGGGGCCTCTGCCTTAGGGCCGGTTTCTGCTGCCTCTGGTGTTTCCAAGGGCCTCTGGGATCAACTTTTAGTTCCAGAGTGGAGGGGGGCGGTTCCCAGTGTTTTGAGGAGGTAGTTTGTGTCTGGGAGAGCAATTCCCCTCTTACACACACACACACACACACACACACACACACACCAATTTCTATGTGGCCTTGGGCCCTTAGTATGTAAAATGCCCCCTATGGTTTGTTAAGACGTAAGATTCTTTTTCTCTTTCTCTACCCCACTCCATTTAATCCTTTTCCTGGGGTCAGAGAATTGCTGGAATATTGTGGGAATCACAACTATGCTCCCTGCTGAAATAGGATTGTCTAGTCAATAAGGAATTGAAATCTAAATTTACAGACAAGAAGGAAACCTGGGTTCAGACAGCAGCCCCACTTCCTGTTGCATGTGACCTGTCGGTGACCTGGCAGGTGGGACTTAATTTCCTGACCAAAGGCTGCGTCTCCCGTGTACTGTCTTATCCTGACAGTACCCTTCCCTTCTCACATTTTATTTACTTTCATGTAAAAGACATTGAACACACGCAAATATCCCATAATCGACCCCTTTCAGGGGGCGTGCACGTAGTCACAGAGCAGCAACTCTCCAACCTGACTGCATGCTGGCGTCACTGTGGCTAACAGACCTGGTACCTGTCTCACCCCCCGAGACTCGGATTTCATTGGTCTGGGTGCCGTGGGCTTTTCAGAGTGTCCCAGGTGGTGCACGGCGCACAGCCAAGTTGGACAACCATTGAGAGGGAGACTATGAGAAAGTCTCCCTTCCTGAAAGGAAGAGGAACACTGTCCATTGTTGATCAGATCCCAGTTTGACTGTGGGACTCTGTGGTGCAGGCAGGACACGCACGTGGCGTCCTGCAGCTTTCGCCGTCTGCATCATAGCAGTCATCCACGTCAGCAGCGTGTGGTCAGCCCCCCTCTGTAGCGCCGGTGTGTCCGTGGACCCTGCAGTCTGTGCAGCGGTGATGCCTCTGAACTTGGTTTCGAGGGCCATCCCAGGGAGCGTTCTTACACAGACTTCCGCCTACGCCGAGTTTCTTCCTCTCTCTCCCTCCCTGCCTGCCTGCTTCCCTCCCTCCTTCCTTGCCTTTAAAGAAGAGATTCCAGGTGTGGGACGTTAGGGTCACGGGGTATGTATGGTCTGAGAGTTTTAAGAGCAGTAGAAACTTCCCCTTTCCTAGGCCCATACAGTGCCTCAGCCCCCCCCCCCCCCCCCCCCCCGCAGACCCATTAATTAGCGGATTCCGGATTTAATGTGGAGTACAACTTGAGTTCCATTCCCTTGGCTGTCTAACTTTGAGTTCTTTTTTATTTTTATCTTTTGAAATTTTATTTATTTACTTTTAGAGAGGGGCTAGGGAGGAAGTAAGAAAGGGAGAGAGAAGCACAGATGGGTTGCCTTTCATATGCGCCCCGTCCAGGGACTGCACCTGCCACCCGCCCCTGCTGGGAATCAAACCAGTGACCTTTCGCTTGCGGGAGCCAGCTGGGTCCCATTGGTCAGGGCTGACCTTGAGCTCTTTAAACCTTGAAGATGGTAATACGTTCCAAACCAGGTAGCGGGAGAGAAGTGTCTGGTGCGGTTCCCCATTGGAATCTGAAGCTGTAAAGCAGCAGCATCGAAGCTTTCCGCCTGTGGGGTTGGTGCAGTGTCTTCTGAGCCCTGGCTACTGCTCAGTTCTGCTTTGGGTTTTCCAGGTCCATTGCCTCACGTCCAGATAATAGCAGGAAGGTTCCACTTTAAAGATGAGGGGCCTTCTGGAGATGACCTCCTCCCCGCCCCATCCCCTAGAGGAGCACTGGCACCTTCACAGACGTGCGTGTGAATCCCCTGGGAGTCTTGTTAGAGTGCGGCAGGTCTGGGGTGGGGCCGAGACTGTATTTCTCGCAGGGGCCCAGGTTATGCTCAGTGCTTCTGGTCCACGGACTGTGCTTCGAGAAGCAGAGTCCCGGAGCCGTGTTGTCCCGGCCTCAGCTGATCATCAGACGCACTTGAGGAGTTGCATGCTCTGCCTTTGGCAGAAAATATTTGGATAAGTAGACAAAACCAGTAAGAGTTGGTAAAGCATTTACAGGGAAGCACAAACCCAAATTAAGGTATAATTATACCCATGTCAGTGGAGGGTTTGGGGTTTTACAGTTTCTGCCTGCGGAACACAGTTTGCTGGCGTGGGAGGCACGGAATGCACGCATCCTAGAGTAAGTAAGTCGCGTCCTTCTGGTGGGAGAGAACCCTGCTCTGCAGAGCACTTCCTGCGTAGCTCCACCAATCCTTACACCGTCGTCCTGTATGTGCATCTTACAGATGAAAGAATTGGATTGCTGTCTCCGTTGCATCTCTGCTGCCTTCTTCTAGGCCGTCAGCATCTCCCCTTTCCTGACCCTAACTGACCCAGGTCTCCAGGTTCCTTCCGCTCCACAGCCTGTTTCTCCTGCGCCCAGAATCAGCCGCAGACGCAGTTCGGTGCGGATGCCTCTTAGACCTGTGCTGGTTCTCTGTTGTCCGCAGGATCAAGTGGGGGCTCTGGCGAAGTCCCAGGACTTGGTTCTCCAAGCATTTCCATGCCGCTGTGTGTTATTTTGCTAGTCCCTCCCTATCCCTTTCGGACTCTTATTCATCGTTTGTTCTGGCCGCCTCTTGCTGTGCAACTAATGTTTCACTGACTCATGGTTTTGTGGGTCATGTGAGGGACACATGTACATGTGGGTTCCATGGGTGTTTAAAAGTGTTCCTGCGCTACCTGCATAGAAAAGATTTCTGGGAGTTGAGAGAACCAAAACACTAAACATAACTAGCTCCTCTGGGGGGACAGAGGGAGATTTTGGCATCAAGAAGTAATGGAGGAAGGGATTTGTCTAAGAGAAGGTTCAGCTTGTGTCAAGGGAATGTGTGTGTGTGAGGGAGCAGAAGGGGGTGTCACACCCACCTCAGCGGCCTGCCCGCCCAGAGTCGTGGGTGTGAGGGGCGGTGCGCCTTTCAGCAGCAGGGAGAGGGAGCCCAAACGGCTCTGCTGTGCTGTCCGTTGCTTTTCCCCTGCAGTCGAGCCAGGATCCTCCTGCCAGCTCTCACAGCATCTCTCTCTCCCCCTCTCTCTCCCCCTGCTCCCAGGTGTAACTACTTCCAGCCTCCAGGATGGCCATCCAATTCCGTTCACTTTTCCCCTTGGCATTGCCTGGAATGCTAGCGCTCCTCGGCTGGTGGTGGTTTTTCTCTCGTAAAAAAGAGCATGTCAGCAGCCATGACGAACCGGTGGGGGCCAGCACTGTGGAGCTGAGGGCCGACCCTGCCATCAAGCAACTGGTCCCTGTGGAAGACCCCTGTCCTGCAGCAGAGTCCACGCCCCCCACTGTCACACAGCCAGCAGAAAAGGAGCTGGCCACCATAATCGAGCCTTCTGCAGAGCCCCCAGCCTTGCTACGGGCACATCCAGCCTGCCGTACATCAGAGTCCTCAGACAGCCTTTCTACCACCACAGACACGAGATTTCGACCAGGAACACACAGAGATGACAGCGCCAGGGTGGAACTAGCCCTCACTGCTGATGAAGCCAGGTCTGTTCCTCCGGAGTGCTCCCTTCCACCGCCCAAGTCTGTTCTGTCCCCCCACAGAGCCGCTGAGGCGTGCAGGCACGCGGCGGGGCATGGCCCACAAGGCCAGTCCGCAGCCCCCACGGAGAAGCCTGGCCCTGGGGAGAAGGTGAGGGAGACAGGGGCTGAAGGCACTGGCGATGCAGTGTTGGGAGAAGGTGTGCTGGAAGAAGGCGTGTTGTCCCTGGAGCCTGGCTCTGCACCACAGAGCAGCAAGGCACCCAGCCTGGCCCCACTGGGAGGAAGAGGAGAGGAGGGGAAGAGCAGCCTGCCTCAGGCGGATGGGGACGCAGCAGGGAAGCTGCTGAGTGGCCTCACTGAATCGGCTCATGCAGAGAGGGCCAAGGATGTCGAAATGACAGCATCCCAGGTCAGAGGTGGCCGAGCCTGTGAAGGAGAACTGAGCAAAGAGGAAACCTTGGATGAAAATGATACGATTGAGCAAGCTGCCTTCCAGATTATCTCCAAAGTGATCTTGGAGGCCACTGAAGAAGTGCTGGCCACCACCACGGGCAAGACTGAAGACTGCACGGATCAGGCCTCAGCCGGTCAGCTCCAAGGGCAGCAGGAGAGCTGTGCCCCAGTCTGCCAGAAGACTGCCCTCGGGCAAGATGCCTCGGAGCCCAGCCCAGCCCTGGGAGAGGCGGCTGCAGTAGAGGAGGCCGCAGCAGAGGCAGCCTTGGCCCCATCAGATGCTGCCCTCCCCTCACCAGACCTGTCAGCAGAGGACCTGCCACCACCAAAGACCTATGTGAGCTGCCTGAGCAGCCCTCTGTCCAGCCCCACCCAGGACATGAAGCCAAAGAACTCTGTGCACCACATTGCCCTGGTCCCCTGCCCACCACCAGCCACCCCCCTTGGAGAGCCATTGGACAACGCGAGTGTAGTGGCGGAAGATGCTGGCTGTGTCACCTGCACGTCTGACAACAGCCAGGGCGTCCCTTCAGTGGCCTCCTCCGGGCAGTGCGCAGATTCCGTCAGCACTTCAGGGCTTGAAGACTCGTGTACAGAGACCACCAACTCCAGCCCCAGGGATAAGGCCTCCACCTCGCCACTGCCACAAAGTACTGTGCCCTTCAGCAATGGGGTGCTGAAGGGGGAGTTGTCGGACTTGGGGACTGAGGATGGATGGACCGTGGATGCGGAAGCAGATCATTCGGGAGGTAGGAGGGTCCTCTAAGCCTGTTCCTCTAGAGTGCTCCCTTCCACCCCCAGAGTCTGTTCCGTTCCCCAGGGAGCAGCTGAGGTGTGCAGGCACAAGGCAGGGTGTGACCCGCAAGGCCAGCCTGCAGCCCCCACAGAGAAGCATGGTCCCGGGGGAGAAGGCGCTTAGAGGACCTGGGGTTGGGGGTTCTCCTTTATGCAGTAGGAAAGGCTGCTGGTCTGCCTCTCCCTCTGCTACGTCTGCAGGAACGGTGCTCTTCCACTGTGTCCCAGCCAGCCAGCGGAGAGCCAGGGCACGGGGCAGAGCTGGTGGGTAACTGGAGGTTAGCCTGCCCTGAACCCCAGAGCCATGGGAGCAGGAACTTCATTCGGCAGCTGTTGACCACCCCCGCCCACCCCGCCCCAGCCCATTTGTAGGAACCAGAGGGAAGTTGGGTTTGCCGATTAACCCAAGTTTGCCTGTTTTAAACTAGCCTGTTAATTTTTTTTTCCCCAATGGAGAGAGACCTCCTTAGCTTTAATTCCCTTGAGTACCAAGAATGGTGTGAGCTTGTTTAATGGTGTATTTCCTTTTACTCATGTGCTTGTTCCCATGTCTTCACCTGCTTTCCTTCTCCAGAAGCTCTGTCCTGGTAAGTGCCCAGAGAACGGCCCCGCGTTGCACACTCGTGGGAGGCTTGCGCTCTCCCACGTGTTGCTGTTACCCGTTCCTCCGCAGAGTGCCTCAGCCAGCCGTTTTCTTTGTCTGCGCAGCTGCAGGTCCGCCCCCAGGACAGAGTGCCCCCTGGGTTTTCCGAGGGCTGGCCCCAGCGTAGGCAGGTCAGACCGCTGGCTCCCAGGTCAGCAGCTCCTGGCTGCTTTGCAGCTGCTATGGGGCGTTTTCATGGATCGCGTATGAAGAGACCCTGAATTCCCTGCGTGGGTCTCGGACTGGCCTGTCCCGAAACCTTCCCCTGTCATTTCAGCTCCAGGAAGGTTGGCACTCTTTCCTGGGAATTCAGCACTTCCAGCAGCTCCTGGCCTGTACCATACGTCACGTGTTGTCATCTCTAAGGAGCTATTGATTGTGACACTATTGTTTTTATGCACCTCAAAAAGAAAAGGAAAATGCTGCTGGTCGGGAGTGTAGAAGGCCAGAGACTGTAAGATGTACTCTGACTTAGGGATGTTAAAATGTGGGGCTTATTTATTGATTTATCCTCACCCATGAGGACATGCTTATTGATTTCAGAGAGAAATGGGAAGGGAGAGAGAGAGAGAGACAGGAGAAAAATATCCATGTGAGAGAGAAATATCCATCAGTTGCTTCTTGCACATGCCCTGACTGGGAATCAAACCTGTGACCCTTTGGTGCTTGGGACGACACTCCAACCAACTGAGCTACACCAGCCATGTCTTAATGTGGGGCTTTTTAAAAGGCATCTTAAAATGAGGGAAGAATCTCTTAAGAATAAAGGGGTTTCCCTTTGCCTCTTGCCCCACAGGTTAATTAACAAGCCCCCGGCCTTGGCATGCCAACTCTAGATGGATAGTAGCTTCTCTGATGCGTCAAAGGCTTCTGAACCGAGGCCTCGCAGGAGCGGAGGCTGTGACAGCGTGGTGCTGGGTGGGGACATGGGGATGGCAGAGAGAGGCTTGGTAGTGCCCATTACCAGTCAAGCTCTCACTTGTGCTGAGCACTGGGCCATGTTCTCCTGGTAGCCCTGCCCTGTGCATGAGGAAGTTGAAGCTTAGAGGGTCCAGTGGTCGCTCAGCTGAGGAAGCTAGAAGCTGGCCTTTGAGTGCAGCCTGCTGGAGTCCTGGCACGGTCTGAGTCACCTCTGGGTGTCATCAGGGTGGAAGGTGCCATCCAGTCTCGCTCTGTTGGGCAGAGCCTGGGGGCCCCTGGTGTTACATTAAGGAGTGGGGTCACTTTGAAGGTGACTTAGCGGGGAGGACTCTCTTAAGCCTTACCCTCTGCACCCAGACAGTGCCTGGGTTGCTTGGCACAGGATAAGGCCCCGGGTTTGGTGAAACCACGTGCAAGTTAACCTGATTGGGGGACCTCAGGAGTGTTGTATTCTGGCAATCGAGCCACCCACACTTCTCCGGAGCCAGCTTGGCCCCTGTTTTTCTGTAACAGTCCCCTCGGCACACTCTTGATCAAGAGGGGAGCAGCCCAAGTCAGCGCCAGGCTCCTGCTGCCTGCTCCACCCTCTCGGGAGTAAGCTCTAGCCCAGCCTTTGGGGGGTGGGGGGGATGTGAAAGACCCACTGTGAGCCCAGAAGAGCACTCGGAGTTGCCCAGGTCGGGGCTGAGCGGAGGGAGAGGAGGGCCTCCTTCCCACTTCCACTTTTGGCAGGGCCCTGATCGGGAGCAAGATCGGGTCCTTAGACAAACCGGCGAGGGAAGACTCCTGCTAGCCCTGCTTGTCTAAAGGCCATGGACTGTGAGCTCAAGCCAGGGACCTTGGGACCCAGGGACTCTTGGTCTGAGGGGCTGGCATTGTCAAAAGGGTGTGGACTGGTTGTGACTAGTTGGTCTCTTTGGGGGCCTGTACCCAATACTCAGCTCCTGGGACCACGTGGACCTGTTGGCCCACCCTCCCCCGCCCCCCATAGACTCCCCCTTCCTGGGCCAATGTCTTCCCAGTTTACCACTTGTCTGCTCCAGCAGCTGTGGCTGGGCGTGGCTGGGCATGGCTGCCAATTAAGCAAATTGGACAAGCTAAAATTAGGTGTATCTATATCCCCAGCCCTCCTTTCTTTGGGGTTGTTCTGTGCCTTCCAGACTTTGAGTAGACAGTCACCTGCCAAGCTTGAGGTGGGGGAGGGGCCGGGGGCGGGGGCAGGCCTCCCCGGAATGTGGGTTTGGGAGTTGTGCATTATCGATTGTACTGAGCTGGCTTTTGGGTATCTGTGCATGCTGCTTCCTCCCCTGCAGGTTCGGACGGGAACAGCATGGATTCAGTGGATGGCTGCTGTGGCCTCAAGAAGACAGACGCTTTCCAGAATGCCCAGGCAGGCTCCAATCCTAAGAAGGTGGACCTCATCATCTGGGAGATTGAAGTGCCAAAGGTAAGGGCTGCAGACTCGAAGTTCCCCTGGGCCAGGGTCATCGGGTTTAAGGGCTGGGGTCCAACGGGGGAGTCAACCTGGGGAAGCTTCCTGGGTGACCAGAGGCGGAAAGGGAAGGGAGCTCTCCCCATTGCCAAGCTTCAGAGGGCTTCCTGCAAGATGAAATTTCTCCAGCTGCCTTCGGGAGCGTCTTGTTCCTGTCCTCTCCAGACTCCCAGGCCCGCTCACCTCCGCTGTGCTTTTCTTGTGTGTCCCCGTGCAGACCGGATCGCAGATGCTAGCAGGACCAGACTGAGGGCACGGGCCAGCCAGGGGTCCCTTCGCTGTGCTGTGCTCAGGCTCTCCAATGCCAAGTGTTTTGTCATTGCGCACAGCATAAATCCATATTTTAGAAAATTCGAGAAGCATAGAAATGTATGGAGAAAATAAAAGTCAGCTCTAATCCTACCCGGGAGAGTGACTGGGAAGACTTTATTTCCTTCTTGTACCCTGTGGTTTTTAAACAAAACAGATTGTTGCTTTAATTAATGCTTTTAAATATTTAGCAATTTAATTTTCCTGTGCTATTCTTTGAAAATGTAATTTTAACTGCATTATTCATTGTGCGAATGTCAATTTACTTCACCAGTCCCCAATTCCAGGGTGCTTAAGTGGTTTCTAGCTTCTCGCTATTCTGACTTACAACTTATTACCTTGGTCTTGACGTTTCTCTCTGGGGCTCAGAAATAATTGGCTGACTGCCTCCTCCCCGGGCGTTTAGCTCCCTGCGGTGCAGAGACTTTGCTCAGCTGGAACTCTGGGTCAGGCGGGCTGCTCTGCCAGGGTGCTGGCTCTGTTGGTGGTTTCCCCCCTGGGGGACCCCAATAGCCACCCTGCCCTCTTCCCCTGCAGTGGCCACAGAGGGCACACCTGAGCACCTCTGGGCACGGAGGGACCAAGTGTCTTGTAGCCCCGTGGGGGCGGGGTCATTTGGGATTGATTCAGAGCTTGTCTTACATCATGGCTAAGTTTGGCTGCTTCTGTCTGCCTTGAGCTCTGGCCTGCTGGGCACTGCTGTGAGCTCGGGGCTCCGCAGGCCCCAGCCTGCTGTCACTTGGTGGCAGGAGCCCAAAAGCTCTTTCTTAGACCTTTAGTATCAAATTGAGTCCTGTGTCCCTGGTCCTGAGTAGACCTGAGGAGGTGGAAGTGTTGTAAATCGACCCTCGTGCTGGTGAAACATCCTGTAGTCTGGATTTGGGAGGGGAAAAGTCCGTCTTTGCAGCTTTCTGGATTTGGGCCATGCTGTCGGGGGATGAAACTGGGACCGCTGCGTCCTGGAGCCAGACTGGGTAACGCAGCTGCTTCGTGGTGACATTGGGTGAGTTACTTAGCCTCTCTGGGCTGGTTTTCCTCGTCTGTAAAACGGGGCTGAGAAGATATCCATTCCTAGGTACTGTGAGCAAGTGCAAGTGCTTAGAACAACGTCAGGGAAAGGAGCGCTGACACAGTAACAGTTAATCACGTGTTTGAGGTTGACCTTGTGTAGTAAAATAAAGGTAGGACTTTGGGAGTGTGTGGAGCTGGCTTCCCATTAACCAACTCGCTGTCTTTCTCAGCACTTAGTCGGTCGGCTCATTGGCAAGCAGGGGCGGTACGTGAGCTTTCTGAAGCAAACATCCGGTGCCAAGATCTACATCTCAACCCTGCCTTACACCCAGAACATCCAGATCTGCCACATAGAAGGTCAGTGGCCACTGCTGCCCTGTGTTCAGTAAGGTCGGTGGGTTTCAAGCCCCCGTGGATGCCTTTCTTCTGAAGGCCAAATTTAGCACCTTGAAGATGCACTTGAACTCTAGAAGTCCTGTGGAATGGGGTGTGGTTCCACTGTGTTTTATTCACTGTGTCTTACCCACTGTGACTCCTCCCTCCTTTCCTCCTCCCTTGTGTAGGCTCTCAGCATCATGTAGATAAGGCGCTGAACTTGATTGGGAAGAAGTTCAAGGAACTGAACCTCACCAACATCTATGCTCCCCCACTGCCTTCACTGGCACTGCCTTCTCTTCCAATGACTTCTTGGGTGAGCATGCTCCCAGGGGACCAGGACTTCTTGTGCCCCTTTTCCCCCAAACTGCCCAGACAAGAAACTCCAAGACCATGGGCCAAGAGCTCATTGATGCCTGTGCCCTCTCACCTTTGGCCTCCACCGGCCAGCTCTGCTTCTAGGCTGTGTCCTTGGGGAAAGGTCAAAGGCTGGAGTGCTGGTAAGAGGCCGAGGCTTCTTGGTCCCTGATTGGAAGGACCACCCTCCCCTGGCTCAGCCACCTGGGGACTCTTTATGGCCGAGGCATTTTCTGAGAAAGGACTGCAGTCTGTTCAGGAGCCTGGGAGGGTCCAGACCGGTAGTGGTGGGGGGGACTCCTTGGAGCTGGAGCTGGGTTTGGGTGGGGCCCACTGTTGTGGGTTGGGATGGGCTTATAGTGGGTCATTCCTTACCCCAAGCGGCGGCAGGTCTAGTGGTGGCCTTGGTGAGGGATTCTCTTCTCCACCCCGCTTCCCAGGGGTGCCCAGAGTATGAAGGAGAAGCAGTAACTCCCAGCAGGTCCAGGAAGCCATGTGGCTGTTTGGAGGCTGCCCTGGAAGTTTGGCAAGAGGCAGGACTCACATATTGGCGACCCCTGTGTCCTGGGGGGTTGATTGCAGGGTCTCTGGGGCCCATCACCATGTCCTGTAGTAGATCTCCTGCCCTATCTGGACCTCACCTCACTGAGGCTGCAGTCACGCACCACTTAACGACAGGGGTACATCTGAGAAGGGTGTCGTCGGGCAGTTCCGTTGCGGCACAGACTGAGAGTGTGGTCACATAAACCCAGGTGGTGCAGCCTCCTGCGCCTGGGCTGTGGGGTGCGCCACCGTCACGTACGCCGTCTCTCCTTACTGACGCGCCAGCATGCCGCACGTGGCTGTGCTGCATGTCACACTCGGGCTGGATGTGCTGCCTTGAGAGACTCGCCGGCCTGGCTTGCATTCAGGACAGTGGGCTTTCGGGTCCTGTGTCTCGCCTCCTGCAGAGACCCTTGTGCCTTGGGG
The DNA here is from genome assembly GCF_004126475.2 of Phyllostomus discolor. NCBI lineage: Eukaryota > Metazoa > Chordata > Mammalia > Chiroptera > Phyllostomidae > Phyllostomus > Phyllostomus discolor. The sequence goes on along the minus strand of NC_040910.2, from coordinate 96,749,631 downwards.
GAAGGGAGGAGTGCCTCTTTCCTTTCCCGTGGATCTTTGGGAGTGGGCTGAACCTCACTCCGTGCTTCATTTCTGAACCAGTGTTTTCCCCAGGAGGCTTGGCCCTACACCCACCCTACTTTTAAATAATTGAGTGGTTGGTGTGGCTGTGTGGGACTGGAGAGGAGGTCCCAGATGCCTTTCAGCCAGCAGCCCTGGGCAGGGGGGAGGCCAGGACTGGCAGCGAGAGCCTCCTGAGCCACCTGGCTGGAAGGTAGACGCGACACTCTGCTGTGTCCAGGGCACCCGAGTGTTTCCTATAGCTTAGCATTGGGAAAGCTGGCATCTTAAGGACAGCTCTTCTAGAGGTGAGTCTTGGCCTCTTCCAGGGCCATTAACGTGGGGCCTGAGAACTGCGCAAACCTGCATTCCAGATCCCAGCATAGGGATGAGTTGGGAGGATGTCAGCAGGGCCTAGGGAAGAGGGACTGTGACAGACTCTGACAGTGGATACTTGCTGGCAGAAAGGTAGAGAGATGTCGTCGAACCCTGAGCTCCCAGGGTCAGCCGTAGGCCCAGAGGAGCTGTCTGACGGCCTGCCCACCTTGGCACCTTGTCTCTGTGGCTGCCTGGTTCCCGTTTGCCTTCCCTGGGTCTTACAGACTCAGCGGGCAGGGGGCACAGAAGCTCTGGGAGCCTCCCTGCCGAGCCCTGCCTGAGGCTGCCTCTGGTCACGAGTGATGGTGTGGCAGGACAGGGGCCGCTGTGGTGTCCAAGCACCTTCCATGCTGAAGGGGTTTTCCTCGGACCCCTGCCATCTGGGAGCCTGTGCTTGGGGTTGCCCTGCTCTTGTCAGAGGGGTGCCAGTTCAGAGCCCTGGTCTGCAGCCTCGGGCAAGCCTTAGCCGAACCCCGAGAAGGATTGCTGCAGTGCCTGCTCCCCCCGCCCCACAGCTCATGCTCCCAGATGGCATCACTGTGGAGGTGATCGTGGTCAACCAGGTCAACGCGGGGCACCTGTTCGTGCAGCAGCACACGCACCCCACCTTCCACGCGCTGCGCAGCCTGGACCACCAGATGTACCTCTGCTACTCTCAGCCTGGAATCCCCACCTTGCCCACCCCGGTGGAAAGTAAGTGCTGTCCTGGAGGCCAGCGGGAGCCCCGGGCATTGGCCAGGCCAGCGAAGAGGTTTTGGGGGTGGCCTGTTCTGCCCCTGGTCTTGGCCAGGAGGAGGCTGATCTGGGATCCTTCATGGGTTCAGCATCGCTGAGTTCTCACCGTTGGTGTGGAGTTACTCTGGGTTGAGTTGCCTGGTTTGCCCAAGCTGCTCTTCCCACCGGCTGACAGCCATGGGGTTGGAGTGGAGTTCTGACACATGGACTCAGATTCCCGCTCTGCCACTTTCCTGCTGAATGGGACTGGCATCTGCTTGCTCCAGGAGTTTGGGTTGGATACGGTGTGTGCTGCAGACCAGGTTCCATGGAAGCTCCATGTGAGCATCAGACCCTTGCAGTGGGTTTGGGTCATTTCCATTGGACAGATGAGGAAACAGCCTCTGAGGTCATGTGACTTGCCCACGGGATGCCTGAGCAGGAGCTGAGACCCGACCCCCGCTGGGCGCTGGAGAGCTCACTCCCTGGCAGTGGTGTCTTGGTTGCCTGTTAGCAGGAGCCCGATGTGAGGACATTTCCCCACCCACCCCCACCAGTGACTCCGAACCTGCAGCCCCCAACGGGCTTTCAGTGCTAGGAAAACCTTTGGGGTATCTGTAGCATTTTGTATGGTTGTGTGTGGTTTTTGGGGGGGGGTTTTTGAGGAATGAAAATTTTAGTTTTTGTCAGATTCTATCATTTTGCCTCAACCCCACAGTAAAGACTGACCTAGAAGCCAAGAGGTGACCATGCCAGTGGCGGCCTTTAAGGACCAGGACACAGCGTGGCCAGCTGTGTCAGGCCTTCACCCCAGCTGGCCTGGGGCAGCTGCCTCAGGGGCCACTGGATGACCTCCCCTTTGAACCAGCCTGCCCCATGCCTGCTGCCCCAGGGTGGGCTTGGTGACTCCGAGGACCCTTGCTGGCCATCTGGGGTGTCCCTGCCCTCAGCGCCTTCCTGATGTAAAGGCGAGAAGGGGTTCGGGCCTGCGAGTCCCTTCTGACCAGCCCTCCCTTGGAGCTGTCGTGGCCCAGAGTGGACCCTGCATTCCAGACCGCTGAGATCTGCTACACTTGGAAATTTTTTAGTCTTTCTGGGACTTTCCCTTAAGAATAGAGGTCTCCATTCCCCGAGTTTTAGATTTTACTTTTTATTCTGGTTCGTCTGTGTCATCTCAGGCTTCCGTGGTTCAGAACGAATGGGTGTAGGTGACTGTGTTTTGGTCCGGATAGCCTTTGGACGGCACGTGTGCTAGGCTGGGTGTCCCATGTGCAGGTCCCTCTGTTGGCCAGTCTCAGGCTCGGGGGAGGCTTCGGGGGCCCCTTGCCATTTGGGTCCCCTGCGGCTTGGAGGTACGGGCTTCTGAGCAGCAGTGTGGGGAGGTGGCTGTTCGACTGGACAGCCCTCCGTGCCCTGCCCTGGGCCAGACCCGTCCACAGGCTCTCTTCCTGCCCCTCAGTAACGGTCATCTGTGCGGCCCCCGGTGTGGATGGCGCCTGGTGGCGAGCCCAAGTGGTGGCCTCCTATGAGGAGAGCAACGAAGTGGAGATTCGCTACGTGGACTACGGTGGATATAAGAGAGTGAGAGTCGACGAGCTCCGGCAGATCCGGTGAGTCGCGGCTCCCCACATGGGCACACGGCCTGCTTCTGTGGGGACCGGTGTCTGCGCAGCGGGCTCGGTGCTCCCCTGCCTGCTCGGGCCAGTGCTCCCTGCCCTGCTCTCGTGGGGCCTGATAGAAGCAGACCCCATGGCTCGCCTCGGCCAGACTCAGCTAGAAGGGCATGTCTAGTGGAGGAGTCCCCCGAGTGTCACACGGCAGGAAGACCTCTGGGGTCAGGCTTGCAGCAGCGCCGGCGGCCTGCATTCGGGTGTGTGGGGAGCTGAGGTCTGCTGCCTGTCTTAGGTGTCTCCGCTCTGCTTCTTCCGAAGCTGCTGGGGTCACGGCACTAACAAGGTGAATGTCATTCTGGAGTGGGGTCGGCTTTCAAGTCCAGTTCAGGGTGTTCCTTTCTTGTTTTTCTAGGTCTGACTTTGTGACCCTGCCGTTCCAGGGAGCGGAAGTCCTTCTGGACAGCGTGATGCCTCTGTCAGGTAACAGGTGGGGGCTTCTAGCTGGGGAGGATTGTGGGCGGTTTTTGAGAGGAGGTCTTTTCTCTCTGAGAGCCTCGTTTCCACCTGGAGGGCTTATGCTAACCTCAGTGATGCCACTGTCAGTTTCTGACTGATGGACAGCTTGGGCTGAGGCCTGGAAACATGTATTTTCTAGTTCTCAGGTGAGACTAATGCCACTGGCCCCTGGCCCTCCCTTCCAGGCCCACTGATCTAGACTCTACCCAGGCCTCCATCTCAGAGGGGCTTCCACCCCTGGTGCCTCCCAGAACACAGTCAAGATCCAGAGTCCTAGCACCTGAGGTCGAGGGCAGGCGTCAAGGCCATTGGCACTGCCCAGCTGGGCCTCGGCTTCTGAGGCACCGGGTGGACCACGCTAACCCTCACCTGTCCACCGTGGTGTCTTACACGGATCCCATTGCCTAAGGAAAGGGGACTGACAGTCTGATTCTGGGGAAGTTATTAGCCTTGATTTTTTTTCCCCTCTGGAAAATGGGTAGCACCTGGTTTTCAGGGTGGCCGAGGGGATTCCATGAACCTAGGAACAGGCATGTGCATGCTTGTGGAGTAGCAGCTGCTGATGAGCAGGAGTTGTACACTCACAGGCACTAGCGGGCCGAATCCGTGCACTTCCCTCCCCGGACTTGTCCCGTCTGATCTTGTTCTCGTCTAAAGCAGTGACAGGCTTTAGAAGCACCACCGTCTGGCTGCAGTCTTGTTGGCCGGAACGCAGGGCAGGGTCTTCGTTTTGTTTTCCTTTATTGCTCTTGCCCAACCTTCCTCTCCATTTCTGTCCATCTCAACAGTCTGTCCAGGCCCAGCCGACACGCTCCCTCCTCCATAAGATGTCCCCAGACCTTCGTGCACCTGCCTCTCACATCCTCACCATCTCTTGCCTTGGGTGTGTTCTTGGGTGTGACTTGCATACTCGGGCGAGGAGTGAGCCTGCCTCAGTGCCCTGCCGGCTCCTCTGTAGCGACTGCCCCTGCTGGGTTGTGTGCCCGCTGCCTGGGTTTGCACTCTACCCACGCCGCTCCAGGAGCCGGTTGACCTTCAGCTGTCAACCTTTGTCTTCCGAGTTCTCACCTGTAAAGGGGAGATAACACCCGCCCTCCTGCAGGGTGTTACTGATTCAGTGGAAGAACGCATCCGAGGCGCTCAGCCCAGTCAGTCCCCAAGTAGGTGGTGGTGGTGGTATTTCCACTGAAGGCAGAGTTTCTGGCTCTGGTCCTCTGTCCCCTTGTGGGCAGCACTTAGCAAGGACCCTGAGTGCAGAAAGAGGCCTGGGCTCTGTCCCGGACACAGGTGGTTCTCCCGGACCAAGTTCTCAGGTCCCGCAGCAGCCTCTGAGGCCTTCTGCTTGGAACACACCTGGAAGTTGTGTCTGCGGCGGGAGTACCTTGCCCCAGTGATAGTCTGAATGCTGCTTTTCCTTCCCCTCCTGAAGATGGTGACCACTTCTCACCTGAAGCGGACGCGGCTATGAGCGAGATGACCGGAAACACAGCGCTGCTGGCTCAGGTGCGTGGCTGGTGGGAGGGAGGCGGGGCCGGCTGGACAGGCTCCGTCCGAGGAGCCTCCTCCGGCTTCTGCGGTGCCCCTCGGCCTCCCTTGTCAAACATCGGGGCTTCTTGGGGGCTGACCCTTAAGTGCCCACCTTCCTGCGGCTCCTGCCCTGGGCCAACAGCAGTCCTCACGGAGAGGTGCGCGGGGTAACTTTCAAACATGCTGGTGTTTTTGTTTGTTTTCAGGTGACAAATTACAGTCCAACTGGCATTCCTCTGATTCAGCTGTGGAGTGTGGTTGGAGACGAGGTAAGTCTGGCCTCCTTTTCCTTCTGAGTCCCTGGCCGGCAGCAGCATTCAGTGAGGAGCTGGTGCTGGCACTGTTTCCTCCTGAGAGAGCCGGAGGCTGTAACTCTAGACCAGTGTCCCCGGGGGGCATTGAGCAATGTCTGGAGACCTTTGTGGTTGACACAGCTGGGCGTGGGCAGAGGGCAGGGATGCTGCTAAACACTTCGCAGTGCACAGGTGGGTTCCCGCAGCAAAGAATTACCTGGGCTGAAGAGTCATGGGCCTGCGGTCTGTCGGGCTTCCCTCTCCTCCGTCTCACAGTGTCAGAGCTGAGGTTCCTTCAGTGTGCTGGAGAGCATGTCCTCGTGCCAGCAGAGCACAGAAGTGCACGCCTCTGTTGACCCAGAAAACGAGTCCCGCCTCCCCCCATCGCTGCTGTGCCTGCTGCCGGCGGTGGCCGCCTGGCGCTGTAAAAGGGCGACTCCACGCCAGCTGCCCAAGTGGCCCCTGGGTGCGGTGGGCAGAGCACTCAAGGGAACTTTCCTTTCCAGGTGGTGTTGATAAACCGGTCGCTGGTGGAGCGAGGACTTGCTCAGTGGGTAGACAGCTACTACACAAGCCTCTGACCCCCGTCCCCACGGCCGCCGGAGTCTGTTGCACTGTGGACATCGGGTGTGGCTCGAGGCAGAGACTTTACACGAGAATAACAAACGTTGTCTTCCTCAGAAAGTCCTTTTTTTTCTCATACTGTAGGCATGCTGAGAAGGTGTTTGGTCTCTGAAGCAAGGAAGGAGCTATGGGTTGTTTTTAAAGCCATAGGGTGGTGTTTAACAAGCCAGTCAGCTTAACCTGGTTCTAAGCTGCTGAAGAAGAAAAACTACGTTGACCAAGTTGTCCTGTCCCCTCCTCTCCATTCCTCTCTTCTCCCTTCCCACTCCCCCCGCCCCGCCCCAACACACAAACCCAACCCGCTGCAGCAGACAGGCCGAGGGTGTGTTGCTCATTTGAGGGGTTTCTTTTGCTTCAGAATCTTTCTTCAGGGAGCAAGACATGAACTGACGAATTGACATTAATTACTTGTACAGCTTGCATAAATGGATTTATGATGTTTAACCAGTTTTTATAAACTTGACCTAGGTCACGAAGCAGGCAGACTTTTTAATGCATATGTAAATACAAAGCAATCATACCTCTCTCTGGCCTTGGTCCGTGGGAGAAGCAAACTGTTTGTTATCTGGCCAAGCCTTGTTGTAATTTGTAACCATTTTCTATTTGTGCAAACTCTGTAAATATGTGTTTAAAAAATGTAATATTTTATACAAGATACACTGGAGGACAAAGGGAACTCACGATTTTTCCACACGCCATGCCGTCGGTGAGCAGAAGCTGCAGCCACCCGTGAGCCGCCCCTGCTGGGGCTCCAAGGCGTCCCGCACGCTGGCCGGCGTGACTGCAGAGTAGAGGTTGTGGTCTGGGATTTTCTTTTCTTTCTGTGCAAGTTTGTTTCGGGGGGAAAAAAAGCAATTCATTGAATTATCAGAGATTGTGATCCGGGGATTTTTTTTTTTCTTTCTCTACAAGTGTGATTGTGATTTAAAAAAAAAAACATTCATCGAATTACCAGAGATTGTGATTCGGGGATTTTTTTTTTTTCTGTACAAATTTGTTAAAAAAAGAAAAAAAAGAAAGAAAGCAACTCATTGATTACCTTGCGGTGGTACGTTTGATTCTTTTTTACAGCACTGTGCAATTTAAAATAAGCCACTTAAGCCTGTGTAAACCCTGAGGTGTATACCCAGCAGCTCGGAGTGCGTCTGCTCCGTGGTGAGAAGGGTTGGGCAGCTAAGAGGTGGTGGTGAGTGTGCTGGGCTGGAGGCCCGTGGCTCTTGGACGATGGGGGAGCCAGAGATTTCCATCTGGCCCTTTCCCCTCCAGGCCCCATAAGGTGGCAGCAAGTGTCCTCGGCTTCCTCAGTGAAGGTCTCCAATAGCCAGGCTCAAGTATAAAGCTCTGGTTTCCAAAATTCTGTGGCTGTGCATTTTTAATAGACCAGACCTATGAAGTGCTTTGGTAAGAATGATACAAACTCTGCACATAACACAGTGAAGGCAGATAGTAGGTCTGGACTTGCCAGGTCCTCCTCTCACAGGCAGGCTCAGGCCCTTCAGTCCTGGCTTCTGGGGGTCTCTAGAGTACTAAGACAGCCCCAGGGTCCTTCACACGGAAGGAACCCTCCCACAGAGCTGCAGCTAGCCAGTGGTCAAGAGTCTCAGCTTCCCTCGTCTGCAGGAACGGATGATGAACAGTGCCGACCACACAAGGCTGTGGGTGAAACGGCGGGCCCATGCCCTGCTTGCACGGAGTTGCCCATGAGAGCTCTCTTGCAGGTGTCGCTGCTGGTAGCCCACGTGCCCTGGTAACTGGGTGTGACTTTGGCCAAGTCATGCTACATCCAGGTCTCAGCCTTTCCTGTGCACCTTTCCTCATCGGAGCAGAAGGCACATACGGGAGCCTTCGAGCTAGTTTGGGGAGAGCTCGCAAAGCCTGGTGTGCAGACCCGGACTATCTTCGGGGGCCATTGAGGGGTTCTGATGGAGGGAATCACACAATTCCAGTGCAGGGAGGAGGAAGGGGAGGTGGACAAGCAGAGACCAAAGCCAGGATGGCCCAGACAGACTAGCGAGGGTCGGCATCCTTGGACAAAGCCCCCCAGGTGGAGAGCTGGGGGGGGCACAGTGGGGAAAAGGAGGTGGGTGGGCTGCTTGTGTGTCTCAGGTTCCCTCGGCTGAGCCTTCAGGGTTGGCCATTCGACACGCCGCAGGTTGGTGAAGACGTGTCCTCTCAAAAGCACATCTCAGATGGTCGTGGGCCTTTCATTTTTAGGTTCTGGAAAAGTTGATTTTGACCATTTTGCCAAGTGAACTCGTTGCACTTACGGAGGAGCAAATTTATAGAGGTCCAGCTCCGCTGGTCCAGCAAGTATGTTTTAGACCTCTTGGAATGAATTGTGGGCCACCTGGAGGACAGCTTAAGTGTGGGTTTGAAAACTCACGGGAGAGCCAGTGCCAGAGAGAGATTTGGTGATCTGGCGCGGTGCTGGACGGAGGTGGCTAGAGCTTCCCGCCTGTTCTCACTGCAGGTGCGTGTGTCGACCTCCCCTCTGGTCCTCGGGGCCCACTAGAAATGGAAGGGGTGGCCGATTCCAGTAGGGTGTCTGCATGGAGGGGGGTTCTGGGGTTCTGCTGCGCCCTGGACAGCCTCAGTTATGCTGCTTGGAGGTGTGTCTGACCGTCACGGGCATCGGATAAAGCCGTCAGCAGCCAGAGTTTGGGAGCGCTGACTGCGTCAGACACTGGTGTCTCACAGGAAGTAATTGATCCCACGACAACCCAGTGGGGCACAGGGACTGACCCTGGAGGGGGAAGGAGTTGGCGTTAGGAAGTGGGTTTGGAAGCAGCAGAACCGAGATTCAAAGCCAGGCTTCGACCATGGCGGGTTCTCTTAACCGTATCTCCCCCGAAGCAGCAAGAGGGTGGGTGTTCCTTGTTCCACCTCCCCAGGTGAGCACCATAGCAACCAAGCGATCGGCCCTAGGAACGCTTGAAACTTAGAGGGAAAACACACTACACGGGCAATCACTCATTTTGCTCATATGAAAAGTTAAAATTTAAGCAATGGAAACAAAATTAGGAGACCCTGTGGCATCTAGGCCAAAAGGGTGAACATTTTTAACCTGTGCCGATCTAAAGGAAAACGTGGTCTCTGCTGGAAAATGTCTGAAAGGATACGGGCAGGAAAACAGAATCTGGGTCTGTTTCTAGACCAGCACTGCACTGTCCAATGGAAATCTATGAGCCCCCAAACAGTAATTTAAATTTTTCTAGGAGCCACAATACAAAGGAAAAAAAATCAGGTGAAACTAGTACTAGTTTAACCCAGTATCTCACTTCTATATGTAATGGACATTGAAAGTATCAATGAGCTATTTCACTCAGTCTTTGAAATCGGGCTGTATATTTTCCACCTCCAGCCTGTCTGGCCGGACTAACCACAGCTCCAGAGCTCAGCAGTCACAGGTGGCTGAGGGCAACCCTACAGGACAGTGCAGGATCGGGCTGTTCCTTCGATCGCCACCACACAAGGACAGCCTTCCTTGTGGCCCTTACTTCACTCAGGGGATGCTGGGTTCCTTAGCACGTCTTGCAGATGCATTTCAGAATGGCTCGGGGGAGGTGATCATGGCAAATGTTTTGACACCTGGAAATAATGCATGCTGTTGGTTTGTTATAAAGTTCTATGTAATCTGTGAAATCGGGCTTGTAAATTATTAAAATTTATTGTTTGGGGCCCTCTCCCTCCACCCTCTTTTTTTTTTTTTTTTTTTGCCTGTGTTTGTTCATTTCTAAGAAAACCACATTAAATGATTCTGCTATTATCATGGTTTCTGGCTTCTCTGAACTACTCTCATAAATTTCAGTTACGTTGCCTAGTTTGAAAAAGCTCATGGAAGGTATTTCCTCATCAGCGTTAAAATAGTTTTGGTATCCTGTTTGGCACTTTTTGTTTTGAATTTTATATCCTTTTTCTCTGTCACTAGGTGAGTGGCTTATAAACACATCACTAAAATTATTTTTTGAGTGAAATCCATGAAGTCAATAGGTGAATTTAACTTGTTAATTATGATCATTATTATAATATTATTTACCACTTAGTTCATTTTCCTCTCAACGCCTTATTTGTTATTGGTGGATATCAGTTATCCACTGATAATTGGGATTTATATTTCTCTCAATGTCGCGTATTTAAGGCATCCTTCCTCCCTAAACATTAAGGAACTCAGCAGAATGTCAGATTTCTGCCCTTTTTCCTACAAGGGCATGCACATGTCCTCTTGTCTCCTGGGTTTTGTTGGAACATCTAGAATACAATTCAGAGTTCTAGACTTCTCACATACACGTCTACCTCAAGGGTCTTTTAATGGTGACATTAATGTTGAACGGCTTGCCCTCCCTGTGGCCCAGCATCAGCCGCTTCCCAGAGGATCCCGGCCCATGCACCTGGGCCCCAGCAGAAGGCCCTGGAGCAGAGGTGCAGCCCACTGGTGGCACATGGCACAGGAAGCAGCAAGTGTAGTCAGCGAGGCCTGGCCTGCGCTGGCCTGCACTGGCCTGTCCTGATCGACGGTGCAGTGCCGGGTCCCAGACTCTTCCTTGGAGGACTCAGAGTTCCGGCCATGGGGCATGGGACAGGTTCCCTGCCCTCTCTGCTCCCATACCCCCCACCTGTGAAACGTGGGTGTTTCTGAGATGAGCGCTGAGGTTTGCTAGATCTGACTCCAGGCCGATCTGTTATGCAAATAAGGGCCTTCCAGGAAGATTCCTTTAATGAGGCTGACTTCTTTTGTATTTTTACAAACTTTGCAAATTATCTAGAAGAGGTCTTGGCTGTCTGTCACTAGAAATAGGCCCCATCAACATCTCGTGGGGACAGATGACATTTGAGAAGCCGTGGAAGACACCAGAGGGCGGATGCCTCCTTCCAGAGCTGGGGTGGATTTCTCCGCCTCCCTGGTTTGGCGGGAGGCAGGAGCTCTGCCTCTGCCACTGACCTTTCTCTCTGCAGCCCCACCCTACTGAACCCACATCCTTATTTTAATTAGACACCCAGGTGATGTGTGTGTGTGTGCAGGGCAGGAGTGACCCACGCTGGCTGCATGTTGGAATTGCTCCTGAAACTACCAGTGCCTGGGATGCATTCTTAGACACGCAAGTTTCATCGGTCCGGGCTGCAGCCCTGGCATTGAAATAGGCAGCAGGACCTCAGTTCTCAACCCTAATCTCTTCCGGAAGGCTGTGGGGGAAGTGATCTGCTCAAAAAGGGACTCTCCTTTGCCACCTGACAGAATCGTGCCTGATCACACAGCTTTCCGCCTGAAAGGGTCGTCACGAGGAGAACCAAAGTTTGACACCGGAACTTTGGTTCTGTGAACAACTTGTTCGAGAACCAAATTGTTTGAGAGGGGAGACATTCGAGAACCGAGGTTGGACTGTAGTTTTTAAAAAGTATTAATTACCCTCGTGCACGAATCTCGAGTGTGGAACGGGGTGCATTTTTACACACACGGGCCCGGGCGACCATCTGCAGGTGGAGACAGAGGAATGTTTCCTGGACCCCAGGACTCCTCTCGTGCCCTGTTCTCCTCCATACCCGCTCCCCAGGGAACCCGTATTCCCTTATCACCTAGGACCCGTTCAGCCTGTAAGGGAATGTCGTGTGAATGGAGTCGCCCACTAAGGACGCATGCTGCTGGCACTCACCACAGTGTCTGGGTTCGTGTGCCCCGCTGTATGGACACACTGCAGCTTATTTACCCATCCTCTGATGTTCGTTCGGGTTTCCAGTTGGTGCCATAATGAATAAAGCTGCTGTGATTCACTCTCGTGTTTTTGGTGGATTTGTTTTTTGTTTCATTTCTCTTGGGCCTGCACCTGGGAGGGATTGCTGGGCCACAGGGTAGGGGTATGTTCAGCTCCAGTAGTTATTTGCATATTGAGATGTTAAGAGCCTCACCAGGTGACTCGGATGTGCTGCTGGGAAAGAGAATCCTGGCACAGAGAAGGCTCTAACACTTGCTGCCCGGCTGCCCTGCCGAGGCCGCCTGAGTCCTGCCAAGGCTCCCTAGTTGCCTTCCGTTCAGTCCCTAAGCTGTGCCTGTCACTTGCCACCAGCGGGCCCCATCCAACCAGATGTATAGCTCCAGGGCAGGTCCTACCATCACTCTGAATCTGCTTCAGTGTTAAATTCTCGTCCCTGTTGTCCCTGTTGATGAGGTGCCAGCCTCAAGCCACTCTCTCCCCTGCCGGAGCCCTCTCCTCCTGCAGAAGCCAGGCTCAGACTCTTGCCCCATTCCTTCCTGCTGTGCCCTCCGGGCCATGTGGATGGGGTAGTGGTCGGTTCACAGCATCTTCTCTGTCCTGAGAGTATAACAGGCTTGGCATGAAGCTGAACTGGCATAAAACAGGTAAAGCACATAGCCCAGGGCCTGGTGGAAAGAGCTCTGCAAATAAATGAGGCTAAAATGTGGATCCTAGGACCTGCCCATTGTCACCCGGGCCTTTGATGGACTGTGCCCCACCTGGTGAGCTGTGCTGCACGGTGAGGTGGGCGCTGGTCAAAGCAGCAGGTTAAGTGAAATGCAGTCACACCTGCTTTTCTTAAAGGGCAAATCACTCGTGTGGCTGGTGTCGCTTCTGTGGGACAGCGCTGGGCAAGGGGAATGCATCAGCGTGTTTCCCAAATTGGGGGGTTCAGGTCATTTGCTTCGGTGTTTACCTGCAATGCTTGTCAAAAATGCAATGGAGATCATACAGAAGGTTATCAACTGGGGGGTGGGGGAGAATGGGGGGAAAGTGCAAGGAGTAAGAAGCATAAACGGTAGGTGCAAAATAGACAGGGGGCGGTTAAGAATAGTGCAGGAAATAGAGAAGCCAAAGAACTTTTTATGCACAACCCATGGATGTGAACTAAGGAGGGCTATTGCTAGAGTGAAGGCAGGTACGGGGCAGAGGAAGTCAAAGGGGGAAAATTGGGACAACTGTAATAACAATAAAACATACTTTTAAAAAAATGCAAAGGGCTACGCCCTCCCCTAAACCCTTAAGGGTGGGACTGGGAGTCTGCATTTCCCATAAGCGCCCAGCTGAACCCGCGCCCTCTGAAATTTGAGATTCACTGCATCAACAACTTGGGGTGATTTGATTTTCCACTTAAACAGATAGGCTGATGGAACTCTCATTTCCTGCGTTGACTCAACTGCCAGGAGTATTCAGGACCAAGTCTGGGGTTAAACTGGTGTTCAATTGCTGTGTGAACCGGCGTGGCTGCTCCGCGGTCTGCCGGTGTGTGAGGGTGGTCGTGCCTCCGTGAGAAGTACCTGGAGGACAAACAACACCGTCCGTTTGTACCGTGTCGAGTTTCTGGAGACAAAAGACGTGTCCCCCAGTCTCAGTCCTCTCCTGTGGTTGTTCAAAAGGTAAAAAGATCATTTAATTTCAATAAAAAGCTTCCCTAAAAAAAATTCAGATGAAAAGCAAACGCACTCCACACAAGCCATGAAGTCCTCAAACCACTAGATGGCGCCACAGCACAAGTTCCTGGAAGTGTTCCTCCCTTACCGCGGTTGCCTTAGAACAGTGGGTCTCATTCTCAGAACTTACGAGAAATGCGAGGTCTCGGGCGTACCCCAAACGCACTGAATCAGAAACTGTTTTTACACGCCACCAGGTGGTACTGATACACACTGAATTCTGAGAATCACCGGCCCAGGATCTGCCTTGGAGAAGCTTGGGTAAGTGGGAGTAGGGCTTGTAGGACCGAGGCCTTGCTGGAGGGGGCGGGGGCGGAGTCGGGGTGGGAGAGCACGGAGCAGTTCCGAACTGTCCACGTTTGGGCAGAGCTCGCCCAAATCCTGGAGCAGTTACAAATCTGGGAGCAGTTAAGGGACAAGAGACTGGGTATTGATTTCGTACTTTTCTTTTTTATTATTTATTTATTTAAAGATTTCATTTCGTTTTCAAGAGAGGGGAAGGGAGGGAGAAAGAGAGGGAGCGAAACATGGATGTGAGAGACAAATATCGATCTGTTTCCTCTTGAATGTGCCGAGACTGGGGACCAGCCTTGCAACCCAGGCCTGTGCCCTGACCCGGAACCAAACGGGCCACGTTTTGCTTTGCTGGGATGAGGCTCCAACCAACTGAGCCACACCGGCCAGGGCTGTACTTTTCCTTTTAGGTAAGGGATGTCAAATGGTATCGGCTGGACAGTGGGGAAAGGGGGTCACTGGGGAGCCCCCACTTTAAGAGGAAAGGCCCCCAACCAGGGAGGGGCAGGAACCAGAGGCTGGCTGAGCTCTGCAGGACCTGTGGGCTGGCGGGTGGGCCCACGGTAGCTGCTCATTTCTGCACGTTCTGAAATTTCACCAAAGCAGCACGATGTTAATGGACTAAAATCTGGTAACTTTCTCAGCACAGTCCAGGAAAATGGGTGCTCAGAAATCGAAAAGAAGCTTGAGACGAGGTGGAAAAGTCACCAGTGAAGTAAAACCTTATTTCTATCTTTCGAATCCTGTCTGTATGCTAAGGGGAGGCCAGTGCCAGAATGAACTCGCGTCTTTTAATTTTTTTTTCCTGACAAAAATTCCTTTTGCAGGTGGCTACTGAGCCTTCAGAGGGGCAATGCATCATGCAAATAATTTTTTCTGCTATGACGTGTACAGTTTAGTTTGATTTATTTTTGATGTCAGAAACAAAATGGAAAGTTAACGCTTTAAAAATGAGCATGGCTGGCTGAATAAATAAATAATACGCTCTTGGCCAGAACCTGCCGGTGCCTCCTTAATTGCCCATTGATTCCTTAATTCTCTGCACTTTAACATCTACAGAAATTAAGAGGCCACAGAGCATGGACATGTCTTTTGTTAAACAAATTAAGGAAGCTGGGGTTTTAGAAGGTGTAGTCCTTCTTGGCTTTGACTTAGCATTTAAAGGCAGGAGGACGAAAGTCAGGTGCCTTCGACAGTTTCTTCCAGGAGCATGGCGGGACCTCACCTTGTTTTTCCAACCATGAATATTCATGGCACGTCCACCGACCCGAGAGCGCTAGGAACTCGGAGCGACCTAGCATCAGGACCGCTGCACCTCCCTCCTGTGGTTTCCTGGGGCGTCCGAAAGGGGGCTGGCCCAGTCTCCCTGCAGAAGGTGATGGTGCCTGTGGTCTGATCCCCAAACACTGGCCTGAGGAGATGGCCCAAGGTCCTGGGCCGGCTCTTGCATTCTTTCAGGGAAGGAAACCCTCCTGGGGTTTCTTTTTTGTCATTTCCAGGTTGGATGCGGGCACCAGCCATTCTTACAGCCCTCAGGGGAGACCCCTGGTGCCATCCTGAAAGGCCTTAGAGCCCCCTGGGCCTTCAGAGCCTCCTGCTCACCCCCACCCTCCGCCTTCCCTGCTGCTCCGTCCAAGGGCAGGACGGCTCAGGTCTCTAACCTCGGAGCCTCCTCGAGGGCCGTCTGCACTGCCCGTTCTCCGTTCTCCCTTCTCCCTTGACAGGGCGAGGTCCCCTCCTCCAGCCTCCCAGCTGTGCAGTGGTGGCAGCCCGCCTGTCCCCAGAGCACACCTAGTATCCTCTTGCTGTGACATCACCTCCTGGTGTTGTGAGCCCCTTGGGAACAGGGCATACGTTTTTATTTCTGGTTGTTTATTTTTTTTTTTTTTTAATTTCTGTAAGTCTAGCATAGGAAGCATCGTAGACCCTCGAAAATATCTGGTCAGTGGGGACTCAGTTCACAGCGGAGGAAATGCCCAAAAGTTCATTCCATGATTATTTCCTCGTCTTTGGTTTTCTGACTTCTTACGCCTTCCTTACTTATATGCCCCTTAAGGCAGCCAGAGCTTCATTCTGGGACAGTTGGAGGAGGTTGAATGAGAAAGTGCGTTCAGAGCTGTTGACAGGTGCCTCACCCCCGTGGCCCAAGGAGGCCCAGGACACGGGGTAGACACCCTGTCTTAGTCTCTGGTGGGCCCAGGCTGGGTCTGGCAGGACGGGCATGAGGTCATAGGGAGAAAAGGCCATATCCGCCCTGGTTTCAGACCTTGGAACAGGACGTACCTGACCGCAAGTGTCTGCCCCTAGGACTGGAAGCTCCCTACTCGCAAAAGCTGAACACGTGTGGGATGCCCCTGGCTTGGCACACCAGCCGGGAGCTATGCGATCTCAGGGCCTCGGTCTGCTCATCTGTAAACTGGGTCAGTAGCAATACTGCCACAAATTGCGGGTGCCGAACGTGAAGTTTCTGGCCCCCAGGACGAGTGTACTTGCTAAGTGTTTTGTTTACTTACGCCCTTTGGGCTGCTGCATGGCGTAGGCGTGAGGACGAGAAGATGTGCTGAATGTCTCCCTGTGGAAGTCTCTCAGACGGCCATCTCTGTCTGCTTCTGTGGGTTCTTCCAGGTGGCATCCCCCTCCTGCTTCTGGATCCAGGGGTCCCATCACTTGCTCCATATTGAAGACCAAACTGCTGGTCTCCTTCCACTCACCCCATGGAACCACCACGGAGGCTCCAAGGTGACCCCTCCACCCAAACCCCTGCTGCCCAGGCCCCTGCTCCTCGAGGCCCTCGCCTCCTGAGCTGGGCTCAGGGGCGGGGCTGGGGCCCCCCATCCAGACGCGACCTCGGCCGGCTGCCTTCAGGACACCTCGCCCACCTGTCTTCCCCGTGCCAATTCCCCGTGCCAATTCCCCGTTCCCTGTTCCCTCGGCGTCTTCCTTCCAGCAGAATTCTCGCGCTCCTACTTACTTATCAAACCAGCATCGCACCTGCCCCTCTCCGCTGCCGTCAACATCCCTGCTTTGCGTCTCCTGCAGCCTGGCGCCGGGCGGCTCCTCTCTGGCAATTACATTCCCTCCCCAGCTCACGTCCCCAGTCTTTGTTCTTCTCTCTGAACGTTCAAGTTAATTTCTACCGACTGTTTATTCAGCCTTTCAACTGTCTGGCTTGCTACTTACTCAGGAAATGCAGCCCCCAGAGGGAGAGAGCAGGGACACAGAGCAACAGTTTAGAGCAGGAAGGAAAGACACTTCAGAGAGTGAGGGGGAGCGGCAGGAGTTGGAGGGCCCTGCGCACGTGGGCGAGGGGCGAGAGGAGGGGGGCTGGCCAGTTCCCGGGCGCTGCGTTTGGGTTGGCATTCTGGTTCAGGTCTTTACCGTGTAAGTCCGTGTGCATGTGCACACGGGTACACGTGCCCGGGGAGTTACAAGCCCGTGTGTGTGTGCAGGAGGCAGGAGAAAAGAGCTGTCAGCGGCCCCCCACTCCTGCCTGCCCCCCCCCCCCCCCCCACTGTCTCTGCCGGCCTTTTGTTCTGCAGAGCATTTTGAGAGTCAGAGAGGAGGTGCTGGGCAGGCAGAATCTCCCTCCTTTGAAAAGAAGAATCTGGGGCAGGGGAAGGTGGTCCTACAGGGAGGGGACTGAGAGGAGGGGGTGGGAAGGGGAGGAGCCAGGGAGGGGGGAGGCACAGGCAGTCCCAGGAATAACTCAGCTGTTTGCTATGAGGTGCTGCTTTGGCTCCCCAGGGTTCACGGAAAATTTGAGCTTTAGGCATCGGCCTTGTATTTGAGATTGCTGGTGGGGTGGGGAGGGGAGAAGCGTGTGTTTCACTTGTGAACGGAAATCTGAAACATCAGACAGTTGGGGATTTAGAGGGATCTTGGCCAGAGCTTTGACCTGTGGAACGGGGACTCGAATCAGTGCTACCCCAGGATTGGGAGCCAAGAGACTCCAGCTGACACCTGGGGTCTCTATATAAACCCACACCTGTGTGCTTGCACACACACAGGTGCACTTATAGTGTAAAAAGTAGATAAATGGAAAATCGTATATGACAAACATGCATGTTATATATGGTCTAATTATAACGATATAAAATTGTATTAGAGAAAACACAAAAATAAAAACAATTATATTGTAGTGTATAATCATGTATGTGATGATAATGTACATAAAATATAGAGTAACCGTACTTTAACTATATAGATCTATATACTATATTCACAAAATACAACACCAGTAAAATCTTGGGATACTGAATAAAGTCACGCCTGGGCCGAGCTGCTCAGTGGGCTGGAGTGTCGTCCCACACACCAAAGGTTGAGGGTTAGGTCCCTGCTTGGGGCACGTGCGCGAGGCAACCGATAGATGTTTCTCTCCCTCAAATCGATGGTCAATCATATCCTCAGGTGAAGATTAAAAAAAAAACACAAAAAAACAAAAATAGAAAACAAAATGAAGTCCCACTTTTTTTTATTTTTCTCATTCCGTCTTTCGTGTGGAGTGTTTATTTGCATTTTTGACTTTACTGAGATATAATGGGCATACAGTAGCCTGTGCATATGTAAAGCACGTAACTGGACACCTTTTGATGTATAAACACACCTGTGAACTCAGGACCGCGGTCAGGGGCATGAACATGTTCATCGTCCCCAAAAGTTTAGTCGACCCCTTCTCGAGGTGCCCTGCCCCACCCCCTCCTCGCTACCCTCCCCAGGCAAGCAAGGGTCTGCTTTCTGTCACTGGAGGTCAGTCCTGTTGAATGAGGGCGCTGAGACTGATAACACGTTTGTTTTCTGGGACCATAGCAATGGGATCGCATAGTGTGTGCTTTCTGTCTGGCTCCTTGCACGCAGCGACCTTTGGGGCCATGTTGCCTGTGTCAGTAGTTCTTTCCTGTACATCACTGAGACGCATCAAACGATGGACCACACTTTGTTCGTGCAGCCACCTGCCCTAGGACATTTGAGTTCACCATTAGGATGAAACCATCTCCAAGCCCCCCTGTGCTATGAAGGGTGAGAAGTGTTTCTTTCCACCCAGGTTTCTCCTCTTTCTCAATAGCCCCAAGGGCTGCAGGGTTCATCTCTCTGCGGGTCAGCGAGTTGGGCACCTGCTGCCAGCTCAGGCTGACCTGTCCAGGCTCCTGCCTCGCTCTGCCCTGGGCGCCCCCTGCGCATGGGCAGCCTGGACACACGAGGCAGGCCAACACGCCTTCCTTGTGTCTGTGGCTCCTCAGGGAGCTGGGTCAGGAGAGGCCCCAGAGGCCAGCGAGCACTGTCCAGGCCAGCCCTGCTCCAACAGGGCGGTATCCGGGCCTTGCCGAGGGTGCACACCTGCTCACGCTCACCTGAAATTGCCCACGCTGAGTGCGCAGCCCCCCCCCCCCCGCCCCCCCCCCCCCCCCCCGCTGACCCAGAGTCCAGCTGTTATTTCCCAGAGGCTCTAGGCTCTCTTGTGATCAGCTCCTCATGTTCCTCCCGCTCAGCCTCCTATCTGGTCAGTCTTCCGCTGCCATGCTGGCCCCCTTGCTGCTCCTCAAGCTCCCAGGTGTGCCCACCTCAGGGGCTTTGCACTTGCTGTTCCCTCTGCCTGGAACACTCTTCCCCCAGATGTCTTCTTCCTTATCTAACATTGCGCCCCCACCCTCTCATCTTCTCCTTTCTCACTTTGTTTTTTCATAGTTTACTTCTTTCTCTTGTGTGCCCTGTCTCTTCACCAGAATGAAGAGCTCCAAGAGGGCAGTAATCTGTCTGCTTTGTTCGTCCGTGTTCTCAGCTCCTCGGGTGCCTGGCCTATAGCAGGTGCTTAAATATTTGGCAAAAGAATGCATGAGCAAATGAGCCCCTGGCTCCTCGTGTCGGACAAGCGCATCCCAATCCCCCCAGAACAGCTGTGGGGTGCCCACACTGAGAGCCCACACTGACGGGACCTGGCCCTGTGCGGGCCGGGTTACCAGGGCCCGAAGATCAGCTCCTCCAGTTTGTTCGAGACCTGTTTCAAAAACTGGATTCCTTCCCCTTCTCTCCCCCACCCCCCTCCGAGAAATCTTCCTAGAATTTCATTATGCAACATAGATACGCTAGATATTTTATTAGTCTAGAACTCTAGGTTTACATTTATAACGTATGACTTGTTACATGAGGGCATTGTGACCGGTGAAAATGCCATTTTGACTAAAGGCAACCCGGCACCCCAAGTGGCTGCCGGAACGAAAGAGGGCATTGGGGGAGGAGCCGGTGAGAGCTGGAAACAGCCTGGAGTTTGTGTAACTACAGTAAGGTGCCCCGCTGGTAGCTCAGCTTTGATAAATGTACCCTGGTGACGTGGGGGGTGACGTAGTGGGTGACGTAGGGGTGACGTAGGAGTGACGTAGGGGGCGGATATTAGGAGAAACTGAAACCCGGTCGAGGGTATCCAGGAAATCTCAGGACTACCTGTATGACTTTTCTGTGAATGCAACATCACCAAAAGAAGGTTACTTAAAAATGTTTCATTGCATTACTACTAAGTACAGTTTAAAAACCAACAAATATGCCTTTGAAATTATGGTCGACAATTAGCATCTTCCAAAACATACAAATTATCACTGGTTTGCCTTGGTGACCCAATATGGAAAAAAATCTTGACGCCTTCGGCTAAGCAGTTGAAAATGCTCGAGGTTTTAACAGCTGCTTGCCTTGTGGTCTCGGGACCCGCCGCCATGAAGCCGGAGAGAGGCGGGGGAAGCACAGTTGGAGTTTTGCTTCATGTGAGCGAGGTGGGCGTTCCAGCTAGTTCGTGCCACGCCAGGGTGCGAAGGGTTAACGTTTCCCACAGAGCTCACTGGAGTGGGCATGTTGTCTCCGCAGCTGTAGAAGAGTTTAAAGTATTTTTGAAAGCTGACATCTCTGGAGAACCCGAGAAGCATC
Source organism: Phyllostomus discolor (assembly GCF_004126475.2). NCBI lineage: Eukaryota > Metazoa > Chordata > Mammalia > Chiroptera > Phyllostomidae > Phyllostomus > Phyllostomus discolor. The sequence goes on along the minus strand of NC_040910.2, from coordinate 96,729,307 downwards.
TCTGGGGCTTTGCCAAACACGATGTGAAAACCACTGGTCTGATCGCAAATGCCCATTTTGCAGGCGAAGAAACTGAGGTCTGGAGGGGGCAGGACTGAGGTCCCACCACAAGACGAGGGTGTGGTAGTTCCCCTCGTGAGATGTCTTCCTATGGACTGATGTAGCTGGATTATTCTTTCTGGCTGCTGGGTTGAAATTCCTCGAAGGCTTCAGCCTCTCACTTCTCTTCCTGATGGTCACTGATGCCTTTTCCATGATTTACAGCTTTAGTGACTATCTTGAGTAAGCCTCCTATTCACCTGTCTGCTGCTTCTCTAGGGCACAACCCTAAAAGTGCACGTGCTGGGTGGTCGATCGGGTGTGCATACCCTCGACTTCACTAGAAAATGCCAACTTGCTTCTGTAAGAATTACACCCCCCTCCACAGCAGAGTGGGGCTCCCTGTGGCACCCCAGCATCGCCAGTACTTGGGATGGTCAGAATGGAAGGGGGCGGTGTGGCCCATCTCTCTGGTATGTGGCCTTGGGGCAGCCACTGCCCCCCGCCCCCAACCTGGCTCTCTTTCCTCATCCGTGACATGAGGAGGCAGACCTAGCTCAGGCTCCTAACTGAAGTGATTTTACTCAAAATTAAATTTCACAACCTCCCCCATAGAAACATGTTTTTGCAGTATTGGAGAATTGAGAAAAGACACATGAGCATGGGCTGCTAGGAGTTCAGTAATGGGTTACAGTGAGTTTCTATTTCATTAAATGCAGTGACGTGGAATATGTACGTTTCGAAGTGGCCCTACATGTATGCGGGATCAGCGTACGCGTTCAGCCTGTAAAGCATTTACAATGACTTATACACATGTCCGGACGCACGCTCCACAGCCCGGGTTTATCCGAGAGTCTCCACTCTCTCCGCCCACGGTTGGGAACTGCTGACCAGGGAATGTCAGTCAAGTCCCGAGAAGGCAGCGCAGTGGTTTCGCAAAGCCCTAGATCTGCCTCCTGGTCTTGCCGCTGACGGTGTGACCTCGGGCCAGTTTAGCTTCTGGGACTCTAGCTTTCTCTCACGTGTGTGCACACACATCAGGCACTGTCCTAAATGCACTTTATATATTCACTCATATGCTTACAACAGTTCCTGGTACATAGGTGATCTCAAAATGTTAGCTCTTATTATTATCACAGTTAATCCTGCCAACAATTGTATAAGGGAGTTATCACTCATTTATTTATTCAATAGATATTTATTGAGCACAGCCATGTGGATGGCGTGGCTTAGGCCCTGGGGATGCATCTGGGAGCAAACCAGTCACAAATCTCTGCCTTTGTGGAGTGCATCGTTCGTCCAGTTTTGCACAGAAGGAGCCCGGGGAGGTCAGGTGCCTGGTCGGAGTCCACACCGTGACTGGAACAGACGCACGGAGCAGGTTCCTGCACCCAGTCCCTTCCCGCGGCGCCTGCAGCAGCTGCTCTTGCCCTCATGACCCTTGCTCGCGACCCTGGACGCAGGGCACATGATTCCCATACCAGGGTTTTTTGTACGTGGAACCACATCCGTCAGTGGAAGCTGTGAGAGGAAAACTTGGAAGCTGTTGGCTGCCATGTTTCCTTCTATATGGAGAATGCCCCTATGGAGGGAGAGAGAAACAGAGCCAAGACACAGGGAGAAGCAGAGGTGTGGGGGGTGGAGGGGGGAGACAGAGAGATGGGGAGTGGAGAGAGGGGTGGAGGACAGGGAGAGAAAATGAGACATGCGGGTGCTCCAGCCACATTCCTCTCTTCAAGTTCCTGGAGATACCCAGTATCCTCACAACAAACTCCCTTCTTTGGCTTAAACTTGTGACCAAAGGAATCCCACTTCACAGCATGGGACGGGGCAGGTGCCTCTGAGCAACTGCTCTGGGATCCCTTGAGCTCCTGCTGCACCACCACGGCCTTGTGGTGTCTGGGGCCGAGGGTGTCCTGCTCTTAGATAACTTTGCAATAGATCCTCTCTACCTTCAGAGCATGTGGCTGCAACCTAACTCTTCATAAATCAGGCGGGAGCTTCCTGCATGGCGAAGAGCCTCGGCCATACATCATTTTTGTTTTCCTCTTGGGGAGAACAGCTATGCTACAGCAATAACCTGCCACGTATATGTCTCAGAGCCCTATTTATATAGCCATATGGATAAATATATATAAATAGGACTGTGGAATAATAGATTAAGGGATCTGCTCATCCATAGAAGACTTATGGGGCTTTCAGGACCTAATGGCGGCCTGATTCAGTAAGAAAAATGGGTCTTCGGCAGGATGTGGCCGAGAATTAGACGAGCCCATAACCTGATAGAAAGCTCACTGGGGAGATGCTGCGGTGGGGAGGGCTGAGTGAGGAGCCAGGAGTTTGGCCGAGTGAGCTGGAGGGGGGAGTGAGCAGGGCAGGACTGTGGAAAAGCATGAGCCCTGAGCTGCCTTCCCTGCGCAGGCCCTATTTTTCCGTGACCTTGGCGGGTCACTTGCCACCTCTGAGCCTCGGCTCCTTATATGTAAGTGAGGAATGCGGACTCTCGGACCTCGACATTCAGCTTTTCCGCTCCGACACGAACAGGACTCCGAGCTCCGTGGCTGCTGCCCTCAGGAGGTTGAAAAGATCTCAGTTAGGTGGAGGTTAGCCCTTGACCTTGAACGATCACTTGGACCGTGGTGGATCTTCTACCTTCTGGAGGCTTCCTCAGAAGGGACCTGCAGTCACAAGACCAAAGGTCCCGGGCAGTCTAAGTACCCATAACCACAGCTGCTACGGTGACCACCCCGTGACCCTGCATGCCTGGGTGCTCTGGGCTCACGACCCGCGGCTAACACTCACTGAGCACTCCAGTGCGCTTGGCACCATCCTATGTACTTCGCCCGTATCATCTTGCTTCATCCTCATGAGAACCCAGGGAGGTAGGAGCCGTTATTTTCCCCTCTTGCGGATGAGGAAGCATGGAGAGGCCGGGCAGCTGGTCCCAGGCCACAGGACCGGAGAGCGGTGGCACCCCGTGCAGCCTGACTCCAGCATCCGCGTTGCTCATCTCCGCTGTGGACTGCCCACATACGGGGAGAACCTCGGGCTGCAAGAGGTTAATGGATGTGTGAACAGCGCAGGTCCTTGGAATTCTCAGGCCTGTCAATTTCGTGGGAAGGGATATAGAGAAAAAGTATTCTCACAGCTTTCTTTCAGCTTTTCCAAGTCAGCCAATTTTTTTTAAGCAAAAGTCTATTTACAGAAGCGACATATAGGACCCAAGATGACCACCTGTTGGCTGTGCTTCAGTGAACCCCCGAATCAGTGACGGGCTGGATGCAACGGACCTGGTGCTGTGCGAGCTTTCGGGATTTCAGGCTGTTTCTTGCTCCCTCCACAGGCTGGAAGCAGGCTGTTGTGACTTGATGAGGACGCACGTCTCCTGGGGTGTAATAATGCAGCTGGTGTTAGACCCGGTACCCAAGAGAGAACATTTGCTATTTGGGAAGAGTTCATCCTAAAGCTTCTTTTTTTTTTTTTTTTTGGCTCCTGCTTTTGGGACCGGCATTGCAAAGGTGGGGCCCGGCAAGACTGCTGCCTTATTAATCCTCCTTCAGTCATCTTAGCGCTCATCACGAAATGTATTGAGCACTTGTAATGTGCCAGGCCCAGTGCTGGAGACTGACTGAATTCTTCTAACACCTGTGCGGGGCAGTGCCTGTCCCTGGCAGAGACAGGGGGCAGAGGCACTGCGGATGGACGGACAGCCAGCCTGCCCGAGGGGTCCAGCCAGCAAGGGGCCAACCTGGGACTAGAGCCCTGACTCCCACGAGAGACTGTTAACACCGGGCTCTGCTACTCCCAGGACCAACCATCAAGTTTTCGAAGAAAAATGACAATGTGGGGCCACCCATTCAACAGTTATTAAGAATGTCAAGCCCTGACTGGTATGACTCAGTTGGTTGGGCCTCATCCTGCAGAATGAAAGGCCACCGGTTCGATTCCCGGTCAGGGAACATGCCTGGATTGTGAGTTTGTTCCCCACTGGGGGAGTGTGTGAGAGGCAACCAGTAGATGCTTCTCTCTCACATCAGGGTTTCTCTCCCTCTCTCCCTCCCTTCCCCTCTCTCTAAAATAAATAAATAAAATAAAACAAGAATTTCAAGATGATGACAGCAGAGTATTCACTGACTGTGGGCCCTTCTGAGTGTGACCGCACAGGACACACGCTGACTTCCCGCTTAGGGCATTTTCCTGGTGTCTGCCAGCTCCCCGGGCCTCTTCTCCCAGGCTGTGTTTTCACAGTAGCAAAACCCCCTCGGCCGGGGCAGTGTACCTTAGGACTCCCTGGAAGCCGAGAGAAGAAGTGGTGTCCCTGGGCTTTAGGAGGCCTCGGGCAGCTCCAGACAGGAGGCAGACAGGGCTCCGTGCCTGCACTGGCACCCTGAGGCCACCCCTGCCCCATCCCTGCACCCACACGGGCGGACCCTGCCCATCCTCAGGCCGCACGCTGGGAGTCCGGGCGCCCCCTGCTCGGCCTCGCTCGGCCCGTGGCTGTGTCCGTGACAGGGCCTCCCAGAGATTCCTTCAGACCCTTGCCCTTTCCTTAAGCGTGGCTTTATTAAACCATAAAGAAATGTCAGCTGTGGTGCTTTTCAAACGTGTACATGTTTAAAATTAAGGCCCTCAGCACAAAAATAATGCGATATGTGTGCTTTTCCCAAGACAGCTCCTGGATGTATTCATTCGGGGCTCGCACAGACAGTACAATCTGGTAAAGCATTATAATTATTTTTTCATTTTTATTGAGATATAATACACATCGAATCAAATATACATGAAGTGCACTGATCCTACTTGTACAACCTGATGGTTTTTACATATGTATGCACCTCTGGAACCACCACCCAGGTCGGGTTTTCGACAGCACCTGGAACGTTCTCTCTCATGCCCTGGAAGTCAATACCCATCAAGAGGTAATCACCATATGACTTCAGTCACCATGGACCGGTTTTCCTGTTCTTGACTTTCAGATGAATGGGACAGTGCAGTGTCTGGCTCCTTTCATTGAACATAATGTCTGAGCTGGTCCCTGTCTTTGCCTGCAGCGGTGGTTTATTTTTATTGCGATGTAGCATTCCATTATGTGAATGCTCACAATTTATTTACCCATTCTCTTGCTGGTGGGCATCTGGGTTATTTTCAGTTTGCAGCTATTAGGAATAAACTGTTAGGACTATTTACTATTGACTGAATGTTTGCATCCGCCCCCTGCCCCAAAATTCTGTGTTGAAACCTAATCCCCATTGTGATGGTGTTTGGAGGTGGGGCCTTGGGGAAGAATGAGGTGGATTCCTCATTAGTGACACTAGTGTCCTTATCAAAGAGACCCTAGAGAAACCCCCTGCCCCTTCCACCACTTACGGCCACAGCAAGAAGACTGCTATCTATGAAACAGGAAGCAGTTCTGACCAGGCCCCAGTCTGTCAGCACCTTGATCTTGGACTTCCCAGCCTCCAGAATTGTGGGAAACAAATTCCTGTCACTAATAAGCCCTGTAGTCCATGGCCTTTCTGTTAGAGCAGCCCAAACGGACTGAGACAAGGTTCTTACACGTGCTTTTGGTGGCCACATTGCCCCATTTCCCTTGGACGGGGCAGGATGTCCCGCTCCAGAACATGCTGGCCAACAGCCGTCTGCAGCGGTCGTACCGGTCACCACTCTCAGCGGCACAGGAGGGCAGGGGGTCCGTGTTAGCAATGGAGGCGAATGCCACCTGCCGTCATCCTTCCAGCTGAAGGCCATATTCTGGAGAGACGGCAAAGTTCAGGCAGGGCGTCCCTGAGGCCTGGGCAAGCCCCCTGGGGCCCCACCGTGTCCCTAGCTGAGAAGAACACTCCGCGGAGGTGCGGCTCTGTCTGGGGAACTGCCTGCATCAGGCAGGGTTCCCCGGAGGACAGAGCCGACAGGACAGAGAGAGAGAGAGATGGAAGAGGGCGTTTGTTACTGGAACTGGCACGTGGGAGGTAGGGTCTGTGGTCTGCAGGCTGGGGACCAGGGGGGCTGGCAGTGTGATTCAGTCTGGGGGCGCAGGTCTGGGAACCGGGAGCTCTGGCGTCCAAGGGCAGGAGAAAGCGGGCGCCCCTGCTCAGGCAGAGAGCGTGCTCATTCTCCCTCTGCCTTTCTGTTCATGTGCCAGGGGGCCGGGGCAAGCCTGCCTGCATTTGGGGAGGGCAGTCTTTACTCAACCTACGGATTCGAATGCTAATCTCTTCCAGAAACACCTTCATAGACACACCTGAAATTATGTTCTACCACTTCTCTGGGCGTCCCCTAGCCCAGTCACGCTGTCCCATAAAATTAACCTCTACACTGCCCGCCATACCTCAGCCTTTCCTCGTCACCCTCCAGCCCCCCAAGTGACCCAATTTGACCACTCTGTCCCAGAGGTAATGAGAGGGGCAACTACACCAAGAAAGAGAGGGCCAGATGGGAGAAAGGAGGGAAAAGAATTGACCCTCTGTTACAATGTCTGTCTGTGGAATACCTAATTTAAAATTCTCAAGTCCTTTAGTGGACGTTTTGTGGGCAGCTCTCATATGCCAGGGACCTTGCAAATTTCCACAACCTTGTAAATTTGCTATTAACTGTTTCCCTGTGCCAGGCACCTTGCTGATACTCATTATCACTCATCTTCATGACACCTCCACGTATAAAAGAGAAAGAGGCAGAGCAGAAAGACAAGTAACACGTGCAGGATCACGCGGCTAGTAAGATCCATCACAGGGCTTGTACCAGGCTGTCTGTCACGGCGGGGAGGCCACGTGCTATCTCGACAAGGCTCCATTATTGTAAGTTTTACACACCCACGTGTGCACGCATGTGCACAGATGCACATGTGTGAACGCCGCTTCCTCTGACAGGCATTGCTCTTTTAGGAAAACTAAGCACAAATGAACATTTCATAAATTGACTTACATTATTTACCAGGATAACTGACTAAAAGAAAAAAAAAAAAAGACCTGAAAGGAGACACAGGGCAAGACCATTGGAAAATATAACCCTAATTTTTCTTATGTGTAAATCTATAGGGTTTTATAGTTAGAAGTTGCTTAAAACCCCACGCCCCTCCCACTCACCCCAACCCTGCACCGCCCCCCACGCCCATGCTGGCATTCTCATGTGCAGAGTGCGAGAAGCTCAGCGTCTTCCCCTGCTCTGCAGTGACCTGAAGTGGGCCACAGGCTCTTTGGTCGGGCCAGGCTGGTTAGGAGGGGTCCAGAGCCCGCAGGATTCAGGCTGGTGCCTGACAGGCAGTTTCTGGTTTTCTCCCTACTCCCCACCCTGCCCCTTCTCACCTCACCGCTCCCCGAGGGCCAGTTCCTTCAGCCAGGTCTGTTTATTTCAGAGTCAGTGAAGTGAGCGAACACAGTGAAGCAATAGAAAGTGATGTTTTCCTGTTCCAAAAATACTTGTCCTTTCTGTTTGTCCCCTTGGAGAGGTGGGAGGAGCAAGCCATGGGCCCTGCATGGGGCTCGCTCACTCCGTGGAAGGGGGACAGCCTCTCTGGAGCTCAGCGGGACCCTCCTGCTACGGTCCTCATTCATCCAGGGGAACGGCTTCAGTGCCAGCTGCACAGCCGCAGCTGGGCCTCCACTCACTCCTGCTGCCCAGCCCACCCCTCCCAGAGCTTCCCCTTGAACTACCCAGGTAGCAAAGGGTCCTTGGCAGGGGACCATCACCCCACTTCCCAGGAACAGCAGAGCTAACAGTCAGTAGCCGCAGCAGGGCTAGGCCAAGCAGTGGGTGAGGGCGGGCTTTGCTTTTAGTTCTCAGCAGGGCCAGCCTCAGTGCAAGGACCAGAGCCATGGCAGCCCAGAAAGTAACAGATGGGTGAAGAAGGTAAGATGTAAGGAGGAAAATTTGTGGGGTTTTTTTAAAGATTTTATTTATTTATTTTTAGAGAGGGAAGGGAGGGAGATAGAGAGAGAGAGAGAGAAACATCAATGTGCGGTTGCTGGGGGTCATGGCCTGCAACCCAGGCATATGCCCTGGCTGGGAATTGAACCTGCCACACTTTGGTTCGCAGCCCACGCTCAATCCACTGAACTATGCCAGCCAGGGCTGTGGGTTTTTTTTTTAAGTATCTACTATGTGCCAGGAACTACATAAGGTACTCCATACACCTTATCCTATTTGGTCTGTATACTCAATGCAATAGATACTGTTTATGAGTATACCCAGGCCCAGCTGTCACTCACAGGCCTACACCCACGCAGTTACACAGGACCTGTGCTCAGGAGGAGCCCTGCACACAGCTCAATGCCACCTTGAAATTCTCAGTAAATTTTTGACAGGGAGTCTCATATTTCTATTGTAAAGATTTTATTTATTTATTTTTAGACAGAAGGGAAGGGAGGGAGGAAGAGAGGGAGAGAAACATCAATGTGTGGTTGCCTCTTGCACACTCCCTCCTGAGGACCTGGCCTTCAACCCAGGCACGTGCCCTGAGCAGGAATCACAGCGGTGACCCTTTGGTTCACAGGCAGGTGCTCAATCCACTGAGCCACACCAGCCAGGACCTTGCATTTCTATTTTATACTGGGCGCTGCAAATTCAGTAGCCAGTCCTGATTATGCCCACTTTACAAGTGAGGAAACCAAGGCTCTGAAAGTTTATGGAACCTGCCCAAAGTCACAGTCTGGAAAGCGTGGATTTAGCACTTGGACTCAGAGCTGTCTGAGTCCCAAGGCCATGCTCTGCAACCGTACAGGCATTTCACCCAAATGAGTATATTTATTGTGCAACGGTCAGCACTGAGGCCCGAGGGCAGGAGTGTGCCTGGTGAGCCACTGGAGCTGGGACAAGTATGGTGACGATAAAGCCACATTTGCTGTGTCACCAGGCCTCTGGATCCCAACCTCCTTTTCTTTTCTTTTTTATTCCAGTCATGTGACTGTTGCCTGGGGAGACAATTTGGGAACAGTCACCCAAGCAGGACAAGTGAGGGGCTGCTGCTCTCGAGGGGCGATGATGGTCTGTTCCAGGAGAAGACGTGAGGATGCCCCTGAAAACACGGCTTCATGGATCAACAGAGGGAGCCTTGTTACAGGGCTGAGGCCCCTGGCCACGCCCTGGGCAGCAGCCCTGAGGACAGGTCAGGAGCCATTTTCGTTAGGTTGCCAGGGTCCTTTCAGCTCCAGCAAATAACACGGCAAGCTCCGGGGCTCACTCTGCTGCAGGGACAGGAGCTCTGCAGTCTCAGGGCGTGTCTCAGAAGCATAGGGCCAGCCTTGTCATCCAGCATGAAGTCCCGGGAGAAGAAATACCAGCACAGTTGACAGCAGTGACTCACCTTCCTCCGAAGTGGCTCTGAATCCAGTGAGTGATCCTGTGGGCTCAGGTCCTCGGAAGCCACCCCTCCCCCTGCCCAGCGCCCTGTTGTCTTTCTTCCTTTGCCGTCTCATTTCTTTCCTCAGGCCGTGTGCAGAGTCCACACTGTGCTCCGTTGGGACCATTGAGAACTTCAATTCCAAGGCAGTGGTGGGAGGAAGAGAAGAGGGGAAGGAATATTAAGGGGCAGGATGGACAGACTTGGTCCAGGATGTAGGGGCGTGGTGTGGTAGGGAAGGCAAATAGGGGTTGACTTTCTGGCTGTACTCCTAGATAACAGTCGTCAGCCTTTACTTAATGTATCATTAGATAATACATTAAGTGTACCCAGTGTATTGTTGCCTTGAAATCCTCATTATACCCGTTTCACAGATGGAGAAACTGAGCCCTCAACTGGGAAAACACTTGCCTCAGGTCACAGAGCTTTAAAGTGCTTCTCAAACCTTAGCACCTATTGGAATCACCTGGAATGCTTGTTAAACTAGAGAGTACTGGGCCCTACCCCCAGAATTTGTGATTCAGTAGGTCTGGGGTGGAGCTGAGAATCTGCATGTCTAACAAGTTCCCAGGTGATGCTGATACTGTTGATCCAGGGACCACACTTTGGGAACCACTGCTTCTCAAGGGCCACGTGTTTCCCAACCCTAGCTGAGCACTGGAATCACTGGAGCACTTCGAAACTCTGATGGCAGCTGGCTGTCCTTTCTGAAAGTCTGACCGCATTGGTCTACAATGGCGTCTGAACTTCGGCATTAAAAAAAAACAAAAACAAAACCCTCTGGGTGTTTCTCCTGTGCAGCCAGGGATGAGAACCACCATTCTAAACTCTGTCAGTAGGGAAGAGAGGCAAAATAGCAAGTTTCTAGAGGAAAATAACGGTCCCTTTTCACTGATATACAGAAACATAATGGCCTCTGCTTTCAAGTTCAAAATTTCCAGCATTACAAACCAATCTGCTCAGGCCCAGCTAGATCCTAATTGAGTTTCCTTTTTGGGGCTGGGTGCTTTTCCAAGGACCCAAGTGCCGACTGATTGGGGTCAACCGGCTGGTGGGAAATGACCAGATGGAAATCCATTGAGAAGCTGATGATAGCTCTCCCTTACACTGGGCATTTTCCTTACAAATAGTAATCTGTGGTGATTTCACTGAAGTTTGTGGCAGCATGTTTTATGACCAAAGTCCGTGCATAATTATGCAACAGAAATGCATTTGAAATTGCTTAAATGGTTATATATAGGTAGGATTTGCTTGAGCATTTGATGTGCTTTTAAGAAGTCTGTATTCAGTTGGATTACCTTTGAAACGTGCTTTTGAAAGTGGAGTTTGCTGTTTCCAGTTCAGTGCTGAGAAAGAGAAGGGCGGGTGCTCTGGATAACCTAAAAGTGATAGTGCTTTTTATAGGGTTGGCATAAATTATTTCTAAGGATGATTAAATTGTATCTGGTGATTGATTGTTTCAGAAATAACTGGGTAGGCTTGCAGTTACTGCCTTAAAATGCAAAGAAAGATAAAACAAAAACCAAAAAAACCAAAAAAGTCCCTGGGTCTCATCAAAATGAAAACAAAAATGGTGGTGATGTTAACTGGACAGAGCAGGAGGAAAAGCAGCTGGAATCATGGGTCGGTACGTCCTCTGATTGGCAGCCCAGTCTGAGAAGGCGCCCAGAGCAGGGCTCACGTCCGCTGCCTGCAGAAGAGGGCCCAGCACGGGGCCCCGCCTGCAGAGAGGGGCTCATTGGCCCCTCCGCAGCTGTGGACCCAAGGCTGCCAAAATGTCTGAGTTTTCAAAAGACAGAAATCCAGATTTTAGTATAAACGTTTCTGATTTAAAATTTTTTGCTTAAATACAATAAATCATGTGACATGGGCTGTCTGCAGGTCACATCGGCGACTTCGTCCAACCCCAGGATTTTGCAGAGGAGGAAACACGGTCCAGGGTTTACTCGCTTACCGATTTAAATCAAGGCGGGCAACTCCGAGCTGTTTTCCCTGCAAGGCGCTCACAGCCTGGTGAGGGAAAAGGCAGGAAATGGGTGGGTTGTGACCTTGGCCACAGGAGGCTGTGAGCATGGACAAGGGGTGATCTGGTTCCGCCTGGGATCCGACAGGACTTCCCTCCGGGGAGGAATTCTCAGCTGAGTCCTCGAGGAATGGGGGTCACCTTCTTGGAATGGTGATGCTGGAAGAAGGGACAGTTTCGGCAAAGACCCAGGGACCGGTATGGTTGGAGAACTGCAAAAGGCTGTGAGACTGAACCAGGTACAGAACATGAAAGCTCACGGGCTGAGCGAGAAACTGGGAGATCTCAATATAGCTGAAACTAGTCTACTTCCCCACCGTGGTGCGGGGGAAAGGTGGGTTCAGTGTCTGAGAATCTGGGTGAAGCTCAGCCGAGCCTGGAAGAGAAAAGGGTGACAATGTCAGGTGATGAAGTATAGTTTTGGCTTTTTTTTTTTCCCTGTACTTGCTCTGAAATGAACATTCCAAGCTCCAGCATCATAATCTCTGAAAAGCTGCCTGATTCCTCCACAGAAATGACTGATTCTGCTTTTACCAGCTCCCGATGCTTTAAGTGGATGGGTCTTCACATGTCAATAATCAACGTGATTTCCCTTCGGTAACCTTGGCATTCATTGCACCTGACTGGGGAGGAGTTCTTTTTTTTCAGCCTTGATGCCTTAGCTTGGAGGAAGGGAGGAAAAAGAAGCAATTCAGATTGCTTTTCTGTGCTATCGTGTGTTTGAGAGGAGTTTCTGTTCTTCTTGTTGTTCTTCTCCTCCTCTTCCTCCTTCTTCTTCTCTGTTCACATTTTCTCAGGAGGGACCACTAGATGTGAACAGGAATAAAGACTGTCCTGTTTCCTCCCTGGGTCGATTGTTGATGGGCTGTCTCCGGAGCTTTTCTCAATTTCGAGGCCCCGTAGTTGTTAGTGTTTCTCGGCATTGGAATAGGCTTTGGGGTCTAGACTCTGCTGTCCCTGCCCTTGTAAAGCGTGCAGTCTTGTGAAGAGAGCTGTGTGAGATCAAAGTCACGGCAGGGTCAGTGACAGGCCCTCGGGGTGTGCGATGAGGAGTTTGATTTCTTTTATTGTTGGCAAAGCTGATTCCGCCGCCGGCAGACATCCTGACGTGCCATTGACTCTTTTCAATTAAAAAGAGAAGAAATTGGGGTAAAAATTCACGTACCATAAAAGTCACCATTTAAACCACTTCCGAGTGTACAATTCGGTGATTTTAGTATCCATGTTATGCAGCCATCACCACTATGTAATTCCAGGAAAAAAAAAAATCATTACTCTCCAGAGAAACCCCTGCTCATTAAGTAGTCACCTCCCACTTCCCCTTTCCCAGTCCCTGGCAAACACCAATCTACTTTCTGTCTCCATGGATTTGCCCATCCTGGACACTTCAGATAAATGGAATCACACAATCCGTAGCCTTTTCTGTCTGGCTTCTTCCACTTCGCAGGTTTCCAGTTTCATCCTTGTTGCAGTATATATCGGAACTTCATTGCTTTTTATCGTGGAATAATATTCCATTGTATAAATATATCACATTTTGATTATCCATTCATCAGTTGATAGACATATGGGTTGTTTCTACCTTTTGGCGACTGTAAATAGTGTTGCCTTGAACATTTGTGTAGAAATTTTTGTTTGAACATTTGTTTTCAACTCTTTTGGGTATATACCAAAGAGTGGAATTGCTGGGACATATGGTAATTCTATGTTTAACTTTTTGAGGAACTGCCAAACTATTTTCCACAGAGGCTGAACCATTTTACATTCCCATTAGCAAATTATGAGAGTTCCAATTTCTCCACATCCTCATCAACACTTTATTATTTGTTTTCTTGATTATGTCCATCCTCATGGGTGTGAAGTGGTATCTCATTATAGTTTTGATTTTCATTTCCCTAATGACTGATGATGTTGAACATCTTTTAATGTGCTTGTTGGCCATTTGTGTATTTTTTTTTTTTTGAGAAATGCCTATTCAAGTCTTGTTTATCATTAAATTGTGTTGTTTATCTTTTCGTTGTTGAGTTGTAAGGGTGATTTATGTATTCTGGATACTAGACTCTTATCAGATATATGATTTACAATATCTTCTCCTATTCTGTGGTTGTCTTTTCACTTTCTTGATAGTGTCCTTAGATATACAAAGTTTTTAAATCCTGATGAACTTTAATTTATCTATGTTTTCTTTTATTGCTTGTGCTTTGGTGTTATATTTAAGAAATATTGCCTAATCCAAGGTCACAAAGATTTACACCTATGTTTTCTTCTAAGAGTTCAATAGTGTTAGATTTTACATTTAGGTCTTCCATTCACTTTGAATTAATTTTTGTTTATGACATGACATGGGAGTCCAACTTCGCTCTTTTGTATATGCACACCCCATTGTTCCTGTAACACTTACTGAAAACACCCATTCTTCTTTTACCATTGAACGGTCTAGGCACCCTTATCAGAAATTAATTGGTCATGCCCTGGCTGGTGTGGCTCAGTGGACTGAGTGCCAACCTGAGAACCAAAGGGTCGCCGGTTCGATTCCCAGTCAGGGCGCATGCCTGGGTTGCAAGGCAGGTTCCCAGTAGGGAGTGCATGATAGACAACCTCACATTGATGTTTCCCTCCCTCTTTTCTCCCTCCCTTCCCGTCTCTCTAAAAATAAATAACTAAAACCTTAAAAAAAAAAAAGAATTCAGGAATGAACCCATTTACATATGACCATAAAGATTTTATTGATACAGGCATGTGCCCTGACTAGGAATCGAACCAGTGACCCTTTGGTTCACAGGCTGGCACTCCATCCACTGAACCACACCAGCCAGGGTTATTCCTGGATTGTTAATTCTATTTCCTTGATCTATATATTTATCTTACATCAGCACCACAATTCAGATAATTGTAGCTTTGTAATAAATTTAAACTCAAGAACCACGAGACTTCCAACTTTGTTCTTTTTTTCCCCCTGTCATTTAGGCTATCCGAGTCACTTGCAGGTCCATATGAATTACAGGATAAGCTTGTTCATTTCTGCAAAGAAGGCAGTGGGAGTTTTGATAGAGTTTGCAATGAAGCTGTAGATCAATTTGGAGAGTATTGCCATCTTCACTATGTTAAGTCTGCCAATTCGTGAACCCAAGATGTCTTTCCATTTATTTAATTTTCTTTAATTTCTTTCAACAACATTTTGCAGTTTTCAGTGTATGAATCTTGCATTTCTTTGGTTAAATTTATTCCCGGTATTTTGTTCTTCTTGATGCTATTGTGAATGGAATTGTTTTCTTAATTTCCTTTTTGAAATGGTCATTGCTAATGTACAGAAACATAACTGATTTTTGTATATTGATCCTATAGCCTTTTATTAGCTCTCTTACATTGTCTTGGTGTGTGTGAAATTTTTTTTTTTTATATGTATGACCAGGCCATCTGTACACAGAGAGAGTTTTACTTGTTTCTTTCCATTCTGGATTCCTTTCCTCCCCTCCCCACCCCCTTGCTTAATTGCCCTGATTAGAACTTTTAGTACAACATTGAATAGAGGTGGCAAGAGTTGAACCCCTTGTCCACTCCTGATCTCGGGGGGAAAGCATTCAGTCTTTCACCAGTAAATGTGATGTTAGCAGAGGGTTTTTCATTGATGCTGTTATAAAGGTAGAGGAAGATTTTCTTTTACACTTAGTTTGTTGAGTGTTTGTTGTTTTATTATAAAAGGGTGTTGGATATTTTCTCAAATTATTTGTCTGTATCTATTGAGGTACATGTAGGTTTTTTCCCATTTTCTATTAATATTGTACTGGGCACATGATACAGATTCAGTAAATATGTATTGACTCAATGGTGTAAATGCCACGACCCTATCAACAGCAAAATGGCTCTGTGGTGTGTTTCAGCTGTGTGTGGGTGTGGTGCTGGTTGGCTGTGCCATTGTTTCCGTAGCATCTAAGGGCTGCTGCCAGTCATCACTACTCTTTCTCCAGCAGACTTTTGACCTACAAAAACCTCTCGGAAGGGGCTGTGTAAGGGTCCGGGTAGTTGAATCTCCTCCAGTCAAAGCGGACTGGACAACTACACAGGGATTCTATGACCTTGACCTTTTTAACATTTGGGCTAGCCAAAGCAGACAAGAGATCTTTACCTTCCGAATGTTCAGGTCTAAAACATTAATGTTGTATCCTCAGCACATTCATTGTGCATTAGAAAGCTACAGAGTTAATTCCCAGACTCCATTCCTGTTCATCTCGGTGACTAGATAAAAACTAACTTTGGGACCTCAATTATCTGCCTGAGTCGCATGTGGACTTTGCCGGCAGTAATATTGATGAAGCTGGCAATCATTTTCTCCCACTTGCAGAGCCGTTCGCAATCCCATCCAGAGAAATCTGTCCTTCAAGTGCATCCAGAGTGGGCGTTATTTTTCTCTTCTGTTGTAGAAGGAGTTTTGAGTTCCTGAATCTTTAACCCTTTATGCTCCATGACACAGCCCTACTTGACTGAAGACCTTAAATAATACCACTGACATTAGAATTGCCTTTCACGGTTTAGGAAGCACTTGGATGTTATATATGTCCACCAATCCTCATCGCTGACCAGCTAGTCGTGTTGGCCATGCCCATTTGTCAGGTGGGGAAACTGAGGTTCAGAGAGTAAGTTAAATCACCTGCCTGTATCATCCAGCTGGTAAGGGGCAGAGAAGTAGGGCTCAGAAACTTGGCTTTCTGACTCATATTGTGCATGTTTCTCTAGGCTATGAGGCTTCATCAGACAGGGGCAGATGCTTTCAAAAGGCCACAGACAGAAAAGACCCAGGCTTCTCCTTGGTTCAGTGGTTTGTAGGGGTGATGAAGGGCAAAGTCTGATTTGAAAGGCTGTGTGGAGCAGAGAGGAGGATTTTGAAGAGGGACTACAATGGGCACTTTTAGCAGGTTGAACAATACTGCCATCGGAAACCAAGCATCTCCGCCTCCCAAGCAGTGGTGTGTGTCACGGACCTCTATTTATCTGCAGTTCCCTGTGCTGACCCTTGTCAGTTATCCCCCTGGTGAGTTATTGGCTGCATGTTTTTGATCCCAAGCCAGCCGGTGCACATCTGGTCAGCTACCTGAACAGCAAGCATGTATGTGTTCAGAAAGTGTGAATTCCTCTGAGTAGGAATCTAAGCAACATGCGTCATGGAAGCAAAGCCTCATCAAAAAATAGTCAAGCTGTGGCGGCAAAGGCCATGGACCTACGAAAAGACTAGGAGCCCTCCCCAAGCCACGCTACTGTCATTACTACCAGCTGTTAACTGTTCCCTTGTCTGGGGAAGGGGGGCCAGCGGCTTTGTGAGGAAAGGGGCTCTGTGCTTTCTTCTGTCACTGAACAGAGAGGAGGAGAATGAGACCTGATGGAATCTGTTCATTCATTTATTCCTGTGTATGTCATCCTACATTCCATCACTCAGTGAGTATGTACTAAGCATCTACTGTGTTGGGCCCTGTGCGGGCCAGTGGGGACACAACGATGAGCAAGCCAGACGTGATTTTGACTTCATGGAGCTTGGAATTTAGCAAAATCTAGAAGAAAACCAAGATTAAATAAACAAGTTTAAATTTAAGAAGAAACCCGTCTCAGAGCAAGGTGAGTGGCTGGGGGAAGAGTTTTTCATGCAAAGAATAAGGAACAGCACATGCAAGGGACTTAAGGTGGCGAAGAGATCAGTGCCTTCAAGAACATGAAAGAAACCCAGTGTGGCTCCTATGTGGAGAGCAAGGTCAGTGGTAGGAGACGAGGACAGAGAGGTAGGCAGGGGCCAGGTCGTGCAAGGCCTTGTTTCTCCTCCCCATCCTCCAGCTCCCCCAATCCCAATGAGACCTTAGAAGAGTATGTCCAATGGAACTAGGTCAAGGCCAGTGGAAATAGGACAAAGGGGAAGTGAACAATGGAAGGATTCAATTATTGGTCCCAATTCTTCGCTTTTCTGTATTCTACATTTATACAGAATATTGCCTCTTGACTTTGGGCTTGACCTTATGACTTGCTTTGGCCAGTGGTAGGTGAAAGCCACAAAATTTAGAAATATGCTTGCCCAAATGAGAATAACCCCTCACACTTCTGCCTTTTGTCAGTAAAAGGACAAGTCTCGGGCAGTCCAAGGAGGAGGAGGGATCTCTGGAGCAGACCTGGAGCCACCCTGAAGCCTGGAGCAAAGCTTTGTCAGATCTGGCTTAAAGCAACATGTCAGGAAGCTTTTTGCTTTTGCCTTTGAGTTTCTGGAGAGGTTTGTTACACGGCATTATTCTGGCCATCGCTGGCCAACGTAAGCAAGACAGTGTGAACTTCTTCAAGGCATGATTGACAGAGACAGGATACTTATCTGGAGAACAGAAGACTGAAAAGAAACTAAGACCCATTACATGACAGAAGAATCAGGTTTTTTCCATGTGACTCTAAAGCACATCGATGAGGTCAATGGGTGGACACATAGGGAGGAAGATTTAGCCAAGCCTAAGGGAGAACTTTTTATCAGCTGAAGTGCTAGGAAAATGGAATTCATGATCTTGGAGACTATTTTTCACCCCCAGAGGGCATGGCAATAACAATGTAGGGCCTACTATGTGTTCAGAGCATTCATATTTTTTCCTTTTATTTTATGATAATTTTCACAAAAAGTCTGTGAGATAAGGATTATTTTAAAGATAAAGGAACTGAGGTTCAGGGACGATAAGAAACACACAGATGTCTAGGTAGAGCCTGTAAGTCACAGAGGCAGGATTTGAACTCAGGTCTCTCTGGCACTAGAATGCTGTCCCTCGAGAAGCTGATTTCCAGAGATGGTTTCAAAAGAATTCAAGTGCTGAATGGGGAGTGGTGCCCAAAGCCTGGGCCACAAAGCCATCCCTGTTCCAGGATGAAGTTCTCACCTGCATTTGGCAAGTTTTCTGTTCTGGGGTGGGAGGTATACAGCACGGAAGGGGTAGGAGAAAGGTAGTGAATTGTTCATGGAGCTAAATTTATTCCATTCAAATGGCTTCTCTTTATTCTGACATTCAGTCTTTTCAGTGTTCTTTCCTTTTTAAGTCAAATAACATTGTTTTAAAAATTGTCATAATTCAGCAAAAGTAAAAGTCGTCAACTCTGTCGGGTTTCTCAGATGTTTGGGAATGATATGGGCTGTGAAATCTTAAAAGTCCAGAAGCCACTATCTGAGTGACTTACAATGTTTTTTTCCAGCCTTCAACTTTTATAACTTTTTTTTTTTTTAAGTTAGACCTTTAAGTTGAAAGGTCAAGTGATAGGCTCCAAAGGCCTTAGGAATCTGCCCTGGCCTGCAATTGCCTCCAGCTGAGGGATCGAGGCAAGGCTGGCCGCCTGCTCCTAACTGGAAAAGGAGACTGAAGTCTCGCAAATCACACCCCTCATTACAGCAGCCCACCTTTCTCTCATGCTGGCCTGTTGGGCTGATTCTGTGGCGATGGGTCAGCCAGAGTGGTGGAGGTGTGGCTCATCGGGGTGCCCACCCGAGGTGCTGGGCAGCTGAGCTGAGCTCTGTTGGGGCTGCTGAGACTTCCTGGCAGTTACCTGTCCCCATCCCTCAATGCTCAAGACACATAGAGAGTCCACAGTTTTCCTTCAAGGGAAGTCTTAGCCTGGGGGCTGGGGTGGCGGGGGGGGGGGGCTGCATACTCAGCCACAGATGTAGAGGATTAGCAGGGGCTTCTGGAAGGCTGTAATCTTACATGCTTTAAAACAAAAGAGTTTATTGACATATAATTTACACACCATACAATGCACCCATTTAAAGGGTACAATTTTAGTGCATTCACAGATATGTGCAGCTATCACTACGGCCAATCTTAGAACATTTTCATGACCTCAAAAAAGAAACCTTGCACCCTTTAGCTATTACTCCCTGCACCCCACATCTACTCTGTATCTCCCAGCCCTACATAACCACTTATCTACTCCCTGTCTGTATGAATATTCCTATTCTGGACATTTTATATGAATGTAATCATTTATACAAGAGTAACTGATTGATGTTTCTCTCTCACATCAATGTTTCTCTCCCTCCCTTTCGTCTTTCTCTAAATGATGGACTTCTTTCCATTAGCATAATGGTTTCAAGGTTTATCCATGTTGTAATATGTCAATACTTCATTCCTTTTTTAATTTTTATTTTTAAGAGCAATTTTAGGTTCACAGCAAGACTGAGCAGAAAGTGTAGAGAGTTTCCATATACCTCCTGGCCCACACGCCTTGAACTCACAGCCCTCCCCACTGTAAACGTCCAGCACCAGAGGGTGCGTTTGTTACAACAGACGAACCTACACTGGGACATCGTTATCACCCAAAGTCCATGGTTTCCCTTAGGGTTCACTGTTGGTGTTGACACTCTATGGCGGATTTTGACAAAGGTGTAACAACGTCCATCTACCTTTCTAGAGCCACGTGACTAGTTTCACTGCCCTAAATCCTCTGTGCTCCTCCAATTCATTCTTCCCCCACCCTCAGCCCCAGGCAACCACTGATCTTCATACTATCTCCATGATTTTGCCTTTTCCAGAATGTCAAGTTGTTGGGAACTGCCCTGCCTGGTTTCAGAAGCTGTAACCCCTGCCAAGGCTAAGGCTGAGGGAGTGACCTTGGACCATAAGCCGCCAAGGAAACAAAAGCTTATCTCCCTGGCAGGAGCACTGCTTCTGCTCCTTTTACTTCACCCTGCCTGGCCCCCAATGCTTGGTCAGTTAGCCAATGATGGGTAAGATTCCCCAAGGGGGGGATGATCTAAGACAGGCATGATCATGTGGGAGGGCCCCAAGGAAGGACTTTGGGAGCTACGGCAAAAGGGGGTGATGGACTCTTGCCCCTCAGCTTTGACAAAGCCTGAGTCCTCATTGTCTGTGAGAAATCTCCTAATTTCTTGGCTGCCTTACTTCCCTTGCTCCACCTAAGCCTGAAACAATGACAGAGGGTGGTGCAGCCCTGTGCTGGAAAGGGGGGGTTCCCCAGGTGATCAGGCCTAAGAGAGAATATGCAAAATCCTGTGAAATCTGCTTTGTTTAGAATGCTCTCAATTAAATGATAAGGGTCCAAGCAAGAAGTAAGTTTGTTCCTCAAAGTTTTATGACTCTTTAGCTATCTGACCCTGACTCAAAATATGCCCTCAGAGTTCTTTGTTATCTATTGTTTAATCCTTACTGCCTGGCAATGATTAATGAGCTTTTCCTGAATTCTTGTGTAAATGAACCCAATAAAAGCCCATTGAGGAACAGGCTCCTGGCCCTTCTCCTTTGAGAGATTGGCCACCTTTCCTCCCCAAGCAGATCATGTCTTGGTAGACTTATTCTCATCTGTGGCGGATGGGGGGCTCTGCGGACAAAGCTCCCCCACATCACGCAGGTGGAATCATATGGGGTGTAGCCTTCTCAGGTTGGTTTCCTTCATTTAGAAACATGTCTTCTCATGGCTTGAGAGTTCATTCCTGTCTATGGTTGAATAATATTCCATTGAGAGTTCATTCCTGGTTGTGGTTGAATAATAGTCCACTGTGTGGATGTACCACAGTTTATTTATCCATTCACTTGCTGAAGGACATTGTGGTTGTTTCCAGGCCCAGACACTTATGAATAAGGCTGTGATGCCTCATTCCCGTCTATGGTTGAATAATACTCCATCCTGTGGATAGACCACATTCTGTGCGTCCTTTCCTCAGTCGATGGACAGCTGGATTGTTTCCACCTTTTCAGCAGCATGAATAATGCCACTGCGAACATTCCTGTACATGTTTTTGATGGAACACTCGCTTCATTTCTTTGGGCTGTATACCTCACAGAGGTGTCACTGGGGCATAGGACAGCTCTGTGCTTAATTGTCTTGAGGAAATGCTAACTGTTCCCCAAACTAACCAAACGATTTCACATTGCCACCAGTAGTGTATGAGGGTTTCAGTTTCTCTCCATCATCAACAACACTTGGTACGGTTTGACTTTCAAAAAAAATGAGAAGTTGTGATATGCCCTGACCAGTGTGGCTCAGTTTGTTGGGCATCATCCCACTGGTTTGATTCCTGGTTGGGCGCATGCCTGGGTTGCAGGTTTGGTTCCCAGTCGGGGCACGTACGAGAACAACTGATTGATGCTTCCTATATCCATGTTTCCTTCTCTTTCTCTCTCCCTTTCCCTTTCTCTTAAAATAAGTAAATAAAATCTTTAAAAAAATTGTGATGTGTTCATGCTTTGGAATACTATGCCACACTGAAAATGAAAGAATGACCCCCAACAGACATTAACATGCTTGTATCTAAAAAACCTACCATATTTTGCTGTGTATATTGCACACTTTTTGCCCAAATTTTTAAGGGAAAAATAGGGATATGCATTATACATGGGTAGTACTAACTCAGTATCTGTGTAAATGTTTTTTAATTCTTTTATTTCTGCCTATGTGTTATAAGTGTAACTCTAGGAAGGAATAACAATATCTGTATGCAAAGTCATACCCTGAAATAGGATCATCATTTTTGTTTCAAATTTAAATAAATAAAAAATTGAATTAAAAAATTAAAATGAAGGATTTTTTTCCTGAAAGTTTGGGCCAAAAATGTGAGTGTGCCTTATGCATGGCAAAATATGGTATTATTGAACAAAATAAGCAAGTTGTGATTGGTAAATTCATTCAATATAATTATGTTTGCAGAAAGTTCAAAAACAGGCAAAGCCTAAATACTATATTATTTATGATTACACACATCTGATAAGAGCAATTTTAATAAAACAAGGGAGTGGTAAGTGCAGTTTTGTGACTTTGTGATTCCAGCCATCCTAGTGGGTGTCTCCTTGTGGTTTTGTTTTGCCTTTCCCCAGCGACTGATGATGTAGAGCATCTTCATGTGCTTATTGGTCATTTGTATATTTTCCTTGGAGAAATGTCTGTTCAGGTCCTTTGCCCATGTTTTAAATTGCGTTGTCTTTTTATTATTGACTAGCGAGAGTTCTTTATATATTCAGGATGCAAACCCTTATCAGATATAGGACTTGCAAATGTTTTCTCCCACCCCCCCACTCTTATGTAGTGCTCACTTGCCTGTCCCTGCCCCTTGAAAAGCTAGAAACAGAGAGTATAAGTAGAGCTTTGATTTGTTTTTTAAAACTTACATACTTTTGCCTATATACCCAAAAGAACTGAAAACAGAGACTCGAACCGATCTCTGTACATCAGTGCTCATGGCAATGTTATCCACAGTAACCAAGGGCAGGCACAACTGTGTGAATTATTGGAAAGAATTCTAGTTTGGAGCCAGCCTGCTGGGTTTGACTTCCAGCTCTGCCGTGTGACCTCAGGCATGTCACCCTCCTTGTCTGTGCCCTGGCTGCCTCACCTCTGTGATAAGTTGGTAATGATGCCTTCATGCCAAGAGTCCTGGCTCGATGAGAGAAGGTCCCAAGCAATGCCCCGCATCAGGGCTGTGTGGAGGAAGGAGTGCTACACTTGGAGAGGAAAGATGCAGAGGAAGGTTCCCTTTCAGTCCCACCCTTGCTATTGGTATGACCTTGGGCAAGGCATTTGTCTCTCTGGGCCTCAGTTTCCCCATATGTAAAGTGGGGATAATAACACCTACCCCTATTAGATACTGTTAAGTTGTGAGGTTGATTAAAAAATCATTTTGTAAATGGACAGTCTTATACAGAAATAAAAGAGATTAAAAATGCAGAAATATGTGGCATAATGATGAACTGTTAACTTAGGGCGCTGTTGTTAATTAAAAATGATCCTGCATGCTATGCAACCATAAAAATGGGTTATTATGCAGACTATGTGGAAACAACACCATTTATGAGAAATAGAACATTTACAAAATTATATATACATGAGAATCATAATTATGCAAAATTATGTAATGTGGACAAAGACTAAAAAGGATTACAAAAAAGTGTAATTATTGTGCACAGACATGGAGAGGATTATAGCTGATTGAAACATTTCTTTAAAGTCATCATTATGTTATTTTTATAGCAAGAATATGATTTAAAAAGAATAGGTGTGGTGGGAATCATTTGGGGATAACCTGCACTTGAATCTGACCTTGAGGCCCATTGACTTTGTTGGACACTGAGGAGTGAAACCACAGTAAGTGTCATCCCTGTAGAAGCTGTGTTCTGTCTGTCCTGCTCCGTGGCCTCCCCAGCACTCCCCACTCGTGGATTCCACTGAACACAGCCTTCCAGGAGGCCTGGCCCCCTCCTGGCATTACCGCTGCAGGAGTTACTCACCCTCCTGAGCCTGGTTTCTGTCAGTTATGAGGAGGCACAATTGCAGTCTCATGAAGAGACACAATCCAGTCCCCTAGTCCCGCTGCACTATGTGGTATGGAGGATGGAATGCGATAGAGGATGTGGAAGAACCAAACCCACTGGATCTCACCAAGTCAATGTGGAGGTCACTGGTCCCCCTTAACTGCAGGACTGCAGGAGGCAGCAGGCTCCACAGCCCTGAAGCTGCAGTTAATTGCCCTGCTTCCTATTTCCTTCTCAATTTGATTGCTACCTATATTCGAGAAACCTCCAACTTATGCATTACATACTTACATACCTTCAAAAATAGAGTGCATGCCACACAACTGTGTTTGATTTAAAATACTTTTTTGTAGTCAAAGTGCCAGAGTTCCCTGTTTTCCAGGTCCAACCCCCAGGGCAGCCACCTCTCACCTTCTTAGTCTTTTCTTCTGAATGTTATCTCCACATCCCCAAGTAAACACTGCTGTTTCTTAATTTTGTCTGTTCACTATATACTCATTGACTTCCTGCTGCATTGGGAAGGGCTTTGCTCACACACCATCTCTGTCTCCCTCTGTCTCCTTCCCCCAACACAATTATGTCACTCTTTTGGCTGCGATGGTCACTTTAAGAAATACACCACCCCTCTTCTTGCTGGTTCACTGCGTTATCTGCGGGTGCTCCCCACCCCGTGCTGTAGAAGAGGCAGCCTGTGCCTTGGGCTTCCTCTCTACTCTCCCTTCTCCCTCCAAGTTTCTGTCATAGGCCTTTGACTTTTGCATTGTTTCAGAGATACATCCTCATTCCGTTTCCTAACTGTAATGAAGTCTTCCTTGCTTTGCTTAAAGCGGATTCTAAAATCAATAAACAATATTTACATTATGGAGACATACACATACGGTTCTTTTTCCAGTCTGTAGCATATCTGCTTACGTTGGCTTCCTTGGGATAATTTTCTTTGATCTGGAATTTCAAACTGCTTTTCTTTTTTTTCCAGGACTATTTGACTTCATCTTATTCTCATTTTCTCCCTAACTTTCCATCCCAACAGGTGTTCTATTGAGTTTTGTCTCCTCCCCCAAGGATCTACCTTCTAGAACCTTCTGTCCCCCTTCCTCAATCTGGGCAGTAATCATTCCGGAACTTCCTTTTAATGATTTCCTAACTTCAACCCACAGTTTCTGAGATTTGGGTTGCTGTTGAGTTCGCTTCCTTATTTTGCCAGAGCATGCTATTAAGTAACATCCTAGGCAGAGGTGTGTGGTGGGTGACATTTTTGAGTCTTTTAGGTTTGGAAATTTATTTAGCCTTCACACTTGATTGATAATCGGGCTGGGCATCGCATCTTAGGCTGTAAATCAAATTCCTTTAAAACTCTGAAGGCACTGCACCATTGTCCTCCAAATCGATTTTTCTATTGCAAACCCTGATTCTCTCTCATTCTCGTTGTTGCATGAGGAGCTGGCCTTCAGCGGAAGCTTTGAGGGCGCACTCCTCATCCTTGGTGAGCTGTTATTTTGGTGGCGTTTCTGGGTGTGGGCCTGGTTTCACTCATTTCTCTGGTCTCGTGTCCTCCACCTCTGAGAAATTCCCCCCTGTGATTTCTTTGATTGTTGCCTCTGCCCTGCTTTTTCTGCCCTCCTTTTTCAGAAATTCCTATTAGTTGGGTCCCAATTTGGTCCTCTATGTCCCTTATCTATTGGCTCATTTTTTTCCCCCATTTCTTCATCTTGATTTTTTCAAAACATGCTAGTATATTTAAACTTGGGAACAGTTTGTCTCTTTAAAGTAAAGTCTTATAGAAAAACGTATTCCTTGTTAAATTATTTCTGTACTAACAGAATGACAGGCATTTCAAATAAGGTTCACTTAAGAGTTTAGGGATTGCCATAAAACATAACCCAAAACTCCCTTCAATGAGCGTGGCTTTGCAAACAACTACAAAATGAGAGTAAGGGCTTTAAGAGGCATAAAATGAAGACTGCGGTCACCAGGTGAGGCAGGAGACAGGAAAGAGAAAAACGTGGTATTAGCCCATGCTTCAGGTGCTCCCTCGGGTCACCAGGTGCATGGGGGCAGGGTACCCCCTACTCCCCACCCCTGCCACAAAGTGGGTAGGGTCAGCTAGCGAGAGAGGAGCTGAAAGAGTCAAGTCCACAGTATGTGATGGGATCTTCCCTGAGCGAGGCAGCTGGCCTGGGAATGGCACGTGAGTCTTCTGCCAAGGACAGGAGCCAATCAAGGCCCTAGACAGAGGGAGGCAGGAGCGGGGCAAATGAGAATCAGGCTCGGACAAGGGCACAGGGCAAGACTTGAGTGAATGTCTGGGTCTGCTAGGAAGTGGACAGAGGCTCTGCATGCTGACGGGGCACCTAAGGCCATTTGGGTCCAGAGAAACAGCACTCTGGTTCATGGGGCGGAACAGGCTCATCCCCAACCTGCACTGGTTCCCCGCATGCTGCAGGGCCTTCCTCTAATGAAGGTGAGGCAACGAAACAGGCAATGCACTCACACCCCCCAAGCAGAACCGGCACCTCATCCACTGATTCTCCCCTTCTCTCTCTCTCTCTCTCTCTCTCTCTCTCTCTCTCTCTCTCTCTCTCTCTCACACACACACACACACACACACACACACACACAGATTTTGGGAGTCTGCCCGACCCTGTGCCAGCACGGAGCTGGGGCTGAAGCTCCAGCCCCGGCCGGCTGCCTTCCTGTCTCCACGTTCCGCGGGGGAGCAGACATGTGAACAGAAGGGGGCTGGCGATTCCTTCACGGTTCAGCTGCCTCCAAATGAGATGCTTGGCAGGAGAGGAGGACTGCAACCTGTTGTCCCCACGTTCATTGTTTATTTGCTAAAAGAATACTTTGGGTAATTAGTCACTCATGCAAATGTTTACTGACTCAACAAACGCTTATTGAGTTCCAATGATGATAATAATTAGCACTCATTGAGTGCTTACCATGTGTCAGGCACAGTGCTGAGCCCTTTGAACTCCGCTATGTGCCAGATGTTAGGAACACAGAGATAAAGATGCAGTGACGACCTGCAAGTGGTTGGGAGGCCGGAAGTTAACATTGCCGCCATTTCAGGTGAGCTTCTTCACAGTAACACCACCCCCCCCCCCCGCCCGGAAGTACTGTTGTTGAGAAGAAGTGTACTATAATGGTTAAGAGCAAGGCCTGGGTTTGAAGTCTGTTTGTATCACTTGTTAGCTGTGTGACTTTGGGCAGATTACTTAAGCTGTGTAAGTCTCAGTTTTCCCATCTACACAGTGGGTGTGGATAACAACAGCTGTACCTTGCGGAGTTGTGAGGGTTGAATGAGCTGATGCACAGAAAGTGCTGGCACATTCCTTGACACATGGGCAGTTACTCTTTAACCCCGTGGTACTATGGGATCCCAGGAATTAAAATGATGTTAAATCAAGGTTACCCAAAACCATTAATACTCACGGGATAAATAGGAATTAGGCAAAGAACAAAGTAGAGTTAATACAAATGGTTTCTTTGACTCTGGTCGGAAACCCAGCCTTGCCCTCCTGCTGCCCCATCAGTATGTCTGTGTAATAACACAAACCTCTTCAGCCCCAGACTCTACCATAACTCACAGTGCGTCATTGCAAGAGGCTTTGGAGAAGTCGCTTCTCCATCCTGGGCTTCAGATTCTTCATCTTTACGGAGAGTAGGCTGTACCAATTCAAGCATTGCTTATAACAGCAAAAACTTGGAAGAAATATAAATGTCTATCAACGGAGAAATAGTTTAATAAATTATGATACATTCATGCGATGGACGACAGCATAGCTGCTCAAAGGGTAAATCCATACGAGCTGATATAGAAAAATGTACTTTCTTGAGCCAAAATTGACATGCAATGAACATACCGATTCTGTATGCATTTTGGCAAATGTATCCACCTGTCACCATGGCTCTGATTGAGATAAAAAACATTCTATCACTCTAAAAATTTCCCTTGTGCTGCTTTTCCATCAGCCCCTCCCCATCCACACAGGGGCAACTGTGTTACCGTAGGTCCATTTTGTCTCTTCTTAAACTTCGTATTTTGGGAATTATAGGGTTTTTTTTGTTTCAAGTAAGAGTAGTTTTCTTTCTGTTGTTATTGTACACTGAATGTTTGTGCCCCACCCCGCCAAATCCCTAGTATGACTGTATTTAGAAATGGGATCTTAGCCCTGGCTGGTATAGCTCAGTGGATTGAGCGCGGGCTGGGAACCAAAGTGTCCCAGGTTCGATTCCCAGCCAGGGTACATTCCTGGGTTGCAGGCCATAACCCCCAGCAACCGCACATTGATGTTTCTCTCTCTCTCTCTCTCTCTCTCTCTCTCCCTCTCTCCCCCTCCCTCCCTCCCTTCCCTCTCTAGAAATAAATAAATAAAATCTTTAAAAAAAAAAAAAAGAAATGGGATCTTTAAGGAATTAATGAAGGTTAAATGAGGTCATAAGGGTGGGACCTCGATCTGATAGGATTACTGTCCTTATAGAGGAGACACCAATGATGTGACCTTTTTCTGGAGCTGAGAAAAGGGCCTGTGAGCACAGCAGGATGACAGCTGTGTCTAAGCCAGGAGAAGAGGCCTCAGAACGTAAGAGAGCTTCCTGTAGGTGAGGCACCAATCACAGCAGACCTGGGAGAGATGCCCACCTTGGCCTGGCCTGTCGGGTCCAGCGAGGCCACTCATCCTCCAGCGTGGCCTGGCACAAGTTCACAAGAGAGAAGCAGAACCTCTGACTGAAGCATTTGTGCTTTTGCTGCCTCACCTCCGTTTTTAAAAGCTCTGTTTTCATTTTCATTTGCTTCAAGATTCTATTTCTTGTGCATTTCCGCTTTGATCCATTGGTTGTTTAGTTTCCACATACCTGTGTTTTTTTACAGTTTTCTCCCTGTAGTTCATTTCTAGCTTCATGCAATTGTGGTAGGGAAAAGATGCTTAACGTGATTTCAATCTTCCTGAATTTACTGAGACTTGTTTTGTGGCCTAATATGTGATCTATTCTGGAGAATATTCCTTGTGCATTTGAAGAAAATGTGTGTTCTGCAGTTTTTGGATGGAATGTTCTATAAATGTCTGTAAGTCGATCTCATCTAATGTGACACTTGAGACCATTATTACATTATTAATTTTCTGTCTGGATGATCTACCATTGATGTGAGTGGATGGTAACATCCCCTACTATTGTTGTGATGCTGTGGATTTCTCCCTTTGTGACCATTAGTCATCGCTTTATGTATTTAGGTGCTACTGTGTTGGGTGCATAGATGTTTATGATTGTCGTATCTTCTTCGATTGACTCCTTCATAACTATGTAATAGCTTCCTTTGTCTTTGTTTACATTTTTTGTTTTAAAGTCTATTTTGCCTGACATAAGTATTGCTACTCCAGTTTTCTTTTAGTTTCCATTTGCATGGCATATCTTTCCCAACCTTTTGCTTTCACTCTGTACGCGTCCTTCAATTTGGAATCTCTTGCAAGCAGCATATAGAGAAGAATTGTGTTTTTAAACCCATTCGGCCACCCTGCATCTTTTCATTAGAGCATTCCATCCATTTGCATTCAGAGTAATTATTGGTAGGTACCCACTGCCATTTTGTTCCCCATTTTTACGTTGCTTTTAGAGTTGTCCTTCGTTTCTGTCTCCTTCTCTCGATCTCTTCCCTGGTGGCTTGCTGTTCTTCTTCAGTGTTTCATTCAGTTTCCCTTGTTCCTTTCTCTTTGTTCTCAGTGTATCTTTGGTGAGTTTTTGCGTTTTGGTTACCATGAGATTTATAGATATCATTCTTTATCTACAGCAGTTTATTTGAAGCTGACAAGCATTTAAGTTTAGATATATTCTATAAAGACTACATTTTTACTCTTCTCACCATGCTTTCTGTTATTGATGTCATATTTTAGATTTTTTTTGTGTTGTGTATCTCCTAGTTACTTATTGTAGTTTGAGTTGAGTTTGATACTTTTTTCATTTAACCATTGTGGTAGCTTTTTACCATCTGATTTGCTTTATCTGTTGAATATTTGGCTTTTCCAGTGAGGTTTTTCCCTTTTTCATATTTTCTCATTTCGGGGTATGGCCTTTCCTTTTCTGCTTAAGGAAGGCCCTTGGGCATTTCTTGTAAAGCTGGTTTAGTGGTGAGGAACTTCTTTACTTTTTGCTTGTCTGGGACACTCTTTTTCTTTCTTTCGATTCTGAGTGATAACCCTCCTGGCTAAATTCTAGGTTGTAGGATCTTCTCTTCCTGCTCTCTAAAGATGTCCTGCTGCTCCCCCCTGTCCTGCCAAGTCGTTAGTGAGAAACAGGCTAATAACCTTACAGGCTTCCCCCTTTGTGTGGAACTTATTTTTTTTTCCTTGCTCCCTTCCAAATTTTTCCTTTATCTTTACCTTTTGCAATTTTAACCTTAGTGTGGGTCTCTTTGGGTTTGTCTTGTTTGAAACTCTCTGTGCCTGCTGAACCTGAATGTCTGTTTCCTTTCCCAAGTTTGGAAAAGTTCCATCCATTGTTTCTTTAAATAAAGTCTCTGTTCCTTCCACTCTTTCTTTTCCTTCTGGGATCCCTAGAATGTGAATATTTGAGCCCTTGATGTTGTCCCAGGGGTCCTTTAAACTATCCTTGTTTTTTAAACAATTTTTTCTTTCTGCTGTTTTGATTGGTTGATTTCCACTAGTCTGTCATCCAATCACTTATCCATTCTTCTGTGTTAACTAATCTGCTGTTGATTCCTTCCAATGTTTTTTTTGTAATTTCAGTTATTACTTACAAATTACTTATTTTAATTTCCTTAAGATTTCTGCCCCTCTCCTGCCCCCCAGGATTTTTCTTGTTCCTTCGTTTGAGAGATATTCTTCTGACTTTCATTTTTGTTTGACTTTCTATGTTTGTTTATATGAATCAGACAAAATAGTTGTCTCTTCCAGTCTTGAAAAAGTGGCCTTGTAGAGACATGGGCTCTATGTAGACTGTGTGCTGGATGCTTTTGGCAGGACTGTAGAGGTAGGCAGGTGCCTAAGACACCCCCCGTGGGAAGGCCAGGTGCTGCTAATAATGCCCTATTGATCCTGCTTGCTCCCTTTGTTCAGGCGAAATGGGCTCCCATCACGTGTCCAGGAACACACTGCAGTGACCTTGCGGGGAGGCTAGAGCTCCTGGGTAAAGCCCCCACCCCTGGGGGTGGAGGGGGATGTGAACAATGGCCCTTGCTCGCCCTCCGTCCCTGGAGAATTCCCTCAGTCCTGAGGGGGCTCCTGAGTCTCTCCAGTCTTCTCTATACTGTCTCTCTTGTTTGTTGTACTGAAAGCGGTCACTCTGTGTGGGCTCCACGTGCCCTGCCGCATAGTTTGGTGAAAGCGCTTGGAGCCCAGCAGGCACTCGCAGCACCTGGAGCGCTAGCTGAGAGGCCAGGTGCGTGTGGTGATGCCCTGTTGTTCCTGCTTGCTCCCTTTGTCCGGAGTGGGCGTAGCTGTGCAGCACTTCGGGAATCTTGCAGGTAGATCTAAGACCCTGAATAGAGCTCCCACCCATGCCCTCCCCCCTCCCCCCTCCCCCCTGGCCCTCCTCCCCCGCCCTCCTACCCCTGCGGTATCAAAGTGGAGTAGAGCACGGAGGGCTCCCTGGGCTTCCCAGCTTCTTCTCTTCGGTTTCTTTCTTTTGTTTGTTGTCAGAAGCGGTTCACCCAGCACTTGGTTGTCTCGCAGGAGTGATTGCTACCTACATACAAGATTTTTAAAGTTTGCTCCTGAGAGGGACTGAGTTCCACCCCTCCTACCCCATCTCTCTTGGACCTGTCTGGATACACAAACTTTAGAGTAACGCTGCCTGGTTTGTGCCCCACTTCTGACACATTTACAACCACAGACAAGTTACCCAATCTCACTGTGTCTCAGTTTCCCTGTCTTTGAAATGGGGATACAGCCTCCTCGTGTTGCTGTCAGGATGAAATGACAATATATGTAAAGGGTTTACAGAGCTCAGGAACATTGTGAGTACTTGTCAAAGAGCTATTGTTTGTTTAATAACAACGTGGTATACAGACAAATGTTGGTATCTGCATAGAAAAGAGGGTAAGGAAAGACAATCGTTAACAGGTTGGGATTTCACTGAAGAATAAGACTGAAAGAAGGTCGGGGGTGCATTCTCTTTTTAATTAATGTATTTTCGTGTTGTTTGAATTTGTTTAAATAGCACATATAAAAATGAAAGATTTTTAAAAGAGGCTTAGTAAGGTAAAAATAAAGAAAATTTTCTGCTTTAAAATTTAACTTTAAACAGCCCCCTCCTGCCACAGAGCTCTGGGTGTGCCTGCGCACCTGCGGGTCCACTCCCCGGAATCTGGGTGACCACAGAGTTGCTATAAATGCTGATGCGTCTGAACCCACACCCTCTCTGGCTGCCCGATGCCTGGATGCACCAAACCTGAGGCAGAGGCCGCCAGGACCATGGTGGACGTGGGGGCTCTGCTATCCTAATCTTTCAATAAAGCTGCCGATCTAACTAAAAAGAAAAATTTAAACTTTAACCTTAACCCTCAATTGGGGCTCTTTGCAATTGCTGGATGGCTTTATTTTTCTTACGGCTTTGCAGAGGTTGCAGTTTGCGTTAGCCAAGGACGGGCTGTGAGGTGGCCCCTGTCTACTTTTGCAGGTGACTCTCCATCCCTATCTTTGTGTTCCAGCCACTCAGACCTTCCTCTAGCTCCTGGCACACCTTGCGCTCTCATGCTTTAGAGACTTTTCAATCTTAATTCCCTCCGCCAGAAACATTGCCTTGGACTCCACCCCTACTCCCCTGTTGTCCTCCTTGAGCTTACTTGCTCCTGAAAGCCTTCTTTTCTTCCTCTTCCAAGCTGGGTTGGGTGTTCCTCCCTTCTCCGTGCTTTTCCAGTGCTCTGTGTGATCCCAGCTTCACCTCTTGTGACACCGTACTGGGAATTTCCTGTCTAGCTCCTGTGATGGTGAACTTGTAGAACAGGAGCCAAGTTTATTTCCATGAGGGCTTCACGGTTCTATTCCCAAAGGCCACAGGAAGTGCCCTTGGTGTTTGCCGAACAAAAGAATGAAGAAAGGAAAGATATGGTTCTCGTCAGAAACCCAAGCTTCAGGCCTCAACTGTGTGTCTTGGTTTATTTGGTATATAACTCCATGTCTCATAAACATGGAGCTTTAAGGATCTAAAGACAATGCTCCGGAGGAAATTTCTCCAGTGGAAAGCCAAGTAGACTGTGCATCCTTGCCCCTTCGCACAAGAGAGCTGCCTACGGATTCCAAAGGAACTGCAGATTATTGTTCATCCAGTTCTCTTGGCTGTTACTGAAGGATCATTTTCTTCTCTGAAATAAAACAAAATGGGTTTCTTTCAAGCTTATGAGTCTCCAAACAGCCACCCCCTCAAGTTCCAGAGGTGGTGCAGCTGTTCTTTCAAAACAGATATGATAAGAAAGACACTTTAACCTCCCTGAGAAATAAACTACTTGAAGTTTCCAAAATTGCCAAAGGAAAATATTAAGGTATACTGAGAGTCCAGTATGTATCCCTGGCGCAAGGACACCGCAGGCTTGAGAGGCTAAGACTGGATCAGGTCTCCAAACGCCCTTCAGAACAAGGTTGCACCGGTGAGGCAGCCCGTGAAGGCACCACCAGAACCCATGGGCTTCCCTCACACATTAGTCCTGAAGGGACCAGGCAGGAGGGCACTCCTTCCATGAGCCGATGTCCAGATCAGAGTGTTATCACTAAGCTTGAAAATTTTGTTGTGGGTTATTGCTATTATTATTATTATTATTATTGGTGAGACTTATTATAACTTATTATAACTAGGGTTATCTTTGGCTTGTGTGCTTGATGGTATGGGTGTTTGGGTTGTTGTGGTGGTGATGTAGGGTTGAGTGTGCTTTCTACTTGCTATTTTAAACTTTTCACGGGACTTATGGAATTCTGACGATAATATACAATTATTGCCAGATTCCATAATTGTGACTTTCAAA
The DNA here is from genome assembly GCF_004126475.2 of Phyllostomus discolor. NCBI lineage: Eukaryota > Metazoa > Chordata > Mammalia > Chiroptera > Phyllostomidae > Phyllostomus > Phyllostomus discolor. The sequence continues at coordinate 96,695,672 of NC_040910.2, read as the reverse complement.
TCTTGTTATTATGTGTGACTAGGTAATAGAGTTATATGTGCAGGCATGATTAGGACATAAGAGAGCTTCCTATAGGTGAGGCATCAATCATAGCAACCCTTGGAGAAACGCTCGACTTGGCCTGTCCTATAGGGTCCAGCAAGGACACGCATCTCTTGAGTTAGACTGACCTGAGGCTCACAAGAGATGAGCAAGGCCTCTTTGTGAAATACTCAGGCAACGTTCTGGGCATGCTCATCACCTAACACATTTCAATGGTGGGAGACTGGTATTGTTGCCTGACATCCCACGATGCCCCAGCTCCCAGCTGAGGTTGAAACTAATCTTTCTTGAGATTTCCAGAGCAGAGGGTTTTATAACCAGAGTGGAGGTAGCTGTAGTCTGAGTTACATTGCTGCTTCTTAATATCCAAAACAGACCTGAGAGTCTCACAGCACCAACAACATTAACATTAATGATCACCATCACCATCACAGCTAACACTTGAGTGTTTACTATGTGCCAGGCACTCTGCAAAACACTTTAGATGGAATATTTTATTTGATCTTCCCAAGAATCCTGGGGCGGGGGGTGCATATTTTTAAAAATAAGGAAACTTATTTGTAAATAAGGCTGAGCAACTTGCTCAAGGTCGCCTAACTCATAAGTGGAGGAGCTAAGATACAAACCCAGGCAACAGTTTGCAGGTGGCAGTGGACACACCCTAAGACAACCTTCCATGAGTCACATCCTTGAATCATTCTGTCCCCTTGACTGTGGGCAGAACCTGTGACTTGCTTCTAATCCACAGCAAGTGCTAAGGTGATGGATGGCATACCCATGATAATGCCATCTTATGTAAGACTCTGTCCCAGCCAGCTGAAGCAAGAGAGATTTTCCCAGTGGCCTTACAGAAGCAAGGACATGCTATGAGCTGCCTAAAGAGAGGGCCAAGGGGTAGGGAACTGTGGGTGGCCTCTAGGACCTGAGGGCTACCTCCAGGTGGCAGCCACTTAGAGGCTGCAGCCCTCCCTCACGCAGTCACAAGGACATCACTTCTTCTAGTAACCTGCATAAGTTAGGGAGCCCATTTTTCCCTTGTTGAGCTTTCAGGTGACAACATGGCTTGGTGGCAACACCTTGATTGCAGCCTCGTGAGACCCTGAGCAGAGGCCCCAGCGAAGCTGTCCATGCCTGCACTCGTGACCCATGGGCCCTGTGAGATAATGGTGTGTTGTTTTAAACCGCTGAGCATGTGGTGCTTTGTTAGGCGGCAGAGCAAAGTCATACACAGCCTGTGAACTTCAGCTGTGCCGCATCTCTTTGCAGCAGGGCCCTGCGCTCTGGTGCATGCACCGCCCCCCCCAGAGTTCCTTTCTTCTTTCCAGGGTTCCAGCCTCATTTCTTGGGAAGGGGCCAGAACCAGGGAATCCTGCTTTCCTTTCTGAGAGGAGGCAGAGAAGCAGGGAACCCAGGTACAATCAACTCTTTTTTTTTTTCTTTTTTTTTTAAAGATTTATTTATTTATTTTTAGAGAGGGAAGGGAGGGAGAAAGAGAGAGAGAGAAACATCAATGTGCGGTTGCTGGGGGCCGTGGCCTGCAACCCAGGCATGTGCCCTGACTGGGAATCGAACCTGCGATGCTTTGGTTCGCAGCCCGAGCTCAATCCACTGAGCTACACCAGCCAGGGCTGAACCCAGGTACAATCAACTCTTGATCTTAAAGAAGGGTCAGCAAGAAGCACGTGGAGCTCTCCTGCACATGTGACATTTCTAGGCAAGTGGAGACTTTGGGTTAGGATTAAGGCAGAACGTCTGAGGACTGGTCCTAGCAGAAATCTGCTCTAATGATGTTATAGGGTAGGAAGGGGAGTATTCTGAGAATTGAGCCTATGGTTACACAGTGATGTTTCACTAAATTAGTGCCAGTCTTCTAGGGCACATTTCACCTTGAACTTCAGTGCGGGAGTTTAAAGTATGACCCATAGGCCACAAATAGTTGGGGTGGTGCCACGTCTGTTAGATACTTTGTTTTTCTACTTCATTGAACATGTCTCTAAAAAGTCAGTACCCCAGGACAGAGCTGCCTGTATAGCCCTTCCGAAAATAAAATGCAGCGGCATGAACAAGGGCTGCTGTGTGAGGCCATTAAAAAGGCATTTCAGCCTCTGCCCTGGTCACCCAAGACACCGGATCCTTCACTAGCTGCCTCTGGAGGCCGAGGGCCGTGCAAGGGCCCACCCAGGGCAGGCCTGCCCTCCAGGCTGAGCTGGCACCGTCCTGGGGGCCATGCAGTCATCCTCTCCCAGACCACACTTTCCGAAGAAGGGAAAGGAACACCCACGGCCCGAATGCTGAGTGCAGGCTGGTGGCCGGTGTACAGAAGTGGGCCTGCCCAGCCGTGGGTTTCTCAGCAAGCTGCCTCTTCGTAGGAGCCACACGCAGGACATCAGAGGCCTGCCTCTATGTGCAACTCGAAGCAACAAAACACTTGACTGTTGAACAATGTCTCTTGTGGAGTTGACAGCTGAACTAGACTGTCACCTTGACATGCCCACCTCTGGTCTGTTTGCATTCCTAAACCAGAATTTCCTGGGGAGGTGGAGAATTAACCATACGTGGGGCTCTGGGCTTGGGGAGAAATGGAAGAGAACTTACTGCTAAAAGCTGGGTGACAGGGGCGAGTTCAGTGTCAGACGGCCTACAGGGTCTTAGAAGCAACCCCCCAGGGGCCTTTCAGAGAGACTGGCCCTCGAGATGAGAGAATTCCTGGGCTGCTGTCTGCACGTGATAGCCCAGAGGCCAGGTGGGAGCTAGACGGATGGGTGGGACCCTTGGGTTCTCCCGGGAAGATCAATCAGAACCAACAGAATTTGTGCCAAGTGAAATGGAGACAGGCGTCTACTTCAGCCAGACATTAATAAGCACACTTAAGAAGACACAGGAGAAGCACGGAAGGCATGTGCAGATGTGCAAAAATGCAGACGCATCCCCATCTGTGACAAATACTTGAGAGAGACTGACAAAACAACAAATGAATCCACTGGGGACCTCAGGGAGCAGGAAGATGAAGTGACTTTCCAGTCGTGCTGCTCTAACAGCAAAGGTGCCATCCCGCTCCTGTTACAGGGCTCTCCTGAGTTAGGGAGCTCTCCTGAGCCGCCAGCCCCGTGCCACATTCTCCTTGTGCGGGGCCGGGACTCGCTCAGTGTCGGTGTCGAGGTCCCCATGTGTGCTTTCATTGCTTTCATTTTACGTGGATCATTTTGTTTTCATTGTTGTTTCCTCTTTTCTTGTTCTCTGACTTGGATTAGATCAAGTCCCTGTTCATTCTGTTGGTCACCCGCTTAGCTAAGGAGTTCATCGCACTTTTCTATTTAGGAAAAGCAATTAAATATAGAGATCCTCCCAGTCCTTCCTTCTTAAAATAACACCCAATTCCCTGCTATTAGTTGAATATGGCATGCCAAATGAGGATAATAGAACAGAAATATAGAAGGTGAGGGTCCCCAGTGATGGGGGAGCTTCCATATTAACCCAAGAGTGCCTGTTTCGGAGATTATTTTATAAGAGAGAGAGAGAGAGAAATGGCTTCCATGTCTGCCTCTGATACGTGGGATTTTCTGTTCTGTGCAGCAATGATCAATTGTGTTGTTCGAACACTTCTTGTCTATCCCAGTGGGAGGACTCCGTGTTCCCACTTTATTGAGGACAGGTTTGGCCCTGTGATGGGCTTTGGCCAATGAAAACGTAGCAGAGGTGGCCTATGCCAGTCCTAGGCAGAAGCTTTGAGAGCCAGCGCGTCATTCCACCGTGTTCCCTTTTCTCTGCGTGAGCCTAGCAATGCCCCAAGAAGAAGACGCTCCGACAGACCAGATCCCAAGATGAAGGACAAGTGGAACAGAGCTATAGCCACCCCACGATGGATCAGTCATGTGAGCAAAGCCCAAACCTTGCAAGCCCCTGAGATTTTGGAGTCTTTGTCGGCACACATAACCCAGTTTTCTCAGACTGATACAATAGCCAAACATAATCCCAGCAACTGGTGTTTGTGCCTAAAATTGATGTTACTTAACGCATCGTGCCACCTAATATTTAATTGCCACCCTGGACTTAAAATTCCCCTGTTTTCTGAGGAAGCGATGCAGACACAGAAAGACTGGGTCACCTTCCCAGAACTGCATGGGCAGTAAGAGAAGCAGAGCCAGATTTCAAACTCAGAACTGTGTCCCCTGTTCATTTTACTGCCGGAGGCTCCCTCCTGAGACAGCTGAGCAGCCGCACTGACGTCGGGACGGAGTGCAAGAGGCCCTGTGTCTGCTGCTGGGGGTTTCCTCATTCCATTCCATTTTTAGCCGGAGTGGCACACAGCACTGGGTTTCTGACTGTTACCCTTGTAGTCTGACTCACTCATCACAAAACAAGTATGTTTTAGCCTTCAAACTTCCTACTTCTTTTTTTTTTTTTAAAGGAAGAAAAACTGAACTGTCAATGTCCAACTCCCACGGCCAAACTGGGCAGAAAAATTAATGTTCAGTTTAAGCGCTCCATACTCTCTGCATTAGAGGACTGGATAATTAGTTTCCTGAATTCAGAGGTAGGTGACCCTCTGTCTCACCTTCAGGTGGTAGCTTCAGGCTTCTTGCTTGATATGAATCTCAGGGGTGTACATACAGTGAGCAGAACAGGGTCCCCATTATCCGGGAATCTGGGGCTCGCTGGCGGTCTGTTTCACACTGGGTTTGGCAGAATGACCACCCCATGCAGGAAACCTAGGCAGTCCGCAACCACCTCCCAGGAAAGGGAAAAACGTTTTCAAGGGCGCCTTTCAGGAGGGGAAAAAAATTGTCCAGAAACCTCACACCAGTGTGAACCTAACCACTCAGAGCCTTGTCATAGATTTTTACACAGGACTCCAGGGAGAGGGAAAGAGAGGAGATGGGAAACAAATGCAGAAGAGAGAAGAAAGGAACTCCTTGAATGTGGTTCTGGACCAAAACAAAAAGAACATCATGTAAGCATCAGTTCATGGTGGGGGGTAGGACAAAGCAGGGGAAATCACTGAAAGTTCTGTAGACCAGACTGATCATTTTTATCTTGACATTTTCCCTACCTGAGCTTTTCTGTAAGTGGATTTCTGGATCTCCAGGCTATAATTTGGGGAACAGTCAATGATGTAAAAGTGTAGGTTTGGACCAAATCACGTTCAAAAGCTCTTCTTCTCAAATGCTGCTTTATTGCCTCCTGTTCCTCTTGGAAGTTCACTTTCAAAGAGGGACTGTGTCATTTTCTGATCAAAGCTCTTCTCAATCTTCATGTTCGTTCTGAGCTGTACAAGTTAGGGACCGCCCTCTCCTAGCCTAAGCAAAGGCCCAGATTAGGGAATAGGGAGGAAAACTTGGTGGGCTGAGAAGGGTTAAGTAAGAGTGTGCCAAGAATGGTGGCTGAAGCCCCAGAGGGCATGGATCTGTTGGAGTGTTCAGGTTGCTGTCTCACTGGTGGAGGGGGGAGCGTTACCAGCTTCCCCATGGGAGAGGTGGGCGCCATACACTGGGCGGGTGTGGACTTGGATGGAGATCCCTGGGATGGTTGAGAAGCCAGATGCTAAGAGGTGTCTAGAATCTTGACACCACGATGCATCTCAGAACCCTAGAAGAGTGAGACTGGTTTCCCTAATAGCATCTTGCCCTGAACTCAGCATTAATCTCTTCACATTCAACAGCCTGTGACCCTAATCCACTAGCCATGAATAGATTGAACAGAATGGTGTTCATTGGCACTAAGAAGTGACCCAGGTTGGAGGCAGGGCTTTCTTTAGAGACTGTGGGCTTTTTAAAGGCACAGGAAACCCGAATATCACCTGCAAGTCTCTCAGAAGGAGTCCTTACCGCACGCTGTCCTGAGACAGTGGAGATGATGCACGCAGCTCCCTGGTATCTAAGGCGCTTTCTCTCAAAGTGAGGGTGGGTTGGGAAGAGGCTGAAGTCACCTCTGTAACAGATGGGGTTTCAGTTAGCTACTGTTGTGTACCAAACCACCCCCAACTTAATGACTTACGGTGACCATTAGTTACTTACTGTAAGTTGATGGAAAAACTGGTTCTTGGGTCTTGGCTAGGGTAAGCTGATCATAGCCTGGCTTGCTCATGCCTCTCTTGTCCACCGAGGCGCTGGTCAGAGACTTACTGATGTAGGATGGCTTTGCTCACACGTTAGGTGATTGGATGACATTTGGCTGCAGCAATGGGGGTGGCTGAGTCATGAGTCTTTCATCATCCAGCAGGCTACCCAGGCTTGTTCTCTTGGAGGTGGCAGAGCTCCCACAGGACAAGAAGTGTGAAAGGCCTTGAAACCTAGACTCAGAGCCAGCTTGGTGTCACCCGGACCGTGTTCTATCAGCCAGAGCAAGTCAGGAGGGCAGCCTGGATTCAAGGATGGGAAAATCAGCTGCCCCTCTCAATGGGAGTTGCTGAAAAGTCGCATTCTTTTTTTTAAAATTTTTAAGATTTTATTTATTTATTTTTAGAGAGGGAAGGGAGGGAGAGAGAGAGAGAGAGAGAAACATCAATGTGCGGTTGCTGGGGGTCATGGCCTGCAACCCAGGCATGTGCCCTGACTAGGAGTCAAACCTGTGACACTTTGGTTCGCAGCCCGCGCTCAATCCACTGAGCTACGCCAGCCAAGGCTTAAAAGTCACATTCTTAATGGTGCAGGTATAGGCAGATAAATATGCCCCTAGAGAACTAGGGGCATATTTCTCATCAGTCCACACCAGGAATTTTCAACTGGTGTGTTGCAGGAATTTTTAAAACAGCAGTACCTGGCCTCTTTTTGCCTTAGATTGTCAAATAAAAAGATGACAATAGCCAACACAACAATAGCTGTCCGGTGTGAATGGATCAAAATTGTATGTCTTTTTTTGGTCAGATCAGCAAAAAGTATATATTGTGGTGTGCTGCAGAATTTTAGTAACTAGTTTATGTGTGCCCTGAGATGAAAAAGGTTGGAAGTCGCTGGTCTATACACACGGATTGGCTCTACTTGTGAGGTGGCTGACATGGGCCGTGGGTGTCGTATGTGACCTGGAGCCCAAGCCATCTGTGTGCGAAGCGAGTAGCCCCACAAAGGGATCGGGCCACAGCCCTTCCCACATTCAAAATATCATGTAGGATTTCTTTTCTTGGTACCTTTGTGAGTGCTTTCTGCATTTTACAGAAAGAGAGACCAGAAAAATCAGCCCCCTGCCCCCAGCCCTACAAATGTTTCTTTCTGAAACAAGGTTTGAACTAACTAAGCCTTCTTTTTTGGAAACACCTGATCTCAGCGTGTCCGCTCTGCAGTGTCGCCGGCTCCTGCAGACTTCCTACAACCCCGCGCACACGGAAGGGGTGGGCAGAGTAACCAAAGCTTTGTGGCTTACCAGCTGTGAAGCTTCGGAAATCTGGGACACAAATGTGACCTACTAAGAACGGTAGTGAACCATGGTTCCCATTCCATAGTTACTGAGATCAGTCCTTTCAGGCATTCCATCTGGATGTACGAGTTGGTCTTGAATAACAACCTTGACGATCTCTAGGGCCACCTGCACAGGCTGGTGATGCCTCCAGTCCTGAGGGAAAACGGGCAGCGTCAGCATCGGCAGGGTGGCCAGGTTCCCTGATCGCCCCGCCCCACCTATGGTGATCCTACTGGAAAGGTGAAAAGTTGCGTCTCACAAAAATGTCAATGTGGCAGGCATGGCTGGTTGCCTGTTCAAAGGCTGTTCCTCACTGTGCGCCCCCCTCACTGCTTTCCCCATGACAGTGGAACCCTAAGGTAGTTTCAGTACAGGTAGCCATGTGGTTTCGCAAGATCGGACCCTCTCAGCCCCAGAGGATGAACAATGATTGGCCCAAGCTAAGCACTGGGCTCCCATTGTCCTGTGCTGACTGGTTTAAGCATGGACATGTGACCCAGTTTCTGGCCGATAGTACTTAGGAAGAAGTCTGATGAGGACTTCTGGGACAGATTTTGCCTGGATAAAAAGAAAGATCCAGTAAGAGAAGCATTCACTGCTTCCTTCCTGCTTGTAGACCCTGTCGTTAGAAGAGAAAGGTGATGTTTGGATGTGGGGCAGTTTACCACCAGGGAAGGCTGAGAGAAGCTCTTGAAGCAGACGCAAGCTCTTTTGTTTTTTTTTTAAATAAAAATGCATTTTATTGAATAAATGAATGAATTATTTGTTTTTTATCACTTTTTAATTGCATTTTTTTCATTACCATTTAGTCCCCTTGTATCCCCCCTTCCTGGATGCAAGCTCTGACCTCACTGAGCTGCAGAGCCAATGTGGGACAGGGGAGAAGCAGGGCGTGTCCAACCCGAGGTCCGAAGGCCGCACGTGGCCCAGAATGGCTGTGACTGTGGCCCCACACAAAGTTGTAAATTTACTTAAAACCTTTTTCTTTATGCTCATCAGTTTTTGTTAGTGTTTGTGTATTTAATATGTGGCCCAAGACAACTCTTCTTCTTCCAGCATGGCCCAGGGGTGCGTAAAGTTTGGACACCCCCCGGGGAGAGAATTTGACCAGGCACACCGACGTAGCCGTAGCAGTGATTCGTAGCTGGGTTTGTTCTGACTGGTCGGGCCATGGTTCTGATTTGTCAGTGCCAGTGTCACGTGGACTGTGAGGTTTTTGGAATAGCACCCTTGCCCCTTGCTTGGAACCCGTGCCTCTGGATTTATTGCTGTGTAGTGAAAACAAACCCCTGCCTTTAAAGCTGCGTCAGTTGGACAGCCGGTTACTGGCAGCCCGAAGCACCCTAACTGAGGCCGCTGGGGTCACGTCTGTGCTGTGCATGTGGATGCGTCACCTGCAGGCTTTGGGGGCTGTCGGTGTCTGTCCCATTCCTTTGCCCTTCCCGCCCTCGTTAGGTAACGAGAATGCCTCTCTCTGTTTATTGGCTCCCTGAGATATTTTTTAAAAAATAGTGGTGGCGGTAGGGAAAGGCATACTATCTAACATCCGTGCCCGGAAAAGGAAGCTATGGCACCTCTATCAGTGTGCTGTACCTGCTCTTCATGGGAGGGTCGAGATAGAAATTTATCCTCTTTGGCAGAAATAGGAGATTTAGCTAACTTCTACCTAATCTGTCTATTTGCTCTCTTGCCATACCATGTGATTAGCCATATTGATAATGTCCCTTTCAGGAATGTGACTTGGCTATCTATCAGCCAAGCAGACCATCTCGTTGATACACACCTTCCGATCTGTGACGAGAGGTGGCTTCGGGGAGAGGGTCTGCGGACATCCTTGCCACATTCTATTGTCACTATGTATCTCCCTATGTCTTCTGTCAACATACGAATGTCCAAACCTTTAGAGAATTTCTATAAAAATTTAATAGAGCCAAACAGAGGATACGCCTTGAAGCAAGATCTCAGCAAACAGAAAAGTGCTTCTGGGACCAGCAGTTTGTAGTTTGCTATTTGGAAGTAAGGAGGGGCCAAGGAAGATGACAAACGTGGAGGTGGGGAAAAGCAAGGGGGGGGGAGGGATCGAATTACAGGAGCAGTAACAAGATTGTGTGTGCGCCCTGTGCACACAACAGTTCCCTTGAAAAAGGTGTGTTGACCTAGATGCACAGAAACAATGGACAGGGCTTGCCTAAGGCAAAGATGACCATTTGCTAAAGAAGTTACAGGCCTGGAGTGTGACTACCCACCATGACCTGTCCAATTAGGAATTTATGATCGGATCGCCCTGGGAGGTTACTTTCCATAGAACCCCTTTATTGGCTACGCCGAGGGTGTCAAACTCATTTTCACCAGGGGCCCCAGTGGCCTCATGGTTGCCCTCAAAGGGCCAAATGTAATTTCGATTCCTTAACAGTTAAGAAGTAGTTACATTAATGCATTCCTGAAATTATTTCAACCCTTTGAAGGCAACCTCGAGGCTGATGGGCTCCCCCTCCGCCACCTGTGAAAATGAGTTTGACACCCCTGGCCTGTATCAACTGAAAGGGCTGTGAGCAACTTAAAGGTGAGAACTACACCTCTACCCTCTGTACTTCTGTTTGGCACAGGATGCGGCCCACACTGATGATTTGCTGAAAGAAAGAATGAGCCGTATACCCAATAACTTCAAAACGCGCGCCCTGCCAAGAGCAGATGAGTTCTGTGGCCGTAGAACAGCTTACTTTCCGTTTGACTGCCAGAAAAAATTCTAACCCGGGATACCGGAATATCTCACCCCATTTTTAAAACCAACACATTCAAAAGTACATTTTAAGAGCAATCAGCCCACCTTTCCGTGGCTTTTTGTGGCAGCGTCTGTGCCTCGAAAACCTTTTTTTTTTTCCCTCGATGGGTAAGGTGATGCTTCTTTCTAAAGCAATTCTCCTATGAAACGTGAAGACAAGAAACGGAAATATCATTCTCAGGGTTAAAAAGATTTTTCATCAGTTCACTAAATAGTGTGTTTGCACCAACTTAAAGAAACTCGATGAAATATATTTCTATCTCTGCTAGCCATCTCTCAGCATGTCCGCTTGTCTGAAGCCTCCCCGAGACCCGGCAGAGACAGCGTGTAAGCTGTTCCTCAGGCGGCGTCTGAAAGCTCATCAAATAGCCAGGTAGGAAAAACACAATCACCTCCAAAACCTCCGAATGGCATTGATCTGTGGCATTAAGCCCTCGCCACAGGAAGATAAACGATGGATTTGAGACTCGCGGGAGGATTCGTTTAAAGTGCTTTGTGTTTTATTATTTTTTTTTAATTTATGTATGAAGTTGCCCAGGAGTAATAAATAGACCTTATTTACTATATTTCGAAGAAATAGAATTATCAGGACTGTCTACGTATTTCAAAGCCGGGGAAAACAAAAACAGCTTTGAAGCCTCTTCTCCTGGATTTTTTTTTGTGTCCTAATCTTCTAAGAGATGGTCTTGATAATGTTTATTCTTTCTTCTTTCTCAAACAGTTGAAAGTACTATTTTTCTCAGTTAAAATAGCACTCAGATTTTAATTAGATCAGGTGAAGGACCCACTGAACACCACAGATTATTAAAATGATGGCAAAAGGGCAAGCAGGAATTTCTCAAGAGCACCACCACCCTCCTCCCCACGTGCTCCCTCCCCTCCCCAGCCCCGCGTGGACCCCGCCAGCGACACGGCCTGGTCTTTGTGGGGCGGGTTTCTCCTCTGGATTTATACGTACCATCCGCACAAGTTTTTCTGGTGCTTTTCCACAATAACCAGAAAGAAGCTGTTTCCTTCTGTCGGGAGATGCTGTGTGGAGTTTTTGTCCCAATTGTGGGCACGGCAAGGGGACACGCAGCTCACACGAAGTATAGCCAGCAAAGAGTGAAGGGTGGGGCTTCATTTTAAGTTTCATATAACTCGGAAACATCAATTTCCTATAAAATCTCATCTTCTGACTCTCACCCGCAGCCTAGAGTGGAAGTTGGCAAACTTTTTCTGGAAAGGGCCAGATAGTAAATACTTTAGATTTTGTGGGACACTTGGTCTCTGTAGCACCTGCTCAACTGTGACTAAATCAACCACAGACAGCATGGAGCCAAATAGGTACGACTGTGTTTAATAAAACTTTATTGATAAAAACAGTCAGTGAGCCTTGAACCTCTGGCTTGGAGCATCCCTCATGTTTCACCTGAGGCCCCATCATAGCTTTTTGAGGATGGTCCCTTGCCTGCTGTCATGAGGAGGAGACCCCAGCAGTGACTCAGGCCCCCATAGGTAAGTCCATTGCACCTCCCGACCTGTGTTCAGACCATATTTTTGTATGATGCTGGGGAGCTGGTGAACATTATAGCAGGTAGCCCTCAACTCGATGAGCTTGCCAGCCACCCTTGTTGGGGCCCTAAGAATGCCCCAGCTCAGTCGTGGTGATCCTCTTCTCCCTCGTCCCCAAATCCCATCCCTTGGCCTCTTCTCCACACTCTCAGCTAGAGATAGTTTTCTGAAACACAGAAAAGTGAGCCCCCGTGTCAGGCCCGCCATTCTGACATGTAACCTACAGAAGCTGAGAGGATAAGCATGAGGTGGGGAGGGGGGCGAGCAAGTGAGAGCCGGGAGGTGGAGTGGGGGAGGTGGAGGTGAAATGCAGTCCAAAGGCATGTGACTTCCATGGGGTGGGTGTGGGTGGTTGGGGGTGTGGTTTTAAAGGCTCTTGCTGAGCTGATCACAGGCCGAGTTACCCATTAGCCATAGAAGGTATGGTGTCTGGGGCCCATGATACGTGGTGCTTTTAAGGGCCTAAGACATGTTTTAATTTCTTTTAAGGTAGAAGAAAAAATAGGTATAATGATAAGAATGAATGTATGATAATGAATCCATCTTGAATTTGATTCATCTTTATACTCATCCAATCATAAATGTAATTTTCAGCCCTGGCTGGTGTGGTTCAGTGGACTGAGCGCCAGCCTATGAACCGAAGGGTCACTGGTTCAATTCCCAATCAGGGCACATGCCTGGGTTGTGGGCCAGGTCCCCAGCAGAGGGTGTGAGAGAGAGAACCACACACTGATGTTTCTGTCCTCTTTTTCCCTACCTTCCCCTCTGTCTAAAAATAAAATCTTTGAAAAGATAAATAAATATAATTTTCAAAAAATTTTCTTCAGTGAAGGCAAATGTACCCTAGGACCCTTTCTAAGGCTTGCCATTTAAAACACAGACTGCCCAGTTATATTTGAATTTCAGATGAATGAATACTTTTTTAGTATAAGTATACCCCAAATAATGCACAGGGCACACCTACTCTAAAAACTTATTTGTTGTTTAACTAAAATTCAAATTAACTGGGTATCCTGTTTATTTGAAATTGAATTTCTCTCTCTTTTTTGGGGGGGGGGGGGGGCTAAATCTGGCAACGCTGCAGGAAAGTCATCACGCAGCCCTGACTGGCACGGAGTATGACTGCGGCCTTCTCTCCCATGCTCCTTCAACTAAATGTCTTAGGTCAGGCTCCCAGGAAGCAGATCTTAAGATGAGGATTCAGGTGCAAGAAATGCATTTAAAGAAGCACTCCCCGGGGGAGATTAGTCCCAGAGGGTGAGAACAAGGCAGGGCGGGACCGGAGAGGGGCGGAGCAAGGGGAAGTGCCGAATTCTCCAAGGCCCTGGTGCGTCAGCCCGACCCCACCCCATGACCCCACTGAGCACCTCGGAGATGCTCCAGAGGTTTCTGGACACTGACGGTGTCATCCGTACTAGGCCAGAAACAGAAACATTCCTAAGCCCAAGTGCGAGGCTTAGGAATGAAAATCGCCCTGACCCTGTTAGCTCTGCTTTCATTGGGGTTTCCTCTTTAGCCTGTATGTAACAGTGCAGAGGAGAATGGTCAAATCGAGCACAGGTGATGGCGTGAGTACCTCACAGAGGTGGCCAGGGCTTCGCAGAGGCCTCAGGTCAGAATTCGAGGGTCCATCTCATCACCATGAGGTCCAGAATTAGTTCCGCCTTCTGTATCGTAACTCTCGAGGCCCCACCAGTGTGTTCGGCGATGAGTTCTCTGGCCTGACCGCAGCCTGGCATTGCCGCCAGCGTATCCCTCCTCCCACTCACCAAGCTCCCCTCTGCTCTCCGACCATGTGGCTCAGTTTCTCACCTCTGTTATTTTACTTCCTCCCCTTGCTCTGCCTGCAAACCCCTTCCCATCCTCGTTCATCCGACAGATTCCGATCATCCTTCATGGCCCGGGAAAACACCCGCTCCCCTTGACGCTTTCTCCCGCCTGTGTCCCCAAGGACATTCCTCCCACGGCTCTCAGACACATCTCTGCATGTCACTGATGGCTCGTGCTGCGAGTGTTCACATACACACCTGCCCCCAGGCTGCCTGTGGTGTCCTCTGTGGCAGGGATTTGGTTTTATTTACCTGGTTACTGTCAGTACCTAGTCCATAGTAGCACCTCAGATGGTTGCTGAATGAATGAACAAATGAATGAATGAATGAACAAATGAACACAGGGATTTAATCTGTGGCTTTGCACAGATGAGCACTATATTGCAATCAGCTGGCTGCGATTTCCTGTAGGTAAAGTGTGTGTGTGTTTACAGCACCAGCAAAGCAGAGGCGCCAAAACATAAGAGGGAAAATGAAAAGGAGAGTTCTTTGTCGGATGCCGTTGAACTTCATCCTGGTGAAGCTAGATGGGTGTTAGGAGCTCCTTCCCCTGGGGATGTCATCTTCAGCCTTCATTCTATGTGTCTAGGCTCCCAGATGGAGACCTTTCCAAATCCCCACTAGAATGTCCCATCCAATAGTTGATTTCTTTTCTTTCTTTTTAACATTTTATTTATTTATTTTTAGAGAGGGAAGGGAGGGAGAAAGAGAGAGAGAGAAACACCAATGTGTGGTTGCTGGGGGCCATGGCCTGCAACCCAGGCATGTGCCCTGACTGGGAATCGAACCTGTGATGCTTTGGTTCTCAGCCCACGCTCAATCCACTGAGCTACACCAGCCAGGGCGATTTCTTTTCTTTTTTCAGTCTTGTTTGTGCTCGCATTCCCCCTCCCAGCCCCCCAGTGGAGATTTGCTGTATCTACAGGAGAGCTTCTCCCACCTTCAGGATTTGATTCTCTGTCCCTATGACTATATATACACAGGAAAAAGTTTAATCAAATCTGATGATTTCATTTCTACCTCTATTTCCAGGGGTGGGAGCCTGGCCCTAGTCCACCTCCATTTACTGGTTGGGGCATTGGCCCTGCCAACTCCTCGCCAGCCTCCCCCTTCTGGGGTTTCCTGGGCTGCTCTGCCTTCCCAGCTGTAAAATACCCAGCTTGGTGGGCAATAGACCAGATGGGAAGAGCACCATGAGATCCCGTGTCCAGACCGGACCATTTGAACTTGGACATGAGCCTCACTCAGATCTACATTCACCTGCCCCTTTGGACACCCAGAGTGTCTGCTCTGTCTCCTTCCCCTCTGCCCACTGGGTGGCCACCTGCCACAGCCAGAGGTGGAAAGGTGGGGAGAAAGGACAGAGAGCCCAGATGGTGGAGCAGACAATGCTGGGCATGACCTTGACCCTTGAGTTGAGGGTCAAGGTATCATCTTGGGGAAGTTGCTCCATCTCAGTTTGTTCACCCATCAACGGGAACACTACGTCTTCATGGGAAAGACAGAACTAAGTGACATCACCTAACAAATTTAAATTCCTTTTCCTTTAGTCTGGGAGCCCTACCTGCTTCTAGAATTCTCTCTTCCTGTCCCCTACTGACTCCTGAAGTCAGGCTTCAGAGTGCTTCCCAGGAGAGGAGGCGCTCTCCTCGAGTCCCGCTCTCAGCCAGGGCCTCCCGAGGGCCCATCTCCCACGCACAGGGAAAGACAGAGCGACATTTACCAGAAGGGCCAGCAGCCAACACAGGAGCATGTGGAACAGGAGCTGAACAGGGCACAGACCACACAGCACATTTTGATCAAACTGAAAAGACCTACATTATTAGGAAGAATCATATTGGTCTATTCCTCCTGGCACGAGTGCACAAAAGGGGACAAAGTGATAAAGGGACGCTGACGTAAGGGAAGCTGGGATTTCGTTTGCGTGGTCAGCCCTTAGTGACCCAGGCCAGGTGGGAGGCCACACAGGTACTGAACACCCAGTGCGCATGTGGGCTCCTCTCCTGCCGTTGCCTTCACAAGGGGCTGGCAAGACTCACTTTCTGATCAGCTCAGTACATACACGGCAGGGTCCTTCAGGAGGACAGGGCTCAGTGAAGGAGAATTGTCCATTATGTTGTTACAATTTCCCACGCCTTCCTCTTGCTTCAGCTTCTGACTCTTCTCTCTCTTCCTTTCACCACAGCCTTGTAAATATTGGGGTGGCCACAAAGTTTGCCAGGTTTTTTCTGTATGATGGCTCTAGTAGCCCTTAGTTGTCTTTAGCTTCATTCGAAACAATTATGTTAGATTGTATTGTGACAGCTGTCATATCGATGTGCATTTTAAAAACTTATCAAAATTAGTGAATTTTTGTGTAGCCATTTTAATATTCAACATAGAAGGAAATATGCAATATTTTGGGCCTATTATGCTTTATTAATTTAAGAGGGGTAAAAACACAACTGAAACACACAAAAAAAGATTTGTGCAGTGTAAGGAGAAGGTGCTATGACTGATGGAACATGTCAAAAGTGGTTTGTGAAGTTTTGTGCTGGAGATTTCTCACTGGACAATGCTCCATGGTCGGGTAGGCCAGTTGAAGTTGATAGCAATTAAATCAAGACATTAATTGAGAATAACCAGTGTTATACCATGAGTGAGATAGCCGACATACTCAAAACATCCAAATCAACGAAGTTATTGGTGAAAATGAAAAATGTATCTTTTATTTTATGGAAAAAAACACACAATTTTTCTTTTGCCAACCCAGTGACTCAGAGAGATTCAGTGACAGCGCACCCCAGCCTCCAGTTTAATTCTGGTGATTTCCTCCTATACAATATGCATACAATATATTCCCCAGGCTGATCCTTCAGGATAAATGATTTAGTTACTTTTTTGTGCAGGACAGATGATGTTCAGATGAGGTACTTAGTCCCCATCCTCCAGTAGGGGACAGGGATGTAGATCAATAAGCGATCCCAGTATGTACGTATACGATTCGATAATGATCTTTCCCCAAAGTGTTTTGATCAGTTTATACTCCCACCTGCAGTGGGTGAGTGCTAAGTGATCAGGCTTAATTTTGCCAATCATGTTTATATGGAATGACATACCCATATGATTTTAATCTGAGGTTGAGCCTCTCTTTTCATATTTATTGGTCATTAGAATTTTCTCTTTGGTGAAGTCCGTAAACTTGATGTCTTTTGCTCAAAATTTGGAAGATTATTCTCTCATAAATTCATAACACTTACACACCCTGGATATCTGTCCTTTAGCAGTTTCATATGTTACAAACATGTCCCCGCAGTTTTGGCTTGTCTTTCTACCCGCTTAGTTGGTTTACAGAAGTTCTTACAATATAAACTAATGTGTTGTCTTTTCCTTTATGTTTTGTCTTTTGGTGTGGGTCCTCCTTAAAAAATCCTTCTCGCTCCCAAGACAATTATATATTATCCCACTGTTCTCTAACTTTATAATTTTTCCTTTCACCTTTAGTTGTTAATTCTTCTGGAATTGATTTTTGTATATGGCGTGAGGTAGGGGGTGAAGTCTATAAATTATAGGTAATGAATCACCCCAGTGTCATTTATTAAAAACTTCACTGTTTTCTCACTGTTCTGAAGTGACATCTCTGCCACACAGCCAGTGGTTACAACCGTGTGGGTCTTTTTGGAATGGGAACTCTTTGTTTTTTTCTAGGTTTTTTTTTTTACTCTGTTACACCATGATCTCTTAACTAAAATATTGCTGGCTTTATAGTAAGTCTTGATATCTGATATCTGTTAGGGCACAAGTCATTCAGACTTATTTTTTCTTTCTAGAGTGTCTTAGTTATTCTATACAATTTATACTTGCATATAATACACAATTTATTCTGCTTTTCATTTTTAAATTATGTTTTATTGAAATTTACATACACAGAAAAGGGCACACATCATGAAAGCAGAGCTCGGTAAATGATCACAAATTGAACAAATAAATCTATGTAACTACTAATCTGGTCAAGAAATGGTGGGTTGGAACACATGAAACTGCTGTTATGGCAGGTAAAAAAAAAAGTTCAATATATGCTGTAAAGGTTTAACTATATAGGATTGATCTTGCACCATAAACAAGCAGAAAGCCAGACAACATATATGAAGCCTATTTTCAGACATTGGGCAACAGGCCGTGTAGGCTTGTGATACACAAGAGACAGCAAACCAGTGAGGGGAAGCCTTCTGATCACCCCAGCTTAGTGGGCATGGATGGTTCCCAGCTGAAGCTCAAGGATGGGAATCCGAAAGATAGCCTAGCAATTTCACTGAACTGAGGGAACAGATATCAGAGTTCAGGGAAGCCAGGCACGAGGAGGCTACAGAGCGGAGGAGAGGGGGTGGGACAGGGGGAGAGGGAAATGGGGAAAGAGGGCAGGGGTGAAGGAGATAGGGAGGGAAGGAGAGAGGTGGGGAGACAGAGATCCAGGGACCTCTACAGAGGGGTCTTCACAAATCTTTGGGGGAAAACTGTTTAGTACATGGATGTGGGGGAATTCCACAAGGCTGGAGAAATAATTCTGGAGAGCAATGGGCCAAACAATTCTGGGAGCTCATACAGGGCTGGAAATAGTTCATGTTCCCACCAGCCAAAGTGATAATGCCTGTAATACATTGTGAAAGTTAATTTTATATGTCAAATTAGATGGTACTTTTGGATGACGTTAACATTTAAATGGGCGAACTCTGGGTAAGACCGATTACCCTTCGTATAGTCCCCTCATTCAATCAGCTGCCGGCCTGATTGGAGCAAAGACTGGCCTCCCCAAGCAAGAGACAGTTCTGCAGCAGATTGCGCTTGAGCTTCATCTGCATTATCAGCTCTCCTGGGTCTTCGGGCTGCAGACCTTCGGACTAGAACTGCACCATTGTCTCTCCCGAGTCTCCAGCCTGCCAACCCACACTGCAGCTTTTGGACTCCTCTTCTGAAACTATGCATGCCAAAAGTCGATGGAGCAATATCTCTAAATTACTGAGAGAAAAAAGTACCTGCCAACCTAAAATTCCATTGCCAGCAGAATCATCATTCTGAGGAATAAAGACTAAATAAATGAAGATGAGTTAAATAGATGATTTAATACTTATGAATAAATAAATGAAGAATAAACAGACTTTTATCAGAGATACTAAAGCTGAGAGATATTGTCACAAGTAAACCTGTGTTACAAGAGTTATTAAAATTTCTTCAGGCTGGTGGAAAATGATGCCAGGTGAAAATTAGGATCTCTGTGAAAAAATAAAGGGTGACAGAAATGGTAAATGTATAGAAAAATGTAGCAGACTTCTTCCCTTCATTTTTTAATCCCTTGAAAAGACCATTGCTTAAAACACAACATAATGATGATAATAATATATTATGAGGTCTACAGTATATGTAGGAGTAAATGGTATGACAAAAATAGCACAGGATGGGAAGAGGAATGTGGAAGTATATTGTCATAAAGTTCTTCCACTAAATGTGAATTAATGTCATTTGAAGACAAACTGAGAGAAATTAAAGATATATATTAAAACTTCCAGATCAATCACTAAAAAAAAAATAATAAATACAGAGGTATGTCTAAGATGACAATAGTAGAAATTAAAATGGAATCATTTAAGAAATACTCAAGCAATTAAAAAAAAAGCAAGAGAATCAAAAGAACAAAGAAAAAATAGTACAAATAGAAGACAAATAGCGAGACAGTAGATTTGAACTCCACCCTACTGATACTTACCTTAAATACAAATGGTGATTACTCCAGCTGAAAGACAGGAATTCTCATATTTGAGGAAAAAAGGAAGATCCAAAGTATACGTCTACAAGAAATTATCTTAAATATAAAGACATGGGTGGGGTAAGCATAAGCAGATGAAAGAGTAAATATTATGAAAACATTAATATCATCAAGTAAAATTCAGAATATGCAATAATATCAGAGATTAATAAGGACATTTCATAATGATTAAAGGCATAACAAAATCAAGAGGACATAATAATCCTAAATGTGTGTGCAACTGATAAAATAACTTCAAAATGCTTGAATAAAAAACTGATGGAAAAAAACTAATGAAGAAACAGACAAGTCTATAATTTGCTGGAGAATGCAAACTTTCTTAATTAGTAATGGAGAACGAGTAGACAAAATCATTAACTATATAGAAGTCCATCAACTTGGCTTAAATGACATTACAAAACACTGTATCTAAAAACAGCAGAGTATACACGTTTTCAAGTATACAGGGAACAATCCCCGAAGGTAGGATGTATGGTGGGCCACAAAGCGAGTCTCAATAAATTTTAAAAAGACTGAAGTCATACATTGTATGCCTATTTTACTACAGTGGACTTGTAATACTAGAACCCACTAATAGAGAGATATTTGGGAAATCCCCATGGATTTGGTGATGAAACAATATATTTCTCAATAATTCATGGGTCAAAGGGGAAATCAGAATGGAAATTGGAAAATATTGTGAAGTGAATGAAAATGAAAATACAACCTATGAAATATTGTGGGAAACAGCTCAGGCAGTGTGCTTAGAGGGAAATACACAGCATTAAATGTTTACATCAGCAAAGAACAAAGGTCTCAAAGTCATCACCTAAGCTTCTGTCTTAAGAAACTAGAAAAATAGAGCAAATAAAATCCAATGTAAGCTGAAGAAAGGAAATGATAAAGGCTAGAAATTGCTGATATACAACATGAAAGAACAATAGAGACAAATCAATAAGACCAAAAGCTGGTTCTTTGAGATCAATAAAATTGGTGAACTAGCCAGACTAATAAAGTACAAAAGAGAAAGACATAAATTATCAGCATCAGGAAAGAAAGAGTACCAGGAGTAAAAGATGTTATTATGGACCCTAGAAACATTACAGGATATTAAAGGAATGTTACGTTAACTTCCTAATTTAAAAAATCAGTATTTAAATAAAATGGACAAATTCCTTAAAGACACTAAGCAAAAGCCCAGTCAAGAAGTAGGTGGCATGAATAGCTCTAAATCTATTAAAGAAATGTGTACTTAAACTCTTCTCATAAAGAAGACACCAGGCCTGGATAATATCACTAATGAATTCTAACAAACACCTAAGGAAGACATAATAGTGATTATACACAATCTCTTTCAAAAAATAGAAGATGAGGGAATCCTTCCCAATTCTTTTTTATGGAGCCCGCATTACCATGCTACTCAAACCAGACAAAAACATTACAAGAAAAGAGAACTATGGGCCAATATTCCTCCTGAACATAGAAACAAAAGATCCTTAACAAAGATTTAGCAAAATGAATCCAGCAATATGTAAAAAGAATAATGAACCGTGATCAAGTAGGGTTTATCCTGAGGGTGTACGATTCATTTAACCTTCAAAAATCAAACAGTGTGACTCATATTGACACAGTAATGCTCGTGAAAAAGAATAGCCACGTGATCTTCTAAATAGAATTTTTTTTGCACAAAACCAACATCCATTTATGATTAAAAAAAAAAAACCAAAAACCCTCTCAGCTAACTTAGAATAAAAAAGAACTCCTTTCACCTGATGAAAGATCTTCAGAAAAATCTGCATCATCATGGGGATATAAGATACAGCACAAAAAATATAATCGATAACACTGTAGTAACTCTGTATGGTGTCAAGGGGATACTAAACTTATTGGGAGGATCACTTTATAAGTTCTATGCATGTCTAACCGCCATGCTGCATGCCTGAAACTACTATAATATTGAATGTCAACGGTAACTGAAATAACAAAAAATTTTAATTAAAAAAATCTACATGATATTTAACGATAAGATGTTGAACATCTTAACCTCCTAAGACTGGGCACAAGGCAAATAGCCTGCTCTTACCAAATACGTTTAACACTTGAATAGAAGCAAGAGAATAAACAAGAGAAAAATAAAAGGCATACAGATTGGAAAGTAAGAAATAAATTTTTCTTTATTCTTGATAACATGTTTATTTATGGAGAAATCTTAAGGAATCTACAAAAAAGCTACTAGAACTAATAGGAGTTTAGAAAGGTCACAAATACAAGTTCAATATACAAAAATCAATTGCATTCCTATGTGGTTAGCACCAAAAAATAAAATTGAAACCTAAAAACCCTAATGGGATTTTGATTAGGATTAAATTGATTCTATAGGTCACTTTGAAGAGTTGACATTTTTTACTAACTTGGGTCTTCCAACCCATGAATATAATATAACTCTCTGTATATGTAGATCTTCTGTAATATTACTAAGAATGTTTTATAGTTTCCGAGTAGAACTACTGCATACCTAATGAAGATTCATTCTTAGGTTTATTATGTTTTTTAGTACTATTGTAAACATCTTTTAAAAATTCATTTCCCCTTGTCTACAGCGAGATTATAAAACTCCAATTGGTTTTTGCAATATTTATTTTGTACCTAGCAATTTTATGAAGTTGACTTGTTAACTCTACTAGTGTGTGCCTATTCCTTTGGGTTTTCTATGTACGCAGCCGTGTTGTCTGCAAATACTGGAAGTGTCTTCCTTTATAATCGGTGTAATATTAATTTCTTTTTCTTGCCTTACTGCCTTGGTTAGGACCTCCACTACAGTGCTTTTGGTAGATAGCCTTTATCATGTTAAGGGAGTTTCCTTCTACTCCAAGTTTTCTCAGAGTTTTAATTTTTTTAATAAAAAATAGATGTTGAATTTTATCAAATGCTTCCTCATTTATAACATATAATTATGTTGCTTTGCAAATGATGTGTTATCCTTTTCATCCATTGCTGATTAAGCTTGCTAATATTTTGTTTATGATTTTTGAATCTACATTTATGAGAGATT
Organism: Phyllostomus discolor; assembly: GCF_004126475.2. NCBI lineage: Eukaryota > Metazoa > Chordata > Mammalia > Chiroptera > Phyllostomidae > Phyllostomus > Phyllostomus discolor. Next base: position 96,673,242 of record NC_040910.2, on the reverse strand, counting down.
TGCCTGAAATTTTCCTTCCTTGTACTGTCAGATTTGGGCATCAAGATAATGCTAGCTTCATAAAATTAGTTGAAGAAATGGAGGCTCTTTTTTAATTCTCTGAAATGGCTTGGATAAGATTATAATTATTTATTCTTTGAATTTCTGGAACTCAATAGTGATGCCATCAGGGCCTAGAAGGTTTTAATTCACACATTCACTTTCTTTCATGGTTACAGGATAGTTCAGGGTTTCTGTTTCTTCAGTCAGGTAGGTTTTCCGGAGAACATGTTTGCCTTGTGTAAGATTTCTCACTTAGTAACCTAAATATTTTCAACAATGTCCTCTTATTATTTTGTTTCAGTGTCTGTAGTTGCTCTATTTGTGTACTGTTTCATTTCTGATGTTGTTTATGCTTTCTCTCCCTCTATTTCTCATCAGTTTTACCAGAGGTTTGCCGCTTTCACTGGTTTCTTCAGAAAACCAGCATTGGGCTTTCTTCTCTATTGTGTTTATTTTCCATTCCATTAATTCTTACTCTTATCTTGATTATTTCCTTTTCTACCTTTCTTGAGTTTATTTTGCTGATGTTCCTAACTTCATAAAATGGATGTTTAGCCCATTAACATTCAGTTTTTCTTTCTTTTTTTTAACATAATGTTTGAGGCCATGTATTTCTCAACATTATTTAGCTCTCTCAAAATTTTTAGTATGTATTTTCGTTATAGTTCAGTTCTTAATATTTTCTAATCTTTACTATATTTTCTTCTTTGATTCCATGATTATTTGATCTCTTATTAGACCCCATCTAAATTTCTAAGTACATGGCGGGGTGGGTGGGTAGGGGGTTCTAGTAATCTTTTCTTAGTGTCAGAGAAGGTAGTCTGTTTGCTTTTAATCCTTAAGAAATGTATTGAGATTTGCTTTATGGCCCAGTGTACAGTCAATTTTTGTACATGTTCTGCGTGTAATTGGAAAGAACATGTTTGTGCCATTTGGGGGTATGTCTGTGGTGGCATTGAAAATGATTCAGCTCATTTGTGGGGTGTGTCTGTGATGCTCACAAACATGTGTAAAACTCAGTTCTCCTGCTGGGGGCAGCAGAGTTGACTGGAGCCCTAACTGCTACTCCTCTGGTTCTGCCAACACGTTTGTGCTGAGACCACGCTTCCCCTGACTGCTGCCAGCCAATAGCTGAGCACGTTGGGGATATCAGTGCAGGTCCATTCCTGTGGGATGTGAGACTCCTCTAATGGGCAACTTTGGCTCAAAGCCATCCCATCAGTCTGGCCAGACCATTTGTAGACCATTTGTAGAACTGTAGAACTCCATTTGTAGTAATCTGAGACTCTTCCTAGTCACTTCTCCTTCCTTCTCTCCTTCCTTTCAGACCTGCGTTGTGGTCAGAAGGCTCGCCCTGTCTACTCCTGCTTCCTTCTTTTTCTCCTTCATAGGCAGTTTCCCCAGTAAACCTCTGGCACATCTCATCCCATCTCGGTATCTGTTCCCTGAACTGACAGAATGTTTCTAAGGTCAATTGTATTAAACATGTTATTCAAATGTTCTGCCTCCTTATTAATAATTTTTTTACTGTTTGTTTTATCAATTTCTGGAAAAGATGGGTTAGGTGTCCCATTATGGTTGCTAATTTGTTTATTTTTCTTGGTAGTTCTCAATTTTTGCTTAATATGTTTAGAAAGTTATTGAGTTTATTAACATCAACATGTCTTCCTGTTCAACAGAATTGCATACCGTCTTGAAGTGACCTTCTTTGTCTCTAGCAATACTTTTTGCTTTAAGCCTATTTTGCCTAATAATAACACAACTAAACCCAGTACACATTTTTTAGTACATTTTTTCCATTCTTTCACTTTCAAACTCTCTATATACTTGTTTCTTACTCTGACTGGTGTGGCTCAGAGGGCTGAGTGTCATTCCACAAACTGAAGGATCGCCGGTTCGATTCCCGGTGAGAACACATACCTGGGTTGCAGGTTCAGTCCCCAGTTGGGGCATGTGCGAGAGGCAGCCCATCAATATTTCTATCTCACATTGATGTTTCTCTCCCTCTCTTTCTCCCCCCCTTCCCCTCTCTCTAAAAATAAATAAATAAAATATTTTTACAAGAAGACGTGTTTCCTTTTTTTAATACTTTACTTATTTGTTTATTTTTAGCGAAAGAGAGAGAGAGAAACATCAATGTGTGGTTGCCTCTCTAGCACCCCCAACTGGGGACTTGGCCCACAACCCAGGCATGTGCCCTGACTTGGAATCAAACCCTTTGGTTTGCAGGCCGGAAGACATGTTTCTTATGACCAGCATATGGTCAGATTAAAAAAAATCCATTCTGACAAGCTTTATATTTTAGGTAGGGTGTTTAATTTGTTTATATTTGTCGTAATTATTAACATTTTCAGGTTTATTTTCATGTTTTTGCTTTATTTCTATTTTTCTCACAAGTTCCATTTATATTTCTGTCCTTTCTTTCCCCTTTTTAGATTGATTTTCCACTTTCACTTTTTTAATTCCACTGGTTTAAGAACTCTCTTTCTATTCTGTATGTGGTTTTTCTAGAAATAGCAGCAAATAGCTTACCAAAATCAAAGTTACCCAATAATTTTACTCTCCTGAAAAATACAAAAACCTCACAACTTCCACTTCCACCTTCCTGACTTACAGGCTATCGTTGTGGTGCATTTTAATTCTATCAATTTTTCTTTTGAAAACCACATCTATTATTCCTGTTGCTATATACATTCAATATTTCGCTCATGTTTTACTTTTTGTATGCTTTATTTCCCCTTGCTCCTCACACTTTCCATCAGGACTATTTTTCTTTTGCCTTAAGTGAAGGTTTGTTGGTACCAAATTCTCCCCATTTTTCCATGTCCGTAAATGATTTTTCACCTTTCACTATGGATATAGAATTGAAAATGACAATTATTTCCTCTCAGCCCATTGAAGATATCATGCATTGTCTTTTGATTTCTGTTGTTGGTAATGAGTAGTAAGTTGTCTGTCACACCTTTAAAAGTCATCTTTCTTTTCTCCCTCATTGCATTTAAATATTCTCTTTGTCTCTGGTGTTCTGCAGTTTCATTGGGATGGTTATACAAGGTCTGTTTGGAAAAGTCCCATCATTGTTATTACAATAAGGACAGTTTTCATGACACTGATGTAACCTGGCAGCCAAGGAGAGCGGACTGGAATGTGTGTGCATGAACAATGATGACTTCACTGTACTAGTCAGTGGGGACAGTAGATGCTGGTGAGTGAGCATGTGTACTGTGTGGCTGTCACATTCAAAAATAGCTGGGCGAGTAAAGCAACAAATCTGCATCAAATTTTGCATTAAGCCTGAACATTCCTCTGCAGAAACTATTCAGTGATTCAGAAGACCACAGCTATGGGCAACTGGTGATTGGCAGCTTCATCACGGTAACGTGCCTGCTCACGCATCACGTCTTGTGCCGAGTTTTTTGGTGAAACATCAAATCAGCCAGGTGACTCAGCTCCCCTACAACCCAAATTTAGTACCTTGTGACTTCTGGCTTTTCCCAAAATTAAAATCACCTTTGAAAGGGAAGATATTTCAGGCCATAATGAGATTCAGGAAAATACAATGGGGCAGACAATAGCGATTGGGAGAACTTGTGTGAGGTCCCATGCTGCCTACTTTGAAGGGACTGAGGTATCATTGTCCTATGCACAATGTTTCTTGTATCTTCTTCAATAAATGTCTCTGTTTTTCACAGTACATGGCTGGGTACTTTTCTGGCATATGCCATGCCTGGGATCCCTAGGATCGCTTGGTTCTGAGGGTTGATGTATTTCATCAGCTGTGAAAATTTTCAGCCCTTATCTCTTCAGGTATTGCCTCAGCCCCACCTTTTCTCCTTTCCTTTTGGGACTTTAACTAGATGTTTGGTGAAATTCTTGATCTATTCTCCATGTCTTTTTTACCTCATTCATATTTTCTTTCTTCATTGCTCTGTGCCGCATCGTGAGAATGTTTTTCAGGTCAGCCTTCCCGTTCACACATTCTCCCCACATGCGACTATTCCAGTAAATCTGTCCATGGAGTTGGGTTTTTTCCCTAGAAGTTCTTTTGGTTCTTTTTAAAAATTCCTTAATCAGATTTTGTAGTTTTTTCTTGTATATATTTTCATGCATGGATTTTAATATTGTAATAACAGTATGTGGTGCCAGGTAGGTACTTGAAATAACGGGGAACACTTAGTAATGTATCCAATTGTTTGGCTGCAGGGCTGGGTGCCTGAAGTTAATGCAAAATAGTGTTGAATGTAAACTATGATTGAAAAAATAACATGTTAAACACAGTCGTTTTATAGCTTTCATCTGACTGTCCCAGGACCTGGAGTTCTTGCAGGTCCGTCCAGTTATCAGCTCCTCCTTGCTCCTAGTGCTTGGTGCCTTATTCCAGTGTGTGTGTGTGGTTTCTTCCTTTCTTTTCTTGTTTTCTTTTGTCCTTCCTACCTTCCTCTCCTCCTCCTCTTCATTCTCTCTCTCTCCCCAGCCCTTCTCTGCATTTAAGTTTAACCTGATCTTCTTCCTTGACATTTTATACGTGGGGATTACTCTGAGGTCTGGGACAAATTTGGCTTCCTCTGCAGACGATCCCCTTTGGCTTCCGCCAGGTGCTGGAGGCATCACTGTTTCCTGGGCCGCCTCCAGTCACACTCTCCACTCGCTTGGGGTATTCAGACCACCCGAGGAGTGTGGGTTTTCTGCTATAAACTGTGTCGTGGACAGCTTGCGGTTTGAACATTTTGCGGTGAGTCCTGGCACATGTGTGTGCGCGCATACACACACACACACACACACACACACACACCCCTTATCTTCCCCAGTGCAAAGTTTGAGGTGGATTTCCTTGCAGTGTCCAGGAGGGTGTGAGAGGCATTTCCCTGACTCTCCGGGCACAGCCTTCGGAGATGTCCCATCTTTATGCTGGAAGATCTCTCATAGTCACCCCACCTTGGGCAGACCCAAGGCTTTAGCCCCTTTTTCACAAGTCTCATGAGGCCACGAATACCAAAGTTCAAGTTCTCCAGGTTCAACAATTGCCCTTGGAGTGCTGTGCTCTTCTTACGTCACTGAGCTCCACTTCACCCAATCTCTAGACAAAGAATTCTTCACTTTGCTGCTTATTCACTGATACTCTTAAGAAACTGCTTCTAACCCAGAATTTTTCTGTTGTTTTTAGCAAGTATATTGATTCACTTGCCCTGTTTCCAGAAATGAAAATAGATTTTATGAAAAACACCACTCATCTTTGATAATTCAGTAGTCTCCCCTTAAATAGTACAGATACACAGAATCCACTGAAAATACACTGCCGTTTTTGTAGGTTAATCATACTGCGTATTTGGAAAGTGCTTTTAACTTTTCAAATTGCTTTCACATGTATCTGTGGTTCTCCAGAGGGGTGGTACTGCCCTTCAGGGGAGTTCTGAAAAGTCGAAGGAGTTGTTTTGATTGTCGTTATAAATGGGGCCATTATGGGCATTTAGTGGGGAGCCAGGGATGCAAGGCTCCTCCAAGGCACAGGACAGTGCTGCCCGAGGGGTAATTGTCCTGTTTCTCCTGCGACTTTTGAATGTGCCCCTGGACACTGAGAGACTAAATGTCTGGCGAAGATTTCAAGAGAGGGGGTGTGTTTTTTTCTCCTATTTTCTTAACCCCTGTTGAAACTCAGGGAATTATTTGAACACTGTACTGTTAATAAGGCCCAGCTCATTTATGGGAATATCTTTTTCATTTTTCTCCACTTTGATCGCCTTTGTCTTGGCGCATTAGTCTTACTTTAATTAAAATTATAGCTCTCTGTTTCTTACCATACGCAAACAAGTCCAGTTTGTCATCACTTACCCTGACATTCGCTACATTGCGCAAACACCTCTGCTCTTTGTTGCCCTTAAGTTCTAAATCCAGACTAATGTGTTCATTGTAACTTGTTGCTGTCATCTTGCTTCTTCACCGTGCCTTTTGGTGGAAGCTTGCCAGGGAATTTATAGATTGAACTAGTGATGGCAGCAAATAACTTACCAAAACCAAAGTTACTCCGTAGCTGAACATAGCAGGAGGGTGGCCACAGGATGGCACTTAACCAAATGTGTGAGGCTGTGTTTCAATAAAACTTTATTTATAAAAACGGGTGGTGGGCGGGACATGGCATGGGGTTATAGTTGACCCATTCCTGCTCTATACAATGCTGCTTCCAACGTTCTCCAGACAGACACACAGAAACAACCAGAAAAATCATGCTTCATTATAATTCTCTCCTTCGTACTTTTCTGTATTTTCTAAATTCTCTAACATGTATTGTTATTTTTATGCATCACTTTTACATGTGTGAATTTATGTTTATAACTTTATTTATTTATTTCTTTATTTCCTGAAGGGAGGAGGATCTCACGACACACACACATAGTTCCAGGTAGAAAGGACACAAAAGCGGTGTTGTCACAAGTCTCCTTCCCCCTTCTGTTCCAAGTCCCCTCTGTTTCTTCTCCACAGGAAACCAGTGTTATTCAGTCCTTTGTGTCCTGAGATGTGTGACCATGTGGCAGCCAAGTCAGCAGGGCCACCATGGTGGACAGCCACTGGCTTCAGGAGATGGTTCTGAGGGACTTTACTGGAACTGCTGATAATAAACTGCATTTCTTGCACACGCCTGCAGATCCCACCCTCCTCCAGCCTGATGGAGCTCCCAGGGGCCCCCAAACATGCCCTGGCCTCCCTGCCTCCGGAAGGGCCTCCTTGCAACCACCTCCCGCACAGGCCCCTCTGGGAAGCCTTTCTGCTCTCCCCTCGTTGTCAGCAACTTCAGGGCTGCTGTGTTCCTGCCCTGCCGTTTCACCTCTCCTCCTGTCTAAGAGCCACCTTTGCACTCTCCTGACCCACGGTAGGCCATCCGCACGTTCTCACCGTGGGCACAGGTCCCGTGCCTCTCACCTCTCCATTGCCCACGGCAGGTAGCACGGTGTCTGTCACAGTGCAGGTGCTGGTTTGAATTGGGTTAAACGAAGCTTGTCTTCCTCTGCTGGCTTAGGCTTGAGCACGGCCACCAAAGGCCTCCCACACCGGGTCTAGGACCTCCGGGGCTTGTTACTGCCATTGCCCGCTGGGGCCTGCGCTGTCTGGGTACAACCTGCTTCCCCCTTGGGATCCAGCTTTACGTTCTGATCCTGGTCGCCTGCAGGGTCCTACGTGACTCCAGTCTCTGTGCCTGGGTCACCACCTTCCCTGTCCAACTCTGTGGTGAGTTTTGAACAGCAGGAGGCGGGCGGGCGGGCGGGCAGCAAAGATATCCCCGGGCCCAGCTCGCTGCGTGGCGGGCCCTCCACCTCCGTCGCAGCTCTCTCTTCCCGAGAAGTTCTCTGCAGCTGATTTTTTTTTTTTTTTGGTGAACGTGTGTGTGCTTGTGTGTTTCATTGCATTTCATGCCCGTCTTGATTCTTTCTCTTTATTTCTAAACATTTAAAATGCACTTATTCAGCCAGTGTTTACTGGGTACGCGCTTCTCCTGGGCCTGGGCGGTGAGTGAGACAGGCGAGGTTTCTACTCTCACGGATTCTACATCCTCCTGGATGCGGGGAGGGAGCAGGCAATTAGCAAGGAAACATAAATTAGCACAGTAATCTCAGAGAACGAGAAGTGCTAAGAAGAAGATAAAATAAGATAATGTGCTAGAAGACGATTTGAGGAGAGGGGGAGACTGTTTTAGATTGTGGCGTTTCTGCTCCCTTCTTCCTGGAATCCAGTCTCCATGCCGCGAGGAAGCCCATGGGAAGACCCAGAGTGAGGAACCTTGAGGCCCTCCGCTGAGCTCCTGGAAGGAAAGGAATAAGGCAACAGACCAGAAAAGCAATAGGTGAGGAGTCAGCTTTGGGGGTTGGTGAGAAAAGGTATTTTCGAGGAGGTGGTATTTGAACTGAGATTTGGAAAGTTACAAGGAAGCATCCATACAGTGAGTGGAGAAAGAACTTTTTAGCATGAAGGAACAGCATATGCAAAGGCCTAAGGAGGGAAATTCATTCCTCTTCTCCTTCCTCTTCCCCTTTGCCTCCCCCCAACCCCCGTCCTCCTCCTCCTCCTTTCTCTCCTCCTTCTTTAGAAATGGCAGGGAGGGAGGCATGATATAGGTTGGAAAAGCAGGCCAAGATCATACCAGGCAGGGCCCTTCGGGCTGCACCGAGGGAGCTAAGAGCAGTGGGAAACCCCTGCAGGGACCTGCTCGGTATCACACAAAGACTGCTCTGGCTGCTCCAGGGACAGACCTTCTGGGGAGTCCCAGAGGCCAGTCAGAGGAACAGCTAGTCTGTACGGTGGGTTCCCTTTGCAGAATTTTAACCTATGAAAGCAGCCAACATACAGAAAGGTACAGCGGACATGGTGCAGATGGGGACACCCAAGTCCAGAGAAGTCCAGTGCCTGGAGCAATGGTCCAGCACCAATCAGAAGTCCATGAGACCTCATGGCGCGGATCAAGGAGCCTGAGCGGGTGTGCAGCAAATGCCATTTAGTTTAATTTCCCCTATTTTCCTTCAGTCACCAGCTTGGTAAGGGGAGAATTTCAACCATCTGCAAGTAATCCAAATGCCTTACTAACCTGCCTACTCGCCCACCCCCATACAAAAAAAAAGAAAAACAGAAACCAATTCCCGAGCTTGCACGCCTGCATTCTCCACAATCATCTCTGTATTACAGCCCTTGTCATCTTCCATTACACATGAATAACTAATCAACCAAACACAAACCCACTGATGAAAAAAACGCGCATGTTGGATCTAGACTGTGAGCAGGGTAAAGAGTAATATTAATTTCACTGGTAAATAACAAAACGGGAGCAAACATGAGTGATGTTGAGACAAGAATCGTGTTTCTGAACACTTCTGGGACGGGAAACGTCCCAAGAAACAAGGAAATGGGGAAGCTAGGATCAGGTTGACCGTCTCTGGAGGGACCAATGCCACCCTTTTCTCTTCTGGCATTCATAAGCATCCTGGGTCCACCCGCTGGCCATTTGAACCACCACCCGTTGTCTCGCCCAGCTGAACAATTCACATAATAATCTTCCACTATCCCCTCCTGGACATGTGGGTGCTAGTCCCACTCACTAACCAATCTGGAAGTGGACGCAGGCTTCTAGAACTTCCGTGGTGTGCAGCGCCACATGAGGTATGTGGTAGGTGTCTGATAAATGCATCTGTCCACAAACTTCCTAAATGCAGTCCATCTCTGCCTCCATCATTTTCCTGCCATGCGTTTTCGAACCACTAAGGAGGGGCTCCTGATCTCCAGGTTCAGGGAGTGGTCTGGCGCTTTCCTCCTCCTGGACTTCTCTGTGGCGTCTGATACTGTTGAGACCCTTCACATGTTCCTTGTGACCCAGAATTTTTCCAGTTCTAATCTTTCTTCCCTAACCAGCAGCGATTCCTTTCCCTCCTTCAGCATTTGCAAGTGCACATTCCACAAAGACTTTGTTTTTCTCTCCTGTCACTTTTTCCCTATGAGAAATTCATTGCCTCTCGTTTCATGTCGATGCATGTGTCTATCACCATCTGCCACGTTGTATGCAAAGTACCTGTTTATGGGCCTATCTGTCCACCTAGGTTGCAAGCTCCTCTTGGTGCCCCAGTCAGCTAGCTGCTCAGCACACACCAGGAGGGGGTCTCTATGCTTCAAACTATGCTTGCAGGTAGACTGGGTAGAGAGTGTTATCCCCATTACATGGAGAGTCACCCCCCTCACCCCCGCTGCAAAAAACAACAACAACAACAAGAGAAGCTCAGGGAGGTTAAGTTAACATTGAGAACAAGATTCCTGGTTGCTGGCGACTGAGATTCTGTGTCTTTAGTGTGATAGCCATCCGGATAGTGCCGATGGTGAAAGGACTGTCAATCGAACCTCGGTGTTGTCTAAATACCGGCATCTTTCTGTGCTCTTCTGAACAGCCTTAAATTTGCCAGTTCCTCTCTTAAAATATAGCCCACAGGACTGGGCATAAAACTGCATGTGGCCTGACCCGCCAGCGCGCACTGGGATTATTGCTTCTCTCCTTCCACACTCTGCAGTTCTATTAATAGAGCCTAAGATTGCATTAGGGTTCTCGACAGCCTCCTTGCGCTGTAGGTTCACATCAAGCCTTCTGTCAAGCCAGCCCTCCCCATCAGCCACTGGGGCGATTGATTTTTTTTTTTTTGAATGTTCATGATTATCTATGACTCACACTAAAAGATACAAAACAAGGTCTTGCCCTCCTTCCTTGTGTGGCATCTACTGAGTGGGTGATGGGGTCTCAGGGGGCCTGTTCGGGAGCCAGGGGCATGGCCGGCCACCATGGAGACGGCCTCCAGCATCATCCCATCCACAAAGGCAAGAGGAGGGTGATGAAATTAATTTTCTGGTCCACTCCAAATTATTCCTACGTTCATTCCTTCTCCTCTTGGGTTATGGGCCTTTCTTCATCTTGTTCTAATTCCGGATGTTTAAACACAGAGCCTCTCATTCCTCCCACCCATGGGCATAGCTCGTTTTATTTCGTATGCCCTCTCCAAGCGGTATTATTTTTAGCAGGAGTATCTTACTCAGCAATTTGCTCTACAATCTATTTCCTATTGTCCCCACATCTAATCTTTTCTCTTATTCTTTCCCTCCCTCTGTCTCTGTCTGTATGTCAATATTATGTTTGGCTAAATGGATTTGATTTCCACCTACGTGAGTCCCCTCTTCAGAGATTGTAGAGCTACCTCTCTCTCCCTCTTTTTTCTGGCATTCATTTTTTTTTTTTTTTTTTGTAGCGACTTGGAATTAGTTGTTCGGTAGTTGTAGAAACTGCAGTGTAAGTTATTATGGTGGATCTTGGTTTCAACCCTAGGAAACCTTTGGGTTTGTGGGGCTTGGGCCTCAGAATTTGATGGTGGGGTTCAGAAGTCCGGAATCTGGGGCCCTGAGCTGCGAGGCAAGCTCTCTTTCCTCAGCCTACAGTAGAAGGAACTGCAAAGGGGCACAAGCAGGCGTTCCCACCATCCGCCAGGAGAGGGCGTCATCCCCACAGTCCTCCGCCGCTGGAATTTCTCAACGGAACTACAAGCTGTCTGGGGAGCCTCCTGAAGTCCCCAAGATAGGATGGGATGACACCACGGCCATGCTGCCGTTGCTGCCTTGGCCGCCTCCAATAGTGTGTCAATGGTAAAAAGAATGTTGAAGAAGCATACCCAACGTTGGTCCAAACGAATGCGTGGGTCTGTGAGCCTGAGTTAGGAGCTTGCTGGAGGACAGGCAAGCCGATGGCGCTCCCAGGCCAGGCGGTGGCCGTGACTTTGAGAACACTTGGAGTCCACGGATGCAAGCTGCAGACCGTGTGAGGGGGTCCGGTGGAGGCGCCCTGCATGTCGCCAGCTGTGACATTTAGATTTGTTTGGCAAGGCAGGTCACGGTCGGCATGGGGCAAGTTCTGAAGTGGGTGTAGAAGTGTCAGGGAGGGTGACGGAGGCACCGAGTCAACCATTTCCAGGTGGGGTTAAAAGGCGTAGCCATTTTTCTCTGGGGGCCCCAGCACCTTTCATCAAGACTGAGTTGGTAACTGATTAAAAAAGAAGAAATGGAAGATTAAGCCCGAGAGGCCAGAGGAGAAAATGGTTTCCAGGTGGAAAGGACTGATCCTCTATTAACACCACCGGGTGTGCAGGCAGCCCACGGTCCCCCCACCCTCCCAGGCAGCGCTGGGCGACCGCCAGCTCCAGGAGGCAAAGGGCTCCCAACTGCCAAGCAGTGAAGATGTTTAATAAAATATTTACCTACGTGTATAAGAATAATGATGACAGAATGACAAACAGCAGCTAACAGCTTTAAGGTGCATGGGAGAGCAGCTCTGGGATATTTTTAATGAGAGCGGTAACTCACTGTTTAATTCCTGACACTTATCTGCTGTGGCTACTGCACCCACACTCCTGTGGGAGAGCTGTGTTTGGGGAGGGGCTCGCCGGGATGGTGTAGAGCGCCCCCTGCAGGAAACTGCCCTCCCCCCAGGAACTGAGGGACTGCAGCCAGCCTCACTTCCAACTCCATACTCCTGTCCACCTCTCCGTGACTCCTAGAGATTAAAGATTTCTGATCCCCGGCCGCACCACACCTACAAGGATCCTGGGCTCTGGCCACTCAGTGAGTGATACTGATGTTAGTTAGGAGTCTGACCTGTTCTTGTTGAGCTGGATTTGCGGGCAGCATTTGCCCTGGTTGGGTGTGATGATACTTAGCTGGCGACAAGGGGAGAGGAAGGCAGAGGGCCCCACAGGGAGCAACACTTTCCAGCCCAACACTACGTTTCTAGGTGTGTCCCGTGTGAAAATGCAAAAGGAACCATTTGGCTGAATACGTTTTATTTGTTTTTGGTTGTTTTTTTGTGTGTTGTTGTTGTTGTTGTTGTTTTTGCATTTCCTTGGCTCGTTTGGAAAGACAAATAAAAACAAAACAAAACAAACTTTCTCTACCACTTAAATGGAAAAGGCCATTATACTTCTGAATGTATCAAACTCTTGTTAGGAGTAAATAAATTACACATAGAAGCAGCTTGTGTGTTACATCAGCAGTGTCTGAAAATTAGAATTTCACTTTCTCTCAGCCTCACACCCTTTTTTTCATGTTTTCCCTCCTGATAATTTATACCTCTAGTTATGATGGTTAGAAAGATACCGTCTTGGTTTTCGCATGTTCTACACACCTAGAAGAAGGACCAACCTAGGATCTGTGTGCACACGCTTACTGTCTATTTCTTGGAAGAAAACACTAGCCCTGAATTTAAGAGCATGCTCAGAAGTCATCATTGAGGAAAGAGCTATTTGTTTAAAGGAAATACACGGGGAGGGGGGAGGGGTGGGTGGAGGCGGAAGAGGGTATAAAGGGGATAAATCACAATGGGAAAAAATACAATAAAAAACTATTAAAAATAAATTTAAAAATAAAGGAAATACAAAGGGCCCATTACTTTTAGACATGGAATTTATAGTCACTGGGATTTCTATGAATACAAATTCATCTGCTAAATATTTTCTGGTAAAAATAGGGTTTGCTCTTTTTTTGGTGCCAAGTCTGCCATGTCGGTTCTTGAGAGTAAGGCTTGTAACGCCAGGAGACACACGGAGTGAGCTGTCTCTTTAATCAGCGAAGCACCCGGCGTGGCGGCGACATGCAATACCAAAAGTAAACGAAGAGCATCCTGTGAAAAAAAGCAAGTTTAAATTAATCTCGCTCTTCCAATTTGAAAACACGCTCACGGTTGTTAGTAACCGAGTTAAGACATTTAAATCATACATAGACTTTTGTATGTTGACAGTGACCTTTTGTAAGTGTGCAGTGGGGATAAGAAGATGAGCACGGAGATGCTCCGGAAAGAGCATTGTAGGTAATTGAACATGAAATGTGTTGCAATCTGATAACATTAATAATATGCAATCACTGCCTTAAATCTAATATGCAGCTCATTTGGCCAGGGTCGAACTCAAGCGCTCTAAAAATGTTAGCACGTGAATCCTCTTGCAAACCTATACGGTGAGCAGCTCCATTTTTGTGCACTTTGTAGTATCTCTGTGTTAGTCGTCTACTCTGTGTGACAGATTACTTCAAAACTTAGGAGCTGCGAACAAGTGTTTAGTACCTCACACAGCAGCTGAAGGTCAGGAACTGCAATGGTGGAGTGGAAAGGTCCCAGCTCAGGGTGTCCCGTGAAGTGGCACTCAGGACGTGGGTCCACGTTGCTGTCATCCAAAGGCCTGGCTGGGGTTGGCAGATCCACTTGTAAGGTGTCCAACCCACCACGCTGGCAAGTTAGTTCAGGTTGTGGACAGGAGACCTCCATTCTCCCATCCAGCTAGCCCAGCGTCTTCAGGATATGGCACCGGGCCTCCCCCAGAGCCAGATGCAAGGGAGTGGAGTGGCAGCCACAGTGCCTGCCATGACCCAGCTTCCCAAGCCTCCCAGCACCGTGTCCTTCCTCCATGTTCCGTTCATTAGTAGCTAGTTGCTAAGTATGGCCCAGGAGGAGGGGAATTAAGCTCCACCTCTTAGAGGAGCCATCAAGAATTTGTGGACATATTTTAAAACCACCAAGACCCTCCACTGATGGCTGGGGCAGTTGAGACTGATGGTGGCTCACGGTCGCCAAACTACTGGCAAGATTCGTGTGCAAGGCGGCAGGCCGTCTCATCTTCCTCCAGCGGGGCCAACCCCACACAGAGCAAAACAGAACACCCCACATTCCTGAGATCACTGCACACAAACCCCAAATCTGCCTCTTTAACATGGCTGAGGGCTTCTAAAAGCAGTAGGAAGGTTCCTGCTTGGAAATGAATGAAATAGACACCAGACTGGAAAGTAGGAGCCTGCTTTCCTCTCAGTCAGCTCAGTGACCTTGAGAAAATACCACTTGTCTCAGGGATGGTTTCCTCCTCAGCAAAACCAGAGGGGCCAACTGAGTGGTTCCCGGATGTGGTTGCCCATCCCAGTCCCCTGGGGAATGAAGGAGTCGCTGGTCTTACACTAGGTCTACGCACTGACAGCCGCCAGGAACCTGCATCGTTGAAAAGGAGTCCGAGGGACCACTCTGCTGACGGTGCTGACGGCGTGGCTTGCTGGTTGGAGTATGTGACCACTCCTGCTTCCCGCTCTGATGCTATTTGAACTCTTCCCTTCCAACTGGATGTGCCCAGGTAACTCACTCGTTCTAGATCCTCACTCCCATCTTAGGAGAACTAAAAAACAAGATGCCTGGGTGCCCTCCCCAAGCAAAACAAATCAGACATTCTGGGATGGAGCCCAGGGGTCATTATGGTTTGTTGGTTTTCATCAGTATGTTTTAAAAGGATTGTGTTCAGCCTTGGTTGCATATTTGAATCATTGGGAAGTTTCCACTACCTGGACTGGTTAAATCAGAATCTTGTGGGTGGAACCTACCAGCATCAGTGTTTTTTTTTGTTTTTGTTTTTTTTCTTTTTAATTCCCAGGTAAATGTAAAAGATAGCTGCGTGGACCTATGTTTGCCTCATCTGAGATCATTGCAGTGCTGCCTCAACCCATCAAAGATTATTCAGGAGCAATATTATTCAGAAATCCAAGATGCCCCAGCACTCTAAGAAAAAAAAAACACTTTCGAAGGGGAAGGTATTAAAAATTAAATGGAAGGGAGTTCCATTGCTGGCAGTAGGGCAGACCAAATAACGTGCAAATCCTCCCATTATAAATCACCTATAAATACTGGTCAAAACGCAATAAACACTCATGGGAGCGGGGGCAGAGCCCGTAAGGCAGGGTCCCCGGTGCAAGTTGCCAGTGAGCACGGTGAGCGGTCAAGTCGAGGTGGAGCTCGTCTCGGGCAGGTGTGCTGGCCCCGAAAGGCTGAAGTTTGGGCACCAAAATGGAAGAGACTGTGGCTTGGGCCCACTAAAAAATGGGGAGCCCTGACTGGTGTAGCTCGGGTGGTCGGGTGTCATCCTGCAAGGCGAGGGGTCACTGGTTTGATCCCCAACTGGGACACACGCCTGGGTTGCAGGTCCAGCCCCCAGTCTGGGCCCGTGTGAGCTGCATCTGACCAATGTTTCTCTCGCACGTCAATGTTTCCCTCCCTCTTCTTCTCCCGCCCTTCCCCTTTCTCTAAAAATAAATAAACTCTTAACAAAATAAAACAACGGGGAGATGGAACTGAGGTGCCCACAGAAAGTGGGAACCCTCCAAAGGATGAATCATTATAGAAATAATTCGTTGGAAAAAAATCTCCCCAGCGGCACAGGGAGACAAGAAAATTTAACTGCCTTGGCATGAGTTGAAAGTGGAGGAAAAAATCTGTTGCTGAGAATTTGGGATGACAGCCCAGGCTTCATGTAAATTTGGGGCTGGAATTTACCCTACCTGTATGGTCTAGGAGCCCCAAAGCTGAAAACGAATATAAAAAAAAATACAGACCCAATATCGAACTATAAAACGTGCATGGCTACGACCCACCACATCCAAGACACGAGAGTCCCGGGAACCTCGGGCAACAGAACTATCAGACAGACTGTGTACAGAGTGGGCTAAAAGCGACTAAAGACATAAAAGAAAGACATTTGAAACCATGGGAAAATAGTCTCACACCATAAAAAAAGGTAGGCATGAAAGAGAACTAAATAGAACTTGCAGAAATTACACACATCGTCATTGAAATGAAATGCTCAGTGGATGAGCTACAAAGCAGATTGGAAATAGCCGAGGGGAACACGGCAAATGGGTCTGAGGAAACCGTCCAGAGTGCAGCGCAGAGAGACAAAGTGGAAGGAAGTCTGCGAGGAGGGGTCAGATAGGCTGCGTGGAGGCAGAAGGTGCATCAGACGCCTAATATGAGTCCCTGAAGGAGAGAATTGCACAGAAACAAGGAGACAGGATTTATTGAGATGATGACCGAAAGTTTTCCAGATTTGAAAAAAAAAATGACTCCTGAAATTTTTCTTGTACAATGGATCTTGAACCAGGTACATGACAACTGCATACCTGAACAGAGAATGGCAAGAAGGCAGGGAGCCAAAGACAGAGGAAAATCTCAAAACAGAAAGAAAAGGCGGAGGACCCACCAAGGAATGACATTTAGATGGGGCAGCAAGTGTCTCAGCAATAAATAGAGAAACAAGAAGACGTGATACAGTCAAAAAAGTGCTGAGGGTAAAAGAACTTTCAATCCAGAATTGTGCACCCAGAGAAATCATCGTTCAAGGATGAGCGTGAAATAAGACCATTGTATATTCATGGAGAAAGCATGTCAATCACATAACCTCCCTGAAAGAATTACTAAAAGACAAGTTTCAAGGAAAAAGGCTGGTACCTAGAAAAAAAAAAAGAATAGTATGCTAGAAACAAAGGTGAATACATTGGTAAGCATGGGTAAAACTGAACAATGATTATATAAAACTAAAATAACAGCAGTGCCCTGTTTGGGTTAGCTCAATTGGTTAGAGCGTTGATCCAATACACTAAGGTTGCGGGTTCAATTCCTGGTCAGGGCACATACAAAAAACAACCAATGAATGCGTAAATAAGTGGAAATAAGTGGAACAGCAAATTGATGTTTCTCTCTCTCTCTCTCTCAAAAACAAACAAAAAAAGATTCTTAAGTGAAAATAAAATGACAACAGTGATTAAATTTAGGGGTATAAGAACCAGGTGGGTCCAAAATAACACACAAAAGGGAGCATGAAACTGAAGTTGGAGCATTCTTAGCTTACTGCATAGTGTTAGGGCTGGTTGGGTCAAGTGTACAGGTTAAAAATTGTACTCACTAAACTAATAGAAACAGAACCTATAACTTTTGAATTAGTTAAAGAGGAAAGGGAAACAAAAAACTCTTATAGCGGAGAAGGAAGAAAGTAAACAAAAAAAAACTTAGAGAAAACAGAATAAATATCAGGTGCAAAATGAGAAAGGAGACAAGTTAAAAAATGTCGGAAGTCAGTACATTAATAGACTGTCTTACACATCGGCTAGTGGGGATACAAATTGAAGAGCACTTTGGAACATAGTTTAGCATTATGTTGTAACATTTTACACTCATGTATCTTACGACCCAGTAATCACTCCGAAGAAGAGAAATTCTTGCCTACATGCAGCAGAAGAGAAGAATGCCCGTGACAGCTCCGCTGGCAAAAGCAAATATCGGAACGACTCACACACCTGTGATAGGAGAATGGACAGACCCAGCTGCGGCCTAGTCACGCATGGAATAGTATGCAACTACAAAAAGGAGTGATCCACAACCAGATGCAACAATTTAGTTGAATCTTAACACTATCATGTTGAGTAAAAATAAAGCCTCAGAAAGTCTTCATAAAATGTTAAAACAAATGTGTGATAAAAATTTGATGGAAATTCTTTAAAAAGCAAAAGAATAACAAATACATGACTGAGCCCTGGCTGGTGTGACTCAGTGGATTCAGCGCCGAACTGTGAGCCAAAAGGTCTCCGGTTTGATTCCCAGTCAGGGCACATGCCTGGGTTTTGGGCCAGGTCCCCAGTTGGGGGTGTGTGAGAGGCAACAGATTGATGTATCTCTCGCACATTGACGTTTCTCTTCCTCCTCTTTCTCCCTCCCCTCCTCTCGCTCTAAAAATAAATAAATAAAATATTTAAGAAAAAACAAATACAAGAATGAGATTGGTGGTTACTTCGGGGGGGGGGCGGTGTGAGTGGAGAGAAGCACATGGTCTCTGTCATTGTTACTGTTTTCGTCCTCCAGTTGGGTAGGGGTACACGTATTCATGACATCAAAAAATACAATGAAATAGAACAAGGTCATGAATATACCCAGTAATGACAGTATGTTTATGCCAGACATTCTGATCAATATATTCTTGCACCCCTAAGTTCCATGAAAAATATCGGCAATCACATTAAGTGTTAAATGGGCTAAATGTACTAGTCAATGAAATACATAAATGAACCAGGGGCTCACCTAAAACTTAAACAGACACAGTAAGCTTGAAAGCAAAAAGACGAGGGAAGACACACCAGGCAAATGCTCACTAGAAGCTGCAGTAGTTTTATTTATAGCAGGCAAAATTGGCTTTACAGCAAAAAGCACTAGGTTTAAAGATCATCTGTGCGTATGTTGAAGAATCACTTCACTCAGAAAACACAGTCTGTCCAAGCTTGTATATACCTAATAACATAGCGTCAAAACACATAAAGCAAACAGAGAAAGAAAACGTGAAAAATGAGAAAAGTGCAGAGTCATAGATTTTAACGGCCCTTTCTCGTGTACCTTATCCATACTTTAAAATGAATGTTCCTCTCTAGGAAAGTTTGAGAGATGTAGAGGAGAAACTGGCAAATTCAGTTATGTAAGGAGATTTTTGTGTGCCAGTATAAAAAGCAATAGATCAAGCAGACAAAACATCAGTAAGGCTATAGAAAATCTGGATACCATAATTAACAAGCTTGATTTAACAGACCCAAAGAGGATGCTACACTTAACAATTAAAACGTACACATTCTTTTCAAAACCACATGGAGTATCTATGAAAAGCTGACCATTTACTGAAGTAAGATTCCACACATAACAAAAAACCTGTTTCATGCAGATTACCTCCTCTGGCCTGAATTCAGTTCAGTTAGACATAAATAACTAAAAATCAAAACAAAAAACTTAGGTTTAGAAATGTAAAAATAAACACACGTAGTGAGCCAAAGAAGAAATCATATTTGAAATCTAAATATTCTTTGCCTGGGTTGATAACAAAAATTCTATATATCTTGTGGAATGTAGTTTGAATGGTACCCAGAGTGAAATCTGTAGCCTTAAACGTTGAAAAGAGACAGAGAGAGAGAGAAAGGGAAGTCTGAAAATTAATTACTCTAACCACCAGTTCAAGAAATTTTTAAAAAGCCAACAAAATAAACCCAAAGAGAGAAGAAAATAATATGCAACATGTATTAATAACACACTATGTATCTTATATATTATATACATTCTTATATGTGACATATGTTCTTATATGTAAGGGATATCAATAATATATAAAAGCAAAAGTTATTGAAAGAAAACAGTGTTAACCAAACTAAAAGTTGATTCTTCGAAAACACTAGTAGAAAGTAGGAAGAAACACTAGTTAAACGGAAAGGGGAACTCTCTGGAACAACTCATCCAGAAAAGAAAAGACACATATCCAATAGTGTTTGTAATTTAAAAAAATGGGTGTCATGGACGGATGCAGCGGCAGAGAAAGTATATTGAGAAAACTATGAACAGCATTTTATTAATAAATGTGAAAACCTAGATGGTGTGGATAATTTTCTCGAAACATCTAAAGTGTAAAAATGGACTCAAGAAGAATATAAAACCTAAAGACAACCAGAGCCAGTAAAGAAATGGGATCAGTAGTTAGAACTCAACCTAGGAAATGTTTATCCCAGACCCAGACATTTTACCAGCGAGTTCTACCAAACATGCAAGGAACACATAATTCCAATTTTATACACACTGTTCCAGAAAATGGAAAAAGAAGGGGCATTTACCAGCTCATTTTATGAGGCCAGTATAACCAGACAAATGCAATACAAGAAGGAAAAATTACAGCCAATTTGACTCATAGGCATGGATACAAAAAAAAAAAGTCCTACAGTGAAATGAGATGTTGACCTTCATTCATTCATTCATCCTTTCAGTCACTCAGCAAATATTTACTGAGTGTCCACCACGCACCAACAGGCACTGTGCTAATACATGGAGAGCAGGAATGGACAGGAGATTAGGGCTTGTGGGTGGAGATGAGCAATAAAACAAATGATCACACGGAGTAAGGTACATAGAGGACATTCTGGCAGGATGAGAACAGGGCACATCAAGGGGTATCTGACCTGGTCAGAGAGGTTAGGGACAGCTTTCCAGACACATCAGTGGGATAAGAATGAGTGTGGGACGAATGTTTAGGAGGCTGCTGCAGGGGGCTCAAGTGGGAGATCTGTGATGCAGTAGCGGGAAGGATGAATGTGAGAGATTATTTGGAAGACCAAAATACCACATTCTACAGACTTTATCGTGATAGACTGCACTTGGGAAGTGGTCAGCCTGGAAAGGGGTCAACTTTGTCTCTAGGATGATAGAGGGAACCTTAAAAGAGGTTCAGATTTAGGAGAAGAAAGCAAGGTTTTGGACATGTTGAGTTTGGGGGGACCTTTAGGAAGGCTACGGTTACAGGTATTGAATAGGAAATTACCCAGAGTTTAGAGCTTGGTGGTGGGGTCAGGCTGACGATTTTGAGTGGCATCAGCTTGTCGGTGGTATGTAAACCCATCCCTCAGAGGAGCACGCCCAGAGAGGGTGTGAAGCTGGGGGCGAGAATGAACACCAATATTTAAAGGACAGGCAGAGGACGAGTCAGGGCAAAGAGATGGAGAAGGAATGGCTGGAGAGATAGGAGGGAAACCAGAAGAATGTGGGCATCAAGGACGCCCAGGAAAAAGTGAGTTACAGGAAGGGAGTGTCCAACAGTGTCACCGGCTGTCGAGACTTTCAGAGGTGGAGGACTGACATTGTGCTTCTGGAATTCTCCTGACCCGGGGGTTACATTAAGTGAGTGAGCTGGAGAAGAAATGCATAATAATAATAATAATAATAATAATAATAAGCCATTATAATGAACATAGTGAGAAGGACAGAAGGAGGGAATTTTTAGGACAATGAAACTCTTCTGTATCTTGGTTATGGTTACCTGACTCTGGGTGTTTGTCAAAACTCATTGAATGATACACCACGAAGAGTAAGTGTTACTGCATGTAAGTTAAAAATACGTTAAGTCAACATGGAGATTTAAGCGTTAGCTCTCTCACTGACTCGGTAACTATAGTGCTAGCCCCTCTCAGGATTTTAATTTGGTTCATTGCCAGCTTGTGTAAGTCCCCAAAAGGGAGCAAGGGTACCCTTCTCTCACCTGGTGAAGGACAGAGTCAATACACAGGCAGGAGAGCCGAAGGGCATTGCACTGATGGCAGGACCCCTTTTAGGAACTGCCTGGTGGGGGCAGGGCACAGCCCGGTGAGCTGGGCTCCTCTGGGCCCCCATGTAAAATGAAGGGTTGATCAGGAAAGGCCTTTCCACCTCTGATGGTCTGTAGTGCTCGCAGAAAAGTCCCAAACACAAACCTGTTGTCCGCCTTTTGTTGTTGAGAATGATCATAATAAACAATGACCACAATAACGACTGGCTCTTAAACACATCAGACCACAGATGATCGGGGAAGCAGCTTGAAGCTACAGAAAACGCTTGAGCTTGTGGTATAAAGCTTTCGAGCACCTTCTAAAAAGTCAGATGAAGTCATGATTGATAATAAGCATGACCCTTCTCGGCTTACAGTGAAAAAGGCACTTCTGTATTTGCTCACTTCTCTCTCTCCTCTCACCCCATCAATCCTGACAGGGAGGAATTATCCCAATTTAGGAACCGGGGAGATTAAGAGTCTGGTCACCCAAGTCTTTGGCTGGTGTTTAGATTTTCCAAACCTTCCCCTTTTCCAAGACCCACAGTGGATTTGGTACAGTTTTGGTGTTGAGTGTATTCCATTGTGTCCTAATCCTCTGACAATTTAATGGAAAAGTGTTAACTGGGCATCAATTCATGCCATATGAACTCCATGTATTGTAATAATTTAAAACAATAGGGATAACTGTTTTAAATGTCCCATAAATCGAATCCAGCCTGAATTTGGCCAGCCCGGAATCTGCTGGAAAAGTGTGAGATGCCTCTGGGAGGCTAACAACATTGTCTTTTTGTAGTTTTCAGTGCAGGAAGGGATGAAGCCAGTTATTTATTAAGCACCTACTGTGTGCTAGTATCTGTAGCTGCACCACACAGCTCCTAAGGCGGTGGGTGGCGGGGAGGGGATGGCTGAAGCCACCCTTGGCTCCCTCCCCAGATGGCTGGGGCTTGGATTATTTTAATCGCAAGCATTTTACTATCTTGGTATAGACATAATAAAAGTATACGGCAAGAGTTGGAGAGGAGTTTCCTGAGATAACCCCCCTTCTCAGCCATCCCAGAGACGCTTCAAAACTATTTTTCACTATATACGAAATTTTCTTTGAACCCCCATAATTTGACCTTGACCGCCTATAAACCCATTTTATTATTTTTTAAAACGCTGGATGATTAGCGCGGAAACCTTTTCTTCGGCACTTTCTCACCCCTGGAATCGCGTCAGTTTCGCAAAGTTCCAAAATAACCTTTCCCGGGCACGGATTCGTACCTCTGCCGGGGAAGGGCTGGGAGCGGCGCAAGACGTGCCGGTGTGCAGCGAGAGCCAAAGAGAACTTCCAGCGCGAACGGAAAATAAAACTTGTGGCTGGTGTTTATGCGAGAGGGTCTCCGCAATCCTGAAGCCCCCCGATTCTAGGGGGTGTCGGGGTCCGCCTGAGGAGCGCCAGGGTTTGGGTTTGATCCCGACGTCCTTGACCTAAATTTCTGCGCGGTGGCTGGAAAAAAAGCGCAGAGGCGGGCGGGCGTCTGGTGCCATCCCCGGATCCCGGCGGCCGCGGCCAGCGAACTTGAATGGAGAGGCCGAACTAGCGGGGGTCGTCTTCTCCCCAGCCCGACTGAGGATCGGCCGCTAGCTCCCCGCGCCTCCCCCTCCCCCGGTCCACCCGCTCCACGCAGCCCATGTGATTCAAGAAAGTCGGGGTGCGCTCCCCCACGCCCGGCGCCCGGACCGCCCGGAGGCGGGGCCCCCTCGGGCGGCAGGGTTCGCGCACTGCCCCGTGGGTCCGGCCGCGGGGGGCCGCTTGTGCGCGCGCGGACAGGCGGGGGCCGCACCAGGGTGCGTGACGTCACCGGCATTGGTTACACGACGTTATAGAACTCCGCCCCACGTGCGCCGGGGAGGAGGGGGGGAGGAGGAGGAGGAGATGGGGGTGGGGAGGAGGAGGGGGAGAGGTGGGGATGGGCCGGGGGGGCGGGGACGGGGGGGGTGTGCGAGCAGCAGGGCTGAGCTAAGCCGAGCCCACGTGTGACGGCTCTCGCCGCTGCCCCGGCTCCGCCGCTCGCAGAGAGATTCGGAGGAGCCCGGGCGGGGGGGAGGAGGAGGAGGGGGAGGAGGGAGCGGGAGATCTCGGGGCTCGGAGTCGGCCGCCGCTCCGCTCCGATCGCTGTGGGGCTCGGATTTTTGGGGGTGGGGGGGCGGGGGGGCTCAGATATGGAGGCAAATGGGAGCCAAGGCACCTCGGGCAGCGCCAACGACTCCCAGCACGACCCCGGGTAAGTTTCCAGCCGCTGCCCACCGCGCCGCCTCGGGCTCGCTCTCCTTGCAGCGGCGGGGACGGCGGTGCGCGGAGCTCGGCATCTCCCGCGCCCCCCCGCCCCTCCCGCGCGCCCCCCCCGTGGAAGTTACACACCTTTGGATTGCATTTCGCCGTCACCTTCTCCCCCACCCCACCTCCCGGCTCTCGCTTGCTCGCTCCCCCCCGCTTTCCTTTTAGCTTTTGTAAGTTACACGTCAAAATGGCCGATCTGACATCGGTGCTCACTTCTGTTATGTTTTCTCCCTCTAGTAAAATGTTTATCGGTGGACTGAGCTGGCAGACCTCACCAGGTAAGGGAGGGAGGGGGGGACGCCTGGGTCCCCCCCTTCTTGGCTTCTTTATTGCTCTTTGTTATCCCGGTGTAGGAGCCCCCCCCTCGCCATTGGCTCCCCACTTCTCCTGTGCAAGGTTATTTTTTTAAATAGCAAATCCTTTCCGAGCCCTCTACGCGACCTCTGTTGCCGAATTTCTCCCGCGTGTGCAAAAAATGCAAAAAACAAAACAGAATAACAACAGAAAACTACTTTTGGTTTTTGTCCTTGATCAAAATTTGCATTGCTTTTTTCCCCCACACCTTCTCCGCCCCCCCATCTCTCTCTCTTTCTCTCTACAGATAGCCTTAGAGACTATTTTAGCAAATTTGGAGAAATTAGAGAATGTATGGTCATGAGAGATCCCACTACGAAACGCTCCAGGTAAACCATTCCTTTCTGGATTTTGCCTTTATTTTAGAACAAAGTTTAAGTGTTATTTTTGGAGGTGTCTTCGGAAGTAGCTAAGCGGATTTAGAATGGGGCTCAGGCATGTGGCTGGTTTCGAACGCCGCTCTATTCCACCCCCACCCCCATAACCTCAAAGGTTATTATAAATTGGGGCTTGAACTCTGGATAGAGATACCCATCTCTCTGCCTTAAGTCATTTTCCCGTCGCTTCTCTTTCTCCTGTTGAAAATGACATTCGGCTTTATTCACTTTCCACACAGTTTTTAAAAATGCACGCTTCTTCCCACTCCCAGCTCCCCAAACTCTGAAGCCCCTCTTAGAAGGCTGGATGAATCTCTTCTAAGTGCCGGGTTTTCATCGGGATAAAACAAAGCGTTAAGAAAGGGAAGGGGAGGAGGAGGAGAGGAAACTGAGGTGGCGAAAGAGTGGAGACACCAGCTTTTTCCAAGTTACCTCCACCGGCCCTGCCCCCGTTCCACTTCCCCCATTAACCTTGGTGTATTTTACTGCGAGGCGGAGGGCTGTGGACGGGAGGGGTTTTGGAGGACGGGGGTGGGGGGCGCGGAGGGGGCAACTTTTGCTCTCCATTCTGCATAGGGCTCACTCCCTGTTGCTTTCAGTGGTGTCACATTTTCTTGTTTGTTTTTCTCCCTCTTTGTCTCATTTCAGAGGCTTCGGCTTCGTCACGTTCGCAGACCCAGCAAGTGTAGATAAAGTACTAGGTCAGCCCCACCATGAGTTAGATTCCAAGACGGTAGGTTGCTTCTCGTCGTCGTCGTCCTCCTCGTTGTTGTTGTTCGCCCCTTTTCAGGACCGATCCTGGGCATTGACAGCCCCATTTAAAGGGACAGTGCCTTCTTTTGCTTCTGTGCTGAGAGCCGGGTACTTTGAAGCAGAGCTCGGGAGTTGGCACTAAAGTTTGCTACCATCGCCGTGTTAGGGATTTTCTTTTTAGAGCCTGTTCCACAGCAATTCCAGTTGCTGCCAAACTAGGCTTGGGGGAGGGGTCGGCCGGGGGGGGGGGCGGCGTATTTTCAAGGCTAAGGGACCGTGCAAAGAAGCTGCACTACTGAGCAAAGGCAACTTTTCTTTGTCAGCAGAGTAGTACATCACATGTTACCAACTGGGGCTGTGGGAACTGGCTTTCAGAGGCACAGCCTGCTTCCCGGCCCTGGGGGAGGGGCAGGAGGAGGGGGGCGCTCATCCCAGGTCCAGGCAACAGGTTCCTCTTGGGGCACTGCGGATTTGAAACGGGGTTTGAGAAGGGAAGGAGGCGCTCCTGGGGCCAAGCTGGGCATCCAGTGGGTGGCTCCAGATGGCCTGAAATCTAAGGCTGATAAGGCCCTGGCTTTCAAAATGATTTGTTTTTTTTTTCCTTTTCTTTCTCAGATCCTTTATTCTGAGTGTGGGTACTTCTATAGCGTTATAAGGTTTTAAAGCCTGGTGTTGGAGGGTGGGGGAAGGTCTCTGGGTGCAGGTCAGGAGAGGAAGGGAAGAAGCAGTATCAGTGCATGATAATATACTTAATGGGAGGGGCTGGATGTGAAGTGTTTTCTTTAGACCCCTGTGTTGGCTCTGTGCTCGCCTCCCTTCCCTTTATGTCTTCTAGAATTTCCCCGCAGTTTTTATACCTCTGCCAAAGCAGGGGCCCTGAAGTGACATTGGGATGCAGTGCTGGGCTGCTTGAGACTTCACTTCTCTGGTGGGGTAGTGGGACAAGGCAAGCCATCGGGTTCTAGTCCCAGCAGCCCCTTTTGAACTTGAGAAAGTTTTTTCCGTCTCAGGCCTCACTTCCCTCTTCTCTAAAATAAAGGAGTGGAACTGAGGTGATCTTCTAAGTCCCTTTGGCTTTAACAATGAATAGAAGAAGAGAAGGGAAAACAACAACAACAACAAAAAACCAAAACCCTGGCCACTTTTGGTGCACCTGCCTTGACTTTGCAAATTTATTCTCTTTCTCTGATCAGAGGTGAGGTGCATGGCCTCCCCACTCCCCAAGAAAACCCACACTCTCTGAGCTGCTTTATTAATTGCTGGATTTGCCATAGTCTCCGGCCCAGCCTTTTTGCACTTTGAGGTCATCTAATTTCAGGGATGATCATTTGTAGATTGATCATGCATATTCAGATCTTTTTTTTTTTTTTTTTTTACTCCTTGACTTTTTGGCTAGTTATTGCAAAAAGCTAGTAAAATTAGAGGACAAATATTTCTAAGCAAATTCAAGAATGTATTAGGTACCCCCTCCGCCCACTCTGAGTGGGAGAAAGTATTTGGTTTCTACAGCTAGCGGCCAGTGGGTCCTGTCCCTCAGTATCAGGTGCAAAGCCTGCGGTACTCCCTCCCTAATTGTTTGTAGACGTGTTTTCGTCACTATGATTTAGTATAACATAGCTTTTGACTTTGTTTCAACCGTTCAGTGCAGGAGGCAGAAGCGGTTGGTTTATTGACATGGAAACAGAGGATCTTGTTTACCTTAAAAGCTTTGTTTAGGTAATGGCCCTTCACATCCAAAATAGTACCCTAGTCTTTTCCTAGAGGATTTGTAGCTACAGTAAGTAGAGCTGTACCTAACTAACTAATGTTTTAATTTTTGGTAGTTTTCTTTTTTGTTCGTTTTAAAAAAAATAGTCGACAGGGACGTGCAAAAGGTTGGGATTTGCCATACTTCCCTTGACCTGTCTTCTCCCGTGGACGTCTCAGCAGCACGCTGACGAGCTCTCTCTGTGCTGTAACATGCTGTTGTCACAACACACAAGACAGGGATTCGGAATTGGCTTTTTGTTCTGTGATTTTTAGATGTGTATACATATATTTATTGTGCTCCATTCTCCCCATGGTCCACTCCCTCAGCTTCTGGCCTCTTCCCCAACATGTCTGGGCCTCCTCACCTTTCACCCGCCAAACAAGATGACTTATTCTGGCAATTGCGTGCCTGTCAGCTAAAAAAAAAATAAAATAAATTTGGGAGCATTTATGAGGAGACGTATGTGTCTTACGTTTGGTCAACAGAATGGAAATCCACACCTGTTGTATTTCTCTTGTAGACAGCTCTAGTCAGTGCTGAATACACCTGTAGATGCGGGAATGTTAATCTGGATGAAAGGATAGTTTTTTAGATCAGAGATTTCTGTCTCTTTTAGTTTTGGAAAAACAATCTCTCATTTCTCAGGTGACGTTTACAGGTAGAAAACAAACGCGTTGCAGACTTACGTGAGATCTTTACCCTAATAAAAGCAGTAGACCGTTGCATGTCGTACCCGCTGGGGTCCTGCGGGATGTGAAGTCTGCGAACAGGAATGATCATGTGCCTTTTTTCCCTCTGTGCTTTTTCCCAGAGCATTTTTTTTAACCCCACAGCAGCACCGAAATCAAGGTTCAGATTCACATTTTAAAAGGGGAAAATTTTAATACAAGAGCCAAAGCCTATAAATAACTTGTAGCAATATTCATGCCACTGTCTATGTTAAATTTTACCCACAGACTGATGACATTTAGAAATCTAATGAAAACCAACAATGGGAATGTTTTGTTATCCCTTCCCTCCCCGTATTTTCTACTCAACAACTTCTCCCTTAGCCTGTTAGATTCAGATGCTTCCATGGGAATTGTTTTGAATGTTAAAGCCAGTCCCTGATGGAGGCTCATGTGTTTTGTCAGTGGTCTAATCTAGGGTAGAAGATGTTTTCCCACTGGGATTGGTGTTAGGGTAGGGGAATACCCTGATTGTTACACTCCATTCTGGCTTTTTTTAGTCATTTTTAAAAAATCCTTTCCTCTTGATGACTTTTCTAAGTTGGGTTTAGGTTGTTCAGAGATTTTTTTTTTTTTTTTGCTCCCCTGTGATTTTTAAAATCGAAGTGGATTTAGCTTACATTTCTTTTTATTTCAATTTATTGCTATTATTATTATCTTAAGAACCGAGTTGGGCTCCATAGTTTTTTGTTTTTTTTTTTGGACACCTGTTTTCTTTTGAGCTATAACTACAAAATAAACTTTCCCTTTGATTAACCTTAGGTAACTTTTGTGCAAACGCATGAATTCAAGTAAAGCGTTGTGTTGGAGGTCTGTGGGGGAGTCTTAGATGTTGATTTAAAACATTTTTGGAATCCCCTTGCCCTCCTGTGTTGTTTAGTTCTCACTGGGGAAGAGAAACACTATCCTTTCCTCACTGGGGAAAAGAAATACCATCTGCTTCAGGAAGATTCTCACATCGAATTTTCAGGTTACGATGTTTTTCAGCGATGATGCTCCAGTCTTTTCTCCTAGCCACGCATTGCAGGTCAGGTAGATGCGGCCACCGTTTACCGCTCACTGCCTGTGGCAGAGAGGCCCTGGCCTAAGTAAGAACACATGAGGTCTGGTTTATTAACAGCATCACACAGTGAAATACATGGTATTTCAGAAAGACGGGTTCTGTGCATTACATTTTGGGAGAAACCAGTAGTGTTTGGATCCAAGTCTACAAAACTTTTTGGGTTGCCCTGGAAGCTACTAAAAGCTGGATTCTAAGCCTGAGAAATGAGTGATTAATAATTAGGCGATTAATCATACATTGCTTTCCTCTCCTCAAGGCATTGCAGTTGACTCCCACTTCTCCATTTTTTCCCCAGATTGACCCCAAAGTTGCATTTCCTCGTCGAGCACAACCCAAGGTAAGTAGGAGAATCAGCAGTAGGACTGTAGCACTCAGAGTCGGTTGCCAAGGATTTCGAGTTTCAAACAGAGCACTGGCCACGCAGCATTGAAACCCGGTGCCCACGGCTTCTCCAGGGTGACAGCGTGTGGCTGCGAGAGGCCAGGCCAGGCGCTCTGAGGTAACCTGTGTCTGTAATCGAGCCACCGGGAGGTGAGTTCCGAGCGTACAGCTAGTGCAGGGACAGGCCTGATCCTTCGTGGGAGGATGTAGCTCTGTGTTGCAATATTTATGCAAGTGTTCTATTTATTTTTTAAGCAGTGCCGAGATCCTATCAGGAAAAGTTGGACATTTCCTTGTGACTCTCTTTTGGAGGGTACTCTTTTGAAGACCTTTAAACTTGGAGTTCGTGGAGAGCAGTAGAATTTAAGTAAACAGCTTGCACTTTCTTGGAAAAACAGCTTGGTCCATAAAGCCCTAACTCTGACCGAGGAGCCTGTGGGTGTCCTGGTCCCAGGGTGGCTGGGTAAACCAGGGCACGCTGGAACCTCACGGCGCTGTTACTCTGTGCAAGGGCCGGTGCCGGGTGGAGAGGCTCTGGAAAGGTTGTAAGCTTGTCCGAGTGGTACTACAGGACTTGCTGGAAGGCTTGAGATAGGCCTTCACTTTTTCAGAAGTGTGTCACTGACGTGGTTTCGCTGAGCTTGCCAGCGGTGGCCATGGGAATGCAGCTGCCCGAGCCCGAGGTGAGAGCGGGAGGGCTGAGGGCTTGTGTGTCAGGTTGGCACTTTTTCATTAGACCTTTTTCTGGAGGAAAGGCGTTACCTGCACCTTGTGGCCTTGGCATTCTTTTAAGGAAAGGGGAAAGGGTGAAGCTTCTGATCGTAAGTCATAAAGGGAGTGGGCTGCGGCTCGAGCCAGTTCAGTTTGTTTCCTTAAGCGCCGTCTCCCAGACGTGGAACCCGGGGGCTGTGACGAGGGGGCAGTGGTTCGGCTCGTTGTGAAGGAAAAGTTGGGATGCGGATGGCATTTTGAGAATTACAGGTCTGATCCTGCCTTGTGGTTCCCTCCCGCCTCCCTTCCTTCCTTCCTTTTCTCTACTTCTTTCTTCCACGCCATTCTTTCCCCCTTTTCTTTCTTCCTTTCTTTCTAAGGAAACACAAATCCCTTAAGTAAATATAGTGAAATACTTTTTTAAGGCATTTTTTCCTAATGTTAAGCAAATAATAGGACTTAATGAGCCAAAGAGGTTAGATTATTTCTGTACTGAGCACACACTTTGGGACCGTCTTAACTGTCTCAAGGTTGCTTTCCAAACTCTGTGTGATCCTTGACATTTAAGAAAAGCTTCCAGAATAAGCAACATTCCCTGGGTTTGGAAGAATTGCTGTTTCTTCCGTGAGTGTGAATCTTCCCATTTCCAGGTTAGTCATTCGATCCCCCAGACCTAGGGTCAGATTATCCTGGAGGGAAGCTGGAAAAACCCCTGACTCGGTCAGGCCTGCGGTTTGACCTGTTTCTCCTCCCACTCCCCCCGCTCTCCCCTCTTTTTAACCCAGAAGGCACTATGTCATTTTCATATACCGTGGCATTTGGTTTTCCAGTGATGCATTCAACTTGAAAACGAGACAGAATATTTCTTAAGCTTGCCAGAGTGGACACACACATACCCCCTAGCCCACTCCCCAACACCCCAAGCCTGGGATGTTTTAGGTCAATTGTCACACGTAGATGTGAACTCACAGTAAACTGTTGGGGGAGGTCATCTCTCCGAGGGACTCCAGGGCGTCTATAGCAGTGCCTTGCTGGTTACGGCACGCCTTACGAAGGACTTGCGCGTCCATTATCTCCATCTGAATCCCCAGTCTGTGGCATTGAGCACCCTGCCTTCTCTCAGTCTCAGTTTACTCATCTGTAAAATGGAAGGGCGGCCGTAGCTCCGTCAGAAGGTTGTTGTGAAGAGTGGAACAGCCTGGCACAGGGTGAGGGCCTTGCACCTCCTCACCACCACCACCACTGTTGTTGTTGGTTTAATCACCATTTTCGTGGGGA
Source organism: Phyllostomus discolor (assembly GCF_004126475.2). Lineage (NCBI taxonomy): Eukaryota > Metazoa > Chordata > Mammalia > Chiroptera > Phyllostomidae > Phyllostomus > Phyllostomus discolor. The sequence continues at coordinate 96,642,024 of NC_040910.2, read as the reverse complement.
TTGGTGTTTTCCAGCTCAGCAGCCTGACTCTGGCTCCTGCCCGTGCCACTCATTAACGTCTGAGTAAACCATGGAACTTCCCTGAAACCCAGTTTCCCCATCTCATCGAGTTTTTGTGTGGACTGAGTGAATTAATAAAGGTAAAGTCCTAAAAGACCTGGTGCAGCGAGATGCCCATGTGTCACCTGCTGTGTTTGCTGCTGCTTTAGTTAGGCCCCACATCCGGTCAGAGAGCTGGCAATAACGTGACGTAAGTGGAACTGAAGTGCCAGGCACTTGGTAGGGACATTATGTGTGTTAACTCATTTAGTCTTCACCTCTGTCATGTGAGGTGGGTAGTAGAGCATTATCTCCATTGAGGAAACCAAGGTGCAGATGGGTTGAGAAGTGGGACAGGGGACCCACCCAGGCAACCTGGCTCCAGAGCTGGGCCCACTCCCAGTGCGCTCCCCTGTGGGGGTAGCCTTGTGCAGCTTCTCTTTAATGGAAGAGCAGGTGACACCGAGTGGTCAGCAGGCTTCGAGGAGCACAACCACAGCCCGCATCTCAAGACAGGGAAGTTCCACGGTTGGGTGATTGGCCCAACCCCTGTGACATCATCCCGTTGTACGACACTGGCTGGTAGCTGTCTCTCCAGCAGACCCCTGGGGGCATCTTTTCAGTAGGTTCTGGAGTTGCTCCACCCCAGGGAAGCCACTGGGGCACTGGCGGTGGTGTGTGGGGACGGACAGCGAGTGGGGAGGGGAGAACCCGCCTTCCTCGTCCAGGGTGATTTTCTGATAGAATTTGAGCCCAGCCACAGGGATGTCAGAGTGAAGTGCTTGTCGGAGGCCAAACCCAGCTGTCGGGCACAGAGAACTTTAAGTCAAGCCTTGTTTATTTCTTGTTTATCCCCCTTCAGTGAAACTCCCCTGCCTGTGTGTAGGGTCTCAGGGGCCAGCCAAACCCTGCCCCTCCTTGGTGACTGGGTGAGGAGCTTGTAAGTGGTATGTGGGCATGTGTTGCAGCTAAAATTCATTTCAGCGCTTCCTGGCTGCCTTTCCTTGCTAACATTCGCCAGAGAAATATTCCGTGGAGGTGTTAAAACAGGACCAGTGGAAAGAAACTGTAACTTAATACGACAGACAATCCCTGGCAGTGAGGAACGGATTTCGTATTAGTACTGTCATAGTGTTCTTCAGTGTATCACATAAATAAAAACCTGTTTTGATCAGAATTTTAATGGGTGACCGAAGGCGGGATTTTGAGTCCCGCAGTTCGCGTGTCCCCCTTTGCAATGTAAAAGCTCACATCTCAAGTGACGCAGGATGGGGCTTCATTAGCGAGTCGAGGGGCCACTCTTCAGGGACTAGTGGCCGTTCATTAGTGAAGCACATTTTGATCAGAGGGAGATCAGTGTGTTCTGTATCTTTCTATTTCTTCGGATGATTATTTCATTTTGTGAAATATGTAAGAGTTTCCCCCTCTGTCTTTTTAAAAATTAAAACGGTCATGCTACTGTAACGAGATGACTTAATTTGAAGCTGTCGGAGAGACGGAGGTGACTGGGATCAATCTTGTCACATAGCCTTCGGTCCCTTCGGGCAGCTGCGTTGTCCGCCTGCAAGGGCCTTGCTCGGGCTTGTGGGTTCTTGTTCTTGTGCGGAGAACCCAAGAGACTGCCTGGCATCTTACGGGGAGCGTGAGTCTGGGCCTAACTCAGCACCTGCCTTCATTCCCCCTGTGCATAAGAAGGCACCCCCCACTTCCCTCTTGCCATTTTGCTCCCTAAGTTTTAGAGACCAGAACCTCACCTGTTGATTGAGGGGAACCTGTCTCCAGTTGCCTTTGGTCACAGCTGGTGACGCTGGGCGAGTTACCTAAGCCCCTCCTAGCCTCACTCTCCTCCTCTTTAAAAACAGGGGTTAGTGCTGTGTTCAACCTGCAGCTGTTTCCAAGGTGAATGAATGCAAGAAGTCTTTCCCTGGCACCTGGCAAAAATGTCTGCTCATGTTACTGTTAGCGAATTGTTTTTGTAGAATAAAAAAAAATACCATGGTAAAACTGACCTAAGAAAGACCTGAACCGGAAAGGAAGCCCCCTGACGGCAGGGGGCTGTTGCTGGTTGGCAGGCGGTGACTGCCTGGTAGATGCCTCCGTGGAATCCCGCCTGCCTTTTCTCCTCTCCGTGGAGGCCACTGGCGCCCAGGGAAGTTTGTTCCCTGCCCCCGGCCACACGGCCGAGTTGTGGTGCGGCTGAGCTCAAAGCCAGGTTTTTCTGTGCCGGGGAAGGCTCTGTCGCGCAGGCCTCCAGATGGGTGCAGCGCCGCTCGGGCGTCTGACACGCGCACCTCCTGTTCCGGGGGAGCGGTTTCTTGGCAGCTTCTCAAGGGCGAGGGGTGAGTTTTCGGCATCTGGCCTCCCCCTGCTGCTGCGGGTCGGGTCGTTCTAGCATCTTGCCATCTTGGATGATCCGCAGCTGTCATCTCGGCAGCCGCAGTTAACAGCCCTCGGTGGGTTTCTGGTTCCCAGCCGGGGGGAGGGGGCGGTGTGCCTGCGGCCCTTGTCCGCAGGGCCAGGACCCTGGTGGGTTGGTGGCCCAGCCTCTTCCTGGTTGCAGAGTACAGCTCCTTCCTGCGTCCCCGTCAGCAGCAGGTGTCAGCTCGGGAGGAGGGGCACCTCGTCCTACAAACGCCCTTACGCTGGATTCTGCTTTTCCTCACATGCTTTTGTTTCAGTGTTAAGGTCAGTCTCCTGCTCAGTGTTCTATGTTGGAGGATTTTGGCAGACAAGTGAAACTTCTCTGTCCCCCAGGGAGGGGGGAGGAGGAAGGCACTCTCTGAGGAACCAGTGGACCGTCTTGGGTGCCCCTGGAGGCAGCACCCCTCCTTCCTGTCCTATTTTGTATTTTTAAACCCGAACGTTCTTCGGCCAGGGAGACGTAGCTCATCATCTGCATCCTCCTGTTTGATCTGGCGGATTCACTGCCTAAGAGCTCGTTTAATTGCTTCTCATTGTTGACTCTGGGTCTGCCCGTTTGGGGGGATTCGTGACACCCTCCATGGCTTCATGGTGCCCAGTGGACCAAGTCTAAACCTAGCCAGATAGGGAACGTCCTTGGGGTGGGGGTGGGGCGGGGCGGGGTGGGCGGGGTGGGGATCTTCTTCCAGCTTTTTTTCCCCTATTCATCTGCCTTTCGCTGCCTTGAACCTGAGTGTCTCCCTTGTCTGATCAGCTGTGCTTTTGTGGATCCGCCACCTGCTCTGCCCTTCCTTCTCTCCCCTGTATGAAACAGACCCCTCTTCCAAAGCCCTCCTCAGCCGTTACCTTTTCTGCAAAGCTGTCTCCGCTCCCTCATGGACGTCATACTTCCTCCTCTGGATTTCCACAGCATTTTACCTTTTCTTTGCTTCTGACCCTTTCAACAATCATAAATTAGCAGAAAACACCCATTCGGCATTGTGCCAGGCGCTCACTTGCTCACTTATTCACGGAACATTACTGGACGCCTGTGTGCAGTTCTGGGGACGGTGTGGCGCATGAGACACAGTCCCTGCCCTCCTGGGGCTTTCAGTCCCGTGGGGCAGATCCGCAGTGAGTAGGCGGACACGCACCTGACACCGCTGCCGGTGGTGTGAAGCCCTAAGCAGGGCGACCGTCTTCCTCCAGTCGGTCGCCCCTGTCAGCATTCGGTAATTATTTACCGCATTTCTGCTCAGCACTGGGGACTGTGCTAGGCGCTTCGTTCTGAGCTTCACGGTGCTTTAGGTTCATGCCTTATGCCTCCACTGGACAATAACGTTTTAAGGGTACAAGCATATTTTACTAATTAAACCCTTATCTTTTAATATTGTTCTTTCGCACATCCTGGGTCTCCATCTAGATAGAATGAATGCAGAGAGACGCAGGAGACACCGTTCTCGTCTCCAGGGGTCTGGCCTCCCTGCTGGGAGGAGGGGTGTTGCCCCTGTCACAGGAGAGGCTGCACCGAACATGGTAAGAGAGGCTGCAGCAGCATTTAGAGGGAGAGTGAAGAACGATTCTGGGAAGAGGTACTCTTTGCCTCAGATCCTGAAGGGCAGGTAGGAAGGAAGAATGGCAGGAATGCAGTTTTTCCTACCAGGGGCTAGGAGAGGTCAGGGCGGGCAGCTGTCGTGCTGGGTATGTGCTGCAGAATGCTCTGGGGTGAGGCCTGGAGAGTAGTTGGGGCTGGGTCGTGGAAGGCCTTGAATGCCGGGCAAAGCAGTTGAACTTGTGCTTTACTTGGCAGGTGCTGGGGAACCTGTAGTGTGTGTGCGGGGTCACGGGGATGCTCCATACGATGTTACAAGCTCTTTGGGACCAATGTAGAAGCTGGGGTCACAGGCAGGACTGTAGCTGATGCAATTTCACGGAGAGCTGCTCCTCCTGGACTTGTGCCTTCGGTGACAGTCACACCGCATTCTCCCGGGCTGTGCACCCTCCTGTGGGAATGATGCTCTGGGCAGACAGCACCCTGCTCTTTGGGGGCGTGGCCACTACGAAAAGTTCTGTCATTCTCTGGTTTCCATCTTGCTGTCCACCTCCTTAACAAGGGGCCGTGATAGAGACACAATGCTGAAGTTTGGTGCTCTGTCCTTGTCCAAGCCTTGATCTTGACCTTGCAGTACGACATGAGATGTCGTTTCTTGGTATGGAAAATCGCAGATTGTTGACATGACACCAGTGCCTGTGCTCTGTGGCTCAGAGGAGCCTGGCCTGCGACTTCATAGGTGGTGTCTGCCTGGGTGACCTTGGGTTGGGTGGCTGGCTGCCCGTGAGGAGCAGGAGGTTTTGGAATCACAATCTCTGCCTTCTGTGTGGCGTGAGAGGTGTGAGCGTGTGTGGTCTTAGGCCTGAGCACCCCCTGGTACATTGTAGCGACAGGCTGGCATGGTTGGCCCAACTGGAATAGGTATTCCAAATCCAGCAAGGTGTCTTCGCTCTCCCTCTCTTTCAAGGGTGGATAGCATCAGGCTCCCCGTCTGGTCCAGACTGGGTTCCTGGGTGCCATACTACTTTATTTTAGTTTTGAGACCTTGAATAATGAAAAAGGAAAATTCTAGCTCAAAATAATGGCTGTCGCTTATTGTGAGTCACTGTGTTTGAGGCACCATACCAAGCCTCTATACACTTAATCTCCAACTTCATTCTTACGACGGTCCTTTGCTGGTATTATCTCCATCTGACAGATGGGTAAACTGAGGCCTAAAGAGGGTAAGCAGCTATCCTGGGGCCACAGAACTAGTCAGGGTCAGGGTTGGTGTTGGGACCAACGTCTGTCTGAATCCCGTGTCCTGGCTCCACTAACCGCTATGCCCCGCCCCACCCAGCACGACTGGGTAGATTTTAGGTGCTCGCAGCCTGCCTGGTTGCTGTAAAATGCTCAGGCTGAGGAGTAAGATGTGTTATCATCACCTGGCCAGGCAGCTTCAGGTCAGTGTCTGTTGCCTCTTTATGAAAGCCTGCTTAACATGGTTAAATGCCCCTTATTAGCTACGGAATTTTGGACAAATCACGTAATTGTTTTGTGCCTTCATTTCGTCATCTGTAAATTGTTTTTTGTTTGTTTGTTTTTTAAACAGAACCCACATCATAGAATTTTTAAGGGGATTAGATGAAGGTCCTGGGGTGGTGTCTGCACACAGTGGGGCCAGATGGCCCTGCCCAGGTCTTTGGAGGCCCTTCCCGAGTAGCTCGTGGGTGGGGGGCAGCCACCGCCGCCCTTCAGGGCTGACGGACGGATAGAGCAGCACGTGTCCGGGGCTCGGCCTGCTCCTGGGGTCCGGGCTCTCGAGGGGCAGATGGCATGCATCCTTTATCTTGGGGATGCTCAGTGGGCATTGGGAATTCGTTTCCCTTTCCATATCTGATGCTGCATTTTCGCTGCCTCTGAGAGCAAAGTCCTGGGGCGCAGCTAGGGGACGGCTGAGCCACCGCTGTGTGAGAGGTCCCCCTGCGAGCCTTCTGTCTCCCAGCCTCGGTCTTTATCTGCCTGGGGGTAGTTCCTCCAATGACTGATCTGAAAGCATCACATTCATTTATTTGTCACTGGCTGTGACAGGCAAGTTAATGCTAATGGATTCTTTTTTTAGCCTGTTGTCTGGGATGAGTTTCTCTCGAATGTCCTGAAGTCTAAGGCATTAGGGGAATGTGTAACTTTCAGGGTAGGGGAGGATTTAAAAGACAGATAGGGTTTTGTGTGTAAGGGCCTTAAATTTAGGTTGGGGTGAGAGTGGGCCAGGGAGCATGTTTTTAAGAAATCCATTCAGAGCTCTAAATTGCTGTTTCTGTTTCAATTATGTGACAATTTCAGGGGTTTAGAAAAATCTAATAAAATGGTCTTGATGATGCATTCTGGGGAGAGAGTGCTTTAGAAGATCCAGGAGAATAAATTCCTCAGGGGTCAAGAGAGTCTCGTTCCTGCCACCTCGGGCTTTCTTTCGTCTGGGCTTTTACATTTTTATTGTTTTGAAGGGCAGAAAACAGTGTTGGAATGTATTCAGGGCTTCAGCTGTATCCTCCACAGAAATGAATTATTCTCTTTGGGCAATTGCAAATAGACGGGCTCCTGCAATCACTCGCTTTTTTTTTTTTTTTTTTTTTCCAACGCGGGCATGTTGTAAATGACTTTCAGAGCATGGTTTGAGCGTGTAGTGGATTTTGAATAAAGCACCAAAAAGAAACTGGAAGAGGGGAACGAGGGAGCAGAGAGGCCCTATCAAAGGTTTTTTTTTTTTTTTCCTTTCCTCCAAATCAGAGCTTTTGATCATTTCCCAGTGCACAGGAGTTTGTACAGAGGAAGCCGTCTCCCTGCCGCCTGCAGCAGCGGACGGCAGACAGACCCAGGGTAGCTCAGCGTGAAGATGAGTGATGTTAACGAGGTGACCGCTCTGGGGGAGCGGGCCAGGAGCCCTCGAAGCAGGAGTTCCCGTACCTCGCTCACAGCTGAGTTTGTTTCCTTCGGCGTGCGAGCGTGGGCGCCTGTGTGTGTGCGCAAGCTCAGCTTTGTGCCCGAGTCCTCCGAGGACAGTGTCGCACCGGACCCTGCTCAATTTGCCATAGTATCCTCCACCTATTCCGGCTTCCCAAAAAGTAGCATTTTTTAAAATATTTTATTTATTTATTTTTAGAGAGGGAAGGGAGGGAGATAGAGAGAGAGAGAGAGAGAAACATCAATGTGTGGTTGCTGGGGGTTATAGCCTGCAACCCGGACATGTACCCTGGCTGGGAATCGAACCTGGGACACTTTGGTTCCCAGCCCGTGCTCAATCCACTGAGCTACGCCAGCCAGGGCAGAAAAAAAGTAGCATTTTAAATGGGGAGGCATTTTGTTCTCCCTTCCGGGTATTGGCCGGAGCCCGGGTGGGTGGCGTGGGAAACTGAGGCCACGGAGCTAGGCACTGTGGGAACACCAAAGCCAAGGGCGTGAGAAGTCAATATCCTCACCCCTGAAATGGATTCCAGGCAGGTGGGAAGAGAAAACCTGTTGGCCCACAGCTTTCTTTTTTTTTAAGGCTCTAGCTTGATAACATTTCGTATTGGTGGTATAAATGAAACATTGCCACAACGGCTTCTTAAATATTTTAGTGCTTCCCTATTTCCATGTTGTTACTGTGCAAGCATTTTCAGTTACTCCAGAAAAGCTGCACCATCTGGGGTGGACAGCCTGGTAAAGAGGTGAGAAGCCTGGGCGTGGCTGCCTCACTGGAGGGGACCTTGGGAGTACCTGGCTCCACCGGTGCGAGAAAGGAGGCTGGTAGCTTCCGTTTTATTCTTTATCGGGGCGTTGGAGTGAGCATTCCACACAGTAATGGGCACCTATTGAAAAACGGCTGTGAGATATTAAGAGAAAAAAAAAAGTCAGATGGGGCCTGGAGAAGAGTGGGTGGTGGAAATACAGTGTGTATTTATTGATGCATATCTTTTTAAAAGAATCTTTTTCAACTCAGCTCCCTCTGGGAGAGCTCTCAAATATGTCACTTTTTAAATAGCTAACGGCAAACAAACAAACAACAACGTCTAAACTCACACACGTAGCACGTAGGAGCCAGGTTCGCCGTCTCTCCTGCCTGGGAGAAGGGGGTCGCGTGCAGACGCGTGCACCAAGGAGAGGCTGGGCGGCGGGTCCCCCCGCCAGACGGCTACGTGTATACGTTGCCTCTTCTGTTTTCAAAGCAGATAATTGGTTTTGGTAAGAACTTCTGACTTGATTAGGGGGCCCTTAGGAAATTAAAGTGTGTTTGAATTTCACAAGTATAATTTTAATTATACAAATGTTGCGTTTTTCACTAGGGAACCAGGTTCAGAACTTGTTTTCCTGCACTGACGGGGGGAGTAAAGCTGAGTGTGGCAGAGCGCCTTCCTTACGTGGCTTTGAAAATAAAAGAAGTCCCCGGATTCGACCATTGTTTCCCCCCGCCGTGCAGGACGGTTAGCGGCCATACGCCTCCCGTGCCCTTGTTAACAGTGATCTTTTTTCACTGGATCCACACAACTATAGAACTGGGGTGGGAAGGGGGGGCGCTCATTATGAATTTTTCTGCTGCGCTTGCTGAAAGAATTCAATTAAAGTGCTTTTGAGCACAAGTCCTGCCTGGGCAGCTTGTGTTTGGCACGCTGCCACGTTAGCATGTTGGGCCTGCCGTTATCACCCCATCATCCTGTTCGCTCAAAGCATGCGTGTTCACAGTATTAGCTGTCCTAGCTGCCCCTCGTCAGCACGGCCCCAGCGGATCAGGGCGGGAGGAACGGGGAAGACAGTCGCCTGAGTTCTTCCCCAGGCTGTACAGAGATGATGGAGCGAGGATGGTCAGCCCCCTGGGCATCCTAGGAGGACGACTGATTGTGTTGATGGGAGATGAACCCTTTCTCAGGGCACCCAGATGAACCCCCAAGTGTCGGGAAGTGCTTTGTGGCTTTGAACTCAAGCCTCCTCAGACATCTCTCTCTGTGCAGGGCTGTAAAAGCTGCCTAGAGACCAGCCCTTTGGGCCTTGTGGGCTCTCGGCTCACACCTTGACAGGAGAGCTTGGGCTGAGCGGTGGTTCCCGACAGAGAACTGTGCACAAGACCAGCTTGGGACTGAGTTGCTGTCATGCAGGTTGGGGCCTGAAAATACAGGAAAACACCAGAGGTAGTCTCGTTTCTGCGCCATCTCCTTGCTTGCGTTTCATCATTAACTTCATCGTTTTTCTTACTTTCTGCTGAGGTGGTGTGGGTCCGTGTGGGAACGTGGGCTCCGGAGCTGGGGGTCTGAGCGTGAATCCTTGCCCCGCCACTTACCAGCTGTGAGGCCTTGAGCGGTTTATCTAAGTGTTCTCTGCCTCAGGTTTGTCCTCTGCCGAAGGGAGACAACAGCAGCGTCTCCTTCGTGGGTTTGTCGTGAGGGTCCCGTGAAATGACGTGCAGAGTGCTCAGGAGGAGGCCTGGCACACAGGAAGTGCTGTGGATATGTGAGTTACAGCATCGTTAGGGAGAGTGACGTCTGGTGGCAAGTCTGGCCAAGTGCTGACTGCCTGTCTTGCTTGGTGGCTGGAGAATTGTTGCAGGTACGGGAATCGCCTCCCTTACATAACTTTTTCTTATGCATTGAGAAGTGCAGGGGAGTATACGTGCACACGGACGTGTGGACATGTGGCTGTACGCGGCAGGTGGAACTGCCATTTGATTTGCATTTAGACAGGTGCTGCCGGCGTGGCGACACACGTGTGGTTTGATAGGAGCACAGCCGTTGGGCTCGGAGGGACCTCGTTTGAATTTCGGTGCTTCCTCTGTGACTTCAGGAAACTGTTCAGACCTTTCTGAGCTTCAGTTCTGCACCCTAAAAAAGCTGGGGCTGATAGAGTCGTGGGTTTGAAGTGAGACACTATAAATAAGGCACCTGGTATATGGTTGACACTTGGAACATGCTCGTTCCTTTCCTGTAACCAGGTTTGTTTGTTTGTTTTTTTGTTTTGCGTCTTGACAATGAGAAAGACATTGTTTTCTGCCCTTGCCGAGGATGAGGGCGCCTGCAGTCAGCTCACACGTGCTTGGATGGAGGAGTAAAGTGGAGCAGACCATGAGGAGGGGGTGTTGTTATCCTTAATCTACGTGCATTCGGGCTGTCTGGGGGGCTTCCTCTTGCAGAACCCGAGTTTTCAACAATACAGAAATGCTTTTAGTTAGCCAGGAACCTCAGATGGTGTCTACAAGCCTTTGAAGGTGGGTTTGTGCCTTTGACACTTGGTGGTCCTGGAAGTGCAGGGCTGGGTGGTTGATGAGGTTTGGGAGATGCTTAGAAGGAGGAATAACTCCAAGGAAAGGAACAGTTCCCAGCCATGGGCAAGGACAGGTGGGAGGGAGGGGGAACGTTGGGATGGGGGTAAGTGTTGCTGTTAATAGAACCTTTTACGTGGGGACACGGAATGCTAGGTTTTCACGCACAGACCTGTGAGCCCCATCGTGTGAGTGGAATAAGTTTGCAGAGCTCCAGGACATGCCCACCGTCCAGCCATCGGCCTGGAAGATCCCAGACCCCCAGGTCCACTGTCAGGGCTGGGAAAGCCCCCAGACGCCGTTCACATCCGCAGGTGTCCAGATCTCCCTGCCCACCTCCAAGTCGGTCCCCTCTCCTCTACGTCCACTGGGTGGAGTTCACCAGGTGTTGCCGGGAACTCGGAACAAGAATATGATTATAAGGGGATCCTGGGAAGGGGCTAGGGTGTGTGTGAGTGTTAGCCTGTAGAGAGTGGCAAGGGGTGGCCAGGAGGAGGGAAATAGTAGATTACATTGACTAATTATAGGGAAAAAGCCATATTTGCTGCTCCATTAAGTGATCGCTAGGCTATGAAGCAGTTTATTGTAATTAATGCAGAAACAGCAAATGAGTGCGGTGCTTGGAGTGGGGGGTCTCCAGGCACCGCCCCCTTCGGTGCTCCGCGCTCACTGCCCCTCCCCGATCCTTTGAGGTGGCGGGTCTGGGGGAACCCCTGCCTCTGAAGGACCAAGGTGGAGTCCTGACCGGTTCTCTGCCGCTCTCTTTGGACAGACGAGGAAGACCTCCTGCCTGATCTCCGTCAGAACCCTCGGTAGGGGCTTTCATGTTTCCTTAGGACGGAGGCGGAGGGACAGACCCACGCCATCATTGCTATTCTTGCCACAGTCATTTTAATTTCAGCGCAGGAAAGCGGCGGGCTGCGCTGCACAGCCCAGTCCGTCGAGTCACGGGCCGTGCGGAGTTGTGATTGCTTTCCTTGATGATTTCTTGTTCAAATCAGCGGTGCTCTTAATTTTCCAGATGAAGTAAAAAGAAAATTGGTGACTCCCCTCCCGTCCCGTGTCTCTCCATCCCCGGTTTCCTGAGCGTGGCTCCGATTTGGAGGGTTAATATTAATTAGCAGCCAGCTTCGACCGCGGTTGCTTGATGAGGGAGCTTCAGCTGCTGTGACAAGCGTGGCTTCTTTTTGCCTGTGACTGCTTTGTGTGTGTGTGTGTGTGTGTGTGTATGAGAAAGTTTCTGGGTCTAAAAGCCAAAGGAATGAGTATACTGAGAGAAAGAGGTAAGTCTCTGACTCCCAAAGGAATGTAACAGCTTCTCCTGGCTCTTTGGACGGCACCTTCTCCCTCTGTCTCCCACTACTTGCCACTGCTCGCTGCTGCTGCTGCTCTTTTGCCTCAGTTTCCCTCTCTGTGACTGAAGGTCATTTTTTCAGCCTCCCCAAAGAGGCGTGACTCAGTTCCTTAGTTTCTGAATTGGGTGACGCTTCAGTTTCTCAGAGGCGAGTCCCCTATCCATGCAGGTCACAGGGAGATGCTTCAGTTTGATTTAAAAAGTATTTTTTTAATCCTGGCCTAAGGATCTGTTTATTGATGTTTATTGAGAGGGAGAGAGATGGAGGCAGAGAGAGTGAGAAACATTGACATTGATTGGTTGCCTCTCACAGGCACCTTGACTGGGGAGTGACCCCAAACCTAGGCATGTGCCCTGACTGGGGATCGAACCTACACATTTTTGGCATACAGGACAACGCTCCAACCAACTGAGCCACCTGGCCCGGGGGAGGTGCTTCATTTTGTGCTTAGGCTCCAGATCCTTGCTTCCAAGTGTGACCCAGTCTTTTGAGGGAGGGTGGCTGAAAGGATGAGGATTGAGAGAGCCAGTGAGCTCCATGGCCTAGTCAGGGGGCAGGAGCCCTAGAGGGGAAGTAACCTGCTCTCTTCGGGTTGGGTCCCATTAGGGATCTTTCTTTGGCCTCTGGGTTTGTGTTGGTTTTCTTATTGGCAGGGTGGTTGGGGCAGGAGGGGGTGGCTGACCATGGGTGTGAAGGCTCCAGGCTTGGTGGGAGACACCTGGCTCCTAGTTCTTAGCTCCAGGCTGATTAACTGAGTGTGAACTCAGGCCAGCGGCCCCGCAGCTTCATGCCTCGGTTTCCCTGTCCGTGGACTGAGGAAGAAGGAAGGAGTAAGATGTGGGAAGCAACAGTGTGTAGGGTTTAAGAGGATAGGCTTAGAAGGAGGCAGTTTTAGAGTTTCATTGCTGGCCTAATGATTATCTAGCTGCGTGACCTCAGGAAGTTCTTTAACTTTGCTAGTCCTCAGTTTCCCAATCTGTGAAGTGGGACCATATAATATAAGCACATACCTTGCAGGGGCGTTGCAAGGATTACATGCAGAAGTGCTCATAACATGCTTGGCAAGGTGCCTCAGGGTGTTGGGCACTGCATACATGGGAGCTGCTTTTACTGTTGCTAGCTGCACGGTGGCCGGGGGACTGAAGAAGGCGTAGTGGAGGGCCATATCGAGAAACTGTTTGAGCGGCACAGGTTGACTTTCTGATTAGGACAGAGCTTCTCGCAGAGGGAGATGGGCAGTCGAAGGGGTGGGGCCTGCGTCGGCAGCTGAGATGATGGAGTGCCTCGGATCACCATCCAGCGCTGTGGGCAGAGGGTCTCAGTGTTGCTTAGGGCGTGTTCCCTGGCTGACTGGTGGGCCCTCCAGGGCAGAGGGAGGCCTGGGGTGGGCCTGCCTGCATGTCTAAGCTGGGGGGGGGCTGCTGTTGCCCTGGTCGGACAGCTTCACAGGGGTAGGGACTGGGTCTTGCTTTGTGTGACCGCTTCATTGTAGGAGAAGGGGAAGGAGGGAGAGGAGGAGGACCAATCACTAAGTGACGTGGAGACCCCCCATAGTTTTCAGAAACCCATGCCTTGTACTATGTGAAATGCAAAAGCCTTGCTTGACTGAGGCAGGGCAGAGCAAGGCCCATTGCGATTTTGGAATATTTTCAAATGTGTTTGCAAACAGAGCTCTGTTTTTTGATTGCTTCCTCTCCCACCACCCTCCCCTCCTCGGTGAGAAGGTTCTAAGTTGGCACCAGAACCTGTTTCTCATGCAGCAGGAATGTGAGTGGGGGCAGGTACTTGCCCTTTTTGGCCTCTGCCAACATGGAGCTGTGGGTACCAGCATTGTGGCTGTTTGGCTCCCATCAGGTGCTTCTCCACCTTTCTTTTGGGGGCAGGCCTGATGAGGTGTTGTGGGTAGGAAGAGTCCTAGGAGGTATTATTGTATTATTACTACTGTTCCCTGAAAGGGAGGGTTACAGGAGGGAGTATGGAAGAAAGCATCTTCAGGGAGAAAGGGGTTGTATGCAGATAAGCCAAAGCAGGCCATGCATTGGACAGAGTCACTTAGGATGCCCCCAGGCCCTGGAGAGACAAAGCCACAGACTAGGCGCTGCCCTCTGGCTGCTCCCAGCCTGCAGGGAGGCAGGTATACGAACAAGGCAGTGAGCTGGTTTGGGACACAGAGGGAGCAGGCAGGGCAGGGCTCACGGACCAGGCCCTCCGTGAGCGTGAATCTTGAGAGGGGAGCTCCTCCAGGTCAAAGGAACTGTGGGAGCAGTGAGGCGGCGTGGCCTTTGGGGTGTGTGGCATGCAGAGGAGGGTGGGGTGAAAGATTGATTGGCTCACCACACAGCCAATTTCTGGAGCTTCCACCCTCCAACCGGCCCAAAGCTGAGAGCGGGGGTGCGGCTGTGATGAGGATGACGCAGCTCCTGGGGGTTGCGTCTGGCAGCAGACGTACTCATGGAATGACCTGCTGCAGCATCCACCACTGGAGAGCAGCTCCATTAAGGCTACACAAATGTGTAGGATGTTTTAGGGAGCGTAAGGGGGAAGCCAGGTCTCCTGTAGGGTTTTAGGAAGGCTTCCTGGAGGAGTGCGAGGAGGCCGAGCTTGAAGGGTGAATGGGGATGTGACTTGGGAAGGAGGGGTAGGGCTCCTCCTGCGTGCTGGGATGCGGAGGGCAGGGAGGAGACAGCAGGTGGGGCTGGGCCCTGTGATTATCTTGCTTTGCCAGGGGTGAGGAGCCCACTTAAGGGTTTAAGGAGGGATGAGAAATGACCGGTTTTGAGTTTGGAAAAGATCAGTCTGGCAGTCTCTGGGGGGAATGATGGATAGGAGCTGCAGGCAGATGTGGGGGGTGGGTAAGCGATGGGTGTGGGACGGAGAAGATGGCGGAGGCTGCACCCTTGGAGGTGGAGGCGGAGACCAATGGGTGGGTTTGGGGTGTGTTTGCAGCTCGGATCGACAGCTTGGTGATGTGGCTAGCCGAGCGGGAGGTGTTGGAGGGAGAGGCAAGTTCAGCTGGTCCTCGGTGTGGACGGAGCCCTGGCTCCCACCCGGCGATGTGCCTGGCTAGGGGAGTTGAAGCTACCATAACCCTGTGGCTGGACATCTGAACGCCTGGGTGACGTGCCCGTGGGTAGACTTTTCCTGGAGTGTACACGTGTGCACTTCCTTCCTTGTAGGCGACACACCGTGCTGCGAGCTGGAATACTGCGCACCTTACACGTTGTAACAGATCATTAAAAATGTTAAAAAGGGTCAAAAAGCTAAACACAAATTAAAAGAAGTTCTAGTCTTTTTTCCCCAAACCCTACTTTGAGGGGACCACAACCTTAGGTCGCCAGGGAGCCATCCGTGAGTTTTAGGTCAGATGGCTGTTGGGGGCAAGGCACTCTTCGAGCCTGGGGCCCTCAGATGAGTCCTGGTCTCAGGCCAGGGGTCCAGGGGGAGGCGCCCACGTGGTCCTGTCAGCGGGTGTCACCTGGTGAGCCCGGGGCAGGAGGCTGCACGTAATATCCCTCAGAAGTGGTCTTGGCGATGTCATGGGAGGCGTGTGCAGGCGCCTGGGGCTTGGTGTTAGCCAGGTCGTGTGTGCTCGCCCACTGGGCCCTGCAAGGAGGCTCACTCCTCTGTGGTCCATCCGGAGGGCTGAAGGCAGCAGTTGCCCAGGAAAGAGCAGATCTTAGGTAGTGAGCACTGAGTGAAGAAGGTGGATTCTGCCTACCTGCAGTGCCAATTCCAAGCCCACCTGGGTGCCCTCTCTCCCCCATTTGTCGGGTGGGCTGATGATAATACTTCCCTGCCCAACTCCAAAGGCTGGAAACGCTCTGGGAGTGAGTCCTGCTGTCTTTGCAATCCCAATGTCCCTGGAGCTTCCTCTCGCAGACCCTCCCAGCAGTCTGGTATCGCTGCTCTCCCTCTGTGGCTAGGTTTTGGAGTTGATTCCGTTCCAGCCCGCTCCATTTAGCTCTTCCTCCAAGCAGAACCCAAGCTAGGATTTCACCTTCCGGAGAGTGCTGTAAAAAGCCTTGTTCCCCAACAGACTGCACTTCAGTGCGGCCACGGTCCGCAGAGGCCTCTGAGCCGTTCTGACGTGTGAGAGGTGAGCGAATCAAAGGGGCGCCGTTCTGCCTCAGTGAGGCCTTCTGTGTACGCAGGGCTTCAGGAGTGAAGCCGTCGGGCTGACCGACAGCTGCCCGGCGACGGGCCTGCCCCGCGGGTAACTCCGAGAGAAGCCAGGGCCGAGACAGCGGGATGCCCAGAACCGCAGCTGGAGCAGCTGGGTGGAGATGAAATGGCCGGACATGTGCCTGCAGGTCGGGGGTCCATAGGTCTGGGTCGAAACGGCTGCCTGGGAACGTCAGCATCACGGTCTCTTTCCTTTCCTTCGAGAGCAGGGAGGTGAGAGGTCGCCACTCCTGGGCTCGGCCAGCTTCAAGCCCGTGTCCGTGTCCCCTGCTCCGTGACCTTGGGGCTCCGTGCCTTTCCTTGGGGTTCGTTTCAGACGCAAAGTGTGAGGTGTGTTGCGGTCCTGCAGTCAGAGGGAGCCCTTAGACATGCCTGGAAAGGGCTTTGAGAGGGAAGCAGCTTAGACAGCCAGTCCTGTTTTCTGAGGACTGCCGGATGTCAGGAGTCTGGAAGTTTCTATTTGGTAGTCTTACTGCTCCTCCCAGGAGCCATCCTGAAGGCAGTTTAGTTCCGCACAGAGACAGGGGACGGGCCGAAGAGTCCCTGCCCCTCCCGGCATAATACATCAGACACCAAAATTAGTGCGGGCTCCTGAGCTGTAAGTCTCGCCAAGGTGACGAGGAAGCGTGTGTGTGTGTGTGTGTGTGTGTGTGTGTGGCCGGCTTGTCTTGCAGGACTGGGGGAGGTTGCGTTCTGTCTGATGATGAGTGTCCCGGTCTCAAAACTGGTTTTTTATGACAGCGACTCCCCCATTTCCCCTGCTTCTCATCTCTCCTCTTGTGTTTCGTAGGGGTGGGAGGAGGGAGGGGGCAGATGCAGGGAAAATATTTTAGCTTGTCTTCTGGTGTTGCATATGTTGCTGTCACAGTAGGTCGATGTTCCTTGAGAATCCTTCGGAAGGTTTCATAATTGAGTCTTTTACCTCAGCGACAAAGGTATTACACCCCTTCTCCAAAAGCTTTTTTTTTTACTTTATGCTCAGTGGAGGGAGGGAGGGAGAGGGCAAGACTTTTTTTTTTTTTTTCTTCAGGGAAATGTGTCTAGGGAAGAGGCTTGCCGTATCGGGCAGTTGGGTGGCCAGCTATTCAAGTTTCAATAGCTGAGGCGGCCTCTGGGTCCCTCGGTGGAAGGCAGCCCCGTGGCAGGGATGAGTTTGCTTTTGAAACAACGTGTTCACCTTTAACTGCAAACGGCTGTGACGGGAGTTGTATTTAATTTTAAATTGTCCATGTCCAGCAACCCTTCGTTACTCTTTAAACAATAAAATGTATTTTCATTTTCCTGCAGCTGTGTTCTCTGTGTGGGGGCTTGCCCTTTTCTGGGGGGGAGAGGGAGCTCGGTGCCCCTCCCCACTCCCCTTCTTTTCCCTTCCAGAGGCGCAGGGGGGTCTAGAAAGCGTTGTTCCCCTGGGTGTGGAATCTCCACCCGTGGACTCTCCACCTGTAAACTCTCCAAAGTGAGCGGCTGGGGAGTTTAAAAGCAAAGGCCGAGGGGGGTCAGTTAGTAACGGAACCGCCTGGTGCTACCTCTGTGGGCAGAACCCAGAAGTTGGTTTCTGTCTCCGACCCTTTGAAGAACCCGTATCTTTTTCTCCCCGCGCCCACCTCCCAACTTCAGGGGGCCTGATTTGTCTGTGATAATCAGAAGCAGATTTTGGCTTCTGATCCATTATGGATGTGTTTGAGATGGATGCCAAGCTTTAAGCCACTTAAAGAGCATGTGAAAATATATTTCGGTACAAAAGAAAGAGGGGAAGAAAGGAAAACAGAAAGAAGTGGGCTCTTCCAGATTCCACCCCCCCAAAAAAAAAATCCTGAAACGACATTACTCAGAAACAATGGGAAAACTCAGAGTAGGCCCTCGCAAAGCATGGGGGAGACCTGGCTTCAGAGCCGGCAGACTTGGGAAGGATGCTGAAAGGGTGGAGGGTGCACGTGGTGGCCCCTGAAAGCCTTGGCTGGGGGGCGCTCTCCCCCAAGCACCGGCAGCCACACGGGCCCCAGGCCCAGCAGGGGTTGCAGGTGGGTGGGGACACAGGGGGAGCTTTCACGTTGTGCCCAGCAGGACTGTGGTTCCTGTCCAGCATGCCCCCGAGTTAGGCAATATTGATCGCTCTGTATTTGTAAACAGTCTTTAAAGGGACGTGGTGCCAGCAAAAATAGTCAACTTCAGGAGATGAAACTGCGTGTGGGGTGGCTCTCGACAGGGAAGCCTGTTGCTCATTGCTCTGGGCCAGCATGGCCCAATATTTATTTTTCCTTTCTAATCCTAAAAAGGGCCCACAGAGTGGAGCAAGGTTCGAGTACTGGTTTCTTTTCATCCTTGTTAGATTTTTTTCTCTTCTTTAATGAAAGTGCCCAAGTGGGTCCCTGCTGGCCCTCCACCCCACCCCGCATGGTTGTCCTGGTGACGCCTGGCCTCGGAGGGTCCAGGGTGGCCTTCATTTCAGCTGTCCTTCAGGCTCACGGCTGTATTCGTGTCCCCCCCCCTCCCCCAACGTTTGCAGTTCAGCTGCTGGCCCAGACCTCACATTCATCTGTCTCTCCAAACAAAAAATAAACCCGTGCGCTCTCTGTGTGTATTTTAGGGGTGTGTGTGTGTGTGTGTTTCTATCTTGACAAGTTTGTTGCCTATAGCTGTGCAGCCACAGCTGGCTTTGAAATCTGGAAAATGGATTTTGGAAAAGTGACTGGCGGTAGGAGGAGATGGGGTTTCTGGTTTAACTGTGATAACACATAAAACACTCTGACCCTAACTTTTAAAGAAAGCATTTAGTTAAAATATTATAAAAGACAGTTATGGAGAAGAAAGTTTTTTAAGTTTGGGATTCCTGTGTATCCTAGTGTAGGGTTTTTTTTTGTGCGTGGGTTTTTTTTTTTTTTTGTCACCATAGAGATGAGAGGTGTGGGGCTTAACGATGCCATCTTCTTTCATCCCCCGGGGGAGGCTGGACCCAAGTGGCATTTGTGGGCAGATGGGAGAAGAGGGGGTAAGGTGGCTTTCTCCCATGCCCTCAGTCAGCTGGAATTAAAACTGGCTTTTTTTTTTTTTTTTTTTTGGCCTCTGGAGGCGAGTTAGTAACAATTTATTGAAGCTACTGAGCTGAGCAGTGATATTTCTTCGATTTGCTTTTGCCTGAAGTCTCTCTCCCTTTTCTAGACGCCTCGGAGGAGGAAAGGAGCTTTCTGTGCATAGATTAGCCCCAGAAGTCTCAGAAGTTTCTTTCCAACTTTTTAAAAAGGGCTCACATCCCTCGGCTGGGCCTCGCCTTTCAGATAAAGGTTCCTCGCCAAGGCTGTGGGAGCCGAGTGCAGAGGGCTGCTGGGGGGCCTCAAACGTACTCCCTTTTCAAGGTTAGGGAGCAACAAACTTTCAGGGGAGGCAGATCAAGGGAGGGGAGTGGTTTGAGTTCAAGGACACCGTGCTCTCCCTTCCTAGGAAGAAAGCCTTTGTTTTTGTTTTCTTTTGCTGTCTTCCAACTGCTTAGAGTAAATAGAGTAACAAATGGGCTCGAACCAAAGGAAACCAAATGAATGAACAAATGGAGAAGTTTTCAGTGGACATAGACAAGGCTCTGTTTGGGGGGCCAGTTTGCATTTTTCTACTTTCAGGTTGACCCACATTCTCTCAGGGGCCTCTCCTGGCCCTTGAAATTCAGAAAAAAAAAAAAAACTAAGGGAGGATATGACACTTTTCAGGACCGAGGCCGGTGGGGGTGGGGAGTATGCATAGCTGTGTGCTGTTAGCAACTTTCAAATCAAGCCCTTTGTGGAAGATTCGGGCACCCACAATCATGCCTGGGAAGCTTGTGTTCTTGCCGTTGTTTTGATTTCTCTGGTATAGAACTGCATGTTTAAAAACAGTTACGGGAACATCTCCCCTAAGAGGTATTCCTGAGAATTTCTTTGTAAAAGGAGCCCTGTTTTCCCAGCAAGCATCATTATATTTTTAGAAATGTTTTCTTTGCTCATTGCCCATCCGTTAGCAAGGCTCCTAGCACTTTGTGTCGTGTCGTTGATTTCCTGAACAGGTGTTCCGGTGGATGAGGGCTTAGAGGAAGGAAAAAATACTGGAGGAGACTTTTTGTCACACAGATCAATACCTTTTCATCCTCCGTGCGCGCAGTGGGAGTGGGGACCCAATCCATTCCCTCTCCCTGCCTTCCTGATGAGGTCGTGCCCTTTGCATTACCACCCAGCTTTTCCTCTCTCCCTCCCGTCTCCCCTTTCTTTCCTTTCACTCTCTCTTTCTCTTTATTTCGATCAACAAACTCTTTGTCCCATATCCTGGATTTTGAGAGAGTTATTTCATGTAGGCTAACAGAACTGGGCGCCGTCATTTCTCTTGTTTTTGTTTTTGGCATTATGGAAACAACTGAAGAGTTTTTTGTTTTTGTTTGTTCCCCCAGATTGAGCACAGGCTTGCAGTGTTTGAGGGGGGGGAGCCCCGAAGGTGGTCACTGGTGCTTTCCCCCATCCCCTGGACGCTGTGTGCCCCTTGCATTTTCCTCAAGGGTCGCTAATAAGAACTGCCGGCCTAAATCAGTGTCTCTGGGAATCATCGATTCACTAATTGCTCATAATCGAGCCCGGCTTCCCCCTCCTGCTGAGAGCACTTTTGTTCTCCACTGTTCTGCGAGGAATTGGGCGGATTTCTGGAGTGTTTAAGAGGTGCCCAATAAAAGAGTTTTGGCATGCCCCAGTTGCTGGCGGTGCTTCTCAGAGGTGACCACGCTACTGGTATCCGGCTCCATAAACAAGGGGTTGCCAGTGACCTTTCCCAAGGTCACTTGTCTGCTGGAGAGTATATTCCCCAGTCAGCCTTGTGGGACTCAACTTAATTTGTTCCTTTCCTAAGGCAAAATGACCTCCTGGTAAACCTGCTTTCCCCACCCCCTTTTTAAAGTGAACAAACAGAATGAGGAAAGGTGTGTTGCAGCGGAGCTCAGCAGTATTGGGAGGGGACACCACTGGAGTCTCATTAAAATTGCCGCGGTGGGGTTGGGTTTATTGTGGGGCGCAGGGCCCTGTAGGTTAGAATGTAACACTTAGGGAACAGAGCGGACCCAGGCACAAAGCGGAGACTCAGAGGGGGGCTGCCTAAAGAGAATCTGCAGAGATTTGGGAGCCACATTTCTCTTGGCCTGGGAAATTGGGGGGAAAAAAAAAGCAACCCCCTTTGCTCCATCTTCATGGTCTCTATAGTACTCTGTAAATAAGTGGTTTCCAAAAGCTCTTTCCTTTTTTTTTTTTTTTTTTTGCTAAACCTTCATAATAAGACCCTTTCAAAGGGCCTCTCCAGGAGCCCAAGGACACCACCGTGCAGTGTTAGTGTGGGAAATTAGTGCAGCCCCCAGAAAAGGAGGCACCAGACTGTCAATGAAGAGCCGTCTCTGCCAGGGTGGGGGTCACTCGGAGTGTCTTGGAGGCTGGTGAGTGTGGAGGTCCCACTGTGGCCGAGTTTGGCACCATGTGACTTGTTGGCTTCTACCGGTCATTTGAGGCTGTGCTTGGGGATGGGTGTGATGAGGACAGGCGAGCGTGCTGGGGACAGTTTCCAGGTGGAGGCCTGCCAGTGGCTCCTTGGCCCCACGTGGCTCCTTGGCCCCGGGGTGTCGAGTGTTCCAGTTGATCGTGAGCTTCTATCCTGTAGTTGTTGGTTTGTGATTCGTGTTTCATGTTCTGCTTTGCTTTGGGCGTCCAAACGCAGGTGGGCACTGAGGCTTTAGTTTGGTGCCTCTCAACCTTTCCATGTTGGAAAGCCCTTTCCCAGCCTCGTTTAAAGTTTCATAATCGCCCGTGTGGCCGGCTCAGCACCTAGCCCTCCTTTCGTAAGTTGTAAGCAGTCAATGGACCCCATCCTCAGACCTTGTCTAGAGCGAGGCAGAGTGTAGGTTACAGTGGGTTGTGAGCGGAGCCAGTCCTGCAGGTCAGAGCGCCTGCTGAGGGTGGCATGTGTGAAAGGAGTGCGGGGATTGTGCTGGGCCACCTTCCCTCCTAAAGGGATCCTGTGGGCGAGACAGACCCTCTTCTGAAAACAGCAGAGGGGCGGGTGCAGGAGAGCTGGCCTGGCAGTGCCAGGGGCAGCAGAAGGAGCTGTGGGTGGATTTGGGGCTTCTTCTCTCCCTCTGTGGTGACATGTTTCGGGGGGGGGGCGGGGGAGAGCCAGTGTGGTGTGGTAGGCAGGGCTGGTTCTTAGAGACAGTCTGGGACTGAATCCTGGCTGTGTGACCTGGCCAAGTTACATAACCTCTCTGAGCCTCATCTATAAAATGTAGATCGCAAGACTTGCCTGGCACCTGGCACAATGCCTGGCATCCAGTAGGTGCTTACTCAGCCCCTGTCGTTCAGCCAGGCTGGATCCGCTGCTGCAGGGACAGGGAGGAGGATGCGTAGTTGCTGTACCTAACACCAGTCTGTTAATTTTGTTGATTTGGAGCAAGGGGCCACAGTGTGCTGTTTAGGCCTCCAGGCCCCGGAAGGTTAGTTTTGCCCTCCTTCCTTCTCTGCAGAATCGACCCCCTCTGCACCCCGAGGGGTCTGCCACATTGAGGGTTCACCGCTGGGTCATTCGGAGGCAGAGTCCCAGCTTCTCCTGGGCCGTCCTCCTCTTCCCTGGCCCCTGCCTGAGAGCACCTTGCACCGGAGACGAGCGAGGTTGGCTCTGATCAGTGCAGACCCTCGGCTCTCGGCTGAGGTGGACCTTGGCTTCCCGTATTACAGATCGCTTTGGTTAGGCTTCTCGTTCTTGCTTGATTTAGTGGGTGGTGGGAGAGGGTGCTGATAGCAGCGGAGGCCGTGGGAAGATGGTGTGAGCGTGAGTGCTCATTACTTTCAGGGCTCTGGCCGGGGCTTTCTCAGCCTCGGCACTGTTGACATTTTGGGCTGGATAATTCTTTGTTGCTGGAGTGTGGGACGGGGGCGGGAGGTGGTGATGCAGGGGGTCGTGCATTGTGTATATTGTAAGAGACTTAACAGCACCCCTGGCCTCTATCAGTAGATGCCATGGCACCCCTCCCCAGCTGGGACAACTAAAAATGTCCCCAGACATCACCAAAGGTCTCCCGGGTGCATGATTGCCCCTGGTTGAGAATCACTGGGCTGGCCCCCCAGGGGCTCCTGTAGTGGAAAATAGGTAGAGGTTCGAGTGTGCTCTGCAGCTCTGGTCTGTGTGGGTGGGGGCCTGAGCAATGAAATACTCGTGGCATCCAGAGCAGGAGGGCACCCAGAGAAGTCTCCTGCCCTGGCCACGGCCTCCGGCGGTCCCTCTGTGGTCCAGTGAAAGGGCAAGGAGAGGGGTGTTTCCCGGGGCCTGACTCTCGGGGCGGTGTTTCATGGGGGGAGCTGCTTTCTGTAGTGTGGCATTGTGCCCAGGGGCCCTGGGTGGGCCCATGTTTTGGGCCTCAGGACTTTGGTTACAAGTTCAGGGGTTTGCTCTGCCCTTACATCCTCTGCACATGTGACTGGGCTCCCCTGCACCCACAAAATGAACTTTTATTTGAAACGAATTCATTAAAAAATTTTTTTTGCTCGCCAGGACTCTGCTGTCCCTTCTTTCCTTTTATGCGTTCTCTGCCATCTGTGAGACAAGCCTTGAAGGGGCCGTCTGGTAAGATGGGTTGGCCAGGGCTTTTTGAGGCCCTGATTAAAGGCAAATTATCAAATGGAAGTTGGATGTTGCTGCTGTGCTTGTAAAAAAGTCAGTCGTGTGCCATAAAATCCATCACAGCTCCCTCGGTGAGAAGGAGGAAGGCTGGGAAGTACTTCGTGGTGTTAGCTCAGTTTCCAATGGTTTGGCTCCCATGCCTGAGGAAGGCGTCTGGTCGGCTCGGTGTCTGCGATCCTGTTCTCCGGCTCTCGGCGAGCGAGCGAGCGAGTGAGAAGCTTGCTAACTGATTGGCGGGAAGCTCAGAGACCAGACCTCGGCGTCGCCAGCAAGTCGCCAAACAGTAGCTTCAGCTATTGAACTTGGGGGAACCAGATGGCTTTATGGGCTGGAAATGGGGTCCGTGACGTCTTGGTGACTCTTGCCTCCCTTTTATTTAGAAGAAAAGATGGCTGTTGTCCAGTCGAGGCAGGTGCAGGGAGTCTGGGCTTGGAGAGGCAGTGTAGCCTAGTGGTTGAGAGCCCAGATGCAGGGATGAGGCTGCCCCTTGGGGTATAAAGGTGGGACTCTGGTGAGTTACTTCATCGCTCTGTGCCTCAGTTTCCCTCATCTATAAAATGGGATGAGAGTTACAGCAGCTATCTGGGTGTGCTTGTAAGGAATGAAAGGAAGTAAAGGGCTGAGCCCAGAGCCTGGCGAGGAGTGAGGAAGCCACTCTTAGTTACATTATTGGCAGTTATGTTGTTCTGGAATGGATGGTTAACCTTGCGCCTGAGGTTTTATGACAGTGGCTCTCACACTTCACTGTGCAGAGAAGTCACATGCCCTTTCCTAGACGTGTTGGAATTGAGGTCTCGGTCACGGAGCCCAGGAATCTATGTTTAACATCCCAGGTGCTGCTGATGGAGGGGACCCATAGAGAACTTCGTGACTCTGCAATGGCAGCATTGATCGGATTCTCAAGGAATTAGGGTCCCCAATGCCATTGCAACGTCCTCCTCCACCCAGGATTATCTGGAAACAGTTCTGCCCACTCCGAGTTGTCTGATTCAGGCCCTGGGTGGGCGTGAGTGGCTGCAAGATGCTCATCTCTGCCCGTAGGTGGGTCCAGCCTGTGCTGTCCTTGGACTGGCCAGGGCCAGAGGCCCTGGGGCGAGGGAACACGGTCTGCTCTGGCCCGCAGAGCTCCCTGTTCCTGGCCAAGCCAGCGTCCTGCACCTGGTTCTCACGTGGCCGACGAGAGCTCAGGACTGTTCTGCAGGTTGTGTCGTTTCAGTGGATAACTGGGGTGAGTGTGTGCGTGTGTGTGTGTGCGCGCGTGCCCGCGCATGGGTGTGCATGTGTGCAGAAGCAAACATCAAAGGGCTTGGGGAGTGTTTTAGGGAAATAGCAGGGAACAGATTGCCAGGACTCGCCTATATGTTTCTCTTTCTTTCCTTTTTGCTGTGTACATATGTGATCAGCATCCTGGAGCGTTTCAGCTTTTCTTACCCCAACTGTTCCTTCTCACAATGGAGACTATACAATTCAGCACCAATAATACTGAGCAATAAATAACCCAGAGAAGATGAATAGCCTTGTGTGGTGGTAAATTAAAGTTGATTTATTGCACATAATATATACAGGTGCTCCTAATGTAATTAAGCAGCGAGGCTTTTAATGCTGCAGAATCTGAAAGAAGACCCAAGAAAATTGGGTCTTAATAAGGCTTATTGAAATAACAGCTAAACACGCTGCTTAGGACCATTAAGGGGATGTTGAAAGACGGATGGACTCTGCTGCTTTTTCTTCTGGTCGGAGATGACACACCTGACCTGTTCTCAGCAGGGCATGGACTGGAATTGTTTTCCCTGAGCCAGGACTGGGCCGTGCTGAGCTGCCTACGCACCCTGGCCTCCGTCCTCGCGTGACCGGCAGTCAGGTGGCTTGGCCGTCAAACAGGCTCTTTCTGAGTGAAGGGCAAGGGAGCTCAGGAGTATGGAACTCACAGCCTGGCCTTATTAGCCCCCTGTGCTAACTACCAGCTAGGTGACCGAAGCTTGGTTCTCGGAGTAAATTCACTGCTGGACGTCCCAGCAGTGGGCCTAGCACTGAGCTGGGGATGGGAGACAGGGATGAAAATAAAAAGCAAAATAGCTCTCAGGGCCCTGGCTGGTGTAGCTCAGTGGATTGAGTGCGGGCTGGGAACCAAAGTGTCCCAGGTTCGATTCCCAGCCAGGGTACATTCCTGGGTTGCAGGCCATAACCCCCAGCAGCCGCACATTGATGTTTCTCTCTCTCTCTTTCTCTCTCTCTCCCCCTTCCCTCCCTAAAAATAAATAAAATCTTTAAAAAAAAACAGCCCTCATCTTCACGCGGGTAGTGGGGGAGGCCAGCGTGCAGGCGCAGGGTGGCAGAGACGGTGGGGATGGCTGGGACAGAGGCAGAGGGGGGAGAATGGAGGATGGGATGGACCGAGCTGTGGGGCATCACCCCCAGGGGAAGGGGCTGGAGGGCAGGGTTAGGGTTTGGTTGGGAGAGGAGTCTGGACAGGTGGTTTGGGGTCAAGAGAAGGACAGATTTTGCATTTCACACCAAGGTCTGGAAGGTGTACCTGAAGGCAGCCTGGAATCCCGCAGGTTTGTGAGCTACAGCAGTGTGAGATTTGTATTTGAGAGAGAAAATTGTTGACAGTCTTGTGGGGTTTGGGTCGAGGGACCAGCTAGCTCAGAGAATAGGGCTGAGTGGGATGGGAGTTGAAATCCCCTCTGTGCCTTAGACCAAGTGACTGCAGCAGGTGAGGTGGGAAGTACGAAGGGAGAGGGTGAATGTCTGCCGAGATGATGCTGGTACAAGAGCCCCCTCTTGGATGCTTGTTAGAAACAGCGGTGGGGACCCCTCATCGCTGGGGTCCTCCTGGGGCATGCTGGGCCGGTGGACCTGGTCTCACCTGGAGAGGTGGCTGTGGGTTCCCTGGGGAGCCAGTGGGTTATTCCACTGAGGATGTTGGGAGAAAGCGGGTATAGGGCCACGAAGGATGAAAGAGTTCCTACAGCCTTTCTGTGACTTGTTTCGGGGGCTTTGGGCCCCAGGGAGCTGAAGGAGATGCAGATGTCGCCTTCACACTGCAAGACGGACCCTCCTGCTCATGCGTGTGCCCCACTTTAAGAAAACCCACCAAACAAAAGCCCTGACTTCTGGAACTAGCTGAGTCAAGGAGAGAAAATTATTCCCGGTAGTAGGGTTTTCAGAATGAGATCCTTTTAAGTAATGAACTGTTCTTTTGCACTAAAAAATAAGAGTTTTGTATTCTTTGTAGAGGGCTTCTATTGCAAAACTGAGGACATTTGAACAATTTACTGCTTATGCTGCACAAGGTTACAAAGAAAAAAGTACTCTGTCTACTTGGTCAGCAGCGTTGAGAGCCACTCCTGAGCTCCAGAGCCTGGGGCCACAGGTGAGGCTGGGGACAAGGAACTCAGAGTCCTACTTTTGGAAGGACCTCCACGTGACACCCACTGCTTCAGGCTTGGAGTGCAGAACCACCTAGAGGTGTGTGCAGAGCACGTTCCAGCCCCTGGACCCCGGGGGCAGGAGGTTGTTGGGTGGAGGCTGCTGGGAGTTCCCAGACCGTGGGAACCCCGTGGTGCGCCCCTTCCTTCTGTCTCTGCCTGCTCCTGGAGCCTGGGCAGTGCTCAGTGCTGCCCTGCCATTACTTGATTATTTTGCAGAATTAGAAAAGGCTCAAGTGTCTGATCATTATTATTTCCTGGATATATAGCACGCCCTCTGAATATATAATTGGTGCTTCTGTTATTGTTTTAAAGGAATACAGGATGTTAGATGTCGTAGATGGATAGGCAATGCATGTTTACTTTTTCCGAGGCTTGTTCAGGGAAACTGAAAAAAGTTCCTTTGTCACTGTCAAGTGTTTGCCTGTCTCTGCGGCTCTGCCTCTCCCCAGTGGTGTGGGACTGGGGGCGGGGGACAGGGGAGCGTGTAGCCTGTAGATGGGGCCCTGTGGATGGCCCTAATGAAGGCTTTCTGAAGCTGGCTTATTTTCGCCAGGGAGAATGAATCCTAGAGTTGGGAGCATCCGGCTCCGGCCGGCACCATATTGAATAGATTCATCTGACCTTTTTATTCTAGGGAGCGGGAAGAGATCCGGTGCCTCTTTTATCGTAAATCTTGCCTCGTTGTTTGCTCCGATACAGCACTCTAGTTGGGTGCTGTGATATTTGAGCATCTGGCTTCAAGTTTTGCTGGTGGGTGCAGGGGGCTGTGGTAGATGAGTAAGTCAAGGAGGGACCCTGTTGAGTGGGCTTGGTGGGAGAAGGTGGTGAGTTTGTCTGTGGGCAGCTTGGCTGTCCTGCTGATGCCCCTGAGTGCGCCACATGAAGACCAGCTCCAGGGGCTTGCTGCCTCGGGGAAGGTGGGGAAGGGACCCTCCTTGGTGAAGCCTCAGGGCGCTGCCAGCTTTGGGGTGGGTGTGGGCCTTCTCCTTCCGTGCCTCTCACATGCCCCTTCAAGATGCATGGTCTTGTCTTTGAACTCGGCTACTACCATAGACACAAGTCAGTTGATCCCTCCTTTGTGCTCCCCAAGGACTTGGCGACTCGGCTAACAAGGAGACATTTGTTCATCCATTTCTTCATTCATTATTCATGCAGCCAGTGGTAATTAGCATTTAGTGATGTGGTTGCTGGGGGTAGTTGAGTTGTGTTCATTCATTGAACAAACATTTGTTGATTCCCTGCTCTGGGCTGGGTGCAGGGCATGCATGGTGCTAGGGTTACAGCCACGGGGAAGGGACCTTCTTTGCCCTTGCGTGTGCAGCGTGTTTGGGAAAGCAGGTGATCAGCAGGTGTAGGCGTTAAGCCTGCAGGTGAAGGACACGCGAGATGTTACAGGACCGCCGAGGCGGGAGTTGGCGTTGGCTTCACAGAAGAAGTGACCTTTTGATCTGGGCCTTGAAGAGGGAACAGGAGAGAGCTGAGGTGGGGCAAGTGCTCACCTGGCTGGGCAAACGCCATCTGGGGGTGGAGGGGGGCTCGCTCCCCATGACAGACAGCCACGCATCTTCCTGTCCCTCAGGGGAATTCATGTGGTGGCTCTGCACCCTGCTTGCTTAGCAAGAGGGCTCACAGTTGCAGAGGAGTGGGGGAGGGTGCTGGGGAGTCCTTCAGGTTCTGTGGCTAAAAAGAGAGCAACCCTCAAAGTCGAGGGGATACCAAAGATGAGCTGTGTCCCACCCACAAGTAAGAGCCTAATGTCTGGCTCCACAACAAAAAGTTGGTCTGCTGTGGGGAGGTGTTTTTCCTTCTCCAGGTGGGGAGGTTGAGAAGCATCCTTCAGAGAAACGGGCTAAGTCGGTGTTAAAATGGTGGGGGGCGCTGCTGGGACCTTTCTCTCGTTTCCGGGCTCTATTTGTCTTCCCTCTGGCCAGTGTTTTATTACCGATATGAATCACTGAGGGGCTTGGAGGCAGAGAGGAAAGGGTTTCTGTATAAACAGCTGTCTCGCTGATTCAATCTACAAAGTGGATTTTATAGCTAACTTATTTGTTCTTGCTTTAAAATGCCAAGCCGGCACAGTCACTTCCTTAGCTAAAAGGAGGGTCTTTGAGAACATGGGGGCCTTCTCTCTCCCGCCACAATCCTTTGTTATGGGGAGAGCAGGATGGAATTCCAAAGAACTTTCTTTGAACTGGTCGATTCTCAAGTAATCTCAAGCTCAGAGGAGACAAACTGTCTCTCTGAAGTGTGAGTTATCGGTTCGTGTAACCTTCCTCTTTCTGGCCCTACCACAGATTTCTGCTTGAAGAGTAATAATAAGCCTCTCTGGTCATCACAGCTGACTACCTGCTTAATGTGTGTGTGTAGATACTTCATTTTCTTTTTTTATGCAAGATTTCATCTTTGCACGGTCTGAGCTAGTTGGTTGCCCCAAGATTATTAATAAATTGAGATGGTTAATGGCGTGTGACTCAGAACATATATTTAAAAACAAGTTGGAATAAGAAACAGGTCTTTTACAAAATTAATTTTTTGTTAGGCTCCTCTCGGGCCTTTTTGTTTGAAGCCAGCTTGCTTTGTAATGTTCATATATGCTCGATTGCAATTAACATAAATTACTTCTAAATACCAGTTAGTTGCCGTGGAGAGAGGCCAGGGTTGCGGCTGCTTATGGAGGTTAAGAGGTTTGGTCATTGTCTGGGTTTTTATCTCACTGTAGATGAAATTTTGTTCCGTTCGGAGGTCGGCAGCTTGTGTCGAAGATCGCTCACTTGGATGGTGAGAAGGACCAAGTCTTGGCCCCGAGTGCCGGAACGTTTTCTTACCAAGAAAGAATAAATGATCATAAAATGTTTGCTTGTTTAAGAACTAGTTCTGTTAGATGCCATCTGGTACCCGGGATTGGCTCCTGGAACGAGAGAGGATGGCAGTGGAGAAACGGGGGAAATCCAGAAATGGTCTGCGGTTTATTTATTGATATTGACCCAATGTTAATTTCTTAGTTTGATCGGTATATTGTGGCTCTGTAAAGTACTCCCACCAGGGGAATCTGTGGGTACAGGGTATAGGGGGGCTGTCCAGATTATCTTTGCATTTCTTCTGTCCTTCTAAAATTATTTCAAAGTACATGTTTTATTTTTACTTTTTAATTGAATCGATTGGGGTGACATTGGTTAATAAAACTATATAGGTTTCAGGTGTACAGTTCTATAAGGTATCATCTGTATATTGTATTTTGTGTTCACCACCCAGAGTCAACTCTCCTTCCATCACCATTTACCCCCTTACCCTCTTCTACCTGCCCCCCTCTTCTCAGTGTGCTGGGTAGGGATCGTACTTGACTTAAGGTGCATTCAAAATGCTCCCCCCATAGAGAGGCCTGTGAGTCCCTTACTGCTTTGGAAATGGGACACCGAGGCCTGAGAGCAGCCAGGGAGCCCTTCATGCCTGGCTGGTCCCCTTCTCAGGCTGTTCATTCTGCCCTTCTCCATCCAGCGGCACAGGCCCTACCACCGCCCCCCGCACCCCCCATCCCCCTCCCACCCGCCTGTGCAGCCACCTGAAAGCTGTGGCCAGCAGATCCCTCCTGATGCCATTGGCATTTGTTGCCCGAGATGGGCAGCTGGTATCTTTTGATGTCCTGTCCTTTTCCTGGAAGGAGCTGGTAATTGTATTTTTTATGCTGTCTTGTTTGTTTTCAATCCATGGGTGTTAACTTTTACTTTAGCGGCCAGATTGGAAGCTTCCTGAGAGCTGGATTTTTGTCTTGCTCTTTTCCTTTTAGAATTTACTTCAGAAAATTTCTCCATTACATAATAATGTAATACATGTTTATATATAAAAAAAATTAACCACCAGAAAATTTAGAGCATCCAAAGTAAAAGTTCCCCGCTGGGCTGCTCCCCCCACCCCACCCATTCCCATTGTTTATGAATCAGAGTATAGTCTTCCATATTTTTTTCTGTGTATACGACAAATATATATTGTGGTTTACAAACACGACATCCTGTTGGTACGTATTTTGCAGTCTGCCTTCTTCAATTAACAAAATCCCTTTGCGTGGCTGTGCATATGGGGACCGTGTCTCTCTCTTTTTAGTATGCCCCCATATTGGCCAGCTCATTGCAAGGCACACATTGTAAGCATGCAGTGGGTGTGCATTATTGTTTGTATTGTTATGTTAGGATGAGTTATGACTCAGAAGACATAGTACGTGTGTTTGGACATGGAGAGAAGGTGCAGGTGGCTACGGGGGTGGTTTGTGATACAGCTTCTTTTTTGCTGGGAGGGAGGCATCTTTATCTGTTCAATGCCTCCGGTCAGCTTCTTTGAACAGAGACAGCATTAGCCTTTCAGGAGCTAGAGTTGTGACCGGTGCTGGGAGAGTGAGGTGGGAGAGGGAAGAGTAGGAACCGAGTCCCCGATCACCTGGCTTGGTGGAAGCAGAGACGGCAGTGTGGCAGTGTATGGGTTGATTCTTAGGCGTTCGAGAGGGTGGCTTGAGGTATAGGGGGTGTTCCAGGTGGTGTGCGAACCAGGTAAACCAGAGGGGTTGAGGATATGGACTGGGGGGTGAGGTGGGGAACGGGAGCAACTCGAGCAGGGGCGGGACAGCATCTGGCCGCTAGTGACTCTGGGGCTTCCTGGAGCGGAGGGGGAAGTAGTGCCCGAGAGGAATTTTGCTGGATTGAAGGGTGAGTTGAGCAGAGGACTAGGAATGTGTTGGTGTTAACCAGGGGGTGAGCCCTCTGAAGAGTTTCTGGGCGAAGGAGCCCGTTTGCGCTGGTAATGCTCCACAAGAGGAAGCTCTGAGTGTTGCCCATGAGACACGTGCTCACGAGGCGGGAGACAGGGCCTGTCTCGGGTCTGCTGGGTCCTAGGACGTCTTGGGGAGCTCCGGCTTCCTCTCTGGAAGAGGCACGGCAGTGCGGCGCCCAGGTGTGGGGAGCTTCCTTGTAAGGAAAAACATCACGCGGCACTGGGCTGTTGCAACCCCAGTTAAAATATGCTGTGGATGCAGAGATCTTTCTAGAGTAGATCTTACTCTGCGGCATGAATATTCATTTCCCTTTTGGTTTTGTGTCCTCGTCCTCGTTAGAATTTTGACTCGACTCAAGGGAAAAGGGCGCTAGTCAGTGCTGAGCGCTCTTAGCAAGTGAGTTCCTTCAGAGAGAAGGAGAGGTCCCCGAGGAGAAGCATTCTCACAGAGAGGGAAGGTGCTTACCCCGCCCCCCACGGATAAAATACTGCACATATACAAAAATGTGAAATGCATGTGAAAAACGGGAACAATGGTGTACACCCATGTAGTGACCACATGGCTTAGAAGCGGAGGATTGCCAGTACTGTTCATGACCCTGTGCTGTTTCTTTCCAGTTTTGAGCCCCGCCCACCCACCGCGTGCACCCTCGCTGCTCTTCACCCTCACGGGGCCACCCTGCTTCCTGCACCTGGGTGTCCAGGGCACTCACGTCCGTCCCCTGGGCTGGAGTTCGTTCGTTTCCAGCGCTGTGTCGTGCTCACGGTAGCAGTGGGTCTTTTTTCCTTTCAGTGGGCATTCCCGTTCTCAATTTTATGTTTTTGTTCGCTCCAGCTGTCGCTAGCAGTGTTCTTGTTTGTGTCCTGTTGTGTATCTGTGAGATGCACGTCGGAATGTACATCCAGGAACAGAATCGCCGAGTCATAGGGTGAGGAATGTGTACAGTGAGCTCACCGAAAAGGATGTCCCCTTCTGGTAGGAGCAGTTCTCCTTGTTCTGTGTTCTCACCGACTTAGCTAGGTTTATGAGTTTTTGCCAGTCTGGTGGTATCTCACTACGGTTTTTATTTGCATTTCCCCTGTCACTGATGAGGTTGGACATCACACTTGTTTTTTAGGGAAGGGAATCCAGACACTGAAACACTTCTTACTCAGGGACACAGAAACCGCTGCTTTGCTGGGACCTATCTTCCCTGGGGCTGTTTTCTTGCTTTGGGACAGATTCGGACATATTTTTTCATTTATTGTGGGGATTTGGGGAGCTTGCGACCCTTCTCTTAGTTTCTGTGTATTGTGTTTGGAAACCCCAGCGGATGGCAGGTCCTGCTGACCTTTTGTTGTGCTGGGAGAATGTTGTTTGTTTTCACGTAAACAGGCAACTAAAGGAGAATTGGCCAAGGTCCCCTGAGGTGTTTGGTGGCAGCAGATCCTGGGCAAGGGAGTGGCTTTGGGGACAGCCCTATGCAAACATCAGTGACAGAGGCGGTGACTGGCTGGCTGTCCTGTGAGGGAGAGGAGAAAGGGGGAACTAAACACATCTACAGTGTGGAGAGGACGGGGAAGGGCGTCAGGCTCCCCGGGGGAGGTCAGGAGTCCAGAAGGGGTGGGCAGGACTGCGGGACACAAGGGTCCTCCCTGAGGACGCAGGGGACGATTCCCAGATCTGTTTGAGGGACCTGCTGGCCAGGGCAGACCCTGCCGTGGACCGCTTCTGTCAGAGGGCAGTCTGTTTGACTGCATGCTCAGCTGAGCACTTTCATGTGAAAACAGACCTTTGATGTGCTGGAAAATGAGAAGGAAAATCTGCTTTAACACCTGGGGAAGAGAAGCTGCCTATGGGGAAAAAAACATTCTGCTGCTAAAGAATGGAATTGCACAGTCGCCGTGTGTGGGGCTGGCTGTTCGGGCAACCCCACGTGGAGGAGGACGGCGGGGCCGAACGGAGGCCTTCAGTCCCCAGTGGACGCATGTTCGGAGACGCAGCGCTAAAGAGGGAAATAATCGAGGCTAACATTGTATTGATGTTACGAATACAACTCGATAGATCTTACCTGTGCTTGTGGACAGGGTCAGGGAGGGGACAGGGGGACCAGCACTAGTTGCTTGTGTGTGCGTGGTGGGAATCCCTGTATCCCTGAGCAGAAGAAGAAGTCTTGACTGAAATGAGTCCGGGCTGGACAGTGTTCTTTCATCGCACCCCGCTGAGTGCCTGTCAGCCTTTTACTTATGGAGTTCCTCATAGGATGGGCACTTCGAGGAAGAAAACCCCAGTTCTTGTCTTTAAGAAGCTTACCAAGTGTGGTGGGGTAAGAGAATAGAAATGTCCAGTGTGTGAGACATGGTCTCCTGCAGTCGTGGGTGTCGTGCGAGAGGGCACCCAGGTCATTGCCAGCGCAGGAGGACCAGGGCAGGCTCCTGGTGGGGGCCTCGGGGAGGACTCTCCGAGGAAGTCCTTGGGGGGCCCCGGAAGCGTGGGAGGATCTGAGTAATGGAGGGAGAAGGGACGGGGGAGCTTTATCCGAGGGGAGAGACGGTTAAGGACGCAGGGACTGCCAGGAAGAGGGGTGACGGTAATGCGGTCACCCGCTGTTCCTGCCGAGAGCTCGCCCTTTGTCAGCAGGCTTAGGCGTTTCTGGTTGGGTCGTCTTTGAGCATGTGATGACACCTTTGGGCCTTCTCCGGAGAAACACGGCTACACGCCCACGCCCTTAGAACCACGAGGGACTTCCCGCCTGGCCGGCTGTGCCTGCAGTTTCAAAGGACTCCCTGCAGTCTAGCCTCGGGGACCCCAGTTCAGTGTCACAAACATGTGCTGAGCACCTAGTGTGCGCCAGGTGTTTTGCGGGGTTTGGGAACACAGCAGGGGTGGACAAGCCGGGTCTGTGCCCTCAGGGAGCTTCCGGGTGGATGGGAAGCACAGACGCCGAAGCGGCAATGACAGGAGGCAGGAGTGTCACTAGGGGGAGGATGGGCATTGGGAAGAGAGTCCTAAGTGGCCTTTGCCTCCAGGAAAGGTCCCTCGGTTAGGAGTCAGGGCTGGGATACGGGGGTGGTGAGGTTGTGCTGCATCCCACGTGGGCACCCTGGCGAGACCCTGGGTGGGTGTGCTCGGCCGTGGGCCAGTGCGGGGGCCAGCTGCTCCGCCAGGGGCTCAGGGAAAGCCAAGCGTCCCTGAGGCCTCCCGCCCCGAGGACGAGGGTGAGAGCCGTATTGTTTTCTGGGCCTTTGTTCTTAGCAACACATGCTTACCTGGTTGTGCGTTCTTCCAAACAAACAGCTTTCAGGAAGAGTTAATAAATTAGTCTTCTGGGAAAAGAATCTGCTTGCAGCGCCAGCGAGGCCTTCGGCAGCCAGGGCCAGGACTTGGCTCGTGCAGTCAAATACACGTTGATAATTGTGCGCTGCTGCTGCTGCTGATGAGGCCTCGGGCAGCTGGCTCCGCGCCGCGGCGTCGGCCGGCCCTCCTCGTTGTCAGCACGCGGTCAGTTCAAGAAGAGCAGGCAGCCACGGGGGTGAAAGCTGGCCTTCGCGTCCGCCCCGCGAGGAGACAGTCCCACCTCACAGACAGAAGGCACAGGCGGAGAGGGACTCGCTCGAGTCAGAGCTGCTGTTCCGTGGGGGCCAGGTGCGCACAGACTGCTCCTTGTCCACCATTTCGACGGCCTTCCCTTGACCCTCCCCTCCAGCTCTTTGTAAACGGGTAGCGCGACTCGCAGCAGTGTGGACGGCTCTGCGAACTGTCACTTTCAACTGGAAAGCCTTTTCAAACATCTGCTCTGTCTATATTGAAAGAGGAGACGATGCCGATATTGTATTAAGGTGTAGATACACTCGTTCATTCAACAGATATTTATTGAATGTCTGCTATGTGCGTAAAACCAACAGGGATCCCAACCTGGTGGGGCTTTCCTTATAGCCCTCGGCACGGAGAAGAGAGAGGCCCAGCCCCTGCCTTCCTGGGGTGGGGGTGGGGCCGGGGGAGCACCTGCGGCTTCTTGGGGAGACCAGGTCAGGTCCCACCTGGTCCTGGGCCTGAGGAGGAAGAGCTTATCTTTCCACCTCTTTTGTGTTTCAGTCTGCCTGTCCCTGTCCACCCCCAGGCCTTCTGGGGCTTGGAGTTCACTGCTGCTACAGAGGAGGACCCTTCCTGCCTGCTAATGAGAGAGGGAGCGAGCGTGTGCCAGTTCCACTGAGAGCTGCTTGTTAAAGAGTTAGACTCGTCTGTAGTTTGACCAAACAGATGACCTTACAGTGGCTGAGGAACAGAACAGAGCCCCGTTCGCCTCCGCACGGCTCCTCTGGGACGCGTTCCCCCACCCCGCTGTCCTCCCAGCCCTGGGCTGTGGTTCCGGGAGTTCTGGTCCAGGTTCCACAGCGGTCTCAAACGAGGGGGAGGGTGGGAGAGTGAGTGGGTCGCTGTTGTTTGTCCTAAATGGGTGGGCAAAGCGGGGCAGGGCAGGGCAGGAAGGAGATTCTGTGGACCCCTCACGTTCCCAGGAATTGGGGACACCCGGTGGCAGATGCACACACACGCCCGTCTTTCCTGCTCATCGCTGTCGCTGGCTTTGCCACCAGCCTTCGCATTCTTTGGTGTACGGAGCTGTGACTCGCTTTTGAAAAAGTGGTGTAAGGACGCCCCTGTATCATACTGAAAAGCAAGCTGATGGACTAAGTAATTGTTTGGTTATCAAAAAGATGCACTAGGGCTGCTTTCATTGGGGCGTCCTTGGCGCATTTGTAGGAGGATTTAGTCTTTCACAAGTGAGTTTCCATGGGTTTTGAGGAGCATTTTGAGCTGCTGGTGACTGCTTGTACTCTTCAGGCCTTCCATTTCCTAAATCCTCGGGTTTCTCCTCCGCGTTTCCTTAATTGTACGTATCGGATTGTCAGGGCTGTGATACCCAGTGGTTCGGTCAAACACTAGGCCAGAAATTGTATGCTGTGAAGGAACTTATAGGTGTGGTTGACATTTATAATCAGTGTGAGTACAGCAGCTTATCCTCTGGAAGGTGGGTGGACCGCATCCAGGCAGTCGAAGGCTTTAAGAGCAAAGACTGAGGTTCTTGGAGGAGGAAGCAAGTCTTCTCAGACAACATAGAAAACCCTCCGAGAGTTTCCAGGCTGCTGACCTGCCCCGTGGACTCAGTCAGCTACATCCCTTCTTCCTGAACGTCCAGCGGGCTGGCCCGCCCTGAACTCCTGACTCGCCTACTCCCGTAACTGCGTGCCAGTTCCTTGAAACAAATAGCCCTCTCTCTTACGCTCTGTCGATACTATCATATATATTTCCTATTGGTTCTGTGTTTTGTTTTGTTTTTTTTGGGGGGGAGAATCCTGATTAGTCCACCCCATATCATAGT
Organism: Phyllostomus discolor; assembly: GCF_004126475.2. Taxonomy (NCBI): domain Eukaryota; kingdom Metazoa; phylum Chordata; class Mammalia; order Chiroptera; family Phyllostomidae; genus Phyllostomus; species Phyllostomus discolor. The sequence goes on along the minus strand of NC_040910.2, from coordinate 96,605,014 downwards.
AGTTGCTTGCTTAGTGTCTTTTCTCCATGTCGGACGGTATAAGCTACAGGAGAGGAGGGCCAGTGTCTGTCATGTTCACTGCTCTGTCTCAGGTGCCTTACGCAGAGCTGGGCACACTGAGGATGATCAGTACTCACATGCAGGATGAACGGGGGCATCTGTGTTCACCAGGTGAGTGAGGGGCTCTGTGTTCCCTGGGAGGCAGTGCGTTTGCCTTCATGGTCAGACAGACCTGAGTCGTGGTCTTGGCCCCACCCTCTGTTGGGTCACAAATTCCTCATTTGTGGTGGGGGGGGTGGGTGGATATCTGTCCCCCAAGTGGTTGTAAGGATTCAGTGAGACAGTGCACCTGGAATGTAGTAGTTATAAGCCAGAATAAACGAAACGGTAAAAGACACTACCACCACCATCATTTCCAAAGTTGTTTCAAGGACTCAACGAGATGATGAATAGAACATTCCTAGCACATAATGGAGGGTCGTAAGTGCTGGTTTTCTTCTAGGTCCTGGCTCTTTCATATGCATATTTTTATTAAATTTAATTTCCGTTTAAGTCTCGTGGAACATGTGAAATTATCCCATGCTAATGAGAGGAAACTGAAGCCTCGAGCTGAGTTAAGTGACTTACCCTAAATTCAGTAGGCACATTTGTACTGTGCACCTACTTCGTGGTGGGGGTTTAGACCTGCGCCGGGTCTCCTCCTGTTCCCGCCTTCTTTGGCACATGGCTTTAGGGCGCTTGTGTAACCTTTGACCCTGCTTGTCCCCCTACCCCGCTGTGGTGTTACCACCCACTTTGGTACTGTGCTCCAGCTCCATGGGTCTGCGTGGCTTTTCAGTTATCCCCCAAACTGAATCGTGGGTTGTTTCTCTTCCAAAAGGTCCTTTATAAGTTGGTTGTTGGGAGTGGGAATGAGGAGTCCCATGGAAACAACATAAAAAAATAATGTTCAGTCCTTAAGTCAGCCCCAAAAGGCTGGAAGAAGACAGTCCTCTTGAGGCCTGAGTCTCTCTCTGACCAGCTAGCTGTTCAGCCAGTGTGAAGCAGGAGGTGGGCAGCTCCGTGGGTTTCGGTGGGGTGGGTGGGAGGTTCCTCCCTGACCAGTCCACTACAGCATGGTCACATTGAGTGAAGGTGGCTTCCAACCCAGGGAGTTCCTGGAGCCTGTCACAGGGAAGCCTGTATACCCCTTGAAACTGCTTTTCTTCCCTGATGTGGCCCCCAGGGACTCAGCTGGGCCGCTGCCACCCCCGACTCACCGCTGGGACTTCTTCTCTAAGACTGCTTTCTCGGGAGAGTGCACCCTCCTGGCTCCCACCGCCCTGTGCTCTCCTTGAGCCCTTGTTGCTTGTAGGTTTAATTGTTAAGGCATTTCAGGCTCCAGTAGGAGGACATTCCAGCGATGGCAGATCCTGGGGTATGGTTGGGCTTTTTATTGGTCCCGTGGTACCATTGAGGAAACTGAACATGAGGCTTTAGCTAAGAGGCTTGGCTGAGGTCACCTGCTGTCACCTGGCAGGCTCCCCGAGCAGAGGGCTGGCTGTGTTTCTGTCGTGCTCGGAGAGCATTTCCTGGCCTCCAAGCCTTTGTGATCCTACAGGCGGGGACTGAGTCTTCTTGGGTATGTGAACCCAGGTTTTCTGTGGCCTGGAGAAAAAGCCTTTGAAAAGAATCGTTAGTGCTCTTTAAGAAGTTAAAATGCCCCGCACAGAGACTCTCTGAACATAAGCAAGTCTATAGATCATCTAGTTCGACCAGGCGTAATCATCGCAGAGAATTTCAGCCTCAAGTGCGGGCTAAGGAACTTGTAAGTGCGTCTCTCTATGCCACCAGCTGGGAGCTGTGTTCAGAGCAAGCCCCTCCTCTGACTTGGATCGCAGGACCACCAGGGATTACTCCTGGTGCCAGTTTATCCTGAAATTGCTCTGGGCCTTTGACAGTTTATATTTCCCACCAGCGAGCTTCCAGGAGGGGCTTCAGAGTAAGTGGCTTCAAACCTCTGTTGGCCACTTGTTCGAGATCCTGACATGGGACAGAGAGTGTAATAAAAGCATGAATATACAGAGGAGGAATTTGTACACGTTATGCATGTTCCCCTTGTGTGGTATTGCAGGAAGCGTGTATGCTCTAAATATTAGGAAACGCTTGCACAAATACACATGGATTTAGTCGCTCTGACTTGATCGTCCTTGAGGGGAATTCCTTCTCAGAAAAGCAGGTGTCGGCTCCAGATGGTCACGTGTCAGCTCCCCGAGATCTGAGCTCAGGGAGGAACAGTTGGGGAAGGGGAGGCTGGGAGGGCCCTGCCTGGGGAGTCTCCCTGCCTCACAGCCAGTGCAGAGGACAGAAGACGTCGCGACTCTGTGGCAGAAGGGTTCTTGAGGCCAGAATTAAGTGCTATTAGTAATCAATAGACCTGGGAGCTGGCTGGCCTGCCGGGAGACATAGTGAGTGAGTGAAGGAACCAGCGTTCGTGTGTCGGTTCTTACCTGGAAGGAGGTTTGCAGTTGGGCAGGCCCGGAAGTTGGGATGGGAGAGGGAGAGCCAGTCTTCTCCCTGGTCCAGCAGGCCTGCCTGGACCCGCCTCTCACTTCTGCATCATGGGCTGTGGGGCATGTGCTGCCTCCTAAGAAAATGCTGCTGGGGGTGGCCGGGAGCAGTTGGCATGTTGCTCAGCTTCCACGGTGGAAGCTGCTGCAGGCCTGAGAGCAGACCTCAGTGGAAAGGAAAGGCTGGGCCTCTGCAGACCTGTCCTCTTGCATTTGAAGCACAGGACGGGACTTGTTTGCCCCCTCTAAACAAAGGGCTGGAGGCACTCTGCTTCTCCACGAGGCCTGCTTATCCACCAGTGCAATGGGGGTATGAACGAGTGCTCCACCCGGGTGCTGTGCGGATGGAGGCCAGAGGAGGAGAGATCCCCAGATCTTTGTAGGTGGCATGGCACCGCTGAAGAGAGAGAGCCGTGCATCAGACACACCTGAGTTCAAACGCTTTTCTGCCTCTTCACTATCTGGGGATCCTGGGCAAGTCGCTTGTTCTTTCTCAGCCTGAGTTTTCTTGTCAATGAGAAAAGAGTAATACAATGTTTGAATAGAATGGTGACACCTGCTTGCCAATGCCGTGAGCGTCCCGTGAGTTTCTGTGTGACATGTCAAATTCCTGCAGTGCCCAGAACACAGCAGATGCTCAGTACGTGGTGGCCCTTGTTACTGTTACTGTTACGGTTGCGGCGATGCCGTCCATAGAAAACGGGGCCCGCAGGCCCGTGGTGCTGGTGTCCGGGGCTAGGAAGCTCTTGGCACTCATGGAAGCTGCAGGAGGGCTTTGGCCGCAGAGACCGGCCATGGACGTGCATGAGGCATCGCGTCTGTGCTGACCTCTGAGCAGATGATGAAGGGTTGCTGGGCCCTTGAATGGCTTGGGCATGGACGTGCTTCTTTGCCAGGAGCAGGGTTCTCTGGATTTTGACCCCCATTATGCAAAGGACAAGAAATAAAGGAAGGAAATCATCGCAGCCCTACAAGCAGTAAGAGACCCATCACTGGTTCAGGAAGTCCTAGGAGGTCCCTGAAAGGGCCCCTTAGCCATTGAGGGCTGGAGGTGTGCCTGCAGCTCAAGAGCTTTGGGAAGGCTGGAGGAGGGAGTTCAAGTCCTAGCAGTGTCTTTGATACTTGCCTTCTAGCCGCCGTGCTCACTCACACCTGGAAGAGCAGCTGTTGAGATCAGGCAGGAAGGGCGCCAGCCAGGGTGGGGAGCATGCTAATGGAGGGGCTGCTGGCTTGGCTGTGTCAGAGAGTTGGGGAGCACCACTTCTGGGAGAAATGAGCACACCCTTATGGTTTCTTAGTACCCGCAGGCACTAAGGGTACTAAGAAAATGCCTTCCGTCTAAAGCCAGGGTCGGGCCACGCAGCAATCCTGCCTACCCTCTACACCCCCTTCCCAATGTTTCTTGTTCAAACCACTGGTTCAAACCACTGGTAAGGGGGGGGAGCCCGGGGTGGTGCGTCTGAGGGCCCAGGGCAGGGTGCTGACCTCTGGAGCCAAGCCCAGAGGCTCCCGGGGCTCGGGTTGGGAAAGCCCTCCAAGGAGGCCCCAACAGGGATGAAACGCTGTGCTGGAGTTTCAAGGCTGGCCAGCCTCATAACCTTCAAAAGAGCAATTCCTACAGTCTAGGGAGTCTAAATCGACCCCAAATAGAAAGTGACCCTTTCATATTTTAGGTTCTGTGTGAAACGGCAAAAGAAAAAAGAAAAAAGAAAAAAAAATCTACCAAGATACCTGGGCTGCTTTTCACAGGCTGGGAGGGCACCGTGACTTTTAACTTGGCCCTCTCCTGTCTGCTTTTTGAACACGAGGGATTTCATATCTTCCATTCGAATGAATTCACGGACCTTTTTGGATCCTCTTTCTCTACAGCACAGGTTTCCAGGCACCATCTTAGTTTCAAAGAGGGGTTAAGATTTCTCTCCCTCAAAGGCGGGCGCTCCTTTCCCGAGGTCTCAGCCCTCCTTTAGGACTGCAGAGAAGTTTAAAACACAGTGGGTCTAGGAAAGTGCTTGGTCGTATAAAACAGGGTCGGAATGCTGCTTGGGTCTCCTCTCCCAGCAGAAAACACGTCCACGCCCCAGGGGATAGTGAGGCCGCAGTCTAAATCAGCCCTCCCTCCCGGGTTTAGTTACCAATGCCTTTTGACAAAAGAATTACTTTCTCTTCCCGGTTTTGAATTGAGGACCTTTTGTGTATTTACTGGTACTGAAATGTGATAAATGCTGGTCTGTAGGAACCAGCTGCCCCTATGGCTCGAGGCACCATTTTTAACACCTGGCAGTTTGCATTTCAATATGGTGGCTTAAAACAAGCGCACAATAAAAACAAAACCCAGCTCAAAACAGGGATCATTCTTGGCTGCCTAGAGGGTAACTCGAGTAGGGGAGGGGCAGGGTACCCCGGAGCAGGCCTGCATTCAGGCCCGAGGACCTCGCTGGGAAGGGACTGCTCTGGGAAGCCACTGCTTGCGAGGTGAGGTCTGCTTTCCTTTCGTTCTGTGTGGTCGACATTCATCACCCCCTCCCACATGCGAGGCGCTGGAGCCCCAGACACTGGAGACAGGGTCTCTGCCCTCGCCACGGACCGGAGGGTTTAAATGACCGAAATTAGTAGTCTCAGAGTTCTGGGGGCCAGAAGTCCGAAGTCACAATGTCAGTGGGGTTGGTGCCTTCGGAGAGTCTTGAGGGGAGGTGCTAGGCCTCTCTCCTGGGCTTGTAGATGGTCATCCTCCCCCCGGGTCTTCATATTGTCTTCCCTCTGTACGTGCACACGTGTCTGTCAAATTTCTTCCTCTTACATACGAGTCTTGTTGGATCAGGGCCCACCCGATGGCCCCACTGAACTTCATTACCTCTTTAAAGAGTTTATCTCCAAATGGTTATGGTTACATCTGGAGGTGCTGGAGGGGTGAGGACTGCGATTCACAAATTTTTTGGGGGGGGTGTGTTGGGTGCAGTTCAGTCCATAGCAGATGGTAGGAGTTTTTTTCCAGGGAGATGAAGTAATTACGGAACGGGCTTTCCCGCCAAAGGGAGTAGCAGGTGCACAGCCACCAAGGGGAGAAGCGGCACCGTGTGTTTTGGGAGCGCTATGCATTTGGGGGGGGTGTGCATTGGGCCGTGGCGAGTGGTGGAAAAGGGGAAAAGCGGACATTGTGTGTGTCTGGAGCCAGAGAGTTTGGACTTCGATTTTAGAGCCTTGTAGCAGTGGTCTCTGAGCCGGTCACAGCAGCCGGGAGCCCCCTTGGAATGCAGAATCTCAGGCCCCACGCCAGGGCTGCTCAGCCAGCATCTGTGTTAACAAGATGCCCGAGAAATTCAGGTGTGTGTTCAAGTCTGAGAAGCGCTGGTCTAGAGCAGTGGTTCTCAGCCTCAGTTGCCTGTGGCTCCTCCTTCTAAAACTCTGATTTACCCACTTGGTTTGGGGTGTGGCCTGGGGTGTGGGTCTTTTTTTGTTTTTAAAACTCCCCAAGTGATTCTGATTGCAGCCAGGATTGAGAACCACTGTTTGGGCAGTGCCGGGCCATGGAGAGTTTAAAGCAGGGTGTGGCGCGGGGTGGGGTCGTGGAGTCGAAGGCCCAGAAACTGCCTCTGGGCTCTCTTTCCCAAGGGCAGGAGCTCACAGGCTTTGGATCCCAAAGGAACCCTTCTCCCCCGTGACTGTCCTGCCGTCTTAGGCCTGGGGCAAGTCAGAAGAGTGAGGGACAAACCCAGGCCCAGCTCACCTGCCTGTCACAGGGGAGCCTGACTTGAATGTGACTCAGCCCTCTCAAGGACTCCAGGGCGTTGGACGCTGCTGCTGCCGACATTTCTGGGTGGTGGGGGTCAGGTGGAGAGGAGCCTCTGAGGGGGGAGGCGGGCAGATGTGCAGGAGCAGCAGAGAAGGCCTGACCAGGTTTTCGGGAACGGGTGTTCTTATTCCCCGCAGCACCGAAGGTTCTTGAAGGCTGGACCCACTCCTCGGGAAGGATGCTTTTCACGGCTGTTGCATGTACCCGATAAGCTCTCCAAAGCCCACTGGTGATAAAGGTGATCTAGAGAAAACAAACATCGCTGAAAAAGCAAACAGACCCAAACACCCAAACAGCATTTATCCCCGTTTAGCGGCGAGACTTGGATTAGGCAGGTCACATGGCCCACAGTTTCCTTCAATCCTTAGGAGACTTCTTCCGTGGAAATCTTTTTCGGCAGCTTTGCAATTTTGATTTTCAGTTAATTAGATTTGTGCTGTTTGGGAGACTTGGTTAATGCATTTCACCCCACAGAGCTAATTTGCCTCCGTCTAAATTAGGTCTCTGCCACGGCGGAGGGGTACATGGGATCTGTGAGCATGGACGCACACGGGGCCGCCGAGAGGCATTCAGACAGTAAACAAGAGCAGGCTCTGAAATCCCCGTTTGTCACCGTCGTCATTATTGCGGGATATCTGGTGCCCTGCCGCGTGGATACATAAAGGTGCTCTCCGGAGAAAGGACCTCACGTGGCCGTGCAGTGGCCTTGTTACTTGCCTCTGGAAATGCAGCCCTGATGACCGGTCGTGTTGTGAGCCCTGGGTTCTAACATTAACGAGGAGGGAGATATCTTTGGAGAGTGTGAAGTGCCGGGTAATGGGAAGCCATAAATCTGCATTCCCCAAGCCTCCTCGAACTGCGAGGGGCCTGCGGAGCTCATCGGCCAGCCCCTCGTTTTACAAGCCCAGGAGACTGAGGCCAAGGGTCATTCTTACTTTTTTGAGTTTGGAAGATCATATGCTTCTCTTCCTTTTCCACGTGTACTCGTCCCCCCTGCCAGTCCCCTCCCCACTGGTGTTTGAATCGACGACATGAAGGAGGGAGACGGTTCATCTGACTGTGTGGATATGTGAGTGACAGCTTGGGGTCCGGTTTTATGGATTCATCACAAATTCTTTCTTTTGTTCCCCTTCTCCTGTGTCAGAGATTATAGACTGCTTGTTAGTGATATGACACCAGGAATCATAATTTAATAATTTATATCCTGCTGATCTCAAAGGGCTTTGAGGCAGCAGAAAAGAAAGGGGACCTCAGTGGGCAGAGTCGGGCCGTTTGTCTCCACCGCCCGTGGGAGCCCTGCTCTCTGAGTGTCTGCCGGTGGTCAGGACCTGTGGGGGGCGGGGGGGGGGGGGGGGGGGGGGGGGTGGATCACGGGGCCCATCCGGACTCAGGGCGTAGATTCCTTTTGCTTTCCCACTGCCATCTCTCATTGGTTGGCTGAGGCTTGCCTATTGGAGGGCTGCTGATGAGTGGGCGGAGTGTGTACTCCATTAGCCACGCCTGCCCAGGGCCAGGGGGTGGGGGTGGGGGTGTGCTTGCTCGCCATTGCCTTCACTTGGCCTCTGCAGCCCATGGAGATGATGATGTGTGGAGAATCCTATTTTAGGCCTTTTGAAAAAAAATAAAGAGATATAACCTCTGTCCTTGGGGGAAATTACAGTCTCATCAGGGAGGCAGAATATATGCACAAAGAGGACTTAATGCCTAAAGAATCTCAACAATCTTAATTAGCACTATTAGCATGATTCACTAATAACTGCCCTCTAACACTGTATCACACTTTATAGTTTTGAGACACAAGAGTGGCTAGGGCAGACATGAACTCACATGGCAGATAAAGAAGTCAGGACTCTGAAATAGGGACTTATTCCCTAAGGCCCTGCAGCTGGTCAGCCTGGAGCCCAAGGCCACGGTCATGCATCTCAGGAAAGGTTTCCAGCAGCTTGTGAGAGGCGAGCCGTTGGGCCTGGGAGTGGGCGGGGAGCACTGCAAGGACAAGGTCAGAGGTCCAGGGAGGGTTTCCATCGCCGGTGGGCGGCCCTCTCTTCAGGGTGTTCTGCTGAATGGAGCCTCTCCCCCATCCTAGAGTCTTCCTCAAGAGACACTTCCTGAAGGATAGTCTGAGGGCTCTCGCCTTACCTCTGAGGTCACCCTGGGGCCGTGGCCTTGGGGCCTGTTCCAGTTTCATTTTCCTCATCTGTTCCGAGAGGCTGGCCAGCCACGTTATCACAGAGGATCCAGAGTGGGCCAGAGAGCATGGCTGCGGGGACTGAGGTTGGGGTGCCAGGGATGCTTGTGAGAGTGGAGGAGGATGTGGGACCTCCTTTCTGAAGCCCGGGTTGGAAAGGGTGCCTGTGGGTGTCTTGGGTTGCAGGGGCTGTCGTAGGGGGGGGACGAAAGGCAGCCCGCCGCTGAAGCACTTGAAACCCCTCCCCGAATCCAGGTCTTAGAGAAAGCGCAGCAGTGTCTGAGTTGCCAGTGTCCCCTTTTCTATTTTCTTGTGTTGTTTTGCTTTTTAAGTGCAAAGAAGATGCCGCACAGCAGGAACATCTGTGCTCCTTAGGATTCTGCGGCTGATTTGTTAAATGTAAATTTGCTAATGTAGGTTATGGAGCTTGCGAAGGAGAGAAGCAGGGAGGTTGGCTGGGGAAACATCTCTCTGCACTCGGCTTCAGATGGTCATGGGGCTCCAGGGCCAGCCGTGAAGAAGGCAAGACCAAGGCCAAGTTCCCCATGCCTCTTTCCCCAGCCTTGGCCTGCAACTTGGGGTGCGTGCACCCTGGAGGGATGCTGCTTGTGCCCAGGGCAGAGGGGGCACAGGAGCTGTGGCCTTGGTCTTGCCTGCTTCTAAGCTGGTAAGATGGGGCAGCCGGTGATTATGCAGAACAGCGGCCCTCTGGCTGGTGGCTGAGATAATTCCTTAGACTGTTGTGAAGAAGGTGTTCAGAACTGTGCAAAGCCTGCACTGTCCCTGGTGATTGGGGACCCTTATTAGAATTTTTTAGGGCCGAAGGGTTATCTAGTTTATCCCTTCACCTCACACTGGGGGAACTGAGACTCAGTGGGGACAGGAACTTGAACCTCCAGATCCCCACTGGACCCGCCATATTTCCTCAATCCGAGGCGCATTTTTGTTCACATTTGCGCTTGAAAATCAGGATGCATCTTACAGATGGATGGCACTGTGTTGGGATGGTGACCTTTACCATCCCCATGGATTCAATCAGATAGGGTACAGACTGTTTATCGAGAGCTTGCTTTATGAGCAGCATTGTGCAAATTGCTTTGGACAAGTCTGCTCAGCTTAATTCTAAACAAGACCAAACTCTCTTGAGGAGAGGTTTTGTTACACCCATTTTTGATGAGGAGGGAAAGAAAATAAAAACCCAGAAAGCTCAGCTCCTCTCCAGCCACACCGCTGGTCGCTGGTGGAGCGGGATTCCAGCCCGCTGTGCCTTTTCCGGGCGCCTCATTTCCCACCTCATTACTGTTCAGTGCCGGCCTCACAGGGGTTGATGGGGTGAGCCCTCCAGCCCCTCCTCGCCAGGCCCTTCCCTCTGCACCTTCTCGCTCTCAGCTTCTGTGGAATGAGACTGCTTTCTTCCTTCAAGTGGTCGCCTGCAAGTTTTCTGGACGCTTGCTGCTGAACTGTGTTCCGATCGAAAGAAACACAATTACTCTCTGAGACTCGAGGGCAATTGTGAACACTTGCAGTCTGCCTTCTTGTTCAATACTTGCTTGGAGTGTCTCTCTTGAGACGATTGGAAAGGCATCTTTGGATGGGGAAGGATGTAGAGGGCGTGGGTTCTGTTGCAGGGACAGGGATGGTCAGCTTGTCGCCTCTCTTGGGGAGGGGGGAGAGTTCTTTTCATTTAGGCGTTAGTGGGGGGCCTTGAATTCAGGTGTCAGCCGGTTTGTAGAGAGGTAGCTGAGGGGGTTGTTAGGAATGCCTGGCTGTGTGTTGAGTCCTTGAGGGAGAAACCCGAGGGGGACACACTGACAGCTGTTCCTCGCCAGTGTGCAGAGCGCTTGGAGGTGACATTAAGACAGTGGGGAGGGTCAGAGGCTTTACCCTTAGAGTCTCATCAAAGAGCTAAGTGATGCCTAAAGGGGATGAATAATTCTTCCTGAACTCTGAGTCCCAAGCTTTCCTTTCTGCTCTCTTGTTGCAACAGGCGATGTGTATCTAGATGCCTCTACCCACTCGCATCCTAAGGTGCAGAGAGAAAGAAATGCTAAGCCAAGTCTTGCTGTCTTCACAGCCAAGCTAGAGGGGTGGGGTTGCCTGCAGAGGGTGGCCCAGCTGGAGAGAAGGAAGGGACATGGGGGTATGAAGGGCTTCGACAGCCATCTGAGCCCCGTAGTCATTCCACAGAGAGGGAAAAGGGTCATCTAAGCTTCCCCCCTCACCTGCTGCCTTGCGCACTGCCCTAATCCCATCAGGGTCTCCTTTGTACCCCATGCCCCTTCTCCGGCCCTCCTGACTCTGCACTGCCCCCCCTGGACGAAGGGGAGGGAGGTGTTCTCTTACTCTGGGCTGTAATGGGGAACCATGGAGTTGGACTCTCGGGGGGCTTTAGTTGCTCCCCATTGACTCAGAGTACCCCAAACCGTCTGAACGTGGCTTGGCCAGACAGGCTGGGAAGGGGGAGCAGCAGCTTCTTATTTCAGCCGCTGAGACTGCTCTGTCCGCTCCTGTGGCTTCCAGGCCTAATCGCTCCGTTGTTACCGTGCTCCACCAAGCAGATAGCGACGGTAATTATCAACACTTTGAGAGCCGCCATTCGCCTCGCTTGGCAAGGTGACTCAGAACATTAGATCAGAATTAGAGAAGGAGAAAAAACTGGCCCGAGGATGCCCCCACCCCACCCTCCTGTGATCTCCCAGCATTCTAGCACTCCAGAATATTAGTTATGGAAATGTCGCCAGCTTCTCCGGAGGCAGAAGACTCTGTCACACCAGACTCCATTCTGCGCTTCCTCCTGGGCCAGGCGCACAGACCTCCCCGCAGCCAAGGGGCTATTTGTCTTGTGTCTGCTCCCCCGGGGAGCCATCCGGTGTGTGCTGGAGCAGCCCCCCGTGGAGAGGAGGTGGGTTGGAGAGGGAGATGTGGTCCCGGAAGGGGGCCGTGCCGTTGGCTCTTCTCATGTCAGTGTTGGGAGACGGCCTCCAGAGGAACCCTTTTGTGTGAGGCTGGGAAGCTTCACCCGAGTTTGAAATGTTAAGCTGCAAGAGGGTAGGACAGGCTGTGTCTCGTTCACAGCTGTACCTGCAGACCCTGGAGCAGGGCTCGGGAAGCAGCTGTGAGAGCAGGACTCGGGAAGGGAGCCAGGGTGATGTAGCCACGAGCAGGCAGCTGATGCCAGCTGCCTCGGCCCCAAGGGCGGGCGGGAGGCCTACCTCGTCCTGTTCCGGTGTCCTCTGAACTTTCTGCTCAGGGCTTGGCCCACAGAATCTGATTAGAAGGACCTGAGTGGAAAAATTTATTCCCATTTCAGGGAAGGGCGAGAAAAACATTTGTTCCCATCATCAAAGTGGAAATTTAAGTCAGTGACAATGGAAACTATTTCTGGCCATTCACGGACTAGGAAGAGGAGGGAGTGGGTTGACTCAAACAGGGTGGGAGAATTCAGGACTGTGAGGGGTGAAATAACAGCACAGAAATAAAAACTCCCCCCTCCTCCCCAGGAGAGATAAACCAACGCTTGATTTAACTCAGCCGGCAGACCGAGTACGGGCATCGCCGCAGCTGGGCTCGTGCGGGCTGTGGGAGTGGGTGCCGCCCGTGAGATCCCAGCACGACCAGGGGGCCACAGTGCTGGGTTGTTTCTTTCTTCTCGGGGCTCCTGCGCCCCTTCGTCGCCCGTCCTCTGTTTTCCAGCAGAAAACCCGGTTGTGGTGGTTGCCAGTCCCCGGGATAAGTTTGACACTTGGAGGGTTTCCGGGTGAAAATGTGAGGGATACACAGCGGTGAGCAAAGCCCCCTGGGACTCGGGCGTCATGTGGGCTAGGAACAGGTTGGTTGTCTGGATGGATGCTGATGATTGATGCTGAGTGGTGTGCAGGGGGTGGGGGGCTCGTTGCAGTAATCTCTGTACCTTTGTGAATGTGTGCAAATGTCCATAATAGAAGATCATAGAAGAGAAGCAGCAGCTGACCCCAAGCCCTCTCCCCTCGGGCGTCAGTCACCCCATTGCGCCCAGGGTTAGGTCTGTTTCCTCATCTGCTTTACACAGTCTGACTCCACCAAAACCCCCGCCCCAGGGCCTGCAGGGGAATGGGAGTGAAAGCGAGACAGACTTAACCAGGGTTGTGATGGAGAGCGTCCCTTTGTCCCATGGACTTTGGGAGGTCCTTGCCTGAGAAGCAGTCTGGGTGTTCCCTGCTGCTCCCAAGGTGGACGGAGCTTGGTAACGTCCAGAGCAATGCAGACAACAGCTGGACACTTGATGGACACTCCCAAAGAGCCAAGATCCAGTTCCAGTGGAGGCCTGTGCTCCCGTCCCAGCAGTTCCTCGGGCGACGTGCCCTCTTCCTGTGATGTGGGCCCCTTCCAGGGCCCGGGCCCCCAGAGGGGCTGTGGTATCTACACCAGGTGTGGCTGTGCCGCTCCGACTACCTGGCAGGGCGGGGGGCAGTTGTTCAAGCCAGTGCCTTAGGACTTCAATGGGAGGGGCTGTTCCTGGGTGCCAGGGCAGGCATTTACTCACCACCCACATGGTTCCTGCTCTGTGAGGACCTTTCTTCCCACAGAAGAAATGGTTTTCTTCCTGGCGATGGCTTGATTCATCAGATAGCTATTTTGTAGCTCTTGTGTTCAAGACCCGGGCACAGGGCAGCTACCAGCGGTCTTCTGAGGCACTAAATGGTCCTACTGGTCCTCCTCAGTCCAGTCAGTCATGTCCCCTGTGTCCTGTGCCTATGGCCACTTCCTTTTCAGCCCTTGGCCTTTCAGTTCCTGGAGGAGTCGGCAGGTAAGTGGGAGAGGAGCTGCTGGAGTCCCTGAGGGCCACTCCCCACGTCCCGTGGACACTGGATGTGTCTTGTCATCCTGAAGTAACTCCTGTCCTGCCCTGGCTTCACGCTAGTGTTTTGTTTTAGTTGACTTTGTTTTTACAAAGGGGGGTAGTGACCATTTTGGAATGGCATGGCATTCTCATGAGTTGGCCGAGACCAACATCATTTCCAGGTGAACCTTCCCCTCCTGTTTCTCCTGGGTGTTCTCTGCTTGGTGAATCTACTGTGAGTCCTGTGGTTTGGAAGGATGGGTGACAGGTGCTGTCTCCCTCTCTGTGACCCGCTGCTGCGTCTTCTCAGATGTGCTTCCCACGTCTCCAGGGACTGCTCAGGCTCACATGTACCTCTGTACTTTGCCAACCGGCTATAACCTGGAGGAGGGAGGGGCTGGGGAGAAGGAGGAGAGCTTCCTGGTTCAGATTTTAGGGCCGTTGAAGTAGTCACTTTGTCATCTGGCACATCAGAAAGTGGCCTCTAGAAAGGGGTCTGCATGAGACCTTAGATGAGCGTGGGCTGTGTCTTCGCGCTGTTTGAGGTCGAGTGGGTGGGCCACTCCAGCTTGCAGTGACCGTGCCTCCTTTTTACCTGCTCCACTGCTGGCGTTGGTGGCGGCATCATCATCATCATCATGGTTGTCGTCGTTGTCGTCATCGCTTCCCGGACCATTGACAGTCTCCCAGCTGGGCACCTCCTCTCTCTGTTCCTCTTCCTGTCCCTCTACAGGGAGGCCGCCCAGGGGATTTCTCGAGAATGCAAATCCGCTCACTGTGGGTTTCTCAGCAGGGCTCACGTGAGGCGCTCGTGCCTGAGGAGCTGACTCCCGCCTCGTCCTCTGGCCTCTCCTCTTGCCGCTCTGGTACCGCGTTTCAGGTTGCACCCTGGGACCTCACGCCGTTCCCGAACGTTCTCTGAGACTTCCCACCTCCCCACGTTCGCATCTGCTGGTCCCTCAGTCAGAAATATTCACCTGCCTCGCCCCTGAGGCTGCCCTTTGCCCTTCAGGTGTCAGCCTAAATGGTGCCTCTTTTGGGAAACCTCCCGTGTCACCCCCACTTGGTTGTTCACTGTTGCTTGCTTTGTGGACTCCCAGCCCCTTGGGACTGCCTGCTCAGGTCTGCAGATCTTCATCTGCAATCCCGATACCCAGAACGCTCTGAAAACCCGGTTTCTTGTAGCTCATTGGGCCACAAAGTCTGACCTGAACTGTTGTGAGACATTCTGTAGAGTTCCCTGATCCCAACCTCCTGTGGCTGTACAAGGGTTTTGCTGAAGAAATCCCAGCCTGGGTGTGAGGGGATGGATTCTTTGTAACAGAGGTGCACGCACCCTGCTACCTGTCTGAAATCTGAAACATCTGAACTCAAACCTCATTGGCCCAAGGACTTCGGGTAAGGGGTCATGGGCCTGTTTATATTGGTTCAAGGCAGCCCCTTCGCCCTAGACAGTAAATAGGAGTTGTGTCCTATTCAACATTTTTGCGTTTCCTGATCGTCTTCCAGGGTAGCCAGCAGTCTGGAAAAAATGCCTGGTGAAAGCTGATTGGACGAATGGGAGATACTAGCTGGTACTTACGAACATGTGTTACGTGCTCACTGTGTGCCGGGCTGAATATTTCACTCTCTCTCACTTCACCTTACGGCAGCCCTGTAAGAGGGTCCTCATTCGATCCCTGCTTCACAGATGGGGACACTGAGGCAGCTGCTGCTTAGGTGACTTGCCCAGGACCCCACAGCCAGGAAGTGGAGATGTGGGGTTCGAATTCTAATCGCCTGATTTTTAACCACTGGGCAGTTCTGCCTCCGGGGAGGCACACCCACGCTGTGCTGAGCGGTTCCCGCAAAGTTGTCACAGAGGGTGGAAGCATTTCCAGGATTCTGCCTGGCCCCACGGGTGTGTTTGTGTTTCTTGCCGTCACGGAGTTGGAATACTACCACTCACCAGCAGAGCACTTTTGATAGGATAATGAAATGATCGGGTGTGGGAGTTAAAGAGAAAAACATCACAACGGTCATGTCATTGAGTGTTAGTTGCTGAGTGCCAGATGGAAAGCGGCACTTACAGAAGCAGATCGTCCAGAGTAATAACTGTTTTCGCAATCATCTTGTCCAGCATCTACAAAGATGGCACATAGGAAGCCCAGAGAGGTGAAGGGACTTGCCTGAGGTTACACAGCCAGGGTACGCTGCAGGGACGCAAATCTGATACCCCTCACTGGGCGCCTCTTCTCTCGCTCAGCCAGGTACCTGGCCATGAGGGTTGAGTCACGTGGATTTCAGCCCAGACAGTGGAAACTCTACCCTTGGTTGGTTTGCTTGCTGGCTGAGCATGTGACTTATGCATTGCCATCAGATAAACTTTGATCATGTGACACGTGACCTCTCTTCAGCATCAAGGGGGAGTGCTATGTAGCCTCCCCCCCACCCCCAGCCTACTCTCTGAGCTTCTTGCAGGCAAAACTGAGGGTCGACTGTGTCTGTTCCAATAGTCAGAGTGGCGGCTGCTTTTACAGTCACGGCACAAAAACTGAGCCACTCCAAGATTCCCCTGAGGCCACCTGCTGAGGGGGCTGTGCTGGGAGGCCCTAGTTGGTGAGTCAAGCCAGGTAAGGGGGACCTGTGTCACAGGCTCGTCGTTCTGCTCGGGACAGGAAAGTTGCCCTTGGCTGCTGTGTACCCGGGAGTCCACTGCCAGGCCTCAGAATCCGGTCTCATTCAATAATTCTTTCCCTCTCCACCTGGGAGAAGTGAACTGCTTTTTCCAGGAATGGGGGAGGTAAACCTTTTCCTCTCTTGGGGGCTGGGGGCAGAAGACAGACTCTTTACTTGACTAATTTTCTTTAGTAATGAAATTAATTTTTAAGTTGCCTGTTTTTCTCAGCTAAGTTAATGTTCTAAAAGCAGAATAAAGACACGGAGCTCTAAAGCAATGTAACTGCTCCTTGATGATAAAGTCTCCCGAAATGCTAGTATTGCCGTCTCTCTCATCCCTCCGTCCGCCCATCCACCTAGCCGTCTGCCACGTGTTTCTCCTTCCAAGCTCTCCAATGTAAATACAGACATAGCTTTGCCTACATTTCTCTCTTTTTTTTAATTAAAAAAGTCTCAAAACTTTATTTTTCAGAGCAGCTTGAGGTGTACAGTAAAATGGAGAGGAGGCTACAGAGACTCCCACAAACCTCCTGCCCCTGCACTCGCAGAGCTGCCCCCAGGGGTGCCGACACCCCCACCACAGGGGTGCAGTTGTCACAGCCGGCGAACCTACATGACACGTCAGGGCCACCCAAAGCCCCCACTTCACATTCGGCTTCCCTCATGGTGCTGTTCATTCCGTGGGTTTGGACAAACACGTGTCTTCATAACACCGTACGGACTGTTCTCACCGCCCTAACAGTCCTTTGCGCTCTGCCCATTTCCCCTCTACCTGCCCCTGGCAGCTACTGATCTTTCTGTCGTCTCTGGGTTTTGCCTTTTCCAGAATGTCGTGTCGTTGGAATCACACAGGATGTAGCCTTCTCACTCTGGCTTCTTTCACTTAGTCGTGTACGTATATTTTTCTTAAAAAAAAAAAAATTGGATCGCCTGACTGTGCACTCACAGCTTTCTGACGCTCGGAATGCCTCGTTCACTCCCGGTGCACACCTCAGCATCAGCCTTTTCAGTGGTAGCAGAATGCTCCATTGTATGGACATAACCTCATTTAACTAATCCTCTGCGGTTGGGCAGCTGGGTGGCTCAGCCTTGCCTGTGTAAACGGTGCGACAGTGAACATCCTTGAATAGCCTTTAAAAAAAAAACACCCACTTGTTTGATTATTGCTTGAGGAGACATTCTTCTCTGTGAATTTCTGTGTTAAAGTTTGTGTATTTGGGGGAGATGTGTGTGTCAGAGGGCTTTTTGTTACATTTTGCCAAATTATGCGACTGAATTTTAGTTCTCGCCGATTCCTCAGTCAGTCAGCTGTGGGGGCTGTCTGATGGGAATATACACTGGTTTGAATATTTGTGAATGATGGAGGACACAGGTGTGTCAGTCTTTGGAGTCGGGGGGAGACAGCAGCTAGTGTGTGCCCAGGGACTGTGCTGTGGGTGGTGCCCCAGAAATGAGATACCTGAGGAGGGGCCGGGTGTTGTCTCACCTGGCGAGGAGAATGCATTCCAGGGGCTTGTTTGAATTTCTCCCTGCAAAACAGCCCTGCATTTTGTAGACATAGAATTATTAGAAGAGGTTTTCAGCACCTCCAATTACATTTGGAAAAAGCTGTATTTCGTTTGGCTTGGTTATAAAAGACAAGTAAATACATTAAAAAAAAAACCCCAACCAGGTAAAGGGTAATATTTTGCATTCCCAAGAGCGTGCTCTGTCCTTTAAACTCCGAGTGTTCAACAGTAAATTATTTGATTCCTTCTAACAATGCGCCAATGTGGGAGGCTTGTGTAAACTTCCATTAAGGGTGGACAACATGGTAAACCCAAGCCCCAAACTGTGTAATTTCTTACCCAATCTGGGTGGGCCAGAAACCCATGGAGGAGTCTGACCGGGGAGTGAGGGTGGGGGTGTGGGGGGTCACTGAGGGTGTACAGAGGTTTCTCAAAGACTTATTTACAGCAGCTACTGAAAAAGGGCTTGTCCCGTGTCCCCTCTCTCCTGCTTACCTTCTCTGTGTTGGAGCCTCCCTTGCGGGGAGCTGATGTGCACAGTGAGTTTGTCTCAGCCAGCAGGCTGGAGAGAGCATAATCAAATCAGAACCCTGGTTTTCTGAGTTACGTAATTTTGCAGAACTGACACAGAGGCTCCTGGGAAAAGCTGCCTGTCCTCCTGTTAATTTTAAGGTGCATTTATAAAATTAGAAGCTGTGTTGAGCAGACGAATATGAAATGGAACTTGCCTATTAAAGGTGTTTTTTTTTTTTTTTTGGCCAGATAGCCTTATTTAACCTTTCTGTGTCTCAGAGGTTGGTGGCTTTCGCCTATGGCGCCTTCATGGAAAAAGCTCTAAAAATAGCTCCTGTTTGTTGTTGAATAATGACTCCGGAGGGTGGATGGTAGAGTTTCCAACTTCTTTCAGTCACCAAACTGGACACAGAGCGGCTAGTCCACAGGGAAGCAGTAGGCTTGAGCGTTCGGTGCTGCGTGGTGGACTGCGGCTCCGGGTCTGTGACTGTTGCGTACAGCGAGCCTGTGTCTTTTGAGTGCCTGCCTGTTCCCCACTTCCACTCCAGAAAGCCCCTACTTCATCCTTGACCTGCAAACCGCTAGAAGATACCTGCATGATCCCATCCTCCTAAGACTTTGTCCCGGGTGTTCCCATCCACAGGACCCAGGAGCCCCTCTGCCTCTGTCCTCACAGAGTATTGGAGGAGGCGGAGCATCGAGAATGCTCTGGGGTTTCACTCTGCCTGTTGCACGGGAGCGTCGGGAGCGTCGCACTGGGGCAGAAGGAGCCCTGGCTGGGGGCAGGACCCTGGAGTTCAGGTTTCTAGTGCACGTGACCTCGAATAAGACTGTGATTTCTGTTCTTGGTAAAATGAGGGATTGGATTATATTCCCTCCCTAACTCAAAAGAGGTTTTGTTCCTTTGTGTCTGAAAGCAGTTTAAAGTAAATAAGGACACTGTCTTGAGGAACTGACCCAGGACACACTGCCCGTTCTTTCGGTCTACGTTTCCATGAGGCTTCTTGACAAACCTTCAGCCAATGGAGACACTTCCTTTAGGTTTCTGAGCCAGAGAAGGGGCAGACGGAGAGGGTGGGAACTTGGGGTTCCTGTAGCTTCTTCAGCGGGAGAGTCGAGATGTCCAGAGAGGGAATATTTGAGATGAGTAGACTGCCACTTTCCCATGGGCCAGCCACGCTGGGTGAGCCATTCAGACGGCCGTGTCTTCCCTTCGCCAGCCTTGGAAGGGGACCGAAAAGCTCCGGGAGACGCATCTGTGCAGTGGAGGTGTGAACAGGGAAGCTCCGGAGGGTCCTCGAGCCCCGTTTCACGTGGCCATCTGGTGTGGGACCTCCCTTTCTGCTCACCTTCCTCAGCGTCCTG
Organism: Phyllostomus discolor; assembly: GCF_004126475.2. Taxonomy (NCBI): domain Eukaryota; kingdom Metazoa; phylum Chordata; class Mammalia; order Chiroptera; family Phyllostomidae; genus Phyllostomus; species Phyllostomus discolor. The sequence continues at coordinate 96,585,624 of NC_040910.2, read as the reverse complement.
CGTTTTCCTGGGGCCGCCTTAGAGCAATGAAGGCGTATCAGCTACCCCAAGGAGCTCCCGCCTTCGGGGACAAGTTTATTTTTTTCCTGCAGTGCTCTCCATTTTGTAACTTGACACAGGGGAGGCGGCACACTCAGACAGTGTCACCCTAGCTCTGCGGAGGATTGCCTTCCCTTGAGTCGCTTTTAATGTTGCCACCCTGATTTTAAAAGTATTCTAAAAAAATACCAGTGAGGGCCCACATGCACCACCTCCTCGTATTCTTTTTGCTAATTGAGAAAAATATTGTGGAAAGTTAGTAATAAGAAAAGTCTGGTTCTCCCTACAAAAATGATAAGCTTTTCTCCTTTTGATGAAGAAAATTCTGTAACCGATCATGTCGCCCTTTTCAGCAGGGCCACCAGGAAGCCGAGAGCCAGGTGTGAAGAGTCACTGACCTCATTACTGGTGCATTGAAAATACCCCCTTTCATGGGCATCATTTTCTTTAATTTTATCGTTGATGGTGTGTCCACTGTTGTTAAAGCCTTTGTGCAGAGCAATGGGTTAAGGGTATTTAAAAACAAACACAAGAAAATAAAATGGAAATTATGAGGATTTCATGCTGTTAGCAAAATACAAAAACTTTCTGAGAGGGGGAGAGAGACAGGCAGACAGACAGACTGACAGGCTGGCTGACTGATTAGTATAACATTCAAGAGCCTGGATCAAGAAGCCAAGGTTCGAATCCCGGCTTTGTCCCTTGGCTGTGTTACTCCAGACAAATCATTTAACTTTTTCACTTCTCAGTTTTCTCATCTGCAGAATGGGGATGACAGTATCATTCTCCTCCTCAGAGGGTTGCAGTAAGGATTAGGAGACTTGGTCAATACCTAAGATCCCCCCAAAACTCTGCCTAGCACATAAATAGCTATAAGTTTTTTCCATTGCTAGCAAATGACTACTTTCTGACATCATGTTTTCCATCCCCTTAGAAATTCCACAATAGCATTTGATCTCTCTTCTTCCATTCCTCCAGCTCTTTTTTTTTGTTGTTGTTAACAGGACTAATTCTTGATCTACCAAACCAACTTTGTCTTGGTATAATTAGCCAACATGTGGTTTGTACCCTAAAAGGAATTTTTTTTTTTTAATAAGAAAGGGAGAAGAAAAAGATTTGCCCGCTGGAGCTGGCATACTTTTCTTGAGGATCAGGAGAAAGATGAAGTTGTTTCTTGCGTTAGGAGCGACCAGAGTTATCTGTCTGGCGCAGCAGTGAGGGTGTCACCCCCGCCAGTCACCTGGGAAGGTCACTTTGCTCTTCTGTGTTGTAGTTTCCCTGTTGTTCCCTGGAGATCTGTCCCACTCACTGTCACCTCCCAGGGACGCAAGGACTCTATCTTCTCCTCATTGCCCCCCCACCTCCCCTCCACCTCCACGGCCACTCGGTAGATATGTACTGAACACGTGGATGGACGGAGATTTAAGTCTCGGCCCTGCTGCCTTGTGCGTTTCTTCTGAGTTTGAAATAAGAGAGCTGAAGTGCGAGTGGGTTTAGAAAGTCCAGAGTACCCTGAAATGGAAGGGTTTTTGATTCCCCTTTCTTCCCTCCTCCTTGGCAGCAGCAAAATGCTGATAAAATCTGAGAGCTGGATGAAATGAAACAGCGCATCAGGGTCCCCTGCCATCTGGGTAGGTGGTGATTAAAAATGGCAAGCCTCACGCTTCGTGGGGAGGGCTGTGTGGGGTGGCGCTGAAGGTGAATGTGCAAAGGGGCTTTGGGGGTGGGCTGAGGGCTGGCGGGGCAGCTGGGGAGCGCCTTTGAAAGCCGCGCTCCTCAAGGTCTCATTAAAATGCTTCCTCCCGTGGTTGGAGCTGGCGCGCAAAGGTTGGGGAAGAGAAACAAGCTAAGGCTGGTAGGAGACACTGAACTATGAATTGAAGGGCAATTAAAGCAAAAAGACTTGAGCATGTGAAATTTTTTTAAACAGCGCCCTGTAGTTACCCACCTTTGCTCTCGGTGGTTAATTTAAAACAAGCGTCATCCTTGTCGAGTAGCCTGGCTGCCAGAGTGGCACATCGTTACTTTCACGACTCTTCATTGGCATGGCCCAGGCACCCATCAGTGTCAGGATGTTTTCTCTGGATGTATATTGGCTCTGTTGGTGTCTTCCTCCACCCCTTGCCCCCCCATCGCTGACCTTGAGAAGTCAGCGAGCGTAAACCTATAGATTTTCTTCTGAAGGGGTAACTCATCCTAGCGGCCTTGCAGTCCCCGTGAGTCTGAAGAAGCGAGCCAGCCGACCAACTCTGCCTTTAGATCAGCCACCTCCTACAGCGGATGAAAGCGTCTAATCTGTGCTGATGGGCCCCCGGAAATGTAAGGATGGCCTGTTGTCCATTTGCGTTTACATCAACCCTTTCATCTTGAGAGGAGCTCTTGTTGGATTCCGCTCCGGTTTTAAACACAGGGCGGACACGAGAGGGCTTGCGTCTTGGGAGGACCTCCACTGCTGTGTGGCATGGAGATGGCAGGGGGCAGAGGGGAAAGCCAGGGGGCCAGTTCCAAGGCTGCCGTAGTTGTCCACCGCCCAAGTGGTGGTGAGAAGTGGTTCGATTCCAGATCTGCCCTGAAGGTGCAGTTCGCAGAAGACTGGAATGTCGGAAATGTGGGGAAAGGAGAGTTACGAAAAAGCCAAGATTTTTGGCCTGAGTGACCAGAAGCCTGTTTCCTCTGATGCGGCAGGAACAGCTTTTGAGGTGAACACGAGCAATTGGAAACCTTTTCACTTTGGGTGCATTTTACAATTAATGCATCTACTTGATGCAGCTGCATTTCTTTTTTCTTGAAAAAGCTGTTATCAGTATTGCATCTTCCGTATTTTTTTTTAACATACGGGGAGTGAGGAAATATTGTAGGAACCATCTCATGAGCTCCTATGTGCGAGGAACCAGAATCTGAATGAGTTATCATTGATGCGTAACGAATCATCCCAGAATTTAGCATCTTAAAATAGCAAACATGTATTATCTAACAGAGTATCTGAGGGCCAGGAATCTGGAGTGGTATTAACTGGGTGGCTCTGGCTCAAGGTCATTTACAAGGTGGAAGTCTAGCAGATATTCAGGGCTAAGGTCATCTGAAGGCTCGACTGGGTCTGGAGGGTCTGCTTTCAAGTTCACGCACAGGGCTGTTGGCTGGAGGCCTCAGTTCCGCTGCAAGTGGACTGACTTCTCCAGCGGTGCCTGGGAGTCTTCACAATATGGCAGCTGACTTTCCCCAGCGCTGAACAACCACAGTTTCTTTCAGCTCTTACAATCATCTTTTCTGCTCAGCACTTTAACCTAGATTCCCAGATGAGGAAGCTGAGCCTCAGAGAGGCTGGTTACACAGGAACCAGTGATTAGCTCAGGACACTGTCCCTGATAAGGCGGACTCCAGCTTCACTTTCTTTTCCAAGGCGCCACAGGATCGCTCATGGTTTTCTGTTGCGGGATCTAGGATTCACACCAGAAGCCCCTTGGGGGTCCTTATGTTTCAGTTCAGCTGTTTGGTGTTGTGTGGTCTGGCTAATAAACATCACAGCTTAAAAAAATTAATCATTTTATTGTCTTTGAGACTCATTTTTGTCTTCAGCTCCCTCTCCCCACCCCATATTGTTCCCTTTCTTTCCTTAGTCCCCAGCCCTCCTGGCTGGGGCGTCTCAGAGGCTGGGTTCTGTCCCCTGGGAAGGCGCCTGCCGCTGCGCCGCCGGTTAGGCATGGTGCTCAGGCACGGCAAAACCCCTGGTGGCCGTTCCTATGGTGGCCACCCCCTTGGCAACAAGAGGCTGGTGCCGGCATCACCCTGGGTCCTCGGCTGGACTTAGGTTGGGGTCCTACTTTATATTTTGGACTTGTGTGTTGCCAAGGGGAAAATTGTGGCTCCTTCTCTTCCACAAGGAATGGTTATTAGTATATTTTTCCAAATGAGAAAATGAATGCTTGCTCCTTACAGAAGATTTACAGCACATAGAAAAGTGTTAGAAAAGGTTTATAATTCCAGCACTTAGGATAACAACAGTTTAATGTTTTGGTGCATTATCATTTTTATGTTTGCATGTATATTTAAAAACAGAATAGGAAAAAACCCAGGATTGGATTCATGTTATGGCATTGTATGTGTTTTGTATTCAGTTTTTTTTAATTTAATAGTCCTTGTTATAATTTTCACATGTGCATTAGCTGGTTGTAAAAACATGAATTTTAACTGCTGCATAACATTCTATCATTTGGATGTAAAATACAGGTCTATTTTAAATGCACCTTAATGCCAAGGACAAGATCTGTAAGGATTCCATTTGACCCCACACAAGCTGGCACAGGCTAGAGCAGAGAAAGGATGACACTCACATTCAGAAGGCTTGGGTCCAGTTTCACCACTTCGACAAAGTATGTGAATTCTGAGCCTCAGCCTCCTTTCCTGTAGCATGGGGACCATATTATGTATGTTATAGTTGTGGCGATTAAATGAGAAAGTGCCTGTGCAGATCTTTCGTAAAGTGCAGGTTGTGTTATTTTTGTTCGGAGCCCGGTTCCCTCTCATCCATATGAGCCATGTGCATGCCCCACACCCAGGCCCGGGAATCACAGTTCCGAGCATGTGTTTGCTCTGGGTGTCATCTTTGGAGGACCTGCGGGAGGAGGTCGTATCCACATTGTGGGGTGGCGGTCAGGGCGATATATAAGGAGGGTAGATGGCAGTTCCTCTGCGAGCAGAGAGCCGAGTGTGATGGAGACGGCGCCAGGAGTTTGGCTGACGGAGGGGAGCCAGCCCTTCCCTGACCGATGGCCGTGGGAGGGGTGCTTTCTACAGTGAGAAGTGTCTTGTGGCTGTCGGTCACCTGTGTGTTGTGCTGGGGCTTCTCTGGGACAGTAACAGTTCGGGGGGAGGGGGTTGTGGGGGAGGGCTAAGAGAAGTGAGGGGGAGTGCGACCCCGTCTCTGCCCCCGTCGCTGCCGAGGGAGCACACGTCTGCCCGTGCGCTCGCACAGAGCGACGCTGGGCCGCTGCGTTCACCTGGTCCTTGTCCCGCGTCCCCACACTGAAGGCAGGCCTCGTGCGAAGACCCTCGATGTCTTGCCTACGCTGCCTTCTCAGCGCCTGCAGTGCTGTTCTTCACGTAGGGGGTGCTCAAATAGTGAGTCCTGTGAGTGGCTGAGGAAAGGAAAATGTGTAAAAAAAAAATGACCAGCTAGATGAGAGCTTAGCAAAAGGAGGTGCCCAGAAGGTTTGAGCAAGACACAGGTGTGCTGGTCAGTCACCCTGGTCTCGTTTTGCTCTGCAGACAGTGGAGATGGTCGGCCCTCCCTGCAGGGGTGGGCAGGGCCATCAGGCGGATGCTGTGTCCCGTCCCTGGGGCCCACGGGGAGTAAGGGCAGCCTGGATAACGTGGCAAACAGAGGAGGCCCAGGGGAAAGGCAGGGGATTTGCACTGGCCACGCAGCCATGGTAGTGCCCCTGGGGTCTGCTGGTGGGGAAATATGGGGCACGTGGCCTTTCCATGCCCGTCTTTCCACCCAGGTGCCCGGGAGAGCATAAATAAAGAGGGTGGTGTGGTGGGCTGTGGGGAAACTGGTTGCTCCCAGCCGCTCCAGGACCCTGAAGGCTGCATAACTCAGAGCCCGGCCTCTGCCTTGAGCTGCTGACTGGCGCATGTCCATTGACCCAGGGCCACTGTCTGTCCCCGCCCGGAGGCCCCTCTCTCTCCTATTGGTGTGGAAAGCTCTCTTCCTCATTCTGGCTGCTGGTATGGCTTCCCTTTTAGGGCTGCAGCTTCAGGGTACGGAATTGAGTTCTACCACAGGGCAGATAATGTGGGACGAGCAGCTATTGGGGCGGCTTCCTGTGCCTCGCTCCCTCAGCCCTCCCCACTGTCCCCTCCAGGATGCTTCCGAAGGGGAAGGAGACCCGCCTCACAGGTTCCCTTTGTCTTCCTCATCTCCTTCGCAAGAAGAGTCCTTTATTTGTTCTTTTAAGGCAACTGGTCTCTGAAGATCCTTTCCGGATCAATTTGGCTTGTCAGGGGTGCCAGGCTTAAGTTTGCAGGCTTCTAAAGAAGAGGGGGAAAGGCAGAAGGAGGGTGGTGGGGAGGGGGGCGCGGCTGGGGATTAGACATTCTCTTTGTGGCTTTCAAAAGAAAATCACGCATGTTAAAATAAATGATGCAAATATCTGTATTTTATGTATCAAAGAGACAAATGGCATAAATGCAGATTATAGGGTATTCCTTAGAACTGTCCATCACACAGGGCTCCTGGGAAGGACAGGCAGGCACGGCGGTGCTGCTGAGCCCTGGCCTTGCCTTTGGGCAGCCTCCCAGGGGCTCGGCATATTTGGGTCATTGTCTCACGGATTGATTCAGGATCGCCTTCAAAGCCAGCTAGCTTTCCGAGTGTTTCATCTTAACACACACACTCAAAAAAGTAAAAGCCATTTCCATTTTCTTGCGTTTGATCCTCACTGACCAGTCTTCAGCTTCTGCCTCCACTTGTGCGATTCTTTCTCTCCTGTTCCAGGCCTGGCAGACCCGGTGGGCCGGCTCCTTCCCTCCTGTCGTGTCCTGTGCTGACTGGCCTTGGTGCTGCTGTTGTGGGTCAGGGTTCATGGCGGAGAAGGGTAGAGTTTGGTTTCTCAGCACTTCTCTCTTCCATGATGTGCCAGGATGCCAGCGTGCCCACTTTTCCCTCCCAGGAAAGGTCCTTTATATAAGTGCTTGAGGACGTGGACCGTAGCCTTCCTGTGCTTAGCGTAACTGGGCATGCGTCTGTGGTCCACCAGTGGATGTCCATGGCCACTTGAGGGCCTTTAGACCTCATCACTCTTGGAGCTTTTTCCAGCTTTCCATGGTCTCTGCTCAGCAGGTGTTCAGGGCTGTGGTCTCCTGGAAAGCGGCTTTTCTAGGCAAGAGGGCTTCCCCAAGGTCCCCTGTGGGGTGGCTTTCCGAGAGCCCCCAAAAGTAAACAGGATTCTCTTTAAACTTGCATGGCTTGCCCGAAACTGGGCAGTCAGTGATGTACAGCAAGGGTGTTGGAACCCAGCCTCCCCTCCGTCCAAGCCCTTTGAGCGTGTTGACCTTGAGTGATGACAATTATTTCCTGACCAGTTTCCAGAGGCTGCCTCACCTTAACTGTAGGTGTCCCTTAGCCCTCATGACAGCCCTATGCAGAAGGTTTCATTTTACACCATCTGATGAGGCTTATTGAGGTCCAGACTTGCCCAGCTGGAGGTGGTGGACCGTTATCCACTTCCAGGGAGTCCTGGCTCTCCAGACCCCACAGCCTCACCCCCCTGCTGTGCTGTGTCTGTGCCACGACCAGAGGTTTGCCCTGGGAGCCTGTTTCCCGTCTGTGAAATGGAGGTGAAGTGTGTAGTGGCTTGGTCCCTGGCACATAGCAGGGGCCCAGCAAATGTTAGGTCCTTTCTTTTGTTCCTCTGGGACAAGGGGTGGGGCACGAGGGACAGAGGGACATTCATGCCCTGCTTGGCAGCCTTGGTGGTTAGGAGGGCAGGACCGGAAGGGGAAAGCATGGGGGATGCTCCTCATTGTGGCCAGGCCATTTCAGCCTGGAAGTCTTTCCAGCGCCAGCCTGCCGAGTTCTGGGCGCCGGGTGGGCGATGGGACACTTCTTCCCGGAAAGGGACGCGCAGGAGGAAGTGTCAGCAGGTGGACACTGGAGTCTACTTGGAGTGGAGGTTGGATGCTTGTCCTGACTTGGGTGGACTTGACCGGCCCCAGGAGGCTGAGCACGTGCACCTCTGAGGAGATGCCCCGTGCACCAACACTCTCATAAGCACAGAGAAGCCTGAAATGGTCAGTGTCTCCATTGTGGGCCACTCCCCCTTGGCAGTTGTCCCCTCATCCTGCCTGGAACGAGCCTCAGCAGGAATAGGGTCCTTTCATGAACCTGGATTTGCATAGCTCTCTAAACATCCCATTCTGTCCTGGATGGTGCTCAGGTGGGAGTGAAACTCCAGTGGATGCATCGTGGGGAAATTCAGGTGCTTCCCTGGGGAGAGTGTGATGTTCCAGTCCTGGTCTGAGAAGGTCATCTGACCTTTTCCCAGCCCTCTTCTTTGTTCTTCTACATCATAGATGTCATGGGGGCCCAGGGAGGGCTCAGCACTCGGGCCAAGGTGGGTGGGGGAAGGAGGTCATGTCAACCGTGGAAGGACAGGTAAACTGTGGGAAGAGGCCAGGAAGGTGACTTGGCTCAGCAGGGGTCTGAGCATCACCTGAGCCTGGGAACCTGTTAGAAATGCAGAAGTTCAGGCCGCACCCCGGACCTTGGAGTCAGAATCTCCAGGTGATTTCCTGGGCGCAGGAAAGCCCAAGAAACTTGCCTTAGGCTCTCTCTGGAGCTGTGAGGAACTAGGATTGTACCCTTGCACATACCTGTATTTTTTAAAAAAAGTAATAATGTATTTAGGAGATTGAAATTAATTCAGTGAAAACTAAAACAGAAAAGCAAAATGAAGCAAAGCACCATCTGGTGCCTTAGCGAGAGATGGAGTTGGGTCCTTCCTGGCTTAGCACACCCTCACACGGTCCCCTGGCTGGGAACCCGCACTGCCTGAAGGCCAGGACACCATCTCTCCGCCTGTCCGCCCTCGCTTCCCTTTCCCCTGCTACCTGATGGCTGTGCATGTCGTTTGTGGACGGTGTTTGTAGCAAGTGGTAGCTGTGGGTACGTGGGAGCGTTGTGGGCCACTTTTGCTTTTCTTGCTTATATTGTGGACCTTAGTGTGCTTTTCTTTTCTTGCTTTATTTTCATGGATAATGACAAAATCACTGCTTGTGGGCACCAGCCACAGATAATACAAAAAAGCTCTTTGTGAAGAGCTTTATCTGAGCACAAAGTACTTGGAATTGCAGACCCCCAGGGATCTGCCTGTGTCCCTTGTCTTTTCTCTCCCCTTTCTTCTCTTCCTCTCCCTTCTCTTCTCACCCTCTCCCTTCCTGTGCTCTTTCTCTTTTCTTCATTCAAACTTGCAGTGGAACTGGAGTGAACGATGGTATTGCCCTATTTTCGGCTGATTTGCATGTTAGAGAGCGGAGTAATTGGTGTTTAACCAGAACAAAAGAGGATCTCTTTGCTAAAAGAAAAAGAATTTTTGAAGTAGACCCTGTTGCATCCACCGCCTTTGTCTTTCCTCTCATTAGGAATTGAATAGGATGGCCCGTAATGAGGACGGGGATACCGCTTTGGTTGTGATGCTTTTGAGCTAATTGGTTTGAAAATTGTATTTGATGTGGACGCGAAACATGTTGGCAAAACACCTCACTGGGACACGGGCGTGCACCCCGTCCCCACATCAGTGGAGGGTTGGGCAGTAAGAGGTGGTGCTGAAACTCAGTTTACCTTCCAAAGTCAATGCTTCCGATCCGATGGGCCTCCTGAGATTTCCACCTTCTCCAGTTTCCCAGTTGGGCCTCTGTCCCCTGGGATCAGGGGAAGCCTGTGGGCATTAAGGGGAGCCCTGTGGGACGAATTGGAGTGGAAACTTCCTTGGCTGGTGTTTGACTTCTGGTGAAGAAAAGTCTAGTCATTCTTCAGAAGCAGTTTAGCAGTGAAGTTGGGAAACGCCTTTTTCTCTTGGTCAGGTGAACACCCCCAGGCCGCCCGTCCTCCATTCTGTTTGCGTGGTACATGCTTCATCAGCTTGCACCGTTCCGTTCTCTTCCTCCGGACCAGCGTCTGACGGCATCGCGGTTTTGTGATGAAAGTGGAGTGCAATTTTAGTGATGTTTCAGTGACCACAAAAATACCTTTAACAATTAAAAAAGTAAAATGACTCCATAAAATTTAAAAAGTAGAAGGGAAGAATGAGGCCTCATCACATCTCTGTCGTGCGTCACCCAGTCTTTTGCCATCGCAGTTCACACACGCATGTTTTGAAACGATCCTTGGATATATTGATTACCCTGGGGATTATGTTTAGGCAAATATTTATTTAATAATACCAGTCATAGAGTTCTGTAACCTTGATTCCTCTTTGGAGGTCATTCAAATTTGCAAAAATTCAGTATTCCCCCTTCGCCTCCCCTTCCGCTTGTTTTCACTAGGAAATTTAAGTTTCACCTAAAACTTGGAGGAAAAATTTTAAGAATAAATATGAAGAACAGCCGTCTATCTTCTACTCATTCCTTCGTGAGCATGCTACCTCCTGGTGCTCTGGGAGTTGCTCTCTTTCTCTATGTAGACATACCGCAACCCCCCCCCACCCCACCCCCCGCGCCCCAACCCCGGCCCCGAGTTGTTTGGGAATAATTGTATATACATCATGGCCTTTCACTCTGAAATAAAACCGTGTCCTATGCATGGGGGTGTTCCCTTTCATAATGCTGGGGTGGTACTAAACTTCAGGAAACTTAACATGGATACAATGCTTTTACGCCAACCGCCATCCTCACTCCTTTTGTCGCTTGCCCCGGTAAGTCCCTTACAGCATCCTTTTCCCCCTCAAGTACAGTATAAAGCAGGATCAGCCATTCCGTTTAGTTTTTTAATGTCTCTTTGGGCTGCCTTCATCTGGAGCATATCCACATCTTTTCTTTGCATTCTACAACTTAAGCATTTATAAAGAGTATAACCTTATTTTTTCCAGTTCCATTAGAACATTTTTGTCTAATATGCTTTTTAATTTTTAATATATTTTTTTTTTAAGAGAGAAGGGAAGGGAGGGGAAAAGAGAGGGAGAAAAACATCAGTGAGTCACCTCTTGTATGTGCCCTGACCCGGGGACTGAACCCACAGCCTGGGCATGTGCCCTGACCGGGAATTGAACCTGTGACCTTTCACTTTGTGGGATAACGTCCAGCCAACTGAGCCACACTGGCCAGGGCTTGCTTAATATTTTCTTATGATTAGAGTCAAGTTTTGCGTTCCTGGCCGGGGCACTGCATCAGTGTTTTTGCGTCCCATCTGGGGGCACTCGATGTGCATTTGCCCCTGCTGGCTTACGTCCATTTTGATCACTCGGTCAAGGTGTTGTTTGGTTTTCTCCACGATATAATCATTGTGTTTTCCCTCGTAACTAATAAGCAGTCTGTGGGGAGACGCTTGCAGGCCGTGCTTCTCACCAGAAGTTCCACTTGGAGGGAGCGTTCACTGATGACGTTCGCCCAGTGTGGTCTTTACTCTCGTGGTTGCAACACACCCACACCGCCCCTTCTCCGGTAAGCCAGGGCCTGCCCGCCTTCTCTTCCCTGGCGTTAACCTGTTTTTCATAGGTGTGGGCTTGTATGGAATCCCGTTTTTTTTCCAATGGCTTATAATTCTTCACTGTATTTCATCATTTTGGTTTCCAATTGTCTCAGGGTTGGCCGGTGGGAGGCCTTTCATTCTGGCTCCTTAGAACAGGCACCTCCCCACTTTTGGGGAGCATTTCTTTACTTTCTGGCATAACAGGATGTTCCAGGCTCATCTTGTGTCCAGCCTGTCCCAGCCCGGGGGTTAGTCGTTCTCCAAGGGGATGGTTTCCTCCACTGGGGAAGGATTTAGAGACCCAGAGCTGAGTGCTAGGCATGTTCATTGCTACTGGAGTGTCTTTGCTCGTTGTCTCTGGGGCGCTGCTTCTGGGTCATTTCAGGGAGACTTCTAGGACATACTGAATGGGTGTCAAAATATATATGCACACGTACACACGCACACGTACGCATGGACGTGTAGATGCCTAGTGCACACACATGATGCCGCCCCTCTATCCCAGCCCATCCGCACGGGGCTCCCTCTTGCCTCCCCCATTCCATACCTGTGTAGCCCCTCGTCCACAGTGAGGACCCTGGCCCTCAGCATCAGCACGTTTGTGGGTTTGCTCTGTCCCGTAATCCATCTAAAATAGGACCAGAGTTGCGTGTCCATGCCACTGCAGAAAGAAGCAAACCTGTGAAAAAGGTTCAGGATTTGTTGGTCGTTCTCTCCTTCCACGCCCACCCCCACCAGCTAAAAACTGGGGGTATCTGGTCAGAGTCTGTGTTCGGGAGTTAATTGGAGTAGTCTCCCCTGCCTCACCTACTACCCTCAGTTGTGGTTCTGGTTTGCTTTGGTTTGCTTTGAGTTTCATATTCCGCCCCCCCTTCCCTTCCTTGCTCATTGAATATTTCTTGCTACACAGGACACTCACAGGTGCCTAAAAGCTTCTGAGAGAAGCTCTGCTCCCGTGTTGGTGTCCCTCCTGCCCACCTCCCAGCCCCTGAGAGGTAGCTGACCGCTTTGTTTTCTGGTTTGCCTTTCATTTTTGTAAAGACAAACAGGTACTTGTATGTTTTATGATTTACCCTTCTTTCTTATACAAAAGGTATCACAGTATATATTCTTTAAGGCATCTTACTGTTTTTAAGATTCAAGTCCATGCTTTCTTCGCCTTTCCTCACGCTCTCTTTACCACCCGTTCTCTGTCCCAGGGCCCCATCTCGGACATGCCGTTGTGCCCAGTGGGCCTGTCTCGTCTCTCAGGCTCCCCTCGGTTACGACAGTCGCAGCTTATTTTTCCAAGTACACAGGTGGCAGGTGGAGGAGTGGAAAAAGGAAGGGCCAAGGTGATGGATGGACAGTGTTAGATCTGTATCCCTCAAATTTTATTTGTAGCCTTTGTGATTTTGCCATATTCTCATGCTACATGTGTCATTTAATTAATATTATTCTTTATACTGACCGATTTACTTTTTTTTTTTACCATAAGGACATTTTCTAAGAAAACTTGACATTACTGTCCTATGTTATTTATTACTTGTCCACTTGTATTTCTTCAGAACAAAACCTTTTGAAGTTTGAAAAGTTGAACAGGTGAAGTCACTCTTTCTAATATTTACTCTTAACAAGACTTGAAACGTATAAATAATAATATGCTTTTTTTGGATTTAATTTTTTCTTTCTTTTTTTTTAAAGATTTTATTTATTTATTTTTAGAGAGGGGAGGGAGGGAGGGAGGGAGAGAGAAACATCAATGTGCGGTTGCTGGGGGTTATGGCCTGCAACCCAGGCATGTGCCCTGACTGGGAATCGAACCTGGGACACTTTGGTTCCCAGCCCACACTCAATCCACTGAGCTACGCCAGCCAGGGCGGATTTAATTTTTTATTAACAAAGCTGCAAACCCACTGAGTTCATCGATCTAGCCCATCGATCCAATATGTGGGAGAGACTGAGGCTGAGCCTCTGAAGGGACTGGAGAAGGAGCCGTCCCTTCCAGGGGATAAAGTGAAAACACGATAAGTACAGTCCAAGCGGAATGATTTAAGTGCTGTTAAGACCAAGGATTCCTTCTTTTCTGTTGTTATTTGAACCATTAAACATTTTACAAAGTGTCCCATTTGTAAGAAAACTTAAACAGATTATAAAAAGCAGAACAGAGCAAATACACGTTTCTGTGGGGTATGTACCCTAAATTTACTTTGGTTATCTTCCAGATAATGGCTTAAAGTTTCTGGACCACTTCTTAGCCATATCAGATAACACACCGGTTGTGCCTCTGTCTTTGTCCTTGGTTACAAATGAAACACTTGCCGGCATTTTGCTGTAGCACATTTCTGAGTTATGCAGCCCAGGAGTCACTGCTCCGGTTCCCCTTTGCTCCTGGCAGTGAGGTGTGGCAGTCCTGGCCCTCCCACGGGTTCAGAGATTGCCGTGGACCGCAGTGGTGTGACGAGCTTCTGGAGAGGAAATGGGAGTTCATGGTGGACTCCACAGTGTACCTACCAACCTATCAGTACTTGAGTTATGAGACCTTCATTCCAGAATAGCTCTTTAAAAATGATGTTAACCATTCTGCTTTTTAAATAATTGAATGCGACACTGTAGCAGCACTTTTCAAATTCTAAGGGAAGAAAAGGAACGTGTTTGCCCACCTCCTCCCTGAGGGTTTCCTTACTTGCCACCCTGTCCCCACAGGTACAAACCCATTTCTGGAGGCGTTATTGTGATGCAGGTGCATGGTCTGCCCTTCCATGCCTAGCATTCTTGCGTGGCACCCCACGGCTCTGTTGTTGGGGTTCTTCTGTCTTGAGGACCGTGAACTCCATAGTCAGTGAGGTCACTGCCCCAGGGTTCCTACTCTGGGAAGCAGAGCTAGGATTTCATCCCGGGGTCTCTTTCATGCCAGAGTAGTTTGTCTCAATCTTCCCCACATTACCGGCCTCAGTGGAACAAGCTGGAACAGATACTTTCAATTCCTCCTCAAGTCATCTAAGTGATCCTTCAGCCTTTTCCAGGAATTTGGGGTTCCCCATGTCCACCCATTCCTTCTTCCTTTTTCACTGAACCAACCAACATTCTTAGGTGCTGCCCTCTGCCAGGCCCTGTGCCAGCTGCGAAGACCCAGCGGTGAGCGAGATAGGTGTGTTTGGTTGCTGCCTTCTTGGAGCTCGCAGCCCGTTTGCCAGACGTGGACGCAGATCCTGGTGCTTTGCTGCACGTGCGGCCCTTTCCCGTCCTGCTCACGGGCGCTCACATTGCAGCAGGAGGGCAAGCAGGTGAAACTGTGGGAAGAACCTACCTTTTTTTTTTTTCATGTGCAATGTGTACCCACATTATTGGCTCAAACTTTTAGGAAAAAAACTTTTCATTTGAATTTTTTAATTCAAGTTTTTATTTATTTGTGTTTAGAAACAAAACTGATTATTGTATAGCAGGCTATTATTTTTCATATGGATATCATTATTGCTTTCAAGAGTTACACTTTTAACACATAAGCATACGTAAAAGAATTAAAAACATTTATATAGATACGGAATTAGTACTGCCCATGCATAATGCTCATCCTTACTTTTTCCTCAAATATTTGGGCAAAAGTGTGCGCATTATACATGGCAAAATATAGTAGACTCTGCGCCGCTTTCCTAAATGCTAAGCGGTTGGCATGTTCGGTACTTTACTAGTGGCACGGGTCACTCGAGTACATCCCACAGCGGCTGGGTCACGCGTGTGGTGCCGAGTGTGAGGACTGTGAGGCGAGAGGGCCGAGCGAGACGGGGCTTCTGGAGACGGAAGCCAGCGGTGCCAGGAGCCAGAGCAGCCTCATTGGACTAAAGGCCGCTTCTCAGACCCAGGAATCCAAATGCCCAGATCACTTTTGGACCCAGAGAAGATGACCTGTGGGAGAGTGGGAACCTGCCTAAGTTAGTGCCCTCTCCTCCCCAAGCCACGTCCCACTCCCCATTCAGGAGTTCTGGCTTCCGCACTTTCATCTACACCTGAACTAGGAAGCATCTGATCCTGTTAACACTCGTGAGTGTTAACTCTCCCAGCTACACCTTTTATCTCAAATTATGGACTGAAAGGCTTTGTCTCCAGTTCAAAGGCTTTGAGTCCCGACTGGCAAGCCAAGGAGGTAATTGGGGCATGGAGAAGCCTCCTTGAAGTTGCTGAAGTAAGAGCAGTCTTGGGCTGGCTCTGCATCAGGGTCCGTGGCCGGCTGGCCACTCTGTGCCTCTGTTCCCAGTAAAGAAAGAGGCCTGGGCTCGAGGACTCCAGGCTGGTGTCCCTGAGCCCTCCCCCTCCTACTGTTGGGCCCTGAACCCTCCCCCCTCTGTCCACTCGCCTCTCCCTTGTGGTGCTCCCTGCTGTCTGACTCTTGGCCCAGCCCAGCCAAGTGTGTGTGTGTGTGTACATGCATGTGCACGTGCACACACACACAGGAGCTCATTGGAGAGAGTTGGGAGCACGCCTGGAGAATGAAGACTCACAGGAAGAACAAAGGAAACTCAGAGGTTCTCCACTTAGCATAGTTGGGGAGTAACATTTAGGTTTTCTTCTTAATTAACACTTATGTGCGATCCTGATTAAAGAAATACGGGAAAGCTCGCAACGTTTGAGTCCATTATGCATCCTGGGGGAAGGAGGGAGAAGCAAGAAGAGGAAAAGGGAACGTTTGAATCATCTGCTTTAGAAGCATCGGCTGTGTACATTGGCGTCTGAGTACCACGCACTGAACAACAGTAGCATAAACTCCCGGAGGAACAGGTTTCTGTTACTAGTTTCATTATAACACTCAGTTGGCGCACACGTGTGCTTACGGCCCAGGACCAACAAAAAGAGTGAAAACATCGGTCATGGTGCGCTTACCAAGCAGGTGGAGTTTACTCGAAGCCTTTAAAAAGCCAGTGTCAGGAATACAGATACACCTAAAAACCCGAGGGTGGGGTAGGAAGTCTAAGAAATAATTTTTTAATCTGCTAGAACCAGAACATCTCTTTAATTACATCTTTCTTTGCTGCCCTTTTGGAAAAATAAAAGCACATCAAGTGACTCTAGTAAATGTCACCTGAATGGATTCTTGCTGACGGATGCTGCATGAATTATGAATGAACCATATGGAACCACTTTATATTAAGTAACTTACGTGTTCCAATGATAGTTATTTAGGTTGTAATCTTCTTGAAATCGGTTGTTAATGACTGGTGTGTTTTCACTTGAGGTTGTTAATGCTCCAAAGCCTGTTGTTACCAGCGCTGGAGTACGTGGTGTGTTCGTAGAGGGATATTGCTGTGAACTGTATTTCATGGTCTGATAGCTTTTTTTTTTTTGCTGTAGAGTCCAGACATAGTGCTCTAAAAATAGCCGTTTTAGGGATTATGTGTATTTGTCATAAATGAATGCCAATTTTCAGTTTGCCCAAGGTAGGGATGTGTCTGGAAACCCATGGAGTGTTGGATGGCATCGCCCTGTGATTGGCATTTGGAGACTGCCCACTGCTTCAGCCTGAAGTCCAAATGCCTCGCCATTGCTCTAAAGCGCGCCATTATCTGGGCGTCCTCTTCTCAGGTCGTCGCTTGTCCCCCTCACACCCCGCAGGACTGAGCTGCTGGGAAACCCCTGGCCCTGCCGGCTTCGGTGCTCCCGCGCCCTTGCGGATGGGGCTCCTTTTGCTTATTCGGCTGAAGCATCCCCTTGTCTTGGAGCCTCTCCGCCCCTCTCTCCCTTCTCCTCCTGAGCCTGGAAGGCTGTGCTTCTCTCTGTCAGTTCCCACAACACTTTCTGTTCAGCCACTGGATCCTATCAGTCTGGGTCCCTGCAGGAAGCAGATGCCTCCCGAAAGGGGGTAATTGAAGAGATTTACAGAGGCGCAGACAGAGTTAAGGGTTCAGTGAGGAATGATGAAGTACCTTGGGATTCTCAGCAGCGCTAAGCAGTTACCAACCCACAGCCCAAAGGGGCAGGAGGACGGAACACTCATTTGCTGGAATGAAGCTGTGGCCAGGACCCCTGGGTAGAGGCTGTTGCAGTGGAAGGGGAATGAGGCCCAGCAAACAGGGACAGGGTCACAGGTGGTTTCTCTTCTTCCCCATCTTCTCCTCACAGTGTCTACCATTGGCCAAGTGCAGCCTGAAGCTGGAGGGTAAGGGAGCCTGGGAGAGCCGTTCTGTAGAGATCAGTCTGTCCAGGTACCAAGCGGAGAGGAAGAGAGCAGATAATGGTTCTGGAGGGTCAGATGGAGAAGGACCGGCCCAGCTAAACACGCTCCTGTGGGAGTGTAAGCTCAGCGAGGACACCAGCCACACCTTGCTCGCTTCCGAATTTCCCGGGCCTGTGATAGTGGTGCGCTGGGCTTTGTGCCCTCCCCAGACTCCATCATTGCCTCCCAGCCACCACAGAGAAGTAGACTAAGTGAAGACTGAGTGCTCCTGTAGCTCGAAGACGAACCTCAAGCCCTTCCCCCTGAGAAGGTTGCTGCTCCTCAGCCCCTTCTGTTTCTGAGTTCTGGCGCCCCCACTGACCTCACTCCATGCCTGACCCAAGGCTTGTGTGGAACATGTTGATGGAACGAATGAATGAGCGCATGGCTGGACGAGTGAGACAGGAAGTGAAGGAGAAGATATTTTATGTGTGAGGGAAAGGCATGAGGCGAGCTCTCTTCTTTTTGTAGGGCTTTCAGATCCCTGAGTGCAGTAGGAATACGTCTTAGGAGAGTAGGGATTTCTCAAGTTGCTTGCTGTTGTGTCCCTGGCACAATGCCTGCACGTAGTAGGCACTCCACAAATACTTGTCAAAGGAAGGAATCTGGATGTTAAGCCACAAACAGGACCCGTTTCTTCTTTAATGGGCTGTCCTCTGAGGTGCCCCCATGCAGGAGCTCTTGGGCCTCCTTCTTACTTTTGGAACCTGAGGCCACAAGTGGAGAAATCTATGGTTAACCTGTCTATTTTTTTTTTTTTTTTCATTTCTGAATAGAGGGCTCTAAATTGGCTCCTCTTGTTTTGGAGAGGAAATAGGAGAGAAACTAGGACTCTAAGACTTTGGTTGAAAAGAGGAGGGAGGCAGCTGAAGAGGGCTCCTGGTGATGGTGGCCGGAACCCTCGTGCCCGATGTGAACGCGTCAGGGTGGCCTTGCCCAGTGCCGAGCTGTGTGAGTCTCTTCTTGTTCTGGGCTCACGTGGGTCTGCGGTGTTAGGAGGAGGCATCCGGGGACCCAGATGAGAGACAAAGGGGCAAGGTCAATGGGATAAATGTTAGCTAATCCCTGAGTAACAGTTACCTTGCAAAGACTATACCTGGACTAGGGTTTACATCTTGAAGGAGGTGTTTTCATGTGTTCAAACTTCTCTGTCTCTTGCTACAGGGAATTAATTTGGATGGAGCCCCTTAGGCTACCAGTTTGCTCTGGCCAGAGCCCTTCCCACACAGCAGCTGCGCAGTTGTAGGCACAGAGCAATTATGCAGGGCGGTGTTAAGGATCAGGGTGTGGAAAGCAGGAAATTAGTAATGACTGGACTGGGTGAGGGTGACTCTTGTAATTTTGAAGAAATGCTTAAAAATTAATTGGTTCTCTGCTAAGCAGCTTTATTCTCTGAAGCCAGAGAGAAAGTCAAGATGGAGAATTTCCCACTGTGACACCTTTTATTTCTGGAAAGTTGAGTCATTTAATGACGATTTGAGTATCAACAGCCCCTGGCCCATCCTCAGAGAGCTCCCGTCCGCGCCAACGTCAGCGTCCGTGCGCCCCATCCCAGGGAGGGCACTTTTCTTTCCTTCCGAATTCTGGCAGCTCGAGCAGAGCCCAGCTCCTGTTTCCCAGAACATTATTGGGCTTTTGCTGGCCAAGATGGGACTGGGGTTTAGCCTTCGCCCGCTGCTCCTGGTTGAGTCATCCTTGGACCAACTGTGGGGTGGGGCGGGGTGGAGCGGGAGCAGGCGGGCTGTGCCTTCTGGGATGGATGGAGGCATTCTGGTTGATTGAACATGTTCTGAAGTGCAGTTCCCCAGGACTTGTATGTCCTGGAGCCCCTCCCGGAGCGCATGGCTAATGGCAGACTCGGTGTGCTGAGGCATAGTTCAGTTGGGAACAAATGGAGAAGCCCCTCTCAGATTCTAACGCAAACACAGTTAGTTCTTTATTTATTTAGTAGGTGAGCAGAGGGGGAGGGTCGGCCAGGTGAGGGTGTCTTTTCTCCTGCTGGGGTATTTGCTGAAGCGGAGTATCTGCTTCCTATCTAGGGCCTTTGCATTTAAGAGCTTTCAGTAGATTGGAGACTTAATCTGATTATTTTTTTCTGGGTCCCAGGGCATTAAGAGCAACTGCGACCTGGTCTTGCTGTTTCCTCATTAACAGTCGGTGCTGGGGTTGGACTGACCTAGTAAATCTTCCTTCCTCCCTTCATAAATGGTCTGTAACAGGGGTTGGCAAACTTTTTTTTTTTTTTTTGTAAAGGGGCCAGGTAGTAAATATTTTAGGCTTTGCGGGTCAAGAAGCAATATCGAGATATTATGTAAGCACTTACATAACAAGAGAGAAAACTAATTTATATAGATTTTTTTTACTGATGAAATTCAAAATGTAATAACAATAACTGAGTACAATTTTTTTGTAACACAAGCTTACTAATGAGAATGGATATTATTTTTTGGGGGGGGTAACATTTCACTGAATTCAAAGCTACTGTTTTTTGTTATCAAATCAAATAACAAATGTTCATCTGTCAAAACCATCTTTAGTTTACAGATTATGTGCATACAGGACAGTGGGGTGAATTTGACCCACAGGCTGTCGTTTGCCAACCTCTGGTCAGTAGCGTACGACTGGGGATCTCAGTGTTGGGGTGGGAAGCCTGTCTGAGTGCCTGGGAGACGTTGTGTGGATGCCACAATATGGGGATTTTGTATGTGTATTCAGGCTGGGCGCTGGGGGTACAGAAGGTCACTGCCTTTGGAGAACTTCCATAATCTGACATTTTAATTGGAGAGACAATAAACAAATGAATGTGTATAAAATTCAATTCCAGGTAGCGGCTACTGAAGTCACGGGGTAAGGGGGTATGGATCATCCTGGAGAGGTGTTTCAGGGGCTCCTCTCAGAGGTGGTCCTTGGGCAGAGGTCCGGAGTCAGGGAGGGCAGGAGCCACCACAGCTTTGGGGGGAGGCCGCAGGGCATGTGGAGGTCTTGAGGCAGGAGTGGACTTCTGCCGGGTGGTGGGAGTGGAGGGGGGTGTGATGGAGAAGGGGTGGGAGATGAGGTCGAAGAGGGAAGAAGAGGCCAGATAAGAGGAACCTTGAAGTCCATGAAAAGGAGATTGTGATGGGACATCATTGGAAGGATTTGAGCCAGGGAATGATGTCATGTGATTAACTGTTGAAAAAGATTAATCCAGCTGCTGGGCCAGAGTAAATCCTAGAAGGCAAGTGTGGGAGGGGTTTTATAGGGCCACAAAACCGAGTGTTGAAAATAGAGAGTCTGAAAAACGTGGAATCTGTGGTCAGTCTATATTTAACACTGTCTTAAGAGTCGTAAGTCAGCGCTCTTTTGGTTTCAAATGACCCCACTCAAACAGGCTCAAGGAGAAGAGGGAGTATATTGGCTCGAGTAACTGTGAGGTCCAGGAGTGTCCCTGGCCTTGTCACAGTGGGTTCCAGGGGCCTACATGATGCCGTCGTGTCTGCCTCTGTCCCTTATCTCCCCCTCTCCTTCCCTCTGTGGGTTGACTCCATTCACTCCTTCTGTAGATAAATGTTTCCTCTGAGTTGGATAAGGTGGCCATCAGGATCCTGGAGTCATGTGTTAGCTTGGCAGTTCCAGTGGAAATAGTACCGCTTTCTATCAGCATCCGAACGCCCCTTTCGGGGAAGTTCTCCGATTGGCTTTGCCCTCGCTTGGACCGGCGTCTGACTGGTAGTCCCGTTGGACCTGCATGGGTGAGGGAGGCGTGGTTCCCGGCGGTAGGGGCTGAGCAGACAGCACCCACGTGCCTGCGGCGTGATGGTGTGTTCCCTTTGTCTCCCTTTTTCCTCCTTCTGGGGCCTTCCTGTTGGGGCGCGTGTGGAAACTCAAGGGAACCCTGAGTCACTGCCTTCAGAGCACACAGCCTCCCGCAGGAGCACAGTCACGTGCCGCTTTCTGGGTTACCGTTATTCAGACCCCATCATTGTCTTGCTCCAAGGGCTGCGCCCAAACCCCTGTCTTGCTCTGATGAAGCTCTTTTGAGAAGCGATGATGCGGGCAGCGCCTGGCTGGCTTCTGGGCGCTGGTCTGGCTCTTATTAACTAGCTCTGTGACCCCGGATGGGCTATTTAACCTCTCTGAGACTTCTTTTCCTTATCTCCATGTCACCGAATTGCTCTGTGCATCAGCTGAGATACCCACCAAGTGCTCTGTGAGATGCAAACCGCCATTTTGGTGATAGCTGCTAATTGGCCTTTTTTAATCCTTTGCTCAGGCAAAAGAGTGATGGGGGAAGGTGTTATATTTTAATTCTGGATCTCGTTGCCCATACATGCCAGCTCTCCCTCTTCACCTAACTTCTTTCCCAGTAGGTCTGCCTCTTCATTTTTATCTTCTTGATGCTGTGATGGCCCAGCCGCACTTCCAAGCAGACACCCTTGGGTGGGGGTGCTGGCATGGGAGAAGATGGGTTTTGTCTGTCATCCCCGAGTGGTCTTAACAATTTGACCTAGACGTCATTTTGGATTTAGAGAGGAAAGGGACACCACGTTCTGTATTGATAAGATTTCAGGCAGACTCGAAAAAAGGAAAACAGAAAACTTAATGCATTACTATGTAATGCCTTGGTTCCTAGTTCCTTAATTAGGCCGGTGGTTTAGGAGAGTGCACCATCTCGATACACAGATGGTTTTTATGTAGAAACTTTTTTTCAAATGTTAATTTCCAGTGACTGATGTTCTCTGCCTAAATCATTTTCCATTGTTTGTATTTGATAAGAACTGTATTTGAACTGCTCCTTTATAAGTTGGAGTCTTTTGTGATGGGATTTAACTTAGTGGTTTTACAGGTGTATGAAAATGTTAAGCTGTGTATTGTACTTGCAAGTTTGAAAATTCTTGGTTGCAGCTAATTTAAGAAAAAAAAATATTGAACAGGTGATTAGCAGCTGCTTTCTGTTTCGAATGTCCTGGCTTTGGGGTTTTGTGTTTGCTTTTTCGTGTGCAAATCGGTGTGGTTATTTTGGAGCTGGAAGATGTGCCGGGCACCCCTCCCGCCTAGCTGCCCACCCCCTTCAGTGGACCCTGCCCCAGTTCTGCGGGCCGATTTGTCCCCCCACCAGCATGCTCCGTGCTCGCTCTCTCCCTAACGATCCAGGCCTTCCCGAGGAAACAAAGCAGGCCTGGCCCCGTTTCTCCCTGAGGACAGCCTCGCTCATTGCCACAAAGGCCCCCCTTGCCACATGCAGAGGAGGTATTTGCCTCTTAGAGCAGCTAGGAACCACAGACCCAGGGGGCTGCACACCTAGTCTCCTTAGGGTTCTGAGCTTCTGGTCTTCCAAGTGACAGCTTCTGGAGGGTTTTAAGCTCCAAGGCCACCTGAGCCGGGCTCTGCAACTGGTGGGAAAAGCATTAAGAAGTGAGGGGCTTAGATGAGGCTGGTTAAAGATTCTGGGCTTCAGAGCCGGATCAGCTACCATAGTTGCACTTGGGCAGTGCCCAGGGACCCCCACTCTCTGCTGCCCGGCCCCAGACCCTGCACTCCCTTGGCAGCAGCGGGTTGTGCTCACTCAGCCCCGTGGGTACGCTTGCCAGGGCGAGGGGAGCTTTGCACAGGCCGCTGCTGCTTACTTATTAACGGCGATGCCAGTGGGAGCCGCACCACCAGCGCCCTTTCCAGCCCTTTGTGGCCGCGTCCTGTTCACTCAAAGGTGAAGTCACGACCTGCCGGACTCGATTTTTCAGTTGAGGAGCTTTTGTGTGCGTCTTTCTTTACCCAGCAAGAGGCTTGTGTTTTCATTCACGAAGATTTGATCAGTAAATACAGAGAGAAAATGCTCAGGGGAGAAATGCTTGCTGTCCAGATTAATAAATTAATCTCTCTCTCTCTCTCTCTCTCTTTTTTTTTGTGGGGTTGGGTGTTGAGTCAAAGGCATTTTGCTGTTTCCCTTGACTGAGTCTGTTTGGCCTTACCTTTGACCTTGGCTGACTCGATAACTCAGCCGGGATTCCTGTGCACCCGCATCTCCTGTCGGGTCAGCTAGTGCTTTCTCGCTTTTTTCTGGAATGGCGCTTCCATGTAACCCCCCGGAGGTAGCTTGTGGGGACTGCTATCTCAGAGACCCACAGGTTGGGGGCTGGGCTTCAAAGGGGGTTACAAGGTTCCCCAGTTACAGAGCTTGGCCACTATTCACCCCTGAAGAAAAACATCAGTGAAGAATTGAGGGCAAAGAGAAAACGAGAGAGCCTTTGTGGGGTGTTTTTCTTCTTCTTTCTTTCTTTTTCTGGAGAGTATTTTGTATCTGTAAAACCAGAATGACCCCTTCAGGCATTTTTCTCCAGGATGGTTCTAGTCAGGGGCTAAAAGTAGGCTTTTCTGAAAACAATCATGATATTTAAGGTTCGGTGTTGGCTAGGTAACATGTTTCATGACTCAAGTCTGTAGTTGGAGCCTCGTCAACTACAGTCTGCCTTTTCTTAGAAACTTCAGAGCTATCCTCCCCACGGGGGCGTTTGTTTTTCTGAGTTTGGTTTGGTTTTGTGTGTACGTGTGTGTTTTAAATGTTGGAGTAAGGATGCAGTGCTCTCCCCTGGCCTGCGAAGGCCGTCCTGCCACAGGATCCTCACACGTGGCTCCAGTGAGAACTGCTCAGACAGGTGGGGAGGCAGCGCTACCTGGGAGCCAGGGACCAGGGTTCTGCATCCAGACAGACCTGCATCGGGGGTCGGGCCTGACTGGACGTGCCTCAGGGCAGGGCTGGGTCTGCCTGCTCACCCTTCACCCACACCGTCTGGTTTACCCTCGTTGCATTAACCTCGTTGGTTAACTGGCACCAATGTGTCTGAACCCCAGAGGTGTCCTAACCAGCCCCGTGGCCTTGGGTAAGGCGTTTAGCCTTCTCAAGCCCCTGTCCTCAGCTGCACCATGGAGCGGCAGTGTTCACATCACTGTCGTTGTCGAATGCACGTGGCACCGGCTGCATTACCGGAGCTGCCTGGACACCACCAGTGACTCGCAGCCTTGACATTGAAAGAGACCGGCAGGCACGGAAGAATACTTACACTGGGATTCCTTTGACATAAGTTCAGAAATGTGCAAAATTCATAGTGGCTAGACTATAGGAAATGCAGGAGAAGGGTGCACACAAATTCAGGATAACAGTTACCTCTGAGTAAGGTGGGAATGGGTGGGATTAGGAAAAGGCAAATTTAATTCTTTTCTCTTAAACTGGTTGATAGGTATATGAGTGTCGATTATATTGTCTTTATAGTGTAATATATGTTTTAGTATTTTTGATGTCTATTCAATAGCATTTAAAGCAGAAAATAAAGAAGTTACCACAGTGCCCGGTACATGTAACACAGTCGACAAATATTAGTTGCTGTGTTTGTTGTTACTGGTGGCAGAATGGGCAAGCAGCAGGGTCCTAGTCACGTACAGTGGAAAGGTACGAGGTTGCTATGTATGGCAGCCGTTCAGGTGGTTTCAGCGAACAAGGCTTCTGACCACCTGGGGGCTGAAAGCCGAGTTTTGCTCCAAAGCAAGGCTGTATCTGTTGTAGCATCCTTTTCTCATTTATACCAAGGCGTCTTGTGGGCTGGTAGTCACCTTGTACAGTCTCTGCTGAAGTACGAGGCTCTTCTGGAAAGTGAGGTTGGGTTGGTTGAGCAATGAAGCGGTATATCGCAAGGCGAATATAGGGTGTGGGATCCTGAGTTTGAGTTTGAGTTTGGAGGGGACCTTGGAAATCCAAGGTCAAAGCTCTCATCGTGCAGATGAATGGGCCCAGAGAGCTTAAAAGACTAAAGGTCACACAGGGATTCTGTGAATACAAGCAGGACAAGGCTGGAGGAAAGTAATTTGAGGGCAAATGAAAGAAGCACTGAATTTCGTAGCGCCCCTGCCAGGTGTGTGCCTGCAGTGCTGCACACGTTGAAATGGAAGTGTGCTCAAGCAGAGTGTGGTGGACGTGGGGTGACAAGTCACCAGGGTTCCCTGAGGGGTGTTCCTAACACCTGGAGGCTGGTTTCATGGAGGGCAGCCCTGCTCACCCACCGCAGTCCCTTGGCAACACCGTCCACCAGAACTCGGGTAGGAGAATGGGGACGTCACTTCAGACCAGACAGCAGGTGGTCTGGCTGCCCCGTGGCAGGCAGTTGCCCCCTCATCCCTCCTGTCATTCCTGGACACAGGGCTCTGTTTCTGATCCCCCCGAGTTCCTGGAAGCCCTGAGTTCACGCGCTTGGGGTGAGAGGTGGGGAAAATGCCCGCTGAGAGTCTCCAGTCAGACGCTGTTCGGGTCTCCAGTGTGGCGAGTTTTTGTTCTGACTCACGGAGGGTATTTTAGCGTTACTCAGAACCCAGTTTGCAAGGGAGGTAATCAGTACGTGGGCCTTGAAGTCAGAGAAGGACAAGGGCCCCAAATTCAGCTACCAGCTTTTGTGATTCTGGACAGGGACTTGCCGCCCGAGCCTCGGTTTCTCATCTGCAGAAGGGCCCTCCCAGGACTGCCGTTCCTCCCCACCCTGGGTGGTGTGAGCGAGCTCTCAGGAGAAGCTGGTGGTGGCATCATTAATATTAGCTGATGGCAGGGTGGCTGGGGGGATTGCACCTGCCACTGCATGGCTGCGGTCAGCCAGCGCCAGCCCCAGCTACAGGCCACCCCAGGCTACGGGGTCCATCCCTGGGTAACACGACAGAAGCCCGGCTGGGCCCTGGGGCCCCCTGCTGCCCTTTCCTCTGCAGTTGACTTACTCTGCTTTCTTTTGCACTGAATGTAGCTTTCAGTTACTTTTTGATTGTTCTCCTAGTCACCGCCTTAGCCTGTCGCCCTCATGCTAAGCTCCCCACCATGTGCTGTCACTCAGCACTTTTATTTGTGACTCAGAGTATTCTGGGAATGTCCTCCCAGGTAATTCTGGTAGCTCCGCCCCCTGCCTTATCTCTTCGGAAATCCCCCCGGGGGTGTTCCTGGGTTCAGGACCAGAGAACTGCCTTAGACACGTTTTTCCAGAAAGTTCTTTGCCCTCCTTCACAGTGAAGAAGTGAACTCTTCAAGGGAGCGAAGAGGCCATGGAGGTTGGACCCACAGAACGATTCTGTTAGGACGGGGCTCAGGAGCCAGGTGCCTGCAGGCATGCGGGGCTAGCCAGGGGTCTTCCACAGACCGGAGGTCCAGGGCTGCTGCCGCATGCTGGAGCTTGTGCATTTAGTCTGGGCGTCAGTGGGATTTATACCCTGCCTCGCTTCAGAAGGGGTTTTAGTGCAGAAGTTGAAACTTTTTTCCTTTAACACTTCTTTTCCTAACTCTTTCCTTGGCCTTGTGGGAGGTGGAGGGTCTCTCACCTGCTGGCGTTGGTGTCGCTGAGGAGAGCGACAGGGCTGAGCAGAAGGTGGCTTGGGCATCCTGGAGAGGAGCACCATCAGGGGCTCGCTCTGGGCTGCGGGCGGACTGGCCCCTGTCCCTGAATCTGCCCCAGCCTGCGGGGGCCTGTGGGGGCGCTGTCTGGGTGTCTGTGTGAACCCGTGAAGAGAAGATGTTGGAACTGAACTTTGTACCCACGGAGCGATTCTTCTCCGGTTTCTCAGTTCTCTTCAATTTTTAAAATGTCTTACTGCTCCCACAGAAGAAAAATTTCAGAATACAAGAAAAGCAAATATAACATTTTGTTCCCTATTAAAAGTTAATTTAAGACAGAACCAGAGGCCAAGACAAGTGTCTTCTCTTTTCTTCGTTCGGTGATATAATTGACCCCTCATCCCGCCACAGGACTTAATATTCATTTGGCAGAGGCTAATTACGGGGTGCGGAGGTGCTACACAGTTAAGGTGAAGCTGCAGAGTTCTGTGTGAACTGCTTAATTCGGACGCCTTATAACTTGTCCATAAAATTTGCTATGGATCGTAACGAGTGGAATATTAACGCGATGTTGGGGGGAGGCCTGGAGTGTCTCCTATATCCCTTCTGCAGGGAGATCAGCTGCACTGATGGGGTGCGTGTCGTGGGTTCAGTTCATTACCTTTCTGAACCCCAAACTGGAACACATGGTCCAACAAAGCAGGTGCCTCCCCTGTGTCCGCTGATTGATACGTGCATGCAGTCGGCCTGACCCCAGGTGGAACGGGGCAGCCCCACTTCCTGTTGGAGTCTGCAGATGATCTTTGCTGAAAATGATGTAAAATCCGAGTGCTCTAGGGAAAGCCAGAATTTATGTCTGTTGTTGGGATAATGGGCTGTTCAGAAGGGGGTATGCCTTTGTGACTTGTGATTCCGCCTTCCGCTCCTGGAACTGAGCCTACGCTTCCCTCTGCTGGGCCTCGGATCTGTGTGGACGGCCCTTGGAGCCACAGGGAACACGCCCCCTGCGCCCCCCCCCCCCCCACACACACACAGTGGCAGACTCTTTGTAAACACAGTAAGGTTGACTTGCAGTAGTCAGAGAATGAACACAGAAACCAAATTGCCTTCTGGAGAAGCAGAGTTGTGACCAGACATTTAAATCGAGTGTGAGTTTTAATTTTTACTTTGCTCTGCAGGAGTGTTGGGCAGGGGAAGCCTTTGCCTGGTACCTGGGGGCGCTGTAGGCTGCACTCCCTGAACCGAGGACCCTTCGGCTTCCTTGGGGCGAGCGCTGCCGGGACGGCCTGGAAAGGGGGATGGCGAGGGAACTTGTCTCTAGTTTCCCTGCCACCGTGGAAATTAATATCTGACCCAGTTCTGTTGGCCCCGCGAGTTTATGGCTTGCGTAAGTGGCTGTTGTAATGATCCATCGCCTGTTGCAACTGCATTTCCCGAGAATTTTATTTTATAGTTCTGGAGCCGTAGTCCATAAATCTTTCGAACTTCAGGTTTCGAGTTAGAGGAGCCATGCGGTTCTAGGGAGAAAAATGCGCCAAGTTGATTTTTCACACCTGTTAGCCTGGCCTTTTCCTTATTCTCTTCATTCTTTACGTGCCACCCTCTGATATTCCATACTTGAAAAAAAATTCATACCAAAGTGTTCGCCTTTACATGATGCCGCTCATAGACTGTATTTAAGAGATCTGGGGAGGGCCATGTTCAGCCCAAGTGCACGGATTATCATTACTCGGTTTCCATTAAAAAACGAAGCCCTTGTGCATCACTGCTGGGAGTGTAAGCTGCTGCAGCTGCAATGGAAGCAGTATGGCGGTTCCTCAAAAAATTAAAAGTAGAATTACTCTATGATCCAGCAATTCCACATCTGGTCGTGTACCCAGAAGAATAGAAAGCAAGGACTTGAACAGATATTTATGTAGCAGTATTATTCACAGTAGCCAGAAGGTGGAAACAACCCAAATGTCCGTTGATAGATGAATGGATACACAAAATGTGTATCCGTATAATGGAGTATTATTCAGCCTTTAAAAAAGGGAGGGAATTCTGACCCACGCCACCACAGCACAGTGAACCTTGAGGGCATTTTGCTGGAGGACACAGGCCAGTCACAAAAGGAGAAATATTGTCGATCCCTCTTACACGAGGTTCTTAGGGTCGTCAGATCCATAGAGACAGAAAGTAGGAAGGTGGTTCTGAGTCGTGTGTATTTTGTCACACATGCACAGAGTGAGTGAGGGAAGGCTGCTGGGAAGCCCTGTGTGGGTGGGGTCGTTGTCTGCCTCAGAGCAGGCAGGTGAGAAACTACCCTCCAGATGTGCTTGGAAAATACAGCATTGCTCAGGCTCATCTATCAGGATTAACCAGGTCATGTGGACCCCCGGCCCCCAGCCTCCTCCCGGGGTGGGGGTCCATCCCTGGGCTGACCTGTATTTTCTTTCTGAGTGGGGCTTGGGCGCAGAAGCCACTCCCACCTGAAACCTGTGCTCTCGGTTGCTTTCTGTGACGATTATTGTGTGTTCTATTTTAAGCCACTTCTCTGCATTTGGTAACCGTCTGGGATTCTGTTTTGTTAACTGTCTCTGTGAGACACAATAAAAGAACAGAAAGACCTTGTGTAGGTGGCGTAGGGTGGGAGGCTCTGCGGGCTGGGTTTGGAGACACGGTCTCCCCTGTGCAGCGGGAGACTCGATCCCCTTTGGGTGAAGACCGAGGGAAGGCGAGGCTTAAAAAGAAAAGAAAAATACATATTTTTCTTCTGCTCTGGAAAGGCGCTTGGCTCCATCACAGCAGGTGGCCGAGGAACTCAATCTGTGGAAGGCATCAGCGCTTTCAGCGCAATCAAAGTTAAGTGCAGAAATTTAATTAAACGGCATCAAGGATGGCAGAAACTTTGTAAAGCTGCAGTGCATTGTCAAATTCAACAATTATTTCAAGGAACACAATCCACAGATGGCGTCTAATTGATAAATTAAGGCTCTGCTTCTCTAATGGGCTTGCATTTAAGCCCGTTTTCCACCCATACAATAACCATCGGCTCCCTCACCCCTGCAAGCACAGACCACGCCAGGTCCTGACAGCTGAGAGTGGGGGCTCCGATGGCCTCCAGCTCCTTTCACTGTGATCCCAAAGCTCCCATTTGGGGCTGAATCTTGTCCTAAAAACAGAAACTGTAGGATTTCTTTGGGCCTCTGTGACCTTTCTGGTCCATTGACCCAGGTGTGTTGCTCAGAGATGCCTGGGCAGTCAGTCTGTCTGTCTGTCTGTCTATCCATATCCATCCATCCATCCCATCATCTATCTCTCCCTTTTAGTGTTGCTGGCTTTGATCCTTCGCAGCCCAGCATTTTGCTCAAAACAAAAGCCTCAATGTACTTGTTCTTAAAAATAAAAAAAGCAAGAACTTCTCTTTTCAAGACCTTGTGGCACTTCCCATCTAACCATACACACCTAGTTTATTTTTATTTCATTAAAAACATGCTGTCTCCAAAGATCCAGCTGCGTTCAGAGAAATGTATCCTGTGTTGAGACTTAATTAAAACACACACACACACACCCTGAAGGTCTTGAATGTTTTATAGAACTTCATGATGAAGATGAGAACAGTTGAGGCGCAGTGACTTTACATGCCTGGGGACTAATTTCATGTAATTATGTGTCTAGAGGTGGAGGAGAGGCCTTTGAGGACATCTGGGCTACCTCCGGTAAGTGGATGTTCCATCCATCCATCCATCCGTCCCCCCCAACAGATATGCATTAGGCACCTACCAGCGCTTTTCCAGGGGCTAAGGGGAAATTCACGGGTAGAAGAAGAGGCTTCTGCCTGCATGGTGCCCACAGGAAGTTACAGGGGAAAGATACTACAATAACCCCATAGATACATGCATCAGTATAACTTATGAGAAGTGCTCTGGGGGAAGAGCAGAGGGGGCCAGAGAGCATGGCACAGGGCATCTGCTGGGAGGCCTCCAGGGCCGACGTAGCGAGGCTGGAGTGAGGTCAGGCGGGGTGGACAGAGCCTTCCGGGAAGACCGGGGAGTGGCTGCTCTGAGGCGCAGTGTGCTGGAAGAGCCAGGTAAAGGCCACGTGAGGGAGGAAATGGTGTCAGGCAGGCTGGGGATGAGTGAACGGAGGGGTCCCAGCGGCAGAGTAGCCCCCATGCACTGAGCAAGCACTGTGCTTGTGGTGGAATTCAGCGTTTCATGCAGCTTCTCTTCCAACTTTTAATTCTGCTTGTGGCTGTATCTCAGCATCTTCTAGCCGGGGTGTCCAGCCTTTTGGCATTTCTGTGCCATACTGGAAGAAGAGTTGTCTTGGGCCACACATTAAATACATTGTGACACATAATCACCAAAAAATCTCGTAATGTTTTAAGTAAATTTACCATTTTATGTTGGGCTGCACCGCACTCTCAGCCATCCTGGGCTGCATGTGGCCCGCGGTCAGCAGGCTGGACACCCCGTGTCTACAGTGCCCATAGAATCTCCATGAGTGTTTGTGGGATGAACAACTGAACCCTCCCACTGACGGGAATTATTTTCCTGACCTTGCAGTTGGTAAACTGAGCCCAACCGGGTGTAAGTCCCTTTGCCCGAGGTCCCCACCTTCTGGTAGAGTTGGTCTCTGTGCCGGAGTCTGCATAACTCCCCTCCTGGGCCCCTCTCCGCCCCTCTCCCTTTCCCTAGAGAAGAACCATCTAGCGGAGGGGTCTGTAGTGAATAACTTGGATCACTTGCCTCCTCTCAGTGTTTCCATCTCTTGAAAGAAAGAGGAGATAAGAGAAAACCCGCTAACTTTTATTTCCGTACACGTACTGTAGCGGCTAGTGGCGGGGAGGGCCAGATTTGAAGCAGACCCTCTGCAGAAGTAGAAGCACAGCGTGCAAGGCTTAACTGCGTAACCTTGGCCTTGTTCAGTATATCCCGCTTGTCCTAGGCCGGGAAGGCAGCAGGCGGAGGAGAGCCAAGGAACAGATCATATTTACTTATTTGTTTGTTTATTTCCAAAGAATAATTGTGGGGAGTGCTGCTGCAGAACTCGTTCTAATTGCCTTTTTTTTTTTTTTTTAAACCAGGATAGCGTGGGTGGCTTCTGAAATCTGTGTAGTTTACGGAGGCGAGGAGGGTTCTGTGCCTGGGATGCCAGATGATGTAGTCGAATGGCTGTTGGCTGTTTATTTGCTAGTCTGTCGTTACCAACACAGTGTTCTTGAGTTCAGTGGCACAACAGTGTTTGATCCCCCACCTCCCCCACAGCTAAATATATCCCACCAGTCAATCAGACTTGGCAGCCGTCAGGGCTGTGGCTGTCAGATGGAGTTTGCCTTGGATCCTCTGAGCTCTTGGCTTGTTTTCCAGGCTCCGACGCACATTCAAATAGTGATATCAACATTAGACTTGCAAACGCACACCCAGGTAGAGGCCTTGTAGGGTAAGAATGAGGCAGCACTTTGGTATGAAAAGTCACTTCCTTCCCCTCCACTATCAGTTGTAGAGCAGAGACAAAGCCACGCTGAGGGGAATGGCTTCATGCTCCGTGAACAAGATGTGTGGGTGTGTTTTCCTGAATCGTGATTTTTTTTCTTTTTAAGTTGTAAGAGGAGAGCAAATGAAAAACTGGTGGCTGGTGGGAAATACTCCGTGTGTAGTAGACAGAGGCGGGGGAGTGGCTGGAAGAGGAAGAGGGATGGAACCGATATGGTTTTGGGGCATTTGTTGAAGGGCATTTCAAGGAGGACGGGCCACTGTGATGAGGCTGGTTGCTGAGGTTTCAGGGAGAGTCTGGGGCCTTGGAGAAACCTTGGGCTCTGTGGCTGGGCCCCACTGGGCCCAGAACGGCCCCTGTGCACAGCGCCTCCTCAGGCCTCTGTGACCTGGGGACCTGGAGGCTCCTTATAGAGGAATCAGAGAAGAGCGAATCAGAGTTTAAATCCCTGCCTGAAAGGTGTCCTGCATTCTCCAGGGAGCAGCCTCTTGTAAATAGACTCTCCCGACTTGCTTATCTGCAGGACAGCTCACCCCGGGAGACGGTGGGGGGCCCCTATCCTAGTCCTGGACCATCCCCTTCCAGCCGAGTCCTGGAGGCTGGTGGGAGGTGGAGTGCAGCAAGTTCTCCAGTGAGGGGAGCCACAGTGAGTTTGGTGGGGTTCTCAGGCCTCGGGTAGGACCTGGGAGGGAAGGGTTGAAGGCAGGTCTCCCCAGCCCGGGCTTCAGGAATACAGAAAGACGTTGAGACACAGTCGCTGCCCTCAAGCAGCTCCCAGAGTTCTGTAAACACAAGACACCTGGGCATTTCTGAGACCCTTTCAAGGAGTCTGTGATACCAAAACTTCTTTTTATAACAACTTCAAGAATTTATCAACCGGTTTTACTCTCATCCTTTCACAAATGTGCAGTGGGATTTTCTGGAGGCTTCGTGGCCTGTGGTGATGTCACTGTTCTGATGGCTAATGAGATGTGTTTTTTTCCTATTTAAAAAAATATCTCAGTTTTAATTTCTAATAATATAGTGAACATTGATAGATAAAACACACATAAGCAAAAGCTTTCAGGTGTTCCTTGCTTTTTAAGAGGAGTGTGAAAGTGTCACGATAGCACGAAGTTTGAAAAGCACAGAGTTAGTATTAATACTCTTGGTAGGTGAGTGGGGAGTTGAAGTTATGAACTAGGCTCGGAGGTAGCACAGCTCTAGGGACAGATGACAGGTGCCAGTGGGTGACCTGGGGATGGGGTTGTCAGGGGAGGCCCTCAAGAGGAGTTTTCTTAGTTGGGTTTTGCAGGGTGAATAGGAGTTTACCTATAGACTATAGTCTGTCTACGGATAGAGAAGGAAGGGAAGAACATTCTGGAGAGCAGGAGCAGCATCTCTGAAGGAACTGGGATGTGAGACAGTGCGGTGTGTCTGCCTTTCCTCACCCATCTGTGGGGCAGAAACAGTTCCAGACTGCCCTGCAGGTGGGATTTCCTTGACCACTGGTTTCCAAACCAGGCTGCAGCCCGGAGGCGCTTCGTGCGATCTGTGGAGGTGCTGACGAAGCTGGTTTCCAGGCCTGCTTTTGGTCTGTTGGTGGCTTCTGGTGGTGGGAATGGCCAGGTACTCTGCACCATTCTCAGTTATTTTGTTGAGACCGACATCACAGCTGTCCCTACAGCAAGCCTAGGTCACGCCGCACTGTTGGCTCTGTCACAGAATTGCAGCAGGTCACGGGCCACTTGCATTTCCTGCTCACCTTGCTTATGCCTCACAGCTGGGGGACAGATGAGAACAAAGCTTAAGAGGGCGGTCCGTTCAGGGACCATGGAGTCTGACACCTGTTTGCTCCTGCAGCTGAGCAGTGTGACCTTGGGAAGGTCTTTGATGTCTCGGAGCCTGTCTAGTCCCCTAGAAATGAAGCACATCGGACAGACCTTTTTCAACAGACATGCCTGTACCTGCCAGTGGAAAGGACCCTCCTGTTGGTTTTGTTCTCAGCAGGTGTGACGTGGGGCACGCCACCTTCTCAGTTCTCTTGGTTTTGCAAAGGGAGATGTGAAAGGTTCAGATGAACAATTTAGGCAGCTTGTGAGCCACCAAGGAAGAGAAAGCGGGGCCGGGTGCTTCGTCTGTGTCAGGTGCTCTTCTGCTGGTTTTTGTGAGTCATCTCATTAAATGTCACACTCGTCCTGGGAGTAGGTGCTTTCACCCCATTTTATAGATGAAGAAGCAGAAGCACAGGCAGGTTACCTTCATTTGCTCAAGGCCGCAGAACGCAGGTGCTCCGGCTTTCCGCCTTCTGTTCTCAACGGCAGGTCCTGCGCCCCAGGGGAGGGAGAAGAGGGCCGTTGCCGGGAGTTGTCCAGAGGAGAAAAGAGCCGTAACCATCCCTCTTCCTTAATAAGGATGGAAGACAGAATAAAGCGCACAGGAATAAAGTATTGTTAACCAGACTGGTAAATCAATAGACTAATTAAAAATCAAACACCTTAAAACTCTGTGGCTGGGTTAATTGTAAACCAACATTGAAACGTTAAAACTTGCCCAGCCCGTGGGTTTGAATTATTAACCAAGCTAGTTAATTTTAAGCCATTTGTTTGGGTAGCCATGAAAGCCACCATGAGAAGGGGAATTCGCGTGCCCTTTCCTGCTCAGGCCTGCCTTGGTGCTCAAGGTCTTGTTACGTTGCCGCCTTTCCCATAGTTCACGGAACTGCCTTAAACATTTTGCGGACCCCACAGATGCAGATACGTGGTGGGAAAGGGCTGTTCACATCAGGAAGGGCATGTGCAACTTATTTCTTTACAAATGGAAGGAATGCCATTCTGTTTTGCAGTAAAATGAAATCTCTGGGAGGGGAGAAAGGGCCCTTTGAAAAGTCCTTTCAGCTTCCAGTGTTGGGCCGGAGGCTGAGGTTTCACCTGCCGCCTCCCTTGCTCTTTGGTAGTGTTTCCGCCCAGAGAGACCCAAGGGGTCTGCGGTGTCAGGATTTAGCCCTAAAATCATCTGCTTTGCATCGAGACCCCTGGCAATTCTGTGACGGCCAGCTGTGACCGCAAGACGTTTCTGTTAGGTTTTAAGTAGAGAGAGACCTGCTGGACCCGGTTTGATTGTAGGTTGAAAGTTTTAATTTTAGATGAAACTCGTCAGCAACCAGCTCCATCGATTTTGCTTCTGTGAGCTGTGTTTCTAACTTATCTGGGGTCACGGACCACGTGGGGAACGCTAGGGACCCTTTACCCAGAGGGATGTTTGTTGCCACCATAACGGAGCTGTTTTCGCCGAGTCAGGACCCCCTGACCCTCCAGTGCTCAGACATGACCTCACGGGCAATTAAGAAACCCTGTGTTGACGTCGCACAGCAGCTGCACTTTAAGGATAGTAATAATATCTTACTGGTATTTACATAGCGTTTTATTCTCTTCCCCGAGTTCCTCACAAGACGCTCTCATCTGACCCTCAGGAGAATACTGTTGTCGTTACTTGACGCATGACACATGCTCGTGGGTACTGCAACTTCGCGGAATGTTCCTGTTTTCTTGTTAATTTGCTAAATGGGCTTTAAAAAGGGAGATAAATGTAAATTTCAGCCCCATAAAATAGTCCTGTTTCAAATGCTTCTGATTCAAATTAATTCGTTAAAAACACTAAAACACTACCCCAGCCACAAACATGGCAAATGAGTAATGTTTGTTCCGTTGAGACAGTTGATGGGGTAGAATTACGAGATTGGTCTGTGATTAAAAAAATAACCAACAAAAACACTTTCACTCCAGCTTGGATGTTTACAGAAAGGAGAGACTCTGGCAGTTTGTTTCATTAGAATACCTGTTGCCGCTTCTGCCCTACCCCTCCAGTTACAGAAGCTTGGGAAAATTGTGGAAAACCACAAGAATTAAGTACAAATTTCCCTGACTCTTTACCATTTAGAGGTGATCATTGTTAACATTCTGGTGCATTTTCTTCCATCCTTTATGCACACACACACACACACACACACGTGTTATTTACTAAGTTGATTTTATAAATATGTTATGAGTATTTCTCCCTTGTAGTTTGCTATTTGTTATGGCATGGTTCTCACTGTCTGCTTGGTGTTGTGACTTACAAGTATACTTTACCGTGGTGCATTGTTGTTGAATAGTTAGCTTGTAAATGATTTATTAGAATTATAAATAACACAGTGGCGAACATGCTTCTGCATGGCCCCCATCAACATCTTCAATGGCTTCTTACAGCATGTGCTTAGAAGTTGAATTTGGGGAGGGTTAAAGAATTCAGATACTTTAAAGGAGGTGGTATAAAATAAAAGGTGATATGTATGTGTATAATAGAAGGCGATATATAAAATTATGTCTATAATTATATAATCTTTAAAAATATCCATGCTGTATATTTATATATAAATCCTTATAAAATACATATTTATATTAATTGATTCTACAAGGAGCTTGGTACCACTTTATTCCCTCACCAGAAGTCTATTTGAGAGATTATCTTAATTTTACAAATTAACTGGCTTTATAAAAACAATATGTGTTTATGGTGAACATTTTCATCTGTGCTGCACGGTAAGGCTTACTGTTTAAAAGACCGGCGGTTCTTGGCTCAGCGTGGGCTAAATTTATTCTTTAAACTTCCTCTTTTTTCAGTGCAGTTTGGCATAGCTCTCTTTTTAGAGTTTGTTTACCTACCTACTTATCTTAACAGGCTGACCTACCCACCTGTCTATCATCTTGGTTAACATTTATCCTCGTTTGAGGATGGAAATAGCTTTCCTCTGAATCAGAACTTGGGGCATAACTGGTTCATGCACAGATGTTTGCTGCCCCAGCAAACAATGGGGGAGAGCCCTTCAGCGTCCTGTTCACCCCCCGAGTTATGGAGTATGGCCAATTTGGGGAATGTCCAAAACTATAAAAATGAAAAAAAAATGTCCCGGCACAAAGATAACCACGGTTAATATACGGATCTATTTCTTCTTGGGTGGGAAGGGGGCGGAATAGTGCGTGCAGATAAATAGATACGACAGCCAGCTCGGCCAGTTTTCTGCTTATTTAATTATATAAAGAGTCAGTGAGTACTTTCTGTTGGAAAATACGTAAACAGTGCAGGGACCAGTACCTCCACCTCTCGTTCTGGAGGGAACTGTGCAGGAGTGTCATTCACCTGCCCCTGCCGCTGTGGACGCACCCCTTCCCCAGGGAGGTGTTCCGCTTCAGGCTGGAGCCCGAGTTTCCTGGCCTGCAGCCCCGGTGTTCCAGAGCGTGATTTGAAAGCCGCCGCTCGAATAAAGAAGGAGGACTCTTTTTTTCCCAACCGAGGGACATTGCTCTTATTGATCACAAAGATGAAATTATGAATTCTATGACCAGAGTTATGGGCATCTGGATTTAGCATCACCAAATGTTGGGCCTTTAGGGACCTTGGGGATATCTGGTTGCACTCTCTCATTTTACAGATGAGAAGATTGAGGCCTGATAATCATCGGTAAGTACCTGGTCCCAGGTCTTTCAGCCTGTTAGAAACAAAAACTGAAATTTCAGCATTCTGGTTTGTGTCTTTCTTCTTTTTAAATGAAGATGTTTATCTTCTTTTAAAACCAAGAAACACAGTCAAATTTTGGTCTGCATTCAGTTGCAGAGAGCCGAATCTACTCCCATCAAGTTTGAGCAGAAAGGAATTCGTTGGGGGGCATGAAAATGCCGACGGAAACCATCAGGTGATCTGGAAAAACTTAGGTTGTGCTTTCAGAAATAACTCTCAAAGCCACAGAGCAGATCTGGGACCCCATGAAGCTGCTGCCTCTTCTGATATCTGGAAACTACCCAGTGATTCAGGAAGCTGACGCTGCACTGCTGGGTTTAGAACCACGGCCATGCATCAGGAAGCACCAACATTGCTGCTGTCTTACCACAGTCTTCTCCAGCAAAATAGCTTCTCCATGAGGAGTCAGCCAAGATGCACGATACTGCCACAGAATAGCAGGTGCCTCCTTGGCTGTGCTGCCCCAGCAAACAATGGGAGCACAGAGTCCACTGCATCTCCTGCCATACCTAGCTGCAAGGGAGTCTGAAATAGGACTCCTCAGTTTTCCAGTTCCTGCATAAGCGAAAGGTGGGAAGGAGCCTGGAATGGATGATGGACACCAATTTACCAGTTCTTTCTTCTCAGCAACTTATTAAACAGACCAAATGAAAAGAAACAGGCATGAGTTCTGTTTATGGTTATGGAAGGTAGACTAGCAGAGAAGCAAAAACAACACAACACAAAACAAAAAGAAAAACCCCACATACAACACCAAAAGTGAAAACAACAAGAGACTTATACAAAATATAAAAGACAGAAGAAGAAACTGCATGCAGAAACATTGTTATGGGGTAGTAGCTATACTACCTTGTATTACTGTAGAATATGTCATTTGAAGTTATAATGCATTTTCACAACCATAGGCATAAGTGGCATGTGGTAATTTAGTTCTTGATGTGACTAACATTAATTTCAGGTATTTATTCAGCCTGAGAATTGAAGGTTTCCCATCTGGCCCTTGAACTTGTATCCTGATGTTTGTCACTGAAATTTTAACTTCTTTTTTTTTCCATAACTGTTTCTAAAACTAATTTTCTTTTTTTAAGATTTTATTTATTTATTTTTAGAGAGGGAAGGGAGGGAGACAGAGAGAGAGAAACATCAATGTGCGGTTGCTGGGGGCTGTGGCCTGCAACCCAGGCATGTGCCCTGACTGGGAATTGAACCTGTGACATTTTGGTTCACAGCCTGTGCTCGATCCACTGAGCTACGCCAGCCAGGGCAAAACTTTAACTTCTTAAATATTTTCTCCTGCATTTTTCCTGGTGTTATTTTCTTCATATTATTGGGGTATACTACATTCCCTCCCAATCAAAAAGACCACTTAGCATTAATTCTGTGTACAGTTGACACTGGGGAAGTGGTTTAGGTAAGACGGCAAACAGAAGACCCACAGGCTGTTTGTACGATCATCTTGGTGTCCATATCTTCAGTATTTCTACTGGGTCTTCACAATTCCTCTACCGATCAAACATCATTCTTTGCTCTTCTTGGTGATTGCCAGCTTCCTGGTGTGACAGCAGAGTTCAGATTTGCCTGGGTTAATACGATGAGGTTTATTTGAGAATACTCAGCATGATTACATTGCAAATGAGGAGCAGAGGGTGAAATAGAGGGTTAAAAATTCAGAGAGGGGTGGCATGAAGTATAGTGATCGGCACATTTAAGTCCCTGGCAACAGCTGATCAGCAGCCTTCTCAGGCCTTGAGCACGTCAGGTAAGTCGGCACCTCTTACGGAGGAGTGGCCACTCGTGGAACAGTCCACTTTGTGGTGTAGCGCCAGGAGCAGGAGAGAGGAAACCTAAGACGGTAAACACATGAGTCTGTCTCTGGAGGAGTTTCCTTTTCTATTCAGGTGGTTAAGCCCTGGTAGAAAATTTCTGAGCATGTAGAAACGGTGACGGAATACAGGATTGTATGCCAGCTGACATAGTGGGTTTCTGAGCAGACGCGGATGCCCGGGGTTCACAGAGGAGGGAGGGGGCCGTGAAGCCAGGCAGGGCTTCTTGAATTAGCTGAAGTGTGAGCAAAGACTTGAAAGGAGGAATGAACTAGACTGGATGAGAATTAGGGGACGTTGTCTTCCTTTAGGGTTCTGTTCCCAGATCAAATGCCTTTGACAAGGACTTGTGAGTTCCCCTTGACCATCAGGAAAGCCTTCAGGGCCATTGTCCCTTGACTTGACTTTTCCTTGGGTGGCTTTTCCTTGGCTGGCCATGAATGACATCTTATAGACAGGCCTCTGCTCATCTGGAGTCACCTGGGCCCCCGATTGTCTTAAGTTTTCTTCTTGCACTTTTCTGCTGGGCATGGGCCCTCCTTGCTTTGTGTAGTCTAAGGATGGGTGGCTTGGTGTTCAAGGCATCCCCTGCTCTGTGCATTCATGCACGTGGCTGGAGGACAGTGGGTACTATGCAATGAGGGAAGGTCACGTAGATGTCAGTACTGTTTTTGGACAGTGTTGGTTATTTTTCATCTCTGTTAGGTGTCTGGCTTTGGGCAAGTGACTTAACACCTGGTAACCTCAGTTTCCTCAGCTGTAAGATGGGGATAATGGTGCACCTTAGTTCATAGGGTTGTTGGGAGGATTATTTGAAATAATGCACATAACATGCTTAGCACAGAGCTGGGTGGACTCATGATTGACACTCTGTAAATGGCGGTTCTCACCGCTGCTGCCCTCTTCGCTATTCTGACTTTTACAGCTTTCCAGTCTTTGGGAGGAGTTGGGACTCTTGATATCTGTCTAAACAGGAACCCAGCTCTGAATTAATGATCCCGGGACTCACAGCCCAGATATGACACCCCTTCTATCTGCTCTCTCCCTTGCTTTCTCTAGATTTCCCCCCCTATTTTCCTTCCTCTTTTCCTCATATCATACTTGCTTTCCCTTCCTTGCTCCTTTATTTACCTGGAGTTCGTTTCCAAAACTTTCCGCATGCTGGATAAAAAAGGACACCCAATCATTGCCTCCTTGTCGGTGAAGATGAAATGCACCATGTACTGCATTCAGAACTAGTATAGAAACCCTTTAGGGTTAGGGTTGTAATTACACCTTTTTAACCACATTGCTTGGGCTCATGTTCTAGCTCTGCCCTTTACTGTATATCTCTGTGCCTCAGTTTTTTTTTTTGTTTTGTTTTAATCTGTAAAATGGGGATAATGATAGTTCCCACCTTACAGAGTTGTGTTGGGAACAAAATATGTCAATATTGGTCAGGTGCTTACAACAACGTCCAACACAGAATGAGGGCCCAAAGATGGTAGCTGTCATACTGGCGATGATGAAGATGTGACGGTGTAACACTGTCACACCCTCCTACACAAGACTTCCTGAAGGACTGAAGGCAGTGCACCGGCGGCATGCCCAGCAAGATAAAGGCGCAGAGGCCCCTGGGATACAGTAGTCTAGTGGGTGTGGAGAGCTGGTATAGGGTACAAATTGGAGGTCAGTTTAGGGATGAGGGGTGGCTTTGCTCCCCTTCCCCCTTCTTTCTCCTTTCCACTCGGGTGGCCCTTGCAGCTGAAAGAGGCCATCCCCACAGCAAAGGCACGCCAAGCCCCATTTGCCCATTCTTGCTCTGGCCGCCCAGGAGCAGCAGGCTGAACCAGGTTGTCCTGCCTTTGAACTTGGGCTCACCTGCCAGCTTTAATTAGTTATATGTGGTTTCCCTTATCTTTCTGAGAGAAGATTTCTCTTTTCAGGTGATCAGCTGTTGACGCCAATGTGGGATTAGAGTTTCTACTCCCATTTCTCCCTCGGGCTCTGTTACTGGGTGTCTGAGGTAGAAAAATCACATGTTTATGCAAGTGATGGGTGAGTCGCTTGGTGAGTCCACGAGACTGCTAACCTCCAGCGCCTTTTCAGGTGTACAGAGCACTTTTGCTTGTAATCTGATTTGACCCTCCCAGCAATGCTGAAACACACTGGGAATGTCATCCCATTTCATAAATGGGAAAAGGAAGGATCCGAGAGGTGGGATGTCTGGGGCAAACAGACAGCAGGAGATGGAGCTGGGAGTTGCATTGGGTCTGGATCCAGTTCACCGCACTGTCCTCTGGGTCCTGGCCGGGTCCGTTTAAATTTGTTTTTTGATAAGGCTTTTTACTATTGGTTCTGTTCACTTCGACAACCATATTCCGAAATGTTGTGCTAGCTGCTTCAACATGACCCCCCCTCCTCCCACACAGGCTGTGGTTTTTCCATCTGCCAGCACTCAGATCCCTCCCCCTGGGGAGGCAGGGAGTCACCGAAAGGCACGGAGTCAGGGCATGTGAGATCTTGACCTCTCCGTGATCGTGTGCTTTGGAGTTGGAGAAACACTCATTAGGTGAATTCACTGGCCGTCTAGTTTTTACTTAGTGCACGTTACTTCTCCTTACGTTTTAGCAGAGGTAAAAGACCCGCCATTGTCTCCCTAACCCCCTCGAAGAGTGGTCTGCCCATGAGCCGCTGATAGGTCGAATATGAATGATCCAGAAACAGCGTCTTCATTCTGTCCACAGTCAAGAATGTCTGCCTTTTGCCTTTTGCCATGCCTCCCTGCTTTTCCACACCCCCCTCGAGTGCCTCCCACCCCAAGGGGAAGTACGTGGTCATTCGGGGTGCCATTTTGACCCATAAGTGCCTTTTTTAAAGGGCCGGGGATAGAAAAGGAAGGAGTAACCCAAGCCTGACCTCAGGTATCGGTCTGGTAATTTTTAACTCTGGCCTGACTCCGGGCATCCAGTTCTCTTTGCTGAGAAATGCTCCCGCACTGTTGCGTCATCACCCTCTCCTGTTGCGGTGTCACGGTGGCTGGCTCCTCGGGTGGAATTCTGCGTTGGCCAACGGGCAGGGACTCTGGGGCCGTGGCCAGGTGGACAGGGCGCCTGTACGGTTCTGCCCAGTAGGTGTCTGCGGAGCGCCGACGGTGCTCAGAGCTGTAGGCCCTTTCGTCCAGGCGGTGACTTGCCCTGTGAAAGTAGTCCTCCAGCTATAAGTGCCTCAAATATATTTGACCTCAGACGTTTTTGTCTGCATTCTGGAAATGGCAGAATTCAGAAAGAAATGCATTCATGTATTTTCCTGCTCTTCGTCATTTAAAAAGCTTGCAAAGCTAATTTGTTTGGATGACCAGGGCAGAGACGAGGCTAGAACTAGGTGGAGACTGCGCCTCCCGTCGCTCCGCACCTCTCACTGACTGGGGCACTGGAGGAGCATCTTCCTTGGTTCCCTTCCCAGTTCCTCATTTAGCTCATCGCATTTAGGAGTGTCAGCGTGCCGGGCTTTGAGTGGGGGTCACTTGGGAAGAAGGGTCTGGAGTAAGCCAGTCTGCTATGAGGAGGGAAGGACTTACCCCAAACCGAAAGCCCCTTTCCTTCACTCTGCAATGAACTTGGAGCAAGTGAGATGGTAAAATGAGTAAAGCTGTGTCTTCTACTCACGGGACCGCGGTGTCACCTGTGCTGAGTGCCTGGGCTGATTTCACGTACTCAGTGTCGCCGTGATGACCTGCTGGCCCACAGCCCAACATTCCTCTGATGGGGCCCAGCCACGGGCGCTCCACCTTGCTTTCACTCACTCTCCGTTTTCTGCACCCCAGTCCCAAGTATTTATTTCACTCTCGATCTCCTCATAGATAGACCTACCCCACACCCCTCAGGACAAAAACTGAGATCCTCACTCACATATCTTTTTTTCGGCTGCCTTTGCGGTCTGTTCACCCCACTCTGAGTGTCTAGATGCTTGTGTTTTGAAAACAGTGGAGGGAAACCACCACCCGTCTCTATTGCTAACTCCGCTTTCCCCAGACCCTTCTCTGTCTCAAAGTTCAGTTTTCCCTGCTGCCCGTCCTGGGCTGGGAGAGATGTCCAGCCAGTTACGGAAAGGTGTCTTTATTCAGTTTGACTGTTGCTGTTATGTGGCAAAGTTCAATAAAAGTTGTGATTTCTGAGATGTGTATGACTGTGGTTATTTTCCCATTTTCTGTCTCTATTTGTCTCTTTCTTTCTTTCTTCCTTTGGTCATCTATCAGAGAGAGAAAAGCCAGGCCTGATCATTTCTTGGCACATCCCGTATTCACTTAAGAATGTCAGCTGTCAGCCTGTCAGGAAGTTGTTTCTCGGGTCGGTTTCTCCCTCCTTTCGCCCCTCCCCACTGTACGTCCCCCCTTTACACAGGCGGAGGCCCCGCTCCGTCCTGCAGGCTGGTGATAAGGGGGAGGCTGGGCACTGCGGGGCAGAGCGTGGCCCCCGGCGTGGCCCCCTGCCTGTGACACCCCTCGGTGGCTGCATGTGCCGCTCTCTGTCAGTCCTTGATTGCTTAATAGGAAGAGGCAGGCAGGGTCCTTTCAGGAGGTTTTCAGAATTTTCTTTGTTCTGGAATACAGCACCCTCAATCCTCTTAGTTTTTTGGCCTGGCCACTTTAGAATTCCTTTCCCTTTTTTGTCTTTTTCTTTTCTGTAAAGTATGTGCATGTTAGATAAAAGACTCTTGAATAGAGGGCCCAGCATGTTGGGTATTGGCTGCTGAAAATAGGCTAATTGGAGATAGAAGCAAGTTGTCACAAAGGTGCCTCTGTTGCGGGGGCGGGAGGAGGAGGACGGTCCCAGGTAAAGGCCAGGTTGACTTTTCCCACTTGGCCCCTCCCCCTGCTTTTACTATTAGCTGTTTTGCAGAAATGCACCCGTTCTTTGTGGAGCCAGTC
The DNA here is from genome assembly GCF_004126475.2 of Phyllostomus discolor. Classification (NCBI taxonomy): domain Eukaryota; kingdom Metazoa; phylum Chordata; class Mammalia; order Chiroptera; family Phyllostomidae; genus Phyllostomus; species Phyllostomus discolor. The sequence continues at coordinate 96,541,131 of NC_040910.2, read as the reverse complement.
CTACAATAGCATTAACCAGATTGTGCCCTGCATCTTAAGCACCTGGTTAAGATTTCCTTCTATGTCTGGAAATGTTCCATGCTGAGCCCCCAGAGTGTGCATAAATAAGTCTCTAACCCACAGTGGGTGGCTGGGGAGGGGCTGAGGAAGGCCGGCTTGCTGAACTGGAGCAGAGCACGCACCCTGGGTTTCAAAGCGGCAGCTCCTGAGGCAGAGCCATCCACACTTCGGGTTAGGAGCAGTGCTGGCCAGCAGGGCAGCTGCTCGGAAGACCCCCATCTTTCTGGCCCCCTAACACTGGGAGCGCAGTGGGAGAGAGCTGAGGAGCACGGCAACCACCAGCCTGACTGACGGAGGATTAGTCATCGTGCAGTGGGTAACGTGTGGTGGCCTGGGCGGTTAGTCCATGAGCCCCCCACCGAGCGAACGTGGATTCAGCCTTCTAGTTGCTTAAGTGTAAGTGGGAGTCGGCTTTTGTCTGCACCCTGGACGCTTCGAATGTGAGCATTCTGTCACCCTAAGGCTAATTGATTGCTGGTCACATCCCTGCTGCTGCCACGTGTGTAGAACTCATTTCATCACCCGCCAGGGCCTCTCATTTAGGTCCTCGTGGCTTTCTCTCTGCTTCCGCTCACTCCAGACGCACATGTACCCCGCCTGCGGCTGTCAGGGCAGCTGCCAGGGCGGCTGCTATGGTCCTTGGCCTGCAGTTCCTGCCTCATATCATGTACCTCTGCTCCAGGGAGAGCGCCCCTGAATCCCTGTGTGGGACTTGACCCCCTTCAGGCTCTGCGGTCACCTCCCTTTCTTTGGCCTAGAAACCCCACCCATTCTTAGAGGGTCCTCTCCAATATCTCTGCCCTGGCCTTGAGGCCTCTCATGCTTGCTTCCTTGCCCGCAGGGGTGACACCTGCCTCCTTCAGCCCCCAGCTCCTTGCTGCTCCCCCTATGGCTGGTTACCAGATCGTTCCTCCTGGTCCTTCTCGTTCCCATCCCACGTGCCCCACTGGAAGGTTTGACGTTGAGGACAAGGACTGTCGATGTCACTGCTGTCCAGTTGCACTTCCTGTGACAAAGGAAAAGCGTTGTGCTGTCCAGTGCGTGTGGTGAATGAGCATTTGAAATGGGGCCAGTGCGACTGAGGGACTGAATTGTTAATGGCAATTAATTTAAGTTTAAGTAGCCACAGGTGGCCAGGAGCTGTCATATGGGGACATTGTACACATGTATCTTAATTATCTCGATATTTTTCAGAAGCCCTTGCACTGTGCTCTGCACACACGACGAGCCTCATAAGGAATGAGGAAGGAAACGGCAGTCACTCGGGTATATCGTTATATCAGCTGCGTGTTCTTTGCCTATTTTCCATGCAATTTGATTTTTAAGTTAGATTCAGTAGATTGTATACTTGAGCACCACCAATGCTTTGGGGGATACAAAGATGAATAAACATGGTCTCTTCCTGCAAGGAACTTGACTCTAATAGGTAAATACCCAGTGATAATGGGAGGCAGAATGAAATCGAGCGCCTTGGCTCAGGAGCGGTCTGCATCCTGTGCAGGTGTGGAGAAAGGAGCTGTTGCTGGTGACTGAAGGGAGAGACGGGAATGCTGTAGCATGTTCGTTCATTCATTCATTCATTCATTCATTCAGCAGATAATTAGAGTGTCACGTATGAGCCCGGTATGTAGGGAATATGATCTGTAAATAAAACGGACTACATGCCTGACCTCGCAGAGGCTTATTTCTTGTGGGAGGGAGGTAGACAATAAATGAAATAAGTAAATCATAGAATGTGTTAGAAGGTAAACTGGGAGAAGGTCCAAGGAGTGCTGGGGTGTGGGGTGGGGTTGCAGTTTTTAAACAGGCTGGTCAGGGAAGGCCTGGTGAAGGCAACATTTGCGCAGAGGCATTGGAACTGAGGCGGGAGGGTTTGGAGACCTGTGATAGGCAAAAAAAAGGTTGAAGGCTATTCCTGATGCCTGGGGGTGTGGAAGCGCAGACTTGCTGGTCAGAGCCGTGTGGCTGGAGTGCGCCGTGTGGAGGGATGTATGGGCGGGAAGCGACGCTGCAGAGGTGGTTTGGAACCTGGTAACAGAGGCTGAAACCTTGAAGACTTGATGCCTCTGCAGAGGTCCTGTCTTCCCGATGAAACTGTCAGCACCCCCGGCCCCACCCCTGGGACAATGGTCCCTATTAGTGCTTTTCGTTTCTCTTCCCACAGTGTTTCATTCCAAGTAGCTGCTCAGAAATTGTGTTGAATAAGGGACAGCTAAAACTAAGCCAAATCTTTGATGAGATTTTGCAAAAGAAAAGGTCTGATAAGATCAAGTGTGGGCTAATTGTACCACTGGATCTTATTTCATCTCCAGGTCTCCGTGCACACTGAGTGCTCTGCATGGCCCCGGGTGGCTCCGTTCCTGTGTTTTAGCACATTCCTTTGAACTGGATCATCTTTGGTGCACAGAGGTGGTTTAGGGGAGCCAGGGCCTGTGAGTAACAGGAACAGAGTAGTGGAAGACTGAGCAGCCCTTTAGAGGGACAGGATTCTGTGGCCAGGGACAGGAATGCCACACTTCCCAGTAAGTCTGGAGACCCAGAGACGGGATGGCTGGACAGGAAGTGAGCCGCCCCGAGCTGCAGAGGCCGCGTGCAGAACCACTGTGCAAGGTGATCATAGTTTCAGACGTATCCTGAGTATTAGAAACCCAGATTTCACACAGGAAGAGAGGGGTACCTTTGGCCAAGGGCAAGAAAGGGCTTTTAAAACAGATTGCTTGTTAGCCTGTCTTAAGGTGGCTTGACACTACTGATATTTACAGTGATAAATGCATTAGATGTATGGGTGTCACTGCCTGGGGAAAAAGGCTTATTTCTCTCCAGAAAAAAAAAAAAACTGACTTTTTTAGACTTTGACTTTCCTAAGGGCCCAGTTGACCACAGTAAATAGTAGCGTGCCTCGGGGCAGTTACCATGTTCATGGGTATGTGTTCAGTGCCGGTTGCCGGCAGAGTAAGGTTATCTCCCCAGATGAAGACTCACAATGAACCACAGACTGCCAGGGCCTGGCGCACCCCGGGCCAGTCTGGGAGAGCGGCTTGTTGGCAGCTTGGAGCGTGCTGATGAGCTGCACACAGATGCTGGTCTTGCAGGTACCAAGATCAGTCACGAAAGTGTGTTGTTTGAGGATCAACACACTTGTGTTGTGTGTGGCTGAGGTCTGGGTCCAAGGGCTCTGAGAACAGGTTCCTCCACACCTTTCTAACCATCTTTATGTTGCTGGACACTGCTGACCATTGCCTGCCCTTTGAAATGCCCGAACTTGAGTGTTACGGTTATCACTGCTCTGTAACGAATTGCCCCCCAAATTTAGCAGCTTAAAGCAACCATTTTATTCTGCTCAGGGAATCACTGGGTCAGGAATTTGGGCAGGGCAGAGCAGACACTGGTTTTTGCTTCACCACTTTCAGGGCCTCAGCTGGAAAGACTTGCAATCTTGATGGCACCTTGTTGGCAAAGGACTGTAGGCATCGAAAGGGTTACTCATATGTCTGGTGCTTGGGCAGGGGTGGCTCAAAGAACGGAACTCTGACACGCAGTCTGTCCATAAAGCTGGGCTCCCTTACAACATGGCGGCCATGGGGTAGTTGGACTTGTTACTGGTTCAGGGCTCCAATTATGATTGTTCTAAAGAGCAAGCTAGAAGCTCCAGTACTTTTTATGACCCAGCCTTGGGAGTCACATAACATCCCTTCTGCTGTATTCTGTTGGTTGAAGCAGTCACAAGCTTACTTGAATTCAAGGGAACAGGCATAGAACAAGGGGCTATATGCCCCAGTTGGTAAAAGTTTTTTCGGGCATTTCCCCTGGTTTCTTGGCTGTTGCTTTGGGTTTCCAAGAGACATTGGGATTCCTCCTGAGCCCATCCTCATCCCTGCTGTCACTTTACCCTCTCATCTCATCCACTCCCGTGGCTGACTTGAGTAGCTGCGTAGACGTCGGTAAATTCGGTCTGGGTCCTCTGTCCTGATCTTTCTCCTGAGCTTCCGAACAGATGCACACACGGTCCCACGCACCTTTAGTGTGCTCAAACTGAACATTTATCGTTCCTCTGCAAACCTGCGTCACCTGTGTTCCTTACCGCAGTCAGTGACAACGCCGTTGATTCAGCCACCCAAGAAATCCGAAACTCCTTCTTCTCCCTGGTCTCTGCTTCTGGCCATTTAACCAGTGCTGAACATTTTGTCTCCTGCTCCCTCTTAAATCTTTCCCTGCTTTGTTATGCAAAAGATCCTTGCTTTAGTTCAGTGCCCCCTTCATCTTGGACTATTATGATAAGCTTTAAACTGTTGCACACTCTCTACGGAGTGACTTATCTAAAACACAAAGCTGGTCATATTTTTTCTCCGCTTAAAATTGCTTACCCCTCGTTTAAAGGATGAAGTCCAGCCTCATTGTGGTCTGTCTGCAAGACTCTTTGGGGTCTGACCCTTGCCTCCTTCCTTATTTTCCACCAAACCATCCTTTCTGCTTGGTTTCCAGCTGTGCCAGGTGTAGTGCCAGAAGCAAACCATGGTATTTCATGCCATTGTGACTCTGCCTGCCCTTTCTTGTCTCCCTGGAAAACTCCTCTTGGTCCTTTAAAACTCCAGTTCGACATCTCCTCCTTGAAGCCTTCTCTGGCTGTCCCAACAGAGTGCATGGTATTTCCCTCTGTCTGTTCTGCATACTTTTGCCATTTTGTGCTTTCATCAGGCCCCTGTGCGATCTTTAAGATTAGAGAACTAAATCTTTTCGTTCAGGCTCCCGCATCCTGGTGGGGACTAGGTAATCACTAATGTTTGCTGTCCAGTGGAATTAATCAGGGGCAGGTGATACAGACCGTGGGTGTTGTCATTGAATCTGTGATGGCCAGTGGTTTCTGACCCCTTCCTGTTTCACTGGACCTTTCTAGTACTTTGTTGCCAAGAGTCGCCAGTTGTCCTTTTTGTGTGTGAGGACTCCCCCACCAAATCACCAGCTGTGTTTGTGCCGGTAGGAGGGGAAGGTTGGTCTGCTCCGTCCAACAGGCCCTTCCGTTGGCGGCGCTGTGTCTGTGTGCTCTGTGGCTCTCCAGCAGAACTCTGGCCAGCTGTTCTTTTCCGGAACGAGGCCTTCTGTCCTCTCCGTGCTCACGTCAGCCCAGCAACACGGGCTGCGCGGAGTCACCCCAGGGGAAGGAGAGGAGCCAAGGAGGGTGCCCGGGGCCCTTGAATCATCCCCAAACTAGATAATTCAGAGCAGAAAATATTCTTGCACTCTTTCAGCTCATACTGATTGAATGCCTACTGCACGCCAGGCATTCTAGGTGCTAGGAGTACAGTGGTAAACAAAATAGACAAACGTCCTCACTTTTATGAGGCTTCCACTCTGGGGGGTGGTGAGCTGATCACGACCCTCCCTTATAAGGCTTCCACTCTGGGGGCGGGTGTCCTGACTACGTGTCCTGTGATTGGGCTGAACCCCTCACTTGGTACCTTGTGCATTGCAGGCATTGTACCCGTGTTTCTGGAGGGAATAATGAGTGTGGTTGGACAAATGAGGTTTAACGGGGCATATTTTTCTTCCTTGAGGAAAGGGAACTAGGCTTTATTAAGCACTTGCCAGGTGCAGGGCGATTTCCCCACAGAAGACCCTGGTCTGGCAGGCAGAAGTGCCCTTCGGAGAGACCGTGCGCCGTTTGCTGGGCCGTGTGGCTGATTTGACAGCCCTCTAGAGTGAACTGCAAAACGAGCCCTCCACGCTTCCGCCGGCCGACAGCTACAGGTCCCCAGTCACCTCTTTGCCTCAATGAACAGCCAGCCCAGACCAGTTAGCTGGGTTGGGCGCGTTGGGAAGCATATCTCTTCTCCCTCTCTTCTCTCTCTCTCTCTCTCTCTCTCTCTCTTTTCCGTGTTTGGTGGCCCAGCACACGTGTTTTAAACAGAATAGACATCGTGGCTATAAAACATCTGTAACATTACACAGTTAGTCAAGTTCCTGGCAGCCTGAGTTCTGTTTGATCGGTGACGTTTTTGCTGTGACTGTTGTTTCATCTCCCCCCCCCCCCCCCCCCCCCCCCCGTTGATCCCCACGGAAAATAAAGTTTTCTTTTATGTGACAATTTACAGAGATGTAATACCAGCATGAGGAGAGCACAGACATGTTAGGATATTGGAGGAGCAGAGATACACTACCTCTGAGGCATGGGCAGCTTCATCTTTTTAAGAGAATAACCTTTCTCACTCGGAACAATCCCTTACATAGGGTTAAGGGGCTGCCTAGGTTGAGGTAGGTAAAAAACACTGCTTTGCGCTGAGATAGCATCCTTTTTCCTGGAGCATCTTCAACCCCCGAAATACCGTGGTTGCCCAGTACCACGGCTGGGAGTGGGCTGAATCTGGGTGGTGTCCAAGAAATCTGAGGAAAGTAGAATCAATAATAACGAGTAGAATCGATCATAATTAGTCAATTTGATGACAATTAGTCATCAAGTCTACAGAGTGTATGCTTCATGCCTTGTCCAAGTGCTTTTCCTTCTGTTCTTTGGTCTGCAGGGTAGGCAGGGAAGGTTTGATCCCCATTCACAGCCAAGCATCTCGGTGAAGTCTCGGGTGGGGAGGGGAATGTGGTGAGGAGGAAGAGGAGGAACTCCGTGCAGCTGTCATTCCAGCTCTGTGCTAGACACATTTCACGTGTTAGCTTTTTAATCCCATTTTGTAGAGGGAGAAGCTCAAGTTCAGAGACATTCAGTCATTTGCTGGGGTCACCTAGTATATATGTGACAGAATTGAGATTCCTAAGTTCTTCCTCTTTGTCTCCCCAGCTTCAGAGCTGGGGTTGGAACCTGGACCTCTAGTCTCCAGAATTTCTAGCCTTCCAGGCCTTTTCGGGTTTAAAAGGATCACCTTCCATCTCTTGAGAAGTGAGACATTTAATAAAAGGTGGAGAGACTTGCTCCTGATTCTCTTGGCTTCCCTCTTGCACAGCAAACACTTCTTTGGGTCCCTCTTTTCCCTCAAAGGAAGTTACTCGTGGCAGGGGGCCAGACCATGCTTGGGGGTGGGGGGGTTGACTTTTTTTTTTTTTGACAGATGAAATTTATGACCTAACAGATGGCCGAGTGTTTCCAAAGACGACCACGCCAAGGATGCAATGTGCTTATCTCTCCTCATGCCTTGCCAGCCTGCCCCCACCATCCCTCCCACCCCATGGATGTTTCTGGAACAGTAGAATGGCAGAGCAGGGAGGGACCTTCTGATGGAAGAGCTGACACCAGGCCACACACTGGTTGCTAGGACTGGTGTCTGGGTGCCCTCTTCCCAGTTCATGCTTTTGGCGCCACTCTGGCCTGTGCTTCTTTGCCAACATTAAGGTTAAGGTGACCCATTCCACCCCCTCCCACCTCCCCCTGGGCCCTGTTTTCCTCCTTAGTGGCCTGATTGAAGAGTCCCTCCCCTGTGGAGGTTTCCCTTGCCTCCCTGGCATGGCCTCCCTGACCAGCCCCTGGCCTCCCTGCCCCGCCCCTCGCCTCCTGGCGTCCCATCGACACCCTGTGCTGTAGTCTTTCAGATCCCTTGGCGGCCCTGTAGCCACATTGCTTATGCTGCAGCCTCTGCCGGGGAGGCTCTCCTCCGCTTCCTTTCCTCGCTGCCCCCGCTGACCTCCAAGCCCCCCTTGAGGTCATGCCCAGCTCTGTACCCTCAACACCCCCCACCGTACTACAACAGCAGCTTTCTACCTGACTGTAAGCACCTTTGATACAGAAACCAGGTCTTATTCCACTGAACATCCCCAGGGCCTAGCACAGTGCGTGGCACCTGGCAGGCCCTGAAAACGTGTTTGGTGAGAGAATGAATGCATGCGTGTGGCTTGCTACCAGACACACTCCTCTGCCTGTATCTTCTTACCATCATCATTTTTGCTCTTCTTGGATTCAGCACATCTCTTGAATACCTACTATGTGCCAGGTGCTTCTACCTACTTACCTCTTGTGATGCGTATCTCTAGCAGCTCTGTGACGTATAGGTATTGCCCCCACTTTACACGACTCTCCTAAAATGACAAGTGGCTGAGCCGGAACTCAATTCTAGCGCTTTGGGTTCTAGTCCCAGGCTCCTCCACTCTTCTGTGGCTTTTTTCCTTCTCATGTTCAGCATGATAATAATGGAAAAGAATTTTTGCTTTGTCGAGGTCTCCATCCCCCCACCTTTTCTCCCTTAGGATGGCAGAAGCTAGAGCCCTGATTGCACATTACAATCATCTGGGGGAATGTTTAAAAAATACTGCTGCCCGGGCCTCTCCACGGACCAATGAAATCAGACTCCCTGAGGGTGGGGCTCGGCGGCAGGTTTTAATGACTCCCCAGGTGATTCTAAGGTGCAGGCGGGGTTGAGCACCGCTGCACCATGGGAGTGTCAGTGAACCTGAAGCCTGGCTGAGCTCTGAGGATTAGGTAAAACTTGCTCATCAAGAACTGATTGCCATGTGCATCTAAAATATGTTAATGGAGGTAATCAAGGCTAAGTGTTAAGGCTGCCATTTCACTCTTTTCATGAAATCAACTGGAGGGCTTGGGGGATGGGGCGCCTTGGCCTCAGAGCCTTCGTGCCGGCAGTTTTTAACCTCTCTCCTTAGAGGAGCTGGTTCCTTGTTGCTGAGGGCAAGGGGCCTCGTCTTGCAGGTGGTGCCCAGCTTACAGAGGGGCGGGCTCTAGAAGTCTTCCCCAGGATACAGCGATGCCCCCCAAAGCTGGGTTTTCCTCACCCGAGGGCCCGTGGCCGGCCTTTCTGAATGTGGCTTCTCAGCCAGCCCTTGAGGTGTCCTCACGTCTTGTGGGGGATGCAGAGGCCCTCCAGGATGGCAGGAAAAGGAGTGGGTATTTAGTTCAGGCTCCGAGAAACTTCGAAACATTTCTCGTTGAAGTAGGAAGCATCTCTCTGGCAGTTGCTCCCCAGGCGACCTGAAATGGTTTAGGGAAAGAGCAGTTGGGGAAGTAGGGAGGGGTGCCCTGAACTCCTCACCATCGCTGCGTGTTCATAAACCCCGAGGCCTGCACACTGCCTGCTTCAGTTCCCCAGACCAGGGCCCGTGGGAAGGGCCTCAGGTACCTCTCAGCCTGGACGTGGGCACGGGGGCGGGGGGATTGAGGGGGGAGCCTGGAGAAGCTGTCAGGAAGGTTGGTGTAGGAAGTACAGGCCCCAGGCTCGGTTTTCCTTGGTGCCTGTGTTGCAGGGTACAGGGACCTTGTGTGGGCTGTGTTCTTGGAGTAATAGCTTCTCATTTGCTGTCTCTGCTATAGTCAGACCAGGGTCTGTGGCCATATCTCAGAGGGGAAAAGTGAAGCCCAGAAGTGTTAAGAGACTTGGATTTGACCTAGCCTCATCTGATCACCCATGGCTGGGTATTCAGTACTGAAGCGTCTCAGCGCACACAGAGGGGCTTGCAGATGCAAAACCGCGTGGACAGAGAGCAGATATTTTAAATGTCGTTCTTTCATGTGATCATTTCTGTAAGACAGAATCATGTTGGACCGATGCTTTAACCAGGGGGCCCAAGCTCATCTCTGTCACCATTTCTAGGGTCCTGCCCCTCACCGTGAGTCACTGTCTGCGTCTTTAGAAGAATTCCACCCTGGGTGGGCGAATCGGGCTGCCGTGGCTGGAGTGACAGGCGCAGATGGAAGGAACTGAGTACACGCTAGCCCGCCACCCTGTCTGGCCCTCCTTTCCCACCTCAGTTGAAAGACTGAGGTTTTTAAAGAATCTGCCTTGGCTGCCTTTCCCTTGCTGGGGCATCGGAGGCAGCTCCTTCGTGTGCAGAAACACACGGCTTGCTGGCCCACTGAGCAACAGGAAAGTGTACTTTCTGAATTTTGCTTAATACTGCTGCTGTAAAGATTATGGGTTTTAATTGCATCTACAGATTGGCAATTGTCTGAACACTGGTGAGAGTGTGTGGGGCCTTTTTCACAGTGAGTGCAACTCATCTGTGGCTAGTACTGGGGGGCGGGGGCTCACGAGAAGGATGGAATGATGGGCAAATTACCTGTGGCTGCACAGCAGCTTGGGGCCTGCGATGGGGCTGCCGGCCGGCCAGCCACCTCGCTCAGTATCATTTGATGCGTGGGTCATGATCCTTAATTTCCTGTGCTTTCCAAGGCAACACTCCATCTCCACACCTTTTTCTGTTACCTCCCCCAGCCCCCAGCCTGCGTGGCAGAGTCTAGGATATTACTCCCTGATAGCAATCTGCGGATGGGTCAGCTTTGCCGCCTGCAACTTTTCCCCCAAGGGTGAGAGGAAGTAGTATTTTTTAAATTAGCCTAGGAGGGAGCCAGGCAGAGGGCGCAGTGATGAGGACGGGGGTCTGAGCTCCCTGCTGAAGCGGCCCCATCATTTCATTACAAGATCACCTTCACCTGTCGGCACGCTGCTGTGGTTTTAACCAGAGGTAATGCTGTAACCTGACTTTGTCTGGTAATTACGTGGAAATTATATTCTAGCCCCACGTAGAGGAAGGCTATTTTTTGTCCTTCCAGTTTTTAAAGAGGTTTGCAGGGACTGCCAGAGTGTAGCCCGAACCCTCGCGCTCTCTGGCTAATAGCTACAGACGGGGCGAGAGCGCTCTGAGCAACATTTGGGGCCCTATCTGGAATTAGTTCCCTCTGAAGTTAAATTAATTTCTGCAGTTGGCAACATCAAACACTGCTTCCCTTTTGTCCAGTGGCCGGGCTCGGGTGAGTCCAGGCACACGGACCGGCTGGAGGAGGAAGCGGCCGGGAGCACAGGGTCCTGCGCGCTTGGGTTTATTGTAAGCCCTGTTTGCATTCAGACTCTCACCTTAGGGATCTATTTGGCCTGTTCCTTTTTTAAAGAACGTTTATTGAGATATAATTCACGTGGCATATAATGTAGCCATTTAAAGCGTATACGGTTCAGGGGTTTGTGGCATATTCACAGAAGTGTGCGCCCATCACCACAGTCCGTGTTAGAGCGCTGCATCCCTCAGAGAGAGACTCGTGCCGAGGACAGGCAGAGGGCCCGTGGGCGTGAAAGGATGCTCCACATTGCTAGGCAGCAGAGAGATGCACATTCAACCCACAATGAGATCCACTTCACACCAGTCAGAATGGTGGTTATTAATAAAGTAACAATCAAGTGCTGGTGAGGATGTGGAGAAAAGGGAACCCTAGTGCACTGTTGGTGGGAATGCAGACTGGTGCGGCCACTGTGGAAAGCAGTATGGAGTTTCCTCAGAAAACTAAAAATGGAACTACCTTTTGACCCAGCAATCCCACTGTTGGGATTATACACCAAGAATCATGAATCACCAATTCAAAGAACCTGTGCGCCCCTATGTTCATAGCAGCACAATTTACAATAGCCAAGTGCTGGAAACAGCCCAAGAGCCCATCAGTAAATGAGTGGATCAAAAAACTGTGGTACCTTTACACAGTGGAATTCTATGCAGCAGAAGGAAGGAGCTCCTACCCTTCACGACACAATGGATGGAACTGGAGAGCATTATGCTAAGTGAAATAAGCCAGGTGATCAGAGACAAAAACCATGTGATCTCACCTATAAGTGGAACCTAATCAACAAAACAAACGAGCAAGATAGAACCAGAGACGTGGAAATAAGGAACAAAGTGGCAGTGACCAGAGGGGAAGGGGGATAACAGGGCAAAGAGACGGAAGGGTCCAGTCAAGGAACATGCATAAAGGACCCGTGGACAAAGACAATGGCGGGGGAGATTGACTGTGAGGGCAAGGGAGAGCGACAGGAAAAACTGGGACAACTCTAAGTGAACAACAGTAAAAGGAAGGAAGGAAGGAAGGGAGGGAGGAAGGGAGGAAGGAAGTAAGGGAGGAAAGAAAGGAAAAAGAAACCCATGCCCCTTCCTCTCCTCCAGCCCTAAGCAACCACCAATGTGCTTTCTTCCTCTATAGATTTCCCTCTTAGGAACTTTCAAATGAATGGAATCATATAACAAGTCGTTTGTGGCTGGCTTCTTTCACTTAACATAATGTGTTCAAGGTTCAGCCATGTTGTCGCACGTGTCAGTACTGCATTTCTTTTTCGGCTGATTAACATTCTGTTGTACAGACACATCACATGTAATGTGTCCGTTCACCCACTGATGGACGTTTCTGGTTCGCTTGTTGACCATTGTGAACAGTGCCGCTGATAAGATTGTGTGTAGAAGGTTTTGGGTAGACACACGTTTCAATCTCCCTTGGGTTCGCACTAAGAGTGGAGTCACTGGGTCATCTGGTGACCCTGTGTTTGGTCGTTGGAGGAACTGCCAGGCTGTTTCTGTGCTGCTGGGCCTGTCCTTCAACCTTGTGGCTTCAAAATTGAAAAGGGCAGAGTCAGACTTGCTCCTCATGGTGCCTCCTCATCTCTCCTTCCCCAGCTGTGCCTTTCTTCTTGGAGGACAGAAGACGCCCCAGTTGCAAATGCAGGTGTAGGAGGCTTTGGTGAATAGAAAGGGCAAGACTTTTTTTATTTTTTTAGAGTTTTATTTTTTTTTTAATTTTCAGAGATGGGAAGGGAGGGAGAAAGAGGGAGAGAAACATCAATGCGTGAGAGATACACCCACGGGTTGCCTCCTGCACATCCCCAACCGGAGACCTGGCCCACAACCCAAACATGCGCCCTGACTGGGAACTGAACCAGCGACGTTTTGGTTTGCAGGCCGGCCCTCAGTCCACTGAGCCACACCAGCCAGGGTGAAAGGGCAAGATTTTGACTCTCCGTGTTTGTCACCCCTAGTGCTGTGTGACTTTGGACTCTTAGCTTCTCTGGTCCTCGTTTCCCTGACTGTAGAAGAGAGGCGGAGACCTGCTCTGGGGCTGACGTGAGGCCTGAGGAGGGCGGCTCCTGAGGACGGCACAGCCGGGGCCTGCCCACCATGGGCCCACAGTGCGGGCCGAGCACTCTGAGCCTGAAGGAGACTCGGGTGCTAGGTGCCGGGTGCCGGGGTTTTCGACGGGTGATGAGGACCTTCCTCAGCCTGCTGGATGTTGTCAGGCATGCACCTGCTCGTGTGCGAGCGCTGGCCCGCCTTGTCTGGTGTGTTTTATCGGTGGAGTGCAAAGCCCTGGGCAGTGTTTGGGTCGCTTCTGCATAGAGTTGGCCTTGCTCCCCATACTCCCTCACCTCCCACCTGGTCTCTGTGACCTCTCCCTGTGTCCCTGTGACCTTTGCCATTGAGGGGGCTTGGGGATGAGTGTGACCTGCCAGCCTTGGAAGGATGGGTGCAGACCATCACATGCATGGGTGTAACATTCTCCTGCCCACGGTCAGGGGAGGGCTTCCCTGTGGACTCTCAGTCCACTGTCACCAAGAAAAGGTGAGGCCGAGGCCGTGGTGACTTGGGGCATCCCCCTAGCCGGGTCCTGGGGTTTAGGACTCTGGAGTTTAGGACTGCTGTGACCTCCATCAGTCCTGATAGAGCTGCTTTGCCACCCAAAGCTTGGGCTCAGTTCTCAAATGCGGGGTGACACAGGACAACCCAGTGCCCACTAAGTTCAGGACCTGGGATGACATCATGTGTTGTCCGCCACTTTGTCTGTTCTCCCTGGCACTCGCCCTGGCTTTGGCTGTCGGACATGTCTTCCCACCGGACCCGATTTCCGTCTGTGTCGGCGGAGGGACGGGCAGGTTTGCAGGAGCCCGCCCCGCGCCAGGATTCCGATGTCCATTCCGGGTTCTCTCACCTCAGGGCTCCCACAGAGGCGAGAACACCTGTTGGCGAGCCTGTGTTCCTGGGCCGGGAGCGTGGCTCTTTTTTTCCACCAGGGGAATCTGGACTCTTTTCAGGAAGATGGTGATGGCAGGGTGGACTCGATTTCTCCAGGCCTCCCCCATACCCGCTGAGCTCTCCCCAGAGCCACCTCCTGCCTTTCTGGGCGTTTGTCAGGGTGAGGAGATAGATACTCACTGCTGTTTGCTGGTGTGGCAGCTAATATTTGGGGGCTGGTGCTCCAGTCTCATTCTCGAGCATAGTTTTTCTCTTCACCGCACCCCCACCCCACTCTCTGATTTGAACACACACTCACACACCCTGCTTTATTCTGTTTTATAAAAATACAACCAGTGGTCCCAGTCTGAGTGACCATTTGAGTTGGCGACATATTTTTTAAAAGGGAATTTATGAAACTAAAAGAAAAAAAAGCCCGTTGCCTGGGCAGAGGCAGGAAGGCAGAGTGTGCTTCATAGCCCCAGTTAGCAGCTGGCTTTGGCCAGTTTTTACGTGTAAACAGCAATTTTCCGAACTGGAATGGTGCTGGGGTTTTCTCTGTGGAGCCAAGGGGTTTGTGGAGAGCAGTGATGTTTAGTTAAATTACAGGTCTGGATGCAAGACTTTGCAGCATTGAGCTGCGAGAGTCTGAACACTCCCTGCTCCCCTGTGTGTAGCACACACGCACATGCACACACATGCACCACTTCCCACAGTGCTGCGCTTCACCATAAAAGGAGGGCATCTGCTGAGGGGGGGCTGCCCCCCAAGTGGTGCAGGACTCCTGGTGGGTACCTCATGTAGCTAAGAGTGGAAAGCACTCACATGCCAAAGTGTCTTCTGCGGCGCCTCCACCAAAAACTTGTAGTGAAGGAAATTTAAGATCAGTCTCCTAATGGACTTGGGGCCGAGCTCTCTCTGGCCCTTGTCATCCAGGTGTACCCCAAGGGCCACGCAGGCTGGTGTGCGGCGGCTGACTTCCCCGTAGCTCGTGTGGTTAAGTGCTGCCAGGGGTATGAACGCTGTGGGTTAGGAAACAGTTACCCAATGGGCCTAACACAGGAAGAAAACACAGGTGTCTCTCTGCCTTGTGGGTGGAGAGGATTTTTTATCATGCAAAGACTGTAGAGCCAGTGGCCAGTGGGTAGCTTGCTCACTCTGTTCAAGATCAGAATAAAGTTAAAGCTCTAGGGGTGGCAAGTGGCTCCTGGGGCAAATGGAAGCTAAGATGCAAGCACTGGGAATAGGGAGTTGCCGCCAAACACACACATGAATTCACATGCATGCACATGCACAGAAACTTGGATAATATTGATGAGAATTGGAGGACCTCCATGCAGTCCACCTGAGAGCCTGACAAACACCCCAGCCCCGCCCCTTCCTGCCCTGCCCTGCTCAGAAGCCATGGAGAAGCAAGGGAAGAATGTGTGACTCTCGAGTCCTCTGCCTCCTTGCTGAGTCCCTCTCCAGAATGCAAATCCTCAAGCAGTCCACAGCCCATTTAGCAGTGATGCATGCGTCAGGATTCTCAAAGGAAATCACTCCCTTTTCCCCTAGCATGCCCGAGGCAGGAGAGGTCCCCGTCCCGAGCACCATCGCCCCCCAGCCATGCTCCCCTCTCCTGCAGCCCAGTCACCAGTGAGCAGCTAACCAAGTGTTGCACATCTTCCCACGGGCCTCTTCACGTCTGGAAGGCTTTGATGAAACCAGTTTCCTTCAGTGTTTGCTGAAGAGTGGGACGCGTCACTGGATCTGAGCTGGTTCCTGGAGAGGATGTTAGTAACTCGGACACTTTGGCTCATTGTCTGGGGCCTGGGATTTCTCATCCTCTCGCTTCTTTTCTTTATTTTTTAAAAAGTGTTTTCAATACCTTTTTAGGACTATGTATTATCTGCCCCAGTGTTTAGGACTCTGTCTTGGGAAGTTTATGGCTATAAGACAACCTCGGAAGGTGTAAGGGGGGGGGACCCTTGCATTTAGCCCGTTAGTGGGGAATGAACATTCTGTTACTTGGAATGAAGACACATTGGGCGTTTAATTTCTGAGTCCACGTGACCATTTGGAGTATGAGTCAGGCCTGCTCTGCACCCACCTGGCTCCAGCCAACGTGTAAGTTAGACTGTGGGGTTCATTTTCTAGAATGCCTCCCCTGAGTTTAAGTCGGAACTTCCACTTGTGTGTGTTTGTGGGTCACATTAGGGTTTCCTGTATAGATCTTTAATTGGTGAGCTGGGGTGAAAAACAAGGAATGAAAAATGTACAATGAAACTGGTGGGCGTCTCTGCCCGCCTGAAGTCACGTGGAATGCAGGAGCGCATTTCTGAAATGATAGTGGAAAGGAACGGGGCAATAAGGGTAGAGGGGTCAGGGTTTTCTGTACA
This sequence comes from Phyllostomus discolor, assembly GCF_004126475.2. Taxonomy (NCBI): domain Eukaryota; kingdom Metazoa; phylum Chordata; class Mammalia; order Chiroptera; family Phyllostomidae; genus Phyllostomus; species Phyllostomus discolor. The sequence continues at coordinate 96,524,986 of NC_040910.2, read as the reverse complement.
AGGTGTCTTTCTGCCATGCATGTATCCTGAGCTTGAAGGATAAATTTAGCAACAGAGTTAGGTTTCGGTTACAGTGGCCATTCATTTAGCATCTACCTGGTGTCCCACTAGGCACTTCAGTGTATGTCATTTAATTTATCTCTAATGGGAGCCTTGTGTGGTAGGCTAATTATGGTATCTCCGCTTTACAGTGGGTTAAATTCCATATTACATTGGAAGGGAAGGTCCAGCACCTAGCAGGACTTAATGTATCTGTTGAATGAGCACATGGGGAAAGTTAGGTTAGTAAAACCTGGCGATTAGTGAGTGTGGGGCGGGATTTAAATCCGGAGAGGGCCTGCCGGCGTTCCACTGCGAGGTGACCTTGTCCACCAGGGAGGCTTACGGAATGAATGGGTAAGAACTGAGGTGCACAATAAGGAGCAGAGGAAGATGCCACCCCTTAACGAGAGGTTCTTGGAGCTTGGTGGTGTGGACACGGGTGGGATCGTCACAGAATATCCTCACGTGCGTGAAATCATCTAACCTCCCGTTCACCTGAAAGAGACAGAACCCAGTAAATCACAGCCTTAGACACAAGTACAAACCACTGCACGGCTCTCCCAGCCGACAGGAAGTTGCCAGGGCAATGTCCTCTTAAAATAGTGCAGGAAGTCCATTATTTTCCAAGGATATTCCAGTTCGAGCTCCGTCAGCAGGCTGCGTTGGCACATGTCCCCTCCGGGAGCCACTAAGCTACGCAGGAGCTCTTGAAGCCTGGGAGCCACCCCCGCCTTCGTGGCCCTTGAGTGCTTATAGATTCCTGAGCCTTCAGGGGTGGGTGGGACCTGGAGCTCCAGGGCGGGACCTCGCTGTGCGGAGGGCAGAACCCAGAGCTCGGGGTGGGCCCTGTCCAGGGTCCCGCCCAGACTGAGGCTCAGAGGCAGGTTTCCAGGGCCTTTTGCCCTCCACAGCACAGCCTCCCAGGAACCACTGTGCCCCAGGTGTCCCTCGGTTGAGGCTGTCCTGCTGGAGGCGGGTGGCTTGGTTTTTTTCTCTCAGCAAAGTGGTTCGGAGCCTTGGTGATTACAGTGGTCCAGGCACCCACGGCCCCTGTACCTGGGTCTCTTGTATTGAATCATACAATAGACATAGGTGACGTTGTGGGTTTTTAAAAATGCATTCCAAGATTTGTCTCATTCCCTTATTTTTGGGTGTCGATCATGCTTTTCTTTGTATGTGTGTTCTCATCGAACATTTCTCTCCAGCTTTATGGAGGTATAATTGACAAATAAAAGCATAAGGTATTTACAGCACATGACATTACGATTTGGCATCTGTATATGTTGTGAGTGGATTCCCCCCGAGTTAAGACACGCGCTTTTTTATTACGTGCAACCAAACTGGTAAGACCCTGCACCCACTGGGTTTCTAACTTTTTTATTTCACTTAAAAAAAAAAACCCCACATAGCCTAAAGGTCTTCAGAATAAAATTTAGTTTCTTTTTTTCTCCTCGGCTCCTACATGTTAAGATATGTGGTCTCTGCTGCCCTGAAAGTTTAGGCGCTGAGCTTCCTTCTCCCTTTGCTTTGGAACGGGTGGAATTCGGAAATGCGGCCACACCCCTTTGTTTCTGCACCCACCACGCATTCCTGGGCTCCCCATGCCTGGCTGGCGTGGTGGGGGGTGCCCAGAGGACTTGGGAGCCTGTCTTCTGGGGGAGGAAGTAAGGAAGACAGGATTGTTGATGGTTTCAGCACGAGGTGGAAAGTGGTGCAGTGAGCGCTGGTGAGAGTCTGATGGGCACAGTGTTGGCGGATTCGGAAGAGGGAAGAACAGCGTCTGGATCGGGTGGCACTGTAGATATTCTGAATTCTGGAGAAGGTTGTTGGACCTTGGAGGGTGGTCACAGTTTGCTCTGGGAGACTTAGGCGTGGAGAGGCGTTCCAAGGAGAGGGACCGATGTGGACAGGGGTGTGGAGACCTGGAGACTACCTGGGCTCATCTGAGTGTAGGGAGAAGCAAGGTGAATCACGAGAGAGCAAGAGGAAGGAGGACTGGGGGCTGAGCCTGGCGGGTGGTTTGTGTGTGTGTCTTATTGGCAGATGTACACCACCACGCAGAACTGCTCAGTGTAGACGGTCCACATGTATTTTTAAATTACGCGTGATTTTCTTATGGGCAGATACTATGGGTGCTTTCTGGGCAGCAGATTTTTATGCGTGTTGTTCTGTTTTGTTCATGTCTCAGGTTTAAATAGTGCTGACCCTCGACTTTCCTCTCTGTGCTGGTATGTCAGAACGGAGCTGTGTATTGTGGCTAAAGAGGCCCTGAGGTCCACTCTGGGTCTGTGTGGTCCTCGAGCCTTCAGGTTGTGGCCCACAGGCCTCAGATGCCCAGACTGACTGTCTGGCACCCTGCGACGTCTGCAGGGCCCACGCCATGCAGCCTGCGCCTGTCCACAACCGCCTCTCTAGAGAAAGGCGGAGAGCGGTGTGTTCCAGCATCTCGATGGGCTTCGCTTGAGATAACCTGGTTAACCTGTGTCCTCCTCTTGTCATTCCTTGCAGATGGTCACAAGAACAAAGAAAATATTTGTAGGCGGATTATCTGCGAACACGGTGGTGGAAGACGTAAAGCAATATTTCGAGCAGTTTGGCAAGGTAAGCGGCGCGTGAGGGTGGCAAGCGCGTACTTGATCAGCCCTGAGGAGGGGCTTCTGTGGCCCCTGCCTTGGCCACAGCTGTGTCTTCAGGAACCATGTCTTTGAACTTGGCTGTCAAGATTTAAGTGAAATGCGGCAGGAGCTGAGATGGAAGAGCCTGCCTTGTTGGCATGGCGCCCCACGTGCCTGCAGGAACAGACAGGGTGGCCTTTGAGCACAGTGGTGCTGGCATTGGCTGGCCACATGGGGCCTGGGCTGGGAGCTGGCGGTGGTAGCGGCTGGGGAGGGATGTGACATGAGTCACAGGGCGGGAGCTCCCACAGAAGCTGCTAGAGGCCTGTGAGTCGGCACTGGGCTTCATTCTGTGCCTTTCTGGGTAATGGGTTGAGAGAGGAGCTGCCTGGGGCTTTTTGCAGTAAACTCTCCCCTGTCAAATGCCCACAGAAACTCAGTAAGGATGCTGGGCCTGTACCTGTCAGAACATCTGTGAGACAGCAGTAAAATTATCCCCTGGGCTCTGCCACCGGGACGGGCTGAGAGCAACACTGGACGCCCCAGATCAGTCAGGAAATGAAGTGTGTGCGCGCGCCAGACAGACAGACGGAATGCATAACCACAGTGCTGTGTTCAGTTCAGCCTCTTTCTAGTCTGTGGGGGAGCCGGTGCTTTGGAGGGAGGGATCTTCTGAGGATGCCACGTTCCTCAGATGCCCGTTGCCCCAAGGCCCCCACAGGGCAGCTTGTGGGGATCTGACCCTTGTTGGCGCCTGTGTTCCAGAAGGCTGGCGGGGAGGGGGAAGTCTGCGCTTTCTGCTTCCAGTATCTTTGAGTAGCTTTCGACATTGTCTTGGGAGCCAGGTGTGAGACGGTTCCTTCTGCACAGGCCTGCGCCACCCCCTCCCCCAGCCCCTGCTGAAGGGCTGACGTGGCAGAGGGCCGCGTCCGGCAGGAGGACCCTGCACCCGCTCCAAGCTCTGTCACCCATGCCCCCCCGCTCCCCCCCCTGCCGACCAGTCATGCTTGTCTCGGTGGCACAAAGGCACTGTACCCACTGCCCAGTCTGAAGGTTCTGTGCTTTAGTCATTTGCCCAAGGCGATGGCAGCTGTGACCCTGTCCCCAGGTATGTCCAGTTGTGAGCTACTGTCTGGGAAGAGTGCCCTGACCTCTATTTAGCCTCACAATGGAGATTTTTTTTTTTGGTCTCTGGTATTAATCAGTTTCTGCATGGATGGGAGAACAAGCAACAAAGAGAAACCAGCCTCCTCCAGCCCGGCCTTGCATTCAGAATGGCACTTAACTGCCCTTCCAGGCCGGTCACGAAAAGCCGCCTTCCCCGGGGCCCTGTCTGCATCGCCAGGCGGAGGCTGATGCATCCCGGCCGGTGCTGAAAAACAGCTGAGTGTGTTGGTGACCCTGCGTGTTATCCTCCTTCTCTCAGAGATGGATTGAAAGCACCGAGGGGGATCTGTTCATTGCCCAGCCCCACCCCGCCTAGGGAGAGAGATTGGAAATAATTAAAAGAGACAAGTCCGGCTCGAGTAATGGAAGGCTCTGGAGCACGAGCTGCTCTGCTACCTTTCCACCTTGAAAACAGGCCAGGGGTAGTGTTTGCAAACGTGAGGTGGGATTTCTTTTTCGAGCCATAACCTGCCTGGGAATCTCGTGGGCCTATCTGTGGGTGTCAGGGAAGTGGATGCTGCCCAGATGGGCTGTTAGCACGTTCGAGACAGGCTTGTACTTGCCACTTCTCCACATTCCCGACTCTCGGTTTCTTTCTCTCTCCCCTTCTTCCTTTCCCTCTTTCCGTCGTCTTTCATTAGCATGCACAGTTGTGACCCAGCGTGCCAGCAGTGGGAGGCTCTGCGAGCTCTGGCCGGGCCCAGGGCAGCGGCGATCCCTGCACTGAGAACACTCGTCCCCTTGTCTGGGAGGCAGTCACAGACTGTCTTCCTGGCGTGGCCCTGGCCTGGTCTGAAGCCACTCAGTCAGTTTTGCGGTAACATTTGTGAGTTCCAGCGGGATGGCTAAACTGCTCAAGTGTTTCATTAAAGGACCAGGGAGGCTTTTGGATGTATCGAAACCATCACGCTCTCTGTCCGTGTTGTGGGGGCTTGTTTCACGCACACGCTCTGTGTATTATTACCTGGGTCTGTCTTTAGAAGAGCTTAGTCCTGCTTTAGCTGGTGGCTAGTGTTACATTAGTGCCCCCTTGGGCAGGGCCCAGCTCCTCTCGGGATTCTGGTGTAATTCAGTGGAATCCAGAATGATCAAAGGAGGGGAGACTGTGCTTCTGGGCCTTGCGGGCAGAGAGGAGGTCCATCAGCCTTGAAAGGAGGAAACGAATTGACAAACTGACTCTACCCTTCAGTAGCTTATTTTCCGGAAGACGGAACCAGGCCAGACACACGCAGCTACGCACACACACTTGAATGAAGTATCTTCACACACTCCTGACTTTGTAAAGTTGTTCAGGGCCCTTTTCAGTTGGTTTACTGAGAATTCGTTGAGCGAGGTGTGACATTACTATTTATTGAGTGTGTGCTAAGTGTTGGATACTGGCTCAAGCCACTGACTGACATTACGTCATTCTGTCCTTCCCTGGAAGGCCGGTGGGGGTACTGCCCATTTTGTAGATTGTTAAGTCTTTGGCTCAAGGTCACAGCCACCTCAAAGATGGGGGATGCAGAGGGGGGTGCAGACTCCTTCTCTAGACTTGTCTGATAAAGGGACCTGAACTCTGGGTGCCGTTCCAGCTGCTGATAGAACCACAGGGGGACTTAGGGAGGGGAGGATGCAGAAGGAAAGGAAAGATCGTGCCCCCTGTGTGCGCCCTGGACAGTCTGGGAACCTGCATGCACATCACCCTGCTCCATCTACACGGTGGAGTTCGGGATCGCTGGCCCATTCGATGAAGGTGGGCAGTAAGGCTCAGGGAGGCGAAGTCTCGGCTGAGATCACCCAGGTAAGGCAGTATAACAGCCAGAGTTCACACCCTACTTCCTCTTCTTCCTAGTCTAGAACTTTCCATCTGCCTGCAGTCTCCATTCAGGGTTGGCTACCCGCTTTTTGGGTTTCCCTTGCTGTCATGTCTCTCTCCTTCCCCTCTTCTCAGCTTGCGTGAGGCGGCAGCTGCTCCCACTGTTTATTTCAGGTGGCAATCAAGACGGGTGAGCCTGCCATCACCGGGCTGAGCTAAGGGCATTGAAATCTGTCATTACTGGAAGCGGAGTGGGTGCGGCACAGCACACCGGGAGCTTTAAATAACTCAAATTGGAGGCTTGGAAACCCTTTTGTGCTTTTCTCCAACTTTTCTCCCAGAGGGTTTACCCACCCCCCACCCCTGTTAGGGATATCAAGACTTGTTTATATTCAAGATGAGGTCACGCAGTGTGGCCCTTGGCAGAAGGACTCGGCTCACTGGGATGGCCAGCCCCAGCCGCTCCGGGGCCATCCTTGGACAGAGGGAGGGTAGGCGTTGTTCCGAGCCCTCGTGATGGGTGCGACTCCACTGAGCTACCTCACGAGCCATTTCTCCCCTGGCCTCAGGTTTTTGTTGGAGAGAAGGGACTTGAAGACTTGTAAAGGTCAGACAGTAAATGTTTTTCGCTCTGCAGAGCATATAGTCTCTGTCACAACTCCTCACTTCTGCTGTTGTATGGAGAAGCAGCAAGCAGCCATAGCAAACATTTGGGTGTGGCTGTGTTTCAATAAAACTTTATTTACAAATATGGATGGTGGGCCACAATTGGCTGGTAGGCCATAGTTTCCACGCCCCTTGACTGAAGTATTCCTAAGATTGCTTTCAAACATGGAAATTCAATAATTTAGAAAGTGGTTTAAATACACGTGCATAGTTGGATAGATAGATGTCTCAGTTATCTGTAGACTGTAACCAAAACGAGGTGTTATCAGTAGTAGTGAGCGTGATGTAATAAGCAGAAACAGTCATAACTGCGGTGGAGTTAATTTCTGGACTTAAGATGCAGGGACAGTGAATCCTCTGTTTGGAAAAAGCTGCTGTCTGTAAGCTAGAATCCTCATCCTGTGAGTAAGATCCAGCGAAACTGCAGAGTGTTTCCCACTCCCTAGTACACGCGCTAGATCTACATTGATGAAGAAGACTCAGAATTTGTGAAATTCAGCTCGTACTAGGAAGATTCCTTGAGTTGATATTTCTGAATTAGAGGGGCGCGTGCTTTGTGCTAAGCTTTTTAGTGCATTAAAAAAACTTGATTCTCAAGGCTGTGAGGCAAGGTGGGTAGAACATCTGTCCTATGGATGACAGCACTGATGTTGAGAAAGGTCGATGATTGTCCAAGATCACACGGCCCAGGCTGGGTGGAGCGCGGGTGTCACTCGTGTTTGTGCCGTGTTGCCCTCACCTCTTTCTGCTGTTCGTCGGACCGCACTTCCCACTTTCCCACCAGCAGCCCCGCACACCCAGGGAGCAGGTTCTGTTCATTCGTCAAGACTGTCCATACATGGTCATTTATTTTACTGCTCCAGGTTTCCTGGTGGACATTATCTGTGCTCTTGATTTCCTATGTACAGGAATGACGTATATAGCCCATTTCCCAAAAACGGCACATGAAGGATGCTCTAGGCACGCACACACAGACCCTGGCGACGCCTCGGCCTCTGCTCCTCTCTTCTCCCCGCATCCCACCCTGAGCAGCCTGGCTCGGTAATTAAAAAGCCCCGGATCAAAGGAAGTCCCTGCACACGGGTTTCCTCCTCCCCACCCCGTAGGCCCCTCCTTCAAGTGCTGGTTTCTTATATTCTCACTTATAGGATTTTGGAGATCAAACAGAGGCCTTTGCACGTGATGGATTCTCGGCTTCCCTCGGATGGAGCAGTCCCGCACCTTTCCGCTGCTCACCTCAATGTTAGGGCCACCCGGTGCCGGGCTCGAGAGGCCGTTCTCACTTTACGTAACTCCTGCGAAAGCGGAGCAGCCCGCATCTGGAGGCTTCCAATTATGCTTCACATGCTGAACTGTGTAATTAGTTTGGAAGACTTACGCTTAGTCATTGGTTTATCCTAATCGGCTTTGGCTTTCCCCACCAACAAAGTGAGCTTATTTTGCTAAGCTGAAACGACTCTGCACCCTTTGTTCCAGCCTTTTATTGTCTCATTCCTTTCATTCTGTTTTACTGCCAAAGTTCTGTTTCATTAGGCCTACAAGTCATTTCCAATTCAGTGGGCTGCTACAATCCGGCCTTTATCACTCGGCTGCCCTGGTTCCCATGTCCCTTCTGGGCCAGTGCCCGAATTTGTGGTTTGACAGGAGGGCTTTAACCCCTTCCTGGGCCAGCCCCTCCTTGCGGGGGATGGGAAAATAGGGCCTTAAAGGAAACGGTTTAGGGAGTTACGGCTCTTTAGGTCTCACCAAAGGGGAGCCTGGTGGAAACGAGGTGAGAGGGGGCCTTGAAGTCTTTTTGTTGGGTCGAGGTTGTGTGCGAGCCCAGAAAAGTTAACTTCAGCTACAGAGACTAGTGCGAGAAGGCTTTTCGGAAGAGAAGAGTCGAAAGCCAGAATGAATTGGCTTTTCAGGATAATGAGGTCTTATTTATTCCGCTCGTGCGGGGGACTGCCCTGTGAGGCAGCGTTTGCCACCTGTCGTGCTCCGCTCCAGGGTCCACGCACAGGTACAGTGGCGGCGTCGGCGGCCGCCGCTCAGATCCTCCTTTTGATACCATGCGTGTAAGGAGAGGAAGATCCAGAATAAAAACAGGAGAAAGCCTTTGAAACGCAGAAGGCTAGAGATGCGCGAGAAAATAAATAAGCGAGTTACCATCTTCCTGTGATCCTGAGGTACACCTCTGTTGCTTCGGAAGGTGTTTTGTAGAGCAACAGAGCTCCGCACTGCGTGGTTCCCTGGGATCAGACCCGGGAAACAAAAGTCCTGCCTGTCCTTCGTGGGCATCAAAGCTCCCGCGAAGCGTTTGTCTTCTGAAGTGGTTGGTACAGGTGGCCCGACTGGGACGTGGCCGGCGTGCCTGCGCCCCGCCTGTCATCTGTTCGCCCTCACCCCGAGGCCTTGATGTCCTTCAGACCTTGAATTATGACTGTAGAGTGGACCAGGAAGGACCTTTTGCCTCTCCCCTTCCGGGCTGGCCAGGCTGAAGGCTACTTTTGTGTTTAAATTTTCTTCCTGTAATAGCCCAGAACAAGGCCAACACTGTCCTCATGTTTTATTAATTCTCTGTCTGGTTTGTGTCAGTCTCTGCCTTCGGAAGTGTGTCATACGGGGGAGGGGACTTTGTTTGCCCTCTGACCCCTGGCAGAGCTGCCGAGTGCAAAACTTCTCAGCTAGCAAACGGGAGGAGCCTGCCTCCTCGGCTGGTCTCAGCCTTCTGGGCCAGGTGGCAGCTAGCCCGAAGGCAGTTCCCCCACGAGTAACCTGATCCCCCGGCCGTGCAGGTAAACCTTCCTGCCAAACAACTTCGTGTTTTCCTGGTGAACTTCTTCCTCCACAGACCGACCTCTGTGGCGGAGGGAGGGGAGTTAGAAACAGACTGAGCACCCCAGCCTCACTTCTCTGGAATCACCCCCCCCCCCACCCCCGCCTCTTTTTATTTTTGCCATAAAAAGGAACTCCTGAAATAGATTAGTGGGCTTCTAGGAAAACTTCCCATTTCCCTTTTAGCGTATAAAATATAGCCAGCTGTCGTTAAGCAAGTGCATCGGACATTATTATTGCTCTGTTAACGTGTTTTAAAAAAAAATACAAGTAGGAAAATAGGATGCCTTCCGGGGAGCAAGCTGGGAAAACTTTGAGATTATGTGAATCAGATGCCACGGTCATACTCAGAGTAGGTAGCAGAAAAAGGCCCCACCTTCCTCCGGCTTTGCTGCTTAACTGTGTTTCCCAGTGTGGTTTAGCTTTATTTCGTTTTTCTAGGAGGCCCTGCAGGGGAAGGCCAGGGAGCCCTTGGGCAGGAAGCAGTTAAGGAGCCTGGGAGAGGGAGAGAGGAGGGGCTGTGAAGCGCTTGCCTGCTTGCACCAGCTCACCTTCCCAGAGCCCTCCTGGCAGCCTCTGAGGACGTCACTCACAATGGAGTTGTTTGCATGAGAAAGAAAGCCTTTCTTCCCCTGGATGTACTTCAGTGGGAACTGAAAGTGTCTGAGAAATCACGGTTCAAGCTTGTGCCAGTGGGTGCAAGGAGTGGTTCTTAGGGAAGAGAAAGCACAGTTCATTTAGACTTGGCATAGAAATCGAATTCCATTGTTTTGTGGAGTGAACATTGATATGGAGATTCCTGCCCGTCCCCTCACCCCTTCAATAGGACACCCCATTACATGGGTCGTGTATGCTTTTCTTTTTTCTTTTTTCTTCTTCTCCTTTTTTCCCCTTCCTTTTGTCCTCGGAGAATTAGTCTCTCTGCAGAATGGCCGGATTTGTCAAGTTACCACCCCCTAAATTTTTACAGCTCTGTATATTCAGACTTGGTATTTGTGAATTAGCTAAAAGTGGGCTGCCAACCGGTCCTTTATTTACATTGAAGCCATGACAGGGAGAGCCCCAGAAGGATGTTAATATGCAGGAAGAGGCAGAAGGGTTGAGTTTCTGACTGTTGCTAACCTCACCACTGCCTTTAAAACCAATCATGAGGCACACGGCTGATATTTAATAGCTTTTAGCTGATTATTTTTCTTCTCCTCCTCTTTCTTTTCTCTCCAAGTTGACCTGGGTGTACTTGAGCGGAAATGAAGTCATCCAAATGCTGAATTAGAATAATCACAGGCCTCCAAGAATGAAATGGAAGCAGAGATTAAATGGTAGAGGGAAAGCTGGCATTAATAAGCACTAGAAAAACTTTGCATAAAATAAATAGGAGATTTGATAGATTGAATTTGTATGTCCATTTTTCTTCACTCTGTTTTGTCTTCCTAGCATCGAGTTCCTGGCAGAGTGGGATTTGATTTGCGTCAAGTCCACATACCTTCTGCAGCCTGGGTGATGGTCCTTTCTTTCTCGTGGGACATTTGTGTGACAAGGATGTTTCCAGGATGGAAGAATCTGGGTGGAGGGACTGTTACTGTGAAAGGTTGATTAGGACTTGTTGCAAGTGCTGAGGAAGGTGGGGGGAGGCAAATGGTCGCAACACACAGCAGGAAAACAGGCACTGTGGACCGATTCCTGACTGCAGGGGGAAAAGCCTGGTGGGGTTGGGGGGAAGGTTGGGTGACCAGTGGTTCTGATTTTCTTAGGGCTAAGGGCTTTCCAGGACCTCGGACTTGCAAACCACCTTCAAGAAACAGGAGGTGGGAAAAGTGAAGACACTTAATCTCTAAAGCCGGTGAAACCTCCAGGCTGATTTAAATACCCCTTCCTGTGTATTGTAGAACACTCACTTCATGCTATTTACTGTCTGTCTTCCTGACTGAACTCGGCCACTGGGGGCAGGAGGCAGCACAGAACCTGCCCCCGCACGGGCCAGTGAGTGTTGACACAGCCAGCGGCCCCGGGGAAGGCAGGACAGACAGACAAACAGACCTGTTGTCCTGGGGCCAGTGTAGGACCACTTTGGGCTTTTACTTGGGGATTACTTCTGTGTCTCTTGAAAATTAAAAAGGTCTGCCCCAGGTAGCAAAAAGTGAGCTTCTTGTAGTCAAAGGGCAAAGCAAAGACTTAATTAGGCTAAAAACCCAGCAGAGTGGTTTGTTTACAGGAAATCGTTTTTAGGTGGTCTGTCGCAGAAGATGTAATTTGTGGAAGTGAATTAGTTGTAAATTAGAGTTTTTTGGTTGTTGAGGTCGCTCACGGTCTATTATAATTGGTGGCAGTGGTAAATATTTTCAGACTTGCTTATTGTTTGAGGAATGTTGGTGTTTAGAGAAGAAAAAAACAAGGTACTTCTCACTGGAACGGAAATAGGAGTGTGGAACGCTGATCAAAGGCAGCCTGCCCCGATCTGATTCCCAGCCTTCCTGGGGAGTGGCGGTCAGGCAGACCTGGGGAGGTAAGTGCTGGAGTTTTCCAGGGAGCTTGCCGGTTCTCTGATGTGGGGGGGAAAAAAAAAACATTTCGGCTTTTTATCTTTGAAAAAGACCGCCCCATTTCCTTTATCGATAGGTGTGTTTTAAAGGCCAGAAGAAGGACTTGTTGACGTCATAGCCCTCCCTTCCAACTCAGCCGACATCTGGGTTCCCGCTCAGAGATTCCTGTTTGCCCAGACAGTTCCTGGGTCTTTGTTTGATGTTGGTGGGAGGATTGTGCCCCTCTTCCAGCTAGGGAAGGAAGGCTGGGAGAGCAGAAAAGACTGGCTGGCCTTCAGGGTGGCAGTGGCTGCCAGGTGCGGGTCCTGACCACCGGTGAGAAGTCCTCACTTCGCTGCTGCAGCAGAGCTGCTCGGGCTGGGCCCCTCCCTGCGGCATGCGGGGCGTCCCGACCAGCCGTAGGGTGTAGCGCCATGGGGTTGGCGTGGCGCATTTGCCAGGAAACTGTGACTTTGTGATTGTTTAAAACTTATTATATTAGAACAAATATTATGGCACAGAATACAAAATGTGTGCAATTGTTTAGAAAAACCATGAGGCCTGGCGACATTTCAGGATAGCTGCCGGCCGCATTGGCCCCTGTCTCCCATCATTCTGGGCTGCCCCGTGATTTATCGGGCATTAGGAGTTCTTGGGGAGAAATGGTGAGAGTCACTACTGTTTAGGGTAGGGGCTGGTGTGCTTTTTTTGCAGAGGGCCAGATCATAACTGTTTTCAGTTTTTGTGGTTCAGGGGGGTCTCTCACAGCATTCAGCTCTGCTCTTATAACAGGCCAGCAGCCACAGACAGGATGACAGTGAAATGTTGTGGGTGCGTTCTAGCACAACTTTATTCGCAAAAGCAGAAAGCTGCTGGAGTGGCCCTCAGCTGCTGTTTGCCGTCCCCTGGTTTAGATGTTGCCTGACAATAACGGGATAGATTTTTTAATGTTCTGGTGTCAAATCCAGCTTATCCATTTACTAGCTCTGTGGCATTGGGCGGGTTATTTAACTTCTTTCTACCTCAGTTTCTTTACCTGCAGAATAGGGATGAAGGTGGTACTTAATCAGTTGGGATTTTCATGACAATGAGATGAAAGAATGCATATGTATGGTATGCATGGTTGACTCCCAAACAACAAGGGTTTGAATTGTGTAGGTCGTTATTCGTGGGTCTTTTTGGATGAAAGTACAGTTGGCGCTCCATATCCCTGGGTTTCACATTCTCATATTCAACCAGCCATGGATCAAAAGGGGTACTTTCGACCTGCCGTTGGGAGTCCAGATGCTGAGGACCCACCGACGACGTGCACTGATTTACGCTGTTTCATATAAGGGGCTGGAGCATCCTCGGATTTGGGTGTTTGCTGGGGTCTTGGAACCGGTTTCCCTTGGATGCTGAGGGATGACCGTGTTAAGTTTTGGGGAGTCACGAGGTACAGGCAGATTTTGGACTGCAGGGTTTGGGGGGTGGTCAGCGCCCCTCACCTCTACGTTGTTCAAGGATCAGCTGTAGTTCTTAGCATCCTGCTAAGCAACGAGGTACTCAGTGAAACACTGGAAACATCAGCTGCTGTTACTTATTCTCTGAGATCCAGATTTCAGCCCCTAGAGTTGCCTCTCCAGTCCCGTCCTGCAGGAGCCCTGACACACACGCATTCCACGTCCCGTCTGCCCTCATCTGCCCTCCTGGTGGGCTCACCATGGGGATAATGCAAATGAGAAGTCTCTCCTGGGTCCTCTCAGCTTTAAGGTGGAGATTCAGTTTTGTGTAGCTTTCCATGGCGTGTGCCTCCAGTTTAACCCAGCTACCCTGATGCCTCCAGTTTGCGGAATTGACTTCAGGTTGCTCGGGCACTGATGGAGAACGTTGAACGGACGTGGCCCAAAAGAGAATTCTTCTGGTTGGATCCTGCTCATGAACTTTTACACTTAATTGAATAATTAAAATTTTTTTTGTGTTGGGGGTGGGGTGGCTGTAGGGAATACTATCTTAAAATTGTCTCAATATCATTTAGTTTATTTAATATATATACACACACACATAGACATGTATACACACACATATATACATACATATTCACACACAACACTAATGTGTTTATTGAGTTTGTTTACCCTCTTGAGAGAGCTTTTCACATCCTAATTCAAGTTTCCTTTCCTTTTCCTTTACATATGAGTCTAATAAGCTTTGTTTTCTGGTTTTTGAATTTATAGCAAATATTAGGGTGGTAGGAAGATGTTAATAAACTCAATGTAAAGCGAGAGGGAGGAAAACCCATAAAAACAAAAAGACTTTGGTCTTAAAAAGTCCTGCGTGGTTCGGACCACTCAGCGCAGGGAAACAGCTGCCCGTCCCCAGGAGGCCCAGGGGCACCTCGTCGGCACCGCCTGCTCAGTCGCGGGTTCTTCACGGGCTCCTTCCCCGATCCCGGGCACCTTCGGAGTGCCAGGCCCGGAGCCAGGCGCCAAGGGCCTGTCAGCGAATGAGACAGACAAGACCCCTGCTTACTCATAGCTTAAGTTTTAGGGCGGAGTCAGGGCGGACTAGCCAACAGCCAGCAAGTAAATAACAAAAATAAAGCAATTACAACTTGTCTTGAAGAAAACAGACCAGGAGTGGGGAGAATCCATAATGGGAGTACCAAAGAGGGAATTGCGGTTTATCAAGAAAGAAAAGTCAGGTCCACGTAGCCTCTTTGCCCCGAGAAGACGGTAGATCCCACCAAGGGTCTGCTTGCTCCCTCATGGCACCGGGACTGGCCGAGCGCCTGGGCTGTAGTTGGCACTTAGTGAGCAGTGGCACAGTGAAAGGACCCTCTGTGCTCGAGCGAAGGGCCGTGCCAGTCCTTGGAGAAGGGGTTTCAGATGGGGAAATTATGAACTCTCCTTTTTAAAAATGGGGCTTTAAGAGAATATATTCAGTTATCTGGAGCATTTCCGTATGTGGAACCAACCCATCATTTCCCTGAGGCCCAGGATAAATGAGGTATTTCCACCCTGCAGCGAAAGCTGACTAGGACTGAGGGGCCAGATGGGCCGGGCGGAGCTGGAGCAGGTACATTCTCAGGCGGGTCTCAGTGTGGCAGGTAGACGCAGAGCTGCTCCGGAGAGGGGGCAGTGAAAGGAGGGTAAAATGGGGTACATGCTTCTCATGTGTCGTCTTCTCCCCTGATCTTTTGTATGTCTTTGGTTGAAGAAAAGCTATGGACCTGCTCAGTGGGAGGCATTAAGTAGGTAGGGTGTGTGTGGTTTTAAGAAACCAGTGGGGCTTTGACACATCTTGGCTTGGATGCATGGATCTTCCCAGGTTGCAGGCACTGGGTAGCGCCACCCCCACCCCCCCCCCCCCCCCGCCCCGCCCCGACTTGACATTTTGTGATTGGCCAGGCTAGGGAATGAAAATGGGTCCAGCCACATTGAGCATCTCTGACAATCGGATGTCCAACTGTGGACAGAGAGAACTCATTCGTGGGTACATGTTTTTCCCTCTTGAGAGAAGAGAAGAGTGCCACTGGCGTGTATTGCCAGGCTCTTGGGAATTATCTGGGTTGCATGGGATGAGCTTGAACGATTCTGGACTTTGGAATCAGGTAGACCTGAGCTGGAATCCAGGTGCCACCAGTTGCTGGTTAGCATTGTGACTTTGCACTACTGATTTCACTGTCCTGAGCTTCATTTTTTATGTTAAGTGGGGATACAATTTCATTTATAGGGGATTTGTGAGAATTCAGAGACACGTTTGCCCAGTGTGTCTGCCACATGGGTGCTCAGTGATAGTCTGCTCTTCACATTCTCTCCCTCCCCCCCCCCCCCCCATGTCTCAAGTCCCAAACTGCTGACTTCCACCAGGCTCACCCCCTTCTACAAATGCCCTACCTTAATCTGCATGATACACTTCCTATATGCCAAACGGGCTGTTTGGAGTTTTTAGGGAACTAGTTTCTCAGTCCTTCCCAGTCTCTGCCCCCACCCCTTGGAACCTTCAGGCAGATCCTGAGCCACAGAAGTCCTGCATCTGAGATCCTGCTAGATTTAACCCAGCTGGAGCTACTGCCGGGGGAGGCTGAGGGGAGGATTTGGCTTTTTTTCCTCTTATGCTAATGAAGTGAATATGGCAAGGAGTCACAATATTTTCTTTCCAGGCAAAGAAATGTTGTAGTAGGAGAAACAGCATGCAGGGGAAGCAAATGTGATCTTACTGGATTCTCTCAAGGGAGGAATAGGACAAATTGTCAGCTTCTGTTGAGAAGATAATGCTCTCACTATGATAAATGCCAAGTTCCTATTGAAAACCACCATCTTAATGGTGCTGTCCCCAAGTACTTGGTGCAAACCTGGCAGCAGAGGCCGCCTGCGCAGGAGAGCCGATGTTTGTAGGGGATTTGTTTGTTTGCGATGAGAAATCAGTTTAAAGCAAATGAGCCCGTGCATTAAAAGTGTTCTTTTAAAGCAGCTTTCTAGGGCTAACGGGAGTGCTCCGGCACACCCGCACTTAAAACACACCTATGGGGAAGACTTCCACCCTCAATAAATATTTCTTGCATCTGATTCAGATTAAAGGAGCACATGGGACTGGAAAGCCGCCTAAAATAATTTCCCCTCCCATAGGAAGTAGCTGCTGTAATTCACTTGCAAGTTGTTTCAAAAGGCCTGCTTGATAGCAGTTTCTGCCTTCTCAAGGACTGGGAATTTTCTAGTAACTGTCGGTAGCATACCTTCTTGACAAGGGCATGTCTGGTCACATTTCATTGAACGCCACACCCTCACAGAGCTCCTCAGATTTTAGTTGCCTTTTTGGGGGTGCCCGAGGCTGATTCCTCCTAGCCTCTTCAAAGAAGCTGGTCTGCCTCGTAGGCCCAAGAGACCGCCAGACAAGGGGCAAGTTCTCGCAAGGCTGGACAGTGCATTCAGGAGCTCTAGGGATGCAGGACCAGTCAAGACCCTGGGTGCCTCGGGGCCATGGGACCAGCTGGAAGGGCAAGAAAGAGGTCTTCGTCAGCTGTTGTGGACAGGCCATGGGGGTGGTTATGCTTGTTCAGCTGTTCATTCATACAGCAACCCAATTCTTGAGTGCTTGCTAGGTATTCGACACTTTGATGGTGTCATAGAGATCAATGAGGCAGGGTCCCTGCTGCCAGGGGCCTACAGTTGGGGTGGAGATGCCGGTAAGCAGAATTGCAGGTGTGCCAGCCATCACTGATGGGTAGCGATGGTAGTGGCTTCTTTGAGTGCCTCCTTTGTGCCTCTCTCATGCTCTACGTCTGCCGCCTTGCCTGTTCCCCATGGTAGGCTTTGACAGATGGCCATGCCTTCATTTGCCTCAGCACCAACGGAAGAGGTGCTTGGGTTCTGGGTCTCATCTGAGTTGGCGTGGAGGGTGGGAGGAAGCCCACAGTGTGTCTTGCCTCTGGATATGACAGCCCTGCCTGTGCCCATTGAAAGAATGAGTTTGACTTTGTTATCAGCTGAAGAGCAGAGGGGGGAGCAGAGTTCAAGTTGGATGCCTACATTCACCCTGCCCAAAGATACTACCTGCTGAGGATATTCCCCAAGATTTTGAAGACTTTCTTCTTCTTGCCAAGTCTGAAGTTGCTCTGAGATCTTACCCTTCGATCTCACCAGAAGCTATAAGCCAAGTTAGTTGGTTTGACCCATGGGTGGGGTGGTGGACACTGTGTTTTCAGTGCTGGAGAACCTCAGAGAGGTTTCTTTGGCTGTGACTTGGGGGGCACACGAGTATTAATACCTGTTGGGAAGTATGGCCCGTTTATTGTAGACAGGCTTCCGAAAGGTACATTGTGTGGTCTCCTCCAGCCCCTCCCATCCGTTTGGGAAAGGTCTTCAGAGTGAGCAGCCTCAAACATAAGGCAGCTGTAGAAACAGAGCGTGCAGGGAACGTTACAGCCGGCAGATGAGGAGCGATCCTGGGGTCCTGCTTCTTCCTGGGCGACTGGGCGCTGCTGCTCCGTGACAGGTGCTCTGTGTGGCTGTGACAGACACAGCTAGAGGACTCCACTGGAGGTGCGTGTGCAAAGGCTTGCTCGTCGTGCATCACTTGCCTGACCACATTCCTGGACGTGGAAGGCCAAAGTGGAAACTTCCGTGCAGCTTCATACAGCGGATGCTTCACTCTGCTCACTCACACCCGTGAGCTGAGGATGTGCTCATAATCGTGTTTCTGAAAGAAGGGGAAAAACACACAGATCCATGTAGATTAATTTGCACTCCTTAGGTCTGTTAAAAACCCAGCGACATTGATGTGTTGATGAAAATGTGGAAATTAACACTTGGAAATTTTTATATAAAACCTGCATTGAAATTTCAGCTAAACATTCTCACACTAAAAAGAGCTATATATTTATACCTGAAAACCCCAATTTGATGCAAGCTGCTTATTTCTCCATTGTAGTCACGTGGGCTGAGGTTCTTAGTATGAAATGTAATTTACACAAATTAGTCCAAGGCAGGTAGAGTGTGAAATTAAATTGATGCCTTGATTTCTGTATTCTCTAGTAAGTGTTTCTCTGAAAATTTGTCATTTCTATCCTAGGAACTTTGAAGTATGGGTTAGTTTCCTTTTTTTTTTTTTTTTTTTAACAGCAAAGAAGTTCTTAACTGGTTAAGGACATGAAGCAACCTTAATTACAGGCTAAAGAGGCATGTTTCATTGTGTTTTTTGGCAAAATATTAGAGTAAGCGCAGACTGGGCCAGCGGTAGATGTGGGAAACTTAGAATTTCACGTCTATTACATTTTTCGGCTATCTGGACCCAGCCATTTAGTTTCTTTGGCTGTGATTAGAACAGGCTGGGTCTCTGAGCCATCTGGACCTGGGAGAGGCATTGGAGACCTTTTCACAAATGAGAATGCTGAAGTATAAGACTAACACCAGGACCCCGGTCCCTTCTCCCAGGACACCCTGGGTCCTGGCTGGGCTCCGCCACCAAGGCCCCGTGGCTGCCTCTCTCTGAGGGCACTTGTCAGTACCTGCTGTCCCTGCCCCAGCAATAAGTCAGTGTAGTAAGAATGAGTCAAGGTTGAGGTGTCCTGGCCCAACTTAGATGATGTGAGAGGAAGGAGAATTACCACGTGTTCAGAAATGCGCCCTGATTTGGGCTGAGGGGCCGCGTTTAGCACGTGATTTAACCTGAGCTCATCACCAG
The DNA here is from genome assembly GCF_004126475.2 of Phyllostomus discolor. Lineage (NCBI taxonomy): Eukaryota > Metazoa > Chordata > Mammalia > Chiroptera > Phyllostomidae > Phyllostomus > Phyllostomus discolor. Next base: position 96,506,195 of record NC_040910.2, on the reverse strand, counting down.
AACATCAGCGCTCCAGGACTGAGCCCCTCTCCCGAGTCCTCAGGGGCTCTGTTGACCGACCACCCTCCACCTACAAGGAGCCAGGGTGCATTTTCAGGGTCTTGGATATCTGCGATTGTGCTTTGTCGGTGTCTTTCTGCTGGGCCACCCGCAGCAAGGTGGATCTGGGTCAGCCCCACCAACTTAGGAGTGAATCACTTCCGCCTAGTCACTAGCGGCTGACGTTCGGGGCACTTTGAAAAGTGAATTATGGCCTCTCATGATTTTTATTTGTCCGTGGTGGCATGGGTGGTATTTATCTCGCTTGTTGCTGCTTTCCCCCCTTCCAGAGCCTTTGTCTCCATCTGAGTCAGCATGACATGGTTTGAAAATTGCCTGTTTGCCTTTTAATGATGATTAACATCCATAGCCATGTTTCAAATTTAGGATCTCTCGAAGAGGCTGGGATACCGTTACCAAGAGCAACCTGTGGAGGGACTTGATCGGGCTGAGCTCTGGGCTTCTCCTGCCTGAATTAGATGCCTCCTCAATTTCTCCATCTTCCCTCCAGCAGCTTGTGGACTCTTCGTAGGCCTTTGGCGTAAGGAGCTGAGCTGGAGCAGATGGGTGGGCTCCCATCTGGCAAGCTTCTCCCACTCTCTTGGTCACTTTTGGTTAGAGCCTCACTGTGGGGTGTCTGGAGGGGTCCCTCCTTTTTGCCCCTCCTCCCTCCCTGCCCCCAAATCAGGAAGGCCAATGAGGAGCTGAATTTCCCCCACAGCAGGTGCCTGTCATCTATCTGAAGATAGTTGCCAACATCTGGTACAATTGCCTCCGCAAACACAGTAACAAGGCGGCCTGCAGTTCAATCGCAGAGCGAGCATCGCCGCTTTAATGATAACAAGCTGTTGGCCTCCCCTCTGAGATGAATCCATCTCACAGATGTTTGTCTAGTTCTGGCAATCGTATCGCACTGTAGCTTTGGTGATTATGCTCAACTGGAGACTATTACAATAAAAGAAGTTTGAACTTGTTCCATTTTTACATCCCACCCCCTTCCCCCTGTTCTGAGGTGTAATTTATATCAATGGCTGTAATATTGGTTCCATTACGGAGGCCTCTTTACTTTTTATGATGTCAGTGGAGCTGCAGCTTATAGCCTGGCTTTCTCTACAGGTTAATGTGTTTTACCTACATCAGCGCCCATAATGTCCTCCCTTAATGGCCCCGTGGCAGTCCTACTCACCCTCTGTCACGGCGCATGTGGACACTGAGAGGTCATGTGATTGCTCGGACTCGATATCTCCAGCCGTAGCCAGTTACGGCTCGTGCATGTTGTAGGGAGTGAGCAAGGGCCGTGTGGGAGGCTTGGTGCCCGTTCAGGACGGTGAGTGGAGGGAAGGCGAGGTTTTCTCTGAAGGCGGCGGTAAGAGACAAGGCATAGGCAGGTAGGATCTTCTGGAATACTCTGGGCCTTGCTCTTTCCTCCTCCTTTCCGTCTGCCCCATTCGCTTGTCTTTTGTTCCTCCTCCTACTTCCTAAGGAGGCACAATATACTTGTACAACAAAATATATCTCAAAGTAAAATAAATAAAACAAAATAAGGAGAGCTCACAGGGTGGTAAAATGGCGCATGAAGGCCCGTCAAGCAGCGCTGCTGCAGTGTTCAATGCTGTGGGCTTCCATATCACACAGTGGTTTTAAAGTTTAATATTGTTTAACATTGGGCATTTTTTATAGTATAGCTCATGTGTATATATATATATATATATATATATATATATATATGAAAGTTGGAAGGAACTAGCACCCCATTAAAATAATATTTAATGATAGTACAGTAAATACTGTTTAAAATAGCGTCTGTCGCTAATTGGGTGTTTGCTGTGTACCAGGCACTGTGCTGATTGCTTTTATTAACATATAAATATATAACTATTAGTCCTGGCTGGTGTAGCTCAGTGGATTGAGCGCGGGCCTGTGACCAACGGATCGCAGTTCGATTCCCAGTCAGGGCACATGCCTGGGTTGCAGGCCAGTTCCCAGCGGGGGACACAAGAGAGGCAACCATACATTGATATTTCTCTTCCTCTCTCCTTCCCTTCCCATCTAAAGATAAATAAATAAAATCTTAAAAAATTAATAAGTAAATAAATATATAACTATTACAGTCCCCCTGCCAGGTAGGTATTCTTACATCACTGCCATAGGCGAGGACCATGAGGCTCAGGGCCGTGGCAGCGCGTGCCGAGCAAGCAGCGTGGAGCTGCCCAGGGACAGAGGCAGCTCTGCGTCCAGGGCCTGCAAACCCCAACGCCAGGCTCATTCTCTAGCCGTTGCTGCTGCCGTCAAACCTGTGTGCCACCTGAGCTGGTGTCCTGAAAGGACCTGCCCATCTGAGCTGTGGTGCCTTATGCAAATCAGTACAAGATAAATCGCCACCATCACTTGACATTTCAGCCATTTTTCATTTTAATTTGGACATTACTTTATCAAAGATTAGGAAACATGGTTTTGGCAAGGTGTTCTTCTTGACAGTGGGCTTACGAGTGGGTGATTCAGCCTGGCTATGGGTGTGTTATTGGTGGAAGGCTACCCCGTGTTTCTTTCCTTGGCCAGAAATAGGTGTGGTGACACATCACGAGCCTTGGACAATGGCACTGGGCACCTGTGTGAGAGGGACTTTCTTGGAGGCACCAAGGGAGGGGCCGTCATGTCCTCCAGACAGGACCCTATTCTAAAAAGAGTTCTTCAGATGTGTGGGTTTGAGTGTAGCAGGGAGACAGAATACTTCCTCCCTCCAAAATTAAAATGGAGTGATCTTTTTAAAATTTTTTTTTAAGATTTTATGTATTTATTCTTAGAGAGGGAAGGGAGGGAGAGAGAGAGAGAGAGAGAGAGAGAGAAACATCAATGTGCGGTTGCTGGGGGTTATGGCCTGCAACCCAGGCATGTACCCTGGCTGGGAATTGAACCTACGACACTTTGGTTCACAGCCCGTGCTCAATCCACTGAGCTGCGCCAGCCAGGGTTTGGAGTGATCTTTTGTGATGTGTATCAAAATTAAAACTACTGGGTGACTCGTGAAAAAGAATAGTCCTCAGAAATAGCTAATATGGAACTTGATTATTGAAGACTGAAGACATCTTTGCCATCAGAGTTAGCCTTAAGTATGTGCTTTTAACCTGGCCCATGCAAAGTCATGGGAGCAGCCCCACACAGAAATTTAAACCTACATACCAGTTCCTTTCATGACCTCGGGCAGCATTTACCATCTCTGGGCCTTGGCTATCCCATATATAAAGTTGGACTAAGTGCCATTTTGAACCTGTTCCAGCCCCATGTGTGATCTATTGACTGGGACCTACTTGTGATTTTTCGTGGTGCAAGTGTGTTTTATGCATGACCATCGCTAGCTTCTCTCAGTGTCTGCACTAGACCCCAGGTCCCCCGAAGCCAGGTCAAGTCAGGCAGAACTGCCCATCAACGATAGCCTGTTAATTTGGCATCTTCTCCTCCTGGACTTCCCTCCCTCAGCACAGATCTGCCGTGTCATAGGCAGCCGTAAGGTTTCCCCACCTACCTCTCCCGCCTTCCTCGGGGCTCTTCGTCCGCCCCTGCCTGCGCGCCAAACTAGTTCTTCCTTTGCAACGCCAGGGCCAAACCACGAAAATGCAGCAAAGACACGTGGTGTGGCTTTTTCCAGTTTTTCTCTTGCGGTAGTTACAATATTATTAAAAATCCATTAAATTTTAATGTACCCTATAAAATATGTGCTCTTGTGAAAGCAAGCACAGATAATTATTTCTGATGAATAAACCAAGAGGACAAGTATGTATGAAGTTCATGCTGCAGCATTCAATTTTTATTACATACATCTCCTGCAGGGGCAATCACGGTGATGTTCCAGCTGCTTGTGCTGAGGGCCTGCTCTTCTCGCAGGTCCTGGGGGAAAACATGACCCTTGAACTATTCGGGATGTTCTCAGAGCTCGTTTTTTACATGGAAAGAAGGAGCCCTGTGTGATGGCTGTCTTCTGTTAAACTCTTTAAACCTAAGACTGACTGTCTTGCGGGGAGAAACATGCCGTCTCCCCAGCACTGCAAGGTGGCCTACGTGCATTTCAAGGTCTTCTACTTCAGTGGCTCTGTGTCCTTGAGCCGGTCCCTCAGCTTCTCTGTGTGTTTGCTTCTTTCACGAGGAATGGTTGCTCTGTGCCTGATTCAAGGGAGCTCCCTGCTTCCATTCCCGGTCTTCTTCTGAGGATCCTTTGAAGACCTTTCTCAGAGCTCCAGAAATTGAAAGACAGGGCTGCCTCCTGGCCTCCTAGGGGCCCTGTGGTGTGATGCTTGGGAATCGTTAACACGTCACTTTGCAGAGGTTCCCAGCCTGGGGAATCTGGGTCTCCTGGTGTGTCCCAGGAGTAGAGGCTTCCAGGTGTTCCGAGAAGCCTCTAATCCTGGGCTCTGCACCTGCCAGGTGGGTGAAGTGCTCACTGGGGACAGCTAGCCCTTCCCTCCCTGCCTCAGGCTGCTCTTGGCCTCCTTGCCCGTGACCCCAAGTCTATAGCAGCACCCCATGCTTGGAAGTGAGGGGGCCGAGAACCAAGGGGCAGGCCTGGGCCCAGCAGAGCCTGTGGGTGTGTTTGAGGCTGTGCCTTGGACCTGACACCTGGTCTTGGCAATTTAATGACATTCAGCTCCTGATCTTCACCGAGGGCCCATTTCTTCCTGGGGCAAGGTCAGTCATCCAGCAGGATCAGGCCCTGAGGAGGTGGGGCCAGATCCAGGAAGCGCTTACAGTGGTTTGAAAGTCAGGCTGGCTGGTGTAAGCATTTCTTTCCGAGGAGGCAGAGTTGCATTACCCTCACGCTCAATCCCACTTAGCTTCCTGAAGAGGGGAGGGCCGCCCTTGTAGTTGGGTCACAAGGAGGTGTTCTGGACTATTCCAAAACTGGAGTCAGGAATCAGCTGCTGGGATCAGTGGTGACTTGAGTGCCACACTCTGCACAGAATTGGGTGATCTGTAAATAAAGGGAGATTGCTCATAACAGTGTTGTGATTTTGCTTAAAAACCAAAGGCATACTAGAAAAAGTTAAGCACAGAGGCAGACAAAGGAGTGAAAACTCCCCTCATGTTCCATTGCCTCCGAGATAACCCACGCTCACACTTTGCGCGGCTTCCCAGGGGTCCAGCTGCTCTCACGTCCATAACCACACGGTTGTGTTTTAGTTGACAGAAACGGGCCCTGTACAGTTTGCTGGGCTGCCCTGCCCCATTCGGCGATGTCTTTCCCCATCAGCATGTTCTGCGTGACTGTCTTTGATGCCCACGTTGTTTGTACGAGTGACTTACTCCAAGTCTTAGCAATGTTTCACCTGTTTTCAGAGTCATTATCTTTATCTGGCCTTACCACCAGCGCCGGCAGGACTGCTCTGGGAGTGAGCTTCTCTCTGACTCCCGCGATTCTTTTGACCTGCAGTTCCCCTTTTTGAATTCCCCTTAGGAATTTACAATTAGGAGATGAGAGTATATTTTACGACTTGCTGTTTGTTGCCAAACTGCTTCACGGGGCGGTTGTGCGGATTTCCATCTCTGCTCGTAGTGCAACGGCTGTCCAAGCGCGATCCTGAGCTTCCGTGTTCCGCCTGTGGAAGGCACGTGTCTCTCAAATTTACGTTTCTCTGAAATTTGTCACTTGAAACATTATGAGAAGATATGAAGAGGGAGGAGTCTGTTTTACCATGACTTTTAAATGCCTTTTGCTGCCTGTCTCTTCCCTGCAGTCTTGAGTTACTTGGACTAAGTGGGATGGGTCAGGAGGGTTTCAGGATAGACCCGGAGTTGGGTTCAAGTTTCAGGCTGTCGTCATGAAACAAAAATGGGCCCAGATGGAATGTTTTTAAGTGGGCAGGTGCCACTGTGCTTTCTGGTGGCTTGTGATCATCGTTCCTTGCCCCACACCAGTTTTGTCCTAGAAAGGATAGAGCTGAAGACACATGGTGACTTTTTTCTTTTCATATACTTGGCAATTCCCTGCTGCCTTGAGAGTGCTACCATTGTTATGTAAATCTTGCCTTGCTCTTTTAAGATGCAGGTTCAGCCTGTCACACCTGTTTATCTTTTCCCTGCAGTGTGGTGGGGATGTAGACCACTGCTGTCGTGTGTGTGCCCTCCGTGGCCCCGTGGCCCCGGTGACAGTGTCTTGCACACAGTAGATGCCCCGTGTGCATTTTGTGGCTTTTCTCCAATCACAGAGTTTTAGCATTGGAAGGTCTCTGAGAGTCAAGTTTCCCCCACGGTAGATAGGTTTTTGATCTTCTGCCCATTTTAGTTTATTTCTTTCATTCAATAAATGGTCGTAGAGTGCTTTTGATATAGCAGGTGCTGAGGTGACGGCGCTGTGACAGAGTCCTGGTCCTCATGGGAGCCAGACAGAGCAGACGGGGCTCAGTCGGGGTCAGCCGTGCTGTGAGGGCCCTGAGTGCAGGCCTGGGCCCCGGCCCACTGCCAGGCCTGTTCCTTGTTGCCTTTTACATCTGCATTTGATAGAAACCTCCTCCAGAGAAAGGCTCAGAGTCCACGAACCCTTATTTCAATAGAGGTCTCTGCCCTCCTACCTTGGAGCGAAGGGTTAGTTAAATACGGTGGAGGAGTGTTTAGGGAACAGATTCGGAGGCTGCTGACCCTGTCCCTCTGGCGGGAAAGCACACAGTGCCAGACACCCCCAGGACCCGGGCCCCAGAATTCTAAAGCCTGTGCTTCCATAGCTCAGCCAGGACCACCGGGAGAGGTACCGCCATTGCCTCGCAGGATTCTGAGTGAGTGGCGCTCCGAATTTCTCTCAGGCGGTGGGCCTGGCAGGAGCCAAGATCGGAATGCACGTGGGATCTTCCCCGGATGCGAGGCAGCAGCCTGGCTGCAGTAGCGGCTGTGAGGGGGACCAGCTTCCCCCCCACTCGCCAGGGAAAGGTTTGCAGCCACCTTCCTCAGCGTGCGGTTCTAAGGAGTAAGCGAGGCAACATGTGTGAAGTGCCTGATACAAAGTAGGGGTCAATAAACGCTATGGTGTCATTAATTATTAACACGTTGAATTAAAAAGTTCTTTAGTTCAACTTGTCCATCTATTCTGTGTGGAAGTCTCTTGCCATGTTCCTGACAAATTTGGTGTTGGGTAACTCTTTCAGTCTTCCAAGGCATCAACTCCCCTTTTAAAAGAAATCTTTACCTGAGGATATGTTTATTGATTTTAGAGGGAGAAGTGGGGCAGGGGGAGGGGGAGAAAAACATGGATGTGAGAGAGAGACATCTGATCTGTCGTCTCCCATACAGGGCCCCCCCCTCCCCATCTGGAGGATCTAACCCTCAACCTAGGTGTGTGCCCTGACCGGGAATCAAACCCACAGCCTTTCGGTGTGTGGGAAGACGCTCCAACCAACTGAGCCACCTGGCCCGGGCTCCACTCCCATTTTGGGTGGGCTTTTAATGGCTTAAGGAAGAACTTTGCAGGAGTGAATTTGCTTGATGACCACATAGTTTCTTAGTTTGGCTTTTGAGCTCTGCAGTGGAACTCAGCACCTAATTATCTTGAACAGGTTTTTAACATATATTATAGATATAAATATAGCTATACTTTATATATATTAGTGGTTTGATATATTCAGTGGTTTTTAAATTTGGCTGCGGATTGGGATTACTTTAAGATCTTTTAAAAAACTAACTTCATCCATCTCTGAGGATGAGATGGTAAGATAGGGGTGGGCACGAGCATCTAGTTTTAAGAAGTCCTAATGTGTAGCCAGAGTTGGGAACCATGGGTCACCTGTCTCCACATTTAGAAATGCTAATCGCTCTTCTAGGGGCACACAAAATTAATTGAGTAGCAGTTAACTTGGGGGGCCTCAAAGCAAGGTGCTCTAATTTAAAATCTTATGTTTTGTCTACTTTATCAGGAAGTTTAATTGTTTAAGCACAATTATGAGGCCGCCCTTGTCTTCCTCCCTCCCCATTGGTAAGCATCGCCCCGTTCCTTCAGATGTCCCTATGCCTTTGCTTGTGAGTGCCCTCCTCTCTCTAGGTAAGAACATGTTGGACACTCAGAATTTGTTTGCGAATCAGTCGTGATGCGCCCTGGGGGCCAGGCAGGCACAGGAGATCGAGTGCACCCAGAAAAGGCCCAACCTTAACACGGTGCCTCAGGCTTAGCCCTCGTCTGCCCTGCCCTTGAGGTCTTTCTCAGCACTTCAGGCTCCTCCTTAAAGTGGGGGGAGTCCCTCCTGGGTCTGAGGGTTGTCCTCAGTCTGACTGGCTGCAGGTGGGCGGGGCCATCCAGGTAGCACCTGGGCTGTCGGGGTCAGCCCTGCATTTCAGCCACCAGCTTGGCAGCATCGCTCTGAGATCCCTGGGGACAGGGGCTGGCCCTGATTTTGGAAGATTTTTGTTTTGTCTTGTTTTGTTTTTTTGTCTCTAAGATTAACTTCAGTACTTTTGTCCTCCTAATGGCGTGCTATCCGACTCTGGGAAAGACGTTCTGCAGGGCGTCACTGTGCGGATTGCCGGTGGCCCTGCTGCCGCTGTCCTCCCCGGCTGGATGTTTTTGGAGCTTCCGTCCACTCCTCTGGCATCCGGGGAGGCTGTGACGGAGTCAGGACCATCTGTTGGGGCCAGACAGCAAGGACGTCTGCGGCGCTCTGGAGGCTGGTCTAGATGGCCAGCTAGGGTTTGCCATGTCCTGCGTGCCTGGACGCCCACCCGCCCACCACTGATGTGGCTTCTGGATGGGGACAGTCCAAACCTGTGGTTGCAGTCCTTAAAAATAAACCAAAAAAAACAGCATCCCCCCCCCCATTTACATTCATTATAGAATTTTGTCAAGTCATGTAAATATAATCAAGCCAAAAGAATTAGAGTCGCATCACTGAGAGCTAGCCACTGTGAGCATTTGGGGTGTGCCCTTCCAGACGTGTTTTTCGTGCATTCGCCTTGTGGTTGTCGTATTGGTAATGGGCGTGGACTCTGGAGGCAGGCAGGCCCGGCTGCCAGTCTGGGCCCCCTGACTTCCCCACTGTGTGATCTTGGGCAAGTTAATTTATCTGTAGAATGGTGAGATGGCAGAGTGTGTCTTACAGGACTGGCAGTCTCAAAGGAGATAGCTGCATGCATGTCCCAATCCGAGGACCTCACACACAGTGTGTGTTCACATAATTCATACACGTATTAGTATTTGTACGAATGAGACTTCCTCCAATGCCTGGAGGTTGTTAGCAGACAACCGTGAATAGAAGCAGTTACACATTTGCCCATTCATTGGAAATTCTGTGGCCACCAACAAAAAACTCACCCCAAAGTTAACGTGATGCGTTTTTAATGGTAAACACCATTGTTTTGCTGCACAGTAATTAGGCATGAATGGCAAACAGTTCACATCAGCGATTATAATTAATTAGTATTGCTTTTAAATATTTTTTTCAGCCAAACCCCAGGCTTGCTTGCTTTCTCTTTGCATGTGGTTCTCCAGTGTTCCTAATGACAGTGTTGGCGCTGCCCCAGTGGGCATGCGCATGGAGGCAGGGCACCCCAGCTCTCTGATACGTGGGGCCCAAGATGCGTTAGTGACCCCGGACAGCTGTCCCTGTGGTCATTCACTCACCCAGAAGTCTGCACCTGACACATTTAACCCCAAAGGCAACAGTCCTGTTTCCCCTTGGTTTCTCTTTCTCATTCCAGCTCTTCACCATGCACTTGGCCAGGCAAGAGACTCGGGTACACTCAACAGAGTCCATCTGCCTGTCTGCTCCTCAAGATTGTAGGTCTCTGAGTGTCCGCTCGCCCCTTTTTGTTGGCCTGTGTGTTGGCAGCCCTGAGGGCCATCCTCTCACTGTGGGGTGGCTCTGCCACATTGGGGCCAGTCGGGGGGGCGGGGCAGAAGTAGAGCAAGGCTGTGGTGGTGGCCGGGTGAAGCGGTCACAGTAGGGAGCGGGAGGCATCTCTGATCTCTGGCTGCAAAGGTCCTGCCTACCTCTCCTTCCTGGCTTTGGCCCTGGTTACCATCTCAGGGCACAGAGAAGGCTCCTCCAAGAACCACAAACAAAGGGAACTTCCATTTGCTCTGCTTTTATCTGGAAAGCCTTTAACTGGAAACCATGCTCTGTGTTTCCCTGTTAGACATGAAGGGCTCCCAGTGACTGAAACCCATTCAGCATGAGACAGCACGCCTCTCCCGCTGGTGAAGTGGAGGATGCTAAGCTAGAAGGCCCAGTAGAAGTGCTGTCATGAAGAATGTGTTTGGGATAGGAGGGTGACAACCCTCTCATGTCACTTTGGGCTGTCCTGGGCACCGTCATTCCATACCTCACCCCCGTTGGAACTCACACTTGGAGATCAACAGACCTGGGTTTGGAGCCAGCCCTTGTGGGCTGTGGGGCCTTGGGCAAGTTACTTGACTTCTCTGAGCTCAGTTGCTTCCCTTGAAAAGTGAGGGGAGTGATCCCCTACTTCCCATGGTGGGAGTCAGACTTAGAAGAGAGGGTTTACGTGGGATCCCTGTCCCAGCTCTTGGTATGGAGTGGGTGCTCAGTAAGTGTTAATTTCCCATCAAGTCGTCATGGGGGCATGCTGGCGTGCCTGGTCCCTACAGCCTCATGGAGGTTCCAACAGGGGGGTGGAGGCTCTGCCCCCTCACCCGTTAGAATGGCCTCCTCGACACTAGAATGTTCAGTGAGCACTCCTGGAGACCAGAGGTCAAGAGACTGAAACCTGTGAGCATACAAGCCGAAAGCAACCTTGGCACTTGCCCGCCCTGCTTGGCCCTGGGCCTGCTCCCCGACTCCAGGCATCCTGCAGCTGAGGGCTTCCGTTTCTCATCTGCAGCTTGTCCCCAGTGGGCCCAAGGCAGGCGCCCCAAAGAACAGCTGTGGCCTTCTCCCATTGGCTCAGAGGGGAAGATGTCTTCATACGAATACATAACAACTCATTATTTCTTGCTAGTTGGTTTGGTGTCTCCTCCCCCTTTCTTCACTGTGATCCTCCCGCCTTGAAGAACCGACCCCTCAGAGGCCTGGCCTTTCTGTAACGGGTACAGACTCAGCCTGGGAGCCCAGGCTGCACGGCAGGGGTCAGCCCTCTCTTCCCTCCTGGCGTTCAGAGGGCAGTGCTCCTAGGTGAAGAGCTCAGAGGCCTGTGGGTGGAAATGGCCACATGTAGGATGTGGTGCAGCAGCAGCTCTGTGTGGCCGAGCCGGCAGCCTTGCCTGGGTGGCTCCTTCAACATGAAGTGGGTCATAGTGGGAATCGGCATGAGGACCTCGTAGGTGTCACATCTTCTTTTGACTTGACAGGTAGAGGCAGCTGCTGCCAGGGCAAGAAGCCAGGCTTAGGGACCTCAAGGCCAGGTGTGCTGTAGCGCAGTCAATATGGCCGCTCCACCTGGGTGACCAGCGGCCAGAGGCTCCTGCGGTCCAGGAGTGAGCCCTTCCCTGACACGGGCAGGCAGAGAAGCCAGGCAGCCCCTGCTGCCTCTGGATTGGTCGTCAGAGCTCGGCCCTCTCCGCTCCCTGTCTGTCCGATTGCACTTCTGCTCTGAGCTTTCCGCCGTCCGGAAGACTTGGCTGCAGCGGAAAGGGGATGATGGGACTACAGGTCAGAGTGGGCCTCATTCTGGCTCTGCAGCAAACAGGCTCTGATTTGTTGGGAGACTGGCAGGGACCTCACTGGGTGCTCCGCTCTAAACAGTGTCAGCTGCACCTGGGCCACTGTGCGAGGTGACGCTGTCCTCGGGGGCCCTTCCGTGGAGCACAGGCTCCGCTGGGCGCATGGCTGGGGTGCGCCATAAACACGGCGAGAAGGCCTCCTCAGTCCCTGGGTGTGACTTGCTGAATCCTTTCTGCACAAATGTGCTTCCACTAAGCTGTGCCTTTCTCCCCTCAACATGTTCAGCCTTTAATCGTAACTATTAATCACCCGAGACGTGTCGCACTTCATAACCCTTCCATTAAATATTGAGCTTTTAAAAAAAAAATCGAGCTTTCTTAATTGAATTACTGAATTACCAGGCACTTAATGTGGCTCTGGTGGATGAGAGCCACAGTCGCAGAGTCGGAAGGGATCCTGGTCGCCTTGTCTGTGACAGCGGTGCGTGGGGCCTGGGAGGGGCTGGGGTGGAGGGAGTAGTCGGCAGCCTCCTGCCTCCCGTCTCCTGTCTTAGAAGCTCTGCTCCCCAGAGGAAAGCCCTTCTCGGGTTTCTGCCATATGTCTTTTTCTAGTTGTTCCCAGCATTCGAGTTGGGTGTAGGTGGAGACAGTCACATCCAGTCATTGCGAGGGCTGCTCCTTCCAGACTGGAATCAGGCAGTCTGTCCTTGGAGTGAGATGCCCAGCGGGCCTTGTCCTCGCCCTTTGTCCCTTCTCCAGAAACGCACGTCCTTAGTCCCACTGGCTGGAGTCCAGCTGACGCCCCGCGCCCTCCAGTTTCCACCTGCAGCTGCAGCCCGGGCCTCTCCCCACCTGCCCGCCCACACCCCCTGCTGCCAGACATTTCCACGTGAATGTTCCATCCCATCCCTTGCTCCACTCTGCTCACACGGACCTCGCTCTCTCCAATCTGGTCTGCTGCTCTGAATTCCTGTCTGGGAGAACAGCGGTATTCCTGACAACTCTCCCTGACTCATCCCTTGAAACTGATATTTATCTGCGAAGCAGCTTCTCGTTCACCCCTTGTCTCCCTTGCCTGCGGCCCCCATCCAAGCCAGGCTGAATCACCGCTGCTTCCGAATGCCACGTGCCTTTCTGCTCTCCGCTGTTGTGCACTCGTTTTCCTTAAACGCTGTTTGCACCGGATGGTCCTTTGCTCCCCAGCCTGCAATGGCTTCCAGCTTCCTGCCACAGCAAATCCACAGTCTTCTCGACTCAGCCCTTCTGCCGGGACAGGCACCACAGTCCCTCCGCCGTCTCCCTTTAGGGTGTCTTCCTGGAACCTCAGGCGGCACCCTAATTTGGAAGTAGGGTCTTTGCAGATATAATCAGCTAACATGAGGCCACCCTGGACTAGGGTGGGCCCCCATGCAGTGACTGGTGTCTGTATAAGAAGAGGGAAATTTAGACACAGAAGGATCCACACAAGGAGAATGCCATAGGAAGACAGAGATTGGAGTGAGGGGTTTAAAAGCCAAGGGACGCCAGGGACTGCCAGGAGCCCCCAGAAACTGGGGACAGGCATGGGGCGGACTCTATCGCAGAGCCTTGGGAAGGAACCGGTCTTGCTTGGCACCTGGGCTCCTGGGCCCCAGACTTCAGGCCTCCAGAACTGTGAGGGAATGTACTTCCGGTGGTTTAAGCTACTCAGTTTGCAGCACTTTGTTACTGCAGCCCCAGGAAACTCATACAGTTGGCAGGGGAGGAGGGGAGCTAATACAGTGTATTTTCCAACTAGGTCCCCCAATTTTGAGGCCATAGAGATCTTTTCACTGTCGCTCGTCACCCCCACCCCTGCCCCCACCTGTCTCACAGCCGTCCCTAGTGAGAGCCTTCCTGTGGAGTCTCAACTGCCGTGATTACCCAGCATCTGCCTTTGGAGCCGATCAGCCCCAAGGGGGTGTATCTTCTTTGTGTGTCGTGCTCATCTGGACCTGCTGCCCTTCGCTGGTGCTATTGTCCACACCTGCTCCTCCTCTCCTAGTACATCTTCATTGCGTGTCTATGAGATGCCAGGCCCTTGGGGATATAAGATGGACAAGGTTCTTAACTTTCACGGAGCACGCATTTCAGTCGGAGATTGAGGGGGAGGCATTTGGTTGGCAAGCAAGTAAACAACAAATATATCACGTTTTGCCCTTTGCTATGAAGAAGATATCATCGGATAACACAAGAGAGAGTGTGGGGGGCTACTTTTGATCGGGTGGTTAGGGAGGGCTTCCCTTGGAAGCTGGCTTTGAAGCTATGCCTGAAGGAAGGGTGGGGCCAGGTGTGTGCGGCTCTGGGGGACGATTACCCTGGCCAAGGGGACCAGCTGTGCGAAGGCCCTGTGACAGGACCCAACTTGGGGATTCGAGAATCAGAAGGAAGGCAAGCGTGATGGATCCCAGAGCGTGGGAGAAGAGACATCTGGTGACTCAGAACCTTGTGAGCCGTGGAAAGAAGTTTGCGTTTTGTTCTAGGGGCCATGGAAAGCCTTTGAAAGGCTTTAAGCAGACAGATGACATGGTCAGTGTTACTGAACGTTACTCTGTAGACACTGGGAGGTGGGAAGCTGGGGGCACCAAAGGTGATCTGGCCTTGATACCTTCAGCTTATAATCAACGGTCTTCCTCCCCTGGGCTGATCTTGCACTTAGAGTCAATCCAGCATGCTCATCATTTCATTAGAAAGTTGTTTCTGCGCGTTAAAGGGGCCTGCCCAGCTGGGGGGTGGGGGTGGGGGCTGGCTAAAGGTGTTTGGCTCCTTTGGAATGCCCCAGAGTCCATGGTGATGGATTCATTGCTCTTCAGATGGAACCGAGTGGTGGGCTTGTGTTCTAGGTGGAGTTGTCCAAAACATACGGGGTGCACTCATTCCTCCTGGAACAGTGTTGACCTGTGTAGGAGTTGCCACACTCGTATGATAACCAAAGTGTGACTTCAGAAGACCTGGGGGATTATTAGCTCAGCTATTCACGTGGAAAATGGAAACTCTAAGAGGTTGTGGGCCCTTGAATAAGGATTAGAGCCCAGGTCTGCAGGAAACCCACATCTGTTTCCTTGCACCATGGTCCTACAAGTGGGCTCCCGGCTCTTGGAATGACGCATGCCTACACAATCTGTTAAAAAAATGGGGACATTCCTAAGGGGTGGTGGAAGCAGGTATGACTATACCATGTAGTGGTTAAGAGTTTTGGAATGAGATAAACCTACAATGGAGTCCTGGAGGGGCCTTGAGCAAGGGACTTGGCCTCACTGTGTCTCAGTATGCCGATCTGTGAAGTGGGAAGAATAATAAAGTAACTACCTTACTGGGATGTAATGAGGATTAAATGAGAGAATTCATGAAAAGGGCTCAGTACAGTATCTGGCACAGAATATGCACTCAGCAAATATTTCCCGTTGTGATAAGTACTGGGAACTGATAAGAGAATATGGAAGAAGGAAGAATGGACGTGTACAGATTTTCTGGGAAAACCTGTTGTATTGTGTTCAGGGTATTGGGTTCCCTGAAAAGTATGGACAAAAGAAAACTGGTGACCTCCTGGGGGGACACAGGGACAGAGATCCGGCGTGGCCCTTGCTCTGCTGAGAGGGGTGTTGCCCGGCACGGGAATGGAGGTTGGAAGACTCAAGGGACTGGGACAGAGGAGCCCCTGGGTGCGGGCAGCCCACTCTCCCCCGCCGGCAAGCGGTGAGAACGTGCAGAGATGGAAAACACAGTCCCAGCCTGTACGTGGAAGTGAAAGATCGCCGAGTGCCCTGGTGTTCCGGCAAAACCGCTCCTCTGACTGGGACAACTGTGAATCACTCAGTCTTGGAAGTTTTAGAATTGGGAGGATGGAGGAGAGCAGCCAGTCCTGCCCAAGGTCAGACAGGGTTTATTTTGCAAGCAGAGACGAGTGCTGACATGCCCAGGATTTAGAAGAAAACGTTTCCCCTCTCCTTTCCGTCCCTTCTCCTGGGTTGACTCCAGCAGCGTGCCTGTCCCCAGCTGAGAGCATTTGACCCGGGCTTCAAGGACATCAGACACACTTGCAGCCCGGAGCCTGGTGTGCGCACTGTTGATGAATCCCTGAGGCCGAGCCCAGACACTCGCAGGGTGGGTGGAGTGTCTGCTGAGTATCGGCGGAAATATTTCCACCTTCTTGTTGAGGTTGGAATTTGGGGACGGAGGCTTTCGATCCCATGTCTCAGGAAGGCCTTTATCCATTACAATGCATGCTTTGGGGCAGTACCCTTACTTTTAAATTCATTTTATTTCCCATCCTCATTCACTTCTTTACCTACCTTGATCACACTGTAGGTATTTTTGTAAGACCCTTCCAATCACTTTTGAAACAAAGGGAGGTAGGAATAAGTAAATGATATCTCTTGGCTTTTGCTCCCAGGTCATCAGAGAGATTGAGCCAAACCCATGAGATGCCAATCACAAGCTTAGGTCAGGTCCCAACTCGAATTCCATCCCAGGGCGGGACTCTGTAGTGGGACTGCTGTCCCTGGCGATCGTGGCACAGCGATGGAGTGACCTGGAAATGGAATCGGGGGAAGAAGGGACTGGGGAGAGGAAGGAAAGGGTGTTTTCTCGGGATTACCGGCTAGACTCCCAGTGTTCACTGCAACGAAGCTTTGCAGCTTCTGTCCTGGGCTCTGCGTCTCTTGTATGTGGGGCAGGGATACATTTTTTTTTTTCTGGCGTGCTACCTCGTCAAAAATGAGAAGTACGAGGAAAGGGGAAAACGGGAACCCTGTAAGTTCATGTAATCGATGGCCCGCATTATGGTGTGGACCCGAGTAATTGCCCCGAGAGGCCCAACCAAAAACAAGTTAGAACCCTGCTTCCAGTAGCCTGTGGTCAAGTGCTTCCTTTTCTGACTTCTTTAGTCAATAAATACTTGTTGAGGGCTCGGTGCTGTGGGGAAGGAGGCAGTCGTGGTCTGGCCCTCGTGGGACCTAGCCCAGTGGGGAGCCTGACATTAAACAGTTACACGTGCACGTGCTTACAAATCATCACAGGTGCTTTGGGGGGGAAGTGCAGCATGTTCCCGGAGAGTGAGAGGGAGCCTCACCCGGGCTGGGTGGCCGTGGAAGGGCCTCTCTGAAGTGTGCATTTCTTCCCTGCTGCTTCTCCCACCCCTGCTCGGGCCCCGGTAGAGGCGGTTTGAGCTGAGACACCTGGGTGGCGACAGCCGACCGGGGGCGGGGGGAGATCTGACCAAGGGTAGGGTCTTTCTGTTCCCCAGCTGGGCCACCTGCCTCAAACGGCTGGGTCCCCGGGGGCCGCGCTCCCCGGGGGTTCAGTAACGGCACCGTTTCTCAGAAGGGGCTGGCAGCAGAGATAAGACCACAGTGACGAGGGGGCCATAAATTGTTACCTGTGCCCCTCGGTTACCCCCTCTTCCTCCCTCAGCTCCTTCCTGAGCCTGTGGGGTCGGATTTAGCAACAGGGTCCCTGTTCACGGGATGGAGCAGCAGAAAGCTGACTTTCCTGGCGGCCGGCATAATCGCCGAGATGCAGAGCCCTGATAGTGGGAATCAATTTGATTTCTGTCGCTCTGTGACAGGAGGGGTGGCGAGCAGGAAGGTCAGGACTATTTCGAAAGCCACAGTTCAGTTAAGAAAACAGAACACTCCCCCTGAGGAATTGGAAATTAGAATACTTTAGGGGGGAAAATAGAAGTGAGTATAAAGTGTGAGGGGTTTAATCGGGGGAGCAGGGAAGACAGAGCGGGTCGCCCAGATGGAAAGCCCAATCCAGTCCCAGCCGGGGCCTGAGAATTGCAGCTTTTCCATCAGAGAGTTGAGTTGTATGTCTGGGCAGCTGTGTCACTGGGAGACTCGCCGAAGTGGACATAAGGTGTCTGCTCACTGTCAGTGTCAGTTGGTTGACGTTAGATGTCAGTTTCTGGCCGAGTGACTCGAGGCCCAGTTCTCGGACCTGCTGGTGAGGCCGGGGGGTCCTGGTTTGTCCAGCAGCATCTGGGCAAGCCTGCGTGATTTATGGGGTTTTGCAGAGCGCAGGCTGGGAGGTGTTTGTAAATCTGTAGGAAGATTTGCATTCAACGTGGATTATGGAATTCCCTGGTCAAACTATGGCCCAGCCTGGCTCAGAGGATGTGGGCAGGCCCTGCAGGAGGAGCGCCTCCTTGGCTGGTGGTAGAGAGTGGATATTTTGGAGGAAAGGGTTGGGCCAACCCCAGCCTTCCTCATCGGGACCTCAAGACCCACCCTGAGGTGACCCTTGTTCATAAGTGGAGGCGTGGCTATTGCGGGTCCAGTGCCAGGTGCTGGGGAGACAGACGGTGGTCTTTGTCTCGGAGGAGCCCACAGTATAGGAGAAGGCCCAGCCTTGGGGGGCACTTCTAAGGATCTGATGAGCGAGTAAGTTTCTGGCACAAAGTCTGGATTAGTGTTTGAGGGCCGGGGAGAGAAGCCGAAACAGTGGAGAGAAATTGGAGGTTTGTAGCCGCCTTAGTCAGCTTGGGCTGCCGTAACAAAGACCATAGACCAGTGGCTTAAACCCCGGAAATGGACGTCTCACAGTTTGGAAGGCTGGAGGTCTGGAATCGGGGTGCATGGTGGGGTTCTGGCGAAGACCCTCTTTGGGCTGCTGATGGCCACCTTCTTGATGTGTCCTCACATGGGGGAGGGGGAGTGCCAACTGCGTCCTGCCTTTTCCTTTTCTTCTAAGGGCCCTAGTCCCGTCACCGGAGCTGCACCCTCACGGCCTCAAATGAACCTACTTTCCTCCCAGCACCATCACAGCGGGGGTTAGGGCTGTGGTACACGAATTGGAGGGCCACATGCATTCAGTCCTTAGTAACAGCTGGCATGTAAAGGGGTGCTGGCATGCCTGGTTCCCTGGAATGTGAATGTTGGTCACATGTCCTCGATAACCGCAAATGTGGGTGAAGGCAGGTGATGGAACGAAGGTGCGTTTGCCTCCGTCCTGTCACTAGAGCCCCGTCATAAACTGGTGCCCGTGGCCCTTGGGGTGGGGTGGCGCTGGGGGTCTGTTCTGGCTGAGAGTCGTTTCCTCCAGGATCTCCTCGGCCATGGCTGGTGGTGAGGGCAAACCACCAGCACTACCTGGTCTCCCCAGAGGGAGGTGGTTATTTCAGCCTCAGGTCACCTCCGGGTGTTTACAACTTAGAAGCCACGCAGGGCAGTTTGAGCTGTACTGGGGAGGGCGGGGAGGCAGGGCTTGCTCTCTGCTGTGAGCCAAAGGGAGGGTGATGGGCACACTGGGCGCTGGTGGGGGTCTGCAGAGTGAGCCCGGCAGCCAGCTGGGCCCCGCTGCCGAGCGCCTGCTAGGGCTCGAGAAGCCGTGCCCCCCTCGTACTGCTTTAAACGGCTTTGTGTTTGTCATTCCCGCTACATGAGAGACCTGTTCGGACCCTGTATCTCTGGGCTTAGCATCAATCAGGTCCCGTTTATCAGACAGCCTTACGCAGGGTTTGTGGTGTGTGTGTGTGTGTGCGTGCGCGACTGTGCTTTGCTGGCTGGGCTGGGTTGGAAATGGGCACTGTGTCGATCGAGCACTCAGCTGAAAGAGGTTAAGAGGGGACAGGACTCACACCACTGCTAAGGGCCAGAGAACTTTGCCGAAGAGCTGGTCGTCTTAAAAATGAGCTGGTCTATTGGTAATTCGGATGGGTGCCACAGGCCTCTGTTGAATGGCAGCCTGTGCGGGCGCACACACTCTGTGTGCTGGATCTCAGTCTGCGTCCACTCACGCACCTCCGTGCAGTGGGTGTGGCCGTGATTTCCCAGCTGCCCTGGGTGAGGAGTGAGGGATGGGGGTGGAGCTGGCTCTGCAGGGAAGGGGCTGCAGAGTTACCTAGAGAGTTGGTGTTGCTGGTGTTTGGGTGCTGGAGAAGCTTCTGAGGGAGTCAGCGGAGACCATGTCTGTTTAATGCTGGGGAAGCTGAGCCCAGAGAGGTACCCGGGGCATGAAGCAGGCTCAGGTCAGGGGCCATCTGGGCTGGGGGCTGTGATTCTCGCCAGCTTGCTCCTGACAACACTGCCCCCTGCTGTTCTTCCAGGGCTGCTGGGGAGCTCGCAGCCCTGAAGACAGTGTATACAGACGGGTTGCATCCTCAGGCAGCGTGGCCCTCTGTAGGAGGCAGTGACGCTGGTTGTCTACTAATGGGAAGATGGAGTCTTTGTATTTTGTTTCCACTGGCGGGGATGGATTTGCAGAACCACCCACACCCTTGCCTGGTCCTGGTGATTCATGTGCACAGGATGGCTGACCAGGGAGAGGGAGGGGCCCCGGAGGCCTCTTGCCGCTCAGAGAAGATGGGCGCTCATGCATGAGCTTCTCGCCCAGTGGCCTGCATCAAAAGGGAGCCGTCCACCCCCTCCAAGGCTGAAGGCTGATACTTTTTTAAGACACTGGGCATTAATTTTTGACCCCCAAGGCTCTTGAGTATTGGTGAAGGCTGCCTTCCCCCCTCCTCCCCCACCTCTCCCAGACTCAGGCGTGCCCGCTGTCCAAACCCTCCTTGGGAAGCGTCTCTGCGCCCTGCACACCATGCAGCCGGCGCTGGGCCAGCTGGTCGTGACTGCAGGGAAGGAGGGTTTTGTGGAGAAGTGTGAAGGGCTCGTCAGCGTGTGGACAGACCTGCAGGCAGATGGAACTGCGTTTGAATCTCAGCCTCAGCATTCAGCTTCGCACATCTGCGAACTCCTCAGGGCCCCCTTCACGGTCCGTCAAGGGGGGGTCCTGCGTCCTTCCGCGACACACAGAAGGTGTGTCCCACCTGGGTTGCTTGCTCTCTGTCTCCCTTTCTGAAGCCTGATTCTGTTTTCCGATGTTACTTCAACTTGTTTGTGCAGTTCCAAGCTCCTCACGGGAATAGCGTTGACTAATCGGGATTCGAGAAGTACTTAGTAGGTGACCTGGCCCGAGTTGGTCCAAAGCAACAGGAGTCACTGTTTCTGTAGTTGTCTGTCTGAGGCAAAGGGGCCGCCTGCCTTTTATAATTATTTCACTGTTGCCGACAGCTCGGTGGCCTCGGGGAGGACGCCAAGGCAGAGGGATCTAAGAGAGGCATCCCCTCCCTCCACCCCTAGAGTGGCCCCCGAAGTCTCCGCGTTTCACCTTGGGCTCCAGCCCACCCTCATGGTCTTGTACATCAGCACCGCCGATTTTGATGAACTTTCCGGAGACGTTTACTTTCTTGGTTTTCAAGCATGAATAACTTCATGTCCCTAAAGGGGAGTTGCTGTAAGATTCAGAACTTGGAGAGATTTTTGTTTGGGGATTTGTTTTCCTTAAACAGCATGGGGCTCGTCGGCTGCTGTGGGGTTTCCTGCAGCCTGTCCAGTGAGCCCGCGCCCTGCTCCCCTGAAGAATCGGCTGTTTTGTCCTGCCCGGCCTCTCCTCGGTGTGTTTCTTCCTGTGGGAAACGGCCCACAGCCCATGGGTCGTTCTGGTGCCCAAGATGAGACTGGATGAAAAGTGAGAGAGAATGTTGAAAAGACCCTGGAAGGCCCAGAGAATGAGGTGGGGGCAGGGGACAGAGGCCCTTTCCTTTATTCCTGATGGGTGTATGAACCGGCATCTCCTGCCAGCATTCAAGGGGTATCGCTGGCAGACAGTGCCGGAAATTCGACGCCCAGACTCTTCTGAGGACAGGAAAGCACTAGAATGCTTACCCAGATTACTCTTGTCAAAATTTGAGGGGGTGAGGGAAGGCGCTGGTGCGGGGACTCTCAGACCATCGCAGCCGACTGGCTCCTTCCCAGCCCTGGGAAACCGAGCAGGGTGGCTGGGGCTTCAGGGTCCTTGGAGACAGGTTGCTGCCTCCGGCTGCCTTGCTGTCTACCTGGTGGACAATGGCAAGGGACCACACCTGACTAGAAAGCCCAGCCAAGCTCCTAGCTGGGGCTGAGGGAAGTGTGCGCAGTGGAGGTCTGGGGCATTTCGGCTTGAGCCATGGATGGGGAGAGCCCACTCGGAGCCCCGTGGAGGTTCTGGAATCCTGCTTTTCCTCGGCTGCTCCTGCTCTCCTGCCGCCCCCAAGGTCTAGCAGAGTCTTGGGTGCGTCCCGGTTGGTGCCACGTGTTCTGTGGCAGCAGCTGTTGGTACTGACTAATGAGCCTCTGTGGCAGCTGCGCTGGGCACACTCGGCCCCAGCAGGGACCGTCTGTCCTCACCAACCACCCGAAGAAGGCCCCAGGAAGGGCCTGCAGGCTGAGCCATAGGCAGGCCGCTCAAGCGGGGAACCCTGGGACGCGCTGACTCATGGGTCCACAGAACCACGTTGGAAGGGCCAGCCCTCCGCTGTGCACAGGAGAGAATTCGGGGCTAGGAGAGCCTCTAAGGTGAAAGGGCGAGACAGGGGCCGAGCTGGCACTTAAAACCACGTCTCCTCTCTGCCCTCTGGGTTAGGCTGCTCCGGCTTTGTGGGGTTTGTCTCACACAGTGTCCCAAGTTTGGACAGTTGCTCATTAGCTGTGTGCTCTTGGGCAAATCATTTCATCTCTCTGAGCCTCAGTTTCCTCAGAAGCCAGGTGGGATAATGAGTGTCCTTGCCTCTTAGGCTTGTCGTGAGGACAGAATGAGAGCCCAGGATAACATCCCTAGCCCAGCCACTTTCCCGTGTTCCCGGATGAAAAATGGGTAGATGAATCCACCGGCGCCCTAGTGGACGCTCCTGGAACTGCAGTTGTTTTTTGCTCAGCCCTTGGGAGAGAATAGGCAAGATGCAGAGCCAGGGGAGACAGGAAAAGAAATGGAGCCATGCACTACGGCTCACCGGGTTTCTCTAGGACACCATCAAGAGCCTTGGGAGGCAGATTCTGCCCTCACCCCCAGAGGCTCAGCGTGGACAGATGCACCGTGAGATGGCCCAGATCTTTCCGCTAGGCCACCCTGCTTCTGTGCTGAGAACTGGTTCCCTGGACGAGCAGGAAGATGATTCTGATTGTCCACAGACCTCGAGTCCTGGCTTGCTTTCCCGATACCACATCTGGGTAGCCTGGCATGGAATGTGGCCCCGGCAGAAAAGAGGGCTTTTCAAGGCACATCGAGAGTGACGAGAAGGCCCTGCAGGGTCGGGTTCCCTCGGCGGCTGTAATTAAACCTCCCTGCCTGATCTCCTTTTCAAGCACCAGCTTTTCAGGGGTTCAGATAACACAGCTTTGTGCTCAGGGCCCTTTCAGTACTTGAAACAGAAGGATCTGTTTCAACTCTCGGCATGCCCCTTTTTCTCCCCAGGACGCTGAATTTTTAAAAAGCAGGGTGTTAGCATCGGACGAGTAGCTCACTTTTGGGCCTTTCTCATAGAAATTCCACGATGGGTATTTTCCCTGAGATGCACAGCCCGTGTCCCAAAGAGAGATTCACCAGTTAAACCTGCCTGGCTCCGGAGGAGAGCCACCGACTTCCTGGTAAATATCTCCGGGCCAGGAATGTGTTTGTGAAAATTTTAAGAGATGATCCCAGGAAAGCCTCTGCCGGTTGGCGGTCACCAAACTGTTTTATTGTCTGGAGGTGATATGTACAAGAGAAGACGGTTTGCTCCTTAAAGAAGACACTTTGTACGATGCATACAAGCCTTTAGTTTGACACTGCAGTCAGATGCTGAGCTGCGTCAGACTCTGGGTTTGAAGTTGAACATTGACTTTGCTCCTGGTAGCTACAAAGTTCTGTGTCAGCCCAAATTTCAATTTCCTGGGGTTTTTGTCTGTCTACAACTCAACTTAATATTCTCAGTACCTTTGTGGGGTTTTTTTATTGTTTTATTTTTGTTTGTTTCTGGGTGGTGGTGGTGAGGGGAGGGATGGGTTAGTGACAGGGCAAGGGGGCATTTAATCATTTATTCTCTTTAGTAGGTTTAATTGTGTAAAGATTATAATGCATACACACGTCTGTAATTAGGGGAGCTGGTTCTGTTAGACAGTGTTTTAGTGAAGAAAATTACAGTGTTCATAAGCTGTTTAAGGAAGAGGCAGCATATATTAACGTACGACTAGTTTTGGTTCATGCCGAGTGTTTACAGTGTCCCTGGAGGTGTCTCCCCGGGATTCCGAAGTAGCCCAGTCCCCCTGTGCTTCCTGGGCTTGCCGCAGCCGAACCAGGCTGTGTTCCAGAATGTGAAGCCTTTCTCTACGGGCTCCGGAGACCAAACTGTGTTCTGCAATAAGATGAGTTTCACTCGTTCATGAGACAAATATTCAGGAGTGCCCACCATGTGCCAGGCACCGTCCTGGGCATTGGGGATATAGGTGTGAATGACACAGCAGGTTCTTTGCTCCTGTGAAGTTTGTAATCTAAGGGGGGTGTGAGCCTGCAGAGGAGAAAACAAGTAAATGAACAGCAACTAATGGATACTGATCAGAGCAGAGAAGCAATAGACCAGCATGTGAGGTTGGAGAGGGACTGGGTGGAGCAGCGAGGGGGTGTGTGTGAGGTGTTCACTGAGGCAGAGCGGGCAGAGAGGCCGTGCTGAGGCTGTGGGACTGTCCTAGGACAGGGGCTTCCAGGCAGATGGCCTGGTCCGTGGAGTGTCCAAGGCCAGAATGAGCTTTGTGAATTCAGGGAACAGAAGGAAGGATGTTGAAGCTGGAGGACCATGAGCAAGGTTGGAGAGGTGGGTGGGAGACTCTTTGACTTTGGCTGTATTCTCAGTGGACTGAGAAGCCGGGAGTGAAGGGACCTGCCACAAGAAGAGTGAGAGGCCTGTTCCTGCACAGATGGCCCCGTTTGGAGCTCTCTGCCTCCTGGTTTCAACATCAAAGGTGCCATGCACATGGAATAGGGCTTTTTCCCTGGAGGCAAGCTTTTTAGGCCCCAGCAGAGGTGCCTTCAGTTGGGGCTCCCCCTTGAGGACCTAAGGAGCACCAGTTAGAGAAAAGGTTGAACAGCCATCCGACTCAGGGAATATTCTCTTAGTGCCCAGTGGGCTAGGAAAGAGATTCACCCAGGTGCTGTAGGAGCATCACTGATTCTGAATGGCTCCATCTAGGGGCAAAAGGTATGGGCTCTGAAGGATGAGTAGGAGTTTGATAGGGAAGATGAAAATGGGAAGAACTTTTCTGGCAAAGAGAACCCCCTTGGGTAAAAGTGTGATAGGGGAAATAACAAAGAATCCAGTGTGGCAAGACACGAGTCTTGGGAAGGAGGGCCATGGTCAGGCTGGGACAGGCCTTAAAGTGTTGGACTCTATCGTATCATTGCACTGCGTGTGCCTTGATGCCAGGTTGATTTGTAAGAGGAATCCAAAGTCTGTTTGCTCCAAGTGTTTGATCATCATCCTTAATAACTCTGAAGCCAGTTCATAGTTTAGATTTTCAAATGTAAAGCTCCCTGCTTTGGAAGGACTATCCCTGGACAGAGTGACCCTGTTATGGAGGGCCCAGTCCACGTTTTGTCTGAGCCCGAGGCTCCTGTGTCACATGGGTAAGGCCCAGCTGACCCAGCTGTCCAGTCGAGCTCCTGGTCAGCTGGTAAGTCCGTGAACTGACACGGGCAGGCTCAGGTTTTAGAGCCACGCTACCAGCGGCCCCTGGGAGGGCAACCAATCCCCTCTTGACCGCTGGACCCGAGAGCCTGCATTTTCTGCCACTTGTTCTGGAACTACATGCGTGACTTCCAGAAGCCACTCACGGCTTTCATGGTGCTCCCACCCACCTCACCCACCGGTCATTTACTTCTCTGGGCGAAAGCCTCAAATGCCAAGAAGCACGTCATCCGAAATATCATTGTCATTTCTCTCCTCGGTGGTGTGGGGCGAGCCGTGAGCAGTGAAGACTGTCAGTTCAGGTTTCAGCCGAAGGCGTGTGGAGATCAAGTTACACGTTACCCAAGACGAGGCAGGCGGTTGTGTGCCAGATCGACAGCGGGCGGCTCCGGGGCTCTCTGCGGGCACGCTCTCCCTGGCCTTGTGGGCAGGCGCTGTGCTAGGCCCAAGTGAATACGTCCCTAATTGTTTGTGGTGTGGGCAAGCAGTGCCGTAAACATTCGTCTGAGCCCAGAGCGTGTGAGAGAGCCTGACTGACGTGTTTTGCTTTTCCATTAACACTTCTGTGATAAACTGCTTAGATGCACCGAGAAAAATTAATGAAACTATTGTAACAATTGTGCACATGTAGGTAATTT
The DNA here is from genome assembly GCF_004126475.2 of Phyllostomus discolor. Lineage (NCBI taxonomy): Eukaryota > Metazoa > Chordata > Mammalia > Chiroptera > Phyllostomidae > Phyllostomus > Phyllostomus discolor. The sequence continues at coordinate 96,480,439 of NC_040910.2, read as the reverse complement.
ATTAAGGACAATTAAAAAGCTTTAAAAGTCATCCATGAGGCAAAATGAACAGGGAGACAGTGTGAGGTGGGTTTTGGCAGGAAGCCCGCCCGCCTGTGGGTGTGTGGAGCAGGGTTCTCCTCCTGCCTCCCTCACCCCCGTAAGAGCCACCCCGTGGGGGGAAAGCAGGATTCTGCTGCCAAAACTGTTAATGACAAAAATTCTATGTGGATTCCCCAGGGGGATGCGTGGAAGTGGGAGGGTCCGCGGGGTCCAGGGCAGCTGTCTGTGACCTGCTCAGCTCTCATGTCACTGGGACAGAGGCATGGTTCTCCTGGACCTCACCTCCAGGGGCTTGTGGCTGGAGGAGGAAGGGACATTCCCCTCTCTTGGGTAATGAATGCTTGGCTGTTTTTATAAGGACCTTTGTGTTGCTCTGGGAACCTCAAAACCTGGTGAGGAGCAGAAAAGGAAGGTACTATCATGCTGTCATTAACCACTTACTACCTTGTACCTTGGGCTGGTCTCCGTGTAACTGCTCTTGCCTCAGTTTCCTCATCTGCAGAATAGGGACAATGGTTAAGAGGGAGTGGAGCTTTAGAATGAGGTCATCCAAGATCATGCGCATGGTGCTTCCTACAGTGTCGGGAATCTATGCAGTTAATGGTCAATAGTTGGTGTCATCAATAAGGGCCTCGCTGAGTTGTTGACTGAAGGCCAAACAGGGTGTCGAAAACCTGATACAGTAACTAACTCCAAGGTCCACGCCCTCTTCTGGATGTGCCAATACCAACCCACGCCCCCAGTGCAATTCTTGATGGACAGGAGTGCTCGCATAAAGCTCAGGTGAGTGTTGAAATGCACGCAGGCAGCCAGCTCGAGGCTTCGGTGAGGCTGCTCCTCGGCGGGATGGGCTGCCGCGCTCCTTCCTGCTCTCCCTTCTGCATCACTGCTGTCCTGGGTTGTAGCCCAGAGTGAAGGATCTTCCTCACTTTGAAACTGTCCTCACGGACGCAGGCGTGGGATCACTAGGGATTTGGTTTTGTGGTTGCCGGATGACCCAGGAAGCCTTCGACCTTGTAGATGAGCTCTTTCTCAAACACAGATACACGTAGTGAAGGAAACCCCTGTGCGTGGGTGGCGTCGGCCACTCTCTGGGCGGCCGTCTTCATCGCCCCAGGCTCCGCCACAGACACATATGTCGTGTGTCCGTCCGTCAGAGACATATGCCTCCAGTTGCAAGAAGTAATTTTTAGTTCCCTTACCGACCAGAAAGGAAAGGGAAGTGTTACAGCTCAGACACGACAGATTTTCCCCCTTCCCGTGCTGCAAATGAACAGTGAAAAATTACTCGCTTTTGCTATTAAAAGCTATAGAGCCTGTAAAAAAAAATAGTAAATTGTAGAGACATTATCAAAGTTTATAGGCACTAAAATTTGACCTTCAGCAAATTTAACATTGGAGGGGAACAGAATTTTCTTTTCCTTCTTCAAAACAAACCAAAAAAAAAAGAGAGAGAGAGAGAGAGGAAGGAAAAAGATTTATTTTCTTCCGGAGCTAGAGCAGCAACTGGAAATGGCACTTTTCAGTGTAAAACAAAAAAAAAAAAGGGTTTTAAAAATTACCTAAAGTAATACAAACATTACATAAAATGACAATAAAGTAATACAGGAAGGCAGTCTCCCTGGAAAAAATTAAAACCTGTAGAAAAGTCGAAGTCCCTTTGGGCAAGTCCCTCCCCCTCCCTGTCCCGCACCCCAGCACCACACCTGTGCCTGCCCGTATCATTCTGATGAGTATTCATGCAGAGTTTCTTTCCTGTGCATTTATATCCTTTTCTATAAACTCAGGGAAAATGATGGAGCACTGCTTTGTCTCCGTAGGCTCTCCACTTTCCCCAGACTTTTCACCTTTCTCTCTGTCCTTTCCTGAGACGCGGCTGGGAGAAGAGGGAGGCCGGCTGGCAGTGTAGGGGCTGGATGGCCAGGGAGGTAGTGGTGGTTGTTTCTACCCTCTTGGTTCTGGTCCTCCTTGGGTTCCAGATGCTTCCTCAGTTGCTAGTGATTCAGGTTAAGATTGGGAAGATGGGTGGTTGGAGGGTGCAGGTAAGTGTGTAGAAGGGTTGAAGTGTAGGGAGTAACTGAGGGCCACGTGTTCAGATCTGAGCTTGCTCTGCCTTCATCTAGATGCTGACACTCTTCTGAACCAGGAATGCTTGAAATCGCCTGCCAGGCACTAGTGTCCGTTGTGTGGTTTTGTGTGTAAATGCGTGAGAGTGTGGGTGTGCGTGCTCACGTGGATGCACACTTAAGGTCGGGGTTCCGTGGAGAAGCCCCTCCCCCACAGCACACAGTCTCGTCCTGGGGTGCACAGATGCCATCCTCAGCTAAGTAAGGGCATGGCCGTGAGTGAGGCTGTTTGAGGAAGGCGCCCACAAAGGACGGGTTGTCAGCGCTGAGGTAGCGGGCCGATCGGCCCCCAGCAGGCTCCAGAACACCTGAAGGCGGTTACCTCCATCCTGCCCCTCCGGTGACATTTCTGCAACGGAGGCACCAGCCTGGCCTGGCATCTCTGGGCAGTGAGACGCTTCACTCTTTTTCCACAAGCAGAGACCCCTGTGGCTGTGACTGGATCCTCACTGAGAACGGGTCCCTAATCTCATTCTCACCTGCTCATACCTCTGCTCTGAGGCCAACAGAGAAAATTGCATTGGTGTTGTGCTGCTCTCTGAGATTTAGGGTGGAGAGTTGGAGGTGCAGAGCCTTAGGAAGGCAGACGTGTGATTCGGGAATTACAGTGAAACTGGCACAGCCGTCTGGCCAGGCCAGGTTTCCTCCTCGCCTCCTTGTAAGGTACAATCTTTAACACTCTTCACAACTGCGGCCCTGCAGGGCCACTCTGGGACTCACAGAAAGGGAGGGGACAGGGGACAGTCTGTCACCACCATCCGCTGGCTCTCTGGTCCCAAAAGTGAAGCCTGGGGGAGGAAGCACTGAGGGGTCAGGGAGCTGTGAAAATGAGAAGCCTTGACTCCCCCGAGTTTTGCTGACCGTGACCGTGAGCGAATCTCCTTTCTTTCCTCCGCTGGGGACTCACATCCTTCTGACCGGAAGATGGAAGATGGGCGTGTCTGACCACACTCGCATTCATCAGGCTCCAGTCAGAGGTCTGGCCTGGCCTTCAACTCCAGGGCCTTGTAAACCAGCTCGGTGGCTCTCCCGGAAGCCTGGTGGAGGTGTTTGTCCAGCTGGTGTCGGGAATACATGTGTCTGGGACGTTCCAGCCACCTTCACCTTGGCTCTGAGCAGTGCATCCTGCAGCTCTCTCCTCTTCACCAGGAAGGTCCTGGCCCTCTTCTCCAGAGGGGGAGTAGGTCACATACTGTCAGCCGTAAGGGACCCTCGTGACCTCTGTCCATCCTCGAAGAGGGGAAGCAACTTGCCTAGGACCACCTTGCCCACTGCGCAGGACCAAGGCACCAGTCCTCTGCCTCCTGGGTGTATGTGGCCCCAGTTGGCGAGACCCCTGACCTGTGTGTCCCAGATGCTTGAGGGGCAGCCAAGTCATTGCAGCCTCCTTTCCAGCCCCTCTGCTCACTTAAACGTTCAATGTAGATTAGATCATTAAGCATGGACTGTTTTCTGGACCTAGATCAATGGGGTTGGGCATGGTGTTTGAACAGGCTGGTCTCTGAAAGGGCTCTGAGCCGACTGCTCTTGTTTTTGCCTTTAGAATAGCTACCATTTTTTTTTTTTTTTACTCAGTCCCTACAATGCACCAGGCACTGAGGGAAGTGCTCTTTGGGCGCTACCTTCATGCTTTTCCCGCCCTCCCCATGAGGGTGGCGCTGCCACCATCCCTGTTTTACAGATGAGAACCTGGAGGGAGGTCCGTGTCCTGTCCCAGGTGATGTAGTCGGGCGGTGGGAAGGTGGGCTTGGGATGCAGGGTCTAACCTCAGCGAGGAGGGGCTTCCACGTGGCAGACGGGACCTGAACTGGCTGGCCAGCCCTGACTGAGGGGCCACGTCTGGCCAAGGGGCTGTGTCTGGCCTGGAGGCTTCTCCCCCACGTGCGTGAGCACTGTGGTGCCGCCCTCCTGGTTTTCAGGGCATCCCGTGACCATCAGTGGTACTTGCTGTCCCTCCCTTGTGGTCAAGGTGATGGGCACCACCGGTCCTGTTTGTAACCTGGTCACTTGGGGTCAGGCTGTATCCTGAAACCCGCTGTGCGGGGAAGAGTTGGTGGTATCACGGTGCACTTGAGTTCATTCGCTCATCTCTGTGTCGACAAGGGGCAAAGCAAGAAGCTTGATTGCAACGTCAGAACAGCAGTGCGAGCAAACTCAGCCATCCGCCTGTGTAGAGAAGTCCCCTGTGCCAGGCACTCTTCTGTATTCTCTCACTTAACCCTAACCACAGTCCTTGCGGTGGCTACTGTTATGCCCACCTCACACACGAGGACAGGCAGGCACAGAGAGGGTAAGGGACTTGTCTGAGGTCACACAGCTGAAAATCGGCAGAGCCAGGGCTCCAACTGTCTGACCCCGGGTCTCATGCCTTTACCTTCCTCGTCAGACACCCCTGGTCGGGTGAGTCCCTGCGCTGGGCAGAAAGGGCTGTGTGGAGAGGACTGCGTCCCCGTAGGAGTTCTCTTCGGACCTTGAGCGTGGTCCCTGGGTGTGCTGTTGAACTGAGGGGGCCTCTGGGGCAGAGCAATGATGAACGTGGGTTTGCCTGCCCTGGCTGGGTCGCTCAGTGGGCTGGGGCGTTGTCTCACGTGCCAGAAAGGTTGTATGTTCCATCCCCGGTCGGGGTGCACATGGGAGGCGACCCATCGATGTCTCTCTCTCACATCAGTGTTTCTCATTCCCCCTTTCTCTCTCTCTGAAAATAAAAATCAGTAAAAATGTCCTTGGGTGAGGATTAAAAAAATGTACACCTCCTGTACGGTGGCCAGCCCTGCGACAGCTAGGACCTCTGGTTAGCCACCGCACCCTCCTTTGTGTGTCAGGGTGACGCTGCTGGCACGTGGCGGCCACGTGCACCCAGCACTGCTCTCAAGTGTGGTCCTGAGTGGTTTCAGCCTTGCCCTCTTCTTATAGCTGCCGGTGGAGTATTTTTTGAGATCTACTTCACCCTTGGCCTATGGCTGTGGACTATGGCCATGGGACAGAATACTTCTTCATAGTTAAGTAGCTCATGGGGCGCTTGAACTCTTCACCAGTCAAAGCTGGCAGAGTTGAAGACCAGCCCCCAGCCTGTGAAGCAGGAGGCTAGAATGGCTCCATCTGGGAGTTGCGACCCATCCTCCACACAAGTGCTGTCTGCCACGGCCGCTACGCCTGTGGGGGGATCAGAAGACCTGGCTGGAACCCATGACCTTGAAACCGTTAAGCAACTTCTGAGAGCCTGGGTTTCCCCCACCACCTCGTAAAGTTCCCTAAAGCACCTAGCATGTGTTTGAGTGCGGGACAGCTGCTCGGTGACTGAGTTCTCTCTCACGCCTCTTCATGTGGCTTCGGGGCCTGTGCTAGAACTTCCCGTCTTTCCAGAGTACAGCCAGCTGTCTATCGCCACTTGTATAGGAAACTGTCTCTCTCTATGGTAACTCTGTGCAATGGATGGTTTTGCGATCACCCCCGAATAACCTAGTGAAACCCCTGCCCCCAGCTCCTACACAGGGACCACTTGGCAACAATAACAAGACTTGAAAGAAAGGGGGATGCTGGGGGTGAAGCATTGCTTATGAATTAGCATGTTTTTCTCTCTCTCGCTTTTGTGAAAACTAACTTCCTGTACAGACACTTGTGTTTAAAAACCCTAAGAAGTGGGGGGGTGGCCCCCAGCCCTTGTCCATGGGAGCATTATGAATTAAAGATTACAGCCGCTAAAAAGAGATCATCTTTAAACAAGCGCAGCTCCCTCTCCCTGTGCCGCCCGAGTGTTTAAGTTCTCGTGTCGAGTGAGTCCAAAACAAACAGAGATGTTCTGGAGAGAGGCGGTGAACGGGGCCCCGGACAGCAGGAGAATTAGGGCCACATGGGGAGCCCGGGTGGGGGTGGGGGCGGGTTGCAGTTTTGCATTCTTGGCCTCCTGTTTGTATTCTGAGAAGTAGGGCATCCTGGAGCGCTGGGCAGAACCTGCCGCATGCTGATGTGCTGCGTGCGTGACCTTGGGAAAACTTTGGATTTGCCCCTCCTCAACACACACGCTCTCCCCCCAACCCCTCACTTGGTGAGAGCGCGCACGTGCGCACGCACACTTGCACACAACCCAGCCCAACCGGTGCCCATTCGAGGGCGTTCTGCACAGACTGAGGCCCGAAAGGGCTCTGGGCTCTTTGAACAAAGCTCTGAGGAGTAGCTGGGGGAGAGATGTGGAAGAAACAGCACCAGGAAGCCTTTCATTGTGCACCTTTCTGCTTGTGAAGGTGGCGCAGCTGGCTGCAGAGACAGCCCTGGTGGAGCCTTCCCCCAAGGCAGACGGGAAGGAGCGAGGGACTTCTGGGCAGCAGAATAAAGCCGTCAAACGACCACCACCCTCAGACAGTAGCAACAATCAACATTCCCCAGCTCGTCCCTGGGAATGCAGAGATGGTGAAGAGCACTTCCTGCCTTTGGCAGGGAGCTCGTGGCACCCGTGGCACCGGGGAAAGACAGACCTCGAAGGCTGGGTCCAGAGCCCCCCGATGTCTGTGCCTGCTCCCAGCCCCATAGCTCTCAAACAGTGAGTGAAGGGCACCGCAGCCGACTCCCCCTGTTTCGGAGAGGGGTGTGTGGAGTTGCAGTCTTGGTCAAGGGCCACAGTCAGGAGCAGAATGGTGGCTAAGCCCCAGGCCTGTGCCTGTGGGTCAGCAAATCTTTGCTGCAGAATGTTGATGTGGTTCCCAGGGCTGCTTCATCTCAGAGTTTATTTTAGGCAGATGATTGCCTTCTAGGTCATTCTCAACCATTTAAGTATCTTTGGCAGGAGACTTACCTGAACCTTCCAAGGCCCTTTGAGATGGGAACAAGGCATGATATTTCCCCACCCAACCTCCGTGCACCCTGGACCCGGTGTTTTTATTGGCATCTCCTTTGGAAAGTTCCGGGCTTTGGGGAGGGGAGGGGAGCACGAAATTTGGCTGTGTCTTGTTCCAAGGCCCGGAGTTTTAACGTGTGGTCAGACTGGCCACCCTGCCAAGTTCCCCGCTCCTCTGGGCAGCACTGGGTTCTCCGTGGAAGGCTGGGCGCGCCCCCCAGGGCCACCTCTCCTCGAGGCCCTGCGGAAAGACAGGAGACACGGAGACTCTGTGTGGCCGAAGATGTTTGTTTATAAACAAGTTGAGCAACTGCTGAATAAACCCTCCCTAAATGCTGGGCTTCTCAGAGCCTTTATTTTGCTCACAAGTCTTCCGATTGTCTGAGCGCGGGTTAGGGTGGACAGCATTTCCTGAACTTGTTTCAAGGAGCCTCTCACAGGACTGCTGTCCCTTGGGGACACTTTCTGAAGCCACTTCCCCCTCTAAGGCTTCAGGTTCTTCGGCTGTGGGATGATAAGAGTGTTCTTTAGCATCTTCACTGCTTTTAAAATGATTGTTTTCCTGTAGACCTCGTGTCCTAAAGGAGTATTTTTCTCTTAAAAATAAGTTAATCAGTAAACATTGGGAAGTCGGATGAATTTTGACTTGGTTCAATTCAGACATATATTTATATACCAAGTTAATATAGATATAGCTACATATTGCATGTATAAAATATGTATATTTAAATAAAAGTGTATCAGCTTGATAATCACTTTAAATATACATTTATATGTATATAGTATATATACCTATATACACATATAATCTTATGTGTACTATAATATAAATCTATAGTATATACTGTATGTTACATAGTATATGTCACATATTCTATAACATGTTATGAATTATAACTTATGGTATATTATAAATAGAAGTTCTGCATCAAATTATAAACATAGACTTCGTGCACACACACAAACACGGCCTCTCGGTGGCCATCGGAGACTCAGGTCAGAAAGCGAAGGCGCCTGGGCCCATGTGCGGTTGCCGGTCGGCCTCTGGGAGCTGGCCAGGCTGCACTGTGGGCGTCTCTGGGACACAAGGACCCCGAGTGGGAAGCCTGGGTGAGTGGGAGGGAGCCCGCTCCGGCCCTGACGGTGGCCGTGTCCCCTGCCTCTGGGTGGTCAGCAAGGCGCTTAGCCCAAAACTCGGGTGAGGCCCCGAATAACTCCAGAAGCTCACTGGGCCGTGATTGCTCCCGACCCTGCGTCTCGAACCAGGTGGGGGTGTGGGGAGGCTGCCTCTTGGGCCGCTGGAGGGTTCTGTGAGAATGCCCTTGCCGCCCCTGTCCTGCGGCTGCCAGGCGCCTGGCAGGGTGTGGGCCATTTGCTTGGGTATCTGGTAGCCGCTGTTAATGGCCATCAGATAAGTCCAGCCCGGTCTTGGCATCGGCTGCTGTGCCGCATCGCTCGGGAGAAGGCCCCCCCTCTTTGTCAGAGCTGGGGCGAAGCTTAGCAGAGGCAGGCCTGCCCTGTCCATGTCCTCCTTCCCATTTAATGAGCACTGAGTAGAACCGAGTGCCAGGGTGCTTATGTGGCACAAAAGTTAAACCGAGTGCAGTGTTTAGGGACTTGGGCTCCACGTCCCTCACAGACGTCCTTGTGGCATTTTAAAGACTGCCGTTGTGTTCGACTTGGGTCGTGGTCAACTTTCTTTTGAAGGGCCCTCTGCTGTATTTTGAGGGGGCAAGAGTGGGAAAGGACTGAGGTGGGAGAAGGCAAGGCAGGACCCGGGGACCGCAATCCAGGACCATTGCACAGCGGGGCACAGCGCTGCCCTGTGGGCAGACTTTTCTAGTAAAGGTCACCGTGACCGGAAGGAGAGATCTGAATCCTCTGCCGTGACTTCGGCTCCCCTGACGTCAGAATGATGCAAACCCCTGGGCCTTTGACCCCTGGCTCCAGGATGTGAATCTCCCAGGGTTCCCAGGGAAGGACGGGCGTGTTAGGCTGGAGCCCTAAGACTTGATTAGAGTGATTTTAGTAAATGCTGTGGGTGTGTGTGTGTGTGTGTGTGTGTTTATTCCACATATGGTCAGGTCTGACCGGGGGCCAGGCAGACTAGGTACTGGCAATGGGCAACACAGCCTGTACCCCCGGGGACTGCTGATGGGCCAGAGTTGTGCAGGACAATAATTAACGTTTAGTATGACGTGTGCCATGGTAAAAGCATGTGCGAGGAGGGCACAGGAGGAGGGCTTCATGGCTTCATCTAGGGACATGGTTTCATGGGTGTAGTGAGGCCTGGGCAGGGGTTGTAGAGACAAATCAGATTCATTGAGCAGAGAGCGGTGGCTGGAGTTGCAGGCAGAAGGGGCTGCCTCCTTAAAAGCCTTGAGGGGCCACACAGGGCAGAGTCTGGAGGCACAAGTGGTTCGAGAATGCTGAGAGCCTGCCAAAGGGAGGTGAGAAATGAGGGCAGAGGGGCTGGAGCCAGGTCCCAAAGCTGCTGTAGGAGTGGGAAATGTGTCCCTTGTCCAGTAGGGGAGGGGTGCTCGGGCAGGGCGGGGAGAAGGGAGAAGGGCATTTTGGGCTGAGGGTGGGTTGCTGGGGTGCACCCCAGGGAAGGTGGCCAGTGCAGGACATGGCCAAGTGACAGGTGAGGCAGGCGGCTCCGTGTCTCTTGTAACATGCCACTCGGGACCGAGACGCTCTTTCCCCTTTACTGGGGATGGGGGTGCATTAGTGAACGTTAGATCTGAATGTCCCCACCGGCCAGTGGCAGGGACTGAAGTCCCCCCTCATCTCAGCATCTTGTTTCCTCTGAAGTGTTGGGATTGGGGACAGGCCGAGATGCCCCAGCATGTGCCCACGGGGCTTGCTGACGGCTCCCTGCCCTTGACCCCGGTGCGCGGTGAACGGCACCGATCACACGGAAGCAGAGCGTCACGCGGCCCCCGCAGAGCCGTGCTCCGCCAGCGCTCTGCTGCTCCCCAGGGCTGCGCGGTCATCCCAGGCAGCTGTGCAGCGGTAATTAGTCAGCTCCAGCCTCGCAGGTTCCATGACTCATTGTCTTAAATTTTAATAAGTACAGAAAAACAGAGTGCTGATTTATTAAAAATTAATCCTCCTTAGAGGTAGCTCTGGCCAAGGGAAAGCAGAGGGGCTGGGGAGGAAGGAAGCGGGGGTGGGGGGGTGTACAAGGAGGCCGGGACCTGCGCCAGGCCACTCCTGCTGGGCACCGCGGGGGCACGGCGCTGGGCCCCCCACCCAGCCATGGTCAGAGATGGAAAGAAAGAGGTGGCAGGGCTGCACACCTTTCCTCCTTTTACTCTTCCTTCTGCTTTCCGCTCAGTACATTTCCTAGGGCTGCTGTAACCGAGTCCACCAACTGCGTGGCTTCAGCGGCAGGCATGGGTTTTCTCACAGTCCTCGAGGCCAGAGGTCCAAGACGAAGGAGTCGGCAGGGCTGGTTCCTCCCGAGGCCTGTGGAGGGAGGAGGCCGTTCCACGCCTCTCCCCCAGCTTCCGGTGGTCGGCTGCCATCCCCAGCTCGTCACCCCGATCGTGCCTTCGTGCTCACAGGACGTCACTCCTGTGTGCAGGCCTGCGTCCACATCTGCGCTTTTTATAAGGATACCCGTCGCCCTGGATTAGGGCCCACGTTTATGGCTTCACCTTAACTAATGTCATTTGCAGTGACCGTTCCCCAGTAACGTCACATTCTGAAGTGCTGGGGGTTGGACTTCAACTTGCCAGTTTTAGGGAGACGTGACGCAACCTCCGACACCTCTCCCCTTTCTCCCTCTTCCCTCTCCCTGCCCTGACACCCTCTCTTCTCTCGGTCTCTCTGTTCCCTTTGGATTTTCTCTCTCACTCCGCATCCCCCGTTGCCACCTCCCCCCCCCCCCAGCCCTCCTCGATTCCCTGTGATAATTAGGCCCTGCACGTCTGCCAGAGATGGATGGGTGCCCGCTGGTGTGTCTGCCCCACCAGCCTCCCTCCTCTGCCATCTGCAATGGTGGGTGTTGTGCCCGTGTGAGCCCAGAACATCTCCCCAGGCAGCCACCAGGCCCCTGCCATTCTCAGACAAAACTTTCCTTCCAGGAGGTTGAAGGAGTCTTCTGTCCAGGGCTCAGTTCCAAGCCGGGGCTATGTGGGTGGGGGTGGGGGCGGGGGCGGGAGGGGATGGGCCTGTGTGAGCCTGTGCTTGAGAGAGAATTTCCTTCTATTGATCAGAGAATATTCCAGTGCAGGGCAGGGACATCCCCTGAATGAGCCTTATCATTTAAAGCATTTCCTCCTCCAAGGCAATCAATTTAAGCAAAGTGCAGAGCTAGCCACGTTGAAATTCGACCAGAGGGGCATGTTGGCCCCCAAAGCATTACGGGCCATTAAGTCTGTATTGTGGCTGAGGCCTCTGGGTAGCGACGTGCCTTCCTTCCTTGTTAATCGCTGGGATGCCTCGCTCTCCTCCTGTTGTACTCCGTGTCACACCCACCAGCACAGACACGGTCCCGGCATCACTCCCTTCCTGTGCACTTGCATGGAGTGCTGAGGCCCGGTTGTAGCCCCTGACTCCCCCTTGGGTCTTTCTCTACCTGCAACTCCGTGGAAGCCATCGGGCCCCTCTCACCACAGGTCTTACACTTAGGACCCGCAGTTTCCCTACTTGCATTTGGGGGGAGCAGGCATCTGAGCTCTGGAGGGACATCCTGTGGCCGGAGCCCCGGCCTGCTCGGTTCCCCAGGACGTGCTGTGTTCTGCCCTGGCCGAGAAGAGGTGGGCGGGGCTGGATCTCCCAGCCTGGGGTATGTAGGGGTGGGGGTAGCCGGCGGAGTGGGGAGGGCCTTTGTCTGAGTTTATCACCAGGAGTTTTGAAATGACCTGAAAAAGTTTGATCTTGGGGAGTTTCCAGCATTAGTAAAACCAAGAGGATTCTCAAGGTTTTGAGAAAGCCACTGACTAGCAGGCCCGTCACCGGCTTGTCTGTGAAATCTCCCTCTTTCCACTGAGGCCGCCTCCAGCCCTGACCCCGATCACCCGCCACCCCAGGGTTGGCGCCCCAGCCTTCCGGCTGCCGTGGTCCCCTCCCCTGCAGCTCTGCGTCTCCACGAGCACTGCCTTCACCCAGGCTCCAGCGTGCTCTTCTACCCGGTCTTCCAGCACTTTCTCAGCCCAGCCCAGCTCCGACCCCGTCCTCCCCTGTGTTGGTTTCACAGTGTGAGCTCGCCGCTCCAGGTCCCGTGTGCCCCCACTCCCGCCATCCAGTCAGCGCAGTCTGGCCACTCCTCTTCCATGTTGTCCAAACGGAGTGCCCTTCTTCTCTGTCGTTTATTTGCCATTTACCGGATTCTTAGGGTGGAATACTCCATACAGAATAGATCACGTCCTGAATGTCGTCTATATTTGTCACCCCCAAGGCGTCTTATCTCCTTATCTCTTTACCACCTGTCTCCTGGCATGTTCAGTTTGGTTCAGCTTAATGAACATGTACTGTTCACAACATACTTTCTTAGCTCCATGTGATTGCAACCCCTTGGATGGTGTTTGGCCCAGGCGGGGTGGGCGAGGAAGGAGGGAAAGAAGCGACCTTGAGGTGGCAGAGCAGAGCCGTCTCAGAGGTGGAATCAGGAAACAGGCTGTCTTTCTGGACGTGGTCGGACCTCAGGCCTTCCGTCAGAAAGGAGGAGAACAGGGTTAAGTCTGTTTCTCTGAGAAAGGAAGAGGGGGTGAGGACAGCTGATTCATCCACTCACTGGGTAGGGGCCAGCCGCTTTAGCTGGAAGGAGGAGACGGGGGCCATGGGCCACCCTCCATACCTGTCCCCCTTGGTGCACCATTTGGAGCCCTGAGAAACCCTGGTAGGCCGCCCCATTCCTGTCTCCTCCTTTCCTGAGACTGGTCCAGCGGGCAGCCTGCAGAGCCTCGTCACGGCAGGGAGGTGCCTGACCTTGCTGAAAGGTCCTCAGTTCTGAGTTGAAAGCCGTCCCTCTGCCACGTCGGATATGGCAGAGGCCCGCCTGGCACGGGGCACTGTTACATGGAAGCACGGTGCAGCCTCCCCGCTCGTTGATGGTGTGGCTTCCTCGCTCCCTTTGACAGTATCTGCCCATTTCATTCCTACCTAGGACATGCCTCCGCTCCCCAGTCCTGGACTGATGGGATATTTCCCACAGATTGGGACAAAAAGGTATTTTTTTATGGAACCACCTAGCATAGACTTAGGTATGTGATATTATGATCGCCTTCTTCATTACTGTCATATTTCTATGGGACATGATTCCGTTCTGAAGACCTAAGGGAAAGCGCGGAGGAGGCGTTTTGCTTAGATGAGGACCAGCCCCCGGGGCACTTCGCACACCAGGCCCGTCGGGTGGCGACCATCTTGCTGGCTTCCTTTTCCTGAGCGGGGAGAATGAGGCGGGTCCCTGGCTGGGTGTCATCTGGAGCTGCTTTGTTTCTTTCCCATGAAATAAATGGCGCTGGATCCAAACGTCTGTTGGACTTAGGGGTCCCGGGTTGGGGTGGAGGCCGGGGGCAGGGAGGTAGGAGCTGTGCACCGTGAGGGTCCTCTTGATGCCAGGAGTCAGGCTAAGAGCTCTACACGCGTCATGTCAACCTGATCCAAAGCCCATGGGTGGCAGGTGTTGTGTGCTCTCTTTTATGGGGGCTGCCAGACTAGGAGACCAGGAGTGTCCTGTGGGAGGTGGAGATGGGCTGTCCCCCGCTCTTTGTAGCCAGAGTGGCCATCCTTCCCTGAATTCCCGCCTGTTCTCGCTGCCCCCGCCTCCTTCTTTGCCCAGTTGGAACAGCCCAGAGACCCAGGCTGCACTTTAGCAGTGTATTAGTTTCTTTTAAGCCCGAGAATGTGGACGAATGTAAGGCTTTATTGTGATGCTTTTAGAGAACATCTGCAGCTCTGAACCCCGTAGAAGTTTTCCAAAGTCTATTAGGTGGCAAACGCTTTCATGGCCTTGGAATCATAAGGTTGATTTGAAATATTGGTACCTAATGGCTTTCCACGGGAATAAATCCCTTGAAACTGGGCCTTGGAGGGAGACTAGGGTGCTCCCGCAGGGGCCCCTCCCCATCCCTAGGCTCCAAACACGCCCGCAAAGGCACCGTTCACCGTGGCCTTGGAGAGTGGGGGTCTCCCCTAATGAGGGGGAGAGGTCCTGCCACTCTTCATTTTTCAATTTGGGCCCAACATTTAGTGGCAGTGACTGTGGGAGACTTCTGCCTGGAATGTCTCCCCAGTGGCCTTTAAAAGGCCAGGGCCTGAGAATTCCTGAAAAATTAATGGGGTCTCTGTGGGTTCTTAACACTTGCTGGTAACCTGGCTTCTGCCAGGCCCGCTGTGGCTTCGCAGCATAATAGCTGCTCAGCTGCTGGTCTTTTGTATGCAAATATGACCTAAGGAAGTACGGAGGCAGCGGTCCATTGTTGCTGGAGACTGCGATTTCAAACAGACTCGCAGCTTTTAAAATATTCCAGACAGATATTGAAAATGTCAGCAGTAGGTTTCTCCCACTTCTTGCCGGGCTCTCTTTTCCCTCTCCTCCTCCCCTGCCACCCACCCCACTATAAAATATAATCAAAAAGCTAGTAAATAATTTAAAGGATCGCCTCAAAGGATTTTCAGACTAGAAAGAGACTCCCTTCTCTGGTTTAGTTGGGAGAAACTGTTTTCATTTTTTTCCCCGAGATATTTAAAATATTCAGGAGTGTCCCACAGGGTCTTGAACTCATAAGCATCTGCATTTTTCTCACTATACTCTCATCTCCTCTTTTCTTTATTGAATTTTTTCAAAGGTAGCTGTCGGCAGTGTTTAGATCCAAATTTCAAATATAATTCATATTTGAGATACTGGTCTTAAGTCAGACCAGCTTAAGGTCTTTTTCATTCATCTGAGCTCTCTGCCCCCTGCTCTTCAGTCTAACAGGAGGGGGCAGTGGAATAAATCCTGGTTGCTGTGATTCTTCATCCTGTTGACTTTGTTCAAAGGGATCTATTATCTCGTGGACAGAAGGGAGTGATGGTTTCTATGAGGAGTCACTGCGTATTTTCTTCCAGACACTTGATGGGCCAGGCCTGGACTGTCCGGACCCACCCGCCCACTTTGAGACGGGAGAGAGGGGACCAGGCCTTTGAGCAGCCGGAAACTTAGACTGCGGTGAGGGTGCACAGGTCAAGGCTCAGGTCCACCCAGGCCACACCTCTGAAGACGGGCAGCGCTCCTCCTGGAAGGACTCCAAAGTGGGGATGCATTTCTGGGTCTCTCGGAAGTCCTCGGGCCAGGAGGAGATTGTTGAGCCTGGGACGTGTGGGCTGTTGCTAAGTGTTAGATGGAGAGAAGGAAGGGAGGGAAGGTAGAAGAGTGGATGGGTGGATGAATGGAGGAGAGGAAAACAGGAAAGGGTGGAAGGAAGCATGGAAGGAGGGACAGATGCATGGATCGGGAGACAGATGAAGGATGAATGGGTAGATGGATAGATCGATGAAAGGAAGGAAGGACAGGCAGATGGGTGGACGGACGGACTGCTGGATGGGTAGAAGGATAGTTCCCCTGTGATTATTTGTTTTCTCATGCTCGGCTCAATCTTGGGCATTCCCAGAGCCTGCTCTTAGAAGCTGGGGAGAGGTTCCTCTAGAATGTCGATGCCAGGGAATCCTTACAGTGTCCTGTCCTCCATTAATACTTACAGATGCCGCTGCTGAGTGACCCTCCGAGAAGGCCATTCTCGTTGAGTTGCTTTCTCTGTATAAGAGTAGTGTTGCACTCACACCCCCCACCCCCAGCCCCATCCGGCATTTCCCTGGCCCTGCAGGCCCTGTGTGCTCTCTGGCTCACAGCTGGGGTATCTGGCAGTCCTTTGCCAAAGAGCCAGATGTGTCCTCTCTGGGTCCAGCAAACAAATCCTCCTCCTTGGCCCTGCGATCTGTTAGCTAAAGCAGTTGCATCCAGTGCAGGGGTGTGAGGCACAGTGCAGGGGTCCCCCAGCCCCCAGTGGCAGACTGGTCCTCAGCCTGTTAGGAACCTGGTGGTAAGCAAAGTTCACCTGAGCTCGCCACCTGTCTCCTGCCATCCCCCATCCACAGCGGGAGCGTGAAGCTCACCTGAGCTCCACCTCCTGTCTGGCCCCCACCCCACTTCTTCCACGAAACCGGTCAGGGGTACTAAAAAGGCTGGGGGCTGCTGGCGTAGCGGATGACAGACAATTCAGGCTCTTGAGGCAGATGGAGCTGGTTTTGATTCCCTGCTGCCACCTCCTGCTACTTGTGTGGCCTCAGGTGAGCTATGTCATCTCCCAGAGAGCCTGTTTCCTCGTCAGCAAAATGGGGGATGTCATACCTACCTAAGGACATTGAAGGGATTCAGTGAGGGGGTATGCAGAGCCCTTAAACAAGCGGTGCCGGTGCCTGCCCTGTGCGATATGTGTGGCAGGTGTTACTACCACAGGGGTCAGGGCGCTGCCGTCTCCCGAGGAAGATATATGAAGACGTGACTCCCGGGCTGCTGGTGTGGTGGCACCAACCCTCGGCCCCTCCTGTCCTGGTCAGCACACAGCCTGCTGGAGTGCCTAGGGGTGTCCTTAGGTGCTGGGGACACAGTCAGTTCAGCACAGCAAATGCCCAGAACACGACCACTCAGACCCCCCATCTGGGCATCTTCCTCGGCTCAGTCACTGTTTCTGGGAGCCGCTGAGTCTCGAGAGCTCTGCAAAGGCACTGTGAGGTGGCTGCGAGGAGTCCTCAGCTGACCTCTCCCTGGCAGAGGCCATAGCTCCTCCTCCTGTGAAAGCAGAATCCCCAGACTCTCCCCCTGCAGTTGGTTTGCAGGTCCCACTGCGGTGGGAGCCCGGACGGGCTGTGGGACCCCTCTCCACTCCACGTGTGCTGCAGAGAGAGGCTGCTTTCAGGCTGGTAGCAGCCTCAGGAGACTGGCCCGCTGCAGCCCCCTTCGCTCCAAAATCCAGAGCAACCCTGGCCTTGTTGGCCCCAAGAGCCTTCCCGAAAACCGGGAGCTCTGGGCTTTCTGCCTCGCCCCCTAACTCCCGTTCTTTTCTATTTTAAAGTCCCTCTGAAGAGAGGTGCGAAGTCCATGATCTGTGAGCATAAAGGATTTTAAAACTAAACAAGAAAACCAATTATTTTTCTAACTGCTTTACTCCTTCAAATCTTTCACTGTAATGGAGATTTAGAATCCATCACAGTTGGGCTATTATTTCAGCGTAAACAGTGTCATGCCCTATTGCACCAAGCAAACAGTCAATTTTTCCCATTACGCTTAGACACAAATGACGAGGGTGCCCGGTCAGTGGTCTCCCCGAGCAGGTGTCAGTCGATGGGGAGCTCGTGACCGACCGCAGTCAGAGGGGAGGAAAGGGTTAAGGCTTGCGGAGGATTGTGGCTCTTACCCAGGGGTCACCTCTTCAGCTCCAGAGTTATATGAGCCTATAGGCTCAGGCTTGTGAACCTGTGTCTCCAGAACTGGGAGATTGGGGAATACGGAAGAGGGGATAGGGCCCAAAAGAGAGGGGCTAGAGCACCAAGTTCGCTTTAAACTGGTAGGATGCGGCACGTTCCCAGCCTGCCGGTCTCCAGCCCGTCCCTTCTTTCCAGGGGTTCTGCTCAGGGTCATTTTAACATGCACATCTGATGTTCCACCCCGCTGCTTGTAGTGCTGAGGTAAAATCCAGACCGCCTGAGCAGCCCGTGGTCTCCTTCTAGCACTGCCCACCTGACCTCTTAGCTCCTCCAGCCCCAACACTCTTGTAGCTCCCTGACCATGCCGTGTCGCCCAGATGCCCAGAACATTCTCCCACCTCTGCCCTTTGCATCCTCTAGGACCCAGCTCAGATGCTGCCTCTCCCAGGAAGCCCGCCCTCAGCCCAGGGCTGGTTGCGTGCCTTTTCCATGTTGCCCTGGCCTTCCTCTCCTCTGGCCCCCAGTGCTCTGTGTTGTAACCCCTGGTCTGCCTCCTCCAGTAGAATGTAAGCTTCTTGAGGGTAGCCGCTGTGTCCTTTGTATCCCGGTGCCTGGCACAGCTCTTGGCTGGTGGTGCCTTCTCAGTGAATATTTGTAGAATGAATAAGTGAATCCCCAAACCTGGCTGGGGGTGCAGGGTAGGGGACCATCTGACTGTATGTGCCAGGGTAGGGTCTGCTCTGCTGGCCCAACAAGGGTGGGGGCGTGGGGGTGGCAGTGTGCCTGGCAGCCAGCAGCTCCCGTGCGTGGAGAGCAATAGAGCAACGCGGTACAGGGAGTGGGCACTGGAGCCAGGTGCCCTGGGCTCAGCCCCCAGCCGCACCACTGTGCGAGCCAAGTCACTTCGGCCGTCTGTGCCTCACTGCCCTCATCTGCAGAGTGGGGCTGAGGGTAGTGCCGAGCTCACGGGGCAGTTCAGAAGATGAAACGTGTTACCATCACACGCCCCATGGGAAGCGCCCAGCATCATGCCTGGTACAGAGTGGCCACCATGGAAGTGACAGCTGTCCTTATTCTCCACGGGGCTTCTGCTGTGCTAGTGCTACCCCAGCTGGTTCAGGCTCTTTGTGGGGGGGGGAGTCTCGCCCGGAGCAGGGGCCAGAAGCCTCCTGGGGGTTGTGTCTGCACACAGTTGACTCCCGGTGGTGGCTGCCCCTCTGGGCAAGTCGCCCCAAACCCACCACCCTGCTGTGGCCTGGGAGGCACTGAGTTTGTGACTTCTGCATTGACTTCAATCAAGGCGTCTCTGGTGAAGCTGGCTCTCATAGACTCAGCCGGTCCATCCGAGGCATTTATGGAGCACCTTCTGTGTTCAGCACTGTACTCAAGATGACCTGTTTCTCAAAAATGCCTTAAAAAACATATTTTATTTGCTCCCTAGCCCCATGAGGTAGGCCAGGCTGGCATTCTTCTTATTTATTCAGATGAAGAAATGGAGCCAGGGAGTAGCTCAGGGCTCACAGCTGCAGGAGGGCATGCAGCTGTGGACACCACCCCTGCCCCGCCCTGCCCCACCCGGGTCTGCTGTTGAGCAAAATGCTCATCTAGTCCAGATGGTCAAACACCCTCGCAGCCCTCGACTCTGCAGCAGGCTTCAAGGTCCGCTCGGACCCAAGGCTTCCTGGGAAGCCATCGGCTTCACGGACAGAGGTTGCTGTGGGCCCCAGAGGAGGGGGGAGTGGGGCAGGTAACTCACGACGGGGCCTCGGAACTGCTTCTTGTTCCTGCCTGTGAGTGCACCTTGCTTTAAGCAAGCTTGAGTGCGGGAATGACGGAGTCCCACAAAAGACAGATGAGGCCCTGGCTGGGTGGCTGAGTTAGTTGGGGCATCGTCCTGGACACCAAAAGGCCATGGGCTCAGTCCCCAGTCAGGGCATGTGTGGGAGGCAACTGATTGGTGTTTCTCTCTCGCACTGATGGTTGTGTGTGGTTTTGTCTCTCTCCCCCCTCCCCCACTCCTTTCCTTTCTCTCTCTCAAAATCAGTAAACATATCCTCAGGTGAGGATTTAAAAAAATAAGACAAACTAGGTGAGGATTATCATCTCATGAAAGAAGTCCTTCAACACATACCCATGAGTATCCAAAGAAAGAGCTGGTTCACACGGAGCCTGGCGGGACCTCCGTTTTCCTCCTGGGGACGGACGGACCTCCTCGTGGTGGAGGTAGCAGAGTGCAGTGTGGCTGCCGGCTTTCCCTAGTCGCTCTCTGGGGAGCAGCCCGGCAGACCCCCTTAGTGAGGGCATGGCGGTAGACAAACGACCCAAGAGACCAGTGATCCGGCTGCGGTAGGCTGGTGAAGGGAAGGCCTCTGGCCTCTAGCTGAAGGTGATGGGAAGAGGCTCACTGTGTCCTAGAGGCTGGGAAGTGGATTTGGGACTAGCCACACCTGGGATTGTAGCCTGCCTCTGCCACCTTATAGCCTCACTACTTAAAGCAAGTCCCTTAATCCTTCTGAGCCTTATTTTGCTTGTCTGCAGAATGGAAATAACAATAGTAGTAGTAGTAATAATAATAATAATATCTGTTGTCATTGGGTCGTTGTGAGGTGGAAACGAGGGAATGAGTATGAGGTACTGAGCATGGCCCAGAGAGTACCAATGGCTGCAGTTCTTGTTTTTATTTGCACAAGTACAGGGCGCTGCCTTGCACCTTAAAGGACTCTGCTTTCGTGAGCCTCTTCCTGCTCCCAGGGCTCTGTCCGTCACTGCTTGCCCATCAAGCCCCTTTTCTCTCAACGGCCTTTGACGCTAACCAGCACCTCGCCTTCTCTTCCCAGAGACTCAGGGCTGCCTGGTCTGAGGGCTCACCCCATGCACATACATGGTCTGCAGCGCACAATACACATGCATGTGCGAGTACGCATGCAAAGGTCCCCCCACACACATGTGTATGTAACTCATTCCCCAAAGAGAGATTTATTCCAGGGAACAAATGCTTCTGGTTAGCTTCTGTGTGGATTGGATCCAGCCCCAAGCCGTAGCCATGAGTAGGATTCATTGACAGCAAAAGGAAATGAAAACAAACGTTCCCTGACATGGGGCATTTCCTTTGGGGGGCCTCTGGGAATTCTCCTCCTCTGTTAAAGTATCCACCAGTTTGGACAGAGGAACTTGGCAGCCATGGCTGGAGCTCTCATTGTTTCTGTGGGGAGGGCACGGGCAGAAGTCATGCACTGGCCTCTCTTCTGGAACCTTCCTCTGGCCACTGATGCATGGGAGGAGGGGGTCGTTTGAGAATGGTGCATGGCTGGGTGCTCCTGGAATCCGGCTACTACCCTCCCGTCTGGTCAGGAGCCCCGAGAAGTTGAGGGGAGAGTGCCTTCTCCGTGGCCCTCTGGAAACAGCTCTTTGTAAAGGTTGGGGTGGGGGGAGCAGTTGGCGCTGGGAGCTGACATTCCTGAGCTGGTCTGAAGCCTTCTGTTTAGCCCCAGCAGACAGAATGTGAATATGGTTTTGATCATATCCAGCTGATGGGAGCTGACCCAGACTTATTATGATTTGACTGTTTTTTTGGTTTTATTTTTTCCTTCCTCCTCTTCTTCCTTGTGGGGAAGATGTTTCTCTTATGAATGAATTTGCTTCAGGGGACGGAGTTCAGGGCGGAGGCAGATGAAGAGATACAGAGGCTCTCACGCAAAGTCGGGGTTATTTGCTGATCGGTCGCATTCAGGGCAAGCTGTCTCCTCGCTCCTGCCCCTTAACTCGAGCCAACAGTAGTGCTTCTCTGCGGCCTCCCGGCGTGTACTAGTAATAATAGCAGGCGGCTCACTGGTGCTAGAACGTTCATTTACTCAGCAGCTCACTTGCTCCTCCTACCAGATGGCTGTGCCTCCTCTCTGTGTCACACTTACCTGAAAGCGAAGCTTCAGTGACATCAAATGCGTGCTCCCCCCCCCCCTCCCCCCCCCCGCCAAGTGACAAAACTCGTAAGTGGCAGAGCTGTTCAACTCAGGCCAGCCCAGCACGGAGCCAGGCTTTCTTCATCGTGGCACTTCTGACGTTTTGGGCCAGAGAACTCATTGTTATGGGGGCTGTTCAGTGGCTTCCCTAACCCTAACCCTAACCCGGCCTGCACCCACTAGATGCCAGTAGCACCTCCACTGCCGTCATGACCAGCAGCACTGTCTGCAGACTTCGTTGCAGGTCCCCTGGGAAGCAAAACTGCCCCTGGTGGGGAACCATGGCTTGGAAACCACAGTTTTTCTCTGGGGTGCCTCCCCAATGCCCTATTGTTCTGCGTAGGAATGCGCCTCTATGCACTGTTGAATCTAGGGTGACAGTGGGCATCTGAGGTGTCTGATCCAAATTGGCCCACACGTGTCCAACACATACACAGTAACCGCTTGCTGAGTACCTACTGTGTGCACTGCAAAACACTACAAGGTACTGGGCTCAGAGTGAAGACACAGGCCGGAGTGCCTCCCTGTGCCCAGGAGCTGAAGGATTTATCAGAAAGACTAGGAGAGGCTCCCTGCCCTCACAGAGGGTCCAGTTCAGCGGGACACTCAGAGGCTTGTTGGGTAACAGGTCCTCACCTCCTGTATGTGGACGGCCAGGTGGCGAGGCCCGTGCGTGAGTGTTGGGGGTGCCCCAGAGACACACGTGTGTACTCAGGAATGGGAAGAATAAAACTCATGTGGCTTACATGGGGCTTCCGGTTATTCCTCAGCAGGACCCAATAGGCACCTACAGTATAAACTTCCTTTGCTTTATCTGAGGACCTGAACACATTTCTCATTTCTGAAAACCTCTAAGACTTTTTTCTTTTTTTAATCTTTCACTGTTTTGGAAATTTGCCTTTAAAACAAAAACATGAGGAAATGCCCCTGAGCCTTTGCCCCAGTAGTTTCAATTAATTGGTGCCAAAAGTGTCTGCTAGCGCCACACACAACCCCGTATCTCAGGGTGTAACAGGCCCCTAGAGAGAACAGGGTTCCTTGGGGGTCGTTTCTGAGGACCCCAGAGAGGAGCCAGCGTGTTGCACACGTGTGTGCGTGCACACGGTTGTGAACATCCAGTTGTTCATTTTTCTCCTTTAAAAACTCCAAGAATGCATTTCAAACCCCTCCTGCCTGCCAGTCTCCTCACCTCCCCCAAATATCCTTGGTTAAGTCTTAAGACTCAACATCAACAAAGAACAAAGCCACAGCCGATTCCCCCTCCCGACAATGTCAGCTGTGAACCGAAGATCTGAATAGCCTTTAAAATTGTTTTATTGTTGTCAGCGCCGCAGAATGGTGTGTAATCTTTGTGTTCTGGAGAGTCTTTAATTGGCACAAAAGGGCAGTTTAGCCGGCATCTTGTAGGAGGTTTGTCATGCAAACGGTTAGTGCCTGCCACTCACAACGTACAGGGCTCTCCACGCTGATTTGTATCCGTGGCTCCCTCTGGTTAATAGCCCGGGATGTTTCCTGGGGACCCTGAGCAGAAGCCAGGGGAAGACGAGGTTCCCCTCCTCAGCACCCACACTGCATTCCAAGCGTTCAGGACCTCTGGGCGGGTGCCTTCCTCTGAGCGGAGCAGGGGCCAAGCAGGGTGCAGGGTGGGTCCCTCAGGTAGGCGGAAGCCCCCAGCTGTTCCACTGTTTCACAGGAGTTAGGGGTGAAGGACCTAGAGTTGCCTACCTGGGTTCAAATCCTAAACAAGAAGCTGTCCTTCGTGCTACCTGATTAGTTAGGGTAATGCCAGATGCTGAAAGAATTAGACTCCCACATTTTGGTGCTAAACACAATGGAGCTGTATTTCTCGGTCACTTAGCAATTCAGTATGGAGGTTCCTGGTTGGCTTTCCTCCCATGCGGTGACCGGAGGATCTGGGTGACTTCCATCTTGTGGCTTTGCCATCCACTAGGGCCTCAAGTCACTGAAGCAAGGAACTGCTTTGGCTACTCACTGGGTCCCCCCAGCAGCTCCTAGAAGATGATAGTGTTCTCATTCTACAGAAGAGAAAACTGAGGTCCAGAGAGGTTAAGTCACTTTTCTGGGATCGCAGGGGAGTGTTGCAGGCGCTCTGGAGCCCAGTAAGGCGAAATCTGGTTCTCCCCACCCCATGCACGAGGCACCAGGGTGGACTTAGCTGTTCTCACTCTCTCCCCCGTTTAAAGGTTGGAAAACAAGTCCTTCTTTTCCACGGCCTCGTCCCCACATGGCCAGCTGTTTGGCGGTTCTCTTGACTCGCTGAGCAGGCCTTTTTGGCATGGGAGCTTCGCTCGGAGGGGAAGGGCCCAAGATTCCCCCAAACTGAGATGGGCAGGTGCAGAGACTCAGCCTCTCGTGGCCTCAGATGCGTGCGTGTTTGGGGGTGGGAAGGGGGAGCTGTTCGTTTGAACCCCGGAGAGGTAAACACAGCGTGTGGGCTCCATGGAAGGAGCTTCTGTTGACAACCGGGCTTTCTCCTGACACAACTGCCCGGTAACGGGCGCAGGGCTTGGCAGTTCCGTAGCAAGCAGACGGCCGGCGGGCCAGGGGGCTCCGAGCACTTGACACTGCTGATTAGAAACGGGTTTCCTTTTGAGCCCGGTGCTCCCACAGAGATGGCCTTGACCAAACAGAGAAGTGGTTAACCACAGCCCTGGGCATCTCCTGAGATCCCCTCTCCCCCCCACCAGCCCCGGACCGCCTCTGGGTTGGCTCTGTGGCTCGTGCACTTGAGGTAAACTCCTCCGAGGGGACTAGACAGCCAGGGAGGGCCCAGGAGGAGGCGCCGCCTTTGTGCTGGGGGGAAGGAGGCAGGCTGGTAAAAGAACAGCCCTGAGTGCTCTAGGGGTCTTGGAGAACACTTTCTCTCCTTAGCGTTCCTGTCCCTCCTGGGCGGTGCCTGGTCAGAGCATGTGGCGATCTCAAACGGGAGGCATTTGAAAGCAAGAGGCTGTCACGGCTCTGGCCTGGTCGGTCTGAGGAATCCCTCCTAAAACAATCTGGAGCGCCGTGGTGCCAAGGCTGTGCTCCTTCCTCCACCCTGCAAGGATGCTGGATGCAGCTCAGTGGGGAGGTTCAGCACGTAGAGAAAATGGGGTGCCAGACCTGCCCAGCCTGGTCCTGAGGAGCTGCCCACTTAGAGGTGCTTTTCCCGGTCTCTCGTCTTTGACTCTGTAGCCTCTTAGCAGGGGCTGCACCATGCCAGGGCACGTCCACAATGGGCCCATTGGCTGTAGACCAGAAGTCAGCAAGGTCCATCCAAATGATTGCTCTTGAGCTCCAGGGAGGCTGGCTCCAAATGGAGAGAAGGTTCCATTTGTCAGAATCAGCAAGTCAGGACCGACAGTGTCCACTGGGCCCCCGATTCCAGAGTCCTCAGTGCCCCGCTGGCTCCTCCTTACATCCCTGTGTAAGAGCACAGGTCACAGTCTGATGGGGAAGCCTCCGTGTGTTCCTGAATTCTTGTGTTTTGTTTTAAATTACAGGACTTGAAGCTTTTATAATTTACTGCCAAATATTTTCGTTTTTCTCAAGGAAGAAAAGGCCGCAGACCTCTGAAGCATGTATTACAATACTCTTTGCCCCCCCAGAAATGAGTGAGGTAGATTGGTTCCTACTGACGTCTTTCTGTCACATTCAAGGCCAGCGCTTATGTCACTGGGTTTCTGAATTCTCATGCCGTTTTTCCCGAGATGTGAGGAAGGCCGCCGGGAGGCCCCAGCTGCCCTGGGGAAGCACAGAGCGGCCCTCAGAGCCGGAAGGAGTCCCAGATCCTGTGCTGGGGCTGCTGTGAGCCGGTCCCGTTCTGACCCGGGGCAAGAAGCCAGGTCGTCTGTGGCTGTGGTCCCTCTTCCCACTGCTGACATACATACAGATTTCCTCTCTTTAGAAAACAAGCAATAGCTCAGCTGTTTACTGCTTCGAGAGAGGGGCTCCTTGACCTGGGGACTGCATTTGTTCGTTTGTATTCGGTATCACAGAGTGCCTGCCCGCCCTGGGCCTGTGTCCTGCACCCTGGGGATGCAGTGCTGGACAAAACAGGCCCCAGCCCTCACGGGGCTCCCGTTCTGGTGAGGGGCTGCCCCCAGACATGTGGAAGACCATGTGTGCCTGATGGGGATGAGGGGCAGTGGGGGACACGCACCATGGGGAAGGCCTGTGAAGTGACCTGGGCGTCCTGGGCTGCCGGGGTCGGGAGGCTGATGGCAGTGGGAATAAAGGTCACCCTGAGATTCGTCCTGCAGTCTCAAGCCATTGAGTAGGGGTGGGCCCGAGGGGCGGGCAGCCCCTCCTCACTGCTGCACATGGACGTGGAGGTGGGAAAGGGAGTTTTTCCTGGAGCGCGAGCCCCTCCGAGGCCCCTGGCCCCTGGCCCTTGGTCTCAGCCCTGCTTCTCTGGACCCGGTGACCCTGATTACATCGTTGTTTCCAGAATGGGTTTTGTTTCTCATCCGTTGTTGGGAAAATCTCCCAAATGCTTCATGTTTCCATTTAGGGTATAATCCCAAATAGCATATGTTTAATGATGGGTAATTCAACATCTCCTCCGAAAAAGAGCAGGAAGGACAAGTTCAAGTACCAGGATTAGAAGCTTTGGCTCCCAAGTGAAGGCGAAGAAGTGGCAGAGGCCCAGGCACGCCTGCACTGATCGGAGCCCGTGAACTTCGGGGTTTTGTTTGTTCTTGGTGATGGGGCGTCCTCAGCGTGGCAAGGAACTCCACGGGCACATCTGAGCTGCCCTTCCTGAGCCCCACCACGTGCCAGGAAGGCACCCTTTGCCCGTAGGACTGTTTGATCCTCATTGATCGGTCTGAGGAGTGGGAACCTAGGTTTTACACATGGGGAAACTGAGGCTTGTGGAGGTCGAGCAGTGTGCCCAGGACCTGCCAGCATTCAAACCCAGGTCAGACAACGGAAGTGCCCATAATCCTTTCACTTCAAGTTACCAATTCACCAAGGCCCAATCACCAGGAGAAAAGGCCGTTTTAAATATCAGCCGGTCAAGTTAAGATATAAAGAGTTAGAGTTAGCATCTGTCCATGTAACCAGTGAAAGCACAAAACAAGTAAAGCCAAAACAGAGTGTAACTTCCTTAGTGACTCCGAAGCCAGTCGACAGGACCCGCAGGGGTAGTCCCCGAGGTCCGGACTCTAGCCTCAGCGTGGGAGTTTCGGAGCTGGAGCAGAGATTTCCTGTCCCCTTCCTCGGAGTGCCCGCCTCGCCCCAAGCCCTTGAGTAATATATTCAGAATTTTGCGATTGAATCATGCACAGGACTTAACAGGCCTACCTCTGCCTGCGCTTGGCTGGGTTTCAGACCTCAGCTGTAGAGACGATGCGCTATAAATAGGCGAGGGGAAGAGACTCAGCACAAAAATCCTGTGTTCTCAGAACTACCACCTTCTGCCTTTCGGGCCAAACTGCCCCAGTCGTGGGGCCGTGACGTTCGTGAAAGTAACTCGCCCGAGTTCCTTTGCATACCGGGCCACACTCCAGGCACAGAACCATGGTTCCTTGTCGTGGGCACGCCGGTCGACCAGCAGGTGACTTCAGCCTCTGCCCGCTATGTCCTGAAGACAGTTCCAGAACTTCTTCCTAAGCAGCATGCTCAGAAAAAGGGGTGGGTTTGTGCTGCCAGGGACCATTGGGACTTGAAGGCCGGAGATGACATTAACGGGGAAACTGATAGCATCTCCGTGGCTCGCTGTAAAGGGTGCTGGAGAAGGAGGGAGAGAGCCCTTTCCTCTGGGGCCACGGTAATTATGCACTTCTACACTGATCTCCCCGAGGCGAGCAGCCACGCTGGATGAAAGGAAGCGGGCTTCTCAGTGACAGGGTGTTAAAGTCTGCATTTCCCCGTAGTTAGTGGTTGCTGCTTCTTGGGTCGATATCCTTGAGGAGGAGACTGGAGAGAAGCAGGTGGCAGGTAATGCGTTTCAAAAGCGTATATCCGTTCTGCTGAAAAGCACAGAACCAAAATAATCTGTAACCTATTCCACCCAAATAAATAAGTCTGCTTTCATTGTATTGTCTTCTTCATAAATATCCTTTAAATTGAGGCCAAGTGACAAGATGTGCTTGTGCCACTAAAATGCCATCACTGATGATATTGAAAGAGCTTTGAAAATACCACAATTGTCATTGAAACTATACTTTGTGCACGCTCTCTCTCCCTCTCCCTCCCTCCCTTCCCCTTCTTCCCCCTTTGCTAGTAACTTGGTGTCTTTGGGGATTTTTTTTAGTGACAATTGGTAGATTGTAGTCAGTGATATTTCTTCTACACAATACTTCCGCATGCCACTCAACTCTGTCGTGATTGGCTCCAGATAGCCCAAGGAAAGAAATGTTTCAGTTGAAAACATAAAACTTGTTGAAGGTCATCTGTCTGCTCCCTAACTTTTACCCCTTTGCAGAAGGGGCAAAGAAAAGGCAGCACAGTGCAAGCCCCGGCCTCGAAGGAGTGTAACTGCTCTCTGAACCCGTCTTTACCTGTCGGTGTGAGCACAGAGGAGTGTATGCTTATTAGGTTCTCAGATGTTGTTCAGCCTGATTGCAGATTTTCTACAAAGGAGTTAAGACATGGGTAGGAAAGATAATAGAACTATAAATTGCAAGACAGGTTCTTATGAAATCAGTAAATTATTCATTTAACAGTTCTCTCCTTGTTGATTTCATGTTGCTATGGCACCCCAAGATGGAGGCAAATCAGGCGTCCGGCCCAATCAGGGGCCTCACACAGAGGCACAAGTCCTGGAGGAAGGCAGATAATGCATTACGTACAACCTTCGGCCACATGATAAATTGCCTCTTTATCTGGCAAATTCCAAGGAGATCTACCGGAGAGAACTGAAAGAGATATCTCACAGTGGCTAACACTTCTTGGAAGAGGCCCAACTGTCTCAGGGTTTGAGTCAGAATCTGTTTAAGGATGCATTAAGAATGCGTTGTCTTGGAGTGACTTGCCTGTCTCCTGAGATGCTGCAAACACCGTGGGCTCACAGTTGCTCTGGCGTCCGCGCTACTGTAAATGCCTGACTTCATTTATTATTTTGATGGGCAAAGAAAACTGCCGACTGACAGTCATGCTCCCTCCTAAGCTCTTCTCAGCCTTTCTTTTGTCGTCCTCTTCTCCCCATTTACAGTTTGGTTTCCTGCTGCTGGTTAAATCACTGTACGTATGAAATAGTAGGTTATGGCCAAGCCTGTCACTCAAGTTTGATGGAGCTGAAGGGAGTTTGGGTGCAGGGGGAGTTGGGAGACTACGTATTGGTGTTAGCTGGATATTAGTGGCCATTTGACCTTGGACTTGTCCCTTTATCTCTGGGGTCTCAGCATCCTCATCTGAAGTGTGAGGGGTTTGGGCTGGCTGGTTTGGGTGGTCCCTTCACTAACACCCTGAGGCTCTGCCTGGGACTTGTGTCAGTGCCCTGTTTGTGGACAGCAGTGCGGGTAGGAGGACGTCTGAAGGCCACCCGAATGTGTCTGCATTTAGAACGTTAGGGCCAGACCCCCCAGGTGCATTGGACCACGTGGACATTCTGTGTGCGAGACTGTGAGGAATTTCGCAGTTCATTCTGACAGCTTGATAGATGGAGAGGGTTTGCATGGCGTCCATGCAGGAATTGACTAAGGAGGAAGTATTTTCTAAGGGAGTCTGGCTATGTGTGTATGTTGGGGTGTTGGTTTTTTCCTCAAATTTTAAAATTTTGCTCTGAGAAGAAATAGCCTAATCCAGTAGCCCTTTATATTTGACTCGATTAACCATAACATTTCTTAATTTTACTTTGGCTTCTGTGTCCTAATAGACTCGAGATAATAAGTCATAGTTTGGTTACTATGAGGCAGATACTATTATCCCTACCGCAGGCATTATGGTCTAGTTGGGGGACAGAAACCACGCCCGTCATTTGTGCGGAGAGAGTTAAAGGACTGTCAGTGGGATGTGACACCAACTAGGTAACCGGAAAGGTAAGAAGAAAACCCTGAGGTGTTGGTTCCGGCCCATCAGGGTGCATCAGACCTCTGCAGGGCTTATTCTAACACAGATGACTGGACCCCACTCCAGAGATTCTGATTCAGCGACCTGGAGCGGGGCCTCAACATTTGCATTTCTAGTAAGTTTCCAAGTGATGCCCATGTTGGCCCACGGGCTCTGAGAAGTGCCGCTCGAAGGCACCATGGAGCTTGCAGCTGCAGGAAGCAGCCGCCGCCCCTCGGACTGGGACTGCCCAGGTGAAAAAGACTGCAATGTGCATGTTTGGAAGAGGAGGGCCCAGGACTCTGAGGATGGGGTGTCAGCCTCCTAGTGCTGTTGTCTGTAAGGGAGGGGAGGGGGCAAGTGGTGGGAGAAACTGCAAACTGGATTCAGCTGCTGGTACAGGAAGGGACTCTGCTGGCAGGATGAAGAAGTGGTGCTGGGGTGATGCTCAGAGGAGCCCCAAGCTGACAGGAAGGGCCCCCCCACCCCCAAGCAGACTGGAGGAGGCTTGTCCCTTCTTCCTCCTCCAGCCCTAGAGGCTCTAGCGCCCCCTATTGACAAAGCCTTGCATTGTCCCAGCTGTAGCCACAAAATTGTGTATAATATGCGAGTAGGTTTGCAGTTGATAGCCAGTTTTACAGGTGGGGAAACTGAGGCAGAGGGCCATGAAGGATCGCTCCCAAGGTGTCTCCCTGAGTAGGTGGCAGAGCCAGGATTTGAGGCTGGTTCCAGAGCCCACACTTGTCACCTCTGCCTGGCTGTCTCTCAGGATGCTGGTCTCTCTGGCTCCCCTTTTGCCTCTCTGACTGCCCTGGCCTCCAGAGGCTATCGCTTCTCTCTTCCTGCCCCTAACATAGATGTCCTCTGAGCTCTATCCCCTGCTCTTTCCCCCTGTAGTTCCGACTGTTGCATCTTCGGTATATGAACGGGTCCGCATCCGTAGCTGTACACTGGACTGTGTTTTGGATGCCAAGCTTAGCAGTCCAGTGATGTCCTGTAGAAACCTCAAATATTTCTTCTTTTTCTTTATTCTCCTCCCCAAATTAATTTTTTTCTAAATGCAACCACCTTCCCCTCTGCTGTCTGGTTCTCTCTCTTTGACTCTGGTGCCATCATCTTCAAAAGCTACCTCACCTGATTATTTCAGGTTTTATGTATATTTTTATTTTTACTTAGATTGGCTTAGTAGCTGACTTACTGCTTTCTCTCTGTAATTCTCCATCACCTGGTTTATCCAGTAAATTGACTGGAGAAAGGGGCCTTAAAAACAACTTTGTTCACTTCCTTCCTCTGCTTGAAAACACTTGCTGGTTCCCCAAGGCCTCCTGAACAAAGATTAAGCCTCTCAGAGAGCAGGGAGTCCTCACTTGGTGGAGGACTTCCTGCCTCCCCTCCTTGTTGTAGGTCCAACTTGTCCAGCCCCCGTGGGCTGCTCACGGCTCTTCTGACTTGTTCAGTAATTCCCAGATCGCCCGTGGTCATTCACCGTTTCTGCCCCATCTCTCGCCCTTGCTTGAAGATCCAATTCTAATGCCACCTGCTCCAAGCAACCGTCCTTCTCTGGCCATGGAAGGGAGGCCATCACAGGCGGAGGAGGTCTCAGAGGACATGGTAATAGCCTGCACCGTGTTCTGGGCCCACTGCCTGCTTGCAGGTGCCCCTTGCTTGTGCCACATGGATGTGCCAGACTCACTTTTCCTCAGGCAGAGCTCCGGAAGCCCTGGGCCCGGAGCATCCATCTCCCTGACCAGGCTCACTCCCTCCGTCATCTCCTAAGGAGTCCGTGCCAGAACAACAGCTTTTCTGCTTCTGAAATGAGTTTTCTTCACTCACGCAAATTATTCCCTGACTTACGCCCACGTAGCTGGGCACAGTGTCCTCACTGCCCGGTTGGTGAAGGAGGATTGTCGCAGTGGTGGTTTTTTCCTTCTCCTAGCAAATGCAGATAATACCCTTCCTCCAATCAACAGGTTCACAAGCATTTGTCTGAGAACCAGAGTGAATTTCTAAGGGGCTCTCCTAGCCTTGTGGAACTAGAGCAGAGATATTGCCTTCTTTTCACTTCACTTAATCCAAATGAGCTGTGTCTCCTTTCTATAGGGAAGGGCAAAACAAAACAAAAAGCCAGCCCAGCCAACACAAGGCTTTCTGACTGACAAAGTCAGACTCTGAAAACAGTTTGGGTCATTGGAGTGATGAAAGGCGTGGTGTTTATAAACCTCTCTCTTGCAGAGAACCTGGAAGTGATTTTCTTACATTATATGCAAGTACTATAGGGGATTTACATTACGCACTTTTGTCCAGCTCATCGTCTGCACGTGTGTGTTTAGAAAGCTTATTCGCTAATGAGCAGGCTTCTTTCTCCTCCACTTGAGTTGCCTTTTAGGCAATAAATTCCAAGCTCCCTGCTTCATTCTGAATTGGGGGGGGGGGTATAAGTTGTGGCCCACCCTGTGTGTAGAAACGACAATCAGTTTGAAAAAGTTCCCTTATCTCTGTGGCTCCAGTTTTTTATTGTCTGCTGATATTTTGGTATATTACCAGATTTAGTGAGTACTTAATGTGCCCAAAATCCACAAGGGCTGCAAGATGAACCGAGTGCTGCCTGTAGGGAACTTACTGTCCAGAAGGGAAGCCAGTGACAGACACTGTACTACAAGGAAAGTGCCGGGTGTTTGCAAAGTAAAAAAGGGAGATACACCCAGCCGAGCAGGGAGGAGAGGAGCCAACTCCTGAGCTGGACCTGAAGGCCAGGATGCCCCTGAGCAGGCAGCGAGGCAGTGCCAGGTGGGAGGTGCAGGAGGACTCGTAAGGGCTGGCTCACAGGCGTGTGAAGGGGTGCAGTGAGAGGCAGGCAGGACTGCTGTGTGGCGCCAGCTGTGGACTGCAGAGCCACATCGTGGTGGGCTTCGGTGCCCGGCTGGGGAGTTCTGATGGGCCAGTTGTGAGCCAGCAGGGTGTTCCAAGCAGGTGAGGGGGCGGGGTCAGATCCCACCCCTGTGTACTCCACCTCTGTGGTACCTGGAACCTGGGAGTGAGAGTCGTCTCCACACCTTCCCTTGTCCTTGTCCTCACATTCACAGTCACCCGTCTTCCCATTCCTGGAAATATTGCTTGAACGGTTGCCTCTCTCCAACTACTCTGCCATTGGCACCTGTTTCCTCATCACTCATCTGTGTGATGCCTCAAGTGCCAGAAGTCTTCCTTTGACCTTCAGCTCGGTCCTCTGGTCCATCCTTCCCATGCTGCCAGAAGGGGTTATAAAAGGCTGGTCTGGCCATGTTCCTGGGGAACACCCTTCTGCGGCCCTGTTGGCTCCTCGGTGTGGCAGATGAGACCCTTCGAGGCATGCTCCCGCTGCCTCTGCCTTCCCGCTTGCTCAGCTTGAGCCACACCAATCTGGATGTCCCAAGCACTCTCTCTCCTGTGTCCCTTTTACTGGGCTGTGTCCTCTGTTTGTGTCTCTCTCTCTTCTGTGCTCCACCCCTTTGTCCATCCTTCAGCCAGTTACTCCGCAGGCCAAGCCAGGCTCCGCCTCCTCTCCCCCCAGCCAGGTGCATTGGGCTGTGTGCCTCTCTCCCACCATTCCCATACATTCTCTGCCTTGTCTGTGCACGCGGGGTTTCATCATTATTTTGTGGCCTGTCCACCGTGTCACTAGACTATGAGGCCCCTGGTCGGCCTCCATACAGTGTGTGCGGGAAGGATTAGAAGGAGAGAGCCAGAGAGCGGAGGACCCATTTGACGCCCTGCGTGGCAGCCCCGCCCCCTTCATCTGTCTGACAGCCTTGGTCGCCGTTGGCCTCATTTCTCCTGAGGGTGGTGCTGAGATGGCTGCAGAAAACAACTGGGGAAACCTCCTGTGTATAGAACACCACCACTCCCTCCTCCTCGTCCCAGGAGGAAGTGGCATTTCCACACGTCCTAAACATCCGCCGCCTTTCAGCTTCCTCGGAAGCTCAGTTGAATAATGAAAGATAATCAGCAGTGGGTTGAGATTGACTCTCCCTGGGCAGATCTCGTTTTCCCGCTATCACATTTACCTCTCCCCACCTAGCCCTTGTGGCCTCTGGAGCTTGTCTGTGGACTAGGGCCTCACTTGTTCTCCCCTTTAGATTTTGGGGGAGTGCAGCGGTACATCCCTTGCACCTTTCAGAGCCAGCAACACAGCTTAGAGATGTGCCCAGATCCTGCGAAACGACGGCACATTAGAGCTGGCGGTGTACAAACATGGCAAGAGAGAAAATTAGATGTGCTGGCGGAGGGCTCCCAAGTGTCCTTCCCATGCGCGCCCCCCTCTCTCTGAGAAGAACCGCGCTGCCAGGAGCCAGGCAGTGGCCTGAGGTCTTTACTCTTAATTCTCGCCCAGAGATGCAGCCCCTTCGTGCTCATTTGTGCATCATCAGAGTTATTAAGGGTCATTAAGAGCCTTGGGTTCTGCTGCCAACCTGCTGAGTGGCCTTGGGCAAGCCACGTGGCTGCTGGGGCCCATGTAGCCTCGCCTGTGACAGGGAGTTGGAGCGCTCTCTCAGGGCCTCTCCAGCTTCCCAGTTCCATGAGTCTGTGGAAAACCCAGGTGTGGGATTGGCAGTGGAGCCTGGGAGAACTTTTTGTGGGAGTATATGCCACTGGGAGGGGCAGCAAGAGACTGGAGGGAAGGTGACTGCAGGGGTCCAGGAATAGGTGCCCTTGGGTGCTTGTGGAAAGAGAGGAGGGCAGGGAGGTAGAAAGGAGGGCAGGGAGGTGGGAAGGAAAACAGATCTGCCCAGCAGGGAAGGAGCAGCCCCTAACTTAAGCCAAAGGGCTCAAGGGTTCTGAGCCTGAGCTTCGGAATTTCACATTGGCCAGGGAGACTCCTGCACAGTCCCTCTCTCAGTGGACAGAGCCTCTGTGTCTGCCTGCCCTGTGCGGCCAGCTGGTACCACCCAGTGGCTCTCCCGGAACCACTGTGGTTCAAGGTGCCTGGCCAGACTCACTCAGCATTGCTCCCTCTTCTTCCGTCATCTGAATCATCATTCCTGCAACTCTTCCCTCGCACATGCAGTTTCCCCTCAATTGTTTACCAGCAGCAGCATCAATAAAGAGTGTGCCTGGAGCAGTGCTGGACACTGGTGATGGCAGCCATCGTGTGGTCCTTATCCCGGTCACCACCCCACACCTCCCATTCTAATTGTGTTTCCCTTTGGGTGTCTAGGGAAGGAGAGGCCATTAACCCAGTGGGTGGGACACCCAGAGGCTATTGACTTCTGCGCTGTGACAGTTCCATTCTGCAAATGTAAACCTTGGCTACGAGAGGGGGCTTGGGGAAGAAGGACGGAGGCAACAAATGGCACTCTTATATTATTCGAAGGGCTAGGAGTTGGGGTGAGCAGAGGATGAAGAAGGGGGTTGGAAAGTCCAGATGATGGAGCCTTAGGAACGAATTGTGTTTGCTTGAGGTTTTCAGCCGAGTTTAACTAATGAGAGACACACAAGAACTTCTTTGAAGAAGCCCTCTTGGCTGCCACTTCTGGCAAAGAAGAAATGTACCCGATGATGGCAAGCCGTGGCCTAAAGATCGTGGATGATGGAGCTCTCCCAGGGCCAGCTGTTTAATTTCCCAGCCCTCAGTTCCCTCACCTGCTCAGTGGGGGTCCTCAGGCTTATCTGGAATGGCTCTGGTAGATAGATGAATGAAACGAGGGACATAAATGTGTGGCACTCAAAAAACTCCAGTTCTTTCTTCGGCTTGCTTGGGATGTCTAGCGACAGGCTTTCCTGTTGGGCACCATGAGGGCCCACCCCGTTGTTTCCTTGACCCTGGTATGTTTAGGTCTGTGCTGAAGCCTCATGAAGTTTGCCAGGTGTCTTGGAGTGGCTGCCGTGCCAGAATCCTCGTCCTTGGAGTGTTACCATATTTTCAGCCTCTCAGATCTCCTCAAGCAAGAGTTCTGTAGATACCCTCTAATTACGGCCTGGGGAACTGCGGGCCATTCAAAACTGGTCTCACACCAAAAGTAGCCCTCTGCCTTTGACACCCACGCTCAGTCACCCAGGAAGGACCTGAGGACAGGCCAGCGAATGTGCAGGGGCCAGTGCTTGAGTTGGAGCCACGCGTGTGTCCTGGTTCCAAAGCAAATGGGTTGTTCTTGCCAGAGGGGATACATTTGGAATAAAATGCCATGGCTCTTGTTTCAAGATGGCAGAGGCCCAGAAGTGACCGTGGCCGTGTGAGACGCCCTGATGTTCTGTTTTTGAGAGAGGTGGGCCCGCCATAAGAGAACTGAAGCCAAACACTCGGGCTGCCCCACTTCCCGACTCTGGTCTTCCAGAGTGTGCCCAGCTGCTGAAACGCCTTCTGAAGGGGCTTTCGCCTTCTCTTTCAGCTCTGTATTTCCTCTTCCCCTCATCTTTCCTCTCTCTCTCTCTCTCTCTCCCTCCTAGCCAGCGGCAGCAGCTTAGTATTTGGAACCGGTAACTTAGAATGGCTCAGACTCCTTGGAGCCACGGCGCCTGCTGGCAACGTTAGCCCAGCACCTGGCCCGGGCTGGGAGGGTGAGCAGATGGGAGATGCCACACTGCCCCCCGTGGGCCTGCGTGTTCACAGCCCATGGCGGTCCTGGCACCAGGATAAGGGACTCACCCTGTGGACCTCGGGAGTAGTCCTACCAAACACCCACATTGGTCAGTTCATTCGGATGCTTGCCATGGAGGGAATTAACCTGCTTCTTCCTATTTCCTTTCCCGAGCACAGGACCTGGCTGGCGGCCTCTCTGAGAGCACACTCAGGCACCAGTTTAGCAGGGACGTTAGAAAAGGTGGGTCGTGGAGTGAATGGGTGAAGGAACCCTGAGATTCAAGAGTGTTCATGCTGTATCACTGCCACTCAGCGGAACATTGGCCCTGGCATCACCAGTAGCTTTCAGACTAGCTGGGATGCGGGAAAACAGACCAGGGGAATGCACAGGGCAGAGGCAGCCAGCCTGGGCTTAAATGTTTGTGGGGAATTACAGACCCTGGATAAATTAAATGTAGGCGTGGCCTGTGTCCTGACACAGAACTCTGGTAGCCAGAGGCCCTGAGGTACTGAGCCTGGGGGTCCGGTTAGGGTGTAACCGAGCATAAGCTCATCAGGAAGGTGTGCGTTTGGTGGAAGCAGGAGTAGGGAGATCCAAGTCCTGTTTCTTGCACTAGCAAGTGGGGGAAGGGAGACCAGCACTTGCCAGTCCTTACTTCCCATTCACCAAGCATTCCGGCAGAGGAGAGCCAAACACATGGGCGGTGGTGGTGATGGTGATGGTTTCGAAAGGACTCACCCTAGGACGGGACCGTGAGGCCTCAGCTTGTCTTCTTCCCGCCACTCAGCCCGCCCTTCTGGCTCTGGGGCTGTGCTTCCGCTTCTCTCCCTGGATGGTGAATTCATAACACCAGCCAGAAGGAAGGTGAATATTGCTCGGAAAGTCATCATTTTGCTCTTTTAAAACTTATTTTTTTTCCTCCAAGGACTGTATTAGTGTTGTAATTGGCTCCTGATACCACCTAAACCTGTTGTGATTAAAGCTTTTTTTTTTTTTTTAAACCAGGTTTGCCGCCTGGAGTTCACATATTAACTGAGATGAAAAGATCATTTCTGATTTACAATGTTCTCAATTGCCTTGGTTTTTCATGTGTATTTCTGTAGTAAAGCGAGGCATCTGTTCTGTTGTCAGGGTCTCAGTAATCCCGTGAAAAACGGGCGAAGGATTTACGAGGCCGGCTACATGAGCGTCACAGGTGATGGACAAGTAAAATCAGGACAATGTGAATTACTGGGCATCTTTCTTCCCCACAGTTATTTTCCCCGTGGCATCACTGTATTAGGTAATCCCTTTGGGAGCCCCAAAGGTCAAGAAATCAGGAAATAAAAACCTTGTAGCATTTGACCTAATCAATACAGAGGGTTCTCATATAGATATCTAAGTCTTTGGCAGCCCTTTCTAGATGGGCGAGGGGAAAAGTGCTTTTTGAAGGACACTGACGAAATCCCAGAGCAGCTGCGGGAGCAGCACCGCTGTCCCAGGAGTTTGGAGCGTCCGGGCCAGTCTCCGTCCATTCGGACTCAGTCTGGGTTTGGAGTGTCTGTCTTCATCTGTCAGTTTCCATCAGGTTTCCACTTCCGGGAGCTGAGAGGTAGAATGGGCGGAGAACATCGGGCAGGTGGAGGGTGAAGCCTGCTGCAGTGGCCCTGCGGAGACTCGGGGCTGTTTCAAAGGAGGAAATCAGAGGTGGATTTTTGGACTGTTGTCCCAGCCCCGGCACCAGTCCGAGCGCCAGCCACTGGGCTTTAAAAGCCAGGTGGGCGCCATGGAGATGCCGGGAGCAGCCGCGTTTCCTCCGCACTGCGCCTGTGGGTTGTCTTCGGGAGTTCTGGGGGTAGGCATCTGGGGCAGTTGTATCATTTGCATCTGTCAGAAGAAAGGCGAAAGGAGTGATAGCCATTCCACCGGGGATTTCTGATTTGTCTCATGATAAAATCTGCTTGCAGAGTTGATCTGTAGTGAAAGAGAGGAAAGAGATTAATGAAATCACTGTGCTCATTTGCCACCTTCTGATTCTTTTATTCTCTGGTTGTTAAGTGCAGCAGAAATATCAATAAAGAGGCTGGCAGTTCTCAGTCAAGGGACACTCGCTGGGGCCAGCACTCTCCCCGTGGAGCTCTGGTCCAGATGGGCACCGTCACTTCGCCTACACTTTGCTCATAATCTGCTTGACGAGATTTCCACTCCTCTGCTGTCTGAGTCCCTTCCACCACTCCAGATCCCAAGTTATGTGGGAAATAGTCTTGAGCTGATTGAAGATCTGTCTTCTTGGGGGAAGACATATAAGCCGTCAGATTTTCCAATCTGCCTGTTGCATTTAGTGAAACTTTTATCAGCTGCCGGAATGGCAGAGGAGGTGGGCCCTGCTGCCCCCTCCCCAGGGGGCATTCTCGTGCCGTGTACATGTGGCTGTGAGCGTGACTGGCCGGCTACAAAGGACCCGCCGTCCCAGCGTCACCCAGCGCTGTGAGGCAAGCAAAGCAGCGAGAGTGGAACCCCCTTTATGCAGATGAAGAAACTGGTCCTTTGGAGATGATAAGTGGTTTGCATGTCCCTGGCAGCTGGCACTGGAGGTCAAGTCTCCTGCCACAAATCGAATGCTCTTGGCCCCTTGCCAACTGTCTTTGGTCACTCTCTAAATAGCAGAGGCCTCCACATAGTGCACCCCATGAGGTTCGGCAGTGAGGGTTCCTGCGGTCTGGTCTCCCTTCTCCCCGGTAAGGAAGCCAGGCTTGGCGAGGTTGAGTAACAGCAAGTAATCATTCTCTTTACCAGGGCATGTTCATTTCGTGGTATTTCGTTCTTCCGCCTGCAGTCAGGGAGACCCATTAAAAGGCAGTGTTCTGATTTTATGGAGAAGGTAACTCAAAGACCAGGAAGCTTATAATTTGCCCTTCTGGACTCCCATGCCCAGATGTCCCCATGATGCATCAGTGTCCCTCCGCCTGGTGCTGTTTGGTCCTTGCCCAATGCCAGAAAAGTTGCCTGACCGAGGACGTGGAGTGAGACTGGGGCCTGGAGAAGCAGAGGCAGTGGAGGTTCTAGAAGAGGTTATGAGAGCAATGACTGAATAGAGATTTGACCTTGGTCTGAGCAGTGAAAATCACCTCTTAAAGGGGATTTTCTGTAGGAAATAACATGCTCTGAGAGCCCTTGTTGTGCCTGTCGCTGGGCAGGTGCTCCCGTGTCTGCTCTTTAATCCTCTCGGCAACACCGGGAAGTAGGTTTCTGCCTCCTTTTGCCGTTGAGGGAACTGGGTCTCCATGAGGGGAAGGCACTCATTCGGGCCCCCTGCCTGGTTCACAGTAGTGCTGCTCAGTCATTCAGCAAATGTTCACTGAGCACATGCTATGTGCCGGGGGCTGTCCTGGACACCAGGGATACGTCAGTGAACAGAACAGACAAGTCTCGGTCCTTATCGACTGGAATTAAAGTGGAGGGAGTCATGACAACAACTATCATAAGAAATAAGTACATGGCGTGGCACATTAGAAAGTGATAACCATTTCAAAGGAACCACATGGAGCAAGTAAAGGGGACTGGGGGCACCTGGGGTGGGTTGGGGTTTTATACCCGGTGGTCCCGGTGAGCCCAGCAGAGGGAGGGAGGTAGCCTTACCGCATCCACATGTGGGTCTCATGTCACACCTTCTTTTCAGAGGGAAAGGGAGGCCCAGGGAATGCGAATGATGTGGCCAAGGTCACACAGTGACTGAGCCCCACCGGGCTTCTCCGCTCGCCCTGTACAACGCTGGCTTCGTTCTCTCGACGACTCGCTGGTCTCCACCCCAAGTCTCGATGACTGTTCTCCACCATCCTCAGCCTCTGTCACCATGATTTCTGGGGGTCCCACACCACCCCAATGTCTTCTCTATCCTCAGAAGCTCCATATCTCTTCTTTCCCATGTAAATCTGCATCCCTTTACCCCAACATCCTGGCACCCTGAGTGGGGAATTAATGCTTTTTTATTTGAAGGGATCTGCCACTGTCATTTTTGATATCTTCTGTTTTTGTATGCAGGAACGCAGAGCACAATTAGAATACAGTTATATATCCTCATAGTTATTAAAGCTTGGATTAACATGACATAAAGTTTTGTCTGGGGAGTCTTTTGCTATGGCTCAGGGAGCATTTTTTGTGACAGTAATAGGCTACAGTTAATATACTTGAATGATACTAGATTCTGTGTTATAAGGCAGAACAAAAGGGGTTTATCTGAAGCTGAATTACAAAGGTGGAATTATCACTGCGAATGATCCACAGAGATCTGGGCTTAATTATTGTCGCTTGTGTCATTTCGGCATAATATGGGTAGTTACTGGAGCAGAGTAGAAGTGCAGGAGGGCCAGCTTGTCAGTCACTTGGTGAATGCCAACTCCCGCCCCTTCTCCTGAGCATGGCACTGGCCACTTGCCCTGCATGTCCACGGAGGTGGAGACCTTGTACCATCCCTGGCTGCATGGTGCTTCCAGGTTTTATAATGTTTCTGCTGGATGGTTGTAATGACTCCTGTGTCCCAGCATGGACTGCCCAGTCCTTTGTCCCCACCATGTAGGTCCCCTGCTTTCCTGGCCCTGTTGAACTGTCCACGAGGGTGATGAACAGGCTGATGAGCTGCATTGTCTCAGCCGCAGAGCCATTGCCACCTTCCAGAACCTAATTATGGTGACAAGCACGGGAGGTAAGCTAATGTGCTCTGTCAGCCATTTGGTCACAAAGGCCAGTGTGGTAAGCCCAGGCATCTGGCTGCACATGGGCATGCTCAGGTGAACCGCTTCCCCATCTGCTCCCGGAGGGCAGAGCCCGGGGGGGACAGGGCAGCAGCGTCTAGGGCGGCCCCTCTCCCTGGCTCTGGTGCCCAGCCAGGGCATTCACATTCCCCTGGGGGTTAAGTCAGGTCCAAGGAGCCGGGGGTGGGAACAGGACTGCTCAGCACTGAACAGGGCAGGACGCTCAAAGGCTTTAGAAATTTTAGAAATGCTACTTATAAGGATATAACCCTCCTCTCGAAAAAAAAAATACTCTCCAGCAGCCAGGGGTATGGTCACAGCATGTTCTGCTGGTGGCTGCTGTTTCCTGTGAGCTCCTCGGCTGTTTCCAATGGTCACAGCGCTGCGGCGGGCCCTGCGCCACGCAGCGCTTCCTGCCCGACCTCTTTTCCGAGAGGGCGTTGCGCTCGTGCTTTGTGAACAGCCTCTCAGAGGTGCCCCACTTTCCGAGCGGGAAGGAAACGGGCCTGTGTCAGGCAGCTGTGTGTGGCAGGAAGTGGATGGGACTCGGGGTCATTTTCTCTAGCAGTGCTGCGAGGCGGTGCTTCCTCGGGACAGGGAGGTCCGGCCAGGTGGAGAGCCTTGCTCAAGGTTACGTGGCTGGGAATGAGGAGGACAGAACTTGGTCTTTCTCAGTCCCAAGACCATGCTTTTCAGCGAGAGTTGTGTCTATCCAAAATGCATATTTCTGGGCCCTACCCCAGAACTACTGAATCGGACTCTCTGGAGGAGTGTCCTGGGGCTGTGCCTTGAACAAGGACACCGGGTGACCTGTGTCCGTGCAGATGATGGGGTACCATTGCACTGCTGGCCACGGAGGCCAGTGATGGGTTTGGACACCACGTGCCCTGAAACGCCTTCCATACCAGACCGCTGGTCCATGGTGTGTTACACCCCGCCAGGCGGGGGTGACAGGAAGTGGGAGGCTGACCTCACATTAATCAGAGCCAAAGGGCACACGTGGAACTTTCTGCACATCTCCCATTTTGTAAAGGGGGAGAAGGAAGACTTGAATTAAGAGTTCCATGCCCAAGGGCACATGTTCACGGCGGAGCTGGCCCAGATACCTGTGACCCCCACTGCCCAATAAAAAATAAATGTCCGTTGCCCTTTGCCTTTTCATTGCTAAGATGGTTTAGAAGGAGGGAGGTTGAAATTAGAATAAACACTATTTTTCTTACTGCAACAAGGCCTTCAAAGGGGAAGAAAAATCTCAGCACCCCAATTATGCCAAAGCATTCCCAGTCCTATCCAGGAGTAATTAAAAAATACAGCTGACGCTTGTTCTCTCGCTTGTTTTTAAATGAATAGCTAAGTATCTGTCAAGATGATGAGCGCCTAGGCCGCTGATGGCCTTAAGATCTCAATTTGCTTCCAGGAACTGCAGAGATGAGAATGCGAAAGCCCTGGTTTTGAACGGCGAGGCACCTGGCCACCCCAGGCACATGCATTTTGTGGTTGGTGGGGCCTCTCTTGCCGACCCTGGCACCAGGTGTGAGGTGGAAGGCCAGTTTTGGCGACTGCATTCTTAACTCAGTCTCTGAGGACTCTCCTCCGCCCGTGGATGGGTCAGGTGTGTTTGCTGCTGCACAGGGAAGCCAGCTCTTCTGCAGAACACGGGACGCTGCGGTTTTCAGGGTCTCTGCGTAGAATTAGCTTTGTTGGGGACAATCCTCCTGTTGCAGGTCATTTTTTAAGTCATTTATAGAATCTTTATTTCTAAGTGATGCCACTGCATGAATTGAAATGTCATTTTGCATATTGACACCATTCATTTGGTGACAACTGGAGTTTTTCTTTTCTCAGAATCTAAAGGCAAATCTATATGCGTTCTCCTCACCCTACCCCCAACACACATGTTTTTCCAAAGACAAAATCAAGGGCAGACTTGAAGAGGACGTGATCATAAAACTTATTATAGCATTAGTTGTCCTTAATGTCTCCCTGTCAGTTTACAGCATGTTTTTGTACGTGTGGTGTTCCAGTTACCTACTGGTGCATGACAAACCGCACCAAAGCTTACTGGCTCCAGACAGCGGTCCTCACATCACCTCTCATGGATTCTGTGGATTGGGAATTGGGCCGGGCTCAGCTGGTGGTTCTGGCTGGGGATATCTCATGAGGTTGCAGGTAGACATTGGCTGGCACAGCGGAGGGCTGACCAGGCCCTCCGCAGGACTTCCACGTGGTCTCGGCGTCAGCTGGTTTGGGCTTCCCCACATCATGGCCTCCACAGGGCAGGAGAACTCAGCACAGCAACTTAGGGCTTCAGCCCAAGCACTCCCAAGAACAGGGTGGAAGTGGCTTCGCTTTTTCTGACCTGGCCTTGAAAGTCAGAGAACATAAGAGAGTCACAAACTCGCCTAGTGTAAAGGGAGTGGAGTGGACACCTCACCTGTCATTGGGAGGGTTGGCAGGTGCCCTCTTGGTAGAGCAGCCAGTGCTTGACAGTCACTGTTAGCTGAGGAAGGGCCACCTGGGTCTGTATAGTGTGTGTGATGGCCAGGCTCTACCCAGAGGTCTGTCCCGTCAGTTCTGTTGGCAAGTGCACTCCAGTAAGGACCAGTTCAGCCATGCAATTGAAATAAACACATTAATCAATATTAACATTGGTAATAATAGTGGCAGCGTCGGAAGCCAACACCCTTGTGTTTCCACGTGTAAAAACACAACTTTCATTTAATCCTGTTTCATTACCCTTTTAAAAACATTCTATTAACTCAGGTTCAGAGGGTTAAGTAACTGCTTCTGTTGTTTGGCCAAGGTCACTCTGTGGATCTTGAGAGTCAGATGTGAAGCCAAGTCTCCATGACCCTGGGACTCAGGCCCTCGACCACTATGCTGGTGCCCTGGGTGGCCAGTGCCGGCCCACGGTCTGGAGGCCGGCTGGGCCGAGGCCATCCACAGGAGTGTTTGCTGAGCTGAGCTGAGCTGCTTTGCCAGACCTGTCATAAACAAACACACTTTTATGTGTTTACTGCCACACACGCTCGGCCAGAAGCTCTTGCTTTATCATCTGGGCTAATGTGAGAGGAGGAAGCTCCATCCAGGAGGACCTGGCTCACTCTGCATCTGCCGCCTCCCCTCCTGCTGCTCCAGGCCAGGCCTCCCTGGGCTCTCGGGGCTCTGCCTCCAGGCTGCCCCACCCCAACTCCCCCAGCCTGTGCCCCCAGGGCTCTTAGAAAGCTCCTTCAAAAGCACCCCTGTCTCCCAGTGCCTAAGACAGATTCTGGTGTGTTGGGAGAGGTGCTTTGGAACGACTGAGGGAACAGTTGCTGATTCATTCCCTCCCGTTACCACCGTTCTGTTGAGCCCGAGTCAGGCTTTTTGGTGATTAACTGCACCCAGAAGGGCCTCAGCTCCTAGGGGTTCATTTCACAGACCCCCCACAGGCCCAGTCATCGTGTTCCTAAAGGTGGTTTCCAGGGAGGTTCCTTGCATGGTGGATTTGGCACTGTTCCAGGGCCTCTAGGAGGGGGGGCCCCAGGAGAAA
Source organism: Phyllostomus discolor (assembly GCF_004126475.2). Lineage (NCBI taxonomy): Eukaryota > Metazoa > Chordata > Mammalia > Chiroptera > Phyllostomidae > Phyllostomus > Phyllostomus discolor. The sequence continues at coordinate 96,436,251 of NC_040910.2, read as the reverse complement.
GAAGAGGAAGGGCTCAGAATCATCAGTTAACACTTACTGGCTGCTGTGTGTACACCAGGCCTTTCCCACTTGACACCTTGTTTCTGACCTCAGTTCAAAGAAATGGGCATCTTTGCCAGTTTTATAGGCCACATGGCACAGAGTTCGAAGAATGGGAGCCCTGAAGTTCAAGTTCACTGTGGGGTTGAAGTCCAGGCTCTGCTCCTCATGAAGTGGGGTAAATTTAGCCAAATCGATCCCACCCTCCAGACCCCCATTTCCTCACCAGTAAACAAAAGCGATGTTAGCAGTAGCTCCCTGAAAGGGTTCACGTGAGAATGAAAGCAGCTCGCGCGGTGAAAGGCCTAGTGTGGGGCTGGGCGTACAGAAATTGTGTGATGAGACTTAACTGTTATTCTTCTCCTTGTTGTTTTCATTATTAACAACCAGAGGGATGGCACAGAGAATGAATGAGGCGGCTCTGTCACATTCAATTGCCTGTCATTGTTCTGCCTTCCAGGAAAGTCGGGCCCGGGGCTTAGGCCCCCGAGCACCTGATGGTGGTCGCCACTGTGGTCGGAGGTTCTGCTGAGGCCGTGTTTGTGTGCGCATGTGTGTGCAGTGTGCGGTAGGGCTGGGAGGCTTCCCCGGCTCGGACCTTCCAGCCCACCCCGCCCCAGGGCGGCCTGGGGCGCAGATGTGCAGCTGGTAGCTTGGGTCTGGGTTCCTGCTCGCTCACTCGCTCACTTGCCCGCCCGCCAAACCCTGAGCCTCTGTTTATGACTAATTGCTTTGTTTGTTCTGTATGAGACACTTAATTTTTTTTCAGTGATTTACTCCTCTTTGTAATTAGGTGTAGTGATTAGAATCTTGTTCCTATTACAATGGAGTTTTCCTTTTAATTCATGCGCGCTCACCAGGCCTGCCTCCATCTGTGCCATGGATGGTCGCTGGTTGGCTTTTCCCGGGCCGTCCTGTAAACCCCCCGTGCAGGGGCGGCCTTGGAACTGCTGGGAGCCTGAGAAACCAGGGAACGCTGACCGGGACTTCCGTTCTGTTCAGCTGCCATACTTGGGGATGAATTCTCAATAATTTAGGACATGAGAGTTGGCAAATTACTTTAATAAGTATTCCTTATTTCCCTATTAATTCCTTTTAAAAAATGAAAAAACGTTGTGACATACGCAGACATTTGGCTAGGAAAAGTAAACAGCAAAATGTTAATATGATGATTTGTATTTTCTTAGTTTGCTCGTTGGCAGTTCCTGCTGTAGACATGTAAAGGATATATTTAAAAATAAATGTTTTGCAAGCCCTCCTTTATAACAGATTAGGCATGGTACATTTGTCAGCTAGCCCAAGGTCATTCCACACATCAGCAAGAGTCCAGGCCTTGAAAGTCTCAGTAATTGCTCCGTCCCCAGAGCTGCCCTTTATCTGTCTGTCAATCAAGTAGTCAGGAGCCCTCGCACTGAGGTGAGGGGCGGAGAGGCACAAGATGTGGTTTCTGTTCACAAGGGCTACTCAGAGTTTGGGGAGAGAGGTGTTTCTGTTGAAATTTTTTCTTGACCATGACCTTGACTTCTATGATTGCCCAGACTTGGGTTTCTCCTTCATGCTGCTAGAAAGCAGGGTTGGGGCCAGCTGGTGTTGAGGGCTTGGACATTTCCCTTCGGGCACTGGACGCATGGAAGGCTCCGAGTGGTCCTTCAGGATACGTGACCAGGCCAGACTGGGTGGCCGTGATGGGAGCAGAGCCAGAATGTCAGTGATCACAGGAAGGAGGTCCAGACTTACGGGGACACGGTCCTGAAACTAAAAAGAACGGCGAAGAATTGAGAAAGGGTGCGGTGGAGGTGACGTCACAGGAAGTGACAGAATGGGGCAGGGAGCTTGGAGGAGGAAGGGATCAACGATGGCATAGAACTTTCTCCCCATCCCGTGGGAGGTGGTGGTCCACTGTGGAAGTGGAGTTGGGGGCGGGAGCAGGGAGAGGCACGTACCTTCTTATTAAGGTGTGTTGGTTTGCGAGGTCCTGGAACATCCACGTGCCGGGAAACCAACAGCAGGCAGAGAAGGGAGGCTGGCGCTCCCTGGGGACGGGCAGGGGAGCAGCCCCCAGACAGATGGATGACTGTGGAGGTTATAGTCATGCATGGAGCAGAACTCAGATGGAGAGATTAGAGGGGACGATAGTGAGGAGGGGGATGGCAGCCTGGAGATCTGTGGGTTTGGAGAAGGAAGGGGGCCAGGGAGAGTTACAGAGGGGGAGTGGTATACGAGGTGCCTAGAGACCCTGGAGTAAGAATGTGCAGGTGAGACTAATGCCGGGATGGGATTTGGGGTCGCTTCGGAGTTTTCCTGGATATGTTTTCCTACTTAATAAAAAGGAAGTAGGGCCTTCCAGATTTAGGTGAATAAATTAGCAGAGTTAACAGTCACTCGGTAATATGTGCAGATACTTCTTGCTTTCCAAAAGAATGCCTGACGAGAGTTCCTTAAACAAGACTTCATGCCACTCCAGAGTGTCCACACTATCTTGCTCAGGGAGGTAAAGCCCAGAATGAAATTTAAGGTAAAGTCTGTGTTCCCACTTATTGGGTATGGTTGGGTGGCATCTTGCCTTGGGGTGAGGGGTGTTGGGTGTCATGTCTCTATTCAAGAGTTACTATGTAAGTCAGGGGGTGGGGACAAGGTGAAAAGCAAATAAGGAAATGAAAGCAGTTTCTCTGGAATTCTGTGGCTGTAACTTGCTCTGGAACCAAAGAGAAACTTTAATGAGTTTTCCTCTGCAGGTAAAGCACAGTTTTATTCTGTAGCCAAGACTTGTCTGAGTAGAGCAGCCTTCCGTTCAGCACCCCCTCTCTGGCGTCATCCCCGTCCCGCCCAGCCCCCTCACTGCCTCCAGACTCTCTTTAAAATAGACTTTCATGCATGAAGAAGCATCATAATGTAATAGTCGTCTTATCTTCACACGTACCCAGCAGGCATTTACAAAAGGACAGTGGGCGAGCCTTCCATATCTCCTCGGTGAGGGAAGGTTGGACGTTTTCCTTTGTGACGTCCTCGCCTGGTGTCCCGAGCAAGAACCCGCCGGGGGAATTAGCCGTGCCCAGAGCCCCAGCACTCTTCCCTTCTAAGGCATTTCACGGGGCCTGGACTCGTGTCCCCATGATGAGCAGCACAGCAGAGCGTCCTGAGAACGTGGGGAAAACCGGTGGGGTTATTGTGGCTCACTGGGGAGATGAGAAGAATCTGTAATTTTCCATTGTGTATTTGCACGCACGGAGATGTGATAAAGACGGCTTGCGGCCTCTTTCCTCTTCCAGCAGTGTCGGGAGTGGACCAGCCTCGCACCTCTTTCGATGGCTGCGGGGCACTGTCTTTGTGGTTTGTGCCCAGCACCATGTTCCCTGGGAGGTCAAGTGGTCATCGCACTGACCCCGAGGAGCTGCCAGTCTGCAGGGAGAGGTCTTCTCCTGGTGCAGAGGGTGGGGGGCAGGGCGAGCCCTGCCATGCTTTCCCGACCTGTTCCAGCATCTGGATGGGTTCAGCCTGTCTGATTAGAGTTGAGCAAGACTAGAGCTTGTTTTCCATGCCCGTTAAGTGAAAACCTTCTCCTGCCCTCCGCCAGGTACAGGTTAAGGGACATGAGGGCTAGCTGGGGGGGTGCTGGGCAGGGGAAGGCAGATTTCCGACAGCTGAGAAGTGCACGGAAATGGTGCGTGCTGGGGCGAGGGGCGATCTGCAGAGTGACATTCAAGCAAGCGTGGGCCCAGCCCGGACTCACAAGCCTCCTGAGGAATGTGGTGTGGTATACACTGAGATGGCGAATGGTTTCTTATAGTTGAATCCATAAGTCATTTGCTGTTAGACCACAGAAAATCCTTTCTTACTTCTCTTCTTTTTATTTCACCTCCAAGATCCTTTCTTAGTCTCTCTGTCCATCTCCCCTGTCCGTCTGTAATTCTGTGTGTCTGTCTCCCTTTGTATTTCTCCCCACACCACCTTTCTTCCCCACACCACCTTTCTTCCTCCCTGTCCCACCCTCCCCCTCCCTCCCCATCCCCACAAAGACTAGAAGCATTAAGATCAGGGCCTTTTCCTACAAATACAATGTGTCCTCTTCAAAGTAAGAGTCTGTATATTTATTCCAAAGATCTCGCCTTTGCTCCGAGTGCTTTCAGAGCTTTCTCTGTGAACTCGTAGTCAAACTGTGGCATTTTCTTCTGAATATCCTCACTGGTGATAAATCTTTGGCCTTTGAAAGTGGATGTGATTTTTGGAAACCATCACCAGCCTTAGTTCCAAGTGACTTGTGGCCAAGATTGATTATGCTGTTTTTGGACCCAAATGCAGCAGGACTATAAAATAATAAGACTAGTTGTCTTGCACGACTTGGGAACTGACAAGAAGGGAATCCCCCACTCCCCAAACAAAAATCTCAAAAAATATGTGAGGCCTTAGTAAAGGCAGGGTCTTTCATGGCAAGTTCTTTGAAGGGGACAGTGACCATTCGGTGGCTACCCTGGCATGTGTATTTATCGAGCAGTAAGACCGAGTTTGTATTTTACTTAATCCTTGCCATGCATTAGGCATCAGACCAAGCCAGCTGACGCTAGATTGAGGGCCAAGGCATTTATGAGTTAGTCATGATCCACAGGGCACGTGGGTGGCAGAAATTGTTCTCTGGGACTGTATTTGGGACCACCTGGAGCTTCCCTGCATCCTCCATCCCTCCCTCCCCTGTGGGCGGTTACCACTGGCAGCTCTTGGAAGACCACCTCTGGGGGTTGGGCACGCCGTTCCGCATTGATTGGAGCTCACCACCACCTGGGCCATGCTCCGTGCCTCACTCCTGTTCATCTGCTGCCCTCGCCCGCATGGGCTCCGCTGACACCCTGCCCCCAGGGTACATGGAGGGGGAGGTGTCTGCACCAACAGCCTGTTCTTCCTCGTCCTGCCCCCAGAAAATCAACCCATTTGCTTCATGCATGACTAATAAAGTTCGAACACAAAGGACAAGACCTTAAGTCTCATTTTGAAGTGATGAATGCAAAATCCATCTGAGGGTAAAGGCCAGGGTCCTCAGGGCCGGAGAGGTTCGATGCCCGCTGCGAGGAAATCTGGAGGTACTTCCTTCAGGAGAGAAGAGGAGCCTCCCCACAGGACAGAAATCCCCTTTTGGAAGAAGCTCTCCTGTGGAGCCTGTGTTTTGTCCAGAAAGTGCTGTTTTAGTTTTAAATGCTATCAGCTATGTGAGATTGGCGTGCCATAGGAAGCAAGAGAGCCGCCCACACAGGTATGCTAAGGAGGCCAGTCGGCCCCAGGACAGGTAGGTAGGACCTGGGAGCCCCAGGCACCTGCCCAAGTCCTGCAGAGGGGCCTCTTTGTAGATGTAGCAGCCAGTGGTCAGAGGCCTCAGGGTGGTCCCCAGCCCTTGCGAACAGAGTCCTGAATCCTAAGCACAGCGTCATCTTGGGTGGAAAAGGGTGCCAGGGTCCAGGATACCTCAGCCAGGCTGGCTGGAAGTCATTGCAGAAACCGACAGGGATGCCAGGCAGCCCTGCCTCTGTTTTTCCAGTCTGAGAGATGGGGGGAAGTGCTGCTGCTTGAGGGTGTTGAGGATAATTAACGAGCCCATATTTGAAGACTGCAAAAATAACAAACGAAAAAAACCTCCCAGGCCCAGGCACCACTACGGCGACTACCAGAGGGAAAGGGGGCGGGGGAGGCAGAAGAGGGGAAAGCGGGGATGACGGGGCGGTGAACACACAACACGGTCTGCAGAGGATGTGTTAGGGAAGTGTACACCTGAAACCCATATAATTTTATTAACCAATGTCACCCTAATAAATTCAATAAAAAATAAAATGGAGAAAACTGCTTGGGGGAGATAAATGTGAAGGGCTAAGTGTTACTATTTCATGTGGAAGACTAAAAATAACCTCGCCGAAGTGTTCTGGGGAATAACTGCGTCGGGCCGGTGAGGGGGGGATCTCAGCTGTCTGGAGAGTCTCCCTCTTAAATACGCTTCGCTCGAGCGAACAGGAGGAGCTCAGGAACGGGAGCATCCATCCCTGCACTTTCCTGCCCGCTGAGGGAAGCAGATTGAGTCGGGGACGCACGCCAGGAAGCCCGAGGCCCCGGGGGGTCCCCTGCTGTCCTTTGCTTCTTCTTTAACTCCACACCCAAGACATTTCCAGCCACCTGCATTAACTCACTCCCCCACCCCATGTGAGCGCTTTCCCAGGGCCGCCTCTGGGTTTTTCAAAACTTTCCCATCCTTCAAGACCTGGCTTCGCCCCATCTTCCGCAGGGAAGCCGTGCCTGAAGATTTGGCCCAGTGGTGACTTCTCTCCTCCTCTTGTTACGACACTTCATTTTGCCATGATAAGTCACTGGTTTGGCCCTTCGGTTTTACATGTCTGTTTCAGTTTGCCTCCCCAGCTGGGGCACGGGAGGCAGAGACGGCACCTTGGGGACGTGTCCCTGCCGCAAGTCGTTGGCTGTCCAGTATTCTTAACAGGGGCTGCTGCACCGCTGAGCTGCCCCATGGGGCTTCTCTGTCTTCTTCCTCCGTCTCCGTCCCATGGGACTTGCAGCCTCTTGGGTGATGGGGCTTTCTTTAGGCCCCTTTGGGGGCAGGTATGGGTGGTCCTGGGTGGGGAAGGTGCCTGGGTCCCTGGGGCCTTCTTTCTCAGGCAACACAGGGGCAATGTTGGTGTTGGTGACCCCATCCCCACACAGCGGTCCTCTTTCTTCCTACCCTGATGCTTTGCAGCAAATGCGAGTAAGCTCTGGCTTTGCAGGTGTGAGGTTATAAATAATGCCAAGCGACTCCACCCGCTTCTCAGTTTTAAAAGTCATGCAAGTTCTGATGGCTGCCAGAGCTGGCTGGGGCAGGTATGTGCATCCGGAAACACCTTTTTAAAAATAGGTTTACAGCACAGTGCAGTTTTCTCTGGCTTTAGCCCTCGGCACATAAACTGGGATTAAGAGCAGGCAGTTTAAATCCCCCAGGGTCAGCTCTCATCCTGCTTCTCCCCTTCCCGTCTCGCTGTCCTGGAGGTGGGGTGGAGGTGTGCCTGCTACTGAGCTCAGCCAAGGATGCTTTTGTCCATGGAACACCCATGTGTGTGTGACCAAACACTCTGGGGTGTCTCGCAGCCTTGTCCCTGTGGAGGATGTCGCTACCACAAACAGGCTCTGTGTTGACTCCTAGACTGGCACCAGTGTGGGTCAGCCAGCATAGCGCACTGAGTCCTCAGAGTGGGGTGGTCCCGGAACAGCCCAGAAAGTGGAGAAGACGGGCTCTTGGGGAGCTGACCCTCCAGTAGGAACACACTCTGGTCAGCGCAGACACGAGGACAGTGATCCGTGGAACAAGTCACGCAGGCTAACAAAGTGAGAACGAGAAGTGGATATAATAAAGGTAAAGCAGTGATCCACTCACTGAAATGTATTGAGAAAACCCCCTGCCCCCACTTCCCACAGCACACCCAGAGAGGAGGGTCAGGCTCGCTGAGCTGGAATGGGCGCCTCTCCTTGCCGCACGCCTGGAGAGGGGGCCTGTGTGAGTTGGGGGCTCCTTAGCATCGAAGGCCCTGGGGCTCCAGTCCTGTCTGCTCAGAATGACGTCATTTACCCCAGAAGGAGTGCTCTGTGTGTCCTGGCCTTGTGGGGCGGGTTCCTCTCCCCCTTGTTCTCTTGTTCATGGTCATCCTGTTTCCTGGGGCTGGTGCAGTCAGCCCCAGCTCTCAGGGGCCTCGGACCCACTGTGTCACTGTGGGCAGCTGGGGACTAAGCCCCCTCCCCCAGCCTCCCCTGGCACCATCAGACTTCCCCCAGCCCACTTGGAGAGGCTGGTTGCAGCGAAGGCTGAGCGTGGCTCTCTGACTCCATTCTGTGCCCTCCAGTTCCTTTAAAAAAAATTTCTATTGCAGTTTTCATTCAGTATTACTCTGTATTAGTGTCAAGTGTCCAGCATCGTGGTTAGACAATTGTATACTTTACAAAGTGGTCCTCCCTCCCCCAATATTTCAAGTACCCACCTGGCCCCATACATAGTTATTGCACTGTTATTGGCCATATTCCCTATGTTGTAGCTTATGTCTCTGTACCTACCAATTTGTACTTCTCAGTCCCTTGCCGTTTGCACATATCTCCCCGACCCCCTCTCCTCTGGCAGCTGCCAGTCTGTTGTTCTCTGTGTCTATCAGTCTGTTTTCATTTTGTTTGGTTTGTTCTTTAGACTCCACATATAAGAGAAATCATATGGTATTTGTCTTTCTCTGTCTGACCTAGTTCACTTAGCATAATACCCTCCCTCTTCATCCCCACCGTCTTGAAAGGTGAGATTTCCTTGTTTTTTACCACTAAGTAGTATTCCATTGTGGAAATGCACCACCGCTTTTTTACTGGGTGGGCACCTGGGCTGCTTCCACACCTCAGCCCTTCAGCTCCTGTTGGAAAAGCCAGGACTGCACCTTCAGGATGGAGGCCCGCTCCCCCGATGGCAGCCTGGGCTTTCCAGCGACTCCCCTGTCCTGCTCAGACATCACCCCAGACCTGCCACTCCAGCCCCGGCCTGTGGCGCCTCTGTGCCCAGAATGCCCTCCTATCATTTCCGCGACAAACCGTCTCCTCTGACCAGGTCAGTGTGGTTTCCAGAGCCCTAGAGGGCATGGATGAACAATTAAAGACGGCAGGCGGCTGCATGTGCCCTGCAGGGGGCGACACCTCTCTTGGAGCACTTGCCGTGTACCACCAGGTACCAAGTGCTGTCTGTCCCCCTGGGCTTCGTAAGCAGGAACTGAGCCTTCCTAATTTTAAAATCATTGTCCCTAATACGGTAGACATTTAGCAAATATGGGTTGTCTGAATGACTTTTTTTATTCATGTTCGAATACATTTGTCTCTGTTTTCTCACCACCACTCCCTGCCCCCAATCTAAACGACTTTTAAAAATGAACAAAGTCATGGATTTTCAAGGCAGCACCACTGCCTGTGACAAACGTCTCCCCTTCTGAGTCCGGGCCTGCCCGCTGGCTGAATGAGAGGACATCATCCAGCCCCAGTGGCAGGGCGGAAGGTGAGGCCTAGGAGAGGAAGGTGACTCTCTCGTCACCTGTTGACCCCTGGCTAAAGCGGCCTCTGTGGGCATGGACTAGGTATTTCTGTGCAGGAGGGCACGGGAGGGTTGTCCCCAGCATCAGGCTTCAGATTCAGGTCCAGGCGGCGAGCTCACCTCCTCACCACACAGCGTAGAAGGGAAACAGCGCCAGTGCGGACGCGGTGGCGAGCAAGCAGCAAGAGCCACCCCTGGCTAGCTCGAGCTGGCTGTCTCTCTCAGCTGGTTTTCCGCGCTTGCGACCCTTCAGGCAGGGCGTGGCTACCCCACTCGTGTGCGGGGAGGGCTGGACAGATGTGTGAAAAAGCGGCCAGCTCGAGTGGGCCCTTTCGTCTGCAGCACTGCCCACCCAGGTCAAGCCAGGCTCTCCACTGGTTTTAATTTCACTTGGCGTCAACGTGCTAATGGCTGAAATAGGAAGGGCCTCGGGTATAATGAACAGCATTAGGCGTTTCTCCTGACCAGCTCACCGAGGTGATAATAATAATGGATGGCAGCTATTTAGCTCTTCACATGTACCAGAATGCCGCACACGAATTAACTTCTCTTAAATGCTCATCACAGCACTGTGAGATGGGTAGCAACTTAGAGGTGGGATAATGGAGGCACAGAAAGGTTGAATAACCTGCTTAAGGTCACACAGCTAGCGAGTGGTAGAGCCAGAGTCTCAGCCCACGGCGTCTGTCTCCTGAGCTCCTGGCCTTTTGCACCCGTTGGCACTGCTGAGATGCGTTTCGTTGTCAGAGCTGAGATACCAGTCCGGGTGCCCCAGGAAACCCTGTTTGTGGACAGGTGCATTACTGGCAGAAGTGTCAGTGGCGATAGTGTCCACAAGCAGATGGGAGTCTGCAAAAGAATGTACCGCACACAGGTCCACTCTCACATTTACCGTTTGATTTCAAAACTGGTGGTAGTAGTGGTTAGGGGCCAGCGAGGTCCAGCAGTGGGGGAGTCCTCTTTAGTATCTCAAAGGAGCCTGGTCTCCAGGGCTCCCACAACCTCTGGCCAGTTCCTATGGTTTACCTGTGATGGTCAGGGTCAGGTACCTGTTTGCCACATGGCACCTGAGGTCTGTTGAGGCACCATGGCCTTGGAAATCATGTCATTCTCTCAGAAATCCCAGCCCTGGAGCTAAAGATGGAAAAAATCACAGGTCCGAGCAGTTGAGGAGCAGTTTAAATTTAAAAACAAAAAGAAATATAAATGAATTAGCCCAAAATCTTCCTGGACTCCATCACTGGTGGGGGAGGCCCCGTAAGAGGAGGACAGTGAGGTGCCCTCTGTTTTAAGTTCTGTGTAACGGAACCTTAGGCTGGATACAGGGTGGCGCCTTCTCCCAGCCTAGTGTGCGGTGAGCATTTATCTTCGTTAATTTGTATGGGGAAGGGCAGTAAATCTACAGGAACGCGCTGCTGGCTTCTGCGCTGTTTCACAGGAGTATTTAAAGTAACAGCACCTGACAGTTTACCAGCAGCTAAGAGGTTTTCTGCTTCAGAAAGCAAAATATTGTATGAGTTGTGCAACTTGTATAAATGATTTGAAAAATTAGGGTGCAGCAAATAGTGCACTTTTCAGCAAAGAACTGAAGACTTCATCAAATCATAAAGTTGGCGAGTGGAGGGAAGGCAGGGGCGGGCCCATGGGGTACGGCACAGGTGTGCCGTGCGGCCTGCCATCCTCGTTTAATTTCCTTTCTCCCTGGTCCCAATTTGAATTGCCAAAATACGTTAGATTGCAGTGCATTATTTCATTTGCCTGCTTTGTAATTCCTCTTTACCTCAAACAGATGAAGAACATGGCACGAAAGCAAATTGACAGCTCTTGAAATGAGAAAGATCTTTATCCTTCAGAGTGTTGATGTAGAAATAAATGAAAGAAAAACATGCTTGTTGGGTCTTGAATCAGCTCGAAATGGTACCTTTTCTTTTTAAGGCACCATCAGATGAGGGTGCTTTCCATCTCCCCTCCTTTTTCCCCTTTAGGGAGCTGTGTGGCTTGGGGATTGAGCAGGAGGGTTGGTCTTCCCGTCCACACTCATTTGCAAAGACCCCAGTCGGGATTTGGGCATGAGGAGCAGGCCAGAGGTTTCCCACCTGGGGGTCGACGGGAGGGATGTGGGTCTTCAGGTTGGCTTCCTTACTTCAAAAACGTGTCTCTTGTCCATCATGGCTATCCCACCCCCATCAGCATGAGACCCAACTAAAACGTCCAGGGGTGCTTGCTTTATTTTAGACAGAGCACCCCAACTCACTATGCCCGGCTCACGCCATGCTGCCAGGAGCCCCAGTTTATAATCATGACGAGTCTTCACAAATATATTTCCCTGCCTCAGAAGCAGTAGTGAGTGCAATATCTCACACCACGGAAGATCTGTGCTTCAAAAATTAAATGAAAGGGGGGGGCTTTGATGGCTGAGGAAAGTTGGAAATCACTGGATTTGAGGCTTTTTTCTATCTGATTTTTTATCTTTATCCTGCAAAATCTTTCTGAAAATCAGCAAGCATTTATTGTACTAGTTACTCTAGTAGGCGCTGCAGGTTTGCAGAGCTGCCTGTCAAATTTCCTGAGGACCAGGGAAGACGGGGAGATGCAGGGTGGGGACTGCCGACACAGCTGTCCATGTGATAAAACCATATTTCAGAGTACAGGATGCCCGTGCCAGGTGTGAGACTCAGGTAAGGGATGCGAGGCACTTACTTATGTGTTCTTTATCCAAACCAAGAGAAATTAGGGCAGAAATATTTGCACTATAAACGGATTGCTACTGGGTTTCTTGAAATAATGAGCCCCCTTGTGGTTTTTAAAAAAAATTATTATAAATTTTTATTTTTCCGTAGTGAAGGACTCACAAAAAGTTGTAACAATAGTACCAAAAGCTCTCATGTGCCCTGCACCCAGCTCCCCACGACGATGGCAGCTCCCATAATCTTAGCACATTGTGGGAACCGGGGAATCGATGCCAGCACGATGCCACTTTCATCAGGCACACATGTGCGTGCGTGCACACTGGCACGGGCACAGCTTCTTGAAGCCATCGCTCATGTAGACTCGCGTGCCCAGCACCCAGTGGGGACGCAGAGCTGCTCTGTCCCGGGGAAGAGCTCCCTGTGCAGCGGTCGCCTCCTTCCCGCGCCCCCAGCCCGGCGCTCCCTGGCCTGTGCTTGTTCTCCGTCACTGTAACTCTGCCATTTCAAGAATGTTACGGGAATGGGATCGTGCAGTATAGGACATGCCTTTGAGGCTGGTGTTTTCAGTCAGCCCGATTCCCTGGAGATGCATGCAGGTTGTGTGCCTGGACTCGTGTGTTCTTTCCCTTCCACTCCAGGGTGTTCTTGCTTTCCCCACTCTCTGTTAAAACATGATTGGTTTGCACAAGACTCATTACAGAGAAGTACATAAAGCAAGGGGCCCTTACGAGGATAAACATCACCCATCCACACTGATTTCACTGAATTGAAATTTGTGGTAATCGGCACAAAGTCAGTTTACTCCGTCTAACGGATATTTGTCTGTGTGTGCTGTATACTGGCAATAGCAAGCGCTTTCCTGTATGTACTTTCTCCTTCTCAAGGCTAAGGTGAAGGTGAATGGTGATCGTCACCCCTTTTACAGACGGGGAGACTGAGCTGCCCTGGAGAGCCTTGCCCGAGATTGAGTGTAGGTGGAATGGTGGGACAGGATTTGAACCCAGGACTTCGGAGCCACACCAGGCTCCTTTTACTGCTGCTTTGTCTGGAGACACGGAATCTCTGGAGAGCCGGGTTGCTCCTCTGCAGAAAAAATGGGATGGACTTAGTGCTTTTCGGTTCTTTCCGGCTCAAATATTTGATGATCTCTCTGAACAAGAAGTAAGTAACTGCCAAGTAACTGAACCCTTTAGCCTGTTGCCATACTCGAGCTTCGTTCTCAGCAGCACTTTGTTAGCCATTGTCGGAAGGTGCTTTGGGGATTTAGAAGTAACAGAGTAGAATTCCTTTTTAAGTAGTTTGTACTTCAGATCTTCCTTGGTTTTGCTGATATCTGCTAGGGTCTTTGGGTCAGGACGCGAACTGAGCATCCCATGGAGTCTGACCCAGGGCCCTGGTGAGGGGGCTGACTTTAGAGACCAGGGGGCTGAGGAGGTTGGCTCTCAGGCTGCCCTCCCTGGAAGGGGAAGGGGCTTCTTCAGATGCCCTTACAGCCCCAGTCAGAAGCTCCGGGGTAGGTGGTGCTTGGTGCTCTGATTCAGGTGCCCGATGCCACGCAATTCACAGGATTCTGCCATGTGCCAAAACGGGGCTTCAGATCAGAGGAAGCTGCTATTTTGGGCATCTAAGTGCTACTTCTGCTGAAGTCAGGCCTGAGCAGCTGGATCAAGGGGGTGGGGCAGAGACATCGAGTTTTTGAAGCTCCAGAGAGAGTTCAGAGGAGCCACTGGAGAAGGGATTCCTGCACCGGGTGGGAAGTGCAGGGCTGATCTCCGAGTCACTTCTAACTCCGGAGCCTGTGATTCTGAGACTGAGGGAACCTCCTCTCCTCCAGTTACCAACATTCATTCCAACAGTCAGAATCCAAGGCTGCAGGAAAGGGAAGGGCTTGGGGTTCTGGGGTCCCGTGACCCCTGGCACATCATTGCCCCCGTCCCCGGGTGCAGTCAAGGAGAGTGATGGGCCCCTGGAATCTGCTAGGGTAGTCTGCCTCCTGTCCCAGTGGCAGGGGGCAGTGGGGGCAGGGAGGCACTGTGGCGTGAGGGTATCAGAAAGCCCAAGGGTCAGTCTAAACCTGAATTGTTTTATCTGTGCTTTGCAAACAACTCTTTGTGTTGGGCAGAGAGAAAGCCTTAATAAATATTGGCTTAATGAATAAATGTGTCACCTTCACAAAACTCGCTCTGTCACTAATTCTCCATCCTCACCAGTCATTCTGTTAAAGGGCCTGGATAGCGGGTGTCCCAGAGAGTCATGCCCCCGCAAGTTTCCTCCCCCGAGGCTCTAGGCTTTCCAAGGTGCAGACGGACCCTCTACCCCATCAGCATGTCATGCCATTGATCTGCCCCATTTTCCAGGCAGAAAGAAGAGGCAGATGGCCCAAGGGACTGAAATCGGGATTGGAACCTAGGCTTTCCGAGCCTACAAAACCCGTCTGCCCCCTTCCCTCCCCAGGCGTATGGCTGCAGCTACGCTTGTCACCGTTCGAGATTGGATTGGCCACAGGAGATGTGGATGATTTTTCCATTTGGTCCTGATGTTTATTTCATGCCCATCAATATCAGCCCATATTAGGACAGATGAGGTGGTTATTTACAGGCTGTGCATTTTCACACTTGGTAATTATAAACCCTTCCCCTGTTCGGTCAGAGTCGTGGAGATCTATTTTGGCAATTAGCAGTTTAGTATTTGTTTAATGGGAATGCAAGAGAGTGTTACGGCACATCAGCGCTCCACTAATGATTTGCCTGTCTCCTCTGGAGCTGGCAGGTTTGGGCCTTTTTCACGGTAGGTGAGGCCTGATGGGGAGAGGCCGGAGGGGGGAAGGAAGGCACATTAGGCCTCCCACCCCTCCCCCAGCGCACACTTGCAAGCACACACGCGCTCACAGCCGAAGCTCCGAACGGGCCTCGGGTTTCCAGAGAGCAGCAGCCGCCACTCGAAGGCGCTTCACACAAGAGGCCGTTAGGCCAGATGCCATTTCCATGTGACAGCTGTCAGGCCTGCCGGAACCAACTGCTTCTCCTCCAGCAGCCCGTGCCCGGCCTCTCCTGGTGACCTTCTCCCACTACCTTCCCCCTGCGCCCCTCCTCCTCTTTGAGCCCAGCTCAGAGATCCCCAGAGCAAGCCTTCCGCCTCCCCCTCCAGAGGGGTGCTAGGGACAGGGCTTTGCCAGCTCAGCCAGACGGGAGGCCCCACCCCTGCCGTACATGATACAGGCCGACTCTCCCCTCCCTCGCTCAGTCTGGAGATGGGGCGTCCCGGGCCTGCTCCCCCAAGGACATGCGGGTTCCGTTAGTGGCTCTCACTTGGTGTGACTCATTTGCAGTGGGAGATGAACTTCACTGGGTGTGGCCTCCCGCTTAACTGCATGGAGCATGTCTGTGTACCCACATATGTGGGTCTGCGTACCTGAGCTGGCTCTGAGAGGCGACTGTCAGCTGGGGCAGTGACTTGAGGTGATACCTGTGTTTTGTGCCTCAGGCGCTCACTAGCCGCCACTAAGCCTTCCTTAACAACTCTAGGGAGGGGGACACGCACGCATCCTTAGCGCTCACACACTGGAGGGACTTGCTGAGCCCAGCCCCTGTGGTTCTGGGACTCCTTTGCCGCTTCCAGGTCTGCGGGCGGCTTGCTCTGCCACCACAGCACAGCCCGGAGATCTCTGGGCTTTCAGAGTTCACCTTTCTGAAAGGAGAAGGCCCCCTGCATTTTCCTTTTCACTTTGCCTTGCTAATCACTCCCACTCCTGAGCCTGCCAGAGGCCCGATATTGCTCTCTGCTTCGTTACCCCATCACCTCTCTTAACTTTTTGGTAGGGTTTTAGGCAATGCTTGTGGATCCATTTAGGAGACAATGGCACTACGATAAGCCCTAGAGATTCAAAAGGAGAAAAAAAAGAACACAATGAAGGGAGACCAGCAGAAAGATGAAGGGACTTAACTGGTTTTAATTCCGAGCTCCACCATTTACCACATGTGCGGCCCTAGACAAGCCACTTAACCACAGTGAGCTGCCACAGTTTCCTCACCTGCCCCGGGTCAGGCAGGAAAAGGCGTGCAGTTGTTCGTTTGGAAAATAATACAACAATTAATGAATTATAATACAGGAATAAACACTGTCTTTCTTGTACTCACAACGGGAAACCTTTTGCCCCACCCTGTATAATGGGTATGAGAAGGTCTGCCTCAGAGCTGTTGTGATAATTAAATGAGTTTTGCAAATTGCCTATTAAGCTCCAGTGAGTGTTGGCTATTACAATAATCATTTCAGGGGGGTAGGCATTTCATGACTTGGGGTTTGATATTTACTTGTGGAATCGGAATCCCTGAGTGGATGGCTCTGCTGGCCAGGAGCACGTCTGAATCTCTAGGGCAGAGAGTTGTTTGGAGACCCCGGACCCTTCAGTTCCCGCGGACGGGGTTCCTTTGCTGCTGTCATAACTGTTGTGTGAAAAACACCGGTATTTCAGTTAATCAGGGAAAAAGGAAGGACCCCACATGGACTTTTTTGCAAAGTAAAAGTAGGAAAAAATGGGATCCATAAAGAAGAGTCTTGCCAATGGGGATATTCTGGCCTCCTGTGAAGAGTTCAGGAAAATGTACTTAATGCACCAAACTGTAATAAAAGAGGTAAAATTTGTTATATGTATTTTACTACAATGAAAGGGAGCTTAGGAGAAAAAACTAAGCAGACTATTTCTCTTGTTATTCAAAGGGACGGGAGTGAGTTAAAACAGACGAGCTTTCGGGTGGATGCAAACTAGAAGGTGGTTGGCGTCGTCCCGCAAAGCGGAAGGTCACTGGTTCGATTCCCAGTCAGGGCACGTGCCTGGACCACAGGTTTGCCCCCAGTCGGGGCAAGTACAAGAGGCAACTGATGGGTATTTCTCTCTTGAATCAAAGTTTCTCTCCCTTTCTTTCTCTAAAAATAAAAAATAAAATCTTTTTAAAAAGGGAAAAAAAGAACCTGGGACGGTGTAGAGCAGCAGGGCCTGGCCGGGTGAGATTTGGACTCCAGAGACCTGCGGCTGAGCCCAGGGCCTGCCCCCTGCCAGCCACGATGACGAGCGAGGAAGCTGAGGCTCACAGACTTTCTAATAATCCCTGTCTGGTGGGGTGGTTGTGAGGACCAAAACGATAATAATGCAAATATATTCACCATTATATGTGAAAGTATTGGTGGTGGTGAGAGGAAGACACGGGTTTTACTAGGTTTTCTTAAAGTCCTGTGTTCAGTTTCTGAGCTTCTTCCAGGACAGAACTTGACTCTCTTGTCCCAAGACCAAGACAGGGTGAGGCGAGTCCCCCAAAAGCAGCACATGGCAAAGGGCTTGGCTGGTCCTGGCTTCCAGCAGGGGTAAAGAGCCAGTGTAGAGGCAGCCAAAGGCCCAGGTAACACCCCTTTACTCGGGGCCCATCTCCACACACATCCGCTGTGATTAAGGCTCAGCTCAGCTGTGTTCAGCCGTTGAGAACAGGGGTTCTCCGCCTTGGCTGCACCCTGGAATCACCGGGGAGCTTTAAATGTTCCTGCCAGGCTCCCCGCCGCGGAGTGCTGCTGGTTGAACAGGTCGGGGTGGAGCCTCGGCAGCAGGGGTATGCCGAGTTCTTCAGGTGACTCTGGTGAGCAGTCAAGGTTGGCAGCCGCTGGTCTAGATTTCTGAGTGAGCTCGTGGGATTTCCAGTCTGCTCCCCTTCTCCTCCATCCTTCCTTTTGGGCAGTGATCACAGACAGACTGGCCCCACTCTTTGCAGGGCTGGAGCTTACGGAATAGTCTTCGTTTCTAAAACTAGACACCACCACGGGGCTTCAGGCCAGGTGTGGGTTTTGGTTCTGTCCAGACCGGTTGGGGAGAAGCGGATGGCACCCTCCTGCTTCTGAGACAACCTGGGGTTGAGGCAGCCTCCACGTCCAGCTCAGACTCCTGCTCCTCGGTCCTGGTCGGTCCTGCCTCGTACGCACAATTCCCCGCTCTCGTAAGCGTAGTGCCTCGAGTTTATAGAGCATAGCAAGGCCTGTGAAGCCCTACACGCTATAGTATCATGGCATTGCATTTACGAGCGTTTATTTAAACTAACACTTAAAGCGTTTGAGTGGGAGCAGGAAGCGAAATTCAAGGGCATTTGTTCTGGGGGAGTTTGAAGAGCTGCATTTCTTTTTTTCTTTCCTCTCCTTCCTTGTGCCTGGCCAGATAATTTAAGGATCATTTGAAGTGCCATTTCCTGCTGGGTTCTTGATACATATGGTGTGTGGGTGTGTGTATTTGTATCCCAAGAGGAGTAGGAAATTTCTCCGGGTGTGTTGGCCACAGCAAAGCTCTGGACCATCTTCACAGAATTTGCAGAGGACCAGCAGCGCATCTGACGCTCCCAGATGTTGTCCCGGCGGGCTCTGCGGTCCGCGTTAGCATTCTAGGCAGAGTCTTGACGGATGGCTCATAGGTGACCATCTCACAGAGTTCCCTCCTCTCACAGCTGAGAAACTAAAAAGGCAGAGATGGGAGGTGACTTGTCCTCAGTGGGATCCTAGATCCTGCCCGTGACTTTGTGCAGCACTGCCCGGCACGCTCAGCTGCCTCCCGACACCTGCCGAGTTATTGCCCGCAACTCTTTTCCGGTTAGCTGTCTCCTGGGAACAAGTTTTCTTTGTTCCCGGATCAGCATCCCTCACTATGCAGTTGGGGAGCCAAAACCACAGGCAGGAGGAGCAGCGGTCTGGGGGCCGATTCTAGGGTCCCAGTCTCTGACCAACCAACTTGCCAAACAGAATTTATCTCCCCTTTCAGAAGCCGCTTTGCTTCATGACTTGAAAGGTTTCCTCTTCAGTTAGCACATGCGCTGGCTAACGTCTCATCTCTGAGTACAGGCACCACCATCTGACTGCTTCTGAAGTCACCCAGCAAGAATGTCTGGCCCGCAGTAAATCTTTTGACTCATTATAAAGAGGGGTTCTCTCACTCATTAAATGAATTAGGATTAGAGAGCATCACCCACTGACTTGAGTGCTAATTATCGCTGATTTTCATGGTGCTCATTTAGTGAGGAACGTGTTGCCAATTTCTCTTGGCGTTTCTGGGATCTCTGTCGCCAGCCTTGCTGCTGGGGTCAGGTTTGGAAGCGGTCCCTTCACACCCTTATGCCTATATTGCGCTCGGAATGTGGAACCTGGTAAGTTAATACTCAGTTCACATTCTGCATTTCACCTCCTTCCACCCCCTTTCTTGGCTTTGTTCATTGCCTAGCATTATTGAAACCGTCTGTGTATCTTCTGATACATTAAAAGCTGTTTTTGTTGTTGCTGAGAACAGGGACCACGTACGAGTTGCCGATTGCTAAAACGATGCTGTGTAACCGCCACAAAACCTCAGTGGCGGACAGTAGCTGTTTCTCTCTCATGTCTGGAGCCCACTGGGAGTGGCGCTTCTGATTTTGGCTGGGCCCACTTGCACATTGTAGGGTGGACTGGCTGTAGAGTAACTGATGTGAGATGGCTGGGGACACACCAGCCATCTAGGCTGGCCTCAGCTGGGGCAACTGAGGGGACTTGGCCCTGCTCCACATGCCTCTCGCCCTGCAGCGGGCTGCCCCGGGCATGCCCTTCCCACGGGGATGGCGGGGGTGCAAGAGAGAGAGCAGGCGGAAACAGGCAGTCCCTCTGAGGGCTGGAGACACCATTCTACCCACCCCGTTCTACTGACTGTAACAAGTTAAGTTCAGAGACATGGGATAGGGAGATAGACCCTGCCTTTAGGGGAGAGGAACTACAAAATTACAGGGTAAAGGGCGTGAGGCCATTAAAGCAATTAGTCTGCAGGGACCTCTATGATTTGCCTCTTGTTGGTACTTAGGCTGATGCTCTGCAAACAGTGAATGCCTAATAAATACATGTTACATAAAAGTAAGTCAAGTTAACGTTAGCTGGGTATTCTAACCAAGATGGACTTGGCTGAGTGTTGCAGACATTAGCTGGTTTATCCGTCAGAAGGATCCTGGCAGAGTCCGAATTTTTCCTGCGTTGGATACAGGGACAGTTTAATTGTCACAAAGAAGTCTCTCTCAGCTTCTCTTCTATCACAGTTTACTGTCACATTTTCAGGATCTTAAAATATAAACATCCAAGAGACGGGGAACAAAAAGGGGGGAGCTATTTCCAAACTGAAGTGCATCAGTAGCTCCTGCGAGAGAAATGTCTTGCCCGTATGGAGTGCTGCGTGTAAGTGAAGAGGAAGAAGCAGCTCTGCCCGGTGCCTTCGACCTTTGCTCTTGTTCCTTTCTCACCCCCTTAGAACAGCACCTGAAATGTGGGTCCATACGTCAGGAGCCTGTTAGAAATGCAGATCTACTGAATCACTCCAGGGGCCTGTGTTAAAACAAGCCCCCCAGGAAATTTTGATGTGGGTGAAGTTTGAGAAGCCCCGTCCCAACCTCCATGGTCACGGAGCTAACACTGTAGCTCCCACTCTCGACCCTCCAGGGTGGCGTGTGCACAGCTCATGCCCCTCGGGGTGTCACAGCGTAGTCTGAACCTTGTGCTAAGGCAGAAATACATGGTCAGGACAGCTGGTGTCAAAGCCGGGGTGGGGTGTCCCCCGCCATCTCACATCAGTTACTTTCCCCTGCTTTGTCATTCACATAGACGCACCGCCAAGAATGTCCGGGCTGCATTTTCAACCTGCTGTACGTCGTTAGAAGGCACTTCTCAAGGGTTGTTGAGACAAGTTTCTTCTCCCACGCATGTGCCAGGATGTGGGACAAAGAATGCTGAGGTTCAGATGCCTCCTTTCCTTCTTGCTCTCTCCAGGGACCCCCAAGACCATGAGACCTGCAGGTCCCCACCTTTGGTATAAAGAAATCTGTAAGGCCGGCGAGGGCACTGTCAACCCAAAACAAATACCAGCGCTAATCTTGAGAAGGAGGGTGATCCCCTTTGAGGATGCATTTGGTGAGGGTTAAGGGTCAGTGGCCAGAGATCAGAAGACCCCATGCCAGCCCCACAAGTCTCTGTGTCCTCCTAGCACCCAGAGTGTGGCCTGACCTGTGTGCTAACGTTGGTGACACTGCACAACTGACTGGTCTACCTGGGTTTGGTGAGTGTGTGCATGTGTATGCACATGTGGGCATGTACATATGTGAAGGAGAGAGGAAGAGACAGACAGGCAGACAAAGATGTCGGACAGACACACAGGAGTATCAGCTTGCTGGCTCCCAGGGTGGATGCCAGTTACCTTGACCACGCCCCTGGTTTCCTCGTGACGGAGACGCACACAAGCCACTTCTGTGTGATTCACAGAGAACCGTGAGAAACAGCCCGTATGGGAGGCATGTTTTTCATTCTATTCAGTCTTTGTATATTCAGATTCTTCCAGTTTCGGCTCTTGCTGTTCTGCCAGATTTCCATCGCGTTGATGGCCTCTCTGAATTAATGTGTTCCGCAATCACCGAAAAGTTTTCTCTCCCCCAAACACGGGGACTTCTCCAGATTGATTTTTTTCCTTTCGCTTCCCTCTCTAGCTACTTCTTAGATGTTTTATTTTGTAAGGCGTTAATAGAATTTTTCTTTCACCCGACACTTTATCTGTTCAGGGGGTCTTTGCGAGTCCTATTGTACAATTGGACTGCGGAGGAAAGAGCTCCATTCTTTCCAACAATGGTTGTCCTAAAAAACATACACAGCTCCTCCCCCTTGCTCACCAGGGTGGAGCAAATGTTGGGAGGGCAGCGTCAGAAAATGCCCAGACTTACAAAGAAAAACAGGGGGCCAATTATGCACTGTTGTAAAGGGGGTTTGAAAATACATTATTTAAAAAATTCAAAATATTTATTTCCTAAGGGGAATCTGAGTTTCAGCACCAAAACATGGCCCGCACAGAAGGGAGGCTGTTTTTCTTACTGTTAGACATGTTTAGCTCAAAATAAGGACTTGGCAAACATCTTAGAAAATATGGAGATGGGTGCGAAACAGATGTCACATTTACCTGCGTGATACCCAGCAGGCTTCCCCCCCCCACACCCGCACCCCAGGCATTGGAATTCTAATCGAGGCCCAGGGTCTGAATCTGCAACACCATATGCTCAAGTGTGACTGCTCTGTGTACAAACAAACCAGTTGGTCTTCTGGTGGTTTTGCTTGAGTGGTGCTGAGGAGGCAGACGCTGTGTTGTGTATGGCCTTAGCAGGTGCTGGGGGGACTCATCAGGCCTCTGGCCCAGGAGGGGTCTGCCAAAGGCACCCTGTCTCTAAACTAGCATCACCTACTCTCGCCAGCCTGATGCCCGGGAGAGACAGGGCAGCTTCCTGCCGGAGGAACAGCCACCATGCAAGGCCGTTTTCCTCCCAGTAACTGACTTCAGAAATGGGGACCAGAAGGGGAAGGCCCCAGGAGCCTGTTTGCTCAGGCTCGGTTGCTTAGCAACAAAATGGGGCCCTGACTCCAGAAGAGATTTTTAAGTGAGGCCAGTCCCTCCAAGGTTTGTGTCTGGCTTGCCTAGCCCCCTCTTCCATTCTTACCTTTTGCTTTTTCCCCTATTATATTTGATAGTGTCTGGAAAAATGGATTTGATTTGTCTGGAGGCACCATTTTAAACCTGGTTTTATTGCTTCACCCAGTGTCTTCCCCTCCATTGGAGACCATAGTCTGGGAGGAGTGAGGAATGAATAACCTATGATTTCTTTTCTCAGCCAGCTTAGCCCGGGCCCCCGAGCTCATTTGTGAGCCTTTGAGCTCCAGTGAGCAGTGCTCGGTCCTTTCTAAGCAACACACACACTGAGATCGCTCCAGGCACAGAGCCCTCTGGCTAACAGTTTTGTCCACCCACGACCACGTGGGTTCGGGCTCGGTTGTATTTTTACTGCCAGCCTTGGGCACAAAATGAAAAGAACAGACTGCTCACCTGGCCAAACCAGGTACAGTCCCCAGGTGAGTAGCTGATTGGCTAGGACAACACCTGCACTAAAGATGTGTATTTTGTGGAACAGATAAAGGATTGGATCATACATTTGAAAAAGTGGAATTCAGAGCTACTTGAGCTCTACGTGGGTTGAACCCTGAAATCCTGTTGCTAGAGAAGTCCAGAAGGGTTGCAGGATGCACGGGAGCACTGATGAAGGGACTAGGAAGGGAGACAGGGATGCCTTGGGTATTTTCTTCTCTGTGATGATTTCGAAATAGGTGCTAGCACCAATGTATTAGTAAGTGTATTTGTTGTGGGGCTGCCATAACAAAGTACCACCGACCGGGTGGCTTAAACAACAGAAATGAACTTTTCTCACAGTCCGGGGGCTGGAAGTCCGAGATCTGGGCAGGGTTGGTTTCTTCTGAGGCCTGTCTCCTTGATTTGCAGATGGCCACCCTCTCGCTGTGTCTTCACTCTGTTCCTGTGTCCAGCTTTCCTCTTCTTTTTTTGTTTTTTTTTTTTTTTTAAGATTTTATTTATTTGTTTTTAGAGAGAGGAGAAGGGAGGGAGAAAGAGAGGGAAACATCAATGTGTGGTTGCCCCGTCCTGGGGACCCGGCCCGCAACCCAGACATGTACCCTGACTGGGAATCAAACCAGCAGTCCCCTGCCTCACAGTCTGCTGCTCAGTCAGCTGAGCCACACCAGCCAGGGGTTCTTCTTAAAAGGACACCGTTTGTACTGGATCCGAGCTCACCCTAATTTACCTCATTTTAAATTAACTACCTCTTTAAAGACCGTAACTTCAAATATAGTCACATTCTGAAGTATGGGGTGGGATATTAGGACTTTGACATATGAATGGTGGGGGGGGGCACAATTCAGCCCATAACAATCAAGAGGAAGTTCCATTGTTTATAACTGGAATCAATTTAAATATTCATCAGAAGGAGAATCAAGTAAGCTCCAGCGTCCCGGCCCATAAAATATTATGTAGCAGCCGAGATAGTATTCACAGTACTTCACCCCATTAGAGGACTACCATTTAAAAAAAAAGTGCTGGCCAGGATGTGGAGAATCGGAACTCATGCGTGCCGTCTGTGGGAAGGTAAAACGGAGCAGCTGCTGTGGAACCAGAATGGCGGCTCCTCAAAAGACTTAAAAAAAAAAAACAAAACACAGAATTACCATCTCACCTAGGAATTTCACCTCAGGGCATATACACAAAAGAGTTGAAAGCAGAGACTGGAAGAGAGATTTGTACACCCACGCTCACAGCAACCTTATTCACAACGGCCCAAACCTAGTGTTCATCAGTGGGCAAACAGGCAGCAAAATGCGGCACATACCTACAGTGGAATGTGGGCGAACCTTGGAGATGTCACGCAAAGTGAAGTAAGCCAGGCACAAAAAGACAAATACCAGGTGACCCTAGGCACCTGAGGTACCATACTTCGAGTAGCCGCAGCTACATCTCAGAAAGCAGGAAGGCGGCTGCGGCGGCCGACGGGATGAGGGGAAGGGGGCTTGTTCTTGCACGAGCTTCAGTCGAGCGAGAGGAAGGGCTCTGAAGGCAGACGGGAGAGATGCTGGGGACGGCCGTGCGGCATCATAGATGCGTTCAACGCCACAGAGCTGTACCCTTAAAAATGGTTGAGATGGCAATTTTTATGTTATGTATATTTTACCATAATAAAAAAATGGGGGAAAAAGATAATGTAGTAATCTGGGAGTTGTTTGCAATATTATAGCATTATATATAAAAAAGAACAAGGGAAAATTCCATATGCAATATGATTGAAACTATATTAAAATGGGGATAGTTGTTTTTTTTTTTAAGCAAAAACTAGAGGGAAATAAATACACCAGATATTCACTGTGGTTGTGCTTGATGAAAAAACAAAAAGGCAAGTGATTTTTTTCCCCAAGTGTTTGTATTTTCAAATAGTGTTTAATGAGCAACTGTGGCTTTCATAATGGACCCCTCCCCCATAGATTTTTTGTGTATTTTGTTAAAATTCCTAAAGCAGGCTCTACTTTGTGCTTGTTTTGCAGGTGGAGGATGCAATGCTGATGTTCGATAAGACCACCAACAGGCACAGAGGTAAGACCCCCCAGTTTACAAAGGTCACCCCTCCATCTCTTCTCACTCCTGTCCCACTGGCAAAGGATGCAGCGAATATCCCGAAACTGAGCATGGGGAGTCGAGCCTCTGTCGAAGCTGTGTTTTACAGTCCAAAACACCATTTCCTCTCAGCTGGGGAGCTGTCACTGAACTATGCAGCCACACCCAAAATAGTTCAGACATACCTTTCTCATCCCCGCCTGCTTAGTCCTTGCTGGACCTCGGCATTCAGTGATCCAAGTGGCAATTATTCATAGCAGTTGCTCAACTGAGTTTCCAGTTTGCGTTGGAGGAGGTGGTTTAGAAGCACACTGTCAATCTAAAGAACCAAAAGAGAAGGAAAAGTCTTGTAGGTTTGCACGACGTGTGAAGCCATCACAGACTAGGAAATGCCCTTTTGTGCCTCTGGAATGTATCGAGTGCACCTGCTCTTGCATCTGCTCTGTGGCCTGCTGTCCCATCCATATTTTAGAAAAGGAGCCTCAGCTTGGGGTCTGCGAACCCTGGAAATGACACCCATACAGTGTTTTTATGTTCACGCTTTTCTTGGGCGAACATCCCTAGCTTTGAACAGATTCTCAAAGGGGTATCTAACCTCCATTTCCCTGGCCTCCCCTGCTCTCCCCCAAAAAACATGTTAAAACGATTGCTTTAAACAGAAAATTGTTCTAGAAAATCTGCCCTAGAGGAAGTAGGGTCAAAGGTGCCCGTACCCCGGAAGCTCCTGGTTTCCAGGGTTCCTGTTAATGGGCATGAATGAGCAGGGCCTCCAAAGCCAGCGTGGCGGGAAGCAGTGTTCTGGAGACATGCCTTAGTGAGCGGTGTTTCCTTGCCACTTGGATTGCATTTAGATGTTTCTTGTGTTGTTTACATTCTTGCTGTCACCTGTGATTAGAAGCAGTTACCCGGCGCTGACTGTCTGTCTCTCCTGTTCAGAGCAGGCAGGCTGACTGAAAGGCAGGAAGGGGTGGGAATCGCGCTGGCGCGGTGGGAGGAGGGGGGTGTCCCGAGCGTAGCTGGTAGTCGGCTTCTCATGCATCACTGACAGTGTCCTCAAAAGGGACAATGGAAAATTGCGCAGAAGACTGGGTGTGGATGGTGTATGTGCTGAGAAGGGTTGGGAGGGAGGGGGTGGAGGCTGAGGAGGAAGGGGAGGCGAGGAGAGAGAAGAAGAGCTTGCAGGTGTGGACGCACTGCCTTCATCCTGCGTTGCACAGGAGCAAGAGCCGAGACAGGGACAGTGGTGAGCAATTCACTTTTCCGGGATCGTCGCCCACGTGGCACCTGTTGTTAATGGCTTCCGTGTCACTGTCTCATCACATCATCACGGCAGCTTCCAAAGGGTGGTTGTAACTTCGGGAAAGTCACTGAACCTCTTCATGCCTCAGTTTATTCATCTGTAAAATGGGGATGGCGTTATCATTGGGTTGGCCAAAAAGTCTGTTTCGTTTTTTCCGTACAATAAAGGACACATTTTTTTCATTTTCACCAATAACTTAATTGATTTGGATATTTTGAGTATGGCGACCAAATCTTTTTTTGTGTTTCAGCTTGGTTTTTAAAATAATAAAGCATAATAATATGTTTTCTTGAAATAATAAAGCACGATATGCCAAAAATGTTGCATATTTTCTTCCATCTTCAATGTTAAATTAGCTGCACAAAAATTCACCAATTTTGATAAGTTTTTTTTAACACATGCTGATATGACAGCTGTCACAATACAATCTAACAAAATGGTTTTGAATGAAGTCGAAGACAACTAAGCACTTCTAGAACCATTGTATGGAAAAAAGCAAATGACCTTTTTGGTCAACCCAGTACTTCCAATAGGATTGTTTATCATCAACTGTACATAAATGTTAGTTTTTCTTATTACATCATCATCATCATCACCATCTCCATTTTGTCGATGAGATCACCTGGAGCTCAGAAGGGTAATTGCGACACCCAAGTCGAGAGCAGGTACTCAGACCCAGGACCACTGATTTCAAACCCTGCCCTTCCCCCGTTGCCTGCACAAGGGGGCGGGTTTGTGGAGAATGTTGCCGTGTGTTCGTCTGCAGGGTGGGCCAGGCCCCCCTGCGCGGGGCGCCAGTCCAGTGCTCAGTGTGCGAGTGTGGGATCCTGGAAGCTGCCTGAGCGCCTCTGGGCAGCGTCGTTGTCATTGTCTTTGGAATCTCAGTGAAGGAAAAGGTGTTTTTAATCTGCTCTGTGTCAGGCCCTGGGATGGGGGAGAGGATAAGTCATCTCATTTAACCTTCGCAGCTCTGTAGGGGAAGAGGTTGGTTGCCTAAGGGACCTGAGAGAGCCACTGACTCACAGTGTCTAGTAACTGACAGAGGTGGATTCGCACTCAGGACATCAGGCTCCCCAGTGCCTGGAAAAGCTCTCTCTTATTTCTAACCCAGTTGCCTCCTGCTGTGGGTGGAGCCTACTCCCTTTTTCCAGAGATGCTGGGTGCAGAGATGAGGTGGCAGCCCCTCTGTGACTGGGCGGGGGGAGCGTTTCCTATTGTGAGGTCCGTGCCACCACCTAGCACTCAGAGTGGCTGCAGGGTCGTCCTCGCTCACCCTCCCCCAGCCAGGATTTCTGGTGGGCATGCGCAGGCAGGTGCGTGGGCAGAGGCCCGAGTACGTGCACAGTCCTGCCTCTGCCAAACAGGGCTCCTTCTGCCCTGCGGAGTTTCAAATTCCTGTGGTAGATGCGAGACCCCTTATATGATTTATGGAGCCAGAACAAGATGACAGGTAGGGTGTCTTATTCAGCAGTTGCTGAGAATTTCAAGATGACAGCAGAGCATTCAGCCCAAAGCAGAGCCCTTCTGACTGGACAGGCTGCCCACCCATAAAGTGGCCCAAGCGGGTGCCGCCACTGGGGGCCCGGCCTGGTGCTGCTGCAGCGGGAGAACAGGGGCAGGAGGGGAGGTGTGTCCGGATGTTTGAACAGGGACCCTCACCCTAACCCTTCCCTCCTGCACAGAAACCTGTTCCCCGGTGCTTCTGTGCGGGTGGGAGCTTTGGCTCGTACACATTTCCCAACCCCCCTCCCCAGCTGAGGAGGAATTTCTCTTTGAACTGGGTGCTGGCACTGGGGTAGTACTCCAGTGATTCAGAGCAGTTAGGGGAGGGAAGAATTTTTCTACAAAAGAACATATCGCAACAAAAGCACAAACCACATACGTGAAGCAGGTGGGCCCCACATCCCTGGCCTGACAGAATGTGCATTTGGAATCAGGTGATAAGCCCAAGAAAATAAAATCCTCCTACAGCCACCTTGCCCCATCCTTCCTTCACCTCCTCAGCCCCCTGTTTTCCATTATTTTATCAAGAAGAAAATGCTGCAGCAGCAGGAGCTGAGGCACCTCTTGGGCTGGCACTGCCTCTAGCATGCTTCTGAAAGAGCCCCGACCACTCACCTCGCCCTGTTGTCACAGCCCTTGCTCAGCGCTCATCAGACTTCTCACCCAGGCCCACTGGGCAGCCCAGGGCCTTGCCTCGTCCCTAACCCCAGGCATTTGAAAACCACCCATGTACCCCTGGAGCCGTGACAGCTGCTGTGCAGGGAAAACTACCTGGGGCTGGGCCTGGCCTTGTGAGGTTCCAGTCGGCCAGGCTTGGGGGACCCATGCAGGCCACACTGGCCATCATGAGACAGAGGTCAGGACAGAATTTCCTTCTACTCCTTACCCCACAGTGGCCACCTCTGGCCTCTGTTCCCTGTTGTCCTTTAGGGACAAGGGTGGCACTCGGTTACATCTGCACAGCAGCTTGCTCCTGTTCCCAGAAGCCCTAGCTTGTGTCTCTTCCCACACGGCATCTGCACTTGGCCCTGCTGGCGCCAAGGGGAGGGATTCGGGGGACAAGAGACAGGCAGCCCTCCCGGGGTGTGTGGCCTCTGACCTGCAAGCAGAAGGTTGATCAGCAGCTGACTCACCCAGAAATGTGGGCTCTTCCCATCTTCCTCCTCAGAGGGATACCCTCGGAGCGCCTGCTGCCCCTCGAAGTCTAGTGGGGGTACTTCCCCTGACCTCTCTGAACACCTCAGGTCCCCGTCCCGGAAAGCATGGGGACCAGGGTCAGTGAGCCCCAGGGTCTGAGAGAGTGTCCAAGATCAATGCCTTGTTCCGTGTTTGCTTTCTTATGTAGGGGAAGGAGGTGAGCAGGTAGGCTGCGTCCCCTGCATAAGGAATAGCATGTGGGGGTGTCCCTGAGGAGGAGCGAGCAGAGGTGAAGGCCACCTGTGATGCCCTACGGAACTCTGAAGATGGGGCCGCCCCCAGTGTGGGGCAGAGAGCCAGCCTTTACTCCTGTCTGTTGAGTAGTCATGGACGCAGACCACCCCGGGTTGCCGCTGTGACCCTGGGCTTATCCTGAGGAAATCCTGGGGGTGCCAGACAGCTGGGGCCATCGTAGGCAGCACTCCCAGCGGATCCTGAAGGGGGACCTGGGTGTCCCATCACGGCACACGCCACGGCGGTGGTGGTTCTGTGTTGACTGCTGCGCCAGCACGTTAGGCAGTTGTTTGAAGCAGGGGAGTTGCTGGTTTTAGGGCTTAAGCACCTCTTCTTTATTAGTCCCTTTCCACACCTACCCTTCTAGGTAGACTACAGTGCACCTCCGTTTCCAGATGGAGAAACTGGGGCATGTGGGGTTTGGGGGTCCCACATAGCAGGTTCTCAATCAGGAGCTGAGTTACTGGAAGAAGCCGGGGCTTCCTTGGCCCCGCCCATCACTTCATTTTCCGGCCGACCACGAGATTATTTGTTCCCCAGCGGAGGGGGAGCAGTAGCTTTCTAGTTTTCTCAGAGTCATTTCATTTGCTCTCTAAAAGTTATTAGAAGTGATCCGAAAAATAAAAATTGGGCTGATCATCAAAGGACTTAACCATTGGAGAAAAGTTTGTTGCTGTAACCTTGCAAAACTCAGATAAGATCTTGAATTCAGCATTAGGTATTGATCCCAGAGAGGGGCTGGAGGGGGCAGAGCTGGGAGGGAAGAAGCCACAAGGGTGCTGTCTTTTCTAATTCGCTCTTCGCCCTTCAGCTGGCAGAGACTGAGAGCCAGAGGGAGGGAGGCGTGCAGTGCTGCTCTCTGTCCCCTCCCGCCTCACATCAGCCCTGTTCGAGGAAGTGGAATGTGGGGAAGCTGGTTGCTGAAATACATCCCACGCTCACCTCCTCGTGGAGGAAGGGGGAGCCCCCTCCATGACCGTCATTCCAGAGGAGCCTCAGCTGTCCCTCCCCTTGACCTCGGGGCTCGAAGCTCATGCATCCTGCACTGCTGGGTCCCTCCATGCCTGGCCCATCAAGGGAGACCTGGGGGGTTGGGGCCCCATGGAAAATGAGCGTGGTGTCTTTGAAGCTTATCGGTGCCTGGCGAGGGTCAGCTGGAGAGGGAGTGGCGCCTGGCGGAGTACAGAGGAGACTCAGAGCCTCTCACTCCCTGCGGCTTCCATTACCCAGCAGGCCTGTGTGCTCCAGAGGCAAAGGAACAGGATACACTGAGAGAAAAATAAAGATCAGCGTGATGGATGACTCTTCTCCCAACTGTTCACAGTCGCTTATTAAGTGCATTGCTAATGGCTTTGGAGAGGAACAGCACAGTCCCCGGCCCCCCAACAGGGCCCCTCACTGTACTGACCTCAGCCCCAGAGTGGTTCTGCGAAGTGCAGTCAGCCCTTCCCGGGGTGGCTGGAAATGCCCTCCGTGGCCCCGTGTGGCCAGAGGGAGGAGCTACCTGCAGGCTCCACCGCACGGCAGTCAGTGGGACTGAGTTTGGCTTCTCCCGTACCACCTCTCTGCCCAGAAAACCAGCTGGCTGGAGTTTCAGGCCTCCATCATTTGTGTGACCAGTTTATTTATTAAAACAGTGCCAGTAAGAAGGAGCCGAAACTGTGATAGGAGATAATGCTTTTCTAAATTAGAGGGAAAGAGAGCCCTTCGTGTCCTGACGACCTGCCAGACACTCACTGTCGGAAGGGACCTCTGAAGCCCGTGCTTCTTTCACGTGCACCGAGGTGACGAAGAGCCACACGGCAGCTGTTGACGTGTACTGGTGCCTGTGCCCCACGGTGGGAGAGGGGGCACATGAAGAAGACCTCGCAAAAGCGTTAAAAATGAAACAGCAATGACCTCCTGTGCAGGTGTCGGGTGCCTGAGGCACAGTGTCTTGCGTTTTTCCTAATGTGACCCCAGCACTGGGACTCCACAGCCTGTACGTGTGACTCTGTGCGGTGGAAGAAGTGTGTTTGACCAAGGGGGTGAGTCCCCTCTGGGTGCGAAGGGGCCGTTGGGTGGGTTAGTAAGCAGGATGAGGGTCTGCACAGTCACAGCTGGTGATGACCCCAGTGTTAATATGACGTCAGGGCATCCTGCAGAATTCTGGAGCCAGCGGCTGGGGTCTGGAGCCAGGTCTGCCTGCCTTGGACAGCTGGTGCCCTTCGCATTGTCCCCACCTCTCAGACTGCCTGCTCACCGCTGTGTGGGTTGCAGGCGGTGGTAGGCATCCATCACCCTCCACCCCACGTCTGGGATACAGGTCAAGGAAGGGTTTGTTGGAAACCTGTAAACCAGTAGCTGATCACTATCGGTCCTGGTCCCAGTTCCGCCCCTGAATTGGAAGCCCATTGACAAAAAGGCTGCTGGCCTGTCACAGGCCACTGACACCGACCGAGCGTCCTGGGTGTATGTCCATCTAGTTTCCAGTGTTGTGTAGCCATCAAGAGGCCATTGGGCTCTTCAGTGCATTGAGGTCTAGATCAAGTCAGGTGACAATCCCATTCGCAGAGTGGGCCGTTGTCAGTGCGGGGTAACTGTCTAAGAAAGAGGCTGGTGAACTGGGACTCCGGGGCAGGCTCAGAATGGGGTGCTAACCAATACCACTGAGTGCTCCAGTCCACCCGGAGAGAAGAGCCCGGGGGAGGGGCTGGCAGTGACATGAGCAAGAATCGCTGCCTTAGGGCCCTTGGAGAGGTTCTGTTGGGAAACAGTTCTGTGCAGGCTTGAAGCTGGGCACACTCGAGTCAGAATGAGGAAGAACCGACAGTCCCACAGTGCTGTGGACATCAGCCTCTTACCCCTCCACTTGGTTCCCAGGAGCCCAAGGTTCTGTGCTACTCTCTGGGCTCATTCTAAAGCCAGGGCCACATAAGTGGGGTGGGCGTGCTCGTGCGCCCATTATGAGGGGTGCACGCAGGCAGGGCTTGCCCAGAGGCCCTGGAACCTGGCCCTGCCCCCAGCCCCCAGCACATACCCCTTAAGGCCTGGCCTGTCATCTGACCCCTCCTAGGACCGCCCTCAGAGCCTACAAGGCACTGGGAGCCATGGAGGGTGCGGGAGGGGAGGAGGTGAAGAGCCAGAGCCCCCACCCTGAGCCGTCTTTCAGAGACCAGCCCCCAGAGCCATCTGCACATTTTATTTAGTCGTTAAACAAACCCCATTAGCCTTCCCAAGAAATTGGTGCAAACATGACCTCGCAAATAACCAATTAAAGGGGCAGGGTTGAATGGGAATGTGAATTTGAAAACATGTAGAGGAGGCCATTAAAGATTCCTGTAGACGCCCCAGCCTTGGCAACACTGATCGGAGACCTTAATTTTATTTCTGACAGGAAAGCTAGGAATGCGCTTTCATTTTTTTTTTCCCTGAGCTAACTAAATTCCGGAAGCGCCCATTCCGGATCTGTCTCTTGAGATATTAATCAACACGGTAGCTTGGTTTCTGTTCGCCTGCTTTGCTTTGTAGATGGGAATACGAAACCCTTAACTCGCTAGCAGCAAGGCCGGGGACGGATGCCCATGCCAGAGGGGCAAGTGAACCCAGGGGGGCTTGGCACCCCGGGGGCTGTGCGTTTTCTTCAGCACCAGTATAAATCTTAAACTTCTTTCCTGTGGCATAAAAGCCCTGGCATCAAAAGGGTGCCGAGCTAATAGGTCCCCCTGCCTCCCTCCTGGCTGTGGCCCACAGGAGGAGAAAGGGAGCGAGCCCGGGGTCAGCAACTTCATTGACCCAGAAGTGATCTTTTGTAGAGAGGGACAGCAAGGCTTTTGTTCGGCTCTGTTCCCACAGAGGCCCAGGCTCTGACTCTCACGACATGTTTTAAGGTCTCAGGGAGGGAGGACTGGGGAGGCCTGAAGAGAAAGGAGCCTTTAGCTTGGTGACTTGATTAAAAGTACCCCCTTTCTTAGCATCTCAGCACTGTGCGGGGGGCATAGTGGGGTGGTCCAGGGATCCAGAAGCCAGGGGTGGCTGCCTCCTGCCGGGACAGGAGGCTCCTCGAGGAGTCCAGGTTCCTGTGTGCCTCTGGACTTGAGCTTCCACTTTGAACCTTGTGGGTCAGAACCCAGGCACCAGCCCACCCAAAGCTGTATGAGCACGAGGTGCTGAGGAGAGTATAAGTTTTAGTGTGGGCCGTGCTTGGTTTCGAGTCCCAGCTTTCCCCGGGAGCCCTTTTTGGCTCACTGCGGAGGCAGCACTTCTGCTCTGTAAGAGTTAAGTGAATCTGCTGTTCTCCTCTCCTCAAACACAAAAATACATGCTTGCACGTGCATAGGATGTTTCTGAAAGGACACCCACAAAACTGGTAACAGTGTTGCACGGCATAGTAGTTCGGACCACGTGCCCTGGAGCCAGAGAGCTGCTGTTGGAGTCTAGGTCTGTGACTTCCCAGCTGTGTGACCTTGGCCAGTTACTCTACCTCTCTGTGACGCGGATTTCTCCTCTATAAATAGGACTGACGATGCTGGGTTAGCCAGTGGCTGACGTCAGTAATTCAGGGTAACAGTCACTGGCCATGCCGGGTACTCGAGCATGTTTTAGGCACACGTACACAGCCTCGTAAATTGCAAACACACGTAAATAAGAATCAGCGTTTGCATCTGGGGAAGAGGATGAAGTGACCAGAGGTAAAAAGAGGCGGGAAAACTTTTTTTTGTATACTCCTTTACCTTCTGAATTTTCGTACCGTGTGCACTTATTACCTATTCAAACATTTACTTTCTCATTGCAGGCATTTAAAATCCACTCTGATTTGAATTGGAAATGTAGCGATATAACAACATGAGGATTTTTTTAAATGTCATCCCATCCCTAACACAGTGACTGTTGTCACTTCCACCTTGTTTCTGACGCTGCACATAAATATTTTTAAACTTGGTTGTGACTGTGGGGTTGGAACGATACACAGTGTGTCAGACTTTGTTGAATGAGGTTGAATTTTCCTGTCCCACCAGGAAGAGGGATGGGGGGGGGGGGCGCTCCTAAACAGGGTATGATCATAAGCAGCTGAGAAGCCTGTGCCTCGGAGTCGCCTCTGCCTTTATTTCCATAAACAGAGAGTCAGAGAGACAGATGAGGGTTTTCTTCGCAGTTTCTGTGCCTCCCAGACAGTGTGCTGTTCATGGACAAGGAGACTGCCCCGGGTCTGAAAAGAAACCAGTTTGCTGGAGTTTATTTGAGACCAGAGGGGAGAAAGGTCAGAATGGGGAGACCCTTCCTGCAAGGAGTTCAAAGTACTTTTGAATTTAATAAGAAAAAGAGTTGAAAGCATTTTCCTAACCCAAGTTGAATTAATAAACGATGTGGCAAGTGTGTCCTGTTGCTCACAGCTTAGCAGTCGAGGCAGGAGCCCCAGGTAGTGAAGCCTGTGAGGTGTGTGGGCCGTGGGACGGACGGCTGAGAGCTTACACTGCCGGGCTCAAATGTCAGAGCTGCTCCTCGCGAGCCGTGTGACCTCGGGCACCTTACCAGACTTCTCTCCACCTCAGTTTTCTCATCTGTTAAATGGAGCTAATGTTATTAACACATGGACTGTGAGGCTTAAGTGAAATAATCTGTGGGAAGCATCTGACGCTTAGAAGATTATCTGTGAACTTAGCTTCATTGTTATTATAATAGCCACTGTTATGTCACTACTACTAAGAATACCGCTCCTGTCATTTTGGGGAGTGAAGGCTGAGGCTCGCTGATCGGAGAAAATGTTAATGCTCTAGACGACTGCTGGCAGATGCTGGCAGGTGCCCCAGACGGGAGAGGGTTGTGGGTGAACCGTATCCCCCTCAAAAGATACCTTGAAGCCCTAACCTCTGGTCTCTCTGAATGGGGCCTTATTTGGAAGTAGGTTCCTTGCAAATGTGATGAAGTTAAGATGAGGTCTTACTGGAGTAAGTTAGCCCAGAGTGACCGGCACCTTTCTAAGAAGAGGGAGGACGTGTGCAGAGAGACATGCAGGGAGAATGCCCTGTGCCCAGAGCTTGGTCGTATCTTCATAAGCCCAGGAACAGCCAGCACACTGAGAAGTTGTCCCAGCTCCCAGCTCCAAGAACGCAAACCATAATCAGTATTTCTGGTTGGTTCATTCAACTCGGCTGTTTCAGGAACTAAAAATAAGGCCAAAAAAGAAGAAGAAAAGGCAAGAGAAGGCAGTCAGGAGAGCTCATGTGTATGACGACACAAACCTTGCCATCCTCACATACCTGCCCCGACGCCCACCCAGGAAAAAAATAAGAAAGAAAACAAACAGTGAAACGATACTGCGCCTGCCTAACAGACTCCCTGATTTCGTTCTGTTGTCCCAGAAGCCCTTCCAGGCAGGAACATTTGCCAAATTCAATCCTAGACTGAGTTTCTGAGCTAAATTAATGCAATTGAGGGTCAGCGTGGTAACACCTGCTGGTCTCTGGTCGTCGGCGCCGGTGGGCACAGCAGTAATTAACGGTTGGAGCCCCGTGTGGACGCGCGGCTCTTAATTCTCAGGTTCGGTCGGCAAACCCGGTGGCGCACGCATGAGAATAACCGCCACGATGTCACAGTGGTCAAAGTTGCGTGCCTTTGAGCACTCCCTACGAATCTGAAGTTTCTTCCTCCACTCGCCTCCCCCTCTTGATAGCAGGAGATAATTGAAAGTGCCTCCTCCTCTCTGGCTGTTTCCAGCGTTGGTGCCTGCGTTCCAGCACCCTAGGCAAAGCTGGCGCCTCTGCGCCAGATCTGCAAAGTACGCAAAGCTGACATCCGATTTATTATCTCGAGGCTGGGCCCGTTCGTGGATGATTCATGACTCCGCTTGCCACGGCCGCTGGAGGTGACATCATCCATTCTGGGCCCAGAATAGACTCCGAAGCAACCGCGGCCCCTGTGTTGCACGTCCCTCGCCAGCCCGGGGCTTCTCCTGTCCCACGCCCAGCCGCTGTGTGTTCAGAAATGAGCAGGCGCGTCGTGAGCCCATCACAAGTGTCCCTTCAGCAGGAGGACGTGAAGGTGTTGAACACCGTTGTGGCTGCACAGTAAAGCAGGAAAGGGAACTTCCTCAAAGTTTGCCTCTCCCCCTGTACTCCTTCCATTGAAATTTAGACTTCCCACACAGTTCTAAGAGCTGCTTACCTCCTGTGGCCAGCTTGGGTTTCCTCACTCAGAGACGGGTGGCCGGAAAGGTCTGGGTGACATACGTCATCCCACAGCCCAGCCTTAGACGCCCATGAGATGAAAGATGCTGTCAGGGCAGCTGTCTGAACAGCTGCAGCGGTTTTCAGCCCTAGTCGTACGTTCGAGTCACCTAGGGAGTTTTTGAGAACACCCCAAGGCCCGGGGCCCACCCCAGATCAGTTAAATGAGGCTGGGGGTGGAGGCCTGGCTCTGATAAGTGTTAATGTTCCTCCAGCTGAAGCTAATGTACAGGCAGCGCGGGAACCCCTGGGTCAGATGATCTCCCAGGACCCTTCTGGCTTTAAAGCCCACCAAGGCAGAGCTGCTGACCGGGTCTTTGACCCTGACCTACGTCTGGGCAGTGAGATGGGGCCCTCCTTGGCACGGGCAGGAGAGGGCGACTCCTTCACGTGCGTGGCCTTTGGCGGTCCATGTGGGGAGTGGGAGGTATACCGACCATTCTTTTGTGCTGGTTATGAACCTCGCTACCCCCTACCAGAAATACTGTGCTGGCTACCCACCACTGTTAGCACAAAGCCTAAATGCTGTTCGCGCCCGGCCCTTGCCTCCTCTCCAGCTGCACCCCTTCATGTTCGCTGGGGCCACACTGACCTCCTGGGCATTTCCTTGACAACCCTGCCCCCCACCCACCCCACCAAGGCTGTTCCTTGGGGTGCAAGGAACAGCATGCCTCTCACTCCTGGCCAACTCCTACTCATCTTTCAGGCCTGGGCTTCACTGTCCTTTCCTCGGGGAAATCTCCCCGGACCCCCAGCCTAGGGCAGCTGCCCCAGTTGTCTGTGCTCCTGGCTCCTTGTGACCTCACGGCCCTCCTGTTCTTGACGACTGTGCTCGTTGTTGGGTTGAGTTGTGTCTGTGTCCCCATCGCTTGGCAAGTACTACAGATGTATGATAGCAGATGGGTGGCAGACGGGCAGGCCCTCCTTGGCCCTCGCCTTGGTCTCTGTTCTCATTTGACTGAAAACAGAGAGAGTCCTGCTCACTGTCCCCATCTCAGCCTCTTTGCTGTGTGCTTCCCCCCGGCCAGGACCCACTCCCGCTCCTGTCTTGTCTGGAGGATGGTGGGGGAGATACAGGTGCTTTCTGGAGAGGGCTGCGGAGAATTAGACAGAAGGTTCCGGAACATTTGTTTTTTTCTGGAACCTAAGGAAGAGACAGTTACCCGGTATACTTTCTTATGAAGGGGGAAAAGATGGTTTTGTGTCATGGTAGCTGCCCTTTACAGCTGATTTGCAAGAAAAAGTGAAAATATTAGTTCCATTTAAAATAAAATTAGTCCTGTATGCTGCCTCAGACCCATGATGCCTGGCGGGGCTTGGTGGGTGGGGGGAAAGGCACTCCTTAGCCAGGGTCTGTAGCAGGACTTAGAATGCTACATGCACGTTGCTCTCCGGGGCCAGGTAGAAAGGTGTGTACTTACAGGTTTCTAAGTTTCCTCCCTGCTTCCAAAATCACTAGGCTTGGCGTCTTACATCTTCTAATTAAGTTGATTCATTTGCCCTGGAAAGATTTCCTGATTCAGCTAGTATATTTATGTATAAACTTCCCTGGAAACACCTGGCAATTTTTCTGAGTGACAATAAGGAAACATAGTCTGAAAATTATGGTTTAATTTGCTCCCTCCTTCATGCTGGCTTACCTTTTAAAAAATGGGTAAGATTTACAAAAGAAGCTTTGTATTTTGCCTGTAACACTAATCCTGTTTTACAACAGAAATGTGTATCAACATACCTGGTAATTTCCCTTTATGTAGTTTCAGAACTCGAGCGTTTAATGGACAGTTGAGTCATTCCTTGGCAGATGGGAAATCATCTAATTGCATGTTTTAATTTATTGTGAATTTCCAGGTAGGGCCCAGAAGAGATTGGTGAACACAGAGAAAAAAAGTTAGGATAACTTCTTAATGATTTTATTTTCTGGAGATAAAAGCTTTGTTGTCACTCTTGGGTTGCATCACGGCTGTGAGAGTGTGTGAGTGTGTGTGTGTGTGTGTGTGTGTTCGGTGTGCATTTGAATTGGATACGGCCCTTGGTTGACTTTTAAATACACGCTGAAGTCAAAGACATTATAAAGGATCAAAATAGGGAAGTAGGTACCTGTATCTTATTTTACTTTATTTTAGGTTTGCTATTCCTTTATTGTGGGTGGGACTAATTAAAATCCCCTGGTATGGACTTGTGCCCTGGCCTGGTCAATTAGTGGTATTAACGTTTCCTGGGTAGCATAAGAGGCTTCCACAAAGTGGTTTGAATCTTAAATGGCACCCTGGGTTCATCCCTGCTTTTTTCTCCTTTTATAAGGTTCTTCAGTGGAACGTGGTGGGTAAGGCACCCCAGGTAGCCCAGCAAGTCTCGCTGCTGCCCGGGCATAGCAGCTGGGGTCGGAAGAGGAGAGCAGCTGTGGCTGTGTTATTAGTCATTCCATGAAGAAATTGATTTGATAAATAATAAAGCAGTGATATTAGCAACACATGCTTGCAGGTCAGATGACTTCGATGAAAGCCCCCAGTGTGCGGAACAGTTGGACAATGTATGTGCCTTCTAAAAACATCCTGTTTTAAAATGGAGATTGGACTGTTAGTACAGTTCTTAGCCAGCACGCCAAGCCCATTACCAAAGGGAGCCTGGAAATCCGAAGGATGCTCTTTCCGTGTAATTTGGCCTCTACCCTCCCCCTTTCAGAGGCTGCCTACACTCACTTTGTTTCCTTGTCCCTGCCTTTTCCTTTGTTAACTGTTTTGATTTGTAAAACACCGTGCATCACACTCCGCTCCTTTATGATGATTTACTGTGCTGTTCTTATCTTTCACCTTAAATCCTTGATAAGAGCATTTTAAAAATGAAATTGCTACCTGACACTATTATAACATCTCGGCTGGCAGCCAGGAGAGAAACCAGTTGGGGGGGGGGGTAAGAAGAAAGCTGAGTTTCAAGAAAGATTTTTAAAAGAACCACATAGCACCTTTCCCCCTTTGAATTCTGAAAGAGTTTTTTCTCTTATTTGTAATGGAGCACCAGTACTCGTCGGGGCCCCTCGCTATTGCACGGTGAACCGTCGTGAAATTACAAAGGGTTTGGGGGCAAGTGGTGTCCTGCAGTGAAGGCGAAACCCACGCACAGCCCTCGCTGTGGGTTGAAACCCGACGGGCAGACGCAGGGACGGCTGGCATTTGACCACCTCCACGTGCATCGCCTGGAACAGGTGCCCTTCCCGACTCTGGGCCTCCTGCCCCGGTGCCCCGCCCCTCTCTTTGAGAGCAGGTCAGGCGAAGCAGAGCCCCTCTAGTTGTGAGCCCTCGGGGGCCAGCTTGCTAGAGTAAGAGCTGTGACTGAAACTTTTTTGTGAGACTGCGTTATGTCCCAGAGATCTCCATTTAGCCACAGAAGGCATCGGTGATGGGGGGGGGGGGGGTCTCCGTAAATAGAGCTGTCTGAACTAACAGGTCATTTAAATTCTAATATAGTGATTTAATGAACTCTTGTCTTTAATTCCTGTGATGTGGAGAAGACAGCCATTCTCTCCCCATAATGGAGCTTGTTAACCCATCTCTCTGCTGACTGGTGCTTTTATGGGGATGTTGGTGGCGACGCAGGACTCATTGTGTTCGAATAGCAGGTTTCCCAGCGCCTGGCCGAGCAGGGGGTGGGTGATGACGAAGATCTGCAGGAATCACAGTGGCCGCTGGCTTCTCTGGCTCAGGCGTGATTCTGAAGTGCCGGGTGTGCAGACCTAGTATTTATTGTCCTAGATTACTGGGGGTGGGGTGGGGTGGGTGCAGTGGCGGAGACACAGATCCACCCCGTCAGGGCTGCCGGGCGCAGCTGCCGGGTGCCGAGGCCACCGCCAGTGGGAGGCCTCTGCGCGTAGCTGGCAGTGCCAGAGCCGCTGTCCCCAATTTATCACACACCCCAAGGAAATATAATCCGCCACCAAAATGACCGCTTTTGGAAACTGTCTTGTCTCTTTTGAGTCAAGACTGGAGACAACCAGACAAGGTTGGGTGGTAACGAATAAAGAAACATTACTTTCTGAACACAATCTTCTGTTACCAGTCACTTTTCAACAGACATTCAATCAAAATGCTAATAGCGGCGGCAACAAGGGAACGAGTTTATTGTAATACTAATTGATTGGTTGGAGGGTGGGTTTTGATAAGTGCAGCTGAAGATTTCGGAAATATGATTCTCTTTAATTACAGCGACACTAATAAAAATGAACAAATGATTTAATGATGATTTCCTGGGTAATGGCTTAAAGATTTTTGTTTGAGTTTAAAATGAGACATGGTAGAAATGCACCAGAAAAATAGGGCCCTGGTGGGTGCGGTGGGCTTGCCTTCATCAAACCCAGGCACGGAGATTCAAATCCCAAGTGCCCTCGGAAGGCTGGGCGGGAGCTGCAGAGACAGGAGTGCGGCGGCCTGCCCCACGCCAGGGATGGTCAGGCAATGAGGGGTGCATTCCAGCTGCTGTTTCCGGAGCTGCGGGCTGAGTTCCATGACCAGCCACATGTTCGCTGTGGGCTCTTCCGAGGGGCCAAGGCAGAGTGCGCCCCGCTCTGCCAGCACTTGAGGCCCTTGGGCTCCCCTTCCCAGTCTCCTGGCCAGCGTGCCCCTCTTGCCCCACGTGCCCCGCGTACCCCCATGCCCCACGTGCCCTCTGTGCTCCAGGAGCTGTTCTGGCAATGAGGCAGACCCAGTCCTGGCCGTCCTGTGCCCACTGCCTTTGCAGAGAAGAAGCCTAGATCGTGTATTTTCAGGGACTGCTAAGTGCTGTGCAGAAAATAAAAGACGTGGCGTGTTTGAGGGACGGGGGGAAGGCCAGTGGCTGAGAGGGAGCATGGTAGGCAGTCAGCAAGAAGGTGGGGAGGGTGTATCATGAAGGGGCTGTGAGCCAGGGCAAGGCGTCTGGGAGCCACTGGAAGGAGGCGAGAAGGGCAGAGGCAGGGGCTCTATGCTCTAGAAAGATCCTGCTGGCTCCCGAGTTGAGGGAGGAAGACCAGGCTGCACTTGGCAAGCAGGAAGGCCAGTGAGAGGTCGTTGCCTGAGGACAGGTGAGAGCCAAAGGCGCCTTGGGCGGGGCAGCTACCCAGGTGGGGAGAGGCGGTGGGATTCAGAATATGTTTTTTGGGATGAGACAGAAGATACCCTGATAGGTTGGATGTGGGATATGGGGCAGGGGAGAAATTAAGGCTGACTGTGGGATCTTGGATGGGGTAGCTGGAGATGGAGGGCCGTTCTGTCCAGTAACACGGGGACTACTTTGGTGGAAGGAACACGTTTCAGGGAGACAGTCAGCAGTTTCCGATCCCACTAGAATGCATTTGGTGATGTTGCACGGATGGATGTACAAAAAATTTTTTAAAATGCACCAAAGAATAGGTCTCTGGAGCATTCAGATAACCCACTCAGTTGTTCTTGCATAATAAACCTCACTAAGGAAGGGATCCTGTCAGGGCACCCCACGTAGATGTGTCAGTGTTGTTGACAACGGGGCTTGAAGATGAAGTGATCGGTCCCTTAACATTCCAGTTTCTCGAGCATTAAAAGTCCCCCCATGCTTCTCTCCTGGTGATTCACCCAGAGGGGTTCAGAAAGGAGGCTGCCTCCGAGAATCAAAGCATCGCCGCTTCTGGCCGGGTGGGAGACCCTGTGGACACTTTTCGGTAGCCCAGTATCATTCTCTGAGTGTATATTGAGGGGGCCTGGGTTCCCTGTGAATGAATGTCCCCAGGACCTCGGCCCTGACTGCTCCCTAGTTCCAGTCCCCTGGGCCCCTCGGATTCCAAGGACTTAGCCCAGGAAGACGGGCTCGCCCTTCGTGTCCTCACCCTGCAGATCATAGGCGGGGCTCTGACAAATTAATTGTTAAAAAAGAAGCAGAAACCAGATTTGTGCTGTTGAGGCGGGAATGGGACTTCAGTGGGGCAGAGAGGCAGGTGCTAGCCTTCCTCTGGATTTGTCAAGCTTTCTTTCAAAAGCTCTGCCAAAGAAGAAAGGGTAATTAATGGGCTTGAAGTCGTTTCTGATGTGTCAGGGTTTCTGCCTCGCTTCCGAGTGATAATGCTCACCGGCTGCAGGCCTCTAGGGAGCCTCCGTCTCGTTCACTCATTGTCTGGGGGAAGGGGAGGGGGACGGCTCCGGCCAGTGGGTGACAGGAAATAAAGCTTTGTGGCGTGGTGAGCTGTACACAGAAGGCCCCGTGAGTTTGGTGTGGAGGGTGGGGAGGGAGAAGGATCCCTCTCAAACTGCACTTTCACACGCAGCGAGGCCTAGCAGGCGTGTCCAGCCTGTAGCCTGGGGGCCGAGTGCAGCCAGGACAGCCGTGAATGGGGCCCAACATAAAATTCCAAATTTACTCAAAGCATTGTAAGATTCGTGTGCGTGTGTGATTACGTGTCACAGTGTATTTAATGTGTGGCCCAAGACAACTCTTCCTCCTCTAGTGTGGCCCGGAGACACCA
The DNA here is from genome assembly GCF_004126475.2 of Phyllostomus discolor. Taxonomy (NCBI): domain Eukaryota; kingdom Metazoa; phylum Chordata; class Mammalia; order Chiroptera; family Phyllostomidae; genus Phyllostomus; species Phyllostomus discolor. Next base: position 96,393,532 of record NC_040910.2, on the reverse strand, counting down.
AAAGGTTGGACACCCCTGGTAGAGCTTCCCGGGTCAGTGACCCTCAGCCTCACCTGGACGGGTCCCACCAGGTAACCCCAGGGCAGGGGGCAGTGCTGTCAAGGAGCAGCCAGTAGGCTCAGCAGGTTTTGTGTTTGCCTTACTTCTCACTGTTCCCTTAAAAAAATATTCACCTCCCACCAAAGTAGTCTTTGGAATGGACAGTCATCATCCCCTCCAGCCCTGGGAGCTGCCTGCCCAGGCCTAGCCCTTAAGCCTTTTCGACTTTTTTCCAGAGACCGAGGTTCTAGGGCGTGTGTCGAGGGAGTGGCCGGCAGTGCGTACCCTCCCCCCTGGAGGGTGGCGCTGGGAAACACACTCACCTGTCTCTTTGCAACAAGTGGGTTTGGCTGCACGGTGCCTGCAGGGGCTAACACCCAGCAGATACAGTCTGGGGTGGGTGTGTGGAGAAGGATGGAGTTTCGCCCTTTGTTTCTGAAGGTTTCATCACCCTGCCTGCGCGCCCCCCCCCACCCCCCATAGCTCTTGGCCCTCCTTACCCCTCACCTTCACTCCATCCTCAGTTATACAACTATTCACCTTTTAGCAGTAAGCACTGGGCGAAGTCTTTTGTGTTTGCTTTTTTTTTTTTTTAATTCTTAGAAAGAGGGGAAGGGAAGGAGAGAGGAAGAGAAACATCAATGTGTGTTTGCCTCTCAAATGGCCCCCACCAGGGACCTGGCCCACAACCCAGGCATGTGCCCTGACTGGGAATTGAACTGGCGACACTTTGGTTTGCAGCCCACGCTCAATCCACTGAGCTACACCAGCCAGGGCCTGGGTGAAGTTTTCTGAGTAACTTAATGAATGATGATAATAGTCATTATTATAGGCAGTGCTGAGGTTTCTCTGTGTGTTCTCGATTTTTTTTTTTTTACTGCCCAGTCACTCCATTTACTTCATGGGAGATTGCTACACAGAGAGGTTAAGTAACCTGACCAAGGTCGCACAGCCAGTGTGAGGTGGAGGTTGGGATTTGAACCCAGGAATCCTGTTTGACAGTTCCACCTTCCCAGGTAGGCTGCTGCATCCGTGCTCAGTAGCAGGCATCTGCTGAAGGCCCCACTGAGTGGAGAAAGGAGTTAGAGAGGCTTGGAGACTGTCCTTCTGTGGGTCACTGGAGACCTGGGTCTGGCCTCCAGGCATGTGGAGGAGGCCCGTGGTCACCCCTGAGGGAGGAGAAAGCTCACCTGTCTACACTCCTCTTCTCTCCCCACCCTGCCCCACCCCCGCCTCCATTGTCTGTGAACACTGTCTTTTCTGAGCCCATGAGGAGAAATCGCAACAAGATTAAGACTATTAATGCCTCAGACAAGTGCTGCTTGTGAGTGTGATCCGCGAGGGCACAGGGTCGTGCGGAAGCGTTTTTAGACCTGGATTTGGTGACTTGGGCTGGCGAGGCCAGGAGGCCAGTGTGGGCCGGAGGGCCCCCGGGTGACTTCAGGGCGAGGCGGGCACAGATCTGCCTGGTACGTGCCCTCCTAGGCCTTTCTCTCTCCCCTCTCGTTGGTTGCGAAGTGCTGAAGAAGTGAAAGTCGAGTTAGTGCAGGAGACCGGAGGAACACAAACCGTGCTGGCGTCCGCCGTGTCCAGGCTGTTCCTCACACGGTGTACTTTTCGTTTGTGTGAAACAGCAAAGTTTGGGGTTTGGAAGGTCATGGGGAAAGAACAGAATGTCTGTTTTTTTTTTTATCTCTCTTAAAAAATTGTCTCCTTTTTACCTCCTTTATTCTTTTCTCTTCCAAAAAAAATCTGGGGGACAGAAACAGAAGTTAGATGGAAACCCAAATTTATTCGCTGTTCTTTCTTCTTAATCCCCCTTCCCTTGTTTTCCTCTCTCCATCTGATATCTGAAGCCTGACTGGGAAGTTTTGGAAATTTCCAGCCTGGGGAAGAGAGGCGATGCGGGCCCTTCCTTTTTCCTTCTCCCAGGAAAGCTCGGCAGGGTCAGGAAGTTGGCACATCGGACACACACACACGCACGCACACACACACACACACGCACGAATCTGTCTGTCTCGCCTGATCAGGTCCACGCTGCAGGCGTCTTCCGCCCCCCTCCCCCCACCGCCCCACCCCCTAGAATTTTTCAGGAGCCATTCTTGTATTAAACCAAAGAGTGGGAATTGATGGGGGGAAGAGGGGGTGCTCTCGGAAGATATAATTAAAATTTTATTATACTGATTAAAGAGAAAGAATAGCTATTATTCACATGAGTGACCTTCTCCCAGCGATTTCTTTTAAAGAGTTTTTGTTGGCTTATTCAAAGTGGTGAAGAACTCCCATAATGGCTCGCTTCTGTGGAGCTCCAGGGCCTTCTGCTGGCGGTGGACTGAGAAGGAATAAAGCCGCCTTTGGGTAGATGTGAGGAACGGGTGGGGAGCAAAGCAGCAACAGTATCTCTCAGACTAAATAAAGCTGACTTCTCTGAGGCTGAAACTGAATATACAGGGTTCGCTTTTTCAGTCCCAGCTACATCCTGAATTCCTCCTGCTAATTTGTCTGCCCTTGGGGAGGCCACATCGCACTCCCCAGGCTAGAGTATCCCATTGGCCATAGGCTCTTAATCTTGGCTGGGGGTGAAGCCTGGGCCAAGCTGATCCTGGTGGGTGGAGACAGCATGCTTTGTGTGCAGCCTGGGGAGAGGTGGCAGTTGGATTGGAAAGTGGTGTTCAGCCAAGGGGAGAAATCTGGTGCGTGAAGCAGACTTCTGCATTAAGTCTGTCCATCCTGAATGCACCCATGTGGGTCCCATGGGCACACCAGCAGGCCCTGAGACCCTCCCCTCCCCCACCCCCACTGCCATACCCACCTCTCTTCCCCCACCAGCTGCCGAAATCGGCCTTCGAGTGCAGGTGTGGAGGTTAGTAGCAAGACATTTCCCAGTTGGCCCTTTGCTCAAGGGGCTTCTCGGGCTCCGAAGGAACCACAGATGGCAAAGCTGGGATCAGCGGGGGTCCCTGCTGGGGGCAAGGGTTGGCTGGGGGCTGGCTTTATACAGAGACCTGTCCCATGGAAAGAGCAGCTCAGGCAGGAGGTGGGCCCTACCCACTGCCACCCCAGCCTGCCCTCGCCGTTCGGGTGGAGCACCCGCATCAGGCCAACCAGCCTGACTTCTCCTGGATCCTCCTGCCTCCAGGAGGGTCGGCTCTTCCTCTCCACTCGCTGCGCTGGGGCTGAGTGGTGATAGGCTGGTCCTGGGCCCAGGCCGATGGCCTTCAGGAGGCCTCTCTCCTCACGCTGCCCCAGATCTGGCTGCACACTCTGGCTCTGTCCCCCCACTTTCTCACTGGACCCCCAGACCATTCCTTAATGCCATCTGGTCATGAGGATTTTCTGTTGCTAATAGCCAGGGGTGACCTGCATGACCCACGGGGGAGTTTCAGCAGTTTAATTAAAGTTCAGAGTCACGTTCACTGGTCTTCCATTCCTAACTCCCTTTCTGGCAGGGTCCTGGGAAGCCTGACTTGGCTTTGTGTCTGCTTCAAGTGTCTGAGCATGGAGGGCCCATCCTGGACCCCGGACTCAAGCCCTGCTGCCTCCTGACCCTGGGTCTGCCTCAGGGTGCTCTCAGGCTTCAGCCTGAAGTAACCGAGCCAGACACTAGGTGTCACCAGTCTGGTCCTGCCTCTGTCTCTGAGGTCTTGGCCGATGACGGGCTCTTCCGAGCCCCGCCTGTCTGTTTTAAGCCCCACTGCCCAGTGACAACTCAAGGTTAGAGACAGCCTCCTGTGTCTCCTTGGGTCCGTAGAGAAACTTCGTGTTTCTAGTTTTTCCACAATCAGAAGCAGTTACAGGCCTTCGGGTGGTCCGGCTCCCGGCCTCCACCCACCCTGGGCCCCAAGGTGGGTGACCTTTGTTCCTTTCTGTGATTGCTCATCTGTCACAGCATCTATCCATGTTCACATGGCCCAGTGTTGATGTGCTTGTGAACTACCGGTCACCTCAAGTACTTTCAAAAACGTGAGCGGTATCGAGTAAAGTAACTCAGCACCCACGTGACTGCAGGGCCGAGAATTCAGAGTCGAGGAACCCCGGCCCCAAGTTTTTCCTGCTGACACAGCTTGGTCTGCGGAGGCCTCTCTTTGGAGAGGCTGATGCTGGTCTTTGAATGAACTCTTCATCCCAACAAAGAAGAAAAGGATCTGAATGACTTAAACATTTTTGTTGTTGTTGTTGTTTTAAGAATTTTGAGCACCCCTGGGAATAATGGGAGATGCCTAGTGGAGTGAAAGTAGGCTCAGACACGGCTGGGTTGGAAACACCACCTTTTGCTGTCGATCCCGCAGCCAGTGCGCCCCCCTCGAGGCCGAGCTCTTAGTGGCCCCCATGCCTCCTCGGAGCAGCCCTGAGTGAACTGGGCTGATGGGCACAGAGGCGGAAGGGGGGGCCGTAGAGGGTGCCAGGACTCGTCCAGCTCAAAATCACCCATTTGAAAGCTGTTTGGGAAGCCAGAATGGATGTTGCTGTCATCTTTTGCTTGTGCAATTTTTCAGAATTCAGGCACAGGTCTTCCTGGAGCTCTAGCTGGGGTTTGATTTTTCTGGGCTGGGATGCAAGATGAAAGAGAAACATTTATTTGGTAGGAGGGGGATTAGGACATTGAACTGCTTTTAAATGATGTGAAGAAACCCTTTTCTTCTCCCTTCCCCACTTCTGCTCTGGTGCTGACTTTGAAAAACCTTCTTAGAGTCTTAGAGAGACTGAGATACGGGCTACTTTCTCAAGCTGCTTTCTGAGGTTGGGTTGCCTTTTTTTTTTTTTTTAACACTGGAAATCTATCAAGGCTCAGAATCATGTGTTGGTTCTCATCACGAGGGACAGAGCGGAGGGTGCACAGGTGGCCGGGCCAGTGGGCCTTTGTGGCCACCCCTCCTCCTGGCCGAGAGATAACAGTGTTGGAAAATCTGTGTTTATCATGAGAGAGCAGCCAGGAAAGAGTCCATGGCCCTTCTCTGATGGATGGAGAGCAAACTTTTCCTGTGAAGCACAGACAGCCCACAAGTTTGTCTTTTTCAAGAGAGGAAATTTAAAGTGAAGAGATAAGTTTTTTCAGTCGGGTGCTTCATGGAGGTTTAATGACTCTAGTGGGGCCCTGGAAGTGGCAGAGACCTCGAGTCCCCCCCTTTCTGGGCTCCCTAACTAGAGAGGTTTGCAAAGCTTAAGGGGATTAATGCTCTTTAAACCTCTGCACTGCTTCCTGCTCCTCACGGGATCCGGGTGCTAATAAAGATGTACCAGCTTGGAAAGGCTGGTAAACACGGCTTTGTTGCCACGGCAACAGGCAAAACAAGAATGATGCCGAGTATTGCTAACAAGAGTCCTTATGATCAAGAGTTTAAGGAGGGGGGAAAAAAGGTTCTTAAAAATGCAGAGAGTCTCGGCAAGGTAATTAGACTTGGTGCTCTCCAAGTAAATTTATAGTTTCACGCAGCATTGCTGGAGTGCCTGGGAGCTTGCAGTGCCCTTCCGTGGAGCGCCAGGGGCGGCATCCCCACTAAGAGCCACCAGCATCTGCTGCCCGCTGCTCTGGGGAGGCTGGGGCCCGTGTCCTGAGACCCCTTCCTTCTGTCTCCTCCTCAGAAAGGGGTCACCATGTGTCCCCTTGCTCGGGAAGTGTTAAAAAGCTCTGTTTCCTGCCTCCTCAATATTGACAGGTATGAGGGACTGTTCCACACCTGCCTTAGATATGGGGTGTGCTCGTTACTAACAAAGATGATAAATGATAGCTGACTCTTACCGGCCTGGGCGCTGCTGGCCTGAGAGCTTTCCTCATCGCCGCTGACTGTGTGAGGTGGAGCTGTTACTGTGCCCAAATCTCAGATGAAGAAACAAAGGGATTAAGGAGCTCACCCGTGGGGATGCAGCCAACCGGGGCAGAGCTGGGCTTCCTGTCCCTGGACCGTATTTTGGAGCGCCGTTCACAACCCTCCCGCCTGCTGCCGCGGTGTTTGCTCCTGAGGCAGGAGCATTGCCTGCGTCCCTGCCGGGGTCCCCTGCCCAGGTCCCCTGCCCAGACGTGCCCAGACCTCCCAGGGAGGCTAGGACTTGCTCTCATGGTCCTTCCCTCTGAGGCACTTGGGCACTCTGCTGAGCTCCTCAGAGAAGCTTCTGCTTATTGCCTGAGTCTTCAGTTTCCAGGGCTGGGAGTGAGAAGCTGGGCAGTGTGGGGAGGCAGCGTCTCTAGTCCAAGATGCCCAGGATACCCCCCACACCCCCACCTGGCCACCCCCTCCCGGGGAACAGTGCCAAACCTGAGGCTTAGTCCTGGACCACCCCGTGCCACCGCTGGCGGGTCTCTGCACATCCACTCTGAGTCACTCCAACCCCGCTGTCCGCTGCCATGCCTGCGGCAGCTCTCAGGGGGCTTCTGCCTTCGGGCCACCCCCTCACCCATTCAGAGGATCTTTCTGAACTGTGATGTTGATCATGCCGAGTTTGGTGGCTTTGCAACCAAGCGCCTCATGGCCGCCAAGGCGTTGCTTGATGGGGTCTTGCCTGCCTCTCCACTCCGCATCAGCCCGGCTGTCTGTTTAGTACGCCCTGTGCCCCTGCAGTTTCCTGACCACCGTGGTCTCTCCCAACTTTTGCACACATTAACCCCCACGCATGTCTCAGACAAACCTCCAAGGGCCTCCAGCACTCTGCCTGCACGCACCCCAGTCGAGGTGGGTGACCCCTCTGAGGAGTCCCCTGTCATCCTTTGCTCACCCGCTCACACCCCACAGTAACCATAAGGACATTACGAGGAGGCGACCAGGTTCTGTTCCTCTTGGTGTCCCCAGTACCTGGGACACCACAGGTAGGTGGTGCATGTTTCTTAACCAGAGGAGTGAGAGTGTTTATCCTCGCCAGGTTGCTATGGCAGCAGACTCCACAGCCCTTAGGATCAAGCAACTTAGGACCTTGGAGCTCTCAAGGTCACACGACTCTCCTCCTCCAGCACCACCTCAAACCCCACTGCCCCGAGGGACAGACTGCCCAGCTTCCAGAACCATCTAGTAAACTAGTAAACTCAGTGTCCTTCCCAGCGGGGCCTGGAGACCGCGCCCTTGACACGTGACACCCCTGATCAGAATGCCAACATGAGGTCTGAGTTGTGTGACTTGTAAATTTCTTTTCTGCTGATAAAGTTGCAGTTGAACTTGGGATGTTGTCCAGTGCCCATCAAGAATGTGATGGTAAACATTTAACATTATTTTTTTTCTCCTCTGTCCCCACAGTATCAGTTTTCTTATTGAATTTGGGAAGCAATGGCAATTGATTAAGTTGCAGTGGAGCTTGCCCTAAAAGGAAGTGATTGATAATCTGTTTAGGTCTGAGTTGCTTGCGTTTCCCCTCCTGATTTCCTTGGCCACTTTTTCAATTACCGACTGTATTTAGCTTGGTTTGCTCGCCGTAACTCATTTCCCCTTCCTCCCGGATCTGCAGGGAAGTTGTAATGTAATGTCGGAGTAGTGACATCTAATTATTTCCCTGGGACATCAGTTAGAAGTGCAGGAATACGTCTTCCTCGAGGTGGACAGATGAGGGCTGTGGGCTGTGGAGCAGAACGTCCATCCCGGTGATGGGGGGGGGGGGCGGCGGTCAGGGTGCCCTGGAGCAGCACGGCCTCCCAGTCCGCTGGGGGCGAAGGTCATGTGATCACCCGATTTCCCAAGAGGACTGATGGGCTCACCGCTGGGAAAACAAGTACTGTGCTGTGTGTCCCGTGAGTGGTTCACGCCTTTACGGTACGAGCTTCCCTGCTTCTTCAGCTCCTGTCTTCCAGGTGCTTTGCCACCTGTACAGTGTTTTCACCTGGGTGGTTTCACTAGCCTGACCTCCTCCCAGTGGTAACTCAGTGGCAAAGAAACATCAAATTGGCTTCCACACTTAGTAGAAGTACAGGGTCTGGCACTCGGTCGGTGTGCAGTGATGTTCACCGTCATGGGCGCCTGCTAGAGTGGGTCTGCGGGGCGTCTGCCTTCCCTGTGTCACCGATGAACAAGCTAAGGCTTGAGATGGTGGAGAGACTTGTCCACGATGGTCCAGTGGACGGAGTGTGGACCCCACAGTTGGGGTAGTGAGGGTGCCCCGCAAATAAATAGCATCCCTCAGCCCCGCCTGAGGACTAGCAGAGGGCACACCAGTGTCACCTCACTTGCCATCTCAGTCGCATGCTGCTGGCCCCCGGTGGTGGGGAGCTGTCCCTCGTGAGTGAGGCAGGTGTCGGGGGCTGCCATGAGCCTGGGGGGACACAGGGAGCTTAGCTTTCCTGGGGGACTCCCTCCGGGGAGGGAAGATGAGTTGCCTGCCCGTGTGTTCTTCCCCGTTCACTATGACCTGTGTCATGCCACCTCCTTCCGTACAAGATGCCACCAGAGTGTCCCTGAATGAAGCAAGGAGGCGCTCAGAAGCTGGAGGCTTTCCCAAGGTGTCATGATGGCAACTTAAGGCTCTGCCCTTGGCCCCAAGCCCCGTTTCCCTCCAGCTGCTGACTCTAATGCATCATGTGTTTGCAATGAGCTCGGTAATGCCAGCACCACCCAGCGCACTTCTAAGTCACTTTCTGTCCCTGTGGCCTCGGTGAGGTCTGGTTCACAGGAGGAGAACCCTGCCTGGGTTCAGACAGGCTCGGTGTGGTGGGGGCTGGTCCCCACAGCCTGGGCAGGGTGTCCCCTCTGCCCACCCACAGGGCTGGCTGTGTTTGAGTCCCTCTGCAGCCGCTCCCTGTTTGGAAAGGGGAATGGGGTGGGGGGCGGGACACAGAGGGTCTCTTGGGAGTGCAGAGTCCCTGATTTCCAGAACGCCATTGGTGAGAGAGGATTAGCCCTGGTTTTGGTCAGAGTTAATGGAGTGAAACAGCAAAGCTGTTTTCCTGGGTGCTGGATGTTTCTTCTAAGTGTTCAAGGCCATAACCAAGGTGGCTAAGTCAGCGGATTGTCAGCTTTCCAGAAAGTTCTCCCCAGAGGCTGTACGGGCCACAGGGCTGCAGCTAACTTGGCCCTCCCCCACCACCTTTTTTTTTTCTTTTTTCTTTTATGACTTACTCTGCTAAGAAGAAGGAGGGGAAAGGAATGGCATTTCTCATAATCACCCCTCCCATGTTCCGAGAGTGCCCGGGACGGAGCCTGCCTGCTGCTAGCGTGGGGAGCTGACAAAATATTTAAATAAAGGCTCTGGGGAAAAGGACATGCTTAGATTACGAAGAGAAACTCCTCACAGTTATGGTCTCGGCGTATTATGAGCCTCTATAATTACACCTATTCAGCACTGCCATTTCCAGTCACCACGCAGCCATCCGAGGGAAGACGGTGCTCTAAAAATGGCCCCAAGTGCAGTCTTTTTAAAAAGGCAGTTAAGATTCGGAGCTATAAATAGTGTCTTTCCAACAAATAGCAAAGATAGTCGGTTCCCTCTTTGGACTCTGCTGTTGAGGCCCCGTGTCCTGGAGGATGGTTGGGGGTGGGCGTGTGGGTGCCTCCCCATAGATTTTGAATTCTTGGGGACCCCCCCAGCATCCTGGGGAGACCCGGTCTGCTGCACGGTGCAGGGGAGGCTGGCCTAAGCTGTCACCTCACTGTCTGCTTTTGGAGATGCGTCTTTCCTGGTGGCATAATAAAGCCACCACTCTAAGTCATCTGCCCCGGCCCCAGCCAGGCCTTCCACCAGCAGTCTGCCACCAGCCCTGCCGAGAGCAAAGGCCAGCCTGCTGGGCCGCACTGGCTCTTTGTGGAGTTCCTCGGTCACAGAACCCGCCAGGTCCTTCTTGGTTCGGCTCACACGCGCCAGGAGCGCAGAGGCTCTTTGACACCGTTTCATTCACACCCGTCCACAGCGGCGTCACAGAAGGAACATTGTTTACTGTCCAGAACTGGCGCACACCGCAACCGAGCTGCAGAACGTGAGCTGTGCTCCACCTACTGTGGAGGGAAAGTTGGGGCTTCAACGACAGCCTCATGAGGACAGCGTTTGAAAAGTAAAGGCTGAGGAAATGGGAAGAATGGCAGGGAAACGATGACAGCCCAGGTGTCTTTTTCACTGACCCCCTTTCCCTGTCCTGTCCCCCCCTCCTGCCCTTGACACGGTCCAGACTGATGGCAGCCCCACTGCAGTGCACGCTTCCCTGCCCGTGGCCATAGGCACATGGACCCTGGTGGTAAATATGTGAGAGCCACAGGCCACTGGCGAGGCAGGCCCTGGGCTGAGGGACACTGAAGGGACTATGTGGGACCAGCTAGCGCTGGTGACAGCCTATAGCCCAGAGTATGCCTGCCCCACTTCTGCCCCTCAGGCAGCACCCCTCCAGCTTCTGCTTGGTGCCAGCTGGTGTCCGCGCACTCGCCAAGGCAGCTAGGGTGGCCGGAGAGTTTGGCCGCAGTGGCCGGTGGTCAGCCTCTCCCGGGGCTGTCCCCACATCCTTGCAGAGGCTCCATAAAGCAGGAGCAGGGCCTCGGGTCTGGCCCATTCACCTTTCCGGTGTGACTCCTTAGCCACGATTGGTTGGTAGGAAGGCGAGAAGGCGGAGTCATAAAAGCAGTTCTGCAAAATGCCAAGCGGGTTTTCTGAGGGCCCCCGGCCATCTGGATTTGCGCACTGAACATACCATGTTAACGGGTTTTAAAGTAGAAACACATGTGACTCTGGAAGGCTGGAGATGGGGCCGCGGAGGAGACAGTAGTTTCAACTTGCTGTTTGGTGTCTCCCGATACAGTAGCAAACGTGAAAAGCTATTATGGTACATGGAAGCGGTTCATTGCGTAATGACATCTTCATAACTTGCCCTGCCAGCTGGCTTCTCTCAATAGTCTTTGGGGGGAAATTTTGCTTTTTAGAAGTATTTCTGGAATAACGGTAGAGGGGGGAGACTTTCTGTGTCCTGCGCCACTCCACCAAACCCCGGGGCGGGGGGCGGGGGACTTGTACCAGACGTCACGGGGATTTACAGGGATTTTCACAGTCTGCTCCGTGGACGGTGTCCAAAACTCTTCTCTGTGTACTGCTTCCCCCCAAAACGACTGTGTTTGGAGAGGAGACTGATTGGGGAGCAAGGACTCTGATACCAGACTGCCTGGCTTCAGAAACCCCAGCATCTAACCATGTGCCAGCTGAGCGGCCTTGGGCAAGTTACGTAACCTCTCTGGGCCTCAGGCTCTTCCTCTGCGAAATGGGGTAACAGTCACGCCTGCCTCCTAGGGATCTGAGAGGCGTCGTTCAGACGACGTCCGCACCGTCTTGGCCGGCCTCATCAGAGCTCGGTAAAGGGCATGATTGTCCCTGGGCACAAATGTGCCTGCAGCTGGTTTTCAGTTACCCGACCTCTGTCCAGGGGTGGGTTTGGGGTTCTGTTTTGTGAGCATGCAGGGGAGGAGGCAAGCCAGCTTCCCCGCAGCAGAAGTGTGGTGGGAGCCCAGATGTGGAAGGACGGAAAGCCCGCTGCTGCTCTCTGGGCCACGTGGGAGCTGCCGCCTGCCCGGTGGGGACGGTGACACTCCAGGGCCCACGTCACTGATGACACAATGGCCACCAATGAGAGCCCTTCCCCCCAGGCTGACCTGCACACTGAGGGGGTCAGAGATGGAAACTGCTGATTCTTCCACTGTCTGTTCTTGAGCAACGATGAGAAGACCCCGTGACCCAGGAAAAAACCACAGATGCCAGGAGGGGGTGGGGCTGGGCACTTCGGAGGAGCCTCTGCCGGGCTGACAGGCGAAGCGTTTGAGGTTCTTGCCCAGCTGCCTTATTAAAAAACAACAGACCTGCTCTGCCTGTGCCTCAGTCCCCCGAGGCCCATCACCCGGACAGGCCCCAGAGCGCATACGAGTGTCTGCCCTTGCTCGCCAGCCTTGCTGTTGCCCGTCCCCAGCACATCCGTGTGCAGTTGATTCTGGGACGTCCCACAGGAACCGCTTAAACCAGTGGGCCACGGACTCTCTCCCACCTGCACCCCCAGCTGGCCTGCATCTGGGCTGCACACAAGCAGCAGTGAGAACCGTGGGCTCAGGGGCTCCTCTGCCTCTCCTGGTCCCGTCTCTGGGTAGGAGGCTGCGCTGCGAGGCAGGAATCTGCGGGAGGGACAGAAAGGCAGGGAGTCCACAGCCTGGCCCTCAGGAGGGGGAAGCCTGTGCCACTGCGAGCTGTCTTCACTGCCTTGGCCCGTTATCCAGGATGGGGGGGTGGGAGGCAGCCTGCAGGTTTAATCAGGATTTTAGAGACCTGTATGGTGCCCTCCTAGGCACCTGCTGGCGGCTGACCCCTCATTTTGTAGAGAAGGAAGCTGATGGCCAGAGAGGATAGGCGTCTGCAGATTTGAATTTTAAGCATTGGAGTCCAACAAGCCTCGAGTCAGATTCCAAGTGCTTCTGTCCACTTACTCTCTGTGTAAGCTGCTTACCCTCTCTGGGCCCCAGTTTCCTCCTCTGTGAAATGGGGGCACAGACACTGCCAACGGTGATTGTTGCGGAGTGAGTGAGGAAAGGTACGTCAGGAGCCCGACAGTAGGAACACCCAACACGTGCCGCCTCTGGCTTCCCACCCTCCAAACAGTGACTGAGCCCCTCTGTGTGCTGAGTGCTTTGACGTGCCAGCGCGGTCAGAAGTGGATCCTGTCCTAGGAGCTCATGTGGCCTAGTGACATCTGGGGCCACCTCCACCCGGCTTGTAGATTTCTCTTCTCGTGGGTCCTCGGTACGCAGAGGGAGCATTCTTGCATTAGCTGAAGGCTTCGCTTGCTGGTCCCAAGCCAGCCCTGGACGCCGGCCCAGGGGACGTCCTCACCGGCCTTGCCTGTAGCCTAGAACCAAGGATCTCTCTCCTCGAGGTGAGTGGAAGTACGGAGCTGGTGATGCAGTTCTTCCTTAGATCTGTGCTGTCACAGCACGTGACAGAGACACCGGCTTGCCAGTAGAACGCGCCCACTGCTGCAAACGTTGGTCAGTTTTCCGGAGGGTAGAGGAGAGCCATCTTTTCAAAACGGTACATTACGGGGGGAAATACACCTGTCCTTACGTCACCCGCGTAAAGAAACGCGCTCATTTCAGGCACTGTCAGGCAAACCAGCGCTAACACATCAGGCGCCCGGGGCCTGCACTAGCGGACAGGTGAGCCTTGCTTGAAAGAGAATGCACACTGAAGGTTTCAAACCAATGGCTGCAGGCCTCGGAGGCTGGTTCGCTTTATTGAGTTAATTGTTCCTCCTGCCGGTTCCCAGGGAAAGTTGCTCCCTTCCAGCCCTGTACTGGGGACCATTGCTCTATGCTGGGTGCACCACAGACCTTAACTGGCAGGGCTACCACACAGTTGTGAGAGACGAGGACCCCTTTCATAGATGGGAAAAGCCGAGAGCAGATCCCAGGCCAGGCTGCAGCAGAGTTGGGACGGGAGCTCAGGGCTCCTGAGCCTTTTCCTCCGCCTGCACCCCGCCCTGCTTTCGTAAAGAGGGTGACACTGGGCAAAGCTCCACCCATGTCAGGCGATCTGCGCCCTTCCTAACTCGGACTCTGGTCTCCCAGAATGGAACACATCAGTAACAGCCCCCCGTTAGTGGGACACACGCACACAGGCCTCTCTGTGCAGATGGCCCTGTCCCCAAAGCGGAGGTTTTGTGTTTTCCTTCCATCCCCCTCCTCCTAGCCCCCAGGCCTGCCGCCCTCCCCAGGGATGCTGTGGTTAAAGGGTTCCAAAGATCCCACTGTCTGGCCCGGGGCAGGCTCCACTGATCAGCCCACCTGAGCCAGAATGGGCCTGGGCGCCTCCTCCAGTGTGGTCACATTGCCCGAGCGCAGCCCGATGAATAGGCCGCCCTTTATGGCCGGGACCCTTGTGCATATTTCTCGCTGTACAGCTGGTCCGTTGTGCTTAGGAGACAAAGACCCCGTGTCCCTGACTGCCCATCCCCCCTGCCTGTGCAGGGCAGTGTGTTTTGTGTGGGTCTCTTGCTGGAATGAGGCAGGCGTCGGCCTGGGCTGGAGAGGAGCAGTTATTAAGAAAGAACTGCCCAGGAGCTGACATGTTTGTGGTCACGGGCCAGAATGGCCTAGAAGGTCACCTGTGACCAGTACCGTGACTCCTACGATCTTGTCATTGGTTGGGTTGGCTCTGCTTTGCATCCTTTGCCCCTATGCCCTTAGACGCCTATTTTTTCCTTTTACTGTGAAAGTTCTGGACATGTGGGTCCTCGAACTGCTTGCAGGATGTTTCTGGGCCTCAGTGGGTCTATGCACGGTGACCTGGAAACTGCCAGGAGGTTGTGCTGATGGGGGTGATGGAGACCGGAGGGTAGAGTCTCTGTTGCACCCTGAGTCCTGGGAGGGATACTGGGGCCTGGGGAACCTCTGCCCTAATGGGAGCTTGTAGCCTGTGCCCAGCGAGGCACAGCATGCTATAAAGTGTGGTCCTCACCTACAGAACTAGGAGTCTCAAAACGTGTGTGATTAGTGCAAAATTGGATGCCTCTTCATTTGCTCCTTCGTTCGGTTAACGGTGCGAGCACATGATCAGGGCTGACTGATACCATCCTGCACCCCTGCTAACTCCTGCCTACGCAGCAGCGCTTACACACAGCCCTCCATTCAGGAGCAGGTACCTCCTGGGACCAGCGTGACTCTGTGGGTCGTCAGCTGCCATTCTGCCTGCGGGTCTTGTTTCACCTCCCTCGGTAACAACTGTTTACGGAGCACCCTAGATGCTGTCCCAGGGTGCCTTGCATCGGTTGCCTCACTGAATTCTTGCAGAGTTCCTCTTTGATAGAGGAGCGAACTGAGGCTCAGAGTGCTGGTTCCCCGGGGACACTCACATGATATGCACCCGAGGTGGGCTGTGCCGCCCCGCTCTGCCTGTTAGTGTATCTTGTTAGGATAGCATTTCCAGATTTCCGGAGATGGAAGAGATCGTGACGGAGTTCCCTCTTCTGTAGGATAGAGGCTGAGTGTTTCAGCACAGCGCTCTAGGCTTCTCATAGTTCCAGCCAGTCTTCCCCACCTCACCTCGTACCACTCCCTGGTTCCTGAGCCGCAGCATCCCACCTGCTGGTTCCTGGCACATGATGCTCCTACAGACCAACCCGACTTTGTACTCGCCCTTACCTTCCCCTCGAACACACTTCTCCGGCCCTTTGGTGCCTGGAAGTCATCTGTCCTCGTGCACGACTCCACTGGGATGGGCGGACAGACAGACGGCACCACCTGACTAGAAGCCTTCCTGTAATCTCACAGGCAGTACTACTCACCTTTCCTTCTGCTCCACGACTGCCACAGCCTTGGCAGTTCTGTGCTGGGAGGTTGGCCTCTTCCTCTCCTGCTAAGGGCTGGGATCTCCCTGAAGACAGGGACCTGTCTTATTATACCCCGGGGACCAGCACCCTACCTGGCACGTGGGCAGGCGCAGCGGTTACTGATGGAATGGCTTAGTTTGCGCAGGTTCGTGCAGCAGCTGATGCTGTACCTACCTTGGCTTCAAAAGCGGAGGAGGGGAAGGCATCTCAGGCCAGTGTGCCCTTCTTGCCACTCTCCTCTCTCCCGGGCTCCCTGGGTTTGGTGAAAATTGGCTGTAGTCACAAGATACCTCTCTAGCCTCCTCGGTCACATCTGTTTACTTTCCCAGGGAGAATAGCAATTTAGGAGGAGCGAATAGAAGTGAAAACCCCTTTCCGCCTAGCGGTTGCCTGCGTATGCTGGGGCACATGGGCCGATCCCCAAAGACATCCTCACAGACCAGAGAAATTGGGGACTGTGTGAAGATCTGTCATTGACAGGGTTCGTAGTGGCGTCGCCTTCTGGGCTTTCTTCTTGTTTGGAGAAGTTGAGAAGCGGCACAGCAGACCTCAGACCCACGCTTACGGGCTTACGTAGGGCTCAGTCCTTAAAAGGTGAGCTCTCCTTCCCAGGGAGCAGGCCCCGCCCTCCATGTGGGAACTAACACGGCGGAGGGATACGCACTTGAGGCTGCGGAAAAGTTAATTCCTCTTGGCACGGCCCCAGGTGTCTTGATTAAATGGTCTGTGAAGTGCTGAGATATCTTGATAATGCACGTTTTACATTTGATTATATAATAAATTATGTTGCTCCTAATAAAATGTAAAGTGAGCTTAGGAAGCCATTAAGGGCTGCACCATATACCAAGGAAAGGACGTCTCCAGACGGGTGTGTGGGAACCGAGCACGCTGGGAGCCGGACGTCGGCGGCCGGTGGCTGCGGGTGGCTGCGGGCGGCTGCGGGCGGCTGCATTTGCTGCTGCCAGGGTTACGGTTCTTCCCCTTGCCTGTGTTTCCAGAGGGCAGCCCGCACTGAACATGCAGCACAGCGTTGGCATCCGAGAGGAAAATGGTTTTAGTCACTCAGTGATTGAGGGAGTGAGGATGTGGCCCCTCTTGCGCAGCTCAGGGCAGAAGTGAGAAAAGAACTTGGGGAGGGGCGGGGCGGGGCGGTGCTGTGCACGAGGCTGCCAGCTGCCAGGTGGGGCCTCCCACCCATTTACGAGGCAGTGAAAGGCGGTGTGGAGAGGCACACCGAGGGCTTCGGGGCAGCCAATTAGGACAAGCGCTGCATGGCGCTCGCTGCCTGCCTCCGCAGCAGCTGCACCCCGCTGGGGAGGTGGCAGGATTTAATAGAAGGGGCATGCTCAAACCCATCCTTTGAGGAGCCCTTGGACGAGGACTCAAGGATTCTCCCATTGGTGCCCTGGAGGGTGATGTTTCCCCGAGACGCGTACATGGAGCAGGGAGTTTGCGAAGTTTAGTGAGCAAATGCTCGTTACCAACGTTCAGAAGGGCCTGTTCAAAACCATCCATTCTGTCCCGCCAAACTGCTGCAACATTTTTGTTCTCGCCTAAAACACTGCTATCAACCAGTTGGAATATAGGCCCGGAGTATCGCAGGGTGTAATCTAATTAGTATGAAGTCAATTCAGTCGCTCCTTTTGTATCTCGTGATTAAATAAGTGAGGAAAATGGCTTGAAAATTAGGTGCTAGAACGACCCAATTACATTTCTGTAGCTTTTTGTATTCAATTTCATAAACAATTTTGCTCTTCGCTGGTTAATCAGTGAATGCCTTTTTCCAGTTTGAAAAGCACTTTTGAAATTATAATGCAATTAAATTGTGTGTGGATGTTCTGGCATAGCGAGTGTGAAAGCCGGGGGCTTGGCAGGCTGCCTTGCTGTACCTTGACTGTAATGAGTCCCCGGGCTGGCAGCTTGCGAGTGTCATTCATAATATTGTCCATGCTGGGTTACTGTAAAGTACAGCTGCCTTAACCGGCAGTTAACCAGCGACCGCCTGTCCCCTCCCTCGAGCGGGGTGTGTGCGTGCCCGCGCGCCTCGTGCAACAGGCCTGTGCCACGGAGGCTCCAGGACAGCGGGGCCGCTCTAGAGCTCGCTGAGCCGCCGGAAAGCTGGCGTCATTCCGTAGCTGAAGCCTGTGCCGCTTCTCTGTGACCAGGGAAAGGTGGAGCGAGCTTGTCCCTCTTCTGCATGGCCACCCCGTTTTCTCTGTCAGTAGACTCTAGGACGGGAAGGGAGGACAAAGAAATGGTCTTGGGTACCTTTCTGTGGGCCCAGCATTACAAGAAATCCCTTTCCCGGGCCCTTCCTGTGACCCTGTAATCTGTAAGGGAAATAGTAGCCTCTCGGTTTTATAGATAAAGATGCTCAGGCACAATGAGATTCACTAGCTCTCCGTGTGAGTGTTGGCTCTGAGATTGTGGCTTAAGCTGATCTGACTCCAAAACCTGTTTCCTGAATGTTTCTGTGCTGGGAACACTAACGGAAACAAAGGCAGGGGATCTGGATGGGGCTGGGTGCGGGGAGCCCAGCAGGGTCCCCGTTCTGGGGGAGGGAAGAGTTGGTCATCCTCACCTCAGCCCCACCCCCCACCGCCGTTCTGGGACAATGCTGGAATTCACAGGGCCACTGGACAGAGAGAAAATGAGTGCTTCAGATTTTCTCTGCCGTGTCATTGTTTAATCGTGTTCCTGTTCTTGTGGACTTTAGGGTGCGAGTCAGGATAATCTGTAATGTGACCCCAGGGTGGCGTGGTTCCATGCGTATGAGTTCCAAAGGACTTCTGGCCCCCAGATCTTGCCCCTCTCAGTGGCGAAGTTGCCCTTGCCTTTTGGATGTGAAGCCCATAGCAGACAAGCTCCCAAGTGCAGGAAGGGGGTTAAATCGTTCTGCTTCTAGAATTTTCTTAGTGGCTTTTAGGGGTTCAGCTCCTAACAGTTAACATCTAACTCCAGCCCATAATCTTCCTTTCTTCCCTGTTGATACTGTTTCCCGATAGATGCCTTCGAACTACAACTGGTTTGCTGGGAATGGGTGATACTCAACTCCTGGAGGGTCCATTTCAGCACATTCCTTCATGTTAAACTTGACCTAGACTTTCAACCAAAGGGGAGTCGCTGGGGCCTGGTTATTGTAATGCCTGCTGAGTGGGAATGACGAGCTTTACACTCAGGCCGGCCTCCAGGAAGCTGGGGGAGCTGTGATGGTGTTTACTGGTGAGAGAAGAGGTCGGGGGCTAGGAGGGAACACACCTGGGCCTGGCTGGCAATGGGGGGCGGAGGGGGCGGAGGGGCACAGAATTTACTGAGCCATCTCAGATTTGGGAAGACTCTTGCATGTCGCAGCCTCTTTTTAAAAAAAATTTGGCCACATGCCTGGGAGATCTTGGGTCAGGTGCAACATCTGTTTTGCAGTAAAGCTCAGCAAAGCTAGGATGGGGAGGTGAAAGGGGTGGGACGGCGGATTAGAGAGAGGAGGGAAGATAGGGCTCCTGGGACTAAGCTTAGATTTCGCTGGAAAGCACGTTAGTAACTGTTAGCATGTGCTTCTAATCATCTACTTGCCAGATGTTCCCAGAGAGGGAGACGGCGGGGCCTTGCCGGAGAGTCCTCTGGTGGGGAACTAGTAGCTTGGAATTGGATGTGGGCCCCAGTTTGCTTGCCAGGTGTTTGCTCCTTCCTAGAACATCTGGAGGGGCGAGGCTAGAGAGCATCCCTGCCCCAGCCCGGAGTCTTGGGGTCTGCTGTCTTACTGATGGATCCTCAAAAAGCTGCACATTCTGGCTGTGAAAGGAGCCACGAGATGCTCCGAAATGACCCCTCCTTACCCAGGACCTGATTCGTCTCAAAGTCTGAACTCTCAGGGCTGAGCCTGAGGCACCAAAACAAGGCTTCCTGCACACCTGGACTAGTGAGACCGCTATTTTTGGAGAGATGCAGGTTTCTCAAGATGCTCAGAGGAAGGAGTAGCCAGAGACACATGTAGAACCAGTTCCTGACCAAATGTCTGGTCTGAAATGAAAAGATTCAAGATACGTTTTAAGGCGACAGCTGTCCTAAACCAGCGAGCCTGTGGGAGTTCCATGCCACGCACACTGCCATTCAGGGCCTTCTGGGTGTGTCTTCCCCATGGAACCAAGGTGACCTTGCCGGCAGAGACCACCAGACTACCCGGTTGGTGAAGGATTCTGGGGTGTAGGACTGGATCCCGAGATGGCAGCAGGAGGCCAGGCCCTGGGTCCCTGAGTGGATGTGCCATCGGCTGGGCTCCCTGGCCAGCCTCTGGGACCCTGCTTTCTCCGAAGAGCCAGGTGGGGAGGGGCATGCAATGGGCCTGCCTTGGGAGTGAGGGGGGCGGGGCTTTGATCCTGATCCAAGCCACTTGCCCACACGCACGCACTCAGGAGAACACTTAGGAGTGAAAGCAAACTGAAAGGAAATGATGGGACGTTCATGTGATGGATTATTACACATCCATTAAAGTGATGTTTACAGGGAGTCTTTAAATGACATGTGGAAATGCTGATGACATAATATTGCATGAGAAAAGCTATAAAGTGTATACACACTGTAAATCATGTTAGAATTAGAATCAGCTGGGAAGCTCTTAGAGAATATCCATTCCCAGGCCCCACCTCAGACCAAGTAAATCCGAGTGTCTGGGGGCGGGGCCGCACATGGGGTTTTTACAGCTCCCGCTGACTGGGAAGTGTGGCGGGACTGAGAGTCACTGCAGTCAAAGCCGTATTCGTGGAAGGAGAGAAATGCTCCTCGCTGCTACCAGTGGTTTTCTCGGGCGGGGGTCTAAATCTGCGCCTTAGTCATTTCTGACACTCCCAAGGTTGTGCAGGTGGCATGGGAGCCACGACTGGAGTGGGGGCCCCTGCCAGCTGGTAAGCGTGGCCAGTGCTGGGGACCCAAGTCCGGCCCCTCTCTGCAGCCCACTCCCCCTCGTCCCGGTCTCGGGTCCTGGAGGTGCTGTTGAATTGGGCGTGTGTTTTTGCGCTGTCCATGGTGAGGCCATAATGCTTGTTCATAATCTTTATCAAGAAAAATAAACAACCAAACACAACCTATGTCAGACCAAGGGAGGACCCAGCCTAGTCCCCAGTGGTTTTGCTCACATGGGCAGGTCTGGGCCACCAGAGGTGGGCAGCTTGGGATGTGAACTCCACATAAGGTAGAGGTCCCCACAGCCTAAGCCAGGTGGGCGAGTGGATGAAACTTGCCTGGCTTAGCTCTCCTCCCTGGGACTTGGGGCACCAGCAGGGGACAGGCAGTCAGGGCAGCCATGATAGCCTCCCCACTGCAGAACAGCGTGGAGCATGAGCCACAGGTGGGTCCGGGCCTCCGCCTGCCGTGGCTGGTGGCCGGCTGCTCGCTGGCTGACGAAGACCAGGGCAGGAGCGCACAGCGAGCTGGAATTGGCTGCCTTGGGAAGTGTTGGGTCTAGCTCAGAGCTCCGGAGCAGGAGGGCAGGATGCTGAGCAGCATTTCCTCTCCGGAGCTGTGGCAGCTCCAACTAGGAACTGAGCTGTTGCTCAGTCCTGGCGTCGTTTCATCATTCAGCTCCGAGGAACCAGCGGCAGGGAGCCTGCCACCAACCTTTTCCTGCCTGTCACCAGGGGGACAAGCCACCCCCAGCAACAGGAGATTTAGTCCACCACTAGCTTTTGTGGTTTGTTAGACCTTCCCCCCATGAACTGCAGGCTGAGTGGCCTGACAGCGACACCGAGAGAGGGGACACAAGGAGGTGAGAGAGGGGGGCCCGCTCGGAGGGGATGCGGCCCCACCATCCAGGGCCCGTGCCGGCTGTTTTGTTCTGCCTTGTCTGGGAGGCCCATTTCTGGCCTCGCTTTGCCTCAGATACCTCTCTCTGGACAGTGGGTATCTGGCTGGCAAGCCCGGGGATGCCTC
This sequence comes from Phyllostomus discolor, assembly GCF_004126475.2. Taxonomy (NCBI): domain Eukaryota; kingdom Metazoa; phylum Chordata; class Mammalia; order Chiroptera; family Phyllostomidae; genus Phyllostomus; species Phyllostomus discolor. The sequence goes on along the minus strand of NC_040910.2, from coordinate 96,372,318 downwards.
CTCTTGTCCTTGTCATTTGAGTCACAGTGTGGCCAGTGTCGGGGCTCATCCGGCCTGCGCCTTGGTTTCCTCTCGGGTTCACGTGGGAGCAACAATCCCTCATGAGACCCTTCACCCGAGGATTGTGAGGATGAAGTGAGATAACCTGTGGCAACGGTCTTGAAGAGACAGTGGCAAAATAACAACAGTAATTCTAATAAGGGCACATCAAGGACAAATCCAGACACTCGTTGGTTCTTTTTCTTCCTCCAGCTGGGCAGGTGAGCAGCGTACACTTGAATGGAAGGTCAGTACCTTCCACAGCTGACCACGTGCTTCTAGCCCCACAAAAGCAGGAGAGGGTCCCAGGTCCTCTCTCTGCCAGTGCCCATTTTCCTCTGGGTCACTGCAGCCTGTCCTCCACTGCCCTTATCTTCCAGGGCCCCAAAGAAGGGCGTTGTATAATTAGGGCAGTGAACGTGGGTGCTTTGGTGTGTGTGGCAGGGAGCTGAATGGCTGATCAGCTATTCCTCAGAGTGGACCCATGGCTCGCAGCCAGTGGAGGGCAGGCGGCCCCAGTGGGTGTGTGCGGCAGAATGAGGCCCTCAGGCCCGGGCTTGCTGGGAAGCGGTGGAGGACCTGGCATCACCTAGGAGGACTGTCACAGGTTCGGATCGGGATGCAGAGGCTTAATCAGCAAAGCTATTTAGGTCCCAGTGAGTCTTAACTGTGAGAATTATTTTGAGCTTCACCCTGTTCCGGAAATGTTGGGTTTACTAAGCAAGACGGTATTTGGCACCGGCAGCCTGGACAGGAGTGAGGACTTGCCATGGAAGCCGCTGGGCTCAGAGGACTTTGCAGAGCTCTGGAACCCAAGGCTGGCCACTGGCCCAGGGAGGCCCAGTCTTGGAACTCTGGCTTCGGAGGAGCTGCCTTTGAAAAAACCAGACTGTTTTCCTTTTTCCTTGAGGAAACCCGTCCTGAATTCGAGTTACTCTGTGTGTGTTTGTCAGGGGCCATGTTGTCACCTGGAAGCACGGCCGGTTGAGCCTTGGGCCATTCTTGGTGCATGAGCGGGTGCTGGCCCCACAGTGCCTGTGTCAGAGGGGGCTGGCACTTTGGCGGGGACGCGGCACCCTCTGAGTGAAGGGCCCCCTTGCCCCGGAGCTGGCACTTCTGCCGTGGAGGCTGCCACCCCCTGCACGTCAGCACGGCGCCACAGTGGGTAGCACCTGCTCCCCCACCGGCCTGACTTAGAGGAGTCTGGTTTGGGTTTCTGTTGTAAACGCTATTTTTAACTGTGCTGAGCAGAGAGCTGGCTGTGGTGGCTGTAACTTATGGGTGTTCGGTGACCTGTGCAGTGGTAACAGGAGGCATTCTCACCGGAGCTGTCATGCAAGTGTGGACGTGCCCGGAAAGCCGGCCCGAGGATCCCGGACGGGCACGGTGACTGGGGACAGAGCTGGGGCAGGAGCTCCCCCTGCCCGGCCCTGGATGCACGCGCCCTGTGGAAACGCCCGGGCAGCCTCCCGGGCGCCTCTCGGGTTGGCTTCTGCTCTGCTAACCTGGGCCACTCGTCAGCATCTGCCCTTACTGTTTGGCAGTAGTTACTATTATTGTAAAAATCCCAGCTTACATTTGTACTTCACAGATGCATTGATCCTTATTAATAACCTTGTGAAGCAGAGTACTGTAACACAAGTATATAATAGTATTGATAATAACCAGGAAGTGCCATGGCTCAGTGGATTGAGTACTGGCCTGCGAACCAAAGGGCCTCCGGTTTGATTCCCAGTCAGGGCACATGCCTGGGTTGTGGGTTGGGTCCCCAGTATGGGGCACACGAGAGGCAACCACACATTGATGTTTCTCTTCCTATCTTTCTCCCTCCCTTCCCCTCTAAAAATAAATAAATAAAATCTTTTCTACAAATAACAACAACAGCCAGGATCTTCTGTTTACTGATCCCTGGGGACGTGTCGTGCTCTCTGTGCAAAGCGTTCTGTGCTACCTCATTGATAAGATGGGAGGGGGTGTTACCTGGATTTTCATTTTTCAAATCCATTCACTTGACCAATTGTATGGAGTGCGAGTTCTAGGCATAGGGAATGAACAATGCAGACTGAAACCTCAGGTCTCAATGAGGAAGCTAGCCTGTGTCAGTCACAGGAGTCACACGAGGTGACACCGCCTCTGAGGGTGGGGCCGGGGTCAGTCCCCCATTGCCGCGGACCCTCAGAGCCACCCAGGCCGCATCTGAGCAGTCGTTTCGCCTCCACCGTGCCGCAGCCTCTCCAGGGCAGTATCAGCGCTAACCCTTCCGTTTATTCTGGTTGCCCTTCCCGGGGCCAAAGGGCAGAAAGGGCCAGACTTCAGGGACAGAGGGACCCCTGGGCCTGTCTCCCAGCCCAGCTACTCATGCAGAGGGGCCATGGCGAGAGACTTCACTGCGCTGAGCCCCGGAGTGCTTGTTTGTCAAACTGGGGCGCTGTTACTTGTCTTCAGGCAGGTTGGGGGAATAGAGACAATGTGCATGAAAAGGGCCAGTGAGATGTATATGCTGGACGAATGGTGGTGGTTGTGATGGTAATGACAGGGACCCGATAAAGAGAAGCAGGTGGGTCGGAAAGGAATGTGGCTCTGCCCCTGCCGCAGCGGGCTGGGACCCTTTGGTCCCAGGCTGGAAGTCACTGTGTAGCCCCTGCCCACCTGTGCTCCCCAGCCCTCCTGGGGCCATCTGGGGTCAGCAGTGCTGCCTGTCCTCAGGGAGAACGAGTGGCCGAGGTGTCATTGCACCCCTGGCCTCTCCCCAGCCCGTGCCGAGGCCTCCACCACTGACAGCTTCTCTCCCCATCACGGTTTGGTTATGTCCCTTCACAAGCCAATGAAATGAAATAAGCAGGTCCATTATACCTCCTGGGTGGCAGAAAACCAGGAACAAAGAACCAGAAGGCAAGACCCTTGTGAGTCTGTGGCATAGTTATTGGATAGGAACGTCCTCCTTCGAAGGGATGGGGCGTGGGACGTGGGGCAGGGGTGGCTCGGGGCTGAGCCAATCCACAGGTCCCTGGCAAAGAATGTTATTCTGGGCCATCGCCTGCCCCCTGCAGACCCTCCCGGAGCCATCTCAGCCTGCCCTGGGAGGTTGCCATCCTGGAAAGGAAGGCTGAGTGCGTTGTGTAGGGCCCGTTGTTACAGGTGCAGCAGCAATGGGCGGCAGTGGGCGGAGCCAGGTGGGTTCTGTCTCAGCTCCTGCCTTATCTCTCTGCCAAGTGCAGCAGAGCTGCTGGTGCATCTGTCTTAGGGAGGAGCAAGGCAGAACGCTCCCCGAGCCTTCAAAGACACAGAATTGTTGCGTTTTGTTTCAAAAAGGAATCCCAGCAGGAGTGGCGCTCCGTCCCATGGGGCCTGTGCTGTCCCCTCCAAGGCAGCTCATTCGTGGGAAACAGTATTCAAACAAGGACAGAAGTGACGGGGCACAGTGAGACTGGGACCAGTGTCCGTGGTCCCTGTGCACCTCACAAGTAGGTCTAGATTAATTTTGAAATGCCCAAACCGTCTCATTTCCAGACCCAGAGAGACCACCCACGGATGTCTCAGGAGGGTTCTCTATGAAGTTGTCTTTTAGCTCTGGTCTCTGTGGGAGTAATTGGTGTAGTGACCAGTGAGTTACTCCTGTGCTTGATACGTGCTAGGCAAGCAAGGGGAAAGAACAAAACAAAAAAATGAAGAGATAACAGCTCAAATCCTGTGCGAGGGTGGGAGGAGCCCCCTGCCTGCTGAAGATGATTAAGAAATAAAGAAAAAGCCTTTCTTGGAGTCCTGATGCCCGCTCAAAGGGAAAGCCAGTTTTGTTTATGAAAAAGAGGTATAACTCAAGCTGTTCAGGGGCACAGCACTTACGCAGAGTGAGATGCCTCTTTTGTGGGTGGCTGTGTTTCTGCCCCACCCGACTCCTGCCCCTTCCTTGGTCACTGGGGACTCCGGAGGTATTGTTAACGATGACATCGCTCCACTCCCCACCCCCACCCCCACCCCCACTACTCCCCAGCAAAGCTTTGGAAAAATAGCCAAGTGTTCAGCAAAGTCAGAGGCCTGGCCTTCCTTCCTTTCTCGCCCCTCCTCCCCTTGTTGAGAAATCTCATTATCCAGGAGAATGATTGTGAAACTCCAATCTGCCTGCAGCCGAGCGAGCGGTGGGCCGCTCCTCCCTCCTCCACCGCCACCCTGGTCCCCTTGTCTGTCTGCAGGGGGAAGACGGATATCTATATATTAAAGCTTTAAAGATCTATAAATCTGAGTTGATTCTCTGGCTGGTGACAGCCCAGGCTCTTCCCCACCACGTCTGACAGGATCTAATGGGTTTACAGTTGTTTGAGTGCTTCTCCGAAGCCAGCGAAAGCTCTTAGTTGGGGGACGCGTGAAACGGCATCGTTTGTTCTGGGCCCCTCGGCAAAGCCGGAGGATCATCCTCAAATTACCTGCCCTTTGCTTCAGCCCCTGTAGGACGCGGGGCTCTGCCGAAGGAGCTGCGAAGACCGCTCCCGCCGTCCTGGCACCGCCTGGGCAGAAAGGCCAGGACGCTGGGGGTCGGACTCATCCCCAGCTGTGTTCATTTTGCCAAGAAAGCTTGAGGCTAATTGGGAACAGAAGGGATGCGCAGGGGATGAAGGCGGGGGACAAGAGACAGGGAGGGCCTCACCAAGGTAGACAAGTGACAAATATTTGCTTGTAGCAAAACAAGAGTCAAAACAGGAGAGCCTCCTAATGAGAGCTTTGGGCATTTGTGCCTCCAGCGCTCGGGGGCCAGCGGCGCGGGCTGCTGTGATTAGTTGCCTTGCTTCTTGGCATATGACCAATCCCTCTTTTCAATATCAATTTTCATAAGCACGGAACAATAACACATCATTATAAACCCTCTGGGATTGGTGGGTGGGTGGCGGTAGGGTTTTTTCTCCTTCTCTCCGATAAATCCATCTTTCCAGTGCAGGTACATTTTTCCCATTGTAAATGGAGAATGGCAGGGGACGGACTGTGTCTCGGAAACTTGCTGTATCGTTAATCTGTTATTAGGCAAAAGTCTTCACACGAGGCCGGGTGCTCAGAGGGCTCATTGTGAGCTCGGGATGGAATTAGGCATCATGAATAAAAACCGCTGTCAACATGCATTGGTTTCAAAACATTAGAGCATATGGTATGTGATTATCTGTATTGTCAAGTGCAATAAAGTGAATTTGGATATAATAAAGAATGTAATATTTTAGAAATTTGGTAATAAACTAAGGAAGGGATGACAGCTGAGGTTCTGCAAGGCCCCAGACGCAAATAAATTGAAGTTACGGGTCTCCGCAGCCCAGTGGCAGGACGGTCACAACACAGCTGGCTGGACGCTGTGAGTTTCAGGTCCGGTGGAAGCCGCTCTGTGGCCTGCTAGCCTTCTCGGGAGAACTGGGCCTGGAGCTAGGTGGCAGGAGGGGGTCTTGGCTCCTGGTGGAGATCCAGACTGGGCCTTCTCACCTGGACTGGAGGTGGGCCCGTGGTGCGTCCATGCCTGGGGGAGTAATGCACGGCTCAGCTCCTCTGCAGCTCTCTCCACCCCGTGTGGTCTGTGGGGAAGGCGATGCTCAAAGCACAAGAGCCTTGTGCTTCCTGTGTCTGGGGCCCGCCTTCCACGGCGTCAAGTTTCCCCATCAGCACAGCCAGTCCGAGTGAGAAAACCCGGTCTCCGGGGTTTTCTCAGCCCCAGCGTCCTCGGTGCCTGGTGAGAGCCAGGAACCCTGCGAGGCCTCTCGTGCATCATCTTGTCGAAACACTCTGCAGTCCTAGAACACTGTTGCCCCGTGTCATGGATGAGAAAACAGATCAGGAAACAGAGATGCAGAGAGCCATCCCACAGCTGATCAGTCGTGGAACTGGGGATTTCGTTGTAGCCCACGTCTGACTCCAGACCCCGGACGCTTTCCATTCTCAGCCCACAAATGATGACCCACACGTCCGAAGGAAGGCCTCGCCAGAGGAAAGCTTGAAAGAATGCTCCAGAAAAAAAAAAGCAACAACGTGATTTCTCTCCTTTCCCCTCAGCCTGGCACAGGCTGGATCTGCATTTATATTTTTTTCTTTTCTCTTCCCTTTGATTTTTGTATCCTGACTCCAGCTAGATGAACTCGGTCGTCACTGCCCTAGCAGTTTGCCTTGGCCCCGCCCTTATCTCCCTCTGGGAGCTCCTGCCCCAGCTGGTGTCTGGTGATGAAGGCCGAGGCAGACCCGTCGGCTTTCCCTGACCGCTTTCATACTTCTGACCCGGGCATCACCTTGACCCCTGACCTCTGACCCCCAGCTTCCAGGAAACCCCAGGCATAGCCTTGCCTGCCCCCTGGCTCCACCCCAGTCTGCTGAGGCTCCTCAGTCCAGGCGTCCAGTGCTGGTCTCCCAAGCAGCCCAGCCGGGCAGACCGTGCCATTGTGAGGCGTGAAGAATTGGGACTAGCACCATCGGGCCAGGCTACAGCAGTTCGGACGGCTGGGGAAAGAGAAGACATTTAGTCCATTTCATGCCTGGGTGCCTCTGTAATTCCCAGACAGGGTGGGCAGAGATTTGAGTGGACCCCTCTGGCCTAGGGGTCGTGTGACCCGGTTTCCATTGCAGACAACAGCAAGGTGTGTTCAGATTCACTTCCAAGGTGCTTGGCTTTGGTGCCTCGGGACAGACCCTGCTGGAGCCCATCCCACGACAGCCAACATTGATTGCTATCGAAATCATTTTCAAGTCTCAGCCGGCAGCCCCCTTCTTCCAAGCAATATTAGGTACAAAATCCTTATTTAAAAACCACAGTCTTCGGCAGGGATGGTATCAGGAGCGTGCATTATCTCACTTAATCCTCATGCCAGCCCTGTGAGGTCTGCATCCTCATTCCTGCTTTACAGGTGCAGGCAGGGGGTCAGGGAGGTTAATGGCTTGGCCCGCATCACACAGCCACTGATGCAGCGCAGCCAGGGGTTCAACCACATCCTCCAGCTGGACCACTCAAGCCTTCCTGGCGGTCTGCAGAGCCCCCTGCTCTGGCTTCCAAGAGCTGCTCTTTCTCTTCCTCCCACCCAAACCCTGCTACATCTGCCCTTTTAAACAGGGCGCTCTGAGGGACATCAGATCTGAGAATAATTGCCTCTGGGCAAAGCTTACTTTGAGTCCCTGTCTCTTGAGTTTCTCCTCCTAGACATGCGCATGGAACCTGTGAGGGGCGAGGGTCACGTGCCCCTGCTGCACGTACCCGGGCTGCCCGCCGACCACCACCCCACCCGCTGAAGGGCTGGTGAAAACGAACCGAACGCTCCTAATGATCTGTGAATGTATTAATCCTGCTTTTCTGTTAATTAACAACACGATAAAACTGGCATTTCCTAAGTCGTCACTTAACACATGTTTTAGCAATTATGTACTTAGTGGTTTGGATTCAGAATGCTAATAGAATAAAATTTTAATGAATAGACGATGCTATGAAAAATGTATCGAGAAGAGTTGGGGCATCGCTGCCATTAACACGTAGGGGACAGCGTTCTCAGTTTGAAGAGTGGACCTGCCCCGTCCCCCCTGAAAAAATGCCATGTAATCAGTGTGTGCCCTGAACTGGGAGGGTCCAGGAATCCTGGAAGTGGCTGGCGGGTGACTCCCAGGAGCCTCCCACCCTGGCCTCCGGCTTTTAGTGTCTCTGTGACTAAGGGCTGACTTCAGAGCCTGAGGTCAGGACATCCGGCCACACCCACTTCCAGAGCAGGAATCAAACTTTTTAATTGTGCAGGGGGGAAAAAAAATACCCCCCCATATGTTATCTAATCTTCAATTTCTGCACATGTACATTCTGCTGATATATCATGTTTATTATAAAACCTACATAAACAGGAATACAATTGGGTGGGATACATTTAAAATAAGCCATGTTTAGAATTTTATTTGTTAATAATTAAAATAATACTTTTAGTGAGAGCAATGCGATTGGATAGGCTTCTTTAAAAACAGTGTCGGTTTAACCCTTTGGGATCCAGCTCTAAAGTTTGGGTTCCAAGTCTAGCTTACACCGGTACTCGGTTTGAGGGCCTGTCCTGGCTGAAAACGCGCCTCCCTGTGCTGACTGAGTCGGGACACCGATTTTCCAGCCCCATTCTCCAGTTATGCAAAGGGTGTTGTTGAAATTCAGCCTGCGAATTTCCATGGTCCCTGATGTTAATCAGTTTTTCATGCAAATTAATCAAGTGTTGCATTTTCATACTTTTAACAAATGGGCTCAAAATCCACCGAAATGTTCATTTTTTAAAAAACTGGGTTTTATAGTTCTGTTTCGAAGTTTTAAGAGCGTGCAGACAGGAGAGCTTTTACAGATAACCCATTTATATCGTTATAAACAACAAAAATCACATAACGATAGAAATGTTTTTGAAACATTTGTTTTCCAAGTGCCTTCTCTTACAGCACGATGTTAAGTGGGTTCCCCCTCTCACCCGCTTTGACTGCCAGTCGGGACCCCCCCCCCCCATCTTGTGACCACACCCTGTTTGGGAGGCGTGCTGTGGCCAGAGGTGCCTGGCGAGGAGGGAGTGGTCAGCCTGCCTGCCGGTCCCTGGTAGTGGTGTGTGCCTTTGCATCAGGAGCATTGCAGCCTCGATTTCCTTTGCAGTGCCCATTCTGGGGGGCGGGGGCTCCTTTCATTAAAACCCGATCACATACTCCGTGCATTGATGTACTGGTCCCACCTAACCCACACTAGGTTCTAGCTGTGCCTGCAGCAGGTGAATGAAGGGGTGCTCTCTGCCCACACCCCCCCCCATCATCATATCATTAACTTTTTTACTTTGGGGGGGTCCCTAAAATACCGCCTTGGTCACATGTGTGTCTGACATTCAGTCACGCAAGGGCAGTGGGACCATTCATTCCATATCTTAAATACTAGTGAAGCTGAGATTATTGTAGGTGAACAGTAAAAAATCAGACATTATATATTTTTCCCTTTTCCCAATGTTTCTTAATCCTAACTGTACACCTGAATCACCTGGGGAGGTTTTGAAACGTACAGATAGATGCTGGCATGCTACCACAGACCTAACTCAATTCTGAGGGCAGAGCACAGGCACCAGCATCTTAAAAATTTTGTTCTAAGTGACTCTGATATAAGAATCACTGTTGAGAATCCATGATTCGGACCAGTGCTTCTTAATTTTAATTTACATAAAAATTACCTAGGGACTTTGTTAAAAATGCAGGTTCAGGTCCAGGAGGTCCCAAGCAGAGCCTGAAACGCTGCATTTCCAGTCAGTTCCAGGTGGTGCCGAAGCCCCTGGTTGGTGGAACTGCCTGAGTAGCAAGTCCATGGACTGTTCTGCCCCCAGCCCCTGTTCCTCTGTCCTCTCCCTCCCGAGGACATCCTCTGGGGAGTCCAGGGGCTAGCTCTCCACTGAGCTGCCGCCCCCGCCAGGCTGCCTAGGCTGCTGGTCGCAGCTTCTCGGAGAGATCTGGCTTCCAGATGTTAAGCCCAGATCTTTTAACGGCCCTGAAGAATAAAATAAAACGAGTCACCACCCCCACCCGCCCCTCCATGGTGCGTGTGTAAGTGTGTGTTTCTCCTGTGGAGGCACTGCGATGGGTGGCCATCTACCCCCCGACTCCAGGCAGGCTGGCTGGAGCCACGGAGATGCCAGCCGAAGCGGCCCCTCCGCAGGGAGCGCGGAAGGGGTGGCAGGCGTGGCGGGCATCCAGCCAGGGCTCTGTCAAGTGGGACTATTCTGAAACCATACCTCATCATAAAAGTCATATAATTTGTGGCAGTGCTGAAAGCCTGCTCCCAGCCGTGGTTTTTTTTGATGGAGTTCTGGAACCTTATCTGAGGCCAGTAACCGCTCCCCAAGAACTCGTTAGAAGGAAGGCAGGTGGGCGTCTAGGGAAGGCTGCTGGTGGGGTCGTGGTTTTCGGAGGAGTCCTCTCCATTCTGGGGCGAGTGGGCCCAGGGCTGCCTCCCACCACCCCCCCTCAGGGAGCAGTTTTTCTTGTCCGTGTCCTCCCCACCTGCCCCTGGTGGCTTCCCTCTGTCTCCTTCACATCCCCTCTTCAGAGGGCGCTGGCGAAGCCCCTCAAGAACAGGGGCCCATGGCTTGTCTGTCAGCAGCCAGACTGCAGGTTCCCGGCCTTGGACCGAGCGTCCACCGTCAGGGGGAGAGCCAGCGCAGGAGTTCTGTTTTTACCCAAAGGGAAGCCCCACAGAGTGTTTTTAAGTCACAAGGCTGCCTGGGGGTTTACCGTGTGACTCCCTGAGTCTCGTTCTCGCCGGGACAGCTGGAAAAGCACTGTGAGCATCTCTGTGACACCTGTCAATCAGTTTTAGTAAGTGAGGTGCGAGGCAGAAGGCAAAGGTAAGCGTGTGTGGACCTAGAGGCTGGGGAAGGGCAGGAGCCATAAAAAGTCTCGCTTGATTGGTGGGAGAGGGTCGCTAACCCCGCCTCACAAGTGTTGCCAAGCAATCCCTGCCTGGCGAGGTGGATGTTGTTATTCCTGCCCCACAAAGGAGGATAATGAAGGTCTGAGTGGCGTAGTAACTTGCTCAGAACCACACAGCCAGGCACTGCTGCCTCCAGGTAGATCGAAACTGGCTCTTACCTTCCAGGATGCTCACTTCCAGGGTGGGGCTGGAGGGTGGGCGTCAAAAAAGGTGACAGACCTGATGCCCCCTCTTTGGGGGAGAGCCTAGGGGTGACCAACCCAAATACCCAGCTCCACAGAGCACAGCTTCCAGCCGGTACCATGTCTCCCCGGAGCTCGGAAAGCCCCAGGACTTAGAAGCCTCGAAGGACAGGCTCCTGTGCTCCCGCCGCTGGAGCCCCGGAAGCCGCCCCAGGCTCTGTGGTTTCCAGAGCCGCCGCGGAGGCCGTGCGTCCTCGTGCCCTTGCCCCAGCTGCGCGCACGACCTCAGCCTCCTCCGCCCCGCTGGGCGCGCGCTGCAGCCCTGGCACCTTCTGCCGGGGTCCTGATCCGAGCCAGTTGTCTAGCGATTTAATTTGGAGAATTTACCACCGCGTCCCAGAGTTTATATTGGCACTTAACAGCAGTAATATGTGTCTCTCTCGCCAAGAATGGGCTATTTTCCCGACCAAGATGGAACACTATACACAAAAAATAGGTTTGTGAACTAATCTGCTGCCCTGACAAGTGCCATTCACAGAATCACTGCTGTGGAGCGGGCTCGGAATGAAATGAGGTTGGGGCTGTCTGGCCCGGATCACAGGTGCTTTTTCCCCGCCGGGTAACGAGAGTCTGGGATGAGACACAGACGCCCTTCCCCTGCAGCCACAGGCACTTTCCAATCACACTATCAGTGCTCCTGGCAGAGTTCGCTCTGAGAAAAATAGCCGGCGATGGTTGGAGGTCTCTCTCTCCCCCCACCCAACCAACTCGCTCTCTCTTCCTTTCTCTCCTCCCTCTCTTCCTTGCTGGGTGGTTTTTGTGGAACCCTCGCCCCATTGTAGAGCTCTCTGTACACTCATCTAATTTCACAGACTCAGGAGGTGCCTCCCATCAGAGAGAAGCAGCTCCTGCCTCCTGAGTAACTGTTTGGAATTCTAAACTAAAACTGAGTTGCTTTTGCATAAACAGGTAAACCATGACTATCCCTGGGAGCAGAAGCAAAATCAGCCATTGACACTTTAGTATGAACTGGTCTCTGATCCTTCCCTGAGCCTGAGAGAGAGATGCATCCGTCATCTTGGCCCCCGGCCTCCCCCTGCCTTGGGTGCAGGTGGCCTGTGGGGCCGAGAAGTGGTAGCAGAGACTTCTTAAAGCAGCTTGTCTCCTCCTTCATGTGAAAGGGGGGACTAGAGATTCTCTTTTCTAGTGGAGTGTCCTGGACTGTTGACCAGATAATCTCTACTCTGCTCATCCTGAACTGGGACATAAAGAGCAGAGTCAGACTTGGGTGGACATTAGAATCACCAGAGAGCCGGTTCAAGTGCAGATTCCTGGGTGACAGCCACAGAGCCCACTCAGGAGGCGGGCAGAGCCCAGCGACCTGTCAACAAGCCCTGCCCCCACCGCGGACTGTGAAGGGCCACTCGGGAAAACGCTGGTTTGGGAGCACACTTAACCACCACCCCCGCCCTGCACCCCCCACCCCAACTTGGTTCATGGTTGAATCTCCATAAATGGCCCTGAGGTTAATGAAACGCTTGCTGGTTCACGGTTGGCGTCTGACTTTTAGAAGGTTGGTGCTTGCATTTCAAGGTCAGGTGGTGTTGGCTAGAGCCTCCTTGGGCTGAAAAAGGAAAGAAACGCACCTTTCCAGTTGAGAAATTGGCTCCCCTCTGGCAAATGCCGCCAACGTAGCTTAATGTTAATTTAGGGAATTCAGCCTTGTGCAGTTCCTCCGCGCTAGATTGGAAAGCTGATAGTGTCATTTCTGTTATCTGATTCCCCACGCACCTGAGATTGCGCCCCTCCCCGCCCCCGGCTGCCCCCAGCCCCCAAAGGTGGCTGGAGAGGCGCAGGTGTGAGCTGGCCGGCCGTCACTCTCCCCTCCTGATTAAGTGGCGCGTGGGGATAAAGGAGACCCGCACCGCTTCGCACGGATCTGTGCCTCGCTGGCCCCAGCCACTTGTAATTCCCACAGCCCCAGCCAGCTCTGCAAGGCAGAAAGAAATATGACCAGGCAAGTTGAGAAAATAAATTAAACTAAGTGTCAACTTTTCTTGTTTCTCTCCTCATTATTAAGAGATGGAATGGGGCTCGTTTATCAAGCAGGAGGAGAAATTAATTGACACGGCTTTAATATCATGATGTCTGGCGTGTCTGGTCACATTCCTTCATTTTTTGGAAAGGCATTTTATTATAGTTTACAGCAACCAGCTGCCAAACTGCTGGTGTAAACAAGGAAGCAGGTGCATGAGTGATGCCACCGCGGAAGGGCTTACCGCGCCACCCTGAAGGGGACATGGTGGGGAGGAAAGGCCAGGCAGAAAGAGGCCCCGAAAGAGGCAGCTCGTGGGCTCAGAGTGAGGAGGGAAGAAAGGGGGTGGGGAGGAGAGAGGGGTGCTACCAGGGGGAACCGTCTGCAGATCCCTGGGATCCATCACCGGCGTGTCCGCTGGGCCCGGGCGAGGGTGGCCTGCCTCTGGTGGCCTCCCGGCCGGCGTGCCTTTGTTCTGACCAGCCCCTGGGCTGAGTGTGGTGTGCATCATGGGTCAGCGTGCCTGCCCTGTTCTGTGTTCTTAATAAGGCCAAGGAAGCGAGTGCTTCTCTGTTTATCCCTCCAGCACGGCTGACTCATTAGAGAGCCAGTTTGCTGCAAGAGCGTCGTGCCTGGCGCTAACCCAGCCCTGTCTCAGGCACGTCTGCGGTGGGGGTCTGCAGGTGTCCAGGGGAGTCACTCGCCCTGTGGCCGTCCTGGGTGAGACTGGCCCAGGAAGTGCTCTGGCTGGTTTTCTGTATAAAAGTCATCTTTGCTGTGTGCCTCTGAAACCTCCACTCCCCTCGGCTGCCTGCGTATTGAAGGGCTCCCATACATCAGGCGGCAGGGAAGCAGCTTTCGACTGGAGCAGACACCTCTGCTGGGTTGTTAGGATGAGGGGCTCTTCCCCGTTTTGAGAGGGTTCTTGCAGGGAAATGTGACCGGGCAGGGTCCTGGAGCCGGGCTGTGGGACGGGTTAGAACCTGGGCGATGCAGGATTTAGAAGTAGCACACTTCTCGGGAAGAGAGTGGACCGGGGAGGAAAGGACCTGGGCTCCCACGCGGGCCTCAGTTCTTCACCTGGGAAGTGGGACCAGTCATTTCTACTGCACGGGGGCGGGGGGAGGGGATGTGAAGACCCAGTTCAAGAAGGGCTGCTGCACGGGTGTAGATGAGCTTTCTCTTTCCACAGAGATTGCTAGAGTGGGACCTGATAATAAGGAACCATCTTTGGGACACCAGACATCAGAAATGACTTAAGGAGTCCCACCCTCAGCTTGGTGGGAAATGAGAGTCCCAGCTGCCCAAGTCCATATTACCATGTGGGCACGAAGCAGACATGAGGGGACTGTCAGCCCGCCGCCGGCCCCGAGTCCCACGTCTGCAAATGCCCAGGGAGCTGCTGGCACTCTGGTCAGACTGGGTCTCACTGACGCACGGGCGGTGTGTGCCGAGCACCCCAGGGTGGCAGTCCGTAATCGAGGCACGTCGGTCCTTTGGGAAAGGCAGCTAGTTGTTTTTTTTTTTTTCTTGGAACTGATCAAACTTCTGAGTTACATTTTTAGGACAAAGTCAGGGCAGGCAAGGCTCCCCAGCCCACTTTGCATCCGCACATGCTCCTCTCTGCCCTTCCTGTCGGAGGGACCCGCAGGGCGGGGTCTGAGACCTTCTCCCTCCAGCGTGCCAGGAACTCCCTTCCAGGCAGATGAAACTGGTTTGCCCAACCTGCTGTGGGCTACAGAGGTGGCCCAGTGACACTCTGAGCTGGGGACGGGGGCAGCCCTGGGAGAAATGTCTGTGACAGATGCACAGCTGAGTTGGGGTGGGGGTTGACCCTGAGGAAGCTCCCAGACCCCCGTGGCCCAGGTTCTCGCCCGCTCTGAGCCACTGGGGCCACCACGTCCACCTTTGAACACGTGCTGACCCAAGAAAGGTTCTGACGGCCTTCCCTGGCTTTGTGTCCACGGGCCACCACGGACAAGCCATTTAACTGTGCTGGGCGGTTACACAAAATGATGAGGGCAGAGCCTGCCCCACCTCTCACAGCGCCGCCTCGGGCACCTCGGGGTATGTTTGACGTGTGAGAAACATTCTGAAGCCAAGCCCAAGTCTCTCCCGTGTGTCCTGGAAGCAACCCACATCCCTCGACACTGAGTCACCGGCAGGAGAAGGAGGTAGCGTGAGTTACACACACACTTGCACCCACACACCCGAAGTTCTTAACAGGATGCACTCAGAGTGAACTCGGCACTCTGGGCCTCGTTGCCCCCTCACTTTTCCCCCATTAACCAAGTGTTCCAACTCACGCCTTCCACTGAAGGTGCATCAGGCACTCCGTGATTGCCTTTCCGTGTTCCCTGACCTATATGGTGAGAGAAGAAAATTATTTTTGAGGCTGGGAAGAGGCTGTCCCCCTCTTTCCCTCCCTGACCTAAAAAAGAATTCTTTGTAAATTAACTGTCAGGGTTGTTCCTCGGTTAACTGCGTTTGGAGCTGGCCATGTTAATTTCGAGGTATCTCGTTTTCAGATTTCTCTTCTCTCTTCTGTGCGTGTCTTCATAGCTTTGCTTTATTCAGATGAATATTCAGTTTGTTCCTTTGAGTGAAAGAGGGGAAAGGGTTTCACTGTGAAATGCTCCTCTCTCAAGCAGAGCCTACTGTTAGTTTCCAATAATAGCTTCATTCAGGAGAATGCTGCAGACTTGCCTTTGTAAATGCTCCCTATCAGCGGCTACCCTATTTCTGTCCGAGTCTAAATCCCTGTTTGTGTAGGGGTAACCTTCCCACTTTCTTTGTCCCGGTTTTGCTGACTCCTGCAGCCCTTTCAGAAGCACTGGGTCCCGTTAAGGTGGGGACTTGAGGAGCGACCGGGCAGGTGCCATTTTGCTGATGACAGGTGAGAGGGTCTGTCTGGCTGGACTAGCCTGTTGTCCCCCGGCTGTCGGTCCCTGGGGCTCCCCTCTTGTCCTGCATGGCAGCTTGAGTGACTGGAGAAGAGTTTGGTAGCTCCAGGATGGCACCCCCTTTTAGGGCCGAGGGAGATGAGAAGCTGAGCGTGGGGTGCGGATGTTCACAGGGGTCCCCCAAAGGGCCCAGGGGGGTGTGACCTCTCAGAGATGCACTGTGGACCCCGGACCTTGCCTTGCCAGGGACCAGAGCAGGTTTGGGACCCCCCACGCACCATCTGCTCGGTTCTGCCTGCGTCTTCTAGAGGCCCAGAGAGGCGGAGGCACTCTCCAGGGGCACACAGCTTGCTCTGCGGCCCTGCCTCGTCTGAGTGGGGAGAACCGTGCTTTCCCTTACCTGGCTGCTGTGCTCGGTCTGACAGGCTCCTGGCTAGAGGGCCCCATTTCAGGCTCTCTACAGGGCTCTCTTCTGTCGAAATGGCAGGAAAATAACCAGCCCTTCCTGCCCTTTGTCTGGAAGGCTCAGCCTTCCTGAGTCCCCTGTAGAATCCGTACGCCCAGCAGATTGTTCCAGAGGCCCCTGCGCCTGGAGAACGCCGTGCCGAGTGAACTGAGGCGGGCACAGGAGGACACGCGCCGTACGACTGCACTCACACGAGGCTCCTGGAATAGTCACATTCACAGAAACGGGACCGGCGGGGGGAGGGGGGGCGGGGAGTTACTGCTCAGTGCAGGGGTCCCCACCCCGCTCCCCCACTGCATTCCCCCCTGAGCCCACCTCCTGTCTCCCGCCCCCCTCCCCAGTCTGAGCTCTGCCTCCTGGCCCCTGGCCCCCACCTCCCGTCCGTGGAAAAATGGTCTTTCATGAGACCAGTCCCTGGTGCCAAAATGTTGGGGACCGCTGTTTTCGTGGGTGCAGAGTTTCGGGGTGGGATAGTGAAAAGCTCTGGAAATGGGGCATGGCGGTGACTGTACCTCATCGCACTGAACTGCACGCTTACAGCGGTTAAACCAGTAAAGCGTGTTATATATGTTTCACCCAATAAAAAATTTCAAAACAAGACTTTGACACCAAAAAAGACTTTTTCCCACCCATTCCCCTACCCCTCCCCAGTTTCCGACCTCCTTGTTTTGCCCTTCACACCTCAGTTTAATTTATTTGGGGGCTTGTTCGCCACTGAGTTCCTATTTCATTGTAAATGATAATGCACCCGCGAGATAAGAATGATTATACGTTAAGGAATAACATTTGTCGTTAATTAAGTGTTTCTTTGCTTTCTCCAAATGGAATAAATAAATATTTTAGACATAATCAAGTTTGCTTTCTCTATTTGGGCCAAACAGGCAGGGATGTTAAAACGATATAGATCTTTAAAATACTGCAAATGAGTCTTGACATCGCTGAATTGTTATGCAGCTGAGGTACCTGGGCTTGAAATCCAGCGTCTCTCCTTTGATCAGGAAAATCATTTTTCTGATACTCGGATTTTGAGTCCTGGGGGTTAGGGGAGGGGTCAGAAGGGAGAACATCGGAGTCAGAATTTGCACTGATGCAAATTCTGCCCCTGCCCCTCCCAGCGCCCAGTCTGCATTTCAATTCCTGTCCCCCGGCTCTGGCACACCCCTCCTCCTGTCTCCAAGGGGCGGCACAGCGCACGGGAAGTGGGACAACGGGAGTCCGGGATGGTGTTGGGCCCGGAGTTCAGAGAGTGATTGATCCACACAGTGGACCGGGAGGGCGTGGGTCACGTCAGGAAAGCAGCTTCCACAGCAGTGAACTCAACCCATGACCTACCCAGGATCAAGTTCACATGCTCAGCTGCAAGCTGGCCCTAAAGCAGGCTGTGCTCCGGCTCACATGCAGGGCACTGACCTCCCTGACGGGCACCGACGTCACGCTCTTTCCTGAGATGGCACAGACGGGCCTGGTTTCTTCATTCACATTCTCCTGCCTTCTACCCAAACCTAGAAAGCCTCCTGGCTTGCGGAGGTTGCATGCAACCTGCCTGGTGGTGGTGGGGGCAGGGGTGGGGGCGGGGGGACTCAGCCACAGCCGGGAGCCGTGCTGCATTGGTCCCCGGAGCCGCCTTAAGGATGTACCACAAACCCGGTGGTTAAAACAGCGGAAACGTGTCCTCTCAGTTTCGGAGACCCGAAGTCTGCAACCAAGGCTCGGCGGGGCCGCACTGCCTCCCAAGGTCCTGGAGGACAGTCTCTCCCTCTGCCCCTCCAGTCTGTGCCCCCTTTCTCTTAGAGGAGCACCTGTCATTGGATTTAGGGCCCACCCTAATCCTTAAGACCCTTAATTATATTCACAAGAAAACGTTTTCCCAAATAAAACCCGTTCACAGCGGCGGTGTTCCAGCCATGGCACCCATCCTAATCTGCAGTGAGGCTCCCCGAGAGCCGGTGTGTTCTGGCTGCGCACGGAGTCACATGCTGCCTGGGTTCCGGTCCATGCTGCAGAGGTGACCTGCAGAGAAAGACGAGACCCAGAGCGACCAACCGCAGACTAGACAGAAGCGAGGCTGGTGAGGGAGTGTGAGGTGTGCACAGGGGAGACGGTCTCCCTCAGTGGGAACCTCCAACCTGTGCCTTTCAGGGAGGAAACTGCTTAGGAGGGACATTGTCTTGTTGAGCTCTGCATCCTCCTTGCCCAGATGGGAGCTGATACACGGAGAAGGATGGTCCAGATCAGTCTTGGAGGGCGGGGGTGGGAAGCAGGGGCGCAGGGGAATGAGCAAGATGCTCGGACCCCAGGGGAGCAGGACCGGCAGGTCAGCCGGCACCACTCAGCGCTGCAGGGTGTTCGCGGCCAGTACCTCCTGCCACAGCGAGGGAGTGAGGGCCCAGCCCCGCCCCCTCCTCAAAGCCAGTGTGGCAGGTTCCCGCACGCTCGGCTGTGCCACCTGTCCACCCCTGAGGACTGTGGAGGGGACCTGCATCTCAGTCCCTTCTGGAGGAGCCTCTGGGTCCTGAGCTCTTGGACGGTGGGCAGGAAGGAGGGGACTAACCAAAACGATGCAGGCCACCTGTGTGCTGCAGGGGTCCCTGCCTGGCCAAGGGTTTAAATGGGGGGCCGGCACAGCAGAGCCCGAAGGGAAATGACTGGGGCTGCCTCTGGGCGTGGCTCTCGTCCAACTCTGCCCACAGCGAATGGGACGGAGGGCTAGAACGGGGGAGACGTTCCAGCAGAGGGCACCCAGGGGACCTGCAGCTCTCCGCAGAGGACCGGTGCGAGAGGGGCTGTGTACACCTGGGCGAAGGTCTTTCGTCGGGTCGCGTTTCTAACAGATCATTGTGTCTGAGGACCCAGCTTCTCCCGGATGCCGCTGGCAGGAAGGTGCCAGCCTTGAACCCTGGCAGCAAAGGCTTGTGTCCCCTTAAGGTGTGGCGGACCCTCAGCCTTCTGTGTCTGTAATGGGCAGGACTGTCCACACAGTCCCGGGACTGGGAACACTGGCCAGGTATTCGGCGCTGCTGACAAATTGTGCATCATAGTAGAGATGATGTTTGCCATTTGTGGGGTGGTCCTGGCCCTCTGTGCTTCTGAGAGCAGGGAATGGCCTATTTCATCCGCTTCCCTGGGAACCTCTAGACCCAGCAGGAGCTCGGGTGGGGAAGCTGCATGTGTCAGCTGCCTGCTCTCAGCTGTTCCTTAGGAGGTGGTGGTGGTAGCAAAGCGACTGAGAGGTCCTCTCTCCACCTTGGGTTTCTGGGACCCAAAATAGACACAGCTCGGAAAGGAAGCATCTGCATTCATAGTCATTGACAGGAAACACCAATTATTACAATACAAAAACCTCCATTCTGGTTCTCGGCCAGCAGTTGGTGTGTGTCCGGGTCCGAGTTCGGCCAGATCCGTGTCTCTGGGGAGGAGAGTGTCTTAGGCTGCGTGCGCTGCTTCTACAACGTGCTGCAGAGGTGGAGGCCTGTCCGCAGCAGACTGCTCACGGTGCTGGAGGCTGGGAGCACGAGGCCAGGGCGCCGGCATGGATGGTCAGGAGTTTGGCGAAGGCTCGCTTCCTGGTTCCAGATAGCCATCTCTCACTGCATCCTCCCTGCTGTGTCTTTTCTCAGGGCCGTAACCCGTTCTCGAGGGCTCCCAAAGGCCCACCTCTCCATACCATTACCTCGGGGGTTATGATTTCAATATATGAATCGGGGGTGGGGAGGCTCAAACATCCAGCCCATAGCAGGGATCCGTGCAGATCCTGACTTGGGCTGTGACTCAAGGTGTGGGACCCAGTGTCCAGTCTTGTTACCGTAATTTGTAGGCACAGGACTCCAGGCTCAGGGAGGGGAAGGAGCTTCCCGGAGTGGCACATGAGTTGGAAGCAAAGTCAGAGCTGGAGACCCAGGCTCCTGCCTCCCCTTCAGGGTCTGTCTGTGCTCGCTGCCTGCGCTCCCAAGTGGTGTCGGCACCGACCTCGCAGCCGCGCCCCATCCTGCTGGGGTGCCCTCATGCCCATGGGCCTGTGCGTTGCATCAGTGCCGACCAAACAGGGTCCCAGATGGGGCTGCGCGCGGGAGACCCTGTCGGGGGCAGGAAGAGAAGAAAGCGAGGGGCAGGAGGGTAGCAAGAGGAGCTCAGGATGCTGAGCGGTGGCTGCCTGCCAAATTCTGCAGTGCAGCTTTGTCTAGCAGAGGCCGTCTCCAGCCGAGTAGATACAGTGGGTAGATGGCAGGCTGACGGCAGGCATCAAACGGTCTTAAACTGCCCCAAATCTGTAGCGCCTTTGAAGCAGCAGTAGAAAAGGGATGCCTGTGCAGAACAGAGGCCCGAAACTTTTAATAGTTTCTTCCAGGCCTCAGGATGTCCTGATGAGGTATTAGAGGAAGTAATTCAGGAAGAGACGGACAAATAACCGCCTCCGTCTGGAGGCTGACCGGAGGGCTGCCATTCCAGTGTGGAGTGGCCCCGCAGTGATCCCCGCCGCTCGGGGCCGCGCACCTGCCGCCGCCGCCACGCAGCTCTGACCCTCGTAAATGACACACAAGAACACTTCTTGTTTGCCTGGGGGCAGGTGTACAGCACGCAGCACCCGCCGCGTGCGGGTGAAATCATTAACTTTTCCTCACTGTTGCAAGGGTGCGCCACACAAATGAGAAATCATTGCCTCGACCTGGGGGTCCTTCCCAGGGACCTGGTCCCCCACCCCAGGCCGGGAGCCTGCGGCCGTGCAGGACAGCACAGAAAAACCGCGTGGGCCAGCCAGAACCAAACTCACCCTCCCTCTCTGTTCTTGTCTTTGTTTTTCCTCTTCCTTTAGGGTTTGGCTTTGTCACTTTTGAGAATGAAGACGTCGTGGAGAAAGTCTGTGAGATTCACTTCCATGAAATCAATAATAAAATGGTAAGTTTGCAGGGGTTGTGCTGAAATGCGATGCCTGCCTCCCGCCGCCCACACGCCCAGCCCTGCGGACTGCTTCAGCCCCGGTCGCCGTGCCGCAGGGTGGGCAGGGCGGGCACGGGCCAGACTCTCGGGGGTCAGCCCTGTGGACCGCAGGAGCAAAGGGCCAAATAGTGAGTGTCTTCAGTCTGGCAGGCCAGACAGCTAGCCGTGGAATTCTTATGTGTGACGAAATACGAGTTTTCACCACTTAAAAATGTAGAAGCTGTTCTCGACTCTTGGCTGTACAACAGCTGGCAGGGAGGCAGACGCGGGCGGCAGGTTGTAGTGCACCAGCCCCTGGCCTAGGGTGTGCCTTTCCTGTTTAGCTTGTCATTGTCGGGGGTGGGGAGGCGGGTATCCTAGGTGTGAAGGTTACCACTCAATTTCCTCTCTCTTGAGGCCCTGCTGGGCAATTAACATCATCCCCCCGCTCTGATTGACTGGACAGTTTTTATCTTCTTGATCAACTGCTTCTGTCCCTCCCTTTCACCCTCTAAAGCTCCTTTTCCTGGGGGGCACCCTCAGCAAGGAGGGAAAGATTGGATCATGGGAAGTTCGAGGAGCCAGGTAAGGCCACCCAGGAAAATGGCCACCAGAGGGCGCCATACCATGTATGGAGTGTACACACTGGCTTGCTTTCCTCTCCAACTCCTGCCTCGGAATTGAGTAGGAGGGCGAGAAACCCCTTCCTTGTTGGTTGGAGAAAAATGGGAGCTCAGCAGGTGTTTCTGCAGCCACCAGCAGGTCCTTCAGGGCCAAAACATTTTGGTGGGCCAGCAGAACCTCCAACCCCAAGACCAGAAGCAGGGTGTATTTGTGTTTCAACCGCAGCTGTAACTTTGATATTTTCTTCCTTTAGTCACAGCGCTCCTTGCTTCTGAAACACACATTTAGATATTCATCGTATCTTGGTTTTATATGTGTTCCCTGACTTTAAATTCAATAATAGAGCTTTTAGTGTGGATAAGATCAAAGCAATCTGCTTAGCATGTGGTGCTACAGGCCTGATTCAATATTTGACTTGCTAATTTTTTCCCCGGGCACTAAAATAATATTGTTGGTATTGTTCCTAGCCATCATGCGCATCTGAAATGAAAACCCTGTTTCTTTGCACACTTGGGTTAGAGGCACCAGCTCAGGCGTTAAAATGGCACAAGGGAGCTGGGCTCTCTCCGCCCCTCCCAAGCCGGTGCCTTCCAGTCGGGGCTCCGCTCTTTCAGGAGGTTCCTGCTTGCTATTCCTAAAACTTGAGCAACAGGGGGCTTGAAAGGGAGCCTGCCTCCGGGAACCAGGCGCCACGCTCGGCCCACGAGGGGCGCTGGGCTGGACGCCACTGATGGCCACCTGGGCAGCTGGGGGCAGAAGGCCAACCGAGGGCACTGGGAGACACCCTCCCCATCCTGCTGGGACTCAACGGCTCATCGGGAATTCCCGCCATAGACTGGCAAGAGACCACTCATGCGCTGCCTGGAATGCCTGTGTCTGGCCTCTCACCGTTGACTGGCTTTGAAAGGAACCTGAGACACAAGTGGGAAACGGCTTTGTTCTTCTCATTGCTCCGGGGGTGGGGGAAGCTGGGGCCTGGGGGATACGCCCCAGGGCCACGCAGGTAGTGAAGGACTGTGGGTGTTGAGCTCCCGGGCCATCAGGTGGCCTAGACAGACAGTTGTTTGAGCTTGGGGGTGGGAGGGTGGACCCCCAGCTGGCATGGGGCACTCAGAAGGTAGAGTTTTAGCCTGAAGGCAGAGAGGTTTGTAGCTCCCCAGTCATGTCACAGGTGCTCCTTCTGTTCCACCCGGGGCGGAGGGGGAGGGGTCTGACTGTGGCTGGTGCAGGTAACTATGCTCACAGCATCAGGGGGTCTCCGTTTTCTTTTGAGTCGGCTCTGGCACTTGTTCTTTAAGAGCATAAGCAAAAATGGAAGGAGGCGAGAGGAAGGGGTGGGGTGGGGTGCTTGGGACCACAGACAAGCTTTGGAGGAGGCCCTGCAGGTGCCCAGCCCGGCCCACCGGCCCTCTGAGCTCTAAGCGAGAATCTGGAGCTGCTGGGAGAGGGCATCGGTAGGTCGCCTCCCTGATCTCCAGTCTGCCAGGGCCTGTGATGACTGCCTCGAGGGGTCGCTGGGCCTGGGGGAGACACCAGGAGCGAGGGCGGGACAAAGGCGGAGCACCCTGCCTGTGCAGGGTCGCCTCGGAAAGACCTCTCCAGTGAACTCCCCCTCCTCAGAAGGGCGTTGGGAGAGGAGCCTGAATCCTGAATCGCTGAGGCTTCCGTGATACTGGTTTCTACTTCTAAGGCCCAAAGGAAAGGAGATGAACTTAAAACTGTGCGACGGACAGAATTCCAATGAAAGATCAGAAGGACTCTCAGAGCTCGGAGACGGCCAAGCAGAGACGGCCGCGCAGAAGCCCGGCGGTGGCTGCAAGGTCCGGGCAGACTTCCCCCGCTGTGCTGCGCCGCATTGTGAGCCTGTAGGGACCTCTCTCCCGGCGCCCTGGGCGGTCTCCCGGTGAACCCCGCAGAAGCAGAAGTGTGCCACCCCCATTGTCTCCCTGTCACAGAACAGAAGGGGCTCACGGCCGAGGACTCACAAGCACAGGACTGGAGTCCAGGTTTCGGATTAGCCCAGCGCTCCTGTTCCGGACACTCAGTAGGTCCTGTATGCGTGACTGCAGAAGGAAGAAGACTTGGAATAGGGACTGAGTGACCGCCGGGCACCTCATCGTTTTCAGAGCCATTTCCTATCTGATTGGGTTGGCGCGTCTCCTGGGCATTCCAAAAAATGAAGGCCCTTCTCTGCCATCCCGGAGAGTCAGCAGCGGGCCTGAGTGCTGCTCCGGAAGCTGGGAGCACAGGAACTCTGTCTCCCTCACCGTATGAGCTCTGCCTGGAGGAGGTCACCTCCAGGGTGGTGGCAGGGGATGGCCCAGAAGACCCCACATGGCGCCCTCCCGCACAGAGGGCCTGGAGTAGCTCATGTGTTTGAGTGCTGACTACATGCCCTGCTGAGCGCTTGCTTTACACACCTCTTCTGATTGGATTACCACACCCACTGTGGTGTAGGCACTAATCATTATCCTCATTGAACTGATGAGCAAGGCGAGGCAGAGAGAGAAGTTCCACAACTTGCCCAGGGCCACAGGGTCAGTGGTGGCAGCACCAGATTTCAGGCCCCGAAAGCTGACGTCCAGAGCGCACATTTGTGACCAGCCGTCTATTCCCCTCCTCCGGCCGGGAGGGACTTTAAAGGTCATCTGGCTGGTCTGTATCCTTCCTCGGCCACGGACCATCCGCTCAGCCACGTCGTGGCCCATGTGGTTTCATGTTCTCCTTAGAGAAGGCAAAGGGGATGGGCCCACTCAGGGCCCGATTCCCCACAGGGGAGGAGAGCCGAGCTGGAGTGTAAGTGGCCCCTGTCGTCCACAGCAGGTCTCCAGACCAGGGAGTGTGAGGGGCCTGGGACACGGGCAGCACCGTCGCAGCTCAGGGCCCAACCACAGGGGCGGGGGCTCGGCCCCTCCCTCTGTCCCCGCACAGGTCAGAGGGAAGCACAGACGCGGCCCCTCCTCCGCAAACACCGACCGTGCTCGCGCAGAGCCCCGGGCGGCCCTCCGGAGAGGGGCGCCTTGGGCCACTCTGCAAGCCCAGGCGCGGGCGCAGCTAATAACGCCTCCCGCCGCGTGCCCTGATTGAAGCAGCCTCCAAGCAGCAGGGACGCTTGCTTGATTAGTGCCAGCAGCCTCCTGGCGAGCCAGCGAGCGGTCCAGGCAGCCACGGAGAGGGAGGCGGGACTCGACAAGGACCTGCTCCAGGCTTCCTCGGAGGCCGGGTTCAGTCCCCACCTCCAGTGGTGTCGGGGAGATGACAGTGGCCTCACTGGATGAGAACTTGGAGTCTGGGAGGTGCCCAGGCAAGGGCACCGTGGGTGGAGCCCGACCCACCCGTGAGTCAACTGAAGGGCATTGCTGTTCAGCGGGCACTGCCATGGAGCGTGGTGCACACGTGATCTCCTTCTGTCCTGAGGAAGGGGCCGCTGCCCCCTTACATAGGTGGGGACTTCACAGCCCACGGTTCTTAGTGGCAGAGCTGGGATTTGAACCTGTGTCATTCTGGCTCCAACCCTGTGTTCTTCCCACTACACCCTGCTGCCGACCTAGGCAAACCTCATAACTGAAAAATCAGGATTGATCTGACCATTGAATGTAAGTCTGTATTTGCTTTATACACGGATTACTGCAGGATGCCTGTGAGTGTTCGGTCCTTCTCCTTGCTCCTTTAAGATGATCTGATTTATGAACGTTGCTAAGCTGTTGGCAAACTTGTTAGAAACACAGCCTCAGGTCCCCCCAGACCCACCAAATCAAAACCTGCGTGTTGACAAATTCTCAGTGATTGGTGTGCACAGGGCAAGGGCTGCTGATGAGAGGTGACGCAGGAGCTATGGGTCACAAATCGTCCACCCAGGGTTAGAAGAAGGGGTCCCGGATGAGGGACCTGGGACCCTAAGAGCACGGAGCCAGATAACCTGCCTGTCCCGGGGACCCCAGGCCAGGCTGGTGCTCTCATGCCACCCCACATCCCCTCATGGTCAGAGAGACCAGGTCTCCCCAACCCTGAGGAGGACTCCCCCTTGCCCTGTGATGTGGGTCTCAGAGCATTGATTGGAGATTGTGTGGGTGTGTCACTGGGGTGAAGGGCTGGATCCTCTGACATGCAAATGTCCCTGTCCCCTAGTCCAGACCTGCTGGGTCATTTAGAGGCTCCCAGGACTTTGGAACACACCTGAATCCCAGATCCACTGATGGCTGATCTACGCCAGGAAGTGCCCGCTTCCGCACCTGCTCCCCTCTGCCAGTGGGGAGGGAGGGGACCACCGCCCTTTGCAGCTCACAGAGAGCCCTCCCTGTGTGGTTGCTGGCCCCGGGGCCCTTGGCCTTCTCAGTTGTAGGGTGCAAAGTCCAGTAGCCTTGAAGGAGTCTCACCTCCAGAAACACCCCCTGGTAACTACAAGTTTCTTCCATTTGGCCTAAAGCGAGGGGCCAGCAAACTTTTTGTAAGGGGCCAGATAGTAACTATTTTAGGCTTTGAGAGCCCTACCTACCGTCTATCACAACTACTGGGATAGTGCAAAAGCAGCTCCTGGCAGTATGTAAATGAGTGGGCGTGGCTATGTTACATTAAAAGGTTGTTTACAAAAATAAGCAGCAGCTGGATTTGGCTGGTGGGCTACAGTTTCAAACTGAAGTAGCTCTGAGCAGGTGGGGTCTGAGCAGGAGGGGACGCAGGGGAAGGCTTCGAGCAGAGAGGTCACCCAGGGTCACAGCTGAGTCAGCTTTTTACTAGTCAGAAGCAGAGTGTGCGGGCAGGGGTGCCTCAAAAAGTTGCTGGGGTTTAGGGTAGCAGCCTGAGGAAAGTATTGGTGCCTTGGGGGTTTGGGGCGGGAGGGGCAAGGTGGGGGGTGCAGGAATGGTGCCCTGGAAGACAGGTGCTGCTGGCACCTGCCTCACAGAGGGCTGGGGTTTAGGAGGGGTGAGGGGATTTGACGGGGACACAGCGCGATCCATCAAAGTGACAGGTCTTTTTACTCTTATCAGCACCATCACTGTTGTTACTCTAGAATCGTTTCATTGAACAAATACGTAATTGCGGGTGAAGGTGGTCCTAGACTAAATAGGAGTCGGTGAAATGATGCACCGTGTGCAGACCAGGTGTGCAAATCAGGGCTGGACCGGGCCCCGAGTCTCTGGGGAAGGGTGGGGCGTGTGAGGTGGGCCCTGAGTCTCTGGGGAAGGGTGGGGCATGTGAGGTGGGCTGCCTCCGTATGGTGGCCCCAAGTGGAGGGGAAGTGGCACACCCTCAGAGCAGAGCAGGGGGCCCCACAGCTGGGAGGTCCCAGGGGGTGGGCTCAAGTTCCTCAGCTGAATCACCCTTGCGGGAGGCTCTGAAAAACCCGCTTCTCAGAGCAGAGCCCAGTGAGATCTCAGCCTGCAGCCTCCCACCCAAGGCGCCTGGGGGGATTAAGTCTGGAGCAGCGCCTCCCGGGGGAGGGGGCAGGAGGAGAAGACCGCAGAGCCTGGGTTGACCTCTGGGACCGGGGGCTTCGGGTGGGGCCAGGTGGTCAACGGAGGCTCTGGGCTGGGGCAGGCACAGGGTGCTGACGCCTGGCAGGGTGCCCGGGGGACTGGCACGCGTCCCCTCCCTGCGGCTGCTCCTGCTCAGCCGGAAGCCTGAGAGCTGGGTTGGGAACCAGCCCAAAAGTGGAGGGGGGGTAGTGTGGGTGGAATTAACTAGGCTTCTGTGTTCACCATCCTATTTGTAGCATCATTCTCACTCGTAAGCTAATTTTAGCCATCCATTCTGCTTCTGTTACCATTTATAAAATGAGAATGTCAAATGCAATATTAAACAAGCGGGATGAAGGCAAAAAAAAAAAAAAAAAAAAGGAAATGCCAGAGAGGCACTTAATAAATGAATCCCGCGTTTCCGTGGCGAGGGGGCGGTCCTGTGCCTCTGCGCCCCACCCCCACCGCGCACTGGCACGCTGTGTCGTCTGTGTGCTGCTCTGCTAATTGGGGCAGAGGGGTTTGCACATGGGGGAGGTGAGGGGAGCGCTGGGGAGGCCAGGCGGGTGGTTGGGGGGAATGTGTGTTGCTCTCTGGGTGGCAGTAATGTGGTTGAGGGGAGGTGGCCTCTGAGTCCCTGGTTCTGGCGGCCCTGCCCTTCATCTGCCCTCCAGCGAGGTCATCGCGGCGGGTGGGGCTGAAGAGAGCAGCAGCTCTTTCTCAGCCTCTAGGAGCTCCTCAGCACCCGGCTTTTCCTCGTGTGCTGCCCCCCACGTCGCCTATGCACCACCTACGGGAGGGGGCACAGAGACGCCAGAAGGAGCCGCCCCCCCCTCTGCACCCCTTGCCTGGGGCCTGTTCTTCCTTGACTTTGCACAGCTGCTCTTGGCCTGACTTTCAGGGAGGTGCAAGCTGATGTGTGAGCCGTGCATTTCTCTCCCTCACTGTCCCTCACTGACCCTCGCTGACCCTCACTGTCCCGGAGAGCCATTGAGCTGGCCCGTCAGCGCAGGGTCTCTGGCAAAGCCCGCCCAGCCTGGGGGAAGCCCCCGCTCGGTGGCAGAATTGGGCACCTGCTGGAGGCCGAGGTTTCTCTTCACTTTGAAATGTCCTTGCAGGTTCCCAGAAAGGAAGAGGAGAACAGCTGTTGCTGCCACCATCAGCTTTTTCCTCAAATAGCGTGGCCCGCGCAGCTCCCTGTGCGCACCTTGCTGAGGAAAGCAGGGGAAGGCCCAACCCCGCGGCAGGTGGGGGAGGCTAGGGAGAGAGTCAGCAGCAGCACAGCAGCACACCTGGAGTCTGGGGGGTGGTGGCAGCCCCCCCCCCCCGCCCTCTGCCTCCCCAGGCTTTGGGCGTGACCCCAGTCAGCACAGATGCAAACCGAACTGGCTTCATGACTTCCAAGCACTCAGCAAGGCTCTGTGCGGAGGACAGTGAGGGCTACCCCCGCCAACCTCATCCAGCACTCCCTCGTTTGTTTTATGAGCTCCCTGCTGCCCTGGGGGGCAGGAGTTTCCATCACTGTTTTACTTTTGAGAAAACCAGACACAGAAAGGTCAGGAGCAGCGGTTTAAAGCCAGGAGCCTCAGCCTTCAGGCTGGACTGTGCTGGACAGGCCAGGGCTCTGCCCTCGGATCCGGCAGGGCAGGGGGCCACCGTCACCAGGTCCCGGCTCACTCCACTCCTTGCCCAGCTCTGAGTGCCTCCGAGGGAGAGCCCCACCTGTAGGGACTCCTTTCCTGCGTCTGTACCCGGTGTAGCCCTCAGTCGGGTGCCAACAGCACTGGCTTGCGGCCTGCTCCACTTTGCCATGGCTGAGGAAGCCGTGAGCCAAGTTCACTCTGGAAGTGTGGGGAGGG
Source organism: Phyllostomus discolor (assembly GCF_004126475.2). Classification (NCBI taxonomy): domain Eukaryota; kingdom Metazoa; phylum Chordata; class Mammalia; order Chiroptera; family Phyllostomidae; genus Phyllostomus; species Phyllostomus discolor. Next base: position 96,343,420 of record NC_040910.2, on the reverse strand, counting down.
CAGTTCTGGGACCAGGATCCGGTGGCCTAGGGGAGGACGGGGCATCCGAGTGGCCCTTGAGGCTGGACACAAGGTGGTGGGGAGGGACGTGGGGGCAGGACCTGGGCACCCAGAGGCCCGGAGATGGATCAGGGGTTTGAAGGCAGGACCAAGGGTTGGACCCTGGCTGTGCCACCCCTGGTGCCATGACCTTGACAATCATCGCTCAGAGCCCCTGTTTCCTTTCCTGGATAACGGAGGCCAGTTAGGCCGACTAGGAGGAAATGAGCTGATTAACGAGGGTTCCGAGAACGGCGAACATTCTCTGAGGACCTCTGTTGACAGGCACGGCGCTTTACATGCACATGTGTGTGCCGCTGTGTACGTGTCCTTTCCACTGTACGTGTACACGCACACGAGGACGCCATGACTGTGCCTAGCATGCTGGGAGCTCGGGATACGCGCTATGTTCCTTCCCCCCCCCCCCCCCCACCGGCGTCTTCCTGCTGGCTGGGGACAGGTAGGGTGATGCAGTGGGACGGGAACCCTGGAGCGGATAAGAACCTAGATGAGGTGATCTGATTCTCTGACGGTCACTCAGAGAGAAAGGTGCCCTGTGGGTCCAATTCAGTGGGGGTGGGGAGGGCCCCACATGGAGGAGGGTGGGGTCCTGCCTCCCCTCCGCCGGCCCTCTCCTCCTCTTCTCTTGGGCAGGTTGCTTCCATGCTTGTCGTCTACACCTTGGTGCTTGTTAGCCTCTCTCTTCAACCCTTTCGCCCTCTGCCTCCAGCAGGGCCGGCTTCCTGGGCGACACCCTGCACAGCTGGGCAGGCCCCACGCAGACAGGCCAGCCCTCACGGGTTCAGTGCTCTGCTGATGCCGCCTGGGAGCTCTCAGTTGTCGTTGAACGAAGGGCCCCTCGTCCTCATTTTGGAGCCGCCTGGGGGCTCTCAGGCACACTCGGTAGTCTGCAGCGCTTTGAGGACAGTAGAGACTCAGTTTCTCCCCGAGGAGCCCACCGTGTGCCAGTCTTCCTTGGTCTGGGGGTTCCTTAAGAACAGGTCATTTCTGGATCTTGGTTATAAACCTGTGCAAGCCCCCGAAGGGTCCTGCCCTGCTGGGGTCTGCAGAGATGCCTGTGTCTGGCCGAGAGGGCAGGAGAGCATGGTGGACGGGAGGAGGGACGGCTGTGGTTCCGGATGGCCCAGGCCCAGCGGGGAGCTTGTGTGTGGTTTCCGGGGTGCAGCCTACTGGAGGGTCTGGGTGGCTACTGGACTCCAGGCAGCACCCCTGCATCTTTACACCGGGGTGTCATCTCCCCTTTCCTGGAATGTACTTGAGGCCTGCCGGGCAGGAGATGGTCAACAGGGGGCTTCGGGGAAGCAGCGTTGGCCTGGAATCCACCAGAACCTGGCTGGGAGGGGCAAGACCAGGTCAGGCTCTGTGCCTTTCAGAAAGCTCCACAGAAGGGCGGTGCCCACCAAGGAAGGAGGGCACGAGCCATTCCCCAAGCGCTCGCCCGCCCGCCCCTCAGTTCCCCTCCCTTCCCACCGGCCAGGCAGCCCGGGTTGGTCTCTCTGAGCAGTGGTGGGCCTCATCCTGTGGACCAGGCCCCTCTCTCCCTGGAGGGGCAGCTGGTTTCCAGCGCGACCCGTTCAGGGCGAGCGGCGAAGCTGCAAACACTGGCCCCTTCAGGCCACACAGAGTTTCCTTGTCCTGGACTGAAAATCAAGGCCATGGGCACAGGGCTTGGGTTTCCCCAGAGCAGGGCCAGTCTGGTTTCCCTCCGGGCCCTGTGGGCGAGCTGACTGGGGCCATTTGTGTAGAAACCAGGAAGAAACAAAAAGCCTTTTCACTCCCCAGACCTCGGCGTCCTCCTTAGACTGCCAGCCTCCTCTTCTCCCTAAAGGTGCCGGGCAGAGACCTGCCTCAGAGGGCCACCAGCCAGTCAGGTGGCGGGACGCTGTCCCCACAGAAGTCCCAGCGCTTTCTCCAAAAGCCAGTGCCAAGCAGCTCCCCGCCACCCACGGACAGGGTCTGCAACCATGGACCAGGTGTCTGAGGTCCCTGGGCCTCAGCCTCCCTTCCTACATGGTGGATAGAGAGTGACAAGGGACATCACTGTGTCCATTGCCAAAACGGGAACATGGGCGGTAGGTTAGGTGAGAGCACTGCGTCGCTGTTAGGTGTCCAAGGCGGGTCCCTGCACTGTGGCTACATAAGAAAATGCCTCCATGTTTAGGAAAGGAACGGCACAGTGCATGCAACTCACTCTCACGTGGTTCGGGGGAAACCATAGACACAGACAAGGAGAGTGTGCGGGTGACGAAGCACAAGGATGAACTGTTAGCAGCAGGCACGTCTGGGCAGAGGGTGTACAGGTGTGTTTGTGCTCTCCTTGCAACTTCTCTGGAAGTGAAGGCATTAGAGACCACCCTTGCCGGGTTGCTTTGGGCACCGATGGGAAGAGGCTCCACCCCCATGGGCAGCAGCCAGCGCAGAGGCTGAGAGAGTGCATGGGCAGGCACACCGCAGGCCTCTGGACCGTCCTCTGAAGGAACATCCTCCCGGAGGGTCCAGCTGGGTCGTTCTTCTGACCCGGAACCCAGAAGCTGCAGGCAGCCACGCCCCCTCCTCCTCCCAGGCCTGTTTGCCCTGCAGAGCTGCCTGTTTAGAGATTGGAGTTTTAAAGCCAATCCCATCTACCTCTGGGGAGTTGGTCTACAGCCCTGGGGGTGGGACCGCTTCTTGGCTTTGCCAGCCGTGAAACTTACAAATAGGAGACAGGAGGGCCTGAGAAGCCAGCTACAAGTGTCCTCAGAGGCTCCTTACACGCACAAATCCAAACGGCATGCCCAGCTAAATCTCTCGCCCCTCCAACCAGACTGGTTTTTCTGCATGCCATTTGAGACAAGGGCAATGGCAGCCCTCAAGAGAGGGGCTGCAGTAGTGGGTCTGAGATGTCATTTGGGGAGACTCAAGGACCAAGACTCGGAGATGTACCTCCTTCAGACTTGCCCCCCACCACAGCTGCTGTGGAGGCAGCACTCCAGTGTGGGGTGGGGAGCACTGGTCACTTAGGGGCCTGAGGGTGGTGCTGGAGCAGCTGGAGCAAGAGATCTGGTCGCCAGAGAACCATTTCCATTGTGCTTCTGTGACCTGGGGAGCCCGGCGGGCCTCTCTGTGGCTGCCCTGGGAGGGCAGCTCCCGTGGTGACGGCACCCTCGATGCCCACTGCCCCGGGAACCCAGCCTGCCAGACACTGAGGGTGAGCGAACTCTTTCCCACTGCCCTGCCTGCTCACGGCTCTCCGTCGACCTCAGCTGATAGCTAGTCTCCAGAGACGGTCCCTGGGATCCACGCCTCCCAGTACCCAGGCCCCTGTGAGTTCCCGTCCCACACTGAAGCCAGGCTGGCCCCGTGCCACCAGTAGAACATGATGGAAGTGACAGCGTGACTCCCAGGGCTGGGCTACAAGAAGCCTTGCGGCTTCCACCTTCTCTCTTGGAATGCTTCTGCTTGGGACTCGGCTGCCATAATTGTGAGAAGCCTGAGTGGCATGGAAAAGCCATGAGTAGCCCCCCTGCCGCCCCCTGACCCTCCGTGGACAGTCCCAGCCCAGCCAGCGTCACCTGCCTGCTGTGTGAGTGAAGAGGCCCCTTGGACCCCATCTGACCACAGATACATGAGAGACAGCAAGCAGGAGCCCCACTGAGCGCCCGCACTCCCAGAGCCAGGAGAAAGAGGGATGAACTGCTGCTGGGAGGCGCTGGCCTGGGGGCCTGCTTGTTGCACAGCTCCCTGGGACATGGCATGTGGCCACACGGACTAAGCATGTGACTTCAGCTGCAGAGATAGCCTGGGGATTCCCCGTTGGGGCTCTGACCGTAACTTGGGTGGTTTGACCAAGTTCTCCGGCTTGCACAGGGCCCGGTGCAGCAGTTGGGGTGGGGGGAGGGTGTGGCCCAAATGCAGTCGAACTCGAGGCTCCAGAGGCTGACAGGCCCAGAAGTGACAAGGAGCAGACTGACGTTTAAGGACTTGCCTGATGTTAGGAGAACAAGACAGAATCTGTTCTTTTCAGTAGAGTGGGGGCCCAGACAGGGAGGCCAGGCGCATGGAGATCCTCCTCACCATTGACTTAAATAGACGGGGTCTCCTTGACCGTGAGGAGCACATGAGCCAGTCCATGCTCTGTGTGGAACATCACTGAGGGGCCAGGGAAGGTAGGGGCTGACCCTGGTCCCTGCCCTGGGGACTAGCAGGCTGCGGGGAGGTGAGGCTTCTTCCAGGCCAAGGGGAAGAGAACATAGTTTCATCCTCGGCAAGCCCCTCGAACGGGACTCGAGATAACAGAGAAGGGCTCTGCCTCTTCCCCCTTTTGTTCGTTGTCTTTATATGACATCACCCGAGGAGCAGGGGCTGGGCGGCTGGGCTCCCTGGTCCTGAGAAACCTTCCCACAAGCCTTCAGTGCAGGCCAGGTCGGGCTCCCTGGTGCGACTGCTGCCTCCACCCGTCACGCCAGTGCCCCGGACGTGCCACGGTCCCCCAGAGAGTACGCAGGCCACGGCCCCTGGCCCCGGGAGCACGCGTGGTTGACACAGCGGTGGTTGACAGAACCCACACAGTCGGCGCTGCCCAGCACAACCCCCGCAGAGACAGCGGAATTAAACAGAGCTGCCAGCCCTTCTCAGTGAGATGAAGAGTAGGTGGGTTTGTTTAAATTATTCCCATTACAGTCAGTTAACCTTTATGTTTCCTAAATGAAAATTGTATAAACCTGAAATTTTCGTTGATCAGGTTGCCTAGGAACAGGCAGCAGGTTTTCATAAGACAATGCAATAGATTGTCACCGATAGGGCTGTTAGGAAGTGAGCTGGTTAGCGGCATTATTCTGGATCCCGGAGGTAATTATCTGTCTGCCTCGGTGGAGCCCACCGGGCTCCCGGGCTCAGGCAGGCTTCTGAGTCCTGGGGGGTGGGCCTGGGGTCCAGGAGCAGGTGGCCACCCCTGGGTTCAGCGGAGAAAGCTGACACACCCAATTCTGATTCCCTCCTTCCTTTTTCTTATTTTATCAGCATTTCTTTTTTGGTGACTTTACTCCCAGGCCGTAGTTTTTATTTCTTCTGGGATATCGTGTTTTCTGTGCCACCTCCTCTCTGGTGTAGGGACAGTCTGCTCTTCCTCAGTGGGGTCACCTCAGTGTGGCAGGTCTGAGAGCTCGTGCATGGGTCCATCCACCCAGGCAGGAGCTCCGTAACCTCCATACTGTATCTCAGGAGCTGTGTTCACCGGGGTGGGCTCAATGACCAGGGAGTCTGCATCTAAACCCTCAAGTTCAGCACTACTCTCTGCATTTTTGAGCATGTGCGGCAGAAATTCAGTGCTCTTTTGGGGGCACCAACCCTGCCCCCAGCCCCACTCTTTGGCCTGCGCACACCTACCAACTCCGCCATTGTAAGGGCAGAATGGCCCACATTGCTTCTGTAGAGTAATTCCTTCAGATACTTGGTGGTTTTTCAGATGTGCACACCCTTGATGGCCTGGCGGTTTCACGAGTGTTCTTAAAGTGACCGTGAAGATTTAAAGCTCTTGATTTGCATGATGTTGTGGAGTTTTCTGGGTCAAGTGGACAGCGAACCATTTTCAGAGGCCACCTCAGGCCTCGTGCAGGAAGAAGGGAACTCATTTCCCTTCAATCACCTTCCCCGCCCTCCTGCTTTCAGCAGCAGAGACACTCCGGGCAGACAACTGGAGAAATGAATAGTAACAAAACACACGATGGGAATCGAAGAACAATGTCACTCGAACACAACTTTGGTGTATACCCTTGTTTGTTTTCCTCAGAGCCGCTGTCATTTGCTTCTTTCCTCGCCCGTGGTTAGGGCGGCCGACCGCCCTGGCCTGCCGGGACTGAGGGCCCCCCCTGCCCACGCGTGCCGTCACCAGCGTGCTTCTCCATATCTGCGCAGCTTTCCGTGAGCTGGGATGAGCCCCGCTCAGCCCCGCCAACTCCCTGTTCCTGGACATGCATGGCATTTCCCTATTTTAATGATTATTAATGCTTGTGGTGAAGAGCCTCGTCCGTAAGGCCTTGCAGGTTAAATTCCTACAAGTAGGATTTATTAGGTTAAAGGATGTGTGCATGTACGGCTTTTGATTTTTTTGTCAGGTTGTCCTCCGGAAAAATACGTGCCAGTTTCCACCCCTCCTGCCCACACTCTTGGGGACTCGACATCAAATAATCCTTTCCCTCATCACGGCCAGTCTGGCAGGCGAGAGTTATGTCTCGTTTTGGGCGCCGGCTTCTTTATTGGCCCCGTGTGAATCGCCCGTCCCCATCCTCACCCGTCCCTCTTTGGGGGCTGCTCGCCTCTCTCCTTTTAACCTATAAAAACTCTCTGCCGCGAGCGCATCGGTCATGAATGTTGAACCATTCAGTCCGTTTTTTAAAAGCATGGTGGTAAAGAAAGAATAGGAGTACCACCTGCCACCTGGTGTCTCCGAAGAAAGAAGAGTTACTATTTGAGGTATTTAACGTTTCCCCCTAGCCTTAAGCACTAAAACATTTTATTTTAAATAAACCACTTGGGATGAGAAAATCTCCAAAACAGGCAACCCAGGCAGGCCCCTTTGAAAACAAAGCACACTGCCCACAGTTGAACTTTTCCTTCGTGACTCAGACGTGCTGTGGACAGTGGTCATTTTCCGTGCGTTGGTGACACCCTCAGCAGCTGCCGAGCTGTGTGGGGTTTTGGCTCCTATACCAGAGGGCCCCAGACTGCTTCTTAAATACGATACCAGGTTCTTACCTCACCCCGTCACTCCCAGGCTGTTGCGCAGTTACGTCTGCCGCTGCAGGTAGCCCTCCCTGACCGCAGGACGTCCGTCGTCATCAGCAGTGGGACTGGCTACTGGCTGGCGATGCTCATGGAGTTCACCCATAAACTAAAGCACATGAGCCCTGAGCAAGGGACGCTGCTGAAAACGTGGTAGGAACTTCCACAAGCACCAGTTTTACTTATTTCCTGGGGTTTGTGTTATATATTATTTCTATAGATACAGATATCAGACATACGTTGTTAAGTAAGCGACTTCTGGATGTGTGAGCAAAATAGGATTCTGAGATTTTGAAGGCAGAAGGGAAGCAGAAAGAAATGATTATCGACCCCTTAAAGATGTAGGTGCAAAATGAGAAACCTGTAACTTAGATGAATGAAATCAGTGTCCAGTCTTATGACTTCTCTCAGGAATGTGCCAGGCCAGGTTTTACAGAGGTGGTGGCATTGTCGACCTAGAAATTTAAAAAACCTGGCTTCCTAGCCTGCCCCTGCTAGGACACGGTTGGTTTACAACCCTTTACACAAGTCTTCTGATGCTCAGTTTTCTCATCTGCGAAATGGAGCTAAGACTAACTGGCCTCTCTGTTTCATTAGAGGTCGAATCACATGGCCAGGATGTGAGGAGTCACTGACTTGGAGGAATGTGAGAGGAATTTGTAAACATGAAAAGAGCCAGCCAAGCATGCGGGATTGTTACTGTTGCTATTGTTGCTGTTCACAGGCACCGCAGACAGCCGCGTCTGCCTCCTTACCTCTCCCGTGCCTTCTGCGCAGGCAGAGCTCCCAACCCACACATGTGTATCTTCAGTCTATGTCCTTGCCGCCCTTCCAAACCCAATTTCATCCTTGTAGGTTTTTCCGAAGCAAGGATTTGCACAAGTGGTGTGTTTTCTTAAATATTTATTTTGCAGCCCATTTACTCGGCATGGCTATTTTTACAGTGAGTAAGGAGCAAGGCTAAAAATAACCCAGCTCGTAACAGGATCAGTTCTGCATTTGACATTTACGTGGAATTCATTTGCATCTCATTTGTTCACTTTTCTGTTTAACAGGTAGAATGTAAGAAAGCTCAGCCGAAAGAAGTCATGTTCCCACCTGGGACCAGAGGCCGGGCCCGGGGACTGCCTTACACCATGGACGCGTTCATGCTTGGCATGGGGATGCTGGGTGAGTCGGGCGGGACCTGGCGACCCCGCGGGGTCACCGTGGGCTGGGGGCTTCGGAAGCCTGTACACCCCACTGGGTTACTGCCCAGCTGGTCTCTGAGCCTCAGTTTCCACATCTGTAGATGAGAATAATAAACCCTTTGCAAGGCGATTATGGGCAGAGAGAGGGGGAGAGAGACAGAGAGAGAGAGAGAGATGGGTGGATGATCATCTCGTCCCATGCCTGGCTTATAGGAGGTGCTGGCTATTATTTTTCTTTCTTTCCACCCCCACCTTCAAAAAGAGAACAAGTCACTCCCTCTGTCTGCCTCAGCCCTCTCTCCTGCCTGGGAGGTGTTAAAGACCTAAGGACTCGTGGCTGGCTGAACTTGTATGGGCTGAGGCTACATCTTCTTAAACTTGAGAGAAGAGGGGGGAAGTGGTGAGGGTGGACGATAATCCTGTCTATTTAAATGATTAACATTTTTCTCTTGGGATATCAAAATTTGCATTTAAATAGATGTTTTAAATAGCCTGTTTTATTCTTTATTTGAAAAAAAAAAGATGATGAAAGACAAAGTATGTTTGTCCTGACTAAAAATGATCTCTCCTGGCTTTTAGAAGAATTGAGTTGCATATTATGCCCTGTCCTTAAAGGTATCTCTGTCCGTCCTGTGTAGATAATTGAAAATCTTGCTGCTTAAATGGCAGGAAAGATTGAGAAAGCTGTGGAGAAGCGTAATGGTGTGGGGCGCAACAATAATTAGAAATTTCAAGGCGAGAGAACAGTATTTTAGTGCAAGTTATTGTGTGTCGGGAAAATACTAATTAAATGGGATAAATGGTAGTTAATGGTGAAATCCCATTCAGGCACATGATCCGCCTGGTGTTAATGGGTTTTCATTTGGTTTGGCTAAGAGTCTTTCTTCTACATTGTTTGATAAGCTCTTTATGTATTTTCAGATTTGCTGCTGTTCAAATCATTCCTAGCTTAGTTTTAAAGTTATAAAGGTTCCCTTGGTTTTGTAAATTCTGGAAAAGAATTTTTCTGAGGCAATAACAAGGACAGGTAAAGTCATTTTGAGGAGTTTAAAATGCAGAGAGATGCTGTGAGAAGGCGGGAAATGGCTGAGATGTTAATTCTTCTCAAATCACTGTCCTAGGTTTAACAGTTTCCAAGAAAAAATCCTGTTGTAATTCTTTAAAAATTGGGCAAGTGATTCTAAAACTTATCTGGAAAAAGAAACACTAAGAATAAGTCAGAAAATGTTTTAAAAGAAGAAATGAGAAAAGAATGGTTTGACCGAGTATCCGAACATAGCACAAAACTGCAGTGATTAAAATGGTGTGGTATCAAGGAACACATTTGTTCATGGAAAAAGTTAAAGAACCGGAACTAAATAGATGTCTGTGTAAGAGTGTAATTATTATTAAGATTATTTTTACAAGTCAGTGAGAATTATTTCCTGCTTGACTCTAAGACACTTGTTTGGCTTTTACTTTAAAAAAAAATTTTTTTATTTGGTCTTTACCCTGTGTTGTATACCAAAGGAAACTTTTAAATACTGTAGTGAGTTGAGCCCATTGTTACCTGCTGGCTTTTGGAGTCTGTATAAAGGCCTTAGGGTGTAAAATGGGAGGCTTTTGTAGGATCCACCTCTTCAGAAACTGCCCCCACCTTTCGAAGTCTAGCGTCATGCCCTCTGCCTGCACGAAGAATGAACTGGGTCTTCTCCAGGGGGAAGCAGAGGTGGGAGTGAAGCCAGTTCACTCTGACCAGTTCCAAAGAGCAGAGGTGCAGCAGCTACGTCCAGCTGTGTGTTCGGTGAGGGCTGGGGGCCCACGTCTCCACAGACACCCAGGCTCAACCCCTACACAGAGCCACAGCAGGAGGCCTTGTTGAATGGCTTGGGTCTTTTCAGACCTACTGTGTGCCGGGCCCTGGGCTAGCACTGGGAGACAGACGTGCGTGGCCCCTGCCCTCTTGGAGTGTGTGGTCCTAGTGAGGGAGATGATGTTTAACAGCCAGTCATACAGATGCAGAATTTATCATAGTAGAGGAGGTTACAGGGTGCTTTCAGAGCATATAAAGAGGAATAGAAACTAGCCTGAGGTATCAGGGAACACCTCCCCGTGGAGGTGTCATTTTAGCTGGAACAAGAAGTATGAGTGAGCCAAGGGCCATCCAGGCAGAAGGAGCAGCCTTGGATTGCGAGGGTCCTAGTGTGAATGAAACCCTGAGAGCCGACTGGCCTGACTGCGCGGGGCAGGTCCAGGCAGGGCACATGTGAGGAGGGGGAGGGGCGGCCGAGTGGCCCCTGTGCTTCTCCGGACGCCGTTCGAGGGGCCCCTGCCCCGGGAGGGACAGATATGCACTAAGTGCCACGTGCTTACTCTTCTTCCCCAGCTCTTTCCCCTCCCTCTCGAGTCTCAAGTGTCACTTCCTCCAGCCCCAGTAAGGAAGTAATTGTTAGCTTAAAGTGTGGCTAAGAGTCTATGTTAGTTCTTTAGTTATAACCTCCCCCAGCCCACCCCATCATCATCCTCACCCCTGATGCTTAAGGCTTCTGCCCACATGGAGACTGCCACAGGCAGAGGCCCCAGAACTCAGCCACCCAGAGTCACAGAGGCGCTCTGCCCGCCGCCCCCCCACCCCGCCCCACAACCAAGCAGACAGCCCTTTGGGCAGAATTGAGGGCGTCAACCCAGCCTCTACCAAGGAGGACTTTGTGGGCCAGAGGAACAGCTCAGGACTTCAGAATCTGATCCGCACCCCATCAGCTGTGTGACTTGGGACAAGCAACAGCCTCCCTGTCCCTCAGGTACCCCAGCCACAGACAGGGTGTGGGGGCCCTCGCATCACGGGGTTGTGGAGAGCAACTGAAAGTCGCACTACGCCCGGCCAGTGCTGTGTTGCATCAGACCTGAGCGGCCGTGGCTGGCAAACCGTTCAGAAGGAAAAAACATGCTGTTAACCAAGCTGCACTGATGCTTTCTTCCCACTTCGGCAGTGAGATAGATCCCGCTTTCAAGAGATGTTACAATGTGAAAAAACCATGTCTTTGGGTCAACAAAATGCATGCAATAGTATGCACTCAAACTGGGAGCTGTCGGCACCGGGGGCCCTGGGCAAGTTGTCACTTGTGTTGGTGCCCAGTACCCTTCCACTCGGGGTCCCTTTCTGCCTGTGGCCAAGAACAAAGCCAAACCCATAGGTATGACTTGTGCTTTGACACCAGCCCCTCCTCATTTTGGGCCCCCAGCTCAAGGAGTTAGATTATCTTTGTGTTTTTACCTCCCAGCAAAAGTCCGTGTGCTGCCCCCGGGCCCCCTGAATTCCCTAGCCACTCCAGCGAGGCCATCTGGTGACAGCTGGTGAGAGGGGACTCCCGAGAGGTCCCCAAAAACACCCCTAGCCAGGACCCAGCTCAGCCCAAGGGCTGGGCAGAGGGGTGAATGGGACACAGGGACAAACTTCCGGTCTCTCAGTCTGGTTGGCCTGCTGCCTCCCTAGCCAGGCCAGGGTCTCCCCCGAGGCTCCTCCAATGCCCCTGCTAGAAATGCCCAGGCTGGCCTTCCCTTCGCCAAGTGGCACCCTGGGCCTCTTCCCTCTGAAGTCGTGGCATTGAGAGGTGGCCAGCCCTTTGGGAAGAGGGCCCGGCACGTCGCCATCAGCCGCCTGCGTCACCCCCTCCCTGGTGTGCCAGGTCGGCACCGCAGTCCCCGAACCATCGCCTGCACCTCCAACAGCAGTTCGGCTGATCGTTTCACCGCCAGCAGCAATTTGACCTCAGCTCGTGCAGAATGTGTTTAAAAATTTATTAATGAATTGCAACGAGATGAGGTTTCAGTGATTTAAACTTTTTGTTGTTGTTGTTGAAAGAACAGAAAAAGCACTTCTGGGGCCTTTTAGAAGCGAGACTATAAATCATTAAAGTTTTTAAACGCATTCATTCAACAAATATTTATGGAGTGCCTGCCAAGTGCCACGCGCTGTTCTGGAAGCCGGGAATGCCGCGGAGAACGGGGCCTCTGGTCTCGGGGAGCTGCCGTCCGAGGAGCCGGGTCTGTAAATGACCGGGAAACTGCGGAACTAATTTTTAAATGTCCTTTAAGATTTCTCCACGCTCGGAGCTCTTGTCAAAGGGAGGCTGATGCGCTATGTATAGTCGCGCAGTGATTCTTCCTCAGTGTCTGTGGCGTGGCTGCAGACGTCCTGGGGGCGGGGGTGCGCTGCAGCTATTTTAGTTTTAGCTCTCACAGCCTGTAATCGGCCTGATGGGAATTCCTTAAAAAGAACGCAGGAGAAAGAGGAGGGGTCAGGCCTCCCTGCCTTTGAGCTAGACAAAGGGAAGATCAGCCGAACCCCTCAGAAACTGTCTTTGTGTGGCCCTCCGACTCGGCTCCACCGCTTTGCAGCCGCTGCAGCGCGGTGCCCACAGTTACCCAGCTCAGTGCACTGGACTCTCGCTGGTTTTTTGTGATGAGAGTAGACTTAATAAAAGCAAACATGATTATTGTTGATATATTTGATTCCCCTTGGCCCTCTCCACCACATAATCCTACCGCCTTTCACTCTCTTGACCTCGCTGTGCAGACGCCGCTTAACAGGTTTGATACCAGTGCTGGCAAAATACCTCGCTGCTGAGGCCTTGGAGAGCTTCGCCCTGCAGCCCAGAAATGGAGAGGCCCTCGACCTGCTGAAGGAAGCCAGAGGCGTCCTGTGCGGGCTCGTCCTGAGAAGCCCCTCTGAAAGCCTGACCCTGTGTTCCCTGACATCAAGCCTCTTGGAAATGAAAGCCACACCCCCCCCCCAACCCTAAACCGTCACCGGGAGGGGACGAGGAGCTGTGATCTGCTGGCCTTCACAAGCAGACTTCCGACGTGGGCTGGAACTCACAGCTGCGTGGCTAGACTCATCTGTAATTTCAACAGGGATTTATCCTTCCTGAAAATAACTGTTGAGGTCACTCCCAAGGAGGTCTCCTTTGGTTGAGCCGTTTCCTGGTAAACAAAGGAAACTCAAAATTCAGCCCCTCGCTGTCCTTCCTAGAGCAACGCAGCGCCCTCAAACTTGCTGCGGTGGTGGGAAGGCGCTCTGTCCGCGCCGTACCCCCCTGGAGCCACTGAGCATCCACGGTGTGGTCCGTGTGTCTGCAGAACTGAAGGTTCTGTTTTATGTCACTTAAATTCAATTTAAATTGGACGGCACAGGCCCAGAGGAGCCCCACTAGGCCCAGTGATTCTGGGGCGGTTCTTGGCACGTGGCGTCGCGTCTGCATGCAGACCCCCAGCTAGCACGGCACCCCGGGCAGTGCTCTGCGGCCCCCCCAGCAGATGTCTCACTCTGACAGTCCCCCACCTCCCACCGCTGTGAAGCCCAGGGCCCAGCAGAGGAGCAGAGCCCAGGAGAGGGGGTCCTGTGTCCATGTAGAAGGCACACATCCCCCGGGGCCGGGGCAGAGATCCGGAACCCTACTTCGGAGAACTCCGCCGCCACCCCCCAGCAGGCTCCCCGACACGCGCTGACTGGCACATTCAAATTCTGTCGCAGATTTCTGATCCGTGCCCCTCCACAATGGGAAGCCAATCTGTGGGAAAGGTGGCCATCCAGGCTGAAGGCTTGGTTTTTTTTCTTTAGTGACAAGAGATAATTACTATGGGATTGATCAGGCGTCCAGAGTGCTGGAGCAAATAAATTGTGCAGCAGCCAGTACGGAAGGGGCCCAGCTGGTAGTGGAAGCGGCAGCCGGGTCATCCCACCGTCGTGTGGCCCGGCGGAGCCTCCGCGCGGGCCTGCCGTAATGTGCTGTTGATATGCAGCCAGCCAGCCTTCCCGTGTGGCCGGGCCGGGAGCCGCCTGAGCAGAGCCGCGCTGCACAGCAGTAAATGAAGAGGAAAATTGAAGTAATGTTGTATTATAAATTTATGATTTCATCGGCCCGACCTGGAGGATGTTCAGCAAGGGGGGTAGGGGTGAGAGCCCCCACTCTGGCAGCCGCCAGAGTCTCCCCTTCCTTGTTCGGGAGACGGCACTGACACCTCCAGGAAGACGGGGGTGAGGCCTGGCACCGGAGCGGACTTGACCATGCTTCTCTCCCTTCCCGCTGAAGGCTTTCGGGTGTGCCCGGGAGAAGGCAGATACAGTGGAGGGACCGGCGGTCCACCACCTGCCACCCCCGCCCGCCCGAGGGAGTCTCGAAGGCATCACGTGGGCTTCCCCTTTTGCTGTCAGATTAACACTGAAATATTTAAGACCCCCTCCCCCCAGCGCTGAAGCGCGAAGCCAAGCAGTCATTTTTCATGAGGAAAGGCCCTAGGCAGCAGTGATTTGGCCGCTTGCATATAATCCGTTTACCAATATTGCTGAAATAATGGCATAAGAAATCTAGTGCTGAAAGTTCTGATTTGATCGCAGGTGATTAATTTAGAGGAGAATTGAGCTGGCCAGCCATGAAATAAGTTCCAAGGAAGCAGCAACCCGTGTGCGTGTGTCCACATAAGGCATCCGAGTCCTGGTCTCTGTCCCTCTGTTCCTCCCCTTTCCCCACTGGTGCCAGCTCCGGTGCGTCTCACCCGGGGCCCACTCCTCGGCAGGCGGTGCAGAGCAGCCAGGCCGTCCTGTCTCCTTGGGTCAGCCTTCTGCAAAGAAGACCCTCAGAGTTTGGAAATGAATGCACAGGGAAGGAGCAGGTGGCGAGACCCCTGTGAGGTAGAAACAGGTCCGTTGGCCAGTGAGCTGTGACTGCAGATCTGGAAAGGCTTTGCTGGAACATGGGGAAGGGGCTGCGGCTGGTGTCGGTGGAGAGTGGGGGTCCGTCGTTGCTGTAAGGGACCTGCAAAGCTCTCTGCAGAGGACAGGACTCAAGCTCCCAGAGAGCAGGGAAGACCTTCCAGCCCCCCCCCCCCCAACCCAACACATACACACACACGTGAGCCCAAGGACGTGATCTTGGGCCAGAGGCAGGACTGGAACCCAGGTCTCCAGCCAGCCAGTCCAGCGAGCGTCTGTCCCAGCGCCGCTGACAAGCAGAAGGTGCGACACCAGCAGGCACCGGGAAGTGAGGGAGGGTGAGTCCTGTGCCTGCCCCTTTGAGGCCTTTGTGAACAGGCAGCAGGAAGACCAGCGAACCTAACTCTCGGGGCCTGAGAGCACACGAGGCGGGCTTCGGTGAGCAGCCCGTCCCTGCAGCGCTCACCGGCCCGGTCAGAGTCTGCATCACCAGAGAGTCAGCCGGCGGGGGGGGCAGACAATGAGGCCCCGCAGCCTGTGTTCAGGGATGCTTCCGAGGTCGTTTAGAACTGCAGAGACACGTGTGGATGGCTGTCCCCCTCATGGCTGGAGGGTGTGGTGACTGTCATAAACCGGAAGTGGCTCTCTGCCAGCGCTCTGGTGGGAGCCACAGGAACAAGTCTGGCTGTGGGAAGCAGCAGGGGAGGTGATGGCAGGGGCTGCAGCAGCACGCAGGATGGCCAGGGCGCCTGGGGGACAGGCAGGAAGGGGGAGCTCGGCCATAGGGACACCCTGGAGTGACGTGGTCAGAGGCTGCTGCCGCCACCGCTGGGTGCTGGACTGTGCTTCTGACACTTCCCTTGGCCGAGCCCGGGGTCCCCAGCCTGCCTGGCTCAGAGAACAGTAGGGAGGTTTTTCTGCTTCCGTGACGGGAGGCAGGCATCCCTCTAAGACCCACAGAAGAGGGGCGTCAGGTGTTGGGAAACCCAAAAACAACCATCTCAGAGGTCAAAGCCAGAGTCCGGCTGGTGGGGGTGGCCGGTGGCATTTGAAGAGCGAGACTGTATGGAGAACCCCATGTAGCAGGAGACCGAGTAAGCCTGGTGGAGTCCAGACAGGGCGGCCATTGGCCCCCTGTGGCTGGTGGACACACAGTCCCAGAAGGCCACGCCGGCCTTCTCTGTGGCCTGAATCAAGAGGTAGGGCGCCAAGCGAGAAGTGTACTGAGTGGGCAGGGTGCAGGGTTGAGAGTGGACGTGGCCACTCACTAGCGGTTCCATAATAGATTGGAGAAGGCCATGGTGCCCCCGGGGCTTCCTCTGCACCCATGCCTGGCCCAGCAGCAGTTTTCACAAGTACCCCTCAGTTATCCGGTCACCCCCTGGGTCTGGAAAACACACGGTTACTGTGAAATGCCTGTGGAAACACGTGGCACAAGGCTTGTGGGCTTGGGCCATGCTTCGTGGTGCACATTTCAACACAACCAGCCCCTCACCACTCCTGTGGGAGTGTTCTGGCCCCATGGAGTGTCCCTGCTTGGAGGGGGTGGGAGGCCCTGGGGCCCACCCCCTCTGGGCCACGGCGGCGGGCTGAGCCCCGTGTTTCTCCAGAGGAGCGGGGTCAGCCCTGAGCATCGCCTGCTCAGGCAGCGGCTGGGTCTGCTGCCCGGGGAGGAGGCATCACGAGCACTTTAATCTCCCACTGTCAATAGCTTTAAGGTAAAGTACATTCAGGGTAAGCTCTCCAAATGTCAGAGCCAGGCATGGGCCCTGTGTCTGGTGCGAACATGTGGCATTTACTCTGCAGGCGGACAAAGTGTGTGGGCTTTGGGAGTCTCTCTGCCCACACACGGGCTAATTACCAGCGGGCGGACGGCAGTGTCCCCAGCCTCAGCAGCGAGGCGACTTCGGCCGGGGGAAAGACCCTTGCGGGAGACAGATGGTTGTGTGGGGGCAGTAACTTGGGCTGTTTCCCCCTGGCCCCAGACCCGAGGTGGCTGTACTAACAGGACTGTGCTCTTTCTCTCTGTGTTCAAGGCTACCCCAACTTTGTGGCAACCTATGGCCGTGGCTACCCCGGATTTGCTCCTAGCTATGGCTATCAGTTCCCAGGTGAGTGTCTGTGTCTCCGGGGGCTTTGGACACGTGGGATGTGGGCTGCATTTGGGGGGGAGGGGCACCCCTAAAAAGAACACAACTTGTACATTCAGCCATTCAAGAAATGACCTATAGGTGCTAAACTTCAGATCCACTTCACTGGGGTCCAGGGGGCAGCTCAGTCAGTGACTCACAGAAGCGTTTCACTGGTCTGAGTGGCAGCTTTTGGAGGGGGAAGGGGAGGGGCTGAAGCAGGCACCCTCCCCCTCCGCATCCTCCTTCTCTGAAGCCTGTTGGGGCTTCTCTCACTGGGGCCTGAGCCCTCAGCCCAGGGTGTTCTATCAGCCTCTGTGTCGCCCTGCCTGGTATCTCACATCTCCCGCCCTCCTCTCCTCCCCTCCCCTCCTCCCGTCCTCCAGCGCCGTCCAGTGCGGTGCCATGCTGGTGGATGCTGGGTGTGCTGTGGTGTTTGGGTTTGCTGTCCATCTTGGGAGGGGGCGGCCTTTGGATTCTCTCTCCCGTCCATGTGGGCGTCAGAGACCGAGGCAGAGCCCACAAGGACGCGCCCAGGCCGCTGCAGCTTCCACGTAGCCCGAGGCCTGGGGCCTCCACCCGGGGTGGGCAGCAGGGTAGGCAGGGGCTTGTAGAGATGAGGGGAGGGCTGCGATAGGAAGGGGGGTTTTTCTGGGACTCGGCGTGTCCCCAGCCTTCCCTGACCTGGAGTCCAGAGGAGAATATATTGAGGTGCTTGGGGGGGGGGGGGGGCGTCTGTGTGCAAAGGACAGTGGGGTTCTCCAGAAGGCACTAGGTGAAGAGTTTTGTCCTTGGGTTCTGTGCTGGGGCCGGGGGGAGGCTTCATAGGGAGCTGGGCTTCAGGCAGAGTGTCACACCTCTGGGTGGTCATCCAGCCCAGCGGCCTGGGAGCCTCGGGCCTGAGGTGCAGAGGGAGTAAAGACACCACCCTGAGAGGATGAGGCTGTGAGGCTGGTGGGAGGGGTGTGTGCAGGGCGCGACGTTTGACTCAGGCTGAGCTTTGGGGTGGGAAGGGTGTGGGGGGTGAGGGGTCGGGAGGCATTTGGGACACTTAGAACCATGGCTTGTGGGAGACAGATTTCTTGGCCAGTGATAGAGAGAGCCCTAGGCTCTTGTCCTGGCTGCCCATGGCCATGGGCAGGTCGCTCTGGATCTTTGGACCTCGCTTGTGTTTTCTGTAAATGAGTGGCTTGTGCAAGACGGTTGCCGTACACCCTTCTGACTGTAGGGGTGAGGGGCAGGCACGGTAGCAGCGTTCCAGACAGAGAAGTGTGAGTGGGGGGCTCTCCCGTGAGACTGCCTCTTCCCCCAGGGCCAGCCAGGCCCCCATCAGGGTGCGCCCGCGGCAGGCACCCTTGGCCGTGCTGGGGAAGCCGCCCCACTGCCTCTCTGTGGCAGAGGGCCTCCTCGGTGGCTGCGGGCAGGGCGACAGCACCTCAGCCAGAGCTGCCAGCGCAGGGCCAGGCATGGTCTGGAGCTCGCTCCGTCCAAGCCACCATTAGATTGTCCCTGTTTGCAGATGGGGACACCGTGGCCAGAGAGGGAGGAGCCCTGTTCCAGGGGCAGGGGCAGGGCCAGGACTCGGCCCGAATGGCCTGGGTCTTACACGCTCTGCTCCACAATCTCTCCGGCATCCGTCTGTCCAGTACGGTCACACCAGCCACATGCAGCTACTAGCATTTAGATTTAAGTTAGTTAATATTAAGTGAAATGAAGTGAAGGGACATTTCAGTTACTTGGTAGCCACGTGTGGCCAGTGGCTACTGCCAACACAGAATATAGGCCGTTCCCATCGCGACAGAGAGTGCTGTTGGATGCGCCGTGCCGGCTGATAAAGGAAGAGTGTATTATGGTGGGAGTGCGTGGTCCATACACATAAGTGTGTATGTGTGTGCGCACGCACATGTGTGCCCCGAGCCCCCCAAGGGAGACCTGGAGCACCACCACCCCGTTCTCGGTTCCCATCCTGCCTGGCCCCGGAGCTGCGAGCAGCGTCTGGGAAGTTTCCCTGTCCTGGCCTCCTCCACAGAGGGCAGGCGCAGCCCACCTCCCTCCACAGCCAGGTTGCTGTTGCCCCCTTGGTGTGGCCCTAGTCCCAGGAGGACAGAGTAGGGAGTGACAAAGTGGACCCCATGCTAAGGCCCCTGTCTCAGCTGAGAGCCTGCCCTCGGAGCCCCGTGGGCCAATCCAGGGAATGTCGGGGAGCACTCTGTCCCAGGGACCTGCATCCCTGCGTCTGCCCTGGACAGACAGGTGCGCGAGTGAGCACTGAGGCTGGTAGAATGAGGTGGGGCTCCCCCGGGTGGCCCGTCTCATGAGCCAAGGCTTCGGGGGTGTAGGGGTTGGTAGAGGGCGTGGAACGGGCTTGGAGTGACCACACCCGGGGGCCTACCTGTTTACCATTGTCACCAGCTCCCCGCGGCTTAACACAGTCACGGGAGTTTGACTAGGACAGAAATCAGGCAATAAAATGCCAGACAGAGGCTCCTGTGGGATTCGGCCATCCTGTTCTTTTCCAGCCGTCTAACTCCCCCTTCCCACCTACACCCTCAAGGCCTCTGGTTTGTCCTCACCGGCGGCCATCAGTGGCCCCAAGAATGAGGCCTCCTGCTCACAGAGAGGGTCACGGTGGGAGGTGGCCCCAGGCCAGCAGGGGGTGGCCCAGTGGCTGCACCCAGCCGCCCACACCCCTTCTAGAGGTGCCAGGCTGGTCTCATCCAGTGGCTGCACTGGCCCCCGCTGACCCCGGAGGAGCCTCTTGCAGACTGGAGGCTCTGGCAGTCGGCCCCGGCCCCGCCCCAGGCAGCCTGGGGTTCCCCGTGACTTCCCAGTTGAGACCTTGTGAAGGTGGTGTCCCCCTGGAGAACCAGACCTGACCCCCTCCCGGTGCCTGGGTGACAGGGCCAGGGGCCCTGGCGAGGGAAGCTCTGTGGTGTCCTGGCATCTGTCTCTTGTCTTGTGCCGGTAAGGGACATTTCTGGTAGATCTGCTGGGGAGCTGAGGGGCCACCCACCTCTCCGCCCCTCCCGCCCCCCTCTGGCTGGCCTGGGGACCCCGCCCCTGCCATGCCATGAGATCCTGTAATTCAGAGACGGCAGCACCATGGTCCCGTCCCCACCAGACCGTCCTGATGCTTTTGCTCTGTGGTCTTTCTTTCCCGTGTCCTCACTGTGTGCCCACTGCACCCACTGCCCACCTCCCATCCCTCCTGTGACTGGTGTGGACCCTGCAGCACTCCCGCTGTCTCTGACTCCATCCTAGTGGGCAGTTCGAGGCGGCCAGCTGACAACATGGAAGGATGCCCCAGCCCCAGAGAGCGGCTAAAGCTCTTTATCTCGAGTGTTTCCATTCACGAACCACGTGTCCCTTTCAGGAAGGGACACCCTAACCTTTACCAATAGTCCTGCTTTTCTGCCTGAATTGGCTCTTCCTGAGTGCCCACCTCCTCTGCCTGGGTGGCCAGTGTCCCTCTCAGCGGAGCCCCGTTCCACCTGCGTGACCTCCCTGGGGCGAGTAGTAGCTGTTAAGTGACAGCTGCTTCTCCCCACCTTTAAATTCTATGAAAATACACAAGATGCCCTGATAAAGAGGGCTAGGTGCCTTTGGTAGTCATTAGATTGGGGAGGAGTTCTTCTCTGGGATGATGGAGTGCTGACACTGGCCACTGTGGAAACGGCTCCTTCCTCCCGGGCAGGCCCCCAGGTGGCTGCACGTGCGCCCCGCCACACCCTGCCCCAGCCCCCGAGGGTCAGTATGTGGGCTCAGGTAACTGGGATCCTGATCAGTGTTCCCCGTTTCCTCTCTTCTTCCCCCTCTGGACTCTCAGTTTAACCCGTTCACTTCTGTTCTTATTTCACTTTGCAGACTGTGTGCCGATTTCACAAAACATAATTCTTATCAGCTAGCTCTTGAGAGAGGCATAAGTTGGGGTTTGCTACCAAAGCTAGAGCGAGGACCCGGTCCTGGCCGGGCTGCCCGGTTGCTGCCGCGCCCACTGCGCCTGTCCTAGCCGCCTGTTTGAACGAATGCTCTTTTGCTCGTTTTTGATTTGCTCCTTTGCTCATTGCTTCAGATTTTTAAAAATCATGTTATTCTCCAGTCCCCTCCCCGTTTTGCTTCCTGTGCGCACTGTGAGCAACCCCCCTGCCTGCCCGCTCTCCCCCGCCCCCAGAACATAACGGGGCCAGAGGGAAACTTCTCACAAACTGTGCAGCGCCATCTCAGGGGAATGCAGGCAGAAGGCACCAAATTATTGTGAATAATGACCAAACAGGCTCGTTGGGGTGCCTCCCCGGGTGAGCCTGGGTGAGCTGGTGGCTGGCCTCAGAGGTTGGGGACAGGTGACTTGAGCACCTGTGTGCTGTGGCAGGCAGCACCCAAAGTGAGCCCACACACAATTCGGTAAATACCAGTGTGAAAAGCTTAACCTGGGAGAAAAACCGTGTCAGCGAGATCCGGTGGTCTTCGCCTTCGGGGCCAGTCCCTCAGTAGCTGTGGCCACAACAATAAGCAAACCGGTCTTCCGGAAGGGACAGTGGAGTCGCCCGGGTGCCGCCACATCTCAGGCACTGTGGGCACTGAGCCACACCGGGCCTCTTGCTCCCCACACCCCGCCCTCACCCCCCGGCCCGTGCTGGCCTCGTGCACCCTGCCTGCACCGAGGGCCTCCTGGCCAGCTAGAGAAGCAGGGACAAAACCCAGGGGGTCGGCACTGCTGGTGTCACCGCCAGAGGGGCTTTCTTTTCCCATGGCCCCACCCCTCTGTCCCCGTTTGAAAAGTCCCCGCGCTCCTGGATGAATGGGGTACGGCGCAGTTGGCCCCTCAGGAGTCAGCCCTCGGTCTGCCCTTGTAGTTTGTGAGAAGCGACCCGGGCGCTTTCCCCGGGCACATTGGACGTGAGCGGACCCACGCCTGAGCGTCCGAGTCCTTGAGACCCGCCCCGTGCGGTTCCCTGCGTCTCATGAAGGACGCTTGATGCAATAATCGGTGAGTTTTCTTTCATTTTCCCACACGCTTTTTCATGAGTGCTATTTTTTTTTTTTTTTAGTCTGTACGGCTTTCTCCCCTTTGTTTTGTTCTGCCATGGACTGCTTCGCTCTGGCAGACTTGCCCTAGGACGCCTGCCTCCCAAACGTGTTAGCCATTGTGAATTCTCTTCATCTCCGCAAATTGCTCATCTGTGCTTCTCCCTGATGACGTTTTATTTTCCCCCCTGTAAGCAACTGAGGTAGAAAAATAAAGTGTTTACCACGGACATGCTGCGTGCTGCTGCCTCTTAGCCTGACAGTGCCCTGTTCTCGCTCCGGGGGAGGTGACTGCGCTGAGTGACTGGTGCCAGTGACAGCCTGGTGCAGCTTCTGAAAGCCTGTACCCGCTCCCACCCCCGGCTGCCGCTTGTCCCCAGCGCTCCCCCCGGCCCCGCTTCCTCACATCCCTGCACGTGCTCAAGGTGGCCCTGTCCTTGAGCAGAGAGGCAGAGCATCTGCATGCCGCAGCTGCCTGTGCCCCTTCCTCTGCCATCACACCCGCCCTCGAGTGAGGACGCCAGTGGTACGTGGGGAGCCCTTCACATCTGTGCGCCAGGTGTGTGCGAGCTCATGCACGTGCTTGTGCACCCAGCCTAGGTGCCGTTTGCATATGGCTTGCTTTCCTGACTCCCTGAACAGTGGAGGCTGCAGGAGACCCCTGTGGGGCTGGGCGTGAACCTGCTAGACCTGGTTGCCAAGTTCCACGTGGGCACGGGACCTTGAGCAGGCAACTTCGCTAAGCTCTGGGGATAATGACGCTGCCTAGTTAGTGAGGTGGTCCACCTTACACCGGATAACGTGTCTAGGTGAACATGCCTTGCACACTGGCAAGTGCTCTACAACTGGAAAGGTTAGAAACTGGACACTGCTGTTCCTCTTACGTCACTCTCCCCTTCTTCCTCGTCACCCCAGTGGAGCCGCCTGCTGGGAGATCTGGTTGTCCATGAAAAGAATAAAGGGTTTCCACGTGAAGCCACAGAGTTGCTGGGACACCCTCACACCCCACCCCTCTTCCTCCTTCCCTCTTCATTTATTCATCTTCAGACTCCGAGTTATGTATCAGGTACCTGGACGTAAGGCTCGCTCCTTCAGACCCGTTGAGTATTGTGGGGCAGGTGCTCAGCTAAGGAGGGAATCTGCTCCGAGGGGACAGAGGCAGGAGGCTTGTCCAGCCTGGGGCACAGTCGGGAGTGCCCCCCCCCCCCCCCCGAGAAGGCGACGCCAACACTAGGTCCCGCAAAATCAAATGGGATCAGCTAGGTAAAGACGGGAAGAGAGCATGTCCCAGGCAGAGAAAGGACACGCTCGGACACTCAATTGGTTTTAAGAAAGAAAATTAAAAAGTAGCTTGACTGGTGTGGCTCAGTGGGCTGGGCAGCATCCTGGAAACCCAGGGGTCGCCGGTTCAATTCCCAGTCAGGGCACATGTCTGGGTTGCAGGCCAGGTCCCCAGGCTGCAAGAGAGGCAACCAGTGGATGTTTCTCTTGCACACTGATGATTCTCTCCCTCCCCATCTTTCTGAAAATAAAATGTTTTTTTAAAGTAAGAAAACACAAAATAATAAATGGCCTAAACAAAATAAGAGAAACAAATACATGTTTCTCTGTCTCATGTAAAGAGGCCTGGATGTAGCTTCATAGCATTCGGTCCTGGTTTCTCCTATCTTCTTGTTCTGTCTTCTTCAAGATAAGATTCCACCTCGTAACATAAGAAGGCTGCTTGGGCTCCAGTCATTACATATTCCCCCAGAAGCGCCCATCTTTTCCCTTTAATAACACTTTTCAGAAGTCCCACGTGACACTCTGCTTAGATCCCACTGGGCAGGCCTTAGTAGCATAGCTGCAGGAGAATCTCAGGACGGTCTTTCTTCTTGGTAACGATGTGCCCAACCGAAAACAGGACGCTGGCGCTAAGGAGGAAGAGTGGGGTGGGTACTAGGGGACACGTAGCAATCTCTGCCACGGCCCTAAGAGAGGAAGAAGCATTGCGGGTCCCAGGATTACTAGCAGGTCAGGGTCTGGGAGCTCCCAGGAGCACCTTGGGTAGGGGAGCGGAGCCAAGGCCAGCCTGGATTCTAAGTAGGGGAGTGAGTCAGAACAGGTGTTTGGAGAGGTGGGGGAGCCAGTAAAGAAACCACAAGGGTGAGTTCAGAAGAGTGCTCCCTCCTTTCTGTTCTCCCACCTCCTTTCCTCTTGGCCCCATTCCTCAGTCCCTGCCTTGGGCTGGCTTGTGGCCCCTTGGGGTCTTTCAGCGCTGGTGGGTAACTCAGGACTAACACAGCTTCAACCACCAAACACTTTCTAGGCCAAAGTCTTAACTATGGGAGTGACCTCAGGCACAGGTACTTGGGACAACCGGGACAGCCAGGCAGGTCCCAGGCAGGGAGACCCTGCGACTCTTGGTCTGGAATTGCCAGGTTGCAGTCCATCCTGGTGAGCGATGGAGAACAGCTTCCACCCCGGGTGCTGATGGTGACCGATAGGCACTGGAGTCCTGGAGCACTGGCTTTAGAATGACTTTGAGGCCAAGCCCCAGCTCAGCAGAAAGGAGCTGTGATGGATCGGCGACGCCTGCGCGGTTGCTGGGTTGGATGCCTGGGCCCACTCACCTCGTGCTTGTCTCACGCATTCCGGTGTCGCGGTGGTGCGTGGGTGCCTGGCGATTTTTGGTCATTTAAAGGCAGCTGTCTATTTCACACTGAAGAAGGGGGTGTGGTCTGAGGATACACGGGTATTGGTTCCCTCTGCAGGAGAAGCCCTGCAGCCTGTTGTCAGGAGGGGCTGCAGCCAGGGGCCTGGCTTTGGTCAGATGGTCCAGTGTTTGAGCGACAACTGAGGCTAAGGGGTCAGACCCATCCTGAGGGGGTGGCTTGAAAGCGGAAAGCAGAGTGGAGAGAGCCCGAGGTCTCAGGAGGGGAGAGGTTGAAGCAGCCTTGGCCTTGGGGAGGGGGCTGCTTCCTCAACCGCCTGCCTCACCTGTCAGTTCAGCCGAATTCATGACATTTTGCAGTGTTCGCACATGCTGACAGCTGCCACCCCAAAGGCCTAGGGTCCTGCCTGGATCAGTGACCTGGGCCAGTGCAGGAATGAGTCCAGGGCCCTGTCCACCTGCTCCTCCAGCCCACCCAAATGGTGGAGACCCCCAGAGCCCGCACCCACCCAGGAGGGGCCGGCCCTGGGCTTGTGCTCCACCGTGGTCTCTCCTGAGTTCTGCTTTTCCTGGCCCAGTTCTCGCAGGGAAGGAGCCTCCCTCCAGAGCCCCCATGACCTTCGGGGTGGGGATTCCAGTCAGCGCCCCCGCAGTGAGACCATGGAGCCCGTGGCTTCGGTACGGACGTAAATGCCAGGGCTCTTTCCTCTTCAGTTTGTTCCTCGCCCCTCTTCCAGAAATGCCCTCCTGGGAGCCCTGGTGGCCCCTGGCGTGGTAGACCAGCACTACCGTGGCCCCGGCGCATTGCTTCCGGTTGGGTTCCAGAATGGAGCCCACCCGGTGAGCAATGGCCAGTTCCTCACTAGTGGGCAGCCTGACCTTGAAATGCCAAGACAGGACGGTTGGCTTTCCAGGCGCCATGACAGAACCACGGGCCCCGCGCCCAGGCCCTGCAGCCGCGAGTTCCAGCACTTTAAAGCAAAATGCGCCCTCCCAACGTAACAGACGGCTCCTCCCGACACTGCAGCCCCGCACCTCTGCTTCCTGACCAGCCCCCTGACCTGCGTGCCCCTCCAGCCCAGCCTCGTCTCCAGGGGCTACCCTGGCACAGACTGGACCCGAAGCCAGACTTTAAGTCACAAACCAGTCCTCCTGTGGCCAGCCCACTCCTCTGCCAGCTGGCCCTTTGTGCGCGTGGGGTTTATCCTCTCTTTGAGTATTAAAGGCAAGCTTAGTCAGGAAAGCATATCTGCTACTTTAAAAGATGGAAAAGCAAAACTTGGCAGTGCATCCCAAAGCCGGCCCGAGGGTAGTCAGGGCTGTGGGAGGGCCGTGCCGCCTCGCCCCTCCCTCTCCATGGAAAATCAGGAGCCGACGCTATTCCCAGATGGAAGCAGAGCATGGTGCCTAATAGGCACTTAATAAATGTTTGCAGAAATGAATTGGAACAATCTGAATTGACAGGAATTGCAGGTTTCACTTTCGATTAGCTTTCCATGCCTCTTGAAGCTCTTTTGCATAAATAAAGGGCAGTGTGACTGACCGAGCTCTCGGCCCTGCTCGGTGAAGCCCGGGGTGCGGTGTTCTCTGGGGGCCGGGAGACTGAGTTCCAGCCCCTGGCTTGCTGGGACAGGAAGGCCACCTCCGCACCTCGGTTTTCCCCTCTGTCAGATGGGGCTATTGGCTCTTGTCCTTCCCCCATCCTTGCAGGATAGTGAGAAGGCCTGGGACCAGGGATGCCTGGGGCTTTGGAAAAGGGTGGCGTCGTGTCCAAGGAGGGAGACCCGTGCAGGAGCAGAGGGCCCAGCCAGCGCCGTCAGGGCAGCAGGGAGGGAGGCTGTGGCTGCGGCTCCGCGCTTGTTCTCTGTGGGCTGTGCGGTGCTCGCCAGATCCCAGCTACCCCGGCACGGCCGTCCTCACTCCCTTCTCACCGTGCAGGTGCCTGTACGCCCACCGGCTCACAAAGTCTGCCATAAGCCTGCCAGCGGGAATGCAACCACCTTTTTCCCAACCCTTTAGTTTTCATTTCTATCAGCAAACACAAGTGAAAGGTCACAGCCTAAAAATACAAAAACATAAATTGCTCAGTGTGAAATTATAGGCAGGCCTGAGGGATGGGCAGCTTGTGCCCTCCGGGACAGAGGAGGACAGACCAGAAGGCGGAGGTGTGGCCCCACCCCTCCTCATCCCCCTGCCAGAAGGACTGGAGGAGTCCTGGTCAGCTGAGTCCAGGTCAGCTCATTCCCCTGCGCCCAGAGACCTCCCCCACGGGGTCACCCCACTGCTCTGTGTTCCTTCATTGATGAGGAGGGGTGGGGGGATTGGGACAAGAGCGTGTTCCCTGCAGTGCAGGGAAGGGTCACAGGGCCTGCCCGGCTGGTCCCCATGATGCGTTCCTGCCTGCTCTGACGGGCGTGCAGCGTGAGCACGGGGCAGGAGTTCCGCTGCCTCTACCTGGAGAGCTTTCAGGAAGGGGCGACAGACACTGTAGGGGTTTTGAAGCACAAATAGAGGTTCGCCCCACAGACGATGAGGGGAGGGTGTTCCACGCCAAGGGATCGGCAGGCTTCCAGGGACGGAAGCACGGCCTGTCTTCGCCCACCTTGCGTTCCTGCCTCTGTTGACTCCATGTGCCCCATCTGGGCAGAGGCTGTCCTGTAACCTTGGCTGGGAAGGCCAGACAACAGACTGCGGCATTGGGAAGCTGATCCCACTTCTTTCCAGATCCCGGGAAACCCAGCCACACACTCTGTGGACCAGCAGTGCTGACCTGGCCCTGCCATAGGAAGTTGGGCCCTGCTGGGGCCTGTGCCAGTGCCGCCGCGCTGGGCCGGTGGGCTCTCGGTCCCTCCCTTTGGAGGCGGAGACCTGGCCCAGATGCGCCCATCGCAGGGAGCAGAGCACTGGCTGCACCTCCTCAGTGTCAGCCCTGCCGCCCGCTCTGAGCCTGAGCCGGTGTCTGGCCGAGCCCAGTGGACTCCTGACTTCGCAGGGGAGCCTCTGAGGCCAGCCCTGAGCGGTGCCCACTTAGGGCCCTGCAGGCTTTCCTCCTCTGACCTCTGGCACCAGCCTTGAATGCGCTAGGATTCAGGAATAAGGAGAGGCAGCTTCTCCCCGCGCCGCCTGGCATGTCTAGCCCACTTCCACTCACCCGCCCTTTGCTCGCTGGGCACCCAGGTGTTCCGCACCTGCTGGGGCACAGGCCTCGCCCTAGATGCTGGGAACACGGCGGTGAACCAGAGAGATGTGCCGCTGCCTTTGTGGGCACTTGTCGGGCAGAGGAGCAAACAGGATCCCGCTCGATGGAAGGACCCACGGCGGCCCCTCCAGTGGGGCTCTTTCTGGAAGGGCTGGGAGGAGCCGGAGGAGCCCGGGCAGCGTGTCACCACGGGGCATCAGACATCACCGATGCAGCTGCCGGCTCCAGGGCTCGCGTCCGAACCTGCGGTCACCGCGTCCAGGCCCTCCCGGAGCCCCTGGGAGCCTCTTGCCCCCTGTCACCACATCACCCCACCAGCCCTAGAGCTCGCACTGCAGATAAAACACACCCTTATCACTCACCAGCGAATTGTAAATGTTATCTATTAAAGCACTTCGGATGTAAAATGTCATGTAAATTAATAGGACTTTAGAATAGGAATGCACCAAAGGGAGTTCTCAGCTCCGCTACTGTTATTACCTTGAGCAATAATAATAAAAATAGAAATAAAAGTTATCATTCCACTTACTGAGCACATTACCGAGTGCCAGACAACCGTGCCGAGCACCCAGCAAATTTCGCAGCCGCCCGACAAGGAGGTGTCTTAAGTGTGTATACAGCGGAGGGTGAGGCCAGGAGGGAAGGCGTGGGGCTTGTCTTGGGTGGCAGCGCCACCAGGGAGTGTGGAGAGGGGCTCTTGACCCCCTTGCTTTTAACCTCGGTCGTGTACGCTTTCCTTTCACCTCTCTGGGCCTGGAGTTCGCCCGTCTCTTAGGTGGGACGAGCGAGGTCTCCCTGCAGAGGAGCAGCGAGGGCCACCCCCACCGAGATGCTGCGGCAGGCCCCTCGGCCACGGGAAGTGCTCCAGTGGTCGCTGCTGTTACTCTCATCAGTGCAATGACGAGCTTCCTCACCATCTTACTTCACAGGAGGGGAAGCAGGCCCAGAGCTTCCACCATGCGTCCTGGCAACTAACTGTTGAGAAGTTTTAAATACACCTGTGCTGGTGGCCCTGAGCACGCAGAGCCCCTCCCCCACCACTCCGTGCTCCTTCCCAAGGTTCCCTGCCCGTCCAGGGCCCACCGGCGGTGCCCAGGACGCCAGCGGTCTGTCACTCAGCACCTGGGACATCCCCTCTCGGGAGACAGGAAGTGGTGGAGTCCGCATTGGCCACAGAGGGGACTTGTGGTCACAGACGCTGGCTTACTCACTGAGCTGGTGATGGGGGCGAGGTGGGGACCTGTGGTCTTTCAGGAAAAAGTCTGATGCTCCCCAAGCTTGGGCGTTTCCTGTCCTGGTCCACAGAGGCGGGCGCCTCAGGACCGGCGCTGGGGCCTTGCTGCCACACTCAGAGTTAAGTGGCTCCGCAGGAGACTCTTCGGGGAGGAATCAGAGTGTTGACTCTTTCCCTGGCAGCTCAGCACCTGAAATCGGGGGAACAGGGAGAAATGTGGAAACTGTCTGGCCAGAGAGCACCACAAGGACCAATGATCAGACCCAGGGTTTGTTCTTACACCCGTTGGCGGTTGGTGGGAGACTGGTTAAAAAGCAGACACTGCAGTTTTTATGAGGAGTCGGGGGAGGAGGGACAGTGCTGTAAGGAAAGGGAAATTCTCCAAGTGGTTTGTCAGTGTTTTCATAGAAGCTACAGCCTGGAATCCCTTCACTTGGAAGGCCTTGGTCTCCGAGAGACAGGCAGGAGTCTGTTCTGTGGGCACACGCACGGTGTCCCTGGGTTACCCAGGGCAGCAAGGGCCGACGTTGCAATGAACTTCCTGTGGCCATTCTCTCTTTGAGGTCTTGCTGGACAGTGTCTTTATCAGGCCAGAAGCAGTGCCAGAGCCCTGGCCAGCACTCCAGAGGAACCTTGCCTCGTCCCCAAGGCCCTGGGTGGTCAAGTCAAGCCTCAGGGAAGCTGGAGCTCTCCAGGGTCCCTGCCGCCAACTCAGTGGGTAGAGACTAAAAAGCATGTTGAGGGACCTGTGTCTTGGTCATGTGCGTGTGCCAGGGCCCGGCTTGGTAATTTTTTTTTTTTTTTTATGGAATTGAGTTATGGTGAGAGCTCCGAGGACTAGGTCAAGGGCAGAGCCATGGGAATACCTTCATTCCTTTCCTTTTGCTTCCTTGATCTTAGAGACAAAAGAATTAGAATACTTCTCTGCTTGCTAAGCTCTGAGAAGACCCTACAGCAGACATGGGAAGGGGCCCAGCTCCCAGCTCAGCGGGTCAGAGGCAGGTCCACCCCTTCCCCCGGGGAAAGTGAGCCACAGCCTCCCGCAGCCCAGGGTCCTGCTGATAGTTAAGCGGTTATCTGTCCTTCCCAAAGCGTTGGTTTGTGTGCAGCTGGTCCCGCAGATGGACCCCCCCCCCCACCCTTTCCCATCAGGGGTGGGTAGTGATTGTAAGTTCCATGAAGGCAGAGACTGTGTATGTCCAGTTCTCAATCCCAGTGATTAGAACAGTGCCTGGCACATGCTGGGTACTCAGTAAATATTTGTTGAGAGGGCAGGGGGCTGGCGAAGGGTCTGGAGTCATGGAGCTCCCTGCAGAAGGTCCAGGTGGTTGGGGTACTGTGGGCTCCAGCTCTCTGCTGTGAGGTAGAAAGGCCCGGGGAGAAGAAAAGGAGGAAGCTTGCAGGGCCCGAGTCCCCAGAGAGAGCGCTCTGCTTCCTCCCCCCAGAAGAGCCCCAGGACAGAACAGGCAGTCCCTAAAACCGAGTTCTCAGCTCCGCCTGCGCTTCTGGCATTCCCCGGGGAGCTTTGAAAGTTTCTGCTGTCCTGGCTGTACCGCAGAGTGAGCATTTCAGCATCTCTGAGGTCCAGGCATCAGGATTTTTCAAGCTCCCGAGGGATCTCAGTGTGCAGCCAGGTTTAGAACGGGCTGAGGAGTTGCCGTGGGGGTCGGTCGGTGGCGGCCAGGAGCAGCGTCGGTGAGTGAAGGTGCTCGCTCTCCAGGGGGCCATGAGGCAGCTCTGAGTGCCTCCTGCTCTCCCGTCTCCCTCCACAGCCCTTGGCTGCACGCTGTGAGCTGGAGCCAGGCCAGGATGAGACTGGGGCCGTCGCCCAGCTGCAGGGTCAGTCCCCAAGAGCAGATCGGAAGCTGCAAGGTGCCAAGTCAGGGTGGGGGGCTGGCCTCACCCCACTCTGGCCCTCAGGGCACGGTGGCGGCAGGCACTCCGCAGGCACCCCGAGCACCTCCAAGTCAGAAGGAATCTGGGCAAATGCACACCTTGCATTCCTGGCGCCACACCCTCGGTCTGCACTCACCCCTTCTGGGAATTTATTTTCTTTTGTTTCCAG
The DNA here is from genome assembly GCF_004126475.2 of Phyllostomus discolor. Taxonomy (NCBI): domain Eukaryota; kingdom Metazoa; phylum Chordata; class Mammalia; order Chiroptera; family Phyllostomidae; genus Phyllostomus; species Phyllostomus discolor. The sequence goes on along the minus strand of NC_040910.2, from coordinate 96,312,415 downwards.
ACGATGCTCCCTGATTTCCTGTTTTATGCTCTGCAACCCCTTTCATCCAAACAGAGGCTCCCTGACAATAAAGCATCATAAAACCTCACAAGGTTGTTATAACAGTGTACCTTCCCTTCATCCCCATGGAAATGTCTGAAGATTATATATTATCTAAACATTAAGCCAAACAGCAGTTGCATCACAAGTATGTCTTTGGGGTGGTGTCTGCGCCATGCCTCTGCTGTAGGCGCCAGTGCCCCGGGGGCTCGTGGCCCTGGAACCTGCCACCTTCCGTGAGAACAGGGAGGGCGGGAATCAGGCCCTCGCCGTGGAGCTCCCCCTGCCCTTGCCCAGCAGACACGGCCTTCTCCTCGGCCTCTCCGCCCCCCTCTCCAGGGGGACACTAGCCAGACTCCGGATGACTGTCATTTTCCCAGCGGAGGGCCAGGCATTTGCAGCCCTCCCTCTGCGGCCGCCCGGCCCCAGCAGCGGCTCCCACCTCTCCCCTTGTCCCGGGGTCTCCACGGGCAGGGTGGCGTTGGTGTCTTGGGTGGATGTCGGACGTGCTTCTCAAGAGGAAATCAGATTTCTGTTTTGAATGCCAGGAACCTGGGGTGGGAGGGCGTGTGTGTGTGTTTTGTTCTTTCCACGTAGACATCTGTCTGCTTCCTTCTACGCTGAATTTGACAGCTCGACCCTGGACCGGTGTCCCTTTGGTTATCAGCTGCCCCTCTCCAGGCCCTGTGTTCCGCTCTGGGCCCCTGGGCCTTTCCTCTCCAGACACGCGCCATTCCGAGTTTCCTCCTCTCGCCCCCTTGCATCCGCTGCCCTCTCTCCTGCACAGAGGACAAAAGCTGTGGACTTTCTGTTAAAAAACTAGCCCGGTCACACCGGGCAGGCCTGCCCAGGAATCAGGAAAGGTCCTGGGGCAGCCAGGTGGCAGGTAGTAGCATTTCTAAACTCTTTCAGGACATGTTTCTTCCATCCTGGGTGACCAGCTTCTTCTGGTTGCTTATTTTTGAGTATTCGGAGTCAGTGAAACAGCATCAGGTTTCCAGCCAAGAACGGGGGAACCACCTATAGAAATTCCTGGTGGGGGGATGCCGCGGGTGCTGGAGAAGGGGGCAGGGAGTGCTGGAAGCAATGACAACACAGGAAAAAGGGTCTTTCCCAATGAACCATTTGGGATGGTGATGCCCAGTACTTACAAGAGTTTCGTAAAGCTTCCCCTGAAATCACAGCCGGTCAGAGCCAGAAAGACCCAAGAATTCCCTCGTCTCCTCTTTTTGTGAGCGGCTCGGAGGGGCCCTCGGACACACCCGAAGTGCATCCAAGCAGCAGCCACGCCAGAGCGTGCCCGGCCGTGCGCTGCCGGCAGCACCTTCTCACACCCAGGAGGGGAGAGGGTGCAAAGCAAGAGGCACATGACCCTGCACCCCACATTGGGCAGGACCACAACTCCCTCTCAGCACTTACCAAAAACTAAAGCACCCCAGGCTTCCTCTAAATCAGGGATTCTCTGCCCCCACTGCACAGCAGAATCCTCTGGAAGGCCTTTAAAAAATAGAGATGCTGGACTACCTGCTCCTGTGTGTGTTGCCGAAGCCCCCGGCCAGGATGGAGACCTACTGCCCTGAGTGGGGACAGCAGCGGCTCTCCCAGGGGACCGGTCACCTCCCTAGTCTCAGGAGGACCATTCCTTCCACAGGGTTGCCAGGTGACTGCCCCAAGTGGGACATGTGGCTCAGCCCCTGCCCTAGAAGAATGTGTCACCCAGGCAGAGAAATAAGACGGGCGTGTAAAAAATAACCGTGCTTTGGGAGAGGCGACACCAGTGGGTGCCACAGGAAATAACGAGTAGGTGCAGCAGCACGTGACTCTCAAAAGAACCAACGTGCCGTTGACTTCTAATTCGCAGTGACGTCCAGAAAAAGGCCCCATCCACTGCCAGTGGGGCGGTGGCAGCTTCCACGTCGATGAGCTGCCGACCCCAGAGGTGTGCACACACCAGCCTAGTGACAGAGGGACGTAGGTCTGTCATGTTCTTGTACAGAAAGACAGGTTCATCACTTGGCCAGGTTACCACTCTTAGAGCTGAACAGAGAAGAACGTATGTTCTAATTCGAGCTTCGGAAATTGGGCGCCACTAAAAGGACATCGTGAAGTTGGGATGTGATAAAGGGTCACAGATCACTGCCCCACAGGCAGAGGCCTGGCCGCCCCTTCATGCACTGGCCGGGCAGGCCGTGTTGAGGAGGGGCCCCTCTCCACATTCCCAGCAGCAGACGGGGGATGGCCAGCTCCCACTCGGAGCAGTGGGGTGCTAGGGCAGCTGTGGGCATTTGTGGACCAGGGTGCACTCGGGGACCAGGGCCCTCTGCCACAGCTTCGCTTTGCACCTCAGCCCAGTGAGAAGCCCTGAGCCCTGCAGACCCTCTGCCTAGCTCCCCGTGGTCTTTCCCTGAACCCCCTGTCCAGGCGGTTCTCTCCTTGACAGCCCAGATACCCTGTCCCTGTCCCTTCAGAAATAAAATAAGAGGGGTTTCCTGGGGAGCTAGACTGCCTCAGGTGACTCCTGGCCCCTCGGGGCCTGGGGGGAGATGCTGCAAACACGACCAGGAGCCAGTTGGCTGCTCCTCTTTGCTCCTCCAGACCCAGCCGGGGAAGGTGCCTTTCCACTGGGCACACGAGCTGGGCCCCGGCCTGGGCCATGCTTCTCTGGCCCCTGACAGCCCCCAGCTGGGGCAGCCCCACCCCCGATGCACAGGCACACGCACGCACACCTTTCCTGGTTCTGGGCTTGCCCATCCCCTGCAAGGCCAGCCACCAAGGAGAGCCCTCGGGTCCTGGAAATAGCATCAAGGGCTTATCTTCCAGGTAACTTGGACAGCAGCACATTTGGGGTGACCAGTGGGCCTCAGGTGGATGGTAGGGAGCTGGTGACAGACCGGCCATGGGGTAGGGGCTGTGGCCCTGTGCTGTGAGCATGAGGGCTGTGGGCCCCCTTGCTGCAGGAGAAGACTGGGTGGCTCTCCTCCCCCAGCCCTGCTTCTCCCACCTGTCACTGTGTTCAGCCCTGCGACAGTTGAGATTAAATTCCAGTCCTCGGCAGTGCGATGCTCCATCTCCAGCAGGAGCCTTTATCTGAGATTAAGGATAACGGATTTCCTTGGCTCCCGTTCTCCCCTTTCCTCCTTCTCTTGGACTATTTGTCCAAAATGTGCTTAACTCCAGAAGATGGACTTTTTGTTAACAGTCTTTTTATTGACTCAATGCCCCTCTCCCAGTTTTGCCTCGCCACTGCCCCCCCCCCCCAACACACACACACTCACACCCACACTCCCACAACCGCCGCCGCCGCCTCCTCCTTGCACTTCCTGGAGAACCTTCCACTTCAACTCCCTGTGAGAGAGTGCCCAGGAATAACTCCATCTTCCTTCTCTCCTTGCCTGCTTCCTCTAGGACCCCCTCTCCCCGCCCCCCCCCCCCCCACCTGCAGGGAGCCTGGTTAACTGAGAACTGGGACAGGGAGAAATAACTTGACTTCTTCCTTATTCTCCTTCAGCACATTCCGCAGCACCCACATCTTCCGAAACCTAGCTGCTGCCTGGAAGAAATGGGGAGAGGACTTGGTGGGGGCGCCCCTTCCTTGGTGTTCGGCAGGGGGAGGGAGCAGCCTGCAGGCCTGCGCGTGTCGTGTGGTCTTCCCGGGAGCTGGGAGACCCCCTCCGGCAGCCAGGGTCCACCACGTGCGTTTATTTCACCTGGATCTTTCTTTTTCCCCCTTCAACAGCCCTATTACCATATTTAAATGCAAGTATGTCTCTTTTCATTGGCATTTTAAGTAGCTTAGCCTGACCTTCTTAGAGTAGTTCGTTTCCTTTTGAACTTCTTTCCTCCCAGTAGTTTGTGTAGCTAGGACGGTAGTCTTAGAGTTTAGTGGGCTTCTAGTTTCCTGTTTGGGGGTGCCTCTCCTCTCCTCCCCTGCTCCCTGCCGTCCGTGCTGCATGTCTCCACCTCTGTCCTTGCGGAGTCCTGATGCGGGAGGCTCGGGCTGAAGCCGGCGGCTCTGGGGGGATGTCGGTTATGCACTGCCAGCTCCGGCACACCATTGGAAACCACACTCGCTGGAAATGGGACCAGGGGTCACCCTCCAGGTGTCTGCCTGGACGGAGAGGTGTTTGTTCACGGGTGGGAGTGTATCTGTGTGTCCCAGCTCATGGCTGCGTGTGCACATGCTAGCGGCCCAGGGAAGCCCAGGGGAGGGGACTCACCCCCCTCTTCCTTTCCCTGGGGCGCACTGGGTCACCCTGTCCTTCTGACTTTTAGTCCCATTGCTGGGATGGCCTTGCCACCTCGTGCGTTCCTATCAGCAGACAGCACACGCACTGATCGGGAAGCTTTCCGATAGCACAGGGGCTTGGCCAAGACCCCTAGGCGACCCTGCAGCGCCGGCTGCAGCAGGCACAGTGGAGCGCAGACAGAAGAGCCAGATCTAAGTCCCACCCCTGTGCCTCGGGAGGCTGGAACACAGAGAGAAAGCCGCAGGGCTCCCCGCCCAGTGGGTCCCGCAGCCCCACACTGGCTCCCACAGCTGGCTTCATGTGCACTCGGCCCACCCCACCCCCAGGTGTTTCACCTCAGGCCTGGGGTGGCAACGCCGCTGAGGTTGACCAAGTCTCCAGTACAGATGGCCGGGCAAACCCACAGAGCCTTTGGAGAACAGCTCGAGTTCCGCTGTCTCCTGGCCAAGGCGCCTTTTCTCATGCTGGTCCCATCTCAATCCCGTGCCTGTTGTCTGTGGCTCAGGCCCACCGCTTCCTTCCGGCAGCCCAGCTGCGCTGGTCCTGCCCCGGCGGCATCCTGGGGAACTCCAGGCGCAAAGGCAGCAGGGAGCCCGCCCCGGCTTTCAAGAGGCATGCCTCCTAATCCTCTGCCTTCTAGAACCCATTTCCCGGGTGACAAATGCGCAAGCATCACACACCCCCAGATGTGCTGTGCCTTCTAGAAGCCTGAAAGCCACTGATCTGTGTCCTCCCTGCCCCCAAAAGCTGACCCTTGGAGATGCCTTCCCATCTCCATCTGTGTGTGGAGGGCAGGGGGCTCGGCCTGCGGGACAGGGCTGTCCTGGGCTCTCTGCAGGGTCCCCCCTTGACTCCGCTCCTGTCTCTCCACCAGGCTTCCCTGCAGCAGCTTACGGACCAGTGGCGGCGGCGGCAGTGGCGGCGGCGAGAGGATCAGGTAGGAAGGTGTATGGGACAGGCGGCTCCCAGGCATGCCCCAGTGTGCAGGGGAAGGTGAAGGCCCTGTTGGATCTGTGCGGCTGCGTCTGTCCACTACTCTCACCACCGCCCGGGGGGTGGGGACAGGGAGGCTCGGGCCAGGCCCTGCCAGCCACCCAGGGCACCCCCAGCCGGGGTCAGTCACAGGACTTCAAACCCAGGGTAGATTATTACTCTGTCTCTGGAAAAAAAAAAAAGAAAAGAAAAATGAATTGCTTTTTGACTTTGCACAGCCCCTTCCCCTGACAGCCAGCTTCAGGGCACCTGTGGTCATTTCCCTCCTTGGCTTTTGCTGGTTCACAAGGCTTCCTTCCTCGGGCCTTGGGCATGGCCAGAGGAGGTCCAGGTTGTCGAAGGGAAGCTCAGAGCCCATCCACACGTTCCCCGCCTTGGAGGCCACCAGTCCTCTCCGCTCCCACTGCCCCTGGCAGGTGGGCCTGCTAGTCCAGCTGAACCCCAGAGCCCCAGAGGCCAAGAGGGTGGCCAGCCCTGATCTCGGCAAATGAGCTGCTATTTCCTAAAGTCCCTGTTGCCTCTCAGACACTCTCAGCAGAGATAAGGGCTTCTGGACTCTGCTGCCAAGGGAGGCGAGGTTTTCTGTCCCATGAGGTTGCCCAGTCCCTTAGTCTCCAAATCCAGCCTTCCAGGAGGTCTGGAACCCCTCACGTGAGGTGGGAGCATTTTCCCAGCAGCACTGTGGGGTCGGGCCTTTGTCACTCCCTGACCCCCAGATGCTCACAGCCTTTCTCAGCAAGCAGGGCTCCTGCGGGGTGCTGGGCCCCCAGGGAGGCCTCCTGGCCTGCCCCCTCCGTAGCCACCCAGAGGCCCCTCTCCCCCTAAGGCGCGGTTTGCAGCTGTCCCCCACCCTGCAGACAGGGCGCTGAGCATCAGGGAGGGACTAGTTTGATGTAACAGGGCTCCGAGGAGGGCGGGGGGGGGGGGGGGGGTTGCTGGGGAGGGGACCAGGAAGTGGGGCATGAAAAAAGCCCAGGGGGCAAATGCCAACACCCAAACCCTCTGTGACAAGAGACTGGCACAGCAAGGCCCATTGGAAACGTCAGTGAAAGTCCGTTCCATGCAAACTGGCGCTGCCTCAAGCTACAAAGGATCCGCTCCTGTGAATCACCCCCTGGGGTGTATTTGGAGGGGCCGGGGAGTGCTCAGGGGCGGCTGAGGGGCAGCTCGCCAGAGCGCCGGGCGGACTGGCCGGCAGGCCTAGACAGCTGGGCGCCCTTCCTCAGCGTCCACCTGCCCTGGCGGCCTCCAAGGGCCGCCCCGCCCTCTGGCCAGTGTCCCTCGGTGCCCCGCCCGGGGGGCAGGGTGCACACTGCCTCGGTCACCCTGCCCCACTGGCTGTTTAACTCGAGTGCTTTATGAACGAGCCCCCGTCCTACCCGTGTCTGGTGGGAGGGGATGGCGAAGAGAAACGCTGGGATTTTTGAGTGTTACTGGTTTTGTTTTCTCCGTTCAGTTTCTTTCTTATTATGACTTGGATTATGAAACTAAACTTTAACCTGAAATTAACCCTGCCTCTCTCCCCGCCCCCACTCCCCCCGACTTCATGGCAAGTTTAAAGGGCAGCATGGGGTTCTTTGTGAGCCCAGCAGTCTCCTGTTGTCTGGGCCCCCTTCCGCCCCCTCCCCTCTCACAGGCCCCCACAGCCAGGCGGGAGCTCCACCCACACCCCTAACCCTAACCCCAAAAGGTCAGAGCCATCTCCAACCACACATTTTTTTTTCAGGATCAGTGGTGTTTTATTTGTAGCCATTTCCATCGGGAGCGAAGTCTCCCATAGGCCGTCCTGGGTCAGCCATGCTCATCGCTGCACTGTTAGTGAATGCTATTCAGGAGTGTGTGCCCAGACCACCTGCCCACACCAGCCTGCCAGAGCAAGGAGTAAATCCTCAACGCCGAGGTGCTGCCCCCGCCCCCAGGGGGCAGGCTCATCCAGGAAGCTACAGGCGCCCCGCAGTGCTGCCTGGGGTCAGGGGCTGGGGGCGTGCCCCAGGGCAATGGCTAGACCATTCCTGCGAGAGTCAGGGCAGCCCCCACCCCCTCCCTCCCTTTGGATCTGGAGCAGGCTTACAAGGTTGGGGAGGGAACATCTCGGCCTTTCTCTCTTTTGGTGAATTTTGGCCTGTGAAGACTGTCCCCTCCCTCTTCTAGAAAATGATCTGGCCTCCTGGCAGGGTGGCCCTTTTATTGACCTGTTTGTAGTGGCCCCTTGGTGGCACTTCAGCACGGATGGGAGAAGGCCACACAGCCTAGTTGGGGGTATGCATCAGCCCAGGCCAGCACGTGCTTACCAGGGGCTGAAGGTTCTACCTTCACCCACCCCTGCAGCCCAGCAGCCTGTCCAAGCATCCAGTCCCCAGGTCAGGTGCACTCCCTCATCGGGAGCAGCTGGTGCAGGGAGACTCTGGGGAGTACCAGCCTTGAGCTTGGTGCCTACTGGATGTGGCAGATCGACTCAAAACAGCAGGCAAGGCGGCCTCTGCCTCCCCCCCCACCCCAGGGCTTTCAGGCGTGGGTCAGGGATTAGCCATCGCACAAAAGGCCCTTTTTTGTCTTGCATTTTTGTCCAGCCCCACAGTTTTGTTTGGGTTCTTTTTTCTTTCATTGTGAGTTACTGGAGCACCTGCTAAGGGCCGTGGGGGTGGGAAGCTGCTTTGATTTTGTTCCGGTTGGCAACTCGCATCCGTCAGGGCTCCGGTGTCAGGGTAGGAGGTCCGGGGGGGCCTTGAGCTCTGCACCCACCTCAGCCAACTCCTCCGGGCCAGCCTGCCCACCTTTTCCTAAGTCACCCAGGGCCTGAGGGGAGCAGGGCGCAGGGCCCCCCACCAGGGAGGGCCCTGCCAACTCCTAGATAACTTCACTATCAGTGGTCACTTTTCTTTTACCTTCACCTGGCAGTTTAAAACGTCATCTTTGCTTGTGCTCAGTCGAGAGTTTGTTTGTTTATTTTGATCGTGTTCATCCAGTTCCAGCAGCCCCATCACGCCCCTCCCAAACCTCAGCCCCGTTCAGCCAGTGACTCCCCACCACGGGTGAGGGCAGTGGTTCAGGTTTCCAGGCGAGGTGATTTCTGGGTGCCATCACGGGGGGCGGTCCGTGTGTCAGTCTCAGAGCTTCGGAGCCCCCCGCCCTCCCCCCGCCCATCTCTGGCCCCAGCCAGGACCCCTTACTGTACTTTACACTTGCCAGCTTTGTGCCCACGCAGCAGCGTGGGCTCCTGACGGTGGGGGCGAGTGTGAGAGTCATGTTTCTGTTCTTTTCTCTTGCTTGGTTGGGGCTGCGGTGAGAGAGTGTCTCTGAGGCATACTTTCCCGCCTCTCTTACACTAGGATCTGCACACCTCCTCTCAAACACTCTTCTGAACACGCTCAGCGGGAAGGTTTGTCCACACCTATTAATCCTCTCTCAGTGTCCAGCTTCCTGTTAGTACCAGCTGGTTTGCATGTTTTTGCTTGTTCAGATGAAACAGTTCAAGAAACAAACTCATATCCAACTCTCGAGAAATGTCTTTTTTTTGTACTTTCGTTTTTGATTTTTTTTTTATTAGTTACAACTCCAAAACACCTGTTGTCCAGTAAAACATTTCACACCCCCTGCCTGTTCTTAGATTGTATGTATCTGTGGGACTGAACTAAATGCATGCACTGTAGTCGATGTACTGGTAGCTGTAGCTGTTAGTTGTAGAACATGCATTGTCGAGTTGATATTACAGGGCCTCCGACAGCACGGCCTGGCGGTCTGCAGGGTAGCGTGGGGGGCCAGCGGGAGAAGGGGCTCCATTTTCAATGTCGCCCAGGGGCTTGGATCCATGTTCTCGCCATCAGCCACCACCACCTCCCCCTCACTCCCTGCTCCCCCAGTCCAGAGCTGGGTCACCACCCTCCCTCCTGAGGCCTCTGTGGTAGGGCCAACCACAGGGAAAGAGAACGGAACCAGGGTTGGAAGGAGTCTGCACGTTCCTCCTTGTTCTTGTCTTCCTCGTGCGGTTCTTGAACACAGCAGATCTTTGCTTATGGCTTCGGGGCTCCCAGCAAGGCTCCTTCGAGCCCTCTGCTCCTCTGCTGGCTCCCATTCAGCCCTTCAAGGAGATGGGCAGTCCAGCAGCCCATCCCATGCAGCCTCCTCCCTGGGCTGCAGGGGAAATGAGACCTGGTGGGGACCGGGGTAAAGACCCACAGATCCTCAGTCTGCAGACAGGGAACGCTTTTCGTCCCGAACAAGGTCGGCACTGGTTCTCGCGGTTGGTGAGGGTGAAGGAGAAGCCTGGAGATGAGCCCCCCCAAGGGGTGGGACCAGTGAGTGAGACTGGTGACAACGGAGATTACTGGCGTGGCTGGGGAGGGTGGGGGCAGGGCTGTAGCTGTCAGAGTTGCTCTCCTCCCGCTCCCCGGGGAGCTTCCCAGTCCTGCTGCCCTCGCCCCAGCTCAGGCACACGTGCCAGCAGTCGATTTTGGACACACTGTCGTCCCCGTGTTTGTGGTGACGAGCCATAAAGGAGTGCCGGAGGCCTCTCAGAGCTTTCGGAGATGTCCCTAATCTGTGATGGAGGACAGAAGTCCAGGAAGTCACGGAGTCCGTGCAGCCCCCGTGAGCGTGACGTGACAGAAAGAAACGGCAGCTCCATGGGGAGGTCGGTGGCAGTCTGGGTCACCAGGGACTGGATGCGAGCAGGCCAGTCGGCCGCAGACCGAGGGCCCCGAGGCCCAGGAAGGAAGTCTGGGAGGTGCCATCCTCCTGGCTTGGCCTTCCTGGGGCGGGCGTGGGGGTGGGGGAGGGCGCGGAGAGAAGGCCTGGAACTGTGAGGCTTCCGGGTGGCTGAAGCTGCAGATGGACCCAGGCTGGGGAGCAGGAGAAGAGGGTGGGGACAGAAGGCAGAGGGAGCAGGAAGTCTCCCTGACTGACCTAAGTCCTAAGTCTGGCTCTGCCGAGAAAAGGGCTTAGCTGTCCTGTGGGTGGACATTCTAAGCGTTTCCGTTCCAACGGGTCAAATGAGCAAAGTAAAACTCAAATCGGGGGTAGAATAGTTGAACTTGAGCCGTAAAAGAAAATGCTTTGAGGAGGAGGGTGTATCTCACAAGGCAGGCATGCCCGCCCCTCCCACCAGTCTCAGGGCGTTTCCCACTTCCCGGCGACATCCTTCGCCTGACACGCATTCAGGGCCGAGGGGTGTGGACCACAGCATCCCCCACACACTCCAGCAGCTGCTGGAGGGATCCGGGGATGGTTTGCACCAGCTGCAGCCTATGCTTTAGGGTTCCCGGGTGTTGCTTTCAACAAGCACACGTTGAAGGTCTGGTCTGTGCCAAGCACCATGGAATGTGTAGGCAGGGAACGCATCTTCCCTTCGGTGGTCTGAGAACCCAGATCCTTCCCCCAAAGCTCTGTTTCTGGCTCTGTCGGCCTCACTAAACACAGGAGAATGGATCAGTGTGCTGCCTTCACTTCTGAAGACAGTGTTCCCGCACTTCCGTCAGCCCAGTTCAGGGTCGGTGGGCGGGCAGCTGCTGTGAAGCCATCTCTGCTTTCCCACCCACCTCCCTTGCTCCAGCAGCAAGCATTCTCTGGGGGCTGAGGCCCCGAGATGGCCCATCTGTGGGCAGTGTCATGCGGACCCCCCCTCACCGGGATAGACCCACGTGGAGCAGACCCAGCACAGTAGCCCCGAGGGAGAGCAGGTCTGTGACTCCTTAGGACCAGCTGCGGCAACCAGCCAGACCTCCCTGAAAGACCTTTTCTGAACACGCGTCTCCCGGTCCACTGCCTTGAGTTCTGAGGGTGGGCGCCTTGTTTTTCAGTTTGTCATTAAAATCCTCCTTTCTGGGAGAGCCAGGATTTTCCCCTTAAAGCGTCCGGCATTGGATTTCAGGAGCCCCAGTGAATTTATAATAATGTGCAAAGCCACCCGGCCACTGACCTCGGCTTCATTCATTTTCCAAGGGCTTTCGGACCAACCCTGTTGAGGATAAAATACATCAGCTCTAATCAATAATTTTGTAATAGAAATACCATGCACTTGATAAATCAACTCGAGTGCAATTAGTGACTGGCCTTGAAGTCCAGACCTAAGTATAAGCTAATCCTAAAGTGCATGGAGTGGGGGAACGGTGACGGCCCCTTAAACCAGTAGCCCTGGTTTTGGTGGGTGACACCCGTCCGTGCCTGCCCCCCGAGCTGGCTGGGCCCCACTCCCTGCTGCCTCTGGCTGGAGGTGGGGCAGGAAGTGCAGTGGTGCCTTTGGGAGCTCCATAAGAGTATGGAGGGCACAACAGAGAGGGCCAGAGGGACCCCCTCCTTGCACCCTGGCCTGGGTGGGAGCACGGCAGTCTGGGGAGCCCCAAAGGTTGCAGAAACCCCCATGTCGGTTGGTGAGAGTCATCAAAGGGACACATGCCTCGGTGCACTTGGTTCCTTACGTTCCTTCAGCTCTTAGGCTGTCGTGTGTGATGGCGACTACCCCATGAGACAGGCAAGAAGGCGGAAGATTGGGGCCTGGTTTCACATGTTTGTTTGTTTTCATGAGAAGGCTGCTCTGCAGAACGGTCGTATGACTTACCCAAAGTCACACAGCTGGTCACCTGAGGAGCAAGGCTTTGGCCAAGGATAGAGAGCCCTGGACTTGAACCCCTTGGTCTTGGCCTCTCCTAAGTGACCCTGTGGAGGAGCCGTGTCTGTTCACACAGGACTCACCTGCCGCCTGGGCACTGTGCACATGCAGGAACACAGGATGTCTCAGCTGCCGGCACTGTGTCTGCCGGGGACTCAGGCTCTAAGACCTCACAGCCCGCCTTTCAGATGTAGATTTCCGGACTGGTCCCAGGGCACGTCTGCCATGGAGTTTAATTCAGCGGATGTTTATTACGTGTGTAACAACAGTGATTATTATGTGCAGCCCGCACTATCCTAGGCTTCAGATCAGAGTCCACGGGGCTGTGTCAGAAACCTGGCTCAGCATGGTTGCCTATGATAGGGGATTTATGGCTGGACATTTTGGAAGCTCCCAAGAAGAGTGGGCTTCAGGTGTGGGTTGTTCGGGGCTCTCGTCCTGCCATTCTCTTCACTTTGCCCTCCTTCTCATTTCAATATCGTTATGTTGGCTTTCCTACGGTGGCAGAATGGCTGCAACAGTTTTCTGCTTCACACCACTCTGTGCAGAAGAAGGGGGCAGATGGTCCACAGTTCAGGCAAAAATCCAGCTGCTTGGCTAAGGCAGAGCGAATCGCTGAAGATGGGATCCGTCCTCCTCCAAACAAACTGCAGAGCTGTTGCAGTGCGGGAGAAGGATGGGTTTCCAAAGAACGAGGCTTTGACAAGAAGGGGAAGGGAGAATGATGCTGGATAGGCAAGCGGTGAATGCCCACCACCTTCCTAGAAGTTCATAGACGAAGACAGAGCACAGCCCCTGCCCTCAGGGCCTCTCCACCTAGTGTGGGACTAACAGGTACTCACAGCCTGACGCCATAAGCCCACCAACAGAAGGAGCACAGGAGAAGAAGTGACTGGCTTTGTCTGGGAAGTCAGGGAAGGTATCACAAGCAAGAGCAATTTTCCAATAGGAGCTCCCCAAGGGACCATGGAGAACAGCATGTGCAAAGCCACCAGAACCGAGACCAGTAGAGTAAACTTGAAACCCTGCAAATGGTTCACCCTGGCCAGAGGATAAAATGCAGTAGGGGCCAGGACGTGGGAATGTAGATGGCGAGCTGGGCAGAGCCAGGGCGGGGGGCCCTGGTGCCGTGGTAGGGAGCCTTGATTCACACGGGCAATGGGCAACCAGGTCGTGGCATCAGCTGTGTGTCAAACAAACCTTGACATCAGTGTCCAGGGTAGATTAGAGAGGTGGCACTGAGGGCAAGAGGACATGTGACAGTTCACGTGCATTGTAAACACTCCGTAAAGGTTCACATGTAGCTGCCCGGTGAGATGCCGCAGGCCTTTTGCTCTTCTCCATTAGCGAATTAATTCTGGGCTCAGCATCACGCTGGAGGCTGAGGTGGGATGTGGAATTCCAGGGAATGGTTTTTGCCTTCAAGAAGCTCCTGGTCTTTTGGGGAGGGCACAGCACACGATCGACTTCGGAGCCGGTCTTCAGTGAGACTGGGTTTTGCCAGGTCAGAGAGCACTCAGCAGGCAGGAAGTTCAGACGTGAGGCGAGACTTGAAGTGGACCCTAAGGGTTTGGATTGGGAGGCAAGAGGACACTTGTGGTGAGAGAACTTGGATAAAAGGGTGGCGATGGGATGAGCAGACCAGTGGTGGGGTGACAAGCTGGTAGAGGCTTGAAGAGGTAGAGACAGGCTAGATTCTAGGACACTCTGAGCCAGGTCGACCTATCCTAGTCCTGGGAAGGAGCGGTTTGTATTCTTTATGGCAGCGGAGCTTAATAAGGACAGAACCAGCTAAGGAGTATCAGCCTGGCAGCTGCCCCACAGAGCACAGCCTGACCCCGGATCCCCTGGATGGGGTGGGTTTGTGGCCTGAACGAGGGGAGGGGAGCAAGGCAGCAAGGAGGGCATTCCGAGCCCCCCCTCGGTTTCCTGTGACTCCCCTTTGCTTCTACAACAAGGTGTCACACATTTCTCCTTGGGGCTATCGGTTCCCACCCCTGCGCCTTTATGGCAGCCACTGCCCCATCCTCCCAGCCCACCCATTGCCCTCTGTCCTTGTCTTTGCTCCGCTGAGATCCGAGTCAGACTGCCTGGAAACCACCCCTTATTAACCCTGCCTGGGACGTTCGCTCTAGCTCTTCAACACAGGCTTGCACCCTCTTCCTTCTGATTGGCGAGTTTTCCTGAACGAAGGGCGGGGTTTGGAATCCTTGGAAGATGTTTTGACTGTATCTCAGAGTGGTGCCTGCCTTCTCCAGCAGTAGAAACTGTCCTCTAGGAGGCAAAGTCAGCCTCGTTGTAAGTATAGGTGAATAATTAGTATGCAATTAGAGAAAGCAGAAAATAAAGGAGCCCTTTGTTCCTGAGTGCTAATTAATATTAATAAAAAGGTCTCCCCTTTCTAGCTTGGGATCCCGCAGAATAGGGGGCAGGCAAACAATGCTTCCAAACAGTCACAATTGGCTGCTGGGATGAAATCTGCCAGGATGAGAGCACCACGATGAAGTCCACTCCACAGCGTGGATGGGAGGCTTCCAGCCAGCACCTCAAAGTTCACGCCCACCTGAGAGACTCCGTGAGAGAAGTGTACCTTGGAAGTGGTCGGTAGATTGCTAGAGACACTTTCCAGCTGATTTTAATAAAAAATAATGATAACACTAATACATTGACGGTAATTCACACGGATTATGCATGAGCCAAGTACTGCACCAAGCCCTCCTGCCTTGTCCTGTGAAACTCTCATAGCCCTGTGAGAACTGGGCACCGTCACTCCCATTTTAAAGATTCGAAAACTGTGGCCTCCATAGCTGGTTTGAGGCAGCACAGACAGGCTTTGCATCTAGGTCTGTCTCATCAGGTCTGTGCTCTGGGCCACTGTCAGCAGATGTCCCGTCACACCAGGCCTCTGGTGCCTGAGCAAAGCTCTGCGTCTTTAAAACCCACACTCAACAGAACACTGCCACTGCCCTCAACTCGGTCCTCCACATCCTTGGGGGAGGAGAGTCCAAAGTCATATATAAGAGGCCTCGGGAAGCATCTGTGTATGTGTGTGGCGGGGGGGGGGGGGGTTTGTTTTGCACCTGCTTCTGCTGGTGCAGACTTCACGTCATGATTCTGTCTGACTTTGGCTGACATTTCTAATCTGACTTCCGGTCCCCGACTCCTTTCAGACAAAGGAGGCCTGGAGGAGGTGTGGTCAGGTAACAGGGAGCCAGCCTGAAGGTAATTATTTGAAAGGAGCCTTTAGCTAAAACAAGACCGAAGGAAGTTAGCCGCTGTCCAAAAGAAATTAGGTGATGGAGCAAGGCAGAGCCTCTTTGGGCAGGACAGACCATCTCCAGAGAGATGTCAGCATCCCTTCCTGTGAGCTGGGAGGACTGAATCTGGAAGGTCATTGAGAAGCCCCGCCCTGGGAGGGGATTGGCTGCCCAGTTGCTGGGGCTTTGCTTTGGGCCAACGGCTGGGGAAGGGCGTGGCCAGAGGCGGGAGCAGTGGGCTCCTCAGCCAATCATCCTGGAGAGAGGCTGGGCTCCTGGTACCATAGCAACCAGGAGCAGGGGCTCATTTGTTTTGTAGATGAGTAATTACTTCGCAATTAGAGAAAGCTAAAAATAAAGGGGCCCTTTGTTCCTGGTTACTTATTAATATTAATAAAATGATCTGTCCAGGTCTGTGGTAAACAATTAATGCAAACCCGTGTGCCTGTGGCAGAGCCCACTGTGGACAGCAAAGGCTGCCCAAACCCCCGTCCCCTTCTCTTTCTGGAAATTAATTCTGCCTGTGACCTAAGGAGAGTTGGTTTTCCTGGCCTTGCAGGGAAGAAGAAAGGCTCAGCCTCACAGACACCTGGGACCCAGAAGGCCCAGGAGTCAGGGGGTCAGTTAGGCACTGCCCCAGGCGGAAGGGTCTGGCAATGACAACCCAGCCCCAGAGATAAGACCAGAAACAGCAGCAAAACCAGAAAATGTGAGCTGACGTTGGAGGAAGCCCCTTGTCCACTTTTGCTGCGTATTCGTGGCCATGGTATTCGACTTTCTGGATCTAGATTGTTCAGCTGCAGGTATATAAAGCAGTATTTCACCTCCCACTGAGGTAGCTCCAGAGATTGTGGTGTCTCCGTTCTCAGCGGGCTTGAAGAGAAACAAACCAGGCTTGGAAAGGCACACGGTGTCGGGGATTGGCCCCACACCTTCCTGTGCCCTGGCTTTGGGGGTGGAAACAGCTCAGAGGCTTCCCTTACATCCCTTCCCCTTCCGAGGGGGAGGAGTGCCTTGTGGGTTACTCAGATAAGGATGATGAGCAGCAGCTGTAAGGGGAGTGGGGAAAAGGAAAGGAGAAAAGAGCCTAGAAGGAAGAGTGGGGAATCAGAAGACTTGGCTCCAGCCCAGCTTCTGCCACTGACAAGCTGGGCAATTTTGCAGGGGGGCAAAGGATTTCAGACTAGAGGGTCCTTGGGGACCATTCAGCTCTATAGCTCTGTATTGCTTCTGTTACCGAAGCTCTCCCTCCCTTGTCATTGGGATGAAGGGGTGACAGTTCAGTGCCTTAAGAGTTCAGAGGAATGAGTAGAGAGAAAATCCAGGACTTCTAAGTGATGAAGCAGTGTGGTGTGGATGCACTGGAAAACAATCAGTCATGCAATTTTTTTTTTAATTCATGAAGGCAATGACGTGGACAGGAATAGTTCCAAAATTGTGAAACAGTAACAAACAAACAAACAAACAAAAACCTTGGGCGTGGTTGATTAAACCTTAAACCTTTGGGGTTGGCTCTGGACAGGTTTACTAGTGAAGCTGGGCCTGCTGCTGCTGCTGCTGCTGCTGCTGAGCAAACCAGCTCTGAGACGGACCAGTGCATGGGTTCTTGAACTCGGCTGCATGTTAGAATCTCTCTGGGGGAATTTTTACAGTTCCTAATGTCCGGGCCATCCTGCAGACCCATCGAATCCGAGTCTCCCTTGGCGGGCCCCAGGCCTCAGTTAAAGCTCCCCAGGCAAGTCCTGTGTGTAGCTGTGGACTCAAGTTCCAGCAAGTGATAGCCAGTTGCAGAGCCTCACGCCATCTCTGTGACTTTGTCACCAGCACTCTTGCCTTAGAAATGGGTACACAGAAGCCAGCTAGGCAGCTGGCCCCAGCCTTCTGAACAGCAGGGCAGCTGGTCTGGGATCCTTAGCTGGAGGCCTTGGAGCCCATGGCCGGCCAGCCAGCCAGTGGCTTTTGCAGCCAGGCCAGAAAGTCCTCCCCTCCCTGGCAGACTGAAAGGGTCTTTGTCCTCACCGAGGAAGCCTCCTGCCTCCCTTGAGGACAGACCTGTTGTGGCCGAAATTGAAAGCATGTACACAGACAACCAGCGGCCCTGGATCAACCATAAGGAGGGAAGCAGCCATCCTCCTTGACTGTCTGACGAATGGGGGCCTTTTTGTAAGGTCGGAGTTTGTTTGTTATTAAAGACCTAATTAGAAACATGAGAGGGAGCTGAATGGCTCCATGCTTAGCTAATTAGTGACATGCATGCGCCCGCTTTGAACTTCAAGGACACAGAGCTATTAGAGCTTACATCAAAAATGGATTAAACTCCTGTGCCTTTATAATCATTAAAGACAGGCTGCGCTAGTGGAGAGCCTTTTGTTTGTCCTCAAGGGGCTGCCCCTTGGGCTTCCTCTTCACCCCGCCCTGGCTGATGGAGCCCAGGGCAGTGAGTACTTGTGCAGTGTGACTGGGCAGTAAATATGGTCCTGGGCCATTCCAGCTCCCCAGAGGACCGCCCTCAGCAGAGTGGCATGGTCCGTGGGACTGAGATCAGCCCTCTGGTTGCAGAAAGACCACACTTTCTAGAGGGGTCCCTGTGGGGGCTTAGGTGTGGAAGGGCTTCCCTTCTCTCTGGCAGTGCCCCTCCACCTCACCTTGACCCCAGCAATACTGCATGCTCAGCCACCTCCTCTGGGATGTGGCACCTCCAGGAAGGTGGTCTGGTCCTCTGGAGAGATGCGGTCCCCTGTTTCATGGGGGCCTGGCCCCACCTCTGGGTGGGGAATCCCCAGTCTGATGGGCAATTCTTGCCGGACTTGACAGTGTTCTGTTTTAACAATAGCACACAGTACCGAAAACGCACTCAGGGCCTGTGATGTCACTTATAAGACACAAGAAAGGACCTGACCCCCTGGCCGGGGCAGACTGGGTGAAAATGATTGAGTGAGCGCACACAGCGCAGCAGCTCAGAAGGCGGCCAGGTGCACACGGGAAAAAAACAAACAGGTTTCTTTTTTGAAGAAATGGAGAGGTAGGCGTGCCTCAGGGACATAGGCAGTCACCTGGTCAAACGTTTTCAGGATGAAGCTAGGACATACTTGGAACCAAACTGCTCCAGAGAGAGAAGGGGAGTCATTAGTGGGCCCCACACTCCCTGTCTTTATTTCCTTCTGATTCTCAAGTCCGGGAAGGCTGGATAAGGAAGCAAAGGCTCTGGCACTGGCGTTGCCCCATAGCGGCCTCCCTCTGCCCCAGCCTCACCACAACCACCCTTTGCCCAGACCAAGGGCATGGAGGCAGCACCTGCCTCCCCGGGGCTGTGGGCACAGCTGCTGGCGGCTCGGTGCGCCAGCAGCTCCCGGGTGCTTGCTGGGGGGTCTCCCCACCTGCTGCTCCTTGCAAGTCCCAACCTGTGTGAGTTTGGAATCTGAAACCAGTTAATTTAGGGAGGAGACGCAGGATGTGAGTGTTAAAACACCACCTGCTTCAGCCAAACTATAAACATTTGTCTCCCGGGTTGTCTTTCCAAGCAGTTTAGAGGCTCAGGGCAGAGGCGCCATTGAAACACCGGTTCACATCCGGGGGGATCAGGCACCCCACCTCCCACTGGAGACTTGAGGCCAGAGCCGGGGCAGCCTGCCGAGGTCCCGTCACTGGTGATGCCACCGGCACACAGTCCTCACTGGCAGAGCAAGCATCACGAGAGCCTCAGTGACTCATGGCCTCACACCGTGATCTTCTCTTTCCTGGGGCCTGTCTTCCCTTCGTTCCTTAGACGTGTGCAAACAAGGGCCGTCCCTTGGGACCCCTGGGGTCTGGGAGAAACGGCAGCCTCACCGTGGCTCCAGAAAGTTCCTTCGCTGCCCTCATGACGTGAGCCTGGTTTCTCTGGCCACCCGGCCCAGGCCTATTCAGGGCTGCCGCATCTCCAGAATTTACACCAGGAGCAGATGGCCATCAACTGCTAATCTCGCTGCTCCCTTCACCGCCCCCTTCCTAACCAACTGGGCCTAGTCCCCCAAACCCAAATTGGGGCCCATAATAAATGGACATGGAGATGGAAAGAGAAGGAGCTGTTTTCTAGTGAGATTATGTCCCGGCCCCAAAGGCCTCCTCCGAGGGGCCCGCCCTGGATGTGTCCCAAGAGGTGGTGTGAATCTCCAGCTTCACCATAACACAGGGTGTGAGGGAGCCAGCCAGGAGTGAAGTTCTCTCTTCTGGGGAGTGTGATTTGACCAGAGGCTTGGACCATCCTACAGAATTATTAGTCCCAAGTCCTGGGTTCCACTGTCCATTAGTTCTCTACTCGAGATACGCCAGCACTAACCGGCCGACTTCAGCCCCCGCCAGAGCCGTCTGAGGCTGGTTAGGATTTGGGAGAACAAATAGAAACCGCAGTCTCCTAAGACTGGCACCATTGTCCCTGGCATTTGGAGTGTGTATGTGACACTGGCTGCCTCGCCAGCCCAGGGGGGAGCAGACGCGCTCCATGGGCCCTGTGCAGTGTTTAAGATGAGCCGGCATCTCCGGGTGTGTCGAGACTTGTTGACTGGGTTTATATGTCTCTGGAATGTATTTGTTTGGATACGGAGACGGGGGGGGGGGAAGAAATGTCATTACAATATTCTCTTCATCCTTCCCCCGTATTAAAGTACTTCTGTTTCCCTCCAGAAATAGACTGAATCTCATCAGAACTTTAAAAATTATGGTATATGAAATTGATTGTCCCTGCACCTGGGTCCCTGAGCTGGTTTGATTTTCGTTCGGTGTGTTATACCGTTGGCCAGGTCGGATGTCACTGCCGGCCCCCTCTATCTGTGTCACCCACGCTCAGGCTGAGCTCCGGGGGGGGGGGGAGGCTGGCGCCAGGGGTTCGCGGCGCAGAGCAGCCGGGCAGACTGCCGAGTGTAACCCCTCTCGCTCTGCTCAGGGCATGCAACAACACTCCACAGCTGGGTGTTTCTCCTTCCGTGATCAGGAACGGGTTCGTCTTCTCATGGCGACCTTTCTGGTTTGACCCTCTGTATGAATTCAAAGCGGGCACTACCTTCAGAGGGCACGAGAGGAAACTGCAGACTGGAGTCCCCAGCTCCGTCCCCAGGATGGCCCTGGGGTGCCCAGCTGCCATCCTTCACAGCCCCCAAGCAAGGAGCGGCTGGCTGTTAAGAGGGACCCATGCAGGTCTCCACAGTGGACAGCCAGTTGGCATTCTGGACCCTGCGTCCCCAGGGGCCCAGAATTAATGTGGGGGGGGTAGAGGCAGGTCACCCTTGCTTTGGAGAACACAGGGCCCCCGTGAGAACCCTGAGAGCACCCCACCCGCCCACACGCCCTGCCTGGAGGAGCCCCTTGCCAATCAGGGAGACGGCGTCTCTGCGCTGCAGAGTTCCCGATGGAGGCAGATCAAAGTGTGACATGGACAAATGAAAGGGGAGGCGAGTGTCGGAGGGGACAGTGACTCTGACCTCTTTTTTCCTCTGGCCTCCGCCTGTCAAAAGAGCCCCTCAGTTCATTCCTTCTTCAGTCCGTCTTTTCTTTAATTCTCTAAAACAAACAACAACAAAAAAACCAACCCTAAAATCCAGTGTGATAAGTTAACACAACAGCCCTGGCCTCAAAGAATAGCATGTGACTCATGCTCCCACCCTCCATTGTGGGGGGGCCGTGATTGGGAATGGGGGTCAGGGCACCAGTCAGCCCCAGTGCCCTCCTTCCTGCCCGGCCCGGGAGGCACGCTGCCTTCCCAGCTGGACTTGGTGAGGAGCGACCCACTGTTGCCTTGGCCTCACCCTGAGCAATACATGCTCTGTCCCAGAAATGCACCAGGGCCTCCTGCCTGAGATTAAACCCGGCAGCAGCAGATACTCCACACAGCAGATGATTGAAATCGCCCTGAGGGCTGGCCCTGCCCTTTGTGAGATAACCCCCCCACCCCGCCAAATGGAGACCTGGGTCAAAGGCTGGGACTAGGTTGTTTGTAAACAGCTCCTTTCTCTGGATCAGTAATAATCCACTTTTCAGGCCTTAGAGCCAGAGCTGCCCCACCCAGGGGTGCCCCCTCACATTCCTGTGTTCTATCTTTCTGCCCAGGTCCAGTAGCATCACGTAGGGATCACACAGAAATATCTGGATTCCCGTACCTTTCCTAGACCCACAGTGCAGCTGCTCTGGCTCCGACCACGACCTCCCTACCCCCATAACTAATTCCACTCTCGGCCCAGCTCCTTCTGACCCCAACCGGGCAGACTGTGTGCCCACTGGAAGGCAGTCATCTCCCGGGCTTGCCCTAAAACCGCAAGGACAAAGGTGCCCAGAGCTTTGGACCTAAGTGCGTCTAGGTGAGGGTCTCAGCCTACGGGACAGACCGTGGTCAAGGTCTCAGGGAGAAGATTCCCTGGCTTTCCTGAGTCAGGGTGTTTTTTTTCCCCTGGGTGGGCAAGAAGCTCCTTCTTTGATTGAATGCAAAATGCCTCCAACTGTAATTCAAACGCACTTCCTCTTGCTGGCCTCAGTGAGATGTGGTGTCCTTGCTTTCCTGCCCCCACATCCCCAGATCCTTTCTTCAAATCCAAGGTGATTAAATGCTCCAGGTGGACGAGTTGGATCCTTTTGTAAATCACCTCCTGATTTGTATGGCAAGTGAATTGTTTTTTCCTAGATCAGATTTTCCTAAATCTGCATATGGTACCTGCTTTGTTGGGCTCTGCATACACAACTGTTTGAAAAGGGGCGTATTTGTTTTAAACTTGATAAATTAACGGAGCACTTTCTCTTCTCCCCCCCCCCCCCCCCCCCCGAGAGTCAGGCTGAGTAAGGCAGGCAGCACTCACAGATGCTGACTCTGGCGGGTGAGGGGCTGACACCAAGGTCAAGGCCAGGGTCACACTCAGGTCTTCTGACTCCAAGTCCAGTGCTCCCTCTCTCTGCATTGTAGCTGCATCCTGAACATAGAGGCTGGATGAATAAAGCACAGAGGATGCTGCTGGAGCAGGGGTGAGGGGTGAGGAGGAACCCACCGGGGATTAAACCTCTGTTGCGGGTGCCACCTAGAGGTGCTGATGGAGCAGCGACTCTGCTCCCTGCAGTGAGCACCCAGCCGGCCAGCCTGGTGCAGAGCGTGGCCCAGGCCACTCAGCACTCACAGCTTCCGCTACAGCCATGCCAAGGTGCTTGCAAGACATCGTCCTCTTCGGAGACAGTCCTCATGTCCCATTCCTAAATCTCAGCGCCCTTGGTTTATTCAGCAGCATGTACTGAGATGCCTCCCTACACAACCCTCCCCGGGCCGAGCAGCAGCAAGGTGCCCTTGCGCATGAAGAGGGATGCTCCATCCCCTTTCCTGACCCGATCCTGGTGTGTGGGACCGTTTCTGGCCCCTCAGAATGAGTCTTGGTTCTTAGGGAAACGGTCCCTCCACCAAGACAGAACACGGAGGGTGACTGCACAGAAATTGCCCTCAGGCCAGGGGTCCCAGCCTGAAGGGAGAGGGGAACAGCCTCTGAGAAGCTGGCGTGCTGGGTGGCAGTCCCCAGTCTCTCCCGAGCAGCCGGCGCAGTTTGTACATTCTGAGCCTTTCCAGAGAGGCACAGGTTTCCAGATGGCTTGTTTGGGGACTTTTACCATGCTTTCTGGAGCCTGGGTCTTCTGCCCCCAGAGAGAGAAAGAGGGAATTGTTGACTGGAACACAGGCCCGTCTCCATGACCCCAGCCATTGACATGGCAGCTTCCACTGCCCAGAAGCCTGGAGAAAGGGGGCCAGCCCAGAACTGGCTGCTGCTTGCCTGCGACTGCGCCCTCTGGTGGGGACCCGCAGCCTAACCTTTCGCCTCTGGCTGCGGAACACCTACAAAATGACTTTGAGCTGGGGCCAGGCATTGTGAAGAGCAGCTGTGCATGACAATAGGGGGCTGGAGGTTTTAAAGCTGCACTTCTTCACAGTGACTTGAGTCATTTGATGGAAGATGATGAAGCCGGGGTGGGCAACATTGGCCGAAGAAGAGCTGTTTATTGTGAAATTTTCCTCAGACCGACTCTTAGGCTACAAGCCTGGGCACGCAGGACTGGGAGAGGTAGCCAGGGACGGGTAGGGTACCACCAGCCCTCTTGTCTTCTCAACCCGTGGAGGGGCCGCTTCTGCAGCACATCCTCCTGGGGGCATGCCGCGTCCTGTCTCCAAGGCTGCATCTGCTGGCTTGATTAGTCTCTGGGTGGTTCTCCCCAGAGACTAATCCAGAGGCACCAGGACCAAAAGCTCCCTGCTCCCTAGCCCAGCTTCGACATCAGTAGGCCCACCCACTGTCGTCCTAGATCCTCATCTGGCCACAGGAGAAGGAAGCCAAAAAACCTGCCATCCATCGTGGCCCCCTCTCCCGTCCCCTGAAACAGAACAGGCGAGTTGGCACTTGTTAGTTATTTTGTCCGGGGGGGTGGGGGGTCAGCTGCCCAGGGGAACCAGGAGTCCGCTGTCTGCGCTCTCCCCGTTTTCCCTGGCCCAGAGGAAAAAAGTGTGTTAGGCCAAGATAATTCCGTCTTTTGAACATCTCGGCTTGATATTTGCCTCCGTGAGTGAGAAAGGCCAAATGTTATCTTCAAGCTTAATCTTCTATACTCAAAAACCGCGTCCCTTTGGTCTGCCAGAGCATTCCCAAATCAGCCACTTATTTGCTCTAAGCCTCTGTGATTTTTCTCCTCTTTAACCTGTTCTTTTCATCAGCCAGTTTACGCATCTCTCGGCTACAGCTTCCAAGGGGTCTCACCTTGGGGTCTGCTGCCCCAGAGGCCATCCCAGGTAGCAGCTTCCCCTGTCTCTGCTGAGTCAGGAGCCCAGCCCAGCTTGGTTTGGTCTCTTTTGCATCTTCTTGTCCCGTCTGTCTCCTACCAGTCTGGGTTGGGTGCACGGTCTGTCTCTTCCCATCCCTGAGACAAGTGGAGAACAATCAATTCACTTCTGACTCTTCAGGACCCACCGGAAGTGGGGGCCTGCAACCCCAAGCCCCTAGGGCAAGGCCATAGCCAGGAGGGGAGTTGCTCATCCTTCTTTCCTGCTGCCATGGAGGGCAGCCGGTCACAGGGCAGAGAGGGAAGTGCTGATGGGGGAGGAGGTGGTTGCGAGGAGCCGCCCTGCGGAGCCCAGACAGGCTGGTTCTTCGAGGCAGGTTAGCTGTAGCCCAGAAGGGGCCAGCCCCGGGCTCCCCTTGAGCTTTAAAAGTCAATGAGAACTTACTTTTGCAATTTAAAAAAAATGTGTTTTCCCCTCTGGAAAAGAAAATGTTTAAGCTACTAAGGGGACATGAAGATGAGACTAAATGAACCTGGATGGCAGCTGTGGAACCTGGGGAGGGGTTCAGGGTGGGGTGCCCAGGCTGTGTCTCCTCCTGCTGCCCCGCCCCCCCACCACTGTGGGGGTCAGTAGGCGTGTGTTCCCCACTCCCTGTAGCAAAGGTACGTTCCTAGCTCTTTTCCTCGGTCTGGAGTTTCTATCTGAAGATAACCAACAGGAAGCAGGCATTTTGGTCAGATATGCTTTAGCAATAAATTGGTTCAGCCAGTATGCTTTGCATTCATATTTCTTTGTCTTTTTTTTTTAAACAAAAGGAAAAAAAAGTTTAAATCCCCCCTTTCCTTCTACTGCAGGAGGTGAGTGTGTGGGTGTCCTACGGAATATCATTGACATTCACCCAGCTTCGGCCCCAGCCTCCAGATTTGCCATCCCCACCCCATCCCCTCTCTCCATCCCTTGCTCTCCACCCCAAAAGGGAACCCTCTGCCACCATCATTATGGTTCTGTCAAGATGCCCAGATTTTCCATGACATATCCCATCCTCCGACCACGTTCAGTGTGGACGACCTTCATGCAGGGATATAAATGGGAGGGGGGAGGGGCGGGAGTAGCCAGTGGGGAGGGGGGAAGTGGTTTGGGGGGGTGCTGGAGAATGGAGATCTTTTTTGTCCTTTTTAAAAAAGAAAAACAAAAACAAATTTGTCATTTAATGGATCCAAAGACAAACAAAAAAGAAAAAGTCAAACAAACAAACAAATCAAAAATCCCATCCCCAGAGATTTTTTTTCCTCGACACAAGTCGCTTTGTTTCCGGTCACGTTTTAATATCAATATTAACACAATGTGTAGTCTAAAACTAGTTCCTTTGTAGTTTGCATGGGATGTGAATGCTGTCTCAACGTGCCCAGATCTAGACAAGACTGCATGAGCATCAGTTCAGATGTGAACAGAAATCTCTCTCTCTCTCTTCCATATATATCTCTATTTCTATTGTGATAACTTGGTGGGCAGTGAAGCACCTCCGGTTGGTTGCCGTAGTGTGTTGAATGATTGTTTTTTTATTCTCTATATTTTTGGAGCTCCGAGCTTCTTAGTAGTAGCCTGGGCTGAGTATTCTTGAGTCCCTGCTGATGTTTTCGCATGGCCTTGGTTGAGTGTTAGAAGTTGGGCCTCAGCTGTTTTTCTCGAGTGTTTGGCTTGTAATGACCGGTGCATGCCTGGCTTCTGGCCTCATACCCAGCTCTATTCTCTGCACACCAGTCCTGAATAGCTACAGTGCTCAACCGAATTTTGGCGCGCCCGCTTCCCCGGCAGGCTCCAACCCGGCGCGGCCCGGAGGCTTCCCGGGGGCCAACAGCCCAGGACCTGTCGCCGATCTCTACGGCCCTGCCAGCCAGGACTCCGGAGTGGGGAATTACATAAGTGCGGCCAGCCCACAGCCGGGCTCCGGCTTCGGCCACGGCATAGCTGTAAGTACCTGCCTTCCTCTGTCCTCCTGCCTCCTTCTCGCCCATCGTCTGTGACCCATGGGGAGGGTGTGCCAGGAAAGCCCAGAGTTGGGGGCCAAGGAGAGGGCAGTGGGTCCCCATCCACATCACTTCAGCCACCTAGGGCTGAAGTTCCTCCGTGTGGATGTTCCCTGGGCTCCTGTGGGCCAGGCCACGTGATGGAGTGGAAGGAGCATGGGCAGGGCAGGTTCAGAGCACCCACTCCCTCACCTTCAGCTCGTGCAACCTTGAGCCACGTAGGTGGGCGTTGTGCACCCATCACTTCCCTGGCTGCAAAACAAAAATAAGTTTGCCTTTCTCAAAAGACTGAGAATGAATGGAAATAGAATATGTCACCTGGTAGCACATAGTAGGTCCTCAGTATCAGCCCCTGATCCTTAATCTCTGCCCTCTGGAGACCATCACGTGGGCTAGGACCTCAGAGCCGCACAGCCCCTCATTCAGGGCAGCAACCTTAGTGGGTAGAGTCCCCAGCCTGAGGACCAGGGGCTGGTACCTAGGGCGTGATTGGGGTGCAAGCCCCCTCCCAAGGAGGTTTCCTTGGCTAATGTTTCCTAGTTTCCAGGTTCCAAGTAAGTTCCCATTTGTGTTCTTTAGCTGTGCCCTGCCCCCCAAGGCCAGATGCATTTGATATTTGTAATGCTCTGTGGTTCTATAATCTGACTAATCCAGGCCATAGAAATTTGCTTAACAGATTTGCATGCTGTTTTCAGATTGTGTTGTTCTTTCCCCTCCCGGTGTGTGTGAGCATGAATGTGCCTGAGCCCACTCGCTCGCTGTTCCTTCCATTTGGGAAACAAATTCGGCCCACCTCTGCCCTGGCCAACCTCGGCATCCTGGAGGCAGTTTGGTTTTGAGCTAAGATGGGAGTGTCTGCCATCTCAGGTCCTGTCCGTGTCAGGAGAGCCCTGCCTCGGGGGCTGCGCTGGGGAGAACAGCGCTAGTGCACACAGCCTGGGGCACCAGGGCCCCTGGATTCCTGCCCCCCTGGGCTGGAACCCTCCCACCACACACACACACACACACACTGACACACACACACTCACTCACTCACTCACTCACTCCCACCTACCAGCCCTGACCTCTGCCATCTGGATCCTTGTTCAACTCCACTCCCAAGCCAGTATCACTTCACTCAGTAGGCTGATGAGTCAGATCCCCTCCAATCCGCTGCAGTACCAAGTCCAGACTATTCCACACAGCTGAGGGCTGCATCAGTTTGGGAGACCGTCTATCACCACGTAGAGCACAACTCATTTCCGTTTGCAGTGCCAGGAAACACAGGCCCTACGGGTCCTTGAAAACCTGGGTCTCTGACCTGTGTGCTATGATGTTTCTCAGAAGTGACCACACAGCATCCCATTTTGCCTGCACAGGGTTTGCCTTCTCCCCAGCAGGAGCCGTCGGGATGGTGGACAGAGACACTGTTATCTTAGCCCTCCAGGGCTTCAGGGCAACAGCGCCCCTCATTTTGGGCATGAGCCTTTCCCATCACCCACCCACCCCTCTGAATCTGGCTCTCAATTTTCTCCTGGGAACGAAGACAGGCTTGGGGTGGGGAGTGGGGGCTGGAGAGTTCGGAGCTAGAGAGGGTGCCATCCTGGCCCCTGGGGGCACGGTGTCTCAGAACTACATATTCATGCTGGCAACCACAGGCTAGTCCTAGACATAATTTCCTCTCCCAGAATGTGACAATCTGTTCCCATGTATAGCGTGCTGATGACCTTAACAATTGTGCAATTTTAGGGACCTTTGATTGCAACGGCCTTTACAAATGGATACCATTGAGCAGGTGCTTTCGTTGCCATCTCACTCTGAGGTATTACCTTCTCTGCCCTACGTCTCCGCCCTGCCAGGCGCGTCCCTGCGCGTGCGCGCACCGGGCATGCCATGCGCACCGCCCCGGGCTCATCACATCAGTCTCTCTCTTCTTTCTGGACCCCTTCTCAGGGGGGTGGGGGCAAAAAGAAATCCACTCTTTCACTCTGTCGTTCCTTTGTCCAGCTTTAATCATGGCCCCCACTTGTTTTGTTTTGGTTTGTTTGGTGTTTTTTTTTTACCGTCTTTTTTTCTCGGTTTGGTTCTTTTGATTCCTTTTCTTTATCTTCCCCACCCCTCATCTTTCTTTGTCTTGAAACACAATCAAGAGTGTGGGAAACTGGAAGGAGATCAAGTGTGGTGCCTGTCCCAGGGGGGCGGAGGCCGGGAAATGTGGGGCTTCCGCCAGGGCTGGGGGCGGGGCCAGGCCTCCTGCAGGGCCCCCGGGAGCCGACCTGGAGGGGCACTGGGCCTCTCAGCTCCCTTGAGCTCCCTGGATTCAGCCAATGGGCTTCTGCCATCAAAGAGCCAGGCTGCATCTTTTAGTGAAAAGAAAACATTTTTGCTAGTAACTACTGAGTAATTATCCAGATTACCGCTTGAAAAGCAAATTGAATTAACGATATCACCTGCATAACTCGGATTTGGATCCCTGCCAGTTTCCTAACCTTTTAAACTGAGCTCAGGTTAATTAAACATTTTTTAAATCACTTTGGGCTACGGAAGGGTGGAGTGGAGGACAGGGCGGTTGGGGCAGTCAGTGAGGACCCCCTCCTCACGTTCTCATTGGGAAATGAGTATGTGTTGTTCTCCGAAACACACGGGAGTGAGAGGGGTTCTCTCGCGACAGCTACAGTGTGTCCTGTGATAGGTTAGTTCTGGGGGCTGAAACACAGGTGTGTCTCTGGCAGAGGGGGGGTGAAAGCGGAACCTGGAAAGGGGACCCACTCAGAAAACGCCAGCTAGGGCCTGAGTGCCTGTCACTCTGGGAGCTGGGACCGAGGGGAAACCAGGCTGGAGGCGGGTTTGCCACTTTGGTTTGTAGTCCGCAGGAGACCTCTCTTCTGGAGGGGGGACCAAGTTGAGTTGAGCTCCATAAATACCTCTTTTGGATTTTTCTAATGTTGCTGCTAAGGAATCCCCTCAACTAACTCAACTACCTCTCTTAACCCAATAAACCCGTGTGTGGATTCCCCCCACCCCTCGCCTCCACTGCCCTCGAGCACTGGCCCGGCCGTTGCTGGCTGGGGCCAGAGGCCACTAACAGTTTGAAGGAGAGCTACTCACTGCTAACTAAGCTGGGGTTAGGGCCCCGGAGTCGCCAGGCTCCTCAGAGAACAAGGTGGACTGAGAGGTGCAGGGACTTTCGGGGTGGAAGGGGGCTCCCACCCTTTGTGCAGTGACATGATGAGGGGCTTCAGCAACCACCAGGTGCAGCAGATGCTGGGGCGGCCATGGCTCCCACCCACCCTCCCTGGAAAATGAGGGTGGTACAGGGCTTCGGGCCACAGCCCCAGTCCTGCAAGGCCACTGCAGCCTTTCCATGGGGGCAGGGGAGGGGCAAGGCTGCTCCCAGCCCACCCTCCCGCATTCCAGCCCTGGGACTCAGTTTCCTCAGAAGGATGAAAAAACCAAGAAAGTGGAGCTAACTCCCCAGCCTAACTCCCCAGCCCCCTCCAGAACAGATTAAGTGAGCCGACGGAGACTGTGGCCGCACCAAAACACACACTTCGGTGCCACGTGTCACTGAGGGGCCCAGGCTCACAGGCAATTCAGGAAGATGCAGGTAGCAAGTCTGTAACTCCTGGGCCTGTTTTTATTTCCTATAACCAAGGCCGGTTATTCGTTGTGGGTGTTTCAGTAAGTGCCCCGACCTTGACTTCCTGTTATGCAATATGATCCTTTATAGTGGAAATCTGCATTTTCAGTTATTGACCATCCCTGATGCATATCTAACAAAGGCACACTTTTTTTAAAAAAAAAACACTTTGGTCTCAAGAGCAAGAGCTTAACCAGAGAAAGCATTGCTGGTCAATGTGCGGCCCACCCATCTAGCCAAAAAAACTGCAGGACCACCTTTGCTGGCCACATTTCCTGCCTGACCTCAAGGATCCGACAGGACCTATCAAGGCAGCCACCCTGTCCCCAGCCACCCCTCCCCCCCCACCTCAAGCGTGGCTTAGACCTCACATCTCCCGAGCTGCGCCCCAGCAAGCTGCTAGCCAGACTGCGTCACACATGCTCAGTAGCCCCATGTAGTCATAGTTAGAAAGCACAAGTTGAAAAACTGGAATAAATAGTACACTTGCCTCACGCTTTTTCTTTCTCCTCCCACCCCTCTCCTGTACATTCTCTCCTGGGCACCTCGACCTTCTGTGCCCTGCAGAGCATCCCTGGATGTCCAGGCAAGACTGGGCGAAGTTTCTGAGTGGCCCTTTGTTTAGGTGATGTCATCGGACCTGGACCCCCGCCAGCCTCACTCCCCATCCCGACCAGAGATGGCTCACTTCGGATCGAGGGTTGACTACATCTCATCATCTCGCGGATCTGCTGTAATATACGACAACAGCTTTTAACTGTGTATATAACCCATGATTTTGGTTTTGCTCTGTTTTTGTTTTTCTTGATGGTTTCCCTTCCCCTTCTCTCTCGCCCCTTCTCCTTTGAAATCTCTTTGAATCACATTTAGTAGTGATTTTGACTTAGTCCAGTAGTCATATAGCTTTAATATCTAGTTAAAAGCTAACCATAGTATAATTGTTATATTAAGGTATTATTTTTTTCTTTAAAAATTTTTTTTTTGCTCGTTTTGATTCTGTTCTCACTTTTAAAGGATGCTGAGATGGTAATATTACTCTCAATATTTTGGTACCAATTCCGAGACTGTGTGGATTTTCGCGTGCGACTGCAGCACACCGGGAAGCGCGGCTGTGACGCGTGGAGGGGAGGTGGGCGTCCCCGCTCTGCTTTGCGTCGTGTACGAAGTGAGGTGTCATAGGCTAAGAGCAGACTCTAGCAGCCCTTTTTTTTTGTGATGTCTCTTTGTTAACCTAAGTATATCTATTTTCGGCAATAAGGTAAGGACGACCATATTTCGCGTGTCCTCCTTTTCTATAAGTGCTTTTTTTCTGTTGAAAGAGGTGATATTATAAGGTTTTTTGAAATTGTGAATTCTAAAAAAAAGAAGAAATGTTGTAAATACAATTCCATTAACTACATAGAAACTATTAAGAAAGAGAGAATCAAAAATATTTTTGTGAGGGAGTCGGTCCCAGGCAGTGTGACGCTCTGCGGAAGGAGGAGGGAAGGGAACGCGAACCGAGTGAGTGGCTGAGACTGAAGACCACCCCGCTGCCAGGACGACCCCGGGAGACGTTAGAACACTGCTGAGCTCCTTTTGTCTGTGTGATAGACCTAACACTCTATTAGTGTCATACCAGCATACTAACCTCCTCCCGTCTGTGCACAGCTTCAGATGTTACCGTCTAGTTAGATTTTTATTTAAAATATGAAAAACTGCTTTTCCCAAGACTTTTTTAAAAACAAAGCTACAATTTTAATATTTAACATATTTAAAGTTTCAAAGCACACCTGTTTGGCTTGGGTAGGGAGGGGTGGGGAGACATCCTTTTTCAGTCTTAATTTTTAACTATTTGATCATTTTTCTATTGTCCAATCATTTCAGCACCTCCAAAGGTCCCTAGGACCCTTTGCCTCTCTTCTCCCTGCCGCCCCCCGCCCCTCACCCGCCCCCAGCTCTGGGGGCCCCCAGGCCAGGAGCGGATAAGCCTGCATCAATGAAACCTTTTCTCCATTCACTTTCTATTTACGAATTAGGAAAGCAACCTTTTGGTTTATATATTATTTTTAATACCTCAGTGCTGCAAGTATCACCAGAGAGGCTATGGAAGA